>NC_133527.1:8936725-10306793 GCF_048544455.1 Silene latifolia | reverse complement strand
AGCTTGTTTTTCTTGCTTTTAATAATTTTATCATTTAGTTGATTTCATGTGATGGCATAAGATATTTAAAAATCTTATGCAAATTCTTGTTCAAGATGGACATATCAGTGTTGAAATTGAAATGAAAATAAAATTGTTTCACAAGAAAAAAAAGATGGTGAGTGAAAAATTGATCACCTTTTCTTGCTAATGACAAAAAAAAGTAGCAACTACCTTTCTGTTCTACCTTTATTTAAATTGGTTATGAGACGTCTCAGACTGAAACGAGAAAAAGGAACATACATCGGAGGTATTACCTCCAACTTTTTTGTTTTTGAGCATATATCTATATTTTTTGAGCTTATTTCCACAAACTTTATTTGTTTTTGAGTATATGTATGTTTTTTTTGAGCTTATTAAAATTTATAAGTTAGATTTTAATTTTTTTCCGTCAAAACTCAAATTTTACTAAACTTATATGTAATGTTTTTGAGTATTATTGCAATTTTTTAGAGTTTAATGTTTAAGTAAATAAACTCAAAAAAATTATATTAAAACTCAAAATTTTTAAAATAAAGCTCAAAACAATTATTATAATGCTCAGAAACTATGAATTGGTGGTAATACATCAGATGTATAATCCACTTACTGGACTGAAACGGACGTGCTTGTCTGTATTTGTTAAATTACAAGCAAGTTTTATTGGCAAAGGATGAAGAATGTCAATAATTCATTATAAAAAACAAACAATTAGAGGACCATTCATTATTTGTATGTTTTCGCCTTCCAATGATATCTTATTATATGTAGGTTTTCCATTTGAGTTAGTATCTTTTATCATTAGTTTTACAAAAGATATAATTGGAGATAAGTCTTTTATGGAGTGCTTACTTTTAAATTAGTGGAGTATTTCTTAGTTCATACAACGATTTTCAAATAAGATATATTATTATAATTATAGGTATGTTAAATGTTTTATGATACTAAATTAGGAAATATCTATTCCCTTCATTTATATATGTTCCTCTCATTTACCTTTTTAGACATATATAAACTACAAACTATATATTTCATAATATAATTTTTACATAGTTACATTTGTTATAAAAAGATCTTCCATAAAAGTTATTTTCAACCAATAATTATAATATATAAGTAGATATAATTGGAGATAAGTCTTTTATGGAGTGCTTACTTTTAAATTAATGGAGTATTTCTTAGTTCATACAACGATTTTCAAATAAGATTTAGTATTATAATTATAGGTATGCTAAATGTTTTATGATACTAAATTAGGAAATATCTATTCCCTCCATTTTTTTTGAATTAAACCCGAAGGTTTAAGTAGTAATATTAATAGAATCAATACCAACTACATCAGCAATCTCCAACGGAAAGGAATCCAACCAACTACGAGAACCTAATGTCCATGGTCTCAAATGAGCCAGCTCATGAGCGACCTTATTAAAATCCCTACGCACCCAATTAAACGAAATACTATCGAAAAAATTACACAAAGCATAAATGTCATTATAAATTAAATAAATACTACTACGTCCCTTCCGTTGCTTCTGAAGATCGTGGATAACTGTCGAGCAATCGCCCTCCAAAATAACTCTTGAATTATTCATTCGTCTTGCCTCCTTAAGACCATACAGAATAGCAGCTGCTTCAGCTTCCGCCGGATCCATCTCAACCATTCCCTGCTCCACCGCACACCATACAACCTCTCCCCTCTCATCCCGACACACAGCACCCAACCCGACTGTAACATTCCGGTTGATGTTGTGAATGTCTTGATATTGGATTTTATAATGGATAATATGTTACGGAGCTAGCAGCGTTTGTGGATAGTAGTTGGTGGTGTTGGGAGTTGGTGTTGAGAGAGAATATGATGTAGCTGATACGATATCGTGAGACATGTTGTGGAGGTAAGTATAGTTGGTGGAGTTGGTGTTAAGAGTTCATGTGTTATAGGGTGAGGTTTTGTTTTGAGTCTTAGTTGCGTTGTTGTGTCTTAGTCAAGTTGGTAGGTTTGTTTTTATGTATGGGTTGAACTTCGGGGACGAAGTTCTTTTTAAGGAGGGACGAAGACTGTAATACTACGGTTTTATGAGCCTCTGGGTACTCTATCGAGTGGGCCTTACTCTGTCGAGTAAGGGTGTTTTGCTTTTTAAAATAGTTTATGACCTGTAGGGTACTTGATCGAGTAGCCTCGGTACTCGATCGAGTAGGCGGCACTCGATCGAGTACGTCAGTTACTCGATCGAGTAGCCCGGTTTACGGGTAATGTTTTGACGAGTTTTATTAATAATGCGGGAATGATATATAAGGCTTTCGTCACTTTTCTCAAAACACTTTTACAACCTAAAAACCTTCAAGAGAAGATTAGAAGTTACGTTGAATCATCCTCGCCGCATTATTAGCAAATCCCGGAGCTAGAGTGTCGGATCCTGTCGTTCTTTACATCTTTGTGATCCTTGCGTCGAGGGTAAGATCTACGTACCGAATTTGTTATATTTAATTAAGTTTCGTTAAACCCTAATTTTGGGATTAGGGGTTTTCTATGTTTATGTTGATGTGGTAGTAATTGTATGATTATGTGTATAGGAGAAGGGTTCGTAGAGGAAAGGTTTTGAGACAGCTGCTAGATCGTCTGATGTTTGTGTTGCATTCCAGGTAGGGTTTCCCTACTCAGTATTAGTCCCATAATGCATTGTTGGTGTTTTGTGATTGTTGAATATTATCGTATTCGTATTGTGACGGTTGTTGGTTTTGATTGCTGTTTAATGGTTGTGATTGTTTGTCTCTGGTTCTCGAGATGCGTTCTCGGCTGAGTGGAGTCACTTGCGGGAGTGGCTTCACGCCCTAGTTTCGTCCTCCGTGGAACCCGCCACGGGAGGGGATGTGCACATTAATGGGACAGGGTTATCGCTCGGTATGATGAGCGGGGATTTGGTGGGTACGGCTGCGGTCCCCCACTGGTAGGGCTGGTCCAGTGGACAGTCGGTGACGGAGATTGATTGGAGTGGGTGTGATTGTGTGTGTGACCGTTTGAGCTGTATTGTTTGTTGTGTTGTTGGATTATATAAATTGTGTGATTAGTACTGACCCCGTTTAAATGTTTTAAAAACTGTGGTGATCCATTCGGGGGTGGTGAGCGGTTATTGAGCGGTATGATCGACGCGTATGGGATAGCCGGGATGAGTCATCACGTGGCGGTTAGAAGTCTTCATTTGTGTCGACGATGTTTTATAGCTTTGATAGTTTTAGCAGTAGACCGTCTGAGAATCTTGTATTTCTTTTTATCAGTTTTGGAGTTGCTATGTAATCACTTTAAACATTATTTACTTTTAAGTATGTTTCGTTATTGTCTTATGATTATCATTGCCTCGGAAAACCGAGATGGTAGCACTTCCATGCCTTAAGTGGTCCTGGTAAGGCACTTGGAGTATGGGGGTGTTACACCGACACCAACACCAGCTATCACAGCGGCATCAATATTCACCTTCATCACCTCACCCATTGGCCTCTTCCAACATCCCCCGACCTCCACCGCACCACAAGCCCTCCCCTCCCCCAAGCCTCCACTATCCGCCATTTCACAAATTAAGTCCCTCACCCTTCGTACAACCAAGTCCGCTCTCCACTCTCCATCTTCGAAAATAGCCTTATTCCTCCTCTCCCAAATAGCCCAGCAACCAGTCATAAACTCCACCTGCTCTTCCACCTCCATCTCCCTCATAGCAACCTCGACCTAATCCCTAACCCTTGCAAAACCCGAACTTGATGGCAGTTCGAGATCCAGGGCATCCCATACACCCCCAACCCAGCCACAATCTCGAACAACATGTAAACAAGACTCCACACAATCCCCACAACGTACACACTCCCCTGCAACCGACCCCATCCTCAACGAAATATTGCCTCTAGTAGCAATGGCCTCATTACACAACTGCCAAAAAAACACTTTGATCCTTGGTAATACTGGAGCCTTCCAAACTTTATTCCAAAGCCACCCATCAGAAGAGTAGCTCGACGCTCCTTCCAACTCCCCATCTTGCTTGACCATAAGCCTATATGCCGAACGAACTGAGTAATTCCCATCGCGCTCTCCACCCCAATACCACACATCTGGAGTCAACTGCTCACACACCCTCATTTTAAGAATACGCTCAGCCTCAAACGGGAGAAACAACTCCCCTACCAACTCCGCGTTCCATCCCCTACTCCCCTCCACCAGAAGATCTGCAACCCGTAGCCCTGGATCAGCCCCCCCTCCCCCCCGCGACGATATGATCTTCCCCGAAAGTGTGCCAGCCACCCACGGATCCCTCCATACCATAGTAGACACCCCATCCCCCACCCTACGCCGCAGCCCCAAACCTAACACCGACCGAGCTTCATAAATACTTCTCCAGGAATAACTCGGGTTATTGCCCAACGTTGCTTCTAAAAATGAAGTAGAATGAAAGTACTTACCTTTAAGCAACCGCGTCATCAAACTACTCTCATCCGTGAGTAACCGCCAAGCCTGCTTCCCTAACATTGCACTATTAAACTTCACATAATCACGAAACCCCAATCCCCCTCTACACTTTGGCAAACAAAGTTTCTTCCAAGCCACCCAAGGAATCTTCCTCCTACCATTCTCAGTCCCCCACCAGAACCGCGAAACAAGAGACCTCATCTCACTACAGAAATTAGCCGGAATCCGAAAAACACTCATCGCATAAGTAGGTATAGCTTGGGCTACAGCCTTTATAAGCACCTCCTTACCCGCCTTACTGAGCAACGAACCCTTCCAACCCTGTAACTTCTTACTTAGCTTATCGCGGATCAGATCCGTAAGACCTTTCTTAGACCTCCCTAAAACCGTAGGCAACCCCAGATACCGTTCCTAACACACCACCTGCCGCACCCCTGACACTCCACCGATCAATTGTCTCCTCGCAGGGCTAGTCCCACGACTGAAAGAGACGGTAGTCTTTGGCAGACTCACCAATTGCCCCGAAACCTGTTGATACCTATCAAGTATTCTCATAACCTCTCTTGCTTCAGACTCCTTAGCTTTGACAAATATAATACTATCGTCTGAGAAGAATAAATGCGACACACTCGGAGCCTGTGAAGCGATCTTAATTCCATGTATCGAACCCACCTCAACCGCCCTTCTCAGCATACCTGACATCACCTCAGCACACAATATAAACAAATATGGTGACAGTGGATCTCCTTGCCGGAGACCTCTAGATGGCGAAAAAGGATCGGACCTCCACCCATTAACCAACACCGAGTATCTAACCGACCTAACACACCGCATGACCGTGCCTACCCATCCTTCATGAAAACCCATTCGAAGCAACACGGCCTCCAAAAAATCCCACTCCACCTGATCATACGCCGTCGCCATATCAAGTTTCAAAGCCAAATGTCCCCCACTACTCCTTTTATTCTTCATATGATGAAAAAGTTCAAAAGCGACCAAGATATTATCACTAATAAGCCTCCCAGGAGTAAAAGCACTTTGATTTTCCGACACAATATCACCTAGAAACTGCTTCACCCTATTGGCTAGGACTTTCGACACCAACTTATAAAGCACATTACATAGACTAATCGGCCTAAAATTCGACATTTTATCAGGAGCCTTCTTTTTCGGAATAAGGACAATAGTGGTATCATTCAATCCAGGCGGTAAAGAGGCGCCATTAAGAATGTTTAACACTAACCTGATCACCGCATAACCCACAATGTGCCAGTATGTCTGATAAAAAAGGCCGTTCATACCGTCTGGACCTGGCGCCTTCAACGGATGCATCTGATTCAGCGCAAAGAGCACCTCCTCCCCTGTATAAGCCGCAGCCAATCCTGCATTCATCTCCTCCGTAACCCGCCCTCTAACTACACCTAGTATATCATCGTATCCCACTGGAGAATCCGACTCAAAAAGACCTCGAAAATAGGCGATAGCACAGCGCGAGACAGCCTCAGTCCCCTCAAACACCCTCCCCTGCTCGTCACACACCTTAGAAATAAAATTCTTCTGCTTCCGTCCATTAGCTATTTTATGAAAGAAACTAGAATTCCTATCCCCATCTCGCAACCAAATCGCTCGAGACCTCTGCCTCCAAAATAGCTCCTCTTGCCGCAACAAATTCGCAATTTCCGCAACCACCTGCTTCCTCTCACGAACCCTTCCCACACTCATATCCCCTTCATTAAGCACCTTCAGCCTCTCCCTCTTTTTTACTAGAGTTTTAAGGATCTTACCAATACTAACCCCCTTCCAAGCAACTAACTCCCTCGTACACCTTGCAATGTTCTCCAATAGGTCACCATCCCCATTCCCCCATCCATGCCGAATTGCATCCTCACACCCCTCTTCTCCTACCCATATATGCTCAAAACGGAAAATCTTCTCCCTCCTTCCATCCTGCCCCATACGGCCATCCCCCACAACTTTAATCGGGGAATGATCATACCATTCTCTACTAAGGTGATATAGTCTAGCATATGGGAACAGATCAAACCATGCCTCATTAGCCATAGCTCTATCAATACGAGACTGTCTATTATCCTCACCGACCTGTCCATTGTCAAAAGTAAACTCATAACCTTCTAAAGGAATGTCACGAATACCAGCCTCATCCACAGCATCACGAAAATTATTCATCTGCCACTGCGCCCTCGACCCCCCTTTCATCTCAGTAGAATACAGAACTTCATTGAAATCCTCCATACATAACCAAGGACCATCCCCCTCCTCCGCCAAAACTCTCAGCAGCTGCCACGAAAGATGCCTATCTTGCACAGCCGGCCACCCATAAAAGCCAGTCACACGGCAGGACACCCCATTAAACTCGACGTCAAAGTCCATGAAATGGACCGAAGCCACCCGCATTACACACGACATCCCACCTCTTCATAAAAAAGAAAGCCCGCCAGAACGACCCACACTATCTACTGCCACCCCATCATACCCCTCTATTCTATTAATAATCCTATACATTTCACGACTACTCAATTTCGTCTCATACAGAAAAATCATAGCCAGGGCCTCCCGTCGGATAAGGTTCCGAAGCCCGCCTACTGCATCGGGGTTGCCCAGCCCCCTGCAGTTAAGGCTCAACCAATTCATTGGGCCCGGCGGGGTTGATAGCCATCAACCTCCGCCTCAGATATCAACACATCCCTGTGTAAAGCTACCCTCTTTGTACCGCCATCCTGACTATTCTCCTCCCGCCCTCGCTTATTAAATTCATTGACCAGACTTTGCTCACACGATAAGGAAAGAGCACTAGTCCCTGCATTCACCTCACGTTCAATTCTTGTCCAACCCCGACCCCCACTCTTCAGCCTCTCCACATTACACTGAACCCCGACTCCCTTCTCCCTAGATATGCACCCACCATCGCCTTTCCCTACACTCTTCGCCCCCTCCTCCCCGACAACACCAATTAATTCAACCCTATCATCCTCCCTCAACAGACCCGCCATACTCCACTCCCCAGACTCCTCTTGTTCACCACCAGGAAGTCCCCCACCTACTTGTCCAGCACGCCTCGCCCCAAACCCGTCATCCTCCACAACCTCCAAAACACTACGAACCACCGTTTCTCCTGACCCATCCTTTTTCTTTCCTCCCCCCGACAGCGTAAACTTTTGTAATTTTTCAATCATCGCATGTTCATCCCGCTTGTACTCCTCCTCAAACTCAGGACGTAAGTCTCGCGCTGTTTTCCTCCCTTCTACGACTCCCACCGAACCACCTTTTCTCGGTGGTGCTCTCATCCCATCCCCATACTGCAACTCATCCTCCTCATACAGACCATTCTCACAATCCTTAACCCCATGCCCCAACACCCCACACCCATAACAGAATAACGGCAGTCTCTCATACTTCACCGCAAATTTATCCACACTACCACTCGGCATCCTTACTTCAACCTCAGCTTTAAGGGCCTTACGAACATCATGTAGCACACGTACACGCACCATCCTATCCAATTCTGGAGCTTCAACCTCCTCTCTCGCAATATACTTTCCTAATTGCGCCCCAAGCTTTCTCAAATTCCCTTCATTGGTACGCCCCCGTAAAGGGAGATCATAAATACATGCCCACAAAGGTAACTGATGCAGCGGAGTATCCGTAATTTTCCCATCAGCATAAGGCTCATTAAAACACCAGACGAATTTATCGAAGTGCCAAGGCTGCCCCTCCATCACTTTGATTTTATCCCTTTCGTCCTCAAACTTGAAAACAAATTAAACAGCTGCTTCTTCGCATCCACCATACTACCCATAACCTTACCTCTCGAGTTCCACAACCTGAGCATAGTATCTACAGCAGCACGCCCATTCACGGCTTTCGAAGCCCAAATCTTCCCTACCAAAATTAGCTCTGGCCGCACCTCCTGCTCCACCACGCTCTCGACCTCCCATTCAAACACCGTATCATCCCCTCCCCCGACATTGCCCAGAACCTCCTTCCCTTTCCTAGTACCCATCACGACGCCAAAATTCCAAAAAACACAAACCAAACCGAAAAAGAAAGCAGAAACCCTAGTAATACGAAACCCTAACGCACGAACCCTTCCCCGCAACAAACACGAGCACACAAGCAGCGAAGTACGAAACAAAGAAGAACGAAACAACGAAAAAGACCTACTTACGAAGATTAAGAGCAACAAGAACCTACGAGCACCGTAGATGGATGCCTTGAGCAAGAAGGAAGAGACAGAGATTTAACAAAGACAGACCTCTCTCACAGAAACCCTAGAGAGACTTTTTAAAATCATTTTATTCCCTCCATTTATATATGTTTCTCTCATTTACCTTTTTAGACATATATAAACTACAAACTATATATTTCATAATATAATTTTTACATAGTTACATTTGTTATAAAAAGATCTTCCATAAAAGTTATTTTCAACCAATAATTATAATATATAAGTAGATAAAACGATGGTCAAAGTGTGACCGATAAAACCGTGTAATATATGAGAACATGTATAAATGAGAGAACATGTGTAAATATAATGAGTATTACGCATGATGTTATTTTTCATAATGCTCCATCCATTTTTCTGTTTTGTTCTCAATTCTCTAATATATGTGAGGAGTATTTTAATAAAATTGAAAGAAAACAGAAAAATGGAGGGAGTATTATCTACCACACGAAAATTCTTGTTATACTTGTTACTTTCAATCATCTATAGATTTCCTTCTGACGAGACGGGTTTGAATAGAACAGTGGCGGCTATGACGGGGGTGCAGGGGATTCACCCGCACCCCCTTCGTAAAAAATAAATACAAACTTGATTAGTAAATGAGCATATAAATTATGTTGGTCTAGTGGTTTGTGATATGTTTTCTCACGTTGATGGTCATGGGTTCAATCCTCCAATTGAGCAAATTTTTTAAATGTTCTCTCACCATACATTTTGCTCAATTAAATAAGATTTTTTAATGTATAACTCGATTTTTCGTTGTAAAAAAATTTTACGCACCCCCATCTATCGAATCCTAGAATCGCCCCTGGAATAGAATGATTCCCTATTTTAGAAACTATTCCGCGTAATAAGGAATTCGTTTTTTGTAAACTGATGGTTAAAAATTCCATATCTATGGATAAAGCTCCTTGTTTTGCACAAATTCTCATTTTTGACGAATAAAATCCGTCACAAGCTTGTGAGATAAAAGGGCAAGTAAGAGCGACAAGTGGTAGAAAATTGTGAGGGGTTACAAGCTTATGATCGTCACAAGCAAGACGGACTATATTGGTTTTATTTCGCGGGTATTGGTTTGAATATTTGACCCAAATTTCACAATTTTTTTAGAAAAAATAATTAAAAATTAAAGAGATTATAAAGGGAGGCAGGTCAGCGTAGTTGTCCCTAATAATTGTCGTGATGTGAATAATTAATCTGTAAAGTCTGACAGCATCTAAGATGTTGGAACACCAAATCAATGAAAAAAGCAGTTGCTGAAGTCTTTTCACTCTTTTGTATTTGGAATCATGCACGTTATTTTTTTATATTAGAATATTACAATCGTATTCTAGTGCTTTAGTCTACTCCCTCTCATCCAAATCAAAGGTTATATTTGATTTTTTTGACATTATTTATGATTGTAGAGAATCTTTATATTATTAGTAATGTATACGAAAAAACATACTCATGCGAGAACTTATTTAATTCATCGTCATGAATGATATAAGAATATCAAGTTTTTATAAATTTCAATAATGTGTAACTAAAGATATTTACGTCGCAAAACGCGCCTCGGCAAGTGTAATAAAGTCAAATGTAATCTTTGGTTTGAATGGGATGGAATATTTTATAGGGAGTAACTCAATAAGTCTGGCTTAATTAAGATAGAGAATACGTCTTAAATCTTAATAAAACGAATCAAATAACTCAAACTTAGTATTTCATCCCCTCAAATGAATTTCATACGAGGACGTTTTACAGAGTCCTCCTTCTGTCCCGGTCAATTGTTAACATTTAAGGCCGTTTGATTTAACAAACGGAAAGGAAATGGAAACAAAAAAAAGGAATGAAGAGGAAAGGAATAGAATTACCCCAAATTCATGCCTGTTTGGTTGCTTAGGAAAAGGACATATATAAACCTCAACCTACCAAACCCCCTCCCACCCTGACCGACGCCACTGTCAGCCACACGCTCAACAAACGCCAACACTTTGTCGAGCCGCCGCATCTCCGTAGTTGGCCGCCCCTTCCCTATTCGAAATCTCACACCACCCGCATAGTAACCACCACCCAAAAATCTAAAAGAACCTTCCCCCACCCAGAAATCATTCCCCCCTATGGTATTTCCATGGGTGGGGGAGGTAATTTCGTGTGTGGGGAAGGTTCTCTTCGATTTTTGCGTGGTGGTTATTATGCGGGTGGTGTGAGATTTCGAATAGGGAAGACGACGGTTTCCACAACTGGTAGGGTGGTGGTAGCTCCGGCGATGGCATGGTAGGAGAGTCGCCAGTGTGGTGGCGGTTGCATTGGAGGGTCAATGTAGTGATAGTTGGTGGCGTGGTGGCAACGGTAGGTGGTGATAATGGATGGTTATGGTGAGTGAGGAAAAAAGAATGGGTACCCTATGGGGGTTGTTATGGGCAAAATTCACATTTTTATATCGGTACACGTGGCAAGCAGCGAGTGGACAATCAAGGCTTGGGAGGATCAATACCGTGGACGAATATGAGTCATATGATGGTTTAAGGGAAGATGCAAGTGGGATATTAAAACAAGCGCAGTCAAAGAGGTTAAGGGTCAACTCACCTACTTCCTATTTTTGGGCGACTGGACCTAGAAGTCGGGAAACAAATTCTAGAGGAGCCTGATTCTGGAAGAGCGAGCTTGATTCTGAAAGAGCCTCATTCCGGAGGATCCTGACTCTAGAGGAGCCTGGTTCTAGAGTGACTCGACTCTAGAGGAGCCTGATTCCGGAGGAGCCTGATTCTAGAGTGACTCGACTCTAGAGGAGCTTGATTCTAGAGGAGCCTGATTCCGGAGGAGCCTGACTATGGAGGAGCCTGAGGAAACGACACTCTAGAGGAAGCAGTAGTATTAGAGGAATAAAGATTAGCAATAAATGGAGGAGATTTACAACACACTTAATTGACACGTGGCAGGCACCGGTTGGTGGAGATCAAATAAAAGGGGATTGATGACTCGGCAAACGTAGGACCATAAGATCAGAATAAAGAAAGCACACTTGAATGATAGTAAAAGGGGGCAGTCAAAGAAGAAAAAGTCAGCACATTTAATTCCTAAAAATCAGGTAACTGACCCCTAAAAAATTGGTAACGGCTTCTGGGAGCTGACCCGGAGGAACCTGGAGGAGTCAAACCCTAGGAGGATTAAATTATCAAAGGGGGAAAAGATCACTAAAAAAGCCATTCCATCGGAGCATAACACACAACAACAAGTCCACAATATCTTCGTCCCGAGAAATATTTCCGTCAATTACTAGAGTAAACATCATTGTATTTCCTTACTTGCTAAAATATTCCGATCATAGTGCTAATATTGGCGGGATTCCGACTCCCCCCGCGGTTGTTCCCACACCGGGTTTTCCGCGTCACCAAAAACTCCTTGCGTCGATCTTTCTTTTGTTGTCTTTTACTTTAGTTTACACCGTGGTTCCTTGAATCTTTCGTAGTTATAGACGATCACTTTGACTCACCAATCTAAACAACTAACCGTTAAATTTTTACCAAACAATTTGGCGCCCACCATGGGGCATAGTGATCATTCTCTATAACCTAATTTCGCAAGCGCAATTTTATTCATTGCCATGTCTGGAGCCAGTTCGAATCCGTCCAGCACCCAGGGAGCACCCCCTCAACCTTCTGGTGGAAGGCCTCTTCCAGCATCCACCGGACCAGTCACTACGTCACCAGCAGCCAGCCAGATGGTCCCCGTCAGCGTGTCTTCCAAAGCCATGCCACCACCTTTCAAGCCACCGCAGGTATCTAAAGCATCAGCAGCACCCAGTGTGACGGAATCTAGCAGGGAGAGCGGCCCCAGCAGGAGTGAAGTCCTTACTAGGACCCAGATCCAGGAGGCAGCATCAGGAGGAATTCCCAAGAAATCAGGAGCCTCGCCATCAGATCCAATGCGAGTGGTGCTAGAAGGAATGGATACCCTGCACCGGGCCATTGAAAGCTTGAGGAAGGACAATCAGGATCTCAGGAACCAGATCGCAATGATGGCACAGGCTAGGCCAGCATCTGCTCCACTACCTCCACCTTCTAAGGCCCCAGTTTCAGCCACCAGTGGAGGATTTTTCCGGCAGATTTCGTCAGAACTGGTCACCAGATTGGATCTCGAAAAAGTACCACCCAGAAGAGCCATCGAGCCCAGCGGATTAGGGTTCTTGTATTTTGATCGGCCACCCAGACTGCAGCAGACTCCAGGTAGTACTTTATCTAATAGCTTGCCAGGGACTAACTTGCAATCTCTTGCAGGAACACCCGTCCAGCAGGCGACAAGATGTAATCCAGGATCCAGCACTAACGTGATGAATCCAGCAAGCTGTCATTTCTCTGGAGGAACCTGGCTTGGAGGAACCTCCTCTCAGCAGGCATCAGAATGCCATCCATGAACCATTATTCACACCACACCTTTGGCGAGTCAAACAAGCAATCAGTTCCCAGGAGGAACCTGGTTCGGAGGTACAGCTATTGGCTCGTTTCCGCCTCCCTCTAACCCTCTTGCAGGAACAGGTAGCTTACTGGAGCAGCAGTACCAGGAGTTAAGGGACCTGATGTACAGGATTCCAGGCGTAGCACGACCCCTAGAGAAGGCAGTACGCAATAGCTACGCAGACTCCCCTTTTGTGGATGACATAGCCCTCGTTGGTGTCCCCAAAGGATGCGTACCACCAACCATGACACTCTATGACGGGACCACGGATCCTCTCGATCACATCAACCATTACAAGCAGAAGATGATGGTGATAAACGCAACAGGGTCCCTGAAGGAAGCTTGTATGTGCAAAGGGTTCGGGTCCACGTTGTCTGGAGCAGCCTTGCAGTGGTTCGTCAGCCTGCCCAACAAGAGCATAACCTGCTTCGCCGACTTAGTCAACACCTTCCACCAGCAGTTCGCTAGTAGCCGAAAACCAGAAAAACAAACCAGCGACCTGTATCAGATAGTACAAGGATCCGAGGAGTCTACCCGAGATTTTCTGAACAGGTTCAACAGGGAGAAGGTGGCAATTCCCCAGTGCGACATAGCCACAACTATAGAAGCCTTCCGCCAAGGGCTCCACCAGGACTCAGACTTATATAAAGACTTAACCAAGTATCCATGCACTACCTTCGAGGAAGTACAAATGAAGGCAATCGCTGTTATGCGGTTGGAGGAAGACTCAGGGCCTAGGAAGGGCTACCTATGGTGCTGACCATACATCTAGAAAGGCTCTTGTGGCAAACCAGACTCGGGAGAACCATTGTTCCTATATCTACCAGTAACTGAGGTGGAAGCCAGTGCAGTAGTGGTACGACAGCAGGAAGAAGCTCAACATGCATTATACTATGTCAGTAAGTATCTGTTACCTGCAGAGACCAGGGTACCAAGAGGGGACCTAATCGTTCAAGCTTGAAGAGTCCCTGAAAGTCAAGCACCTGAAACTAGACAGATCCCCGGTTGCGGACCAGAATCTGGGGCCAGACACTCTCATTACCCTGGGGGCAACATCCAAGCCAGGACCAGTATTTCTGTAGATCCAATAGATAATCATGCTAGCTGGCAGATCCATCAGACGACTCTGCTTCCAGAATAACATTCCGATAGAACAATTTCCGGAGGATCAACAAGGAGGTGAGGTATTCAGTAGTTGGTTGTTCGTTATCTTGCATTGTGATCCTTGGCAGGGTAGAGATCCATGGTCTGGGGGCAGTGCATGTCGTTGAACCATCAATGAGTCCGAACAGCCTGGGGATCTAGAAGATATGCAGCAACCAGAATACTAAAACAACAAATTCTCACAAGTGCTTCCTCAAATAAATAAAAAATGATATACTTGCAATCAGTCAGGGTCCTAAAGCTGCCACAACAAAGAGTATCCAATGATGAGTAGTCCTACAACAAGCAGATAAAATGAAATAACTGGAAGAAAAAACTTGCAAACAGTAGCTACAAGAATAGGGGCATTCTGCAACCTGCTTGGAACATAACTAGTTATTGCTCAACAAGAGAAAGGTGATCAGGAGCCATGCTGTTTTGCATGCCCTCCACAGCAAAGTTGAGCAAGACATGCAGGGGGCAAGAGCCTCCCCAACAATTCGCCCAACAGACTGCATATTTTGGTACATAGTCTGCCAGATGGAACTCCGCCAGATTCCAGGTTTCAGGCTTTATCGCCAGCACCTCTCAACTTTTAAGACGACATATGTTGGTACACAGTCTACCAGATACAACTCTGCCAGTGAAGCGTGGGCCTATGGCTGAGTACCCATAGATCGGACGAACGAGGCTCATGTAGTACTCAGCACCCACGCAAGCGGGCCCCCTCTAAACATAGTAGGCAATTGAATCCTAGAGCCTCCAATCAACGAAGGCCGGCAACAAAACAACGAAAAAAGGTGCACGCACGATAAAACAAAAGTACGTCAGAAAACGGCAGAATACAAAACAAAAGTACGCCAGAAACGGCAGAATACAAAACAAACGATAGAAAACTCGCGACATTATAACACACGCTCAAACGTGATCATTCTCACGACACATTGATAGACATTGCATTCAAAGCATTTAAAGGTCACAACGTGTCTAGCCACCATATAGAGTGGATCATGCATTAGTATATCGTCGCATACACCTATGTTGCATCACTGACATTTTTCAGGTACCAGGTGCATACTAACTGCAGGATCAAGTTCTGCTCGAGGTTCTCACTGCCAGAATCACCCTTGACATTCAGAGGCAGAATGGTAAAGTCAGGAGGAGGCTGGTCCCAACGGGACCCTGCATCCACCAGTTCCGTCCGCTGGACCCAACGTCCATCAGCATCCTTCAGCATCTACTGGCTCGGCCAACATCCATAGGCTTTCATGAGCAGGACTCAGCGTCCATCGGCGTCTACCAGCTGGAATCCATAGGTCGATATCTATAAAGCATCTACTTGCTGCTACTTCCGGAGAAGGAGAATCGTAGAGAGCCTGGAAGAAGATCCTGTAGGAGGCAGCTTTGCCTACCTGTCAACCTCACTCTACTGAGAATCTACCAGCATCGCTCCGCCTGGGTACTTACATAGCCTTACTTCCAAACCAACAAAAACAAAGAGACCCGGAAATCAGTCTGCCAGAGCAATACACTATGGTCTAGCAAGAGCGAGCAGATTAGACTACCAGGGGCCTGGAGTAAAAATCTCGAGAACAAGTCTGGGTATAGAGAGGGGGTTCAGAACTAATCCCGGTGTATCCAGCAGACAGCTATTTGTTCTAAGAAAATGACGACCACATCTAGAACCTGAAAGACTAATTTCCCTCCTCATCTTGAGGCTGAGGAGGAAAATTGGGGGCAATTGTTGTTTGGGCTAAAAATAGCATAATAAAGAAGGCCCACTTAATAAAGAAAAAGACTATGAAAAAAGTGATGAGGAGGAAGGAAGCCCGCGGTTGGAGAAAAGGGAAACGGGCTTAAGGAAGATTAGGAGCCCATCATAGGAGGCGTCCGCATTAAGGAAAGGAGTGTCAGGGAGAATTTAGGGAGAAGTTAGGGAGATCAGAGAGAATTGGCAAGGGAGTCCGGGTTTGGAAATAGTCCATATGGAAATTATATTCCCTTTCCATATTCGAGGTAGGACATATCTTGGGTTCTTACCCTATAAATAGCCAAAGAAGCAAATCAAGAATTCATTCATTGAACACCCGCATTTATACATCAACACTCAAGATCACATCTCAACATATAATATACGTTCGTCCAAGACCTTGCAGTCCTGACGCCTAGGGCCAGCAGGATTAGCTTTGTGCCGTAATTGTAATCATCCACCTATTCATATAGTGCAATACTTGGCAGGGTACCGTCCCTCCCGCGGTTGTTCCCACATTGGGTTTTCCGCGTCACCAAATCTCACGTGTTAATTTACATTACGCACTTTATTCTTCTATTTATTTATTTACATACGAACGAACATACTTCCAACCAACGAATATAGACTACATTGACCCTAATTAATCGACTTGGGTAAAAATACCTAAACAGTTTGGCGCCCACCGTGGGGCCTTGTGGTCGTCAATCGTTGATATTCTAGATATACAATGGAAAAGCAAGCATCTGAAGCCATGTCAGGGAGCAGGCAACCATCGCCACCACCACCGTCTACCCAAAATCCAACATCAACAGTGGCCACGCAGGCTCCCGGACATACCTCAAGAATCATACCGACAACAAAAGCCTCTCTACCTCCCAGGACTCATTTGCCGTGACCCGTGCCGGGTCGGATAAGGGAACAAAGCAAGTTCGAGCATCACTCCGCCACCTAGTCCCACACAAATCTTGCTCACTGGCGTGGAAAATCTTCAGAAAGCTATGGAAAACATGAGAGAAGACCAACGGAGAACAGATACTGAAGCAAGGAGGGGAGACAGAGAGCTCTGGGCACAGATTGATATCTGAAAAATGATCATGTCACAAAGAAGTGGGACGGTGAAGGAAGATCTCCTTCGATAGATCCGACACGGGGAGTATCGGCAGTGCAGATACCAAATTTGAACTAATAACAAGATTGGATTTGGCTACGATCGATCGGATGGAAGAATAACCTCACGAGGGTTAGGATACCTCACACCAGATAGCTGGCAGCCGGCTAACTGCATAGGGATACAAACAGGTGGCCTCCTCGTCAGCAGCCCCGCAACAATCGAGCAGACACCCGTAGCAGGATCCGAGTCAAACCAGCAAGTGAACTGGCAGCAGGGGACAATCGTTACTACAACCCCTTTAGCCGGAACCTATCGTAACCTTCAAGAACCCGGATCCGGAGGAAATATGCAGACGGTGACAGACGGACCCCGACTCAAACCAAGATAACCAATCGCAGATTGAGCTAAAAGAGATCCGAGCAGGGTCCCTGTGGCTACCACCCCCACTCGAGAAAGCAGCTCTAGACAGTTACGCCGATTCACCATTCGTGGACACCATATCCATCACAACCATGCCAAAGGGATTCACAAATCCAAATATGCCTCTCTTCGATGGCACAGCAGACCCATTTGATCATATCAGCCAGTATAAGCAGAAAATGATGACGGTAATAATGACTATAGGGCAAGTTAAGGAGGCTGCGCATGTGCAAAGGATTCGGGTCCACCCTAACAGACAAAGCACTTCGATGGTTTGTCACCGCCCAACAGTCGATATCTATATTTGCCGAATTGGTGAACGCATTTACTCAGCGATTCGCAAGCAGCAGAAAGCCACGAAGCACGCGGGGAGACCGTACAGAATCGTCCGGGGGTAAGGGGAGAGAGCATTGGAGAATACAATACTAGATTCAACAATGAGAAGGTGGCAGTACGAGAATGTGATGTCTCAACAGCAGTAGAAGCCTTCAGAAGAGGCCTCCACCACGACTCCGACCTATACAAGCAGTTAACCATGCATCCATGCCATAGTTTTGAAGTAGTACAGGAGAAGGCAGCTGCCGCAATCAGGTTGGAGGAAGATGTCTTAGCGAGCGACTTGCTAAGCACGCCAAGTATCTCCGAGACCTCCCGTGGAGAAGTCGGGAAGAAAGCAAACCACCAAAGAAGAAGGATGAGAGGTACGGACCATACGGGAGGGGAGTCAACAGAATCGAAGAAAATCGGCTACTCCCCACTCGGCGAATGATTCACCACAGAATCAGAGGAATCTTGAAGGCACTCAGGGAGATGGGAGATGGAGTCAGGTGGCCCAACCCACCAGTAGGAGAGCAAGCATGGAGGAAGGACAGCAAGAAGAAGTGTGAATTCCACCGGGATATTGGGCACAACAGTGAGGATTGCCACACATTACGAAGAGAGATTAAGCGCCTGTACGAACAGGGAAAGCTGAGCCACCTATTACCACGTGGGAGCAAGCAGCAAGATAAGGTAGGCTCCGCCAAGCCGGCAGACCCACCCACATGCACCAAAATCATAAACGTGATAACAGGCGGCTCAGACTTGAGCGGACTGACATATTCAGCAGCTAAGAGACGTGCTACAGAGACCAAAGGAGATAGGCCAGCCAATTCGTGCAGAATTTCTCACAGTGACCTGCCAGCGGTCAGCTTTGATGAAGGAGATACATACGATGAGCGAGAACATCATGACGCACTGATTATCACCTTATCAATGGCCAATTGCACAGTTAGAAAGGTCTTGGTAGATACAGGAAGCTCGGTCAACTTAATCATGCTGAAAACTATAGAAAACATGGGATTCAGCAAGAAGGATTTACAGAAGAAGACTATTCCACTAGTAGGCTTCAGTGGAAAAACAGCCAGCTCGCTAGGGGAGATAGTCATCCCAACCTATGTGGGGGGATTCAACAAGCAAGTCAGGTACCTGGTTATAGATGGCCCCTCTACTTACAACGTCATCTTAGGAAGACCATGGTTGCACCAGATGAAAGCAGTCCCCTCAACATACCACCAGTGCATAAAATTCCCCAATCCATGGGGAGTAGAGACAGTAAGAGGAGATCAGGAGGAAGCTAAAGGGTGCTATAAGAAGGCACTCAAGTGCACTGCCAGCCCCCCCGCATAGCAATTACAGAAGCAGCCTATCCAGGACGAATACATCGAACCTCCAGCAGAAGAGCTGGATCAAATCAAATCGGATAAGCCGCACCGTAACGCAACCGTGCTCATTGGAGCAGGATGTACAGGAAGCTTAAGACAGCAGCTAGTCAAGTTCTTACAGGATAACATGGATTGTTTTGCATGGTCACACGATGACATGACAGGAATAGATCCGTCCATTATAACACATAAGCTTAGTGTGGACCCAAAGTGTAAGCCCGTCCAACAGAGAAGAAGGAAGTTTACAGCGGAGAGAAATAAGGTAATCAACCAGGAAGTAAATAGCTCTTTGGCAAAGAAAGAAAATAAGAGAAGTAAAATATCCGAATGGTCATGTCTAACGTAGTGGTGGTGCCTAAGAAGAATGGGAAGTGGAGAGTATGTGTGGACTTCACCGATCTCAACAAAGCATGCCCTAAAGATCCATTCCCGCTGCCTCATATTGATGCAATGGTGGACGCAACAAATTTGGACATGAGATGTTAACATTCCTGGACGCATGGAGTGGATACAATCAGATCAAGATGGATCCTGCAGATCAAGAGAAGACGGCATTTATGTCTGAAAGAGGAATATATTGCTACAACATCATGCCATTCGGCCTAAAGAATGCAGGTTCCACATATCAAAGGTTGGTTAACAGAATGTTCAAAGAACAGATAGGAAGAACAATGGAGGTGTATATTGATGACATGGTGCTGAAATCAGAGAAGGCCAAAGATCACATGCGGCATCCTGGCAGAACATTCAAAGACCCTCGGGAATACAAAATGAAGCTAAACCCATCTAAATGCACCTTCGGAGTATCCTCTGGCAAATTCTTGGGCTATATCGTAACTCAAAGAGGGATAGAGGCCAGCATCGAGCAGATCAAAGCCATCTTACAGCTGGAGTCACCTGAGAAGCCTAAGGATGTTCAAAGACTAGCCGGGAAGGTAGCAGCCCTGAACAGGTTCATTTCAAGATCTTCAGATAAATGCAGGCTGTTTTACGACGTACTAAGGAAAAGCCAGAAGTTTGAATGGACCTCTGAGCACGAGCAAGCCTTCAGAGAGCTGAAGCATTACCTCAGCAGCCCGCCGCTGCTATCAAAGCCGGAGCCAGGAGAACCACTATTCCTATACCTAGCCATCACGGAGGTAGCAGTGAGTGCTGTCCTGGTTAGAGAGCAAGAAAGGGAGCAGAAGCCAGTATACTACGTGAGCAAGTCTCTGCTGCCGGCAGAGACCAGGTACACATCCCTTGAAAAGTTAGTACTAGCATTGGTAGTGGCATCTCGCAAACTGCGCCCCTATTTTGAGTCCCACATTGTACATGTCGTGACCAATTACCCACTAAAAGCTATCATGAGGAAGCCTGAACTGTCAGGCAGAATGTCGAAATGGTCTGTACACCTCAGTGGGTACGACATCCAATATGACCCCAGAACAGCAATCAAATCACAAGCATTGGCCGACTTCGTATCAAACTTCAGTCCTGTCATCCAGAATCTAACAGATACAGAGATCCTCACCTTAGAAGGAAGCAAGGAGGCAGAAGTCTGGCAGATGCGTATTGACGGAGCCTCCAACCAAAGGGGGGCAGGCGTAGGATTAATCCTGCGGTCACCATGGGGAGACCTGATAGCGCAAGCAGTAAGATGTGAATTCAAGGCAACCAACAATGAAACAGAGTATGAGGCCTTGATATTAGGAATGAAGCTAGCTTTGGAATTAGGGGTCAGGCACCTGCTCATATCCAGTGACTCTCTATTAATAGTCAACCACGTGAATGATGAGTTTATAGCCAGAGATTCGAAGATGATTGCATATCTAAAAGTAGCAAAGGAGTTAAAACAGAAATTCGAAATTTGCAAGCTTAAACAGATCCCTAGAGATCAGAACGTGGAAGCAGACGCCCTAGCAACCCTGGGGTCAACATTTAAACCAACAAAGCTATCCAGCATTCTAATAGCACACATGCTGGAACCGTCTATTCAGAAGACGGACGAAATAGACAGAGGTGAACTGGAGGATCCACAGAGCGAGAAAGAAATCCGAGCAGTTACAGAGGAAGGTGAGAGCTCCCAGCCAAACAGGCAGCCAGACCAAATAGCCGACCAGGCAGACGACTGGCGCACACCTTACCTAGACTGGTTGCGCTATAACAAGCTACCAGATGACAAGAAGGAAGTGAGAGCTTTCAGAGTGAAGGCCTCCAGATTCATACTTATTGATGACACATTGTTCAGAAAATCGCTAGCAGGCCCCTACCTACGGTGCCTGGGCAAGGAAGAAGCACAGACTGTGTTGCATGCTCTCCACAGTGGCGAATGTGGAAACCATGCAGGGGGCAGGAGTCTGGCAAATAAAGCCCTCGGACAGGGATACTATTGGCCTACGATGAAGGCAGATGCAGCAGAATACGCACGAAAATGTGACGCCTGCCAGCGCTCAGTGTAACATCCTGTTTGATGTCTATGAGTGTCTTGATTTTGGATTTGATAGTGGATGATATTATGGAGCTAGCAGCGTTAGAGGATGGTAGTTGGTTATGTATGGAGTTGGTGTCGTGAGGGATATATATATGTGGAGTTGATACGATATCGTGAGCCATGTTGTGGAGGTAGGAATAGTTAGTGGAGTTGGTGTTACGAGTTCATGTTTGGGTTGGAGTTTTGTTTCGAGTTCTTAGTTACGTTGTTGTGTCTTGATCGAGTTAGCATGTTTGTTTTTATGTATGGGTTGAACTTCGGGGACGAAGTTCTTTTTAAGGAGGGAAGACTGTAATACTCCGTATTTATATGTCTTGGGGGTACTCTATCGAGTAGCCCTTACTCTGTCGAGTAAGGGCAAGTTGCGCAGATAAATAGTTTCGACTGTTGGGCACTCGATCGAGTATCCGGGGTACTCGATCGAGTAGGGGTACTCGATCGAGTACCTTGGGTACTCGATCGAGTGTCCAGGTTTATCGGGGAGTTTTCTCGGGTTTTGTTAATTACGCGATTAAGGTATTTAAACCAATTCGTCTTTGTTCTAAATCACTTTTTACAAAACCTAAAACCTGTTTAAGAGAGAAAGCAACTTGTCTTCTTCCTAATCGCGTTCTTGACAATTCCGGAGTTCGACGGTCGGTTTGCATCGTAGTTTGTGTCGTTGGATTCCTTGCGTCGAGGGTAAGCTTTTAATGTAATTTATATAATGTTTTGTTAAGATTAGTGAAACCCTAATTTAGGAATTGGGGGTTTTTATGAATAGTAATTGAATAGTAGTATCTATGTGTTGTATGGTAGGAGGAGAGTTCATAGAAGAGGCGTTTTGAGACAATTTGTAGATACCGTCTGCGTGTTGTGCTTTCCGGGTAGGATTTCTACTCGTATTAGTCCCATAATGGGATATTGGTGATGTCTTGTAGTTAGTTGATTGATATGATGATTGTAATTGTAATTGTGATTGTGATTGTGGTTGTGTTTGTGATGGTTCTCGAGATGCGTTCTCGGCTGAGTGGGGTCACTTGCGGGAGTGATCTCACGCCCTAGTTTCGCCCTTCGTGGAACCCGCCACGAAAGGGGATGTGCACATTAATGGACAGGGTTATCGCTCGTATGATGAGCGGGGCTTAGGTGGGAACGGTGCGGTCCCCAGCTTGGTGGTCGGGTCCGGTGGACGGTCGATTGTGATGATGGGAGATGGTGTGTGTGTGTGTGCGTGTGTGATTCAAATTGTCTGTTTATCTTATTGTTGATATATTGAATTGTGTGATTAGTAATCGACCCGTTAAATGTTTTAAAAGCGTGGTGATCCATTCGGGGTGGTGAGCGATTATTGAGCGGTATGAGTGATGCGTATGGGATAATCGGGAGGAGTCACCACGATGCGATTTAGAAGTCTCCATTTGTGTTTGATAGTTTTATAGTCTTTTGATAGTAGTTAGTTTTGGAGAACTTGTATCTCTTTATCAGTTTTGGTTTTTGGCATGTAATCACTTTAAACGTTAATTATTATTTAAGTATGTTTCTTTATTGTCTTATGATAATCATTGCCTCGGGTAACCGAGATGGTAGCATTTCCATGCCTTAAGTGGTCCTGGTAAGGCACTTGGAGTATGGGGGTGTTACAAATGGTATCAGAGAGACGATCCTGAAACCTGTAACCAATGAACTTAATGAACATAGGGAGTCAATTAAAAAGAACCCGGGGTAAAAGTTGTAGGAGCTAGTGCAAAGGCTTGGGAGACGTCCTAAAGTCGCAAGGGGTCGCCCTACAACTTTGAACCGGTCACATGGGAAAGTGTTTGTCGAGTCGTATGTGTGTTTGGTTAACTGGTTTATGAATGTGATGGAATGTGTTAATTTTTGGATGTTGAAGTAGAAAGTTGAGCATGTGAAAGAAAATGGTGATATGAGGAAACTTGTTGATGAGATATATAGAACTGTGGTTGGAATGAGAAACATGATGGATGATTCATAATGTGACATAATAATAACATGTGAATAGAAATGTTGTGTTGTATACGTATATTTTGTCTGCATAGAGTTGTATGATAAGTTTATGTACTTGTCCACGATTGTTCATGGGTATATGTTGTAAGAAGTGTGTAGCTGTAATTGATGAATTAGTTGGAAGAGATTAAGTAAGTAATTGCATAAGAATATGAAATTCATGGGTGGAGCATGTTTATGTGGGTAAATCGTGATTGACAAGTTAAATAACCCATGTGCATGATGAATGTTGTTGCTTGATTTTTGAAAATAGTAACATATGATTACGAATACTGGTTTTATGAGTTTTGGACTGGTTTTGTTTGCTTGGTTGTTGTTTAAGCCGTTTGGGAAGTAAAAATCAATAGTTGTGTTTTTCGTTTATAAAGAGGTTGTCTTTAAACTGTTATAACTTGAGATGCATAAATGATTTTGATGTGATTCCAATTGGAGATGATAGCTTGTCCTTTTACGATTCTAACGATAGGTCACACGCCCAAATTGACCAAGTAATGAGTGAGTTATGACTGTTTTACGAAAACTGGACAGTGCTGAGAATTAGGGTACTCGATCGAGTATCCTTGGTACTCGATCGAGTAAGGGGGCACTCGATCGAGTACCTCAGTTACTCGATCGAGTAGCCCTGGTGATTTGTTTTACGTGCTTCTGATATTGACCTACTCGATCGAGTAAGTCCCTTACTCGATCGAGTGGCCTGTACTCGATCTAGTGACCCCTGTTTTGGGTCATATGCTTATCTTTTGAATTCGTTGCATATTATGTTTAATTCAAAGTTATTATTTTGCTCTTTTATGCATTGTTTTACATGTATGTTGGTCTTGACGCGTAAGTTACCCAATCTTGTGGTGTAGTGAGTGGCTTTGTGGTGAGTTTGAGTTCGGTGGAGGAGGACATGAGTTATATGTGTTGTGATAGATAGTGGAAAAAGAAAAGGAAGATTGGTATGGTGTATAGAGACATAGAGCATGTTTTGTGAGATGAGATGAGTGATATGTTTGTATGTTGAGTAACGTAAAAGTAAGTGAATGTGGGCAAAGGATGGTGTGAGTCTAAGAAACGTGAGAATAAAAAGATTGGAAGTAAGGATGTGGATAGTGGAGCTTGAGATGTGTAAAGAATTATGGAGGGAGATGGTTAGGAATCGTGTGAGTCAAGATTATATGTACTGAAAGTTCGTTTAAAGAGGTTGAGAAGAGCGGTATATAGTGAACTTTATGGAGACATGTTGCGAGCTCGGTTTGTAGACAGTGAGTGAGTTTGGAAGATTTGGTTTATTAAGAGGTGAAACTAATGTGTGATTTCCTTGGGCAATTAACGGTATAAAAAGAGAATTTTGATTTCTAGAGATGTAAAAAGGGAGATGCAATTGTTTAAACAGTGAACGTGGATTTTATGGATAGATTAGTGGCAAGTGTGAGTGATAGCATAATGAGAAGATCCATGGTAAGAAAGAGTGAGGTGATATCGATATAAAATAATGGGATTTGGGTTTTAGAGCGATGAGAAGGTAACTGGTTTACTAAAGAGTTAGGTAGAAGAAATAAGGAGTTGAACTATTAATTGGTATTATTGAGTGTAAAGAGAAAGGAAGGATGAAAGTAAGCGAGGAAAATATTCACTGGAGTTATGTGATATAAAGGTAAGGAATCGTCGAGATTTATGATATTATCATGAGGATATTAGCTAATGATTATATAGAAGTTTCAGGACAATATGATTGATAATGAGTTTCGAGGAATTAAGGGAGTAATAAGTTGGTGGAGTATTGGCAGGATACGAGATATTTGGTGGAGAGTTGGATGACAATACAATTAAGACAGTATTGGGAATGATGTTGATGTAAACTTTGTTGGTGAATTTGATGATAGTTATTTGGAATGTTAACCGAAGATAGGAAAGAAATCGTGATGTTTAGAGATGAGTGAAGAGGTTTGATGTCCGGACAGTGGTAGTGTTATGGTTTATGACTAGTGGATAAGGGTGACGGTATGTTAGAGAGGTGGTAATTCTAAAGAGGCTGATTTTGTAGAGACCAGATTGATAAGTATGGTTATGAAAGAGTATAAGATGTGGTTATATGAGGCGAGCGCTAGTGGTTGAATAATTAATGGTATGGCATGAGGTGATGGTTATGCGAAAGGGAGAATATGTTATGAGGTGTATACGAGTTAAGCTCGGGCGACAGGTAACCTATGTTGAGTGGTAACTTACGTGATCAGGATTGATTGGTTGGATGTGATTATGGGTCTATGTTATATGTGTAAATGTTTGTGTGAGGTTCTGACCTCACAAGAAGTAGTATGGTGTGATAATTATAAAGTTGTTTTATGAATGTTCTGTAATAAATATATGTTGGACACGGTAATTTAATTGAGTGATGTCCAAAAAGGTAATAATTTGATTGATTTGACACGGCTAGTTGTAATTTTATGTGTATTAATAACACATGTGTATTCCGTGAAATGGTAGAGATGATGTTCATGAGATGCTTATCTGTTTATCCATATAATGTGTTGCGTGGTGATTTAATAAAGTGGATTTGAGTAAGTTTTTCTTGTCTGAGAAGTTATGCTCAGTCAGTGTTTATGGGAATCGTATGCAGTTGTGATGTCTATCGATGTGGTTGTGGTGCCTCGGGTGGTGATCCGGGCACGATATTTAGTGTTGTGATGCGGGTATTTTCGCAAGATCGCGATGCGGTTGTTGGTGGTGGTGTTGCGATGTCGTCACCGGTTGTGGTGGAGTAGGCGGGATTATTATGATACGAGTTTTGAAAGTACATACGATTATACATAAATCGTTGTTTTATTTGTTGTTGTTTCTTATGAGTTTGATTTGGACAGATAGATTTGTTGTTTTGTTTGATGATGTTTCTTACAAGTTTCAGTTTGAGAATGAGGGTAGAGTATGATGTGGAATAGAGTTGTATATGTCTTCGTTGTTGTCATGGTATAGTGATATTCTGTTAATGGAACACGGTTGTGAGAGGTCGTTACAATAATTATGATCTTGTTCTAGTTAAGGTTTGAGAGACATGGTAATGGCAAGTGAGTCGTAGAACATGTGTGGTAATGACCCGAAAGATGCAGGTGGTTCATAATCTTTTGTTGAGACAGTGAGTGTAGGGTATTGAGAATTAGTGTCATGTTAAGTTGTGTATGAGTTTTGCGGTAATGGAAGAAAGAACTTGATGATCTAGTGTGCGTGTACATAACGAGTGTGGATCGTGAGTTATGTTTCTGGGAGATAAGTGCCTTACATAGAGAGGTATGTTGTTTTGCAGAAATAATGGAGAGTTAGTATGGTGATTTTGCTACGAGTTTTATGGTATAGGTTAGGTGGTATGCCAAATGAGTTGAGTTATGAGAAATGTTTAAGTAAGAGAGCCTTGGATATATGCATGGTAAGTGTTTGGTTTATAAACGGTTATCTTACACATGTGGTGGTAAAGAGAGTAATGAGATGTATCTAGTATTTAGTATTAGTGAGTTACGAGGACGTAACATTTATCTTAAGAGGAGTAGGATGTGATAAAAGAGATTTTGATGGGTGTGCATATGGTAGTATATTTGAAAGTAGAGTGTTGGTGTAGCATAAGATATGGACTTGTATATGTTGTGGTTGATAGTGTTAAAAGGTCACGGACGTGCTTGTAGTAGTTTGATGTTAGGAGTGCGAGAATACTTCGATAGTGTTGACAGTTGAATGATGAGAGTATGAGTGTGAGTAAACTTCGAGGACGAAGTTCCTTTTAAGGGTGGTAGAATGTAACATCCTGTTTGATGTCTATGAGTGTCTTGATTTTGGATTTGATAGTGGATGATATTATGGAGCTAGCAGCGTTAGAGGATGGTAGTTGGTTATGTATGGAGTTGGTGTCGTGAGGGATATATATATGTGGAGTTGATACGATATCGTGAGCCATGTTGTGGAGGTAGGAATAGTTAGTGGAGTTGGTGTTACGAGTTCATGTTTGGGTTGGAGTTTTGTTTCGAGTTCTTAGTTACGTTGTTGTGTCTTGATCGAGTTAGCATGTTTGTTTTTATGTATGGGTTGAACTTCGGGGACGAAGTTCTTTTTAAGGAGGGAAGACTGTAATACTCCGTATTTATATGTCTTGGGGTACTCTATCGAGTAGCCCTTACTCTGTCAAGTAAGGGCAAGTTGCGAGATAAATAGTTTCGACTGTTGGGCACTCGATCGAGTATCCGGGGTACTCGATCGAGTAGGGGTACTCGATCGAGTACCTTGGGTACTCGATCGAGTGTCCAGGTTTATCGGGGAGTTTTCTCGGGTTTTGTTAATTACGCGATTAAGGTATTTAAACCAATTCGTCTTTGTTCTAAATCACTTTTTACAAAACCTAAAACCTGTTTAGAGAGAAAGCAACTTGTCTTCTTCCTAATCGCGTTCTTGACAATTCCGGAGTTCGACGGTCGGTTTGCATCGTAGTTTGTGTCGTTGGATTCCTTGCGTCGAGGGTAAGCTTTTAATGTAATTTATATAATGTTTTGTTAAGATTAGTGAAACCCTAATTTAGGAATTGGGGGTTTTTATGAATAGTAATTGAATAGTAGTATCTATGTGTTGTATGGTAGGAGGAGAGTTCATAGAAGAGGCGTTTTGAGACATTTTGTAGATACCGTCTGCGTGTTGTGCTTTCCGGGTAGGATTTCCTACTCAGTATTAGTCCCATAATGGGATATTGGTGATGTCTTGTAGTTAGTTGATTGATATGATGATTGTAATTGTAATTGTGATTGTGATTGTGGTTGTGTTTGTGATGGTTCTCGAGATGCGTTCTCGGCTGAGTGGGGTCACTTGCGGGAGTGATCTCACGCCCTAGTTTCGCCCTTCGTGGAACCCGCCACGAAAGGGGATGTGCACATTAATGGACGGGGTTATCGCTCGTACGATGAGCGGGGCTTAGGTGGGAACGGCTGCGGTCCCCCATCTGGCGGGGTCAGTCCAGTGGACGATCGATTGTGATGATGGGAGATGGTGTGTGTGTGTGTGCGTGTGACGGTTCAAATTTGTCTGTTTATCTTATTGTTGATATATTGAATTGTGTGATTAGTCGACCCGTTAAATGTTTTAAAAGCGTGGTGATCCATTCGGGGTGGTGGCGATTATTGAGCGGTATGAGCGATGCGTATGGGATAAGCGGGAGGAGTCACCACGATGCGATTTAGAAGTCTTCATTTGTGTTTGATAGTTTTATAGTCTTTTGATAGTAGTTAGTTTTGGAGAACTTGTATCTCTTTATCAGTTTTGGTTTTTGGCATGTAATCACTTTAAACGTTAATTATTATTTAAGTATGTTTCTTTATTGTCTTATGATAATCATTGCCTCGGGTAACCGAGATGGTAGCATTTCCATGCCTTAAGTGGTCCTGGTAAGGCACTTGGAGTATGGGGGTGTTACACTCAGCACCAATGATCCATCAGCCAGCAGAACCCCTGCACCCTATCATTTCGCCCTGGCCATTCTTGGCATGGGGCATGGATATAGTAGGCCCTCTACCACGGGCCACAGGAAATAGAACCTGGATGCTAGCAATGACAGATTACTTCTTCAAGTGGATAGAGGCAGAAGCATTCACGGAGGTAAAGGACAAACAGGTCATTTCATTCATAAAATGAAACATCATTTGCAGATTTGGTATCCCATCAGAAATCATATGTGACAATGGCTCACAATTCATCTCAAACGATACTGAGGGATACTGTGCCAGGTGGAACATCACCTTAAAAAAGTCATCACCTAGGACTCCAAAGTCCAACAGGCAAGCTGAATCCAGCAACAAAATCATCATGGACAATCTAAGAAGGAGGTTACAGGAGTTAGGAGGAAAGTGGGCAGATGAATTGCCACTAGTGTTATGGTCAGACAGAACGACACCAAAGATAGCAACAGGCCAAACACCCTTCAGCCTGGTGTTTGGCGCATAAGCGGTCATTCCGTTAGAAGTTCTAGTCCCCACTCACAGGTATGAAAATATGACAGGAGAACTAAACAATGCAGAGATGACCAGAAGCCTGGACACAATTGACGAGCTGCGAGCAAGCGCAAAAATCCGTCTGGCTGCCTACAAACAGTCTGTGGCCAGGAGTTATAACAAGAATGTGAAAGTCAGGCTCCTGGAGATAGGAGACCTAGTTCTCCGAGAGGTGTTTCAAAACACCAAGAATCGAAAAGCAGGCAAATTCGCCTACAAATGGGAAGGACCATACCAGGTAGAAGGAGTTGTTGGCCATGACGTATACAGACTGATGACTATGGACGGTCAAATCATACAACACTCATGGAACATACTTCACCTGAAGAGATATTACTTTTAATAATAATTAGACTCTACCTTTCAGAATGATGTACTATGAAAAGCCAAACCGTCTTTTAAAAATTAAAATAAAAATCCGGTAGTAGGCATACTGCCAATTTCACTTTTATTTCTGGTGTCTCTAGTTATTTTAAGATTTTAAACTACTATTAGATGGTGTGGTCTGGCAGCGTCCTGGGACCACAATAGCTCTGGTACTCCATGATATGGCGACAGGTACTTCACATCATTTTAATAGATTCTCTTATTTTCAGGCTTCTCTAAGTACACCACTTTGAATTCTGGTATCTATGGTACTTTGAAAGGATGTCTAGCGGAGGATCTGCCAATCGCCCAGCGGGGTGACAAGGCACATGGCACTCCAACATGCCTAACCTATTTTCTCCACAAGGAGCACCCTCACCAGGCGAACTGTGGAACATACGAAAGGGAGCCTGGCTGATAGCTGAATACGCCTATCCAGCTACCCCTGATACCACCCCCTGGACGTAACTCGCACTAATCGCAATTAATCAGGGTCCCAGCATGCATGCACAAACGAACATGGAACGTAGGGATATCTGCGCTACCAGAATCCTGCAGCGTCTCCATTGGTCCTAGAATGATGATAAACTTGCCTCAATGACGCCCATGTTGGCTTAAAACGAGATGAACACACCTTGCGTCATGAACAAGGTTAAGTAGTCCAAAATCGGCAAGATACGCCTAAATCGACCATCCGCCGACACGGCAGCCTAGCTTAGTCTGGATCAGTCTTTTCAGGCTGACCAGGCTGGTCTAAATCAGCCTCCTAGGTTGACACGGTCACTCCTCCTTACATTGCGGCATACGCCTAAATCAGCCCATCGGTGACACGACAGCTAGCTGAGTCAGAACGTTAGCCTTTTCAGGGTGACAGGACTCGCCTAAATCAGTCAAGCAGGCTGACACGGCAAAAACTTCCTAAAAACAGGGAAGATAAACAACAAACACACGATATGTAAGCTAAAACCTTGCCAAACTATGACAAGGGGTATTTCAAAATATGGCCAAAAGTACGGCCTAAAGTTTAACCGCCACCTTGGCGGGGTAACCACAGAAAGAAAAGTTTTAAAACTTACAAAGTCTGCCACCTCTGGGCCAGACTGCCAAAAAGTTCATCAAAACATAAAAACTTAATTATCGGTCACATTAATGACCTCCACCTCTGGCATCTCCTCTGCCTGCTGACCGCCCATTTCAGGTACTGCACCAGCTTGTACATCGTCAGCTGCCATAGCTCCCTGAGCTCCGTCAGCAGCATCCTGGGACATTCCAGCGTCACCCCCAGCAGCTTGCTCAGCCAGTGCAGGAGAATTTCACCTCCCCAACTTCAGGCATCAGCACACTCAGGTCAGGTTGGGTGGGGTAGATCATCTCCAACTGCTTCTCTTCTTCTTCTATAGCCTGCTGGGTGGGAGCCTCCTCGAGAGCAGCACGCATCCCGCTGATCTTTCCCCGCCAGGTAGCATAGGCAACAACGTTGGTGGCCAGGGAGATTAGCTCACTGATCTTCTCTTCAGAGTGCTTAAGGGAGTCGGAAAAAGTGTTGCACACCGCCTGAGTCCGAGCTAGCTGATCAGCCCCTTCCTTCAGCTTTTTCTTGGTGACAGCAAGCTCAGTCTTCAGCTCCACCACACGCTCCTTCAGATCAATCCGCTGCGTGCGGATCAAGCAATGATCTCCTTGACTCCTGGTTCTTGCGCGTAGTAGCACGGCTGGTGGTCTGCACTATGTTGATCATCTTCCTGTTGTAGAGCGCAGACTGAAGAGTCTGGGGCAGGAATAATCAGAAGTCAGCAAAAGAGTTAAGAAACAGAATTTGAGCAAGAAGCAGATGAACAGACAGGTAGAAAATGAAGAGTATTTACCATGAAGGCGTTATGCACGTCATTCTCAGCCATCTCCTCTGGGGAGAACTCTGAGAACGTATCCTCAACAGGAGGGAAGAGCAACTGATCAATCTCCGGCCAATACGGCACCTTGTCCACATTCCCAAAGCCTTCTGGGAAACGAGCAATGATGCCTCCACTAGACGAAGCACGAGGACTGGCAGGAGGAGTAGGCGGATGGCGAGATAACGGGTTGACCTCCAAGGGTTCACGAACAGCAGAACTGGAAACTGTGGGAGGAGTCTGAAAGGAGGCAGCAGGAGCACTCCTCTTGGAGGCAGAGGCCACATCAGGGATGGCAGAAGGTCTCTTTCTTTTAGCACTTTGGAGGATGAGTTCCAATTGATCAACTTTTGAACCTGCAAGCATACATAGTCTCAGACGACAGAATGCTTAAAACATCAGCAGAAACAGCATGCAAATGAAAGTGGTTGTAGAAGCCTTACCAAAAGACATACTGTGGGCTGACTGAGGAGGATTGGAGGAAGAAGCAGGTGAAAAACCAGGAAGCAGGTCTGGGAACTTTCTCTCGTTCGAAATGAACGACTTGCTTTGCAGCGGGATCTTGGCGCCAATACGGGTAAGGTCACAGGGGCCTGCACGAGGACGATGAAGTAAGCTAGTAAGCAGCGAGATAAAATAAATCAGGTGACAGGAAGGCTACTTACTCGAAGTCAGAACCCATTTCTCGAAAATATAATCAGCAGGAGGCTGGATGGAGTCCTTCCTCACGTAGAAGAAGTCCTCAAACCATTTCTCATCACGGGATTTTGACACGTGTCTGAAGGGAGCCTCTCCATGGCCCCGGAATGAGAACTGACCCCTGCCCAGGGATCTGATGCTGTACAAAAGGGCCAGATCGCCCAGAGTGACAGATTTACCAGTACTCTAACCAGCGGCCAGAGAATAGAGAAGAACTCTCCAAATGGCAGCAGAAATTTGTGCCATGGCGAAATTGTTGGTGAAGATGAAATCTTGAATGAGTTTAGGGAAAGGAAAACGGAGGCCATATCTAAATGGGTACAGATAAAAACTAACCCACCCTGGACGGAGGGCGTCAGCTTTTTGCCCCAGTTCAGGAATGGCAATGTCCACCCCGTCACCGAGACCAAGCAGGTTCTTGATCGTGGGAATGTCGGCCGGAGTTCAAGCAGAGTCACAGTCGTGGGGGTGCTTAAAAAGTCCCCGAGAAGGAAAAGTGGGGTCGAGATTACGATCAGAAGCTGTGGAGGATTGACGAGTTTTGCCCGTGGTGGAGAGAGAAAGTGAAAATTAAAGAAGGAATGAGGAGAGATTACCTGATAAAGAAGACGGGGAAGATGAACAGTGGAGCCGGCAAAGGATGAAAAGAAGGAAGGTTGAGGGTTTAAGAAAGGAGAAGTATTTTTGAAATGATTTGAAGTGATTAATGAGAGTGGAAGATGGACGTTGGGGTTATAAAGAGGAGAGAGGGAGTTGGGTGCGAGAAAAGAAGAGAAGGGCGGCTGAAGTGATGGATTGCATGGGGAGGAGTAAAAAAGACGGCGTAGGGTTTTTTGGCATTTGGTTACATAAAATTCCTTGCTCGATACTTGAAAGCGTACTTCACAAGAAATTTGGGGCAAACTGTTTGGGCTAAAAATAGCATAATAAAGAAGGCCCACTTAATAAAGAAAAAGACTATGAAAAAAGTGATGAGGAGGAAGGAAGCCCGCGGTTGGAGAAAAGGGAAACGGGCTTAAGGAAGATTAGGAGCCCATCATAGAAGGCGTCCGCATTAAGGAAAGGAGTGTCAGGGAGAAGTTAGGGAGAAGTTAGGAAGAATTGGCAAGGGAGTCCGGGTTTGGAAAGAGTCCATATGGAAATTATATTCCCTTTCCATATTCGAGGTAGGACATATCTAGGGTTCTTACCCTATAAATAGCTAAGGAAGCAAATCAAGAATTCATTCATTGAACACCCGCATTTATACATCAACACTCAAGATCACATCTCAACATATAATATACGTTCGTCCAAGACCTTGCAGTCCTGACGCCTAGGGCCAGCAGGATTAGCTTTGTGCCGTAATTGTAATCATCCACCTATTCATATAGTGCAATACTTGGCAGGGTACCGTCCCTCCCGCGGTTGTTCCCACATTGGGTTTTCCGCGTCACCAAATCTCATGTGTTAATTTACATTACGCACTTTATTCTTCTATTTATTTATTTACATACGAACGAACATACATCCAACCAACGAATATAGACTACATTGACCCTAATTAATCGACTTGGGTAAAAATACCTAAACAATTGTTATGGGCAAAATTCACATTTTTATATCGGTACACGTGGCAAGCAGCGAGTGGGCAATCAAGGCTTGGGAGGATCAATACCGTGGACGAATCTGAGTCATATGATGGTTTAAGGGAAGATGCAAGTGGGATATTAAAACAAGCGCAGTCAAAGAGGTTAAGGGTCAACTCACCTACTTCCTATTTTTGGGCGACTGGACCTAGAAGTCGAGAAAAAAATTCTAGAGGAGCCTGATTCTGGAAGAGCGAGCTTGATTCTGGAAGAGCCTCATTCCGGAGGATCCTGACTCTAGAGGAGCCTGGTTCTAGAGTGACTCGACTCTAGAGGAGCCTGATTCCGGAGGAGCCTGATTCTAGAGTGACTCGACTTTAAAGGAGCCTGATTCTAGAGGAGCCTGATTCCGGAGGAGTCTGAGGAAACGACACTCTAGAGGAAGCAGCAGTATTAGAGGAATAAAGATTAGCAATAAATGGAGGAGATTTACAACACACTTAATTGACACGTGGCAGGCGCCGGTTGGTGGAGATCAAATACAAGGGGATTGATGACTCGGCAAATTTAGGACCATAAAATCAGAATAAAGAAAGCACACTTGAATGATAGTAAAAGGGGGCAGTCAAAGAAGAAAAAGTCAGCACATTTAATTCCTAAAAATCAGGTAACTGACCCCTAAAAAATTGGTAACGGCTTCTGGGAGCTGACCCGGAGGAACCTGGAGGAGTCAAACCCTAGGAGGATTAAATTATCAAAGGGGGAAAAGATCACTAAAAAAGGCATTCCATCGGAGCATAACACACAACAACAAGTCCACAATATCTTCGTCCCGAGAAATATTTCCGTCAATTACTAGAGTAAACATCATTGTATTTCCTTACTTGCTAAAATATTCTGGTCATAGTGCTAATATTGGCGGGATTCCGACTCCCCCCGCGGTTGTTCCCACACCGGGTTTTCCGCGTCACCAAAAACTCCTTGCGTCAATCTTTCTTTTGTTGTCTTTTACTTTAGTTTACACCGTGGTTCCTTGAATCATTCGTAGTTATAGACGATCACTTTGACTCACCAATCTAAACAACTAACCGGTAAATTTTTACCAAAACAGGGGTAAAGGGATTTAATGTTGAATAATGTGCTTTATGTACATGAACCTTCTAGTTATTTGCAAGCAAAGTCTGATCCTAACTGGATCCATGCTAGACAGCAAGAGTTGAGTGCTTTATAAGGCAATAATACTTGGGAGTTTACCCAGTTACCTCATGATTTTAAGGCCATAGGCTCGAAATGGATTTTCAAGATCAAATTCAAGTTAGATTGCACTATTGAGAGATATAAGGCTCGTTTAGTGGCTAAATGTTATAATCAGGTGGAGGGGAAGGATTTCAAACACACTTTTTCTCCAGTTGCAAAATTTATAAATATGAGAATGTTCTTATCCATAGCAGCTGTAAAGAATTGGAAGATTTATCAAATAGATATCAACAATGTCTTCCTTCATGGCTTCCTTGAGGAAGTATATATGACACCACCCGAATGATATACAAAAACTGTCCCTTGACAAGTATGCAAACTAAAGAGATCACTTTATGGTCTTAAACAAGTTTCAAGACAGTGGAACATAGAGCTCTCAAGGCTTCTTATTTCACAAGGTTTTCTACAATCCAAATCTGAATATTCCATTTTCTTAAGAAAGCAACATAATTCCTTTGTTGTTGTTCTTGTTTATGTAGATGATTAGATATTTAATAGGGCTTGAAGTCACTAGATCTTCAGAAGGAACAATGTTGAATCAAAGGAAATATGTGGGAGATCTTTTGCATGATGTATTAGCAACTGTAAATCTGCACTATTTCTACTCCTCAAGGGACTTAAGCTTACTACTGATGTAGGTGCTCTTTTGCCAGAACCTGAGATCTACTGAAAGTTAGTTGGAAAGTTGTTGTATCTAAACATGGCTAGACCAGATTTATCATATTATGTGCAATATCTAAGTCAATTTTGAGTGCTCCTAGAGAGCCACATCTACAAGTTGTTACTCATGTGCTGAGATATTTCAGGGCACTAGTGATGCTGCCTTATTTTATCTTGCTGATAATGATCTAACATTGACAAGTTTCTGTGATGCAGATTGGGGAGCTTGTCAGTTTAGTTGTAGGTCAATTACTGGTCAGTGCTGATTTCTTGGTAATGCTCTTGTTTTATGAAAGACAAAGAAGCAAAAGACTGTATCCAAGTCTTTTGCTAAATCTAAGTATAGGGCAATGTCATATACTGTAAGGGAGATTGTATGGTTGACAAATTTACTAACTGATTTTGATGTTCAAGTATAGGGCAATGTCATATACTCTCTAAATACTCGAGCTTCTCTCGTCAACAATGGTGATCATCAACTCCATTGTTGCTTGTTCAATCATGATTTCATGTGTTTCACATGTCTGAATCAATTGTTATCCTTTCTATTTTAATAATGCGCATTTGATGAGCAATTTGATCATTCACATTCAATTTGGTTAACTTGTCATCTAATAATTGAATCCCTCATCTTTTCTTTGTCTTTTTGTCAAACCAAAGGACAACAATTAACCAGGATGGAGGGAGTATCATATTAGCATCGTACAACCAACATACATTTAAGGAGTTTATGTGTAATTTTTCCGAACTTTTTAAAAGTTTTTTTTTTTTAATATTTAAGTAGGTGAATTCAGAAAGTTTATAGCATAACTCTAGTTCTTTAAAACATAATTCGAAAACTTTATTATAAAACTCAGATTCTACCCTATCGTACAAAACACTTGAAATCTATAAAATATAATTAAAAGACTATCCTAAAATAACAAATAAACGCCACCTAGACAAAGCCACGTAGGATCCAAAAAGCCACATAGATTAAAATTTAATGTGACGTGACATATTTAAATGTGATGTTGCATATTTTTAATGTGACATGGATTATCAATTTATTATTACATGACATTAATTTAAATCATTTATCTATAAATTAATTTAATTCACTTATATCTATAATATGAAAGGATATTATCATTATTCTTAAATTAGTTTTATATCCTAAATATACTGTCTTCCAAAATTTATATAACCCTTAAAAATTTACATCAAATTTCATAATATATAATTAATATTGACATTTTAATTGAATTTTTTGGAATAAAACATGTTAACAATTTTCATAATTTATAATTAAAATTAAAATTTTAATTGAAATTTTTGTAATAAAACATGTTATGGAATTAATTAAATCTCTTCATATTACTAAACACTCACCATTATTAACATTTTCCTATTTAATTCATTGTTTTTAAAAAAATTCTAGTAAAACCTGTTAATAAATTAATTAAACCTCTTCATATTACTGAACACCCATAATTGTTAACATTTTCCTATTTAATTGATTTAAACATGGTAATAAAATGATTAAAACTCTTAATAATACTTAACACACACCAAATTAATTAAAAGTTATTCCTATTTCATTAATTTTTGTAATATAATAAGTTAATAATTTTATTAAAACTCCTTATATTACTCAACACCCATAATTTCATTAACATTTTGTCCTATTTAATTCATCTCTTAAGGTCCTCGACAATCAATTATCTAATTTAATATTACCACAAAATAAAATAAAAAGTAAATTAACATATGAGAATTTATGGTTGTGTAATGACTATAAAACCTACAATACCTATCATAGTTTCTATTCACTTTATTTATTTAAAATATGTCCATTTGTCATGATTTTCTAAGTTGTGGATTGTATTTTATGGTTTAATTTATTTATTTGATTATATTGAGTATATTGAGTATTATTGTCGAGTATTATTGTTGAGTATTGTTGTTGTTGTTGTTGTTGTTGTTGTTGTTGTTGTTGTTGTTGTTGTGTCCAATAAAGTATATTTTAATTTGTTATGTTGGTTTTATGAATCGTTTGCTTTATATTTGAATTCATGTTTTCCAGTTGGTTTAAATTAAGTGACTTACACGTGACAATGTTTTGATTCGTTTGTCATGTTTTTGCCAGGTTGATGTTTTATCTTTTGGTGAAAGTATTTTCTATATAACTTTAAAGCACCATGAAACGTATATGAATGCAGATAAAGCAAACCATCACGTGGGTAATCTGAAGAGGGAAGAAATACAAAAGGCACAAAACTGAGGTAAAATTAAAGGTAAAAAAACGTAAGGTATAAACTGATAAGTAATGGATGATTGTTGATCTGAAAATAGAAGTCTTATAATATTTCTTTTAATTTGTTATTAAACGTATATTGTGGTGTAATTTTACTACTATACTTTTTTCTGATCAACCTATTTGAATTTGTATTCACGAGTATAATCATCTCTTTCATATATTTCTCTTTTTTATTTTATATGAACTATTATCAAGGCATGTAATAAAATGAAGCAAAAGTGAACCTTCGAGTAAATATTAAATAGTATGATTTCTAAATTCTACTTCGTATGTTTTTTTAAGTTTATGTGTTTTTTTTGTCAAAACAGAAATAATACATAAAACTTACTCTCATAATTTCCTAAAAAAAAATACTCTCATAATTAATGGTAAATAAATAAGTACATAGAATTGAATGAAAAATCTTTAAAATTTCACAATATACTTTTTGAACCACCAAGACAATAATTAATCATTTTAATTATGTCATTTTCTCTTCCAATTTAAGTTTTCTCCAACTCCCACCTTTTTGATTGTTTTTCTATAAAATTTACTTTACTTTTTAAAGTGGTTTATGCTTTTTAACATGATCGTTGATCTCAAAATGAAGATCTTATAATATTTCTTTAAATTTGTTATTAAGCGTATATTGTTGTGTAATTTTACTATTATGCTTTCCCGATCAACCTATTTGAATTTGTATTTTTGTATTCATAAGTATAATCATCTCTAACATATATTTTTCTTTTTTCATTTCATATGAACTATTATCAAGGCATGTACTAAAATGAAGCATATTAAAAGGAAGCGAAAGTGAACCTTCAGATAAATATTAAATAGTATGGTTTCTAAATTCTAATTCGTATATTTTTAAGTTTATGTGTTTTTTTTTTCAAAACTGAAATAGATTATTTTATAGTTTTTAATACTATTTTTATTTTTATATAGGATCGTGGACATAAGTATAACAAGAGATGGATCAAATTCGTGAAATAGTAATAAGGAACTTAAAAAAATTTATGAACCTTTTAAAATTCGAATTTAGGGAATATAGTTTTTTTAGATTATTGAGCAATTGAAATGAAAATTAATTCGTAATACATGGAGTAGATACCGACCATACCGACCATATCGTTGAATCGTATTTAATATTTTTCTATCAATATAATAAATATTTTTCGGATGTAATAATATTTGAAGTATGCACGTGGTGATAAGACTTCAAACATATTTTTATGGGAGGGTTAATGGAGAGGTCTGGAAATAATTTGGAGATGACTATACTAAGGTATTGAGTTTACAAGGCGTCATTGAAGATTTTTCCATACGGAATTTATTATATATGGATTGTTTCAACTTTTAATTTTTAAAAAACCCACTTTATTATATTGCCGAGTAAAATACACGTATATATAATGAGTCGTCTTTGTCATTGCTTCATTGTCAAGTTTCTCAAAATTAGTAGCTACCACATTGTCATTTGCAGGATTCGATTTAAAAAAAAAAAACCAAAGTTGTCAAAGAAATAAGGTATTAACTAACTAATTTCTATGTATTTCAAGGCTGTATATTTTTAAATGGTTCAACAACTAATTGTTCGAACAAATATTAACAATACGATAAAAATATCAAAATTAAAACAGGTAAACCCGTAAATTTCACGGGTCACAAACCTAGTTTCAATTTAAAAATTACTCCTTCTACTTTCCTGAGGAGACTTGTTACATTACCCCTTACTATTACATTTTTTTTATGATTGTTAAAGTCTAAATTTTGATTCCGTCATTGTTTATCTAGGATATTTCCGCAATTGAGTTTATTAAATACCTTTACTTTTCGAGTAGCACAAATTCTTCTTTACAACGGTTGTAAACACGACAATAGTGAAACGGACTCGGATACTGGTTATTTAAATCCAAATAACAAGTGAAATGGGTTGATTTAATTAGGCATATGTTAAAAAAATATAATTTCCACAAAAATAGCAACTAAATAATACACATACCTTATTTACAATATTCTCTTTTGACTTTGTATTATCCCACGTTACATTTTTATCAGTTTCATCTTCTACCTCTGCCTTCCCTTTCTTTTCATCCATTTTTTTTCCTGTAAAAGATGATTATTGACAATGATGATACAATACCCGCACTCCATAACGACGATATTGTCAGCCCATTTGTAGATGAAGATGCTAATCCCGGTTCTATTATATTGAAGGACGGATCAATTCTTTGTTTAAAAGAAGGTAATGAACGTTTTTTGTAGCCCTAAATTCGTCTCATTTCATTGATAATTACCAATTTCATTGAACAATTTTTGTATGAACGTTTTTTGTATGCACCCTTATCTTTAAATGAACGTTTTTTGTAGTCCTTGCTGGAAAATCCATCAATGTTCAATCATACGATGTTCAATGTTCAATGTTCCTACTCCGTTCATTTTTTATACCTCTAGTTCAAAATAATCCAAATCGTCCAAAATTATACGATGTTCAATGTTCTTTCGTCTAATTTCAATCGTTAATTTTTTTCTTTTGTCTGCAATTTATCATATTTTGATACCTCTGGTTCTCTCGTCGGATTGAAGGCTACAAAGTGGGAATACTTACTCACTCTGTACAATAGACATGCTGCAGCAACGAGTTTTGGTACTAGAAAAGGCTCCCTTAATGGCAACATAACCACAGGTCGGAGAGGAAAATAACCGCTGAAGAGGGCGAGGTGATTGAAATGATGACCGAAGCCTTGGTTCGCCCATCTGTCCAATATCGTGTTTTAGCCGCTATTTCTGGAGGCGAGGAGTTTGTTGGACATACAAAGAGAGACCATATCAACAACTTTAATAGGCTTAAGATGCGTGCTATTGAAGAACTGCCATACACTCCCATTTCTAGGCTCTTATAAGCAAAATATGTTCTACTCTCTGTTAGTTGGAACAATGCATTTTTGTTTTAATTGTATTTTTGAAGGTAGCTAGTCATTATGCTCACCAAATAAATATACATTGTTTTTCTAATTAAATTGTCACATAGTTAATTTTTCGACCTACAAGTTCCCGATATTTGGTCACAATTTGTTTCATGATATGTTGCTAGTAACAAGCTATAAATAGCAGATACATGGCTACAAATAGTAGATATACGGCCACAAAAGAAAATAACTAATTCAATTAAAAAATACAAATAGTTTAAAATTGGTCACTAAGTAGAAAAGAATGGTCACAAACATTAAAAAACTACTCTTCAACAAATGTTCCTAAATATGGTCACAATTTAATCTTAATAAGCTACAAAAACAACAAAATTTAGTTTGGGGGCACTAATAGCCACTAAGTTCAGAAGAATGATCCCGCAAAAAAAGGTCACGATCTGATCTAAAGAGGTTACAAATTTAGTTTCATGATATGTTGTTAATAACAAGGTACAAATAGTAGATATATGGCTACAAATAGTAGATATATGGCCACAAAAGGAAATGACTAATAGAATAACACTGCGTACTATGGAAACAGTAAAGAGATAATGAACCACTTCATTCACTTGAAATAGATGACCATAATAGGATGCGTTCAATTCATAGATGTTCCCAATTTAAACGAAGATTTCAACTACAAAGCAACAACAGTTTTTAATCATCTACCAAATCCAAATTAAAATAACAATGTTTTTCCAACACCTTCACCAATCCGCTACTTATCCTTTACGCAATAATCCTTTACAACAGCCCCTTCAGCTCCTTTCTTCGTTTCCAACCTTGTGCACCTTCTTACATACACGCTTTTGTTTGAATCTCGTGGTCGCCTAAGACAATGCGCGCTCTTCTTTTGTGAAGGTTCTGGGCAGTTGGTATCATTAGTACCAATTGAATCATTGATACCAATTGAATCGATCCCAAGGTCAAAGGAGGGTGCCTCAACCAACTTCATTTCCGCTATCTCATCAATCCTTCTACCCATATCTAGAAATTGGGCTAAGAAGTTTGGGTCCTTCAACGCTTGTGTAAACTCTCCTTCAATCTCCTCACGAACTTCCTCTTCAACAATCGGGCTGACATTTACCGTTTGCTTTTCCACTTATTTAGTTCTAATCTCATGTAACCTTCACACAAGTTCCAAATCCCGCTTTGTAATCATCCAATTCACCAAACGTGGCTATGAAAGTAAACAACATTAACAAACAATTACTATACTTTTTAAAAATGAGTTAGTATGCTAACAGCGACTAAGTTCAGAAGAACGATCACAAACAAAAAACAAATGGTCACGATATAATCTAAAGAGGTTACAAAAACAGTTACAGTACTCAAACAATATTTTTTATCTGTTAGTATGCTAATAGATAAAAAATGTGGACACTGAGGTCAGCATAATGGTTGCAAACAATATTTGTCACATTTTTAACTTACTAAGTTAGAAAGAGAGTAATGATTTACTTCTACATATTAAATTGTCAAATATCAATTAGAATGGGAAATTGTTGGTCACATTCTGATCTCAACCAAAAAATGGTCACAAATTAAATCAGAACGGCCAAACACTATAGAAAGAGACATAAATCTTTAGCAGTTAATCATAAGCTATAATTCTAATCCAAAAAAAGGTCACGGAGTTAAGCAGAATGGTCACAAACAATATAAAATAAAACTACACTTTTAATTTCGACACAAACTGATCTAATTATGATACTAAAAACATATATACATACATCTGCACAACAGATGGCCACTAAATTCAGCAGGATGGTTACAACAACTTAGAATGACATTAATAATGTAAAGGGTAAAGAGTAAATAACTTACATCATTATATTTCATTTCAATTTGTTCATTACTTAATAGATCACTTGGCAACTCAAATGTGATTGTTCTTTTGATGACGTCATCAACTCAAAATAACACAACCCTTTAGTAATTAATCAAAATCTACACATAGCTTAAAATTGATCACATTCTTTTTGCAGCCAAAAAATGGCCACTACTTTAATCAGGATGGTTACAACCAACAAAAAATAACACAAATCTTTAGTAATTGACCAAATTCTACATATGGTCTAAAATTGGTTACATCCTGATCTTTTTTTTTTTGGTAACATGTGAGCTTTTTGTATTTCATATAATCAAAAATATTACATGGTCATCAGAATTACATCCTGATCTGAATATGGTACAAACAGATATAAATCAAATGCAAACATATGGCCACAACTTTAATCAGAATGGTCACAAACAATGTAAAATAACTACTCCTAATCAAATGTTAAGCTATATAAAACTTAAATTTGGTCACTAAGTATAAAAGAATGGTCACAAACATTAAAAAAAATTAATCCTCAACAAATGTTCCAAAATTTGGTCACAATTTAATCTTAATAAGCTACAAAAATAGAAAAACTTCACATAAACATTTTGGGGCACTAATAACGACTAAGTTCAGCAGAATGGTCACAAAAAAAAAAACAAATGGTCACGATATAATCTAAATAGTCCACTTACTTGATCAGAGCTCCGTCCGTAGTACTCTCTCTTCTTCTACGGCTTCCCCGTCTTCTACTATCTCAGCTTCTACATCCTCTTCTTCAGTTTCTAAAGTTTTTCCTTTTTTCGTAATCGGACTTCCAAGATTACCTTATTGGGTAAGATGCAATGGGTTAACAAATAATGACATGCATTTTTATACATGTTCCAAAAAAAAATAGCAAAATCAAAATCCAATTGACTAAATTGAACAGCAAACATACCAGACCATGGTTGTTCCATTGCTTCGTCCTCTACATTAGATCTACATGTGGCTTTCTTCTTAATCTTATTTGTAACTACTTTTGTTGGAATTTCGTCTCCTTAAAACAAAAAGACGACCAACAATATTAAGGATTATGAAACTATATAAAAATCAATTAGTACTATTAAATTACTAAATCATACCTTCAACATCACTAGAAACCACTTCACCCATGCCCTTTCTCGCTACCCTTTTCACCCGCTTCATTTCTGGAAAATTAGACACGATTTTTCGGATCTGCAACGATTTTTTTGGGAGGAAAAAAGGTTAGGGTTTATGGAACTGAAGAGAGAAAGGAGAAAAGTGAAGAGAGAAGAGGGAGCATCGTTTGATTTGGGTGAATTGAAATCTCAGCGCGATTTTAGGAAAGAATATAGGAAATAATATTTTTTAATTTGTTACCTTTTTTAAATTATTTAATTTCTCAAAATTATACCCAACCAAATTCTTCTTAAATGATATCAACTTGACCCGTTTCATTGATATAACGGATACATCTTGTTCGAGTAGAGATCACGTGTCTCATTTTTATGTCCCATTTTGTGTCCCATCACCTTAAGATCTTGACACATCACACTTAAAATGATAAAAATGGTAATATTATAAATCAAAGTGATAATGTGTCGTTAGGAGAAGTAATGGGACACGAGATGGGACATAAAATGGGACAGATGATTTACTCTGGTTCTTTTCAGTATTCTCTCCAACATTCTCCTTCAATAAAATGATTGAAATATATAGCAGGGAATATTATATTTTGCGATCAATTATATATATACTCCCTTCATACCACACCAATGGTAACATTGACTTTTTCACCCTTGTCGATACACGTTTTGCAACGTGAATATCTTTCGTTATACATTATTAAAAATTCTAAAAATTTGATATTCTTATAACATTCATGACGATAAATCAAACAATATCTCACATGAGTATATTTTGTCTTATAAATTAAGAATAATATCAAATATTCCCTACGACCATGAATAGTGTCAATATTCTCAATGTTATCATTGGTGTAGTATGGAGGGAGTATATATATGTAAGTGGACGAATTTATATGTTTTTATTATTTTATGAGAAGAAAATGTCAGAGAAGATAGAAAAAAGAAGGTCGATAGTATGCATTGGCATATTTAATTAACCGTTAATGAGATGTCGTTAATTAGTAAAAATCATTTTACGCATTTCAAAAGATCGGCACGATCGCACAGATTAAAGTGATAAAGTGAAGGTTTTATGTACTCCTACACTATAAGGAAGCTGGGCTTTGAGATTGGTCCAATGATCCTCCAAAATTTAGATGCGGGCCTGGCAAAAAAGAAGTCAAATGGGCTAGTACCTAATGCTCTATTCCTTGAAACAAGGTTTGTGTTAAACATGTACAATAGGTCTTGCTAAAGTCGGCTACTAGCATATGCTGATAATAGAAATAAAATTTTGGTATTTCTTTGGTAATTTGTTATGTCATTTGCTACCTATTTGACTCGTTTTAAGATTTAAAATATATATTTAGATCTTAAATAATAATTTTTGAAACATTAAAGCGATGTCGATTGCTTGTAAACTGGCAAGTTCTAAGTATCGCTATTTAAAACTAGCAAATTAACTATTTCTAACTCCTTACCCAATACTATAGCAAGTAGTCAACGACAAGTGTCGAACCCTAGAGAATAAATGATTTCACTAAAATAGTCTAAAAGTGCAATTCAAGAAAATTAAAGATAAATTAAGATAATGTGACAATAGAAAGTGACTAAAAGTATTACTTATATTATACTCCCTCTCATCCATCCTTTTTTTCCCCTTTGAAGTGGGCACGAAGATTAAGGGTGAGAGTATAATATTGATAAATATATGAGTGGGGTTTGGTAATTGGAGAGAGGTATGATTAAATATTAATAAAGGAGATGGGTGGGGTTTAGTTATTGGAGAGAGGTAGGAATAATTAGAATTAAATATTAATAAAGTATATAGTGGGGTTTGATGAGTGGAAAGAGATGAGAGTATAATACTAATAAAAACTTTCTCAAAAAGGAAAGGAGAAGAAAACCTGAATAATCCGTTTTAGGAAATAGGGAAGAAAAGAGTGGATAGGAGGGAGTATGAGTTATATTAATAAACTAGGTATTATCCCGCGCTTTGCGCGACCTGCTTTAATATTTTAAGATTATAATTGAAGAAAAATTATACTCCCTCATATTCCAGATAACCGTCCCATTGTGAAGATGACACAATAATTAAAAAAGTGAGTTTAGACCACACAAAACGGACAATGGGACGGTTATATGAATAGACGGAAATGGAATTGAATTTGGACCACACAACACTTACCAAAAATGGACAATGGGACATTATTGTGAATAGACGGAAATGGACAATGAGATGGTTATCTGGAATAGGAGGGAGTATAATTTATATATGACCTTCAATATTATCTCTTATAAATAATTTTTTCTCAAATTTAATGGTTTTAGATTTAACTTCAATGTTTTAAAATAAAATACATAAGAGTTTTAATTAAAACTAATAAGTGATAATTAATTATGCATGATCAACGTTTTATAAATAAATTTGTGACTGGTGAAATATCATATTAATCAAAAAAAAAAAATTATTCGAATAATACAACAATCAAAAATAAGTTCTCAAATTATATCATTTCACGATACTTTATGTCTCAAAGCAATTAATATTTATTCAAAATGATGTGAACATAATTTTATGTAATTTTTAATTTTTTATGTATAACATGTGACATTTATCTATCAAACATATAGAGTTCAAACTCAATTTATTCAAATGTTTTGATCGTGTCTTGCATGTGATATGTGTCAAACATATCTATGAGAAATTTGCACTTTTTGTTTTTTTAAATAATTATATATAATGATGTTTAATTAAGAGTTTATTACCTATAAATATAATAGGTTGAACTTTCTCAAATATTATTTTTTGATGTTTAACTTCAAAGTATTTAAAAGATAACATATAAAATATTTAACTAAAAGTAATACGGAGTATTTGGTTAGTCATAATCAATATTTTATATTTGACTTTATACATATTTAATTAAAGATATTAAAAAAAATGTAACGTGTTTTCTACTTTTTCATGTCATTTATAATACTATATTACATAATAATCATTACTTTTGTTTTGATTATTCAAATGCACTCGCGATCACTATGTACATACACACTCGTACACATACTCGTTATCACACTATTGAAACTTATCAAAATCTCATATATGTATTCAATTTGTCCAATATAATTTTTTTCATCTCAGACTATAAAAACTTATCTCTTAATAGTTTTTTAAAAGTTGTATTTTTAATATATACAATGACTCTTCCAAATATATTTTTTCTTAATGAATTTAATAGTCTATGTTATATAACTTTCTTAAAATGTGTTTTTACGTAAATGTAAAACATTGTGAGACACTCACTTTAATCATCTCTATATATCAAAATAAATATTTCAATAAATATAATGAAAATTATACTCAATTGAAAGCATTTTTCACAATGAACGTAATTATTTACATTTTAGAATTTTTTATCAAAATAACTTTTTAGTAAATTTAGAATCAAATCATAGTAATTATTTAATAAAATTTTATAATAAAATTTATTAAATATAATTAATCCTTTGCTGAGATTTATACAACATTTATTATGTTTGTATTTAATTTCAGCTGTAATTAATACGTGTATTTAAGGTTGGGTTGACACGTGGCGCATCCACAACGTTTCAACCCAGTTTTAAACCCTTATATATATATATATACTAGATTTAATGCCCGTGCGATGCACGGGCCACCTGTAATATTATGTTTTATAAGCAGTTGTTGAACATTACGTTTAATGTCTCGAGGTTTGCATTAGTAAAAGTGTACGTATTTAACTACTAACTTACCATTTCAATAATAACGAATTAATAGTTTATTAATTTTATATTTTATAAAATGTCGTCAAAGTTATATCAAATATAATATCATACGGAACTTCTTTTTAGCTACCTAGATTGCAAATTAATATATGTTGGTTATTATATAAAAGTATGAGAGATTGTAATATTTGTAAACTATAGTTATGAGATTAAGATAAGAAACTCGAATTTTAATAATAATCAAATCAAGACGGTTATAACTTAATTATCCTCTATAATTAGATTAGATTAGCATAAGTTATGTAAGCTCTAGTGAAAATGTTAATAGTGGAAAAAAGTAGGCAGGCTTCTATTTATTGCCTTTCCTATAATGCGCTCAAAATCCTAACTATTTCCAAATTTTACATTATTTTCAAAATTATAATTAGGGCGGTATCGAGATTGTGCATCATCCAGTGTTAGGTGGCTCTCTGTTATTCCCTTCATGTTAATATTGTGATTATTTTATTGTCAATAATTTTACGTACCGAAATTTTTTGGTAAGTAAGATATTTTGTTTTCTTGAAAGGAAATTCGTGAAAGTTAAAAACTTTGTTGTAATTTCTTTTAGGGAACAGTATCAATAACAATTTTAGGCAAATAAATTGTTATTGCATGCATACATCATAGAGAACTGAATCGGTCATTTGTGTGCCATGAACTCAATGGTGTTGTTGCTTCCTCAACTCGGATTCCAGGATCAAATTCATTCACTATTTCATACCTAAAATTTGAGACGTAATTTATCATTTTAATTAGAGCACTCAATTTAATAAACGGAAGAATTTTATGATTAACTTTATGACTTCTTTCATGATGATCACCGAAATAACCATTCACAGCAACTATGTTCTTGTATTTTTAAACATACTATACATCGTGTTGAAGGAATTATTTTACCGAATCGTTGAACTTAAAAGGCACTCATTATAGTAAGTGTTAGGTAAATTAAGAACTGCTATATTACACCCCTTTTTTTACTCACAATAGATTTTCCTTAAAGCGGATATACCGTCCTAAGAATAAAATGCGTAACACCCGACTTACATATGTTGGACAAACCTTGTACGCCATATGGTATGGAAGATAGTGTCCAAAATCAAATCAACTTCTATATAATACGTATCACTCATGCATCTTGCTTTCTCTATACAACATGGAAGATATATGTATCTAAATTTGTTCTCTTAGCAATATATATTATGATAGACTAAAACAGGAGATAAAATTCTCATATATGACATAATATACTTTGTGGGATATAATAGAAATATAAAAAATGAATAATAAAAATAGAATGCAAACAACCCTAATTGATTTGGTAAAGGAAACCGGATTATCAACCTAAAAACTTAAAAAGATTATGCGCTTTATCAGAAATTACTTGCAATAAGTTTTAAAACTCCAATAAAACGACAGTTACCGTAATTATATTAATGTTTGACCACTTAAAATTTGCATAAGTCAATTTAAAAGGAGAAGTAAAAAGTTATAATAACAAAAAGATAATATCAAATTTAGATGTCTATATTTGCACTTTTAAATTTATATTAGTATTGACTATTGCGTACAAAAAAGGTCGGTCAATAACTTACGATAAGTAGGCTTTCGATCTAATAATTAGCCTGTATGGATCCAACAGGTAACAAAACTTTTTCATCGAACTATATGTTACCATCAATAAACTGTAAGAGTGAAAATTTAACAAACTAAAATTATTAGAAACCTTGTAAAATAACCTTTTCACTTGTTTCCATATCTAATGTTCTTTGTATTTGTTCAAGTACGATCATGAATTATTTGTCAATTATGCATATAGTACCTGCAAAACAAAATCAAGTGGTACAAAATTAGCAAACCCCAAAAATAAGAAGAAAAAGAACAAATATGCAGATTATAGACAACTTGCTAAATTATGCATCACGATAAAATAAATAAATAAAAACGACTCCAAACAAACAATATAAAACAAAAATACAGAAGATGTAAAAGTTGCGTATTAAGATAATACTCGTAGAATTCAAGCTTTATATAAGAAAGTCATAGGTGTTTTATGACGTATAAATGTCATTGGGGCATCATAGTTCTATACAAACACAATTATTCATTATTCATATAGAGTTTGCTAGCTTAGAGGACTTTAATGTGTGATACGGATATTATTTGTTTGTTATATTTAACATTATTTATTTTATAAGTGTTTTGTGTAAGTTGGAGACTATGTAATCGCTCGAAAAAAGCTTCCTTTAATATATATATATATATATATATATATATATATATATATATATATATATATATATATATATATATATATATAAAGATTACACTTTGTTTTTTAGGAAGACCATGATAATACCTTTATAGCTAAACGTATTTGTTAAGAGTCTTATGATGGATTAACGTATTAGCTAGGTACTTCGGATGTGCATGAGTGCAATTAAAATACATTAGAAAGGACATCTTGATTTGTGGGTCAAGTACATAATTTGGAATCTAAGATTTAATTGAAACTTAATTTTCAATATTGTGCTTATGTTAGTTTGAAATATAACTAGGTCTAATTTTACACTTAACACATTGTTTAAAAATCAACCTAATAAATACAAGTAAGTCCTTGTGATCAATTAAATGGTTATCTTACAAGACTTACATTATAAAGAGTATTTCTATAAACAGTTTTACAATTAAACATTGTCAAACCATGAAAACTACCACTCTTTATAAAAAGTAGTTGGTGAAAGTTATCTTAATTAGAGTTATTTAGGTAAAATATGATTTAATTTTATAATAACACGTGTGTAAAATATAAGAATTATTTCATTATAAACGACAGTAATACTATTCCCTCCGACTCAATAGAATGTTTACATGTTTCTTCAAAACCCTACCCCTAGCCCCTAGCCTCGAAATCCCCACCCTTGCCCCGAAAATGTAACTGTAAAACATGTCCCTAATCGAGAAACCCTAGCCCCAAAATCCTCACTCCTCCTCTTCAAAGCCCTAGATCTAGTGTTTGTGTCAGTGTTGCGGTAGTTATAGGGATGATAAAAAAAAATTCGGCGAGTGAGAGTTGTTTCAAGTTGCCGACAAAGTTGTGGTTGTTTTCGACGTTTTATAGCAAGCTTGTGATTGTTGTCCGGTTTCGTCGGAAACAATAGTGGTTGACGACAAATCCGACGAATATGGGTGATTGGCAGAATGTGAATGTCATTGTTCATGGATGGGCGTATCATATTCCGGTAAAACATGTTGGGACGGGGGTGTGAGAGTGTCCGGTTCATAGTTGGTGGGTAGGTAAAAAAGAAGGATAAATTTTAAAATAACTAATATATACTTTATACTCCCTCCTATTCAGTTTAACCTTCCCCCTTTCCATTTCCATCTATTCATACAACCTTCCCCCTTTCCTTTTTTGGACACCTTTTTCCTTATGAAATGACCTAACTACCCTTACTACTTTTCTATTATTACCAAACTAACCTACCCTAACCCATTTACATAAACCACTTGATGGGGCATATTCTGCACCGCTGACCAAGTCAACATATTGAGCAAGGTCAAAGATACCTACAGCAAGCCAACGACTTAGGCAGCCTAGCCGATGCAGCCCATCGGCCCATCAGCCTGGGTCTCGGCATGGCAACCTGCCAGCCGGGACACATACCCGCGTACTCATATCCAAGACCCCTCGGCGGTGAGTCAACAGGGTCCGCCGGCCTGCCATAGGTCCCTCGGCCGAGGGGTAGATCAGTCTTTCCACCTGCTAGCCACTTGGCCACTTGGCCACTACGTGACAAAAGGTGAAAGTCTATAAATACTCCTCAACCTTCATTGAGGAAAGCATCCACAACTTAACCTAAATACACTATTCATCTGGTAACATCTTCCTTATCCCTCTACAATACATACTTAGCCAAGTAACACAACTTAATCCTTTAAGTTTACTGACTTGAGCGTCGGAGTGAGTACGCTTGGCACAAAGCCAAGCCCTCAGTTCGTTCATTGTTGCAGGAGAGGCCGAGAGGAACAATTAAGGAAAGAAGGATTCAACTCAAGACATTATTCTACAAGCCACGGGTGGTAACAATACTTGCTCTGGAACTACACCCGGAACAATTGGCGCCGTCTGTGGGAAACGCTACTAGAAGCTAGTCACATTCATTCCCAAACAAAAAAAAAAAAAAAAAACAACAAAAACCCACCCAAAAAGCTAAGAAGATGTCGAAACAACAAGACGCAATCGTGACCGACGAAACCGCATTCTACCAAGATGATACCTTCAACAATTTCGAGTCGTGCGGCCCTCCACCACCGTGAGTAATCCAACCGGAGTTCGGGATGCCAATAATACTGCACACGCCGCCGCCGACCAACCAGGTCACCATCATGGGACATGTGGTTGACGTAGCAAAACCGAAAATGCTCCTGGACCTAATTAGTAATACGCCACTCACACCGTCACGCCGACAAGAGCGGCGGAAACCGTCCAGGAGACCGGGGCCCAGAATGTGACTCGAGAAATTTGAACGGAGCACTAGGAGAAGCCGACCCTGCCAAGTCGCCGGGGGAGCCCAAAGTGGGCGTGGTAGACCTAAGTCCTTCCCGCACTCATGGGAGGACAGCGTCCCCGCAGCACGAACGAGGCTTACCCCAAAGGAGCCAGAGGAGTCCGACTCAGCAGGGTTGGAGGAGAAGTCCGAGTCGAAAAAGGAGCCCTTCCCGCTACGAGGGGAGGAGCCGGATTAGGAATGCGAGGAGCCGATCGGCGCGTGTCGTTCGACACGTGGTCAGACAGCCCCTCAGCGCCTACGTCCTAGAAGTCCAGGTGCCAAATAAGCTCAAGTTGCCACCTCTATCATACAAAGGAGACAGTGATCCCGCCGACCACGCTGAGGCTTTCGAGTCTTACATGTCAGTATGGGAGCAACCCGATGAGGTCTGGTGCCGAGTTTTCCCAACAACTCTGCATGGGATGGCTCAAAGTTGGTACAAGGGGCTTCCCGACGGCTCGGTATACTATTACGCCGACCTAAGGGACGCCTTTCTAGCCCAGTACTCTTGCAACAAGAGAAGGGCCGTGGAGACATCGGACCTCCTAACTATCAGACAGGAGGGGGGCGAGTCTCTACGAAGCTATGTGAAGAGGTTCGATGGAAAGGTCCAGCAGATTCGAGAGATTAATCCCGAACTGGCGGCCTTCGCGCTGATGAAGGGCCTCCCAAGGGGAGACTTAAAAAATGAGCTCATCAAGTGCGGAGGCCTGGGCTGGGATGCCGCCAGGAAGATGGCCGACCAGGCCATCAAAGTAGAGGACTATCACAAGACCTGGGTAGGCCCTAGCGAGGTCGAGCACTCAGAAAAGTGGAGCCGCCGGGAGGACAACCCGGAGGAAAGACGCCGTGACAACAACGGGTCACGGTCCGATGAAAGACGCCGCGAGAATAATAGGTCACGATCGGACAAATCTGCCAGGAAACAGGACTCGACGGGCGCCGGGTGGAGTTCAGGAACGTACCACCAGAGGCGGTATAATGATAAAACCCCCCTCGTCGTATCGGCCGCCGAGGTCTTCGCCCTGAGCAAAAACGAGGGCGGAAGTGGGAGAGACCCCCCAAGCCAAAGAGTGACGGTGACACGAGCCAGTACTGTGAGTACCACGGCCACACCGGCCATTTAACCAACGACTGCCGGCATCTGAAGAATGCCATTGAAGAGTTGATCCGAAAGGGGAGCCTCAGCAAGTACGTTGCCAAAGGCCAAAAGACTGACGCCGACAGTTCAGGTAAGAAATCCGTCTTCGAACGGATAGGAGTGATCCATGTTGTCATCGGGGGCAACGAGAACGGAGGGTCCGCTCATGGGCACAAACGGCACCTGAACGAGCTATATCAGGCCATCAACTTTGTGCCCAACACAGCGATCCCTGCTTCCAACATCCCCGATATAACCATTGGAAGGAAGGACTACGAAGGAGTCATCGCTCCTCACAGCGACCCACTCGTAGTCAATTTGGACATATCCAACCACCTGGTCAAGAGGTGCCTGATTGACACAGGCGCGTACACGAACATCATGTTCAGGGAGTCCTTCCTAAGCCTCGGCCTGAAAGTCAAGGACTTGAGCCCCTGCACCAACCCACTATACGACTTTCTCGGGGCCGGCCTGGTACCACGGGATCAATCGGACTCCGGTGACGTTCGGCGAAAAGAATGCGGCTAAGAATGTCTTAGCTGAGTTCGTGGTCATCGACGGCTCGTCCGCCTACAACGTTCTCATAGGCCGAGTCACCCTGAGCGAGGCTGACGCAGTGATGTCCATCCGGGCTCTAACACTGATGTATGTCTCGGACCGGGGGGAAGCGCATAAGCTCGTCTCCAAAGACGAGAATGACGAGGTGGTCAACATCCGGATATTTGCCGAGAGGATGCAACATGCAATCCCTCAAAGTAGCAAAGAAATCAGAGAAAGGGAAAAGTCTATCCTTACAACAGGAGGGCGACCTCATGGATGTAGCTAGCGGCTGACCAGGAAGGTGTGCCTTTGATAAACCGTTAGGACACTGGTAATCTCGGGAAAACTCTGTGTAACGGCGGAGGTGTCCAAGACGGCTGTGGGCACCCCGACGCATGTTTTTATCTAAATGAAAAATCGTCCAAGTCTTCCATCAAAGTGTTCATTTTCCCCATAGTCACTAGGAAGCAGCAGACGCCGGCTCGCACTGTCATACCGACAAGGGCTTAGCGATCTCTATCGGTAGCAGACGTCGGCTCGTCGTCATACCGACAAGAGCGGCGGTCTCCATAAAAAGCGCGCGTCGCAGTCACCCCAAGTAGTAGACGCCACGGCAGTCACCCCAAGAGGTTTGACGCCGTCGCAGTCACTCCAAGTGGTAGACGCCACGGCGGTCTCCATAAAAAGCGGCGCCGTCGCAGTCACCCCAAGTAGTAGACGCCACTAGCGATCACCCCAAGAGGTTTGACGCCGTCGCAGATCACTCCAAGAGGTAGAGACGCCACTAGCGATCTCCATAAGAAGCAGGCGCCGTCACAGTCACCCCAAGTAGTAGACGCTACGGCAGTCACCCCAAGAGGTTTGACGCCGTCGCAGTCACTCCAAGCGGTAGACGCCACGGCAGTCTCTATCACGAAACCGACGCCGGCTCACACTGTCAATCCGACAAGAGCGGCGATCACCCTCATAAGGCAGACACCGCGACAGTAACGGCAAGCGTAGTTTATACTCGCAAAAACAATTGAAATGCCTTGGAAGCGTTGAAACACAGTTGAGATACGCACTCTAAAAACTGCCCCGCGCCAAGCCGAGGCGGAAACAAAAGAGGCGCTCAATTAGTAATGTAAGAAGACAACTCAGGCGAAGATGAGATAAAGACCTCGGCCAGGTCGAAGGCGAAAGAAGCGGACTCTTATTAAAAGATAAGTTACAAGTGAGATTACAGGTGAAAAAATACAGACGACGGCCGTCCCCATAGGGATAAGCCAAAACACAACCTACCAAAGTTGTACAAAATACGGAAAGAAAAGCAAAAAGTTACAAATGAGTCATTTGAAGCGCCAAGAGATGGCGGGAAGGAAGGGTTTAATAATTGGCTCCCGAACAGCTAGAGCAGATCTGCTGTAAACTTGTTCTCATCAAGCAGCACATGGTAGTGTGTGAGGAGCTGAAGCAGATCTGCTGTAAACTTGTTCTCATCAAGCAGCACATGGTAGTGTGTGAGGAGCTGAAGCAGATCTGCTGTAAACTTGTTCTCATCAAAGCAGCCCATGGTATTGTGTGAGGAGCTGAAGCTATCTGAGACGCCGGGTGAGCCTGGTGACGACCGCCCGTCTCCCTACGCCTGTTGCTGCTTACCATCAGCAGCGGTAGCCGCGTCTTCTTCGATGGGTAACCCAGCAGCTTTCCTGGCAGCCTCAGCCTTAGCCTCGGCGACATCAGCCGCCCTCATTCTTTCGGCTTCCTCCTTGGCCGCTTTAGCCTTCTCAGCAAGAGCTGCTTTCTCCGCGGCCGCCTCCTTCTCCATCTTCGCCCTCACCGCCTCTTTGGCCTTCTCCGCCACGGCTTTCTCCTTAGCTTCGAGCTTGTCATCAAGCAGCTCGTCAAAATTGCCCCACGGAAAGGAACCATCAAGAGGGAAGAGCTCCCCGATCACTTCCCTAGCAGCTCCTTCGGCCAAATCCCGGAATTCAGCGCACATGTTGGGGAGCATGACGGTTTGGAGCATCTCAATGTCCTCCTCCTTTTGCCTGATGATGGCCTCCTTGCTCCGAATCACCTCCGCCTGGGCCTTAAACAGGTCCCTGGATTCGTTCCTCTGCTGGAGATAGAGATCGGCATGCCTCTGAACAAGGTTACACTTCTCCAGCAGCTTCGCAGCTTCGGCTGCCGCAGCCTCGGCTTTGGCTCTCTCAGCAAGGACCTCCTTTTCAGCGTCCTCCCTGAGTTTTCTCTCAGCCAAGAGCGCCTTCTCAGTATCTCCCCTAAGCCTCTGCTCATTGAGGAGATCCAGCTTCGCCGACGCGGCCACCCGCTTAGTGGCATTACGCTCAAAAACAGCTTGAGCCGCGGCCTTCTCCTGCTCTATGATACGAGCACCGGTAATCACGTTCCACCTCGCCAGCTCCTTAATCAGCTTCGTGCCTTCCTCTATAAGCTGGGAGACGGAAGCCTTCTGGGATGAAGGGACAGTGGTGACACTTTGATTACCGACTGCGGTGGGAGAGGGAAGCCTCCGGGATGAAGAGTTAACAAAGTGACATACGATCACCGGCTGCACGGAGATCCCCTCCACTTGCTGCCCAACAAGAGCGACGGCCGACAGCGGCTGATCTACAAAATTTAATGAAAACATCAGTATCAACACACATTGGCTTATCAAAGAGCCTGTCATCAGAAGCACCTAATGGCGCGGCTAAATTTAAGCCACAAGCTAGATAGGTACCATGCTTGGCCTTCTTGGCTGGAAGAGGCATTTCCTCGCCAGCGGTAGAGGCCATCTCCTTCCTCTTACGGACAAGGGGAGATTCTTCCGCATCGGAGTCCCCCCCATCAGTAATATCAACGATCTCCACCATCTGTTGGGAAATGTGTCCTCAACAATAGTGCGATCACATGATTTAAATATCATTATTAAATCTCATTTCAAGAATACGGAAGGGATGATACATTACATATATAGTCAACTGGTCCACACATATCGGTAATGATTGGCTGGCTAGAGTTTGACATTACTGTCGTGCGACGGTGGTGATCGATTGATCCTTGAGGTCACACCTAAAGGACGATTCCCTTAATTGAAAAGGTTAATTAGTTGTATACCGTCTGATTAATTAATTCCTTAAAATTGAACAATTCGATTTGTGAGAAAGAGAATATTGATATCTTATTGTAATGGGATTAAATAAGATTTATTTTAGTAATAAAATGCTTTGTTGCTAAAATTATTTATTGTTTGAGAAACAATAAAGATAAGAATGAATGGTTAATTATAATTACAAGAAGTTGTGAATTATAACTATATGACCCATTTTATTTATGTGATCAAGTATCACTAGTAAATTTGTTGTATATAATTTAATTAATTTATAAAATGATATTTATGTGATAAATATGCATTTAATTAATTAGTAACATGTATCATACTACATGTGACATTTTGTGTGACAATTGACAAATTGACAAAATAAAATGGTAGTCCATTTTAAGACATGGACCGAAATGAAGGATGTCATGGTGGTGTATAGTTGATTATTTTATGAGATAATGCAAGTGTAATCATTCCTACACACACTAGCCTTACATACCTACAATATTGATAAGACAAAAAGAAAAAGCAAGATGCTCTCCCTTGGCCTCTCATGGGCCGGCTCTACTACTCCTATTAGAGGAGTTTTACTTCTTTTTCTTATCATTCTTACACAACCATTCAATCTACATGCAATTGTTCATGTATTATTCTCTCTTCTCTCTCCTTAATATTCATTAAAAAGATGAGTATTTGATTCAAATTGTTCATATAAATTACTAAGATTACTAGAAGTAGTATATGAGTATTAGTAATAGATTTTAAGGTAAACTACAATACAAACATCTAGTACATGTTTATTTGTGGGATTAAGGGATTGTCTTGGGTGCTACTAATTGGAGAATCTCTACTTTGGGATTTTTGTATGTTCATCCATTATTGGAAAGCTCAAGAACTAACAAGAAGGAGATCTTGTTGGTGCCCAATATGACCGAATTTCATATGGTGAGAAAATGTTTTCTTATCTTATTTTATTTTAGTTTGCATGCATAAAATCCAACTTTAATTTTATGACAAATTAATTTCGACATATATGAGTATGTTAGTATGTATAAAGATCTACTTTTCCTTCAATCGGTATCAAGAGCCACGGTTGTTTGCATGCAAATCGGTTAAAAGTTTTTCCGAGTTATAAGAATAACATATAAAACTTGTAAAATTTGTGTTATTATGATATATCACGAAATTAATTCATGCATGTTAATATTTCTGGTCCTAAAATGTTTTAGGATATTTTGGTTAATTTTACGGATTTTTATTGTTCATATTATACAATAATGGCATTTAAATATGATTTTATGAGTAAAAATGTCATTTTTGGACGAAAATTAGCTAAACTTCGATTTTTCCAGTGGTTTTTGGATATGTTTTCAAATATATTATTTTTAGATGATCTGGAAATTTTCATAATTTTATGAGTTTTTATGCTCGAAAAATGAATTTTTCATTATTAAATTCGGATTTAGGTGAAAAATAGGTTAATATGAGTTAAATTTCGAATCTGGTCATAGAAAATTAATATGTCGTCACATGCAATTTTACAAGATGTGTGTAAAATAATTGGCTATAAAGAAGTCTTTTTGCATGATTTATGGATTTTTGAAGAAAAATAGCATAAATAGTGACATTATTAGTGGAAAATTAATAAAACATAATCTATGACTTAGGAAAAACGTCTAATGTTGCATTTTATTATTTTTTCAGATCTAAAATTGAAAAGTTAGTGAAAATAATTTTTCCATGTTTTTATGATTATTTTATTAAAAATCGATAAACCGCAACATTGTGTTTCCGGAAAAATTTCGAAATTTTTTAACCTAAGATTTTGAACATTATGAGTGTCATGGTATTTTTCCAGAATGTTCATGAATTTAAATTTCAAATTTTGAATTTATTTGAAATTTTGTGATTTATTTGAAGTTTATAGCTTATTTTTGTAATTTTTGGTCCATTTATGAACAATTTTATAAAATATGGGTTAATTATGGTCAAATTATTAGTGAAGACTAAATTTTGAGTCCTAAGAGGTTAGGGTAATTAACTTATGCATAAATATGAGTTTATGTATTTTTGTGATTATAAAAATGTTGAAATCACGCAAATCCGTAAAAACCGAGTAATATACGATATTAGCTAATTAAAGGCGATTTAGCATAAAATTGGGCATGTTCTTACATATTATAATGCTGCATTTTTCCTTTATGATTGTCATAATTTTATTTATGTAATTTTGAATTATGTAATTTTACTTAGTATGGCCTTAGATTTTAATTGGTATTTCCCGAAATGTATGGGAATATCGATTCGGTTGTAATTTATTGTGATCTCGTATCACCGTTTTGTAATTTAATAGATTTATTTTATTTTAGTTACAAATGTATAATAGGAAATTATGTAATTTATTATGTAATTTTATTCATTAGGAGTTCCCAAAGACGGATTTCTTCAAGAATGGCGATACATAAAGACGGTGTTACCTCGAGATGCGTGCCACAACCAAGGTTCAAGGGACCAATGGAGTTGGTTTCCGAATATGTAATAGTTAAATAGTTTTTCTATTTTAGGAAAGGCCATACTAGGATTTATTTATCTTTATGCTTGCATTTTATTTTATGTCACATGCATCGCTAAATCGCCATAACTAAAACATGCATCTTTATTTTATCGAGTTTATCGACCGTGTCAATTAAAATTATCGTAGTTCACCGCTTTAGTTCACTTAAAACGTGATAGATAATAAATTGACATGACCTCTCGCTAAAACAATCAATTGAGACATAGCCTTACCAAATAGTAGAAACCATGAAAACCTATTTCGCGAGGGAGTGCGCTCGGCCCCACCGGGGTACAAACCTTGTTACGTAGGGGAAGTGGGTGATGAATGTTAATCCACCAAATTCATGTTGATAAGGGATGTATCGGCCACACCGTGCCCAAGTTAATGTGGGTTTGGATCATGGACACATTTATTCGAAATTTGGATTGAACTCAACAAAAGTTTTTGATAAGGGATGTATCGGCCCCACCGTGCCCTTGTCGGATGTGTTTTGGGCTAAAGATAATTGTTAATGTAATATTATCGACCAAGAGTTCTAAAAGTAGAATCGATTAAACGTTAATCCACCGAGTTATATTGATAAAGGATGTATCGGCCCCACCGTGCCTAAGTCGATATGAATTTGGGTCTTGGAATCATTTATCATAGTTGGGTAGAGGTCACTATGTAAATGCTATACTTGTTTACAAGTATTAATAAAACGATAAATGTTAAGTTTTCCACTATTCCGTTGTTATTATTGTTCTATTTCTTTACCACAATTCATATACGATATCATTTCGTTTTTGATTCAAATCTCCATTAAAATATCGTGACTAAAGACAAATTTGAATTTGCTTCTAAAACCTCATATGAACCATTGCTAAGGATCTCTTGTAAAGAGTATAGATTAAAGTTATTCATTATCAAACAGGTTTTTGATTCTTGACTAACACATCTACTTACAATGGATTATTTTTCCATGTACTTAAATGAATTAAGTACCTTGAAGCGATAAATTGTTTTGGTAATTAGTTTTGTCAAGAATTCGTAATTGACCAAAATAACGCAACCACTTCAATGAAAGTTTTAAGACTAAAACGAACAAATGAAGAGTGATCTTCGTGAATTCAATTTTGCTTCTCAAAGCAAAGACTCATTGAAATAAGTGGGAGCATTCTCTTAAACTGTTAAGATGAGGACGAGGTTCAAGAAGTAAATGGAATTGATACAAGGTAATGTTAAAGGAAAAGTTGTTGAGAATGACGATACTAAACCTATCAATCCCGACCGATTAAGTTTCCATTGTCTTAAATGTTGGACACGAGAAAGGAAACTACCCCAAATTATTGAAGAATCAACAAGTTAGTTGTGGGACATCTAATGGGACCTTCTTCGTTAAATGTTTATTTGATTAAACACAAATTTTGCTAGTATTACTTCGTCAATATTAGAAACCGGTGGTGGTTTTCATCATTATGTTTGATACATAGGATGATTAGAATATGACGACTAGCAACAATGAAGTCAAGAGATAGAGTCATTGTGTACTAAATCTAGTTTTCGGGTTTGGAGTTGTACTTAATTGTGACTATTAAGTACATAAACTCTAAATAAGAATACAATTTGTTATAGATACAAAAGAGGTTTCACTTTTGTGACCCTATACACCATGATTTGATGTATGGCTAGCCCATCATCAATGTGATTATATTCTAAACCAAACTAGAATAATATATCATGAAGATGATGCAAGACTCAAATTGGTAACCCAAGATTAAACCTTAAAATTTTGGAATAATGAACGCAAAGAGTTAACGAGTACTCTTGAAACCATTAGATTGTTAATGGTATATGCGTATCTTGTATTCAAAGCAAGATGTCTCGTGCCTTTTGGTTGAAAAGGAGATTGAGGTTATAAATCATTGATCCATAATAGGTTGATCATTCTCTTTTACCAACGATTTAAGTTGACGCTAGTGTGTTCACTTAATAAGGTAAATAGAGAAATCTTTGAAGAAGTTCAAGAGTTCAAGGAATCACGATTTAGTCGTGATGGGATTATCAAAGTGAAGACTTTGATATAAGCCAAAGGAAATGTGATATAGTATCACAAGTTAATCTCTCTTAACACGCATTATGAAATAATGTGTGGATGGATAAGAAATCAAACGCTATTTGATATGGTTTGGACTTCAATCAAGTTACTTTGAGTTACTTGATCCTTTTGGGGATTTTATCATTTTTGTCTAAATTATTTTTCCACTAAATCGAATCATATGAGATATGAAATGGTAAGGGTACCATGGTTGTAAGTTTTTCACAAGAAACAAATGCTCATTTTTCCTTTTCAATTATCACGAGTACGACGGGTTTGCGGCTCATGAAGCTGTCTTTCTAAAATACAAGTTTATTTCTAGAAGACAGAGTGGGAGAAAATTATTCAAGAGCCACAAAGAATGTTATGTCGCAAGAAACTGGTCTTTCTTGGCTACATGAGACGTTTTGTGGAAGACATTGTTTCTTTAAAACCTAGGAGGTTAAATTCGTCACTTGTTAAAAATGATGAATTCATGCTACTTTTAAGAAAGTAAAAAGCTTATAACTTACAAAAGAGATTGTTTGATTTAAGTTGATTACTTCTAGAAAGTAATGAACATATGACTTACATAAGAGTGTTTAAAGTCACAACTCAATACAAGGCTTAGATATGAAAATCCGAAACGAAAAGGCTTGATTAGTGACAAAGGGTTTTGCACTAATAAAGAGATATTTCAAAGCAAGATTGGTTGCAAAGGGTTTTGCACTAATTGAAATGCTTAAGTCTATTTGGATCTTCTTAAGGATTGTGTTTCATTATGAGGTTATGAAATACGTAGCAAGTGAATCTAAAACCCGCTTCTTCAAAAGAAGGAATGTATTCAATACATGTCATGAGTTTTATAGATTCTTGCAATCCTAAGATAATGTGAAACTTAAGAGAGGGTTTTAAGTAGGACATCAATGAGTTGGAATCAACATTTTGATCATGCGATAAAACATTTCTCGATAAGTCGAGAAGTTATGTTTATACATGGAGTTTAGTGGGAGTTACGGAATTCTTAATTAGTCCGATATGTGGATGACATATTGATCATTGAGAATGATTTAAGACTTTTGGAGTATTATAATACATCTTGAATATCCGGATTTATGAAGATAAATCCACATGATATTAGCGTCAGTAAGAAGTCTTATGTTGATAAGATTCATGACTAGTTCAATTAAATTGAACATATTTGATTGATTTCATTTGCTTCCGCTGCCGAATCAATTAAAAAGAAATGATGTATAACACTTCATATGCTTTGAGTATGATGAACTGTTTTCAAAATCGAATTTAAGTAATCTTTACCAAGTAAGCTATAAAGATTACCCTTAAGTGCTTGCAGAAGCATTAAGGCTATGATGCAAAGTGTTTATGATGCAATTTTGTGTAAGGGTGTTACACAAGTGACAATTGACAATTGAGATTGCGCATGGTTTCCGACAAAACCATAATCAAAACACATTAGGATGGTTAAGATACCATTGTGGCAATGTTAATTAAGAAGTAGATTTTCTAGAATCGTTCTAGGCAATAAAGAACAATGAGAGATATTTATAACGGAAATTGAGTACACTTGCAATCATGGGATGTGCAAGAAGGAAGAGTCCCGCACACTGCGAAAACAGTGGGAGATATTCTAAGGATAGAAAGCCTATGTCTTGATTGGATCTCGACACGTACTCAGAAAGTTTTGTGATGCAATTGTATACATTACAAAGGAAAACGAGTATGTAGTGAGGTTGAGTAAGGTACAAGAAATTGATAAAACCTACTAACCAAAGCCTTCTCAAAGGCTAAACATGATGAGTCATGTCATTTCAATTGAATTGAAATGAACAACTACGTACAAGATCAAATTAGATTATAGAACATGAAATAGTAATCAGGCATTGACTATTCATATGTGATAATCGCATTTGTCGTTCGAGTTTTACTTTAAAACTCTTTTATTATACTTTGTTACATCCAAACGGGTTGTAGAGACAATTGAACCCCGTTAAAGTGAACACGGATTAGCATTGTATTCGCCCATAGTCACTTATATGAGGTGACGTCTCGAAGTGACTAGAGTGTGATGCGATTGATGGCAAGTTCAAGTGCCATACAGTCATGTGAGATGACTAGTCGATCACATAGGCAGACTGTTAGGAACACTTTGTCGGGCAGTGACCGCTTATAGAGTTCTGGCAAATTTATAAAGCCTGGTCGTGGCGAGAGCTACTATAGTATTCTAATGAGTCGATTCTTTGACTAAAGACTATTCGCCTAAGATGGCACAGTTTCAGATTAACTTTGATTTGTGTTACTACGACCTTCGTAAATGGGGTCAAATGGGCATATTTTGGGTTATGATGGTGTGGCTAGTCGAAGGGAATAAGTGCGATAGGAATTGTCCACCCCTTGTCGGGGTTAAAACAATATCTCAGGGCCACTCGAGGAGTAATGAAGTGGAAATGCGTGGCCACGCTCGGAAGGTATCCATGGTGGATAAATTCCGGTCAATCGATTATTCTCCGGATCGAGGAAACCACTCTCGATATGATCACTTGCAAGTACGACCGAAAGACACCTTGCATTGAGTGGGAGATAGTAATAGGACAAGAGAATTGGTGACGCACACTTGTCGAGGACAAGTGGGAGATTGTTGGGAAATGTGTCCTCAACAATAGTGCGATCACATGATTTAAATATCATTATTAAATCTCATTTCAAGAATACGGAAGGGATGATACATTACATATATAGTCAACTGGTCCACACATATCGGTAATGATTGGCTGGCTAGAGTTTGACATTACTGTCGTGCGACGGTGGTGATCAGTTGATCCCTTGAGGTCACACCTAAAGGACGATTCCCTTAATTGAAAAGGTTAATTAGTTGTATACCGATACAGATTAATTAATTCCTTAAAATTGAACAATTCGATTTGTGAGAAAGAGAATATTGATATCTTATTGTAATGGGATTAAATAAGATTTATTTTAGTAATAAAATGCTTTGTTGCTAAAATTATTTATTGTTTGAGAAACAATAAAGATAAGAATGAATGGTTAATTATAATTACAAGAAGTTGTGAATTATAACTATATGACCCATTTTATTTATGTGATCAAGTATCACTAGTAAATTTGTTGTATATAATTTAATTAATTTATAAAATGATATTTATGTGATAAATATGCATTTAATTAATTAGTAACATGTATCATACTACATGTGACATTTTGTGTGACAATTGACAAATTGACAAAATAAAATGGTAGTCCATTTTAAGACATGGACCGAAATGAAGGATGTCATGGTGGTGTATAGTTGATTATTTTATGAGATAATGCAAGTGTAATCATTCCTACACACACTAGCCTTACATACCTACAATATTGATAAGACAAAAAGAAAAAGCAAGATGCTCTCCCTTGGCCTCTCATGGGCCGGCTCTACTACTCCTATTAGAGGAGTTTTACTTCTTTTTCTTATCATTCTTACACAACCATTCAATCTACATGCAATTGTTCATGTATTATTCTCTCTTCTCTCTCCTTAATATTCATTAAAAAGATGAGTATTTGATTCAAATTGTTCATATAAATTACTAAGATTACTAGAAGTAGTATATGAGTATTAGTAATAGATTTTAAGGTAAACTACAATACAAACATCTAGTACATGTTTATTTGTGGGATTAAGGGATTGTCTTGGGTGCTACTAATTGGAGAATCTCTACTTTGGGATTTTTGTATGTTCATCCATTATTGGAAAGCTCAAGAACTAACAAGAAGGAGATCTTGTTGGTGCCCAATATGACCGAATTTCATATGGTGAGAAAATGTTTTCTTATCTTATTTTATTTTAGTTTGCATGCATAAAATCCAACTTTAATTTTATGACAAATTAATTTCGACATATATGAGTATGTTAGTATGTATAAAGATCTACTTTTCCTTCACCATCTCCTTCTTAGGGGGGGGGGGGGACGGGAGATGGGACCAGTGTCGACGGCGTCGCCGCCGTAGACTTCGTTTTCCGCGTCCGGCGCGCCATGCTGCTAACAACTCTCACCTGGGCCTCCTCCTTACCCAAGCCCTTCAGCCGCTGTTCCATGAGATCAGTCGGCGACGTCCTGCGGTCATGAGCTAATGCCTTGGGGTGCAAATTAGCAACGGTTTTATCTTTGTGCAGCCCCATTCTCCGGAGGATATCCTCAGACAAGTCCGGTCCAAAGTGGTCTGCGAAAGAAACAAAGCAAGAGATAAGTGAAAGAAATAAATCGAAGTTCGAGAAACAGGGACATCGAGAACGGTGATGGGCCTCACACCGACCCCACTCACCCTGTGCTAGGGCCGGTATGAGGCCGACATGGCAAAGCGGCTCATCCTGAAGAATGATCTGCGTTGGGGGAATCCATCTTTTCGGCACCCCACTCTCGTCCACCTCAAAAAGCCTCATCGCCAGTTTCTCATCCTCCTTGAGAAAGACCTTGCTGGCATCCATTTTAAGCTTCTTCCGGGTGACCCATCTGTCATGCTCCGCCTGAGTCTCACACCGCAAATTAACTTGGTGCTGGAAAGAACAGGGCAGCGGATAGTCATCCGGCACCTTAACGTACACCCACCGACCCTGCCAGTCCTTGCAAGAAGAAAGTTTGTCAACAGAGACATAACCCTGCTCCATTTGCACACTGTACCATCCGACGCGGCCAGAGATTGATGGTTTGAGATGGTGAAGCCGGCGGAATAAATTCACCGTCGGGGCCTCTCCCTTGAAGAGACAGAGCCAGACAAAGCCGATTATGGTCCTCATAGCCAACGGGTGCAGTTGGGCAACGGCAACGTTCATAGCTCTAATAATGGCCATGACGTACCCATTCAGCGGAAACCGGAGCCCGTACTCCAAATGCCGCATGTATACGCCGGTGTAGCCCGGTGGAGGGCAACAGACGGCCTGACCCTCCTCAGGGATAACAATTTTGTATCCCCTACCAAAGAAAAAATGGCCCTCGAAAAATTTCTCGCCGGAACAACTGGCGAGCTTATGAGCCCAAGCGCGGTCAAGACGGACCTTACAGGCGTCGCCGTGATCCATAACGTACTGCCTCCCCTCGTTAGGACGAGGCCTTTCCGCATCATCACCGAAATCATCACCAAAATCACCGACATCATCATCGTCCTCCCATTCCTCCAAAATTCGAGGATCAACTTCAGGAGAAGGAGACCTAGGGCCCCCCGACGCAGGTTTACTAGGTCCAGCATCAACGGAAGACATGTTCGCAATGATTATGTAACAAAATAAGAAATGAAAAAGTTTGTTTGTTTACCTTAAAAGAAAAAACACTCGCCGGATCAAATACTCTGAAGATTAAGAAGACAAAGGCAGCCCTTGAAAGTTTAGAGAGATGAAGATTTTGGAGAAAATAAAAATGGAGGCCAAAATCACGGAATAACTGCCCTATTTATAGGGAAAAGCCCATGAAGAAGGACCAATCAGGGCACAGCCCATGAAGCGTCAACCAATCAGCGAACAGACACGTGTCGGACATGCAACCACGGGATGTCAATCGTCGCAACAGTTGAACGTCAATCAATGCAACAGTGACCAAGCGTCTTCAACACGCCCCTTCATATCTCTCCGCCTATTCACCTTCCTCAACAAAATTCCCAAGCACCTGTTCTCCGCCGGCCACTCGATCAACCAAGCTAGGTAGCGCCGGCCGGGGGCAATCAAAAACAACCGGCACTCTCAACCCCGGTCTCGGCCAGCGTCACTTCCTTTTCCACATCGGATGCCCTTGACACATCCATGTGGAGGGGGGATATGGTACGGCCTACGAATGATCAGGCCGAAGTAGAAGAAGCCGATGCAGAAAATTTTTTACAAATTACTTGCGCAGAATATACGCTCAAACGTACATCGGAGCCCATACCACGACATAGACTACGCTGGGGGCAAATTGATGGGGCATATTCGCATCGACCAAGTCAACATATTGAGCAAGGTCAAAGATACCCACAACCAAGCTAACGACTTAGGCGGCCCTAGCCGATGCCCCCCATCGGCCCGTCCGTCTGGTCTCGGCATGGCAACCTGCCAGCCGGGACACATACCCGCGTACTCATATCCAAGACCCCTCGGCGGTGAGTCAACAGGGCCCGCCGGCCTGCCATAGGTCCCTCGGCCGAGGGGTAGATCAGTCTTTCCACCTGCTAGCTACTTGGCCACTTGGCCACTACGTGACAAAAGGTGAAAGTCTATAAATACTCCTCAACCTTCATTGAGGAAAGCATCCACAACTTAACCTAAATACACTATTCATCTGGTAACATCTTCCTTATCCCTCTACAATACATACTTAGCCAAGTAACACAACTTAATCCTTTAAGTTTACTGACTTGAGCGTCGGAGTGAGTACGCTTGGCACAAAGCCAAGCCCTCAGTTCGTTCATTGTTGCAGAAGAGGCCGAGAGGAACAATTAAGGAAAGAAGGATTCAACTCAAGACATTATTCTACAAGCCACGGGTGGTAACAATACTTGCTCTGGAACTACACCCGGAACACCACTAACCCAGCCCACTAACCTATCAATTAACACTAAACTAACCCAGCCCACTAAACTAACCCCTCCCGCCTTATATTAATACCCCACCCAGAAAACCCTAATCACCCACTCTCTCTCTCTTCCGCCTGATAATCCCCCTCCTTTTCTCTCTTCCGCCAATTCATCTCCCCTCTCATCCACATCCTTTTCCCTCTAATCTTCATCATTTCCGCCTACATCTTCATCTATCCCTTCTCATCTTCATCTTTTTCCGCCTCCATTTCCTCTCTGAAATAATGGGAAAACCCAAATCTTCTGTTCCTGAGATTGGTCTTCGTTATATGGAGAAGCTTTATGAAGATGCTTATGTGGGTGATTCTGACTATGAGGGAGAAGGTGAGGGTGAGATGGAGATGAAAGTTGAAGAAGTTGTTGCATGTTCTTCAACTGCTGCTCCTTTGATATTTGTGGACGAGGACAGGGAGGGGAAGGCTAAGAGGTGGTTAGCCTGTCATCAAACACCATTTGATCGAAGAGTTTTTATGGAGTTGCTCTGTAAATATTGGCCTCAATTTGGGATTTTACTGGAGTACGAGGTTGAACAAAATGCTAGGGAAGGCAGATCTGATGTTGCATGTCCCTTTTCTGTTGTTGATCTTCATCCAGAAGATGAATTAGACGCGATTAGCATTCGTAGGAGCCCATTGATAACCAGATGGTTTATTGGGGAGATTTCTAAGTACTGGCCTGGTTTTGGGGAGGTTGATTTCTGAGTATTTGCCTTTACGGAGGTTGATTTCTTTTACTTGACCTTTTTATATTGTTTTTAATTTTTTTTTGTTACAAATGGACTAGTGATGATAAACCTGATTACAAATTAATTTACTCGTAATTATCATTAAACTTAATCTGCCCAGTGATGATGTTGTTGAGGGTAGTTGGTTGGCTTCAAAGTTGATGTTCATGCACAATGCCACCACCATTGTTCTGTGACGAGGTTGTGTGTGTACAACAACCTTGACTGTATTGTCAAATAGTGCTGCTTTTCACTGAAATTTTAATGTTTAATGTTTATATCCATGCTGCCAAAGACTGAATATTACAAAAGTTGTGCAAAGTTCTAATTAATTTTACATCAGAGACTACAAAATGAAACAACATCCTGATCTACTACATTTTTTTGGTCTTGTTTGTCTTTGGTCTCTCTGCTGTGTACCTTGACATTCATTGGATATGCATTCTCTAAATATTGGCATCATTAGATCACTCAGTAATGTGACCAACAGGGGTATTGTTCCCTGTTGGGTCATTACTACCATTACCGTTGTCAGTTATGTGACCAACAGGGACATTGTCCTCTGTTGGGTCATAACTGGTTCCACTTGTGCTTGCAATATCATCTGAACTCTCTGTTAAACTCAGTAATTCATTAACCAATGAACTTATACTTCCTGCATCACCAACATTCTGAACATATTGTATGCAATCTTTGACCATTTCAATGTTAGCACTAAGATACTCAGGCAGTAAACCAGCATTTGCTAGTTTGGATTTGTGCATATGTGGAATAGGATAATCAATGCCACCCTTTTTTTTTCATTACTTCAAGCATACATGCCTGCAATGTTATCCATACGTACTTGAGTTTTAGAGGATCTTGTTCTTCATATGCAGTGATAGTGTTTGATATTACTTCATCCAACCTGATTGCTTTTTTTTTGTTGGAGAGATTGGATTGACCTAAAAAAACCCAAATCCAAGACATTTAAGTCTGGTGAATTGGGTGTTTGATAAGCCAATTCAATTTGCCATCCATCTGCTGTTACATGTTTTTTGAATTCTGGATCATCATTGCTAAAATGTGGACGTGCATTGTCTTGTTGAATTATTATGCGTTTACTCTCATTTGACGGCCATTTAGACTTTATTGCTGGTACAACATGATTTATAATCATCTCTCTAGTTACATGCTTGTTTATAGACTCTATGCATTTTGTTTCTAATGTTCCTGCTACTCTATTTTTTGAGTTTCTTTGTGCTGGAACTTGGCAAACAAATGGCCAAATTCCAATCTTGCCATCAAAAATAACTTCCCCATTAGACCCATACTTTGGTCTTGCTACTGCACACATGAACATAACTTTTTCTATGAAACTCTTTGACTGAACACATCTATGTGGTCCAGTTTCTCCTTTACCCAAATAAAACCTTGTGGTAGGTTTAGTTTTAGAAAATCATTTTTCATCTAAATGAATGATATTGCTTTGATCTTTGAAAATTACTTGTTTAGTTATTTCATGATATTGTAAATGTTGTAGACTGAAAATTAATCTAGCAAGTTTATTTTTGTCGGTCAAACCTGGTTTGAGTGCATTTGTATGACCTCTGATTTGTTTTGACATCACCCATCTTGAAACCGTGGACTGACTTACCCCTAAATTTTCAGCAACTCCATGTTGTGTGGTCCTTTTGAGCAGCTCAATAGACTTGAGCTTCTCCTCATCTAACTGAGCAGACCCCTTTCTCTTGCAACCCATCTTTTTGCTTCTAACATCTACTGGAATTGATGCCAACCTTTGTGATTTTGATAGATTCCACAGTGTAGTTACTGTTTTTCTACAAACTGAGAATTGTCTTGCTACTTTTACCATGACATCATAATTTGGCTTTCCATTTAGGCTGTTTTGTAAAAGAATCTCAAGAATTTTTGATTTTTCTAAGTTTGTTAGATTCTTCATTGATTGTTTTTGTTTGAAAGTGTTTATTTTTTTTTGGTTACAAGTTTGAAAGTGTTTATGAGAAAGGTAGTTTTTGGACATTAGCCACTAAATGAACCCATCTATTTATAGCACAAGAACTTTGCACAATTTAAAATTTTTGGTTTTTGACGGCTAATTTTAACCTCTGAAATTTTTGGCTCCAAATTTGAAATTTGGTGCCAATTTCAGATGGGTTTAGAAGGATATGTAACATTTCATTGATTTTTTGGGTTAAGTTTTGCTTATGGACAGTTTAATGGGCCAATCAAGTTTTATGATGAAGGAAATCAATGGTTAATCTGAAGTTCATCTTCGTTTTCTTCTTCAGTTTGACGAAAATTATTTGAAGTCCGTCTTTCAGTTTTATTATGGTAGTAGAATTTGTATTAATTGTAAAAGAATGTAATTTTATTATGGTAGTAGAATTTGTATTAATTGTAAAAGAATGTAATTTTATTTTTACGCAAAACCGTCTTGTATCGAAACTGAAACTGTTATTGTAAGGACATTTTTTGGTGTGTTTGTTATCTCAGTGGGAAATCTCCTCTAAAAAGGGAGGGAGTAATTATCTTCTTAAGTTATTTCATTAACTCTCTAATTCATAACAACCTCACTCCACTCTACTACCCCTACTACTTTACTTTACATTACTTTTCATTATAATAACTCTCCCCTTAATTGTTGTGCAATTCTCAATGAGGAAGGTTAAAATGAATAGGAGGGAGTATATTTTAGTTTTCCTTCAAATTGGCACATAATGTATATCTCCTTTTAGTGCTAACAATTTTGAAATTTGAGCATACATTAGTCCATTTTACCCACTCATGACTCAATACTCAATATTCAATACCAATTGAACATTAGTCCATTACCCCATGTGTCTACTTTTTTTTTTTTTTTTTTTTGAGAGAGAGAGATTACCTAAGATGTGTTTGAACTTTATAGAAGACAAAATAGTGAATACCAAGACTCCAAGTGGATGAGCGCGCAAATGAGAATTAATTAACAAATTCAAACCACTACAATACAAACCAAACAATTTACCAAAAAAATACAAATTCAAAATACTTGAGTAATTTTCTACTTGAAGCTCCTACCATACCCAAGCATTTAATAAAACCCTAAAAAATAAAAAACCTTCTGCTGCTTCCTCTGTAATCTTTCAAATTTCCTCTCTTTCCTCTCTATTTTTTAAATCCGTCTCCTTTTTTTCAACCCCGTTTCAATTTTGATTCACTTTCTTTTTTTGCATGGTAGATTTTCCTACTGTTATTTTTAATTCAAAATTAAATACATAAAGCAGAAATTCAAACTTTAATTCTTTTTTAATTCCTCAATTTGGAGATCTTGCATACCCAGGTAATTTTTTTATTTTAATTTTGTCTTCCATGTTTATTTAATTTTGTAAATTATTAAATCTTCAAAGAGTAAATCTTTTTTGTTCCGGGTGTAATTCCGAAGCAGATATCGTTACCACCCGTGCTTGTAGAATGACGTCTTTGTTTGAATCCTCCTTTCGGTCTCCTGAAACAATGAACGAACTGAGGGCTCGGCTTTGGACCGAGCGAACTCACTCCGACGCTCAAGTCAGTAAACTTAGAGAGATAAGTTGTTGTTACTTGGCGAAGTATATTTAGTAGAGAGATAAGGAAGATATTACCAGATGAATAGTGATTCTTAGGTTAAATTGTGGATCCTTTCCTCAATGAGAGTTGAGGAGTATTTATAGACTTTCACCTTTTGTCACGTAGTGGCCAAGTGGCTAGCAGGTGGAAAGACTGATCTACCCTCGGCCGAGAGACCCATGGCAGGCCGGCGGGCCCTGTTGACTCGCCGCCGAGGGGTCTTGGATATGAGTTCGCGGATGTGTGCCCCGGCTGGCTAGTTGTCCTAGCCGAGGCACGAGAGACAGGCCGACAGGCTGCGTCGGTTAGGCTGTCTAAGTCGTTGACTTGCTTGTGGATATCTTTGACCTTGCTCAGTATGTTGACTCGGTCAGCGGGTGCAGAATATGCCCCATCAATTTGCCCCCAGCGTAGTCTATGTCGTGGTATGGGCTCCGATGTATGTTGAGCGTATATTCTGCGTAAGTAAAAATTTTTCTGCCCCGGCTTCTTCTACCTCGGCTTGGTTCTACTTAGGCCGTACCATATCCCCCCTCCACATGGATGTGTAAAGGGCATCCGATGTGGAAGAGAGAGAGACGCTGGCCGAGACCAGGGTTGAGAGTGCCGGTTGTTTTTTATTGCCCCCGGCCGGTGCTACATAGCTTGGTTGATCATGTGGCCGGCGGAGAACAGATACTTTAGGAATTTGTTGAGGAAGATGAATGGGCAGAGAGATATGAAGGGGCGTGTTGAAGACGCTTGGTCACTGTTGCATTGATTGACGTTCAACTGTTGCAACGATTGACATTCCGTGGTTGCATGTCTGACACGTGTCTGCTCGCTGATTGGCTGACGTTTCATGGGCTGTGCCCTGATTGGTCCTTCTTCATGGGCTTTCCCCTATAAATAGGGCAGTTAGTCCCTGAAATTGGCCACCAATTTCATTTTCTCTAAAATTTTCTTCTCTCTAAACTTTCAAGGGCTTCTTTCTCTTCTAATTTTCAGAGTCATTACTTCGGCTAGTGCTTTTCTTCAAGGTAAACAAACAAATTTTTCTCAACTTTTCAACTTGTAAGTTTTGTTGTAAACTTGTCTTTTGCTGATGCCGGTCCTAGTAACCGTGCGCCGGGGGGTTCCCCGTCGCGTCTTGATGAGGAGGAGATACTAGACGCCATCCCGATAAGGTCTGGGGGCCCTAGGTCTCCTTCTCCCGAAGTCGATCCAAAGGCTTTGGAGGATTGGGAGGATGATGATGATGTTGATGACGCTGAGAGGGCTCCTCCTAATGAGGGGAGGCAGTACGTCATGGATCACGGCGAGGCCTGCATGACTGGTCTTGATCGTGCCTGGACCCATAAATTCGCCAGTTGTTCCGGTGGAACTCTTTTCGAGGGCCATTTCTCCCTCGGTGAGGGGTACAAAATTGTTATCCCTGAGGAGGGTCAGGCGGTCTGTTGCCCTCCCCCGGGTCATATCGGCGTATATATCAGGCACCTGGAGTATGGGCTCTGGTTTCCCTTGAATGAATACGTCATGGCCATCATCAAAGCTATGAAAGTCGCTGTGGCTCAACTGCATCCGTTGGCCATTAGGACGATAGTTGGCTTCGTGTGGCTCTGTCTCTTTAAGGGGGGAGGTCCCTACAGTTAACTTATTCCGCCGGCTTCATCAACTTCGGCCGTCGACCCCCGGTAAAGTGGGGTGGTACAGCGTGCAGATGGAGCCGGGCTACATCTCCGTTGATAAGCTTTCTTCCTGCAAGGACTGGAAAGATCGGTGGGTGTACGTTGAGGTGCCGGATGACTACCCGCTGCCCCGGTCCTTCCAGCACCAAGTTAATTTGCGGTGTGAGACTAAGGCGGAGCATGACAAATGGGTCACCCGGAAAAAGCTTAAGATGGACGCCAGCAAGGTCCCTGTTAATGCGGATGAGAAGCGGGCGATGCAGCTGTTTGATGCTGAGAAGGGATGGGTGCCCCCGACTCAGATTATTCTTCAGGATGAGCTGCTTTGCCGCGTCGGCCTCATACCGGCCCTCAACCAGGGTGAGTAGGGTCGGTGTGAGGCCCATCTTTGCCTGTTATGCTCCTGTTTTTTAGAGCTTCGTTTTACTTCTTTCATGTAACTCTTGTCTGGTTTCTTGCATACCGGTTTGGCCAGGATCTGTCTGAGAGGACCTTGAAGAGGTTAGGGCTTGATAAGGACGGGAAGGTCGTTCAGCGGCATCCTCAGGCTGACGCCCGTGATCGTAGACTGGCTCCCAACGAACTCATGGACAAGCAGCTGAAGGCGCTGGATCCGGCGGTGGCCCAAGCACGGGTTCTCGGAGGCATGCCGAAGAGAAAACCAAAGGCAGCGTCCCGGTCGGCGTCGGCGTCAATCCCAACTCCCTCTTCACCCCAGCGGTGCAGAAGGAGCATGTGGAGGTCGTTGATATCACCGAGGAGGTGGTGACCGTTGCGAAGGGCCCTCCTCCTCCAAAGAAGAGAAAAGAGCCACTGCCGGCTTCTACCGTTGCCGGGGAAAAGAATGATTCATCCGGTCCTCCATTTAAGAAGGTCCAGACTGGTACGGATCTAACCTGTGGTTCAGACTTAGCTGGATCATTATGCATTCCCGATGACAGACTCTCTGATGTGTCAATGCATGTTGACATGGCTGCGCTGTGTGAATTTTTGGTAGATCCGCCGTCGGCAGCCGTCGTTCTTACTGAACGGCAATTAGAGAAGCAGCCTGAGAAGGCGGGTGATAGAAATGTCACTGTTGACTCCTTACTCCAGAAGTTTCCCCCCGCCGAGCTTGTGGCAGAGGGTACGAGAATATACAAGAGGCTGGCGAAGTGGACTCAACTAGCCGGCTCCCACATTATGGAGCAAGAAAAGGCTATGGCTCAAGCTGGGCCATTGATCGAACGGCTTAAGCTTGATCTTTCCGCTGCGAAGGGGGAAGCCGGGAAGGCTAAGCTGGACCTCCTTGCTGCCCGAAAGCGTGAGGAGGAAGCTGAGAAGCTGCTCTCGGCCGAGAGGGCCAAAGTTGAGGCTGCTGATGCCGTCGTTGCCAAGCTTCTGGAGAAGCGGGACAGGTATAAGGGCGGTTATGACGCCGTGGTTGCCAAGAGGGAAGAATGGAAGGATCTGTACTTGTCCCAGTCGGAGGCACATAGGGGCACAAGGGCTATCCTTGCCCAAAAGGAGAAGGATATTGAGATGCTTCAAACTGAGCTTATCCCTAACATGTGCGCCCAATTCCGGGACCAGGCCGAGGAAGCGACCAGGGAGGCAATCAAGAAGCTCGTTCCTGAAGGCTCCTTCCCGTGGGAAGAATTTGACCAGCTTCTGGATGAGATGGCCGAAGCTGCGGAAAAAGCGGCTGCGGAGAAGGCGGAGGCGGCGAAGGCGGCTCAGATAGCTGAGGCCAAGGCGGCCTACGATGCAAAGGTGAAGGAGGCCGAAGAGGAGGCTGAGAGGCTAAAGGCGCGTGAGAATGACGAGCTTTCCTCTGGGCCGGCCACCGAAGATGATGCTGCTGCCACCGATGGAGGGCAGCAACAAGCATAGGGGGACGGGCGGTCGTCACCAGACTCACCCGACATCTCGGATAGCTTTAGCTGTTCGGGGGCCAATTATTAAGCCTTGCCTCCCTGCCATCTTTTGGCGCTTTATTGACATGTCTGTAACCTTTTGCTTTTCCTTTCCTTGTGTTTTTGTAAAAACTTTGGTAGGTTGTGTTCGGCTTATCCCTATGGGGACGGCCGTCGTCTGTATTCTCCTTGTAATCTTTTCTTTAATAAAGTTTGTCTTACTGGCCCCCGGCTTGGCCGGGGCTTTGATCACCATTCTTCACTTGTCTTTTTGCGTTATTAATTGAGCGCTTTTTTTTTTTTTTTTTTTTTACCTTCGGCCTAGCCGAGGCAGTTGGAATGCGTATCTCAACTGTGTTTAACGTCTTTTAAACATGTTGGCATGTTGGTCGCTTCCTCTTTCACTCTCGGTCTAGCCGAGGCGTCGAATTTGCGTTTCCCAACCGCCGTTGTGAACATGTTAGCGGATTTTCCACTTGTCTTCTTGCGTTATTAATTGAGCGCTTCTTTTTCTTTTCTGTTTTGAGCTTCGGCTTTGGCCGAGGCAGTTAGAATGCGTCTCAACTGTATTTAACGTCTTTAAACATGTTGGCATGTTGGTCGCTTCCTCTTTCACTCTCGGTCTTGCCGATGCGTCAGATTTGCGATTCCCAAACGCCGCTGTGAACATGTTAGCGTATCGACCGTTGTGTCCCCTGCCAGGCCTTCGGTTGGCCGAGGCGGCGACTAGGGGTTACGGCGCGACAGCGTTCGTATCTGTAGACATATTGATCGCTTCCTCTGCCAGGCCTTCGGTTGGCCGAGGCGGCTAGAATTGCGTCTCAACTGCACTGAGTATACGTTTCTTCTACTTCTTGGGGTGACTGCCCGGCTTTAACCGTCGGCGTCTACCTCGGTATGACTAAGGAGGGGATAACACTTTGGTGGAAAAACTGGGATGTTTCTTCATTAGATATAAACACGCGTTGGGGTGCCAACAATAGTTTTGTACACCTCCGCCGCTATACAAAGTATTTTCTGAGGTTGTCAGTGTTCCAATGGCTCATCAAAGGCACACCCTCCATGTCTGTCAGCCGGTATGTACCCGGCCTCATTTCTTCAACCACTTTGTAGGGACCCTCCCAGTTGGCCGTCAATTTACCATGAATGTTTCCTTTGTTGGTGGCGGCCGACTTTCTTAGGACTAGATCTCCTACTTTTAAGTCCCTTTTGTGGACTCTTCGGTTGTAGGCTCTTCTCATTCGGTTTTGGTATACTGCCAAGTTGAGGCGTGCCGTGTCTCGGCTTTCTTCGACCAGGTCTAGGGAGGCTTTCAGGCCTTCCTCGTTCTCAACCGGGTCAAAGGTAGCCGTTCTGAATGTCGGCACCGATGCTTCAATTGGCAGGACGGCTTCGGACCCGTAGACTAAGTGGAATGGACTGTACCCCGTTGCTTCTTTCTCCGTGGTTCGGAGGGACCACAGGACGCCGGGTAGTTCATCGGCCCACCTTCCCTTTAGGTCTTCAAGTTTCTTCTTCAAACCGTTGAGGATTGTTTTATTGGCTGCCTCCGCCTGTCCGTTGCTCTGTGGGTGGCAGACGGAGGAGTATGCAAATTTGATACCAAGTTCTTCCAACCAGTTCATTATCGTGTCGCTCCAAAACTCTCGGCCGTGGTCAAATACCATGACTTGGGGTAACCCAAAACGAGTTATGACATTTTCTCAGATTACTTTCCTTACGGCCGCCGTGGTCTTCGCAGGTACTGCTACAGCTTCAACCCATTTGGTGAAGTAATCAACAGCGACGATCAAGAACTTTCTTCCTCCGGAGGCCGTTGGAAATGGCCCTAGCAGATCCATCCCCCACTGTGCAAAAGGAAGGGGACTAAGTACCGGTTGCAGGTCTCTGGAAGGTGCATGTATCACCGGAGCATGCATTTGACAGTTGTTGCACTTTTTGGTTTTGGCTCTAGAGTCCGCAAGCATGGTGGGCCAGAAGTAGCCGGCTCGAAGAGCTTTGTGGGCTAGTGTTCTTGCCCCCATGTGATGGCCGCAGATGCCTTCGTGAATTTCTGTCAGAATTAGCTCCGCGTCGGCTGGGCCGACACACTTCAGGAGTGGCCTTATCACGGACCTCCTGTACAATTCCCCTTCAAATACCAAGTACCTTGCTGCGATCCTCTTTATCTTCTGCGAGAGACTGCGGTCCTCCGGTAATTCATTTGTCAACATGTATTTCATTATCGGAGTCATCCACGTCGTCTCGGTCTCTATGTTTCCTACCATGCCGACGGCCTCAGTGATGCTCTTGGCATTCCTGATGTCCACCAAAGACGGTTGGCCGACATTCTTGATGGTCGAGTGGCAAGCTTTGAGAGAGCGTCGGCTCGGTTGTTCTCGACACTGGGAATGCATTGTATCTGAAAAGATTTCAACTTAGAAGTGTCAGCTTTTACCCTTTCCAGGTATCTTACCATTCCGTCGTCTCGAGTCTCGTACTCTCCTCTGATTTGATTAGCCACTAAAAGTGAATCTGTTTTCAAAATGATGTGCTCCGCCCCGGCAGCCCTAGCTAGCTCGACTCCGGTTATCACCGCCTCGTACTCGGATTCGTTGTTGGAGGCCGAGAAGGTAAATTTCAAGGCATACTCAAACTCGTCCCCGTTTGGGCTGATGATAAGGATGCCGGCTCCTGAGCTGATCGCCGTGGAGGATCCGTCGGTGTATACTTCCCATACTCCGGGGTTTTGCTCCTCTTTATATGTGCACTCGGCCAGGAAGTCTGCAAGTGCCTGCCCCTTTATCGAGGGCCTCGGCTTGTATTGAATGCCGAAGCCGGATAGCTCCACCGCCCATTTGATGAGCCTGCCGGATTGTTCGAATTTTTCCAATGTTTTCTCCAATGGTTGGTCGGTTAAGACCGTCACGGGATGTGCGTCGAAATAGGGTTTCAGTTTCCTTGCGGCAACGACGACAGCAAAGGCTGCTTTTTCAATCAGCGGGTAATTTCTTTCGGCGGGCAACAATGTATGGCTGACGAAGTAGATTGGGTGTCTGCTTGCTTGTTCTCTTTCTCGACGATCACAAGATCGACCGTGGCCGAGGTAACTGCTAGATATAGATATAGCGTCTCCCCCAGCATCGGCCTGGACAGGGTTGGGAGAGTTTGAAGATGAGCTTTCAATTGCATGAAAGCTGTGCTCTGTTCCTCCCCCCAGTTGAAGTCTTTATTCCCCTTTAACACTTTGAAGAATGGGGTGCTCTTGTCGGCCGACCGAGAGATGAAGCGGGCAAGAGCCGCCATCCTCCCGGTCAGCGTCATTACCTCTTTCCTGTTCCTCGGCTCCGGTAGGTCCAGTATTGCTTGGACTTTCTCTGGATTGGCATCAATTCCCCTGGCACTGACAAGTACGCCGAGGAACTTGCCGGCCCGGACACCGAAGTTGCACTTCTTTGGGTTTAGCTTCATCTTGTATTTCATTAGTGAACAGAATGTCTCGTGTAAATTGGCCAGGTGCTCGCTGTCAGACTTGCTCTTTACAATAGCATCGTCGACATAAGCCTCAACGTTTCTCCCTTTCTGATTTTGGAACACTTTGTCCACCAGTCTTGTGTAAGTTGCGCCGGCGTTTTTCAAACCGAACGGCATCATTTTATACATGAATGTGCCGTCTCTGGTGATGAATGCGCATTTAGGCATGTCTTCTTCGGCCATGAATACCTGATGATACCCTGAGAAGGCGTCCAGCAGGCTCAGCATAGTATAGCCTGCCGTGGCGTCAATTAAACTATCTATCCGAGGCAAAGGATAACAATCTTTGGGGCATGCTTTATTAAGATTGGTAAAGTCTACACACATTCTCCATGCCCCCGATGATTTCCTCACCATTACAACATTAGCTAGCCACTCAGGATAAGTACAAGGCATGATAAAGCCCGCCGCTAGTAATTTGTCTACTTCGGCTTTGATGGCTTCGTCCTTCTCGGCTGAGGAGTTCCTCATCTTCTGCTTGACAGGGCGAGCGGTGGAGAGTACGTTAAGCTTGTGAACAATCACCTCCCGGCTCACACCTGGCATCTCGGCCGCTGAGTAGGCGAAGACATCCTTATTCTTCCTCAGCAGGTCCAAGAGGTCGGCTCTGAATTTTGGTTCCAGGTTGACACCGACAGTTACGGTGCGGCCTGGGTCAATCTCTACCTCCTCGGTCTCTGCTCCTTCAACCATGCCGACGGTGGTATCCATGCGTTCGCCCTCCTGTTGCAAGGATGGGCTCTTCCCCTTCTCTGATTTCTTCGCCACTTTGAAGGATTGCATGTTGCACCCTCTGGCAGATACTTGGACATTGACCACCTCGTCTTTCTCGTTCTTCGAGACGAGCTTATGCGCTTCCCCCCGGTCCGAGACATACATCAATGTCAGGGCCCAGATGGACATCACAGCGTCGGCCTCACTTAAAGTGACCCGGCCTATGAGAACGTTGTAGGCAGACGAGCCGTCAATGACCACAAACTCGGACATAACATTCTTGGCCGCACTTCCCTCGCTGAACCTCACCGGCAGCCTGATTGACCCAAGGGGTACCAGGCCGGCCCCAGAAAAGCTGTACAACGGGTTGGTGCAGGGGCTTAAGTCATCAACCTTCAGGCCGAGGTTGAGAAAGCATTCTCTGTACATAATGTTGGTGTAGGCGCCTGTGTCAATCAGGCACCTCTTCACCAGATGGTTGGCTATGTCCAAGTGGACTACAAGTGGGTCGCTGTGAGGGGCGATGACTCCCTCGTAGTCCTTCTTCCCAATAGTTATATCGGGGATGTTGGAAGCGGGGGTTGCTGTGTTGGGCACAAAGTTGATGGCCTGATATAGTTCATTCAGGTGCCGTTTGTGCCCATGAGCGGACCCACCGTTCTCGTTGCCCCCGATGACAACATGGATTACTCCTATCCGTTCAAAGACGGATTTCTTATTTGACCCGCCGACATCTGTTTTTTGGCCTCCGGCAACGTATTTGCCGAGGCTACCCTTCCGGATCAGCTCTTCAATGGCATTCTTCGATGCCGGCGATCGTTAGTTAAGTGGCGGTGTGGCCGTGGTACTCACAAAGATCTTGGCTCGTGTCACCGTCACTCCTCGGCCTGGGGGGCCTTTCCCACTTCTGACCCTCGTTTTTGCTCAGGGCGAAGACCTCGGCGGACGATACGACCAGGGGGGTGTGATCATTGTACCGCTTTTTGTAGTTCGGTTCCGAACTCCCCCCGGCGCCCGCCGAGTTCTGTTTCCTGGCAGACTTGTCAGACCGTGACCTATTATTGTCACGGCGTCCTTCATCCGGGTTGTCTTCCCGGTGGCTCTTCTTCTATGAGTGCCCAGCCTCGCTGTGGCCTACCCAGGTCTTGTGATAGTCTTCCACCTTGATGGCTTGGTCGGCCATCTTCCTAGCGGCGTCTAAGCCCAGGCCTCCATACTTGATGAGCTCGTTTTTTAAGTCTCCCCTTGGGAGGCCTTTCATCAGCGCGAAGGCCGCCAGCTCGGGATTCAGCTCTCGAATTTGCTGAACCTTGGCATCGAACCTCTTCACATAGCTTCGTAGAGACTCGCCCCCCTCCTGTCTGATAGTCAGGAGATCCGATGTCTCCACGGCCCTCCTCTTATTGCAAGAGTACTGGGCTAAAAAGGCGTCCCTTAGGTCGGCGTAACAGTATACCGAGCCCTCGGGGAGCCCCTTGTACCAACTTTGAGCCATCCCATGCAAGGTCGTTGGGAAGACTCGGCACCAGACCTCATCGGGTTGTTCCCACACCGACATGTACGACTCAAAAGCTTCGGCGTGGTCGGTGGGGTCGCTATCCCCTTTGTATGTGAACGCCGGCAACTTTAGCTTGGTTGGCACGGTGGTTTCAAGGACGTAGGCACTGAGGGGCTGTCTGACCACGTGTCGAACGACACGCGGCGATCGGCTCCTCGCATTCCTAGTCCGGCTCCTCTCCCCGTGGCGGGAAGGGCTTCTTCTCCGACTCTGGTGAGTCGGGCTTCTTCTTTGACTCTGGTGAGTCGGACTTCTTTTCCGACTCTGGCGAGTCGGACTTCTTTCACTCCTCTGGGGCATGCCTCGTCGGTGCTGCGGCGACGCCGTCCTCCCGCGAGTGCGGGAAGGACTCAGGTCTACCACTAGCACTCTGGGCTCCCCCGGCGTCTTGACAGGGCCAGCTTCCTCCAGTGCTCCGTTCAAGTCTCTTGGAACCACATTCTGGGCCCTGGTCTCCTGGACGGGTTCCGCCGCTCTTGTCGGTGTGACAGTGTGAGCCGGCGTACTACCATTAGGTCCAGGAGTAGCTTCGATTTTTTTCTTTGCATCAACCACATGTCCCATGATGGTGACCTGGTCGGCGGGCAGCGGCGTATCTGGTATTATGGGCATCCCATACTCCGGTTGAATTACCCGGCCGGTGGAGGGCTGCGCAACTCCAGAATTGTGGACGGTATCATCTTGGTAGAATTCGGTTTCGTCAGTCACGAATACCTCTTGTTGTTTCGACATCTTCTTAGCTTTTTGGGTGGGTTTTTGTTTTGCGTTTTTTTTTTGTTTGGGAATGAATGTGACTAGCTTCTAGTATCTTCCCCACAGACGGCGCCAATTGTTCCGGGTGTAATTCCGAAGCAGATATCGTTACCACCCGTGCTTGTAGAATGACGTCTTTGTTTGAATCCTCCTTTCGGTCTCCTGAAACAATGAACGAACTGAGGGCTCGGTTTTGGACCGAGCGAACTCACTCTGACGCTCAAGTCAGTAAACTTAGAGAGATAAGTTGTTGTTACTTGGCGAAGTATATTTAGTAGAGAGATAAGGAAGATATTACCAGATGAATAGTGATTCTTAGGTTAAATTGTGGATCCTTTCCTCAATGAAAGTTGAGGAGTATTTATAGACTTTCACCTTTTGTCACGTAGTGGCCAAGTGGGTAGCAGGTGGAAAGACTGATCTACCCTCGGCCGAGAGACCCATGGCAGGCCGGCGGGCCCTGTTGACTCGCCGCCGAGGGGTCTTGGATATGAGTTCGCGGATGTATGCCCCGGCTGGCTAGTTGTCCTAGCCGAGGCACGAGAGACAGGCCGACAGGCTGGGTCGGTTAGGCTGTCTAAGTCGTTGACTTGCTTGTGGATATCTTTGACCTTGCTCAGTATGTTGACTCGGTCAGCGGGTGCAGAATATGCCCATCATTTTTATTTCAAATGAATAATTTAAATGTTGGGTTTATATTTTTATGCAAAATAATTAAATGGACAGCTGAAATTTCATAAATCTGAGTTACATTCACTTCAAAGTTGTGTTCTTTTTCATGTACATTGCTTTAAAGATTCAATTTTTGAATGTTTAATCGGAAACTAAAACATGGGTTTTGTTGCTTATAATCAAATGTATAATGGGTTGTTTGTATTTTGTTGGATGAGTTAAATTTATTTTGAATTTGATTTACCAAATATGTGGTTCCTCCGTCTCAATCATTTATTTATGTTTAATTAAAATACAATTTACAAAGAATATAAAAGGTAAACAAATGATTGAGAGATGACTGAAGTTTTTGTTTCTTTGATGCTTGACTTTTTGTTTGGCTGTTAATTTGAATTAAGCTTACAAATGTGTATTCCCACCGTCCCAATCATTTACTTACGTTTGATTAAAATAGCATTCTCAAATAATGGTAAACAAATAATTGAGACGGAGATACTAGAATTTAAGCCTTGTTTGATAAGTGAAGTTTATGTTTCTCTGATTTTTTACTTTTCTTTGACTGTTAATTTGAATTAAGCTTACAAATGTGTATTCCCTCCGACCCAATCATTTGTTTACAGTATATATTGCAGAAAGTATGGTGTGCATTTTTTGGGCAGTAGAATGTCTGATGATGTAGAGTTTTTAGACTTGTATGTCTTGACTTTTATTAGCTTGTTTTTCTTGCTTTTAATAATTTTATCATTTAGGTGATTTCATGTGATGGCATGAGATATTAAAATATCGTATACAAATTCTTGTTTAAGTTGGATATATCAGCGTTAAATTTTAGTACCGAAAAAAAATTGTTTAAGAGGAGAAAAAAAAGAAGGTGAGTGAAAGATTGATCAGTTTTTCACGCCTATGACGAAAAATGTAGTAACTACCTTCTTGTTCTACTATTATTTAAATTGGTTATGAGACTTCTCAGATTAAAAGGGGCGTGCATGTCTGTATTATGTTACATTACAAGGAAACTTTATTGTCAAACAAGGAAGAATGTCAATAATTCATTTTAAAAACGAACAATTAGAGGACCATTATTTGTATGTTTTGGCTTTGCAATTATTCATATTTTGTCAATGGTATCTTTAATAAATGCTTTATCTTTTTTTTCTTATTATATGTAGGTTTCCCATTTGAGTTAAAGGTCTTTAATCATTAATTTATTTTACAAAAGATCTACTCCCTCCTATTCCGAATAACTGTCTCATTTGGACAATGACACGAAAATTAAGGAATGAAGTTACGGAGTAAAATAATGAAAAGTATTGTATAGGGGTAAGAATATAGGAGTTAAATAATGAAAAGTATTGAATATGATGATTTATGGGTGATTGAGGTGGTAAATAAAGAAAAGAGTCAAGGGTAGGAAAGTCAAAAAACATGTCCAAATATGGCAAATGGGACAGTTATATGAATAGACGAAAATGGCAAATGGGACAGTTATTCGGAATAGGAGGGAGTAATTGGAAATAAAAGTCTTTTTTGGAGTACTTATTTTTAAATATTTTATCTAATTGAGCTAATTTATTTATGCTACAAAAGTTTTCCTTAGACTAACTTTCTGACCGTTTGGAATTGGCCTCAAAGATCCTAGACAAAGTTGTTCCTAAGGTTCTAATTAAGCTAGATTTGGTTTTGGTTGAGCAGACTAGTGACTTGGTGAAGCCCTGGACCTACTCTTAGTAGAAGGCCACCAAAACCAGGTAAAATGAAACCAGTTTGAACAACTCCAACTCCAAATGCACTTTTTCACGGTTAAATCAGCAAATACATCATCATACATGAAAGTTCTTATTTATTATAAAATGGAAGAATTTCGTATAAGGAAAAGAATATAAACTGTTTCATTATTTTAAGAAACCGAGTAAGAAATTCATTATCATATAAACTAATGGTTAAAAAATTCTATATACAATTATACAGATATGGATATGCATCACTTATTTGGTTTTATTTGGCGGGTATAGGTTTGAATGTTTGATCCAAAATCCCCAATTTTTTTAAAAAAAATTGAAGAGATTATTAAAAGGGAGATGGGTCAGCGTAGTTGTCCCTAATATTCTACAGTAATAATTGTCGTAATGTGTAAAATTAATCTGTAAAGTCATCTAAGATGTTGGAATAGCAAATCAAAATATCAAATCAATGAAAAAAGCAACTTGCTGGAGTCTTTTCACTCTTTTGCATTTGGACGGGATTTGCTATATCACGCCCCATGTTTTACTTGTTACGCCCCCTATTTTTTCATTTATTACTATTTTGCCCTTAAACTATGTATTTAGTTAACTAAAATATTTCTAGTTTTTTATTTCATGATTTTTGGAGACGGTTTTTTACAAAATGAAATCGTACTCATTCATTCAAGACGATATTAAATCGTTACAAAAAATCGTCTTGAATGAATGAATGAATAAAAAAATTATATCGTTTCAAGAATAATGATTACAAGATTTAAAAAATAAAATAAAATTTAGCGGCACACATAACACGATTTAAAAAAATACGAAAATTGGCCTTGTCATGTAGCTTACAAGACACAGCCAAGGACCCGTTATGTGGATTACAAGACATGGCCAAGGACATGTCGTGTGAATTACAAGACACGGCCATGGCACTGTCATGTGGCTTACAAGACATGGCCATGGACCTGTCATGTAAACCACATGACACACCCATGGTTCTGTCGTGTAAACCACACGACATGGTAGGGCAGAGTACGGATCGGGTATTTGATCTAAGGTGCTAGTTCGGATCGGATATCCATATTAAAAATCCTGAAGTTAGATATCCAATATCCAAACCAAATGTTTCGGATATCCAATGTTCGGGTATCCAAAATAATCGGATTGGATGCGGATATCCATCGGATATCCATACTTTATAATTTACTTTAAAATTAAGTTTGAAACACGATTATATTCATAGTCTTACATGATGATTTTCTTTATTGTTCTTATTCCAATGTTCTCGACATAAAATTTAGAGTAGGTCTCCTGAGAGACGATCTCTCAATAAGCTTTATTGAGAGACCATTGTACAATTTTAATAAAAAGTGGTACTAAAGGTAATAAAATAGGTACAGATCATGATTAATGATAAAATGGGTACATTTATTATGTAAATAGGTACGAAATTACTATGTTACGATCAACAACAAAAGGGGTACGAAATACAAATAAGAGGGTACGAAATATTGATCTCTCAATAACTTAGTGAGAGACCGTCTCTCCCAAGTTTTAGTGTAAAATTTAAGTACCACCTAGATATTTCTCTAATATTTTAAACATTAATTAAGTTGTTGTATCAAATAAAATTTTATTTTCTCGAAATTATACTAGAAAACTATAGTTTCGGATCGGATCGGATATCCAAATGTTTTAATTCTAGTATCCATATCCAAACCAAAACCAAAGATTTCGGATCAGATATCCAAACCAAACTTAACTTTCGGATCAGATATCCAAACATTCGGATCAGATTCGGATCGGATATCGGATCAATTTGGATAATCGGAGTTTTTGCTCTGCCCTACGACATGGCCATGGCACCGTCTTGTAATTCACATGACACCACCATGGCCGCGTCTTGTAATTGACATGACACCACCATGGCCGCGTCTTGTAATTCACAAGACAAGGCCACTTTTTTTTTTTTTAGTGAAAGTAATTGCAATAGTTGATGGAAAATACGTCTTTTTAAGACCGGGTACATATTAAATTAATTACTCTAAAAATCGCCCCACTCAGTTACGCCAAAGCGGTAATTAAATCAAAAATGAAAAGTTCAACAAAAATCATTTACTATTATACAATTATTAGTTATTGTAAAAGATATTACCAAAATCCAATAATTATAAAACAATAATTTAAAAAACGTCTCCGGTTATAATTTTGTAAAACCCGTCTCCGAAAACCATAAACTAAAAAACGAGAAATATTTTTTATTTTAATTAATTAAATAGTCCAAGGGTAAAATAGGAATAAATGAAAAAGTAGGGGGCGTAACAAGTAAAACAGGGGGCGTGATATAGCAATTTTTTATATCACAAAATCTCATTGAAGACGGCGATATCCGTTATAAGTTTGTGACGGATATCATTTCTTCTCACAAAATACCCATGAGAGGTGAGTAGGGAAGCACATAGGGGGTGCCCCACCCTGTCCCCTCTCCCTTTTGTGAGAGATCTTCAGCTTGTGACGGGATTAATCCGTCACAACCAAGGCGCTTTATTAAAATATTTGCATCGTATTCTCCTGATTTATTATTTTATAAATCACGAATTCTCATTTGAAACGATATTATCTGTTTTAAAGTTTAAACGGATCTAGAAATATACCACTTTTGTACCTATGATAAGGCTAAAGATTATCCGAAGATTCTTTCAAGTCTTAAAACTCTGTCAAGTCGTTTTTTCACTAACTTTTATTATTTCTTTATTGTTCAGACTCATCTTTAACTTTATACATTGTCATACAATCACCTTAAACCTTACTTTTCCACTTTACTTTTTTTTTTTACAAAAAGAGATAATTTCTAAGGCTCAACATAAGATTTTGTCAATACTAACATACTCCCTCCTATTCTAAATAACTCTCCCTATTTCATTTTTCGTCTATTCACAATACTCTCCATATTTCCTTATTTGGCAAATTTTTATACTTATTTTAATCACTCATCCCACAACAATACCCCACAATATTCATATTTTATCTTATTTTAATCACCTTACTCCACAACAATACTTATTTTAATCACATTATCTCAATAATACTTATTTTAAACACACAATATCTTCCCTCTCTCTCCAATCTCCTACCCCACTACTATACTTTACCATATAATATTCCCCTCCCTTAATTCCCGTGCCCTCCATGAAAGGGGAGGGTTATTAAGAATAGGAGGGAGTATATTATTGATAGTCTTGAGTGAGTCTTGTCTCAAGACTATTAATAATCTCACCCTAATTCTTGTATAAAACGGTCTCACACTGTAAAATAGTCACCTTATATAAAAATGACAACACATTTATTACTATATTAGCACTAAATGCATAATCATTTTATAAATTTGGACCGTCTAAACGGTCTATTGGTGTCAGACCTTCTTATTCTATAATTTGTGGTGTAATATAAGATAAATATACTTCCTCCATTCTACAATGATGTTCCCATTTAGAAATGGCTCAACAACCAAGGAAATAGGATTAGGGGCTTGTGGGCCAGCTTTTAGGAAATAAAAGGAGGACTAAGTGGGGATTAAGGAATTAACACCAAATTAGTTTTAAACCCGTGCAAAATTGCACGGGTATGTATTTGGGCCAGAATGAATATTTTTTAATGTATATTTGTTTTTGCATTTTTATTGTACGTATCTAATTGGTCTAAATCAACGATGTTCACAATTAATGTTTAAATTTGTTACAAACATGTGTTCACATGCACTGGTTTATAAGGAAATAACATAATCTACTATTGTAAACAAAAAATGCATACATAAAAAATTTTACATTCGGATAAAAGAAATATAATCTAATAATCAACTTTAACATATGCAAGTTATTCTAAAAATTGAAAAATTTCATGATACACTACATTAGTAGTCGTAGTAGAAGTACGCATATCTGAGTCACAAATTAAAATTTTCAAGCCTTCTTTTCGGTGACCCTGGAAAGTGCGACATAAAGCTGGCCATGACTAAACACTGGTCTTGGAAGATAGATGCTGACCTGAGATAAAGACTATCCTTGACTCTTGTTTATCGTCATTGCAAAACAAACAGAGATGGGGAATTGTCTTCTACTGAAACGTACCGGAAATCTACTGGTGTCCGATGGAGTAAGTGTTAGTCGAGCAATATGCACTCTATCACCTTTATGACTACCGATTAAGACAAGTACATCTTATCACGCGTGCCCCGGATCAGTCACAATTAGTCTCGTGCCGTTACACAACCCACGTGATTGATCAATGTTTCGCAGAAGCATCACCATAGCACCGACCTTCAACTTCAATTGGTGATTCGGGAGTCCGGCACATTTAATACTGTTGAGGAATTCAGTAGAGTGAATGCCACCGTCACTTGTACCTCTGTCATCACTACACACCTCATCGGAGCTTAAATAAATTCTCTCATCCTTTTTAATAAGCGACAAAACATATTCATTTACTGATTCAACAATCTCGTGAGTAGGGGCCAGGATTGCCCTTTGTTGGAGATATTCCGGATTCCACAATTGTGCTAGCAGATCCGGATAAGTGACATCTACTAATGTCTTAATAGGATTCGTCACATCCTCAATTAGTAAGTCACTGGTAATTCTAGATCAACTTCTCCATTATTTTCACCACCGCTATACCATCTCCAATCTCCAAGAGCCATTCGGAGAATTTTCGTAACTCCTCAACTTTTTCAGTTGAACTACCAACTTGCAATCGCATATTTTTGGTCAATCTAAGTACCTATACGTGGTATACGTTTTAAATTATTTAAATACAGTACGACAAAAATAATTTAAGTAAGACTGACATAAAACGGTAATATTGATATTTAAAGAAAGAAATATATATACCTTGCAGAAAGACCATAAATACGATGAACACAGGGATGCAGCCACAACATCTGCTCTACTTCCTTTTAAAACAACCGGTAATGTCTGTCTAAAATCACCCCCGAATACCACAACTTTCCCACCAAACGGCAGTTCAGCATTTCCCACGTCCAAAACACGCATTACATCTTTTAAACTTTTATCAAGGACCTCAAAGCAATGCCTATGAGTCATCGGTGCTTCATCCCATATTATGAGTTTAGCACGTATCAAAAGTTGACTAAATCACTCAGGGCTTAATTCGGGAGCATATGGAATCCTCCGTTACATTAATGGAAATTCCAAACCTGGAATGAGCTGTTACACCACCTGGTATCAATGTTGTTGCAATTCCACTTGACGCAACAGCCACAACAATATCGCCCTTACTCCTGAAACAGGCACACAAAGCTCTCCAAAGGAAAGTTTTCCCAGTTCCACCATATCCATAAACGAAGAACACCCCTCCTTTGTTATTTAAAGCAGCTTCCATCACTTCATTATACACCAACCTCTGCTCGTCAGTCATTGAAGATAACTGAATCTCATGTTTTTCACTCAAGGACTGTCTATCGTACAACAACGCATCCATGACTAAACTATTTCGATGATGGGTCGTTGCAGACATGTCTGGGAACGACATTCCCTCAAATCGACGAAGTGAACTACCATTTATTTGAAGAGAATTTTCAATATCAATAAGTGCATAATTTTGCAACTCTTCATCGGTAAGCTGTAAATCTGTGGTTAAAAAAGTTGCAATATTATCTATGTGATTTTATATACTGCAGCAATAAATTCATAGAATAGATGAAGGTAAGAATGCGAAATATGAAGAATTGTTTTAAAGTTGTTCTAATTAAAATAGCGGTAAATGTTTACTATTAAATGAGGACGCACCTTGATTGTTAAGAAGAGTGTGTTGCCTACGAAGGATGTCGTTCGATAGCAGTTGCCAAGTTTCGTCCCAGACTTTGCTCGGCATAGACAAAGTGCCACAAAATAATAACGTCGCGAACAAATTTCTCAAGTAGAAGCCAGACCCCCAATCAGCTGCTTCGTTGATAGCTGCAATATACTCTCGATCATCACCAATTAATCCCAATGCATAACATGCTTCTCTAAATGTCGGATGAACAAAATGATTCACAGTCCGAATATCCTCAAAACATTTTGGTCCCTTAACGTGATTCAACATTACTCTCATGAAATACAACTCACCACATTGCGGGGGAACATGAACCAACTTACCAATTGTAAATCCTTTTTTCCTAAGGCTCCATTGACGAAGTTTCTTTTTCCAAACAAATTTGTTTGGAAATTCACAGTACAATAATTCTTTAGCAACCTGCATCTCTTCTACTGTCGAATTATTACAGCCCATCCAATTAAGAAATTGTGACACCCCGAGCGAAGTATTTTCTACGACCTCATCAACCCAATCATCATCGTGGAAGACAATAGGTTGCTCGTCCGGAAGATGGTACTGTAGCCTTTCAACAGCAGGAGTTCTGTAGCGGATATCAAAGCCAAAAATTCTCCAAGCGGCTTCACATGCAGAGAGATATCGACAATCGTAAAACCTCTTAATCTCATCAAATCGACCAGGGTCATCCTCATTACGTCGTGTGTAAGACGACTGCATGGTAACTCGATCAGAGCCCTTATTAATGTACTTAAATAGGTACTTTATGGATCTAGATTGATTACACCATTCGACATTGATATGAGCCCGATATTTCAACAACAACTGAGAGTTATATGGAATGACAAAATCATTTCCCAGGGGCACATCATCTTTAATCACCGTAACTCCTTTCTTGCTTCTCTTGTATATAGGGTACCCATCACCATCAACCGTTGTTCTCTCGGTGCACGGCTTTGGGTAATATTTTTAGCACTTGTCTCCGACCATACACGGACATCAGGGCTTTGCTTTACCACACGGTCCATGAAGCATATACTCGCAAACAACACTATGTAAGACGGGATCTGTAGTCGGATCAGGAATCTCCGCGGAAATGATTTTGTCGACATCTGCGGCTGTAGGAAATTTGTCCTCCCGATGTAGGAACAAGACTATATGGGCATGAGGGAGTCCACGTTTTTGAAATTCAATAGTATACACGACTGCAAAAAAGACGTTCATAAATGTCATTAGATTTTTGTACAGTAATGCTATGTCAGAAACGATATATTAAGTTATAAAAGATTAGCAATTGGTAGTACCTCCTTGCGCTCTTCCAAAAATATGTCGATCCTTTAAGTCCCTAATCAACTCATCGAGCTTCATTTTAAAGACGCGACAGACAATATCTGGACGGTCCTCGGGTCGCAATCCTCTTTTGGAAACAAATCGTATTATTTCCGGCCACTTTGGATTACAGGTGAAAGTGATGAATAAATCTGGATAACCAAACCACTTACAAATAGTCATGGTATCAAGGAAATTTGCTTTTTTCCAATTGTCACCTCCGGGGAAAGAAGAAGGCATGATAAACCGAGTACCCGCCGAAGATGGCTCAACATCTCCTCTTCCAACAACATTTGAGAGGTTCTTATAATTATCAACTCTAAGTCGATCTTGGTTAAAACGAATGAAATTCAGCCTATGCGATTCGACCAGCATATAACAATCAACTAAAAATTGGTGGAATGCCTTACCAGATAATAAGATCGTTGGAAATTCAACATCTGGTGGTCTCTCTATAAGATGATAAGCAAACCACTCCCTACACGTTGTTTCTTCACGTGGTTGGTCACTCGTGCTAACACCAATAGAAGAAGCACTATGTAGGATACCCGGCCTATACCCATCTTCTCCGGATGGAATTAACAAAGGATATTATAAGGGGGTATATAAAGGGTGCAACTCAGATATCCGCTGTAAACCACCGCACGACCTTCTCACAATAATATCTCGCTTCTCCATATGTGGACCAATATCACCCTCAATTAAAGCCGCTACCTCTGAAACTATTGGAAGATTGTAAGTTCTTCCATCACTTGATCTCCTTGAAATCAGTTTGATACTCACTTCACTGTCTATATTTTCAGTCAGTCTATCCCTAACCTTCCTAAATGTCTTTGCAATTGTATTGTGCGAGTCAATCATATTTTCCAACAATCGTATTAACTCGTCATTGAACCTTGATGGATCCCCTGGACTAGGGCTGAGCAAAAATATACGATACGGTTTTTTATACGGATACGATACGATACACGGTTCTTACTATACGGTTTTCCGTATATACGATACGAATTTCCGTATATACGATACGGTTTTTTGAAAACCGTACCGTATCCGGGTCGGGGAAAATGAAAACCGTGTATCCGGTTTTGACCCGGTTTTGCGATTTATTAAAAAAAACAAAAAAAAAAGAAAAATTCATAAGTCATAACAACATTACGGCTCACGACTCAGTACTCACAAAAACCCTCAATTCACTCAGCGCCTCCTCATTCCTCACTCCTCACTCCTCACAAACTTTCGATCCCCATTCCCTAAGCCTAATTTCAATCCCCATTCCCCAACCCTAATTTCGATCCTCAATTGATATTCACAAAGACACAAACTTTCGATCCCCAATTCAACTCTGTCACACAAGTAGTCTCTCCATCAAGGTTTTTTGTCTAATTTTAATCCACATATTTCGTTTGATTTTCCTTTGATTTTGGTTGTTCATGTTTTTGGTAGTTTGATTTTGGTTGTTCATGGTTTCGATTGTTTCATTTTGGTTTTTCATGTTTAGGTACTTTGGCAGGTAGAGAAGAAGATAAGATAAGAAGAGAAGAAGGGCTAGTTTACCCCCTGACTTCACAAAATTGTCTACTTGTTTTTTTAATCGCATTTAATAGAGAACCAGGAAAACCGTATCCGGGTATCCGGATTCCGTATATCCGGTTTAACCGGGTACCCGAAAACCGTATACCCGGTTAAACCGTATCGTATCCGGAACAAAAAAAAAGGAGTTTTAAAAACCGTATACCCGATACGGTTTTAAAAACCGTATCGGGTATACGGTTTTGCTCAACCCTACCCTGGACTACAATTAAAAATAAAATTATTGCCTACGAAAAAAAATATTATAGAAAAAAAATTTATTACGGAAAGAAAATATATTTACCTAATTGCATTTTTTCGATTTTGAACTTCCTCTTCCGTGTCATGCATATATGTAAAGTTGACAGAACTTTGGCCTTGCATCTCCGGTCGGTACCAAAGTCCCTATCCGATGGCAATTTTTACCTCCCATCCTAAAGGTATACGGTCCTTTACCTTGATTGATGGAATGATCGATTTTACCGCCCATAGAAGTGAATGAGAACATCGAGTTATAAGCTCTAATGTTTTCTCTATAATGATTGCTAAATCGATGCTGACCGGTCAACAACGACTTTATAAGTTCAGGCGGCTGCTGTAGAAATGCGAGTTCAACTTTTCTATCAGAACAACAAAGTGAGAACTTAGGACGTCTTGTACCACGTCTTTTATCTTTTCTCTCCTCAAACCACATCAACGCGTGACATTTCTTGACTCATATTCTGCATCACCACAGTCCCAATATCCTTCCCATGCTAAACAGTTTTCAAAACAAAATTCATAAATTGAGACATAAAAATTAGACTACAATAACGAAAGCATGTTGCAATTCAAATTAAAAAATAAAAAGTCATGAATGAACTAACCATCATTATTTAACGGCACGGAAGTATTTTGCTGAGTTCTCGAGGATTCGCCATGTGAATAGGATGCATTCAAAAAACAACTACCGGGTGTTTGTTCAATTCGGTTTACAGACGGAATCACTTCATTGAAAGTTTCACCATATTCAGCACATAGATCTCTCACTAAGCGCTCAACAACATCGGTCGGACTACATATAAGTTCTACACAACGTTTTTAATTAAAATTTAGACTTTCACAAACGTTAATACATGTTAAATGTAAAAAATTAAATATAGATATATACCTGTCACGTTGGAGGTTGCTCGTGTAAAATTGACCGTATTTTGAGAAACGTCACTATGAACGCTACCACCACGTTTCTTAGAGAATCGCGACTGTCTTTTTTCTCTTGCCGTTCTCGCCCGTAACTGATTAGGCGTTACAATAAGAGTGTTGGAATATGATAGAGGAGGATCATTAAAAACATTACTTGGCGGGGTTGTTATCGCTATCTGTTCACTTGTAGTTCTTCTGCTGCTTCGATGACACGGGGTATGAGAAACTGAAATTTTCACAATTGGAAATGACTTATTATAATTTTGTAAAAAGAACAAATGAAACAGGATTAAAATAAAAATGTAAAAAATTGAATATATGTGTAAAATATTAACAATTAAAAATAAAGAAGTACCGTTGGTAATGTCAGATAGCGGTACTCGAGGATTTGACATTAATTGTGGCGTATTGTCCGTAATCATCAAGTTTCTTTCCGATATCCGAACACCTATATTGGTAAACCATAGCGACAAAGACAAATTATGTCAAACGTTATATTTTATTGTACATTTTGAAACCGTAAACAACGTGGACTTTATGTAAACACAAATCGAACAAAATTAAAAGGCCAAACGATATCACATATGGGCTGAGAACGACCCAATTTGCACTCAACATCTCGAAGAAAATGAAAAGGCCAAACGATATCAGAAATGGGCTGAGAACGACGAAATTTGGGCTCAACATTTCTTTTATTCCCGTCCAGCCCAACTATCTAAAAGACCGCAATACAAACCCACCCGATATAAACTTCGGCCTGACAACAATACAATTTGGGTCAAAGCAGTCCAGCCCAACATCATAAAATAAACCCTAATATTATCCCCTACTATATATACCTCCCCCCCCCCCCCCCACAAATGAAACCCTAAAGTTCCGTCTCAATCCATTACAACCCTCCGTCTTTCTCTCCGTCTCTTTCTCCGTCTCTCTCTCTCTCTTGCTTCTCTAACTAAAAACAATGCTTATCTCAGAAAAAATTACATCCTCCCATCTAAAAACAATGCTTTTCTCAGTAAAAATTACATCCTTTCATCTCCTCCCTCGTTATCCCTAATTCAGATTACCCACTCTTCATTCTCCCACCTCTTCCTTCCGCATGCATACGGTCATCGAGATGATGAAGGTCGAAATCTTGTTGTTTGGAGCGTTTTTTTAATATGCTATATCATGGTAAGTTCACTTTCACTGTATTCTATGATTTTATTTCCGCCGATTAATTCAATCATTTCAAATTATATTCGATTTTTTAAAAATGCTTGTTTATAATCTTAGATCTATCAATTTTATGAGTTAATGGTAATTATAAATTCGACATAGATTTTATTTTCTAAGATCAATATCACTGGTTGCTTATTTAAAATGCTTTTTATTAGATCTATGAGTTTTTAAAATGCCGCTTAATGACTTAATTTGAAATTATTCTTGACTTTTTTAAAATAAAATGGTTGTTATATTGTTAGATCTATCAATTTTACGACATAATTGAGTTGATGCTAATTAGAAAATCGACATATAATTAAAATGGTTGTTTATAATGTTAGATCTATCAATTTTATGACATATATGACCTGATGCTAATTTGAAAATCGACACATAATTTTTTTTTTTAAGATCAATTTCACTTCTTCCTTAAATACGACTTTTTATTAGATCTAAAAGTTTATTTGATATACATGCTATTAACAACTTAAAATCATTTTTTCTTAATATTTGTTGCATTTTTTTTCGTAATATAGTCGATCTGTGATGTCGGATCTAATTCATGCTAAGTCATCACTGCGTTCATTTCTATAGCGATTTAGAATGTATTCAATCTGTTTTAAAAGAGATGTTAAATTTTTTTAATTGAGTTGTTATGTTAGTCTTGATTATTTATCACTGTTATTGAAAATATTGCCTAAAAATCTGAAAATCTGACTTTAGAATCTGTTGTCATTCAAGATTGCTGCGTTTTTGGTGTTTGACACATTAAAATTCCATATTGTCTGTTGTTTTAGTCGTCTGGGTAGAACCTTACCTAAACTTGGGTTCAACCCAACCCAACACGGGTTTTAACCCGACTCAACCAAACACGGGTTTTAACCCGACCCATCCGACACGGGTTTTAACCCGACCCATCCGACACCGGTTTTAACCCGACCCAACCCAACACGGGTTTTAACCCGACCCAACCCAACACGGGTTTTAATTCGACCCAACCCAACACGGGTTTTAACCCGACCCAACCCAATAACCTGGATTGACCCAATTACATGGACTGACCCAATTACCCAATTACATGGACTGACCCAATTACACAATTACATGGACTGACCCAATTACATGGACTGACCCAATTACATGGACTGATCCAATTGCATGGACTGACCTAACCCAACCCAACCCAACCTGGACTGACCTAACCCAACCCAACCCAACCTGGACTGACCTAACCCAACCCAACCCGACCTAGACTGACCTAACCCAACCCAACCCAACCTAGACTGACCTAACCCAACCCAACCCAACCCAACCTAGACTGACCAAACCCAACCCAACTGTTGGACCTAACCCAACCCAACTGTTGGACCTAACCCAAACCAACCCAACTGTTGGACCTATCCTAACCCAACCCAACCAACCCAACTGTTGTCTTTCACACTCAGGTTTCAATATGTTACATTTCTGAACTCATTTTGATTTCACAGTTGTCAGATGTGTTGTATAATATACAAATCATACTAATTGTTCTACAATTGTTTGCAGATCATTTATTGCAGATAATTTATCGACATGTGAAAAGTTAAGTACGTTTACTGATTCTCTTTTGTAATATAGCTTTCAATTTCATATTTCCCCTTTTCGGAAGATAATTTATTAACATTTCTTATGTTGCTCCTTGTAGAAACATTCTGAAGGGAAGGTTTCAAAAATATAAGTTAAGTGTTATTCAATCATTGTTTCTTTAAAAAAGTTTCCTTTTAAGTTATCAACTTATACTAATGAAAATGTCTTACTAAAATGCAGGTTCATTCGAAGCATGCATATTGTTCCTCAAAGATGGAAGAAGTTAAGTAACCAATAACATTCGAAGCATGCATATTGTTCGTGGAAGATGGAAAAAGTTAAGTAAGCAATAACACAATGTAACAGTTTTTAATTTATAGAAATAAATTAAGAAACTTACTGTTTTCATTGTTCATTCCTTGCTGCCGTCTTCTTTTTTTTGGCTTGTACTTGAATCCCCCTTTTCCATGTTTAACCCACCTCTGTATTGATGCTTCTCAAGATGATGCAAAATATGTGCAAAATTTGACAGTTTCTAGTTGCTTATCTTTTTAATTCATCTTAAAAAACTGGTAAACTAAAATGTGTTTGATTTATTTGTATTCTATAAATGCATTTTGTGGCCATTTTTTTACCTGTATGCATGAATAATTTTAGTTCACTCAACTATTGCCCACTAACTTACATAACTACTTTGTTTAGTTGACTCAAATATTGCCCACTAACTTATAAACTGCAAGTAGTGCATCATGGATAGTTGACCAAACTGTTTAAACCGTCAGTTAAGCTGAAAAAAATTCGACTTTGATTTTTCAGACGTTTTTGCTTACACATTACGTGACTATGCTACAATAACATTTTCAGAACTTCTTTTAAATTTCTGCCCTTCCATTCATCCGTTTTTTTCCATGTTTTTCAATATAAGTCAAATACTCATACAACATTTTTTGTTTACTCATTGGTAGGATAACGAATGTACTCTATTATTGTTGGCTGTAAAAACCGTGTTGCTTTGGTAATTACTCACTTATTAATGACTAATGATATGTATCGTAAACTGGAAATGAAAGAATTAAATTTCATAATGATGACGAAAGTTCATTAATTCTTCGTGAAATTGAAATACAATAGTAAAAAACGTAGTACATAAATAAGGTTCGCCGATGTTGCTAGCTTATCCAATATGATTCATCTTTGTTATCCACTTGCTTCTTTAAAACTGCATCCAATCTTTGCTTTCCTTTAAGCTCCATGTTTGAAGTGTTGTGGCATCCGTTTCTCCTTTAGCTTCTTGATTGTCTGCATAATAAACTTGCTACAAATCTATCTTAAATATGACAACCTAAATTGTTCGATTACAACTTAAAATAACCTTGGTCCAAAATAGAACAGAAAACAACAGTCCAAAAACAAAAACACAAATGTCCTTTAACAACGTTCACAAATTGCTTAATAGCTGAAATGTTTTTTAGAACTCCATAGGCTGCTTGCCCATCTTAATTTCCTTCAGTTTTGTGGCAGATGATTTGTCGGATGCTTCAGTCGTCTCCACGATACCTTTCTGTGGTGTGATCTCTTGGGAATTCAGCACAGGTTCAGACTCAATTATCTCTCTCATTTGCTCCTAACAAAAAATAATTGTTACTGAAAAAGCCATTAGTATCAAAAAAATTAGTTCAAGTTAAAAGTCAATTCACCATCATTGAATCTGATCTCGAAGTGTCCCTTGTCGAAGTTGAAATTGCTTGTTCCTAAAGGAGAGGACAATATTTATTAGTAAAACGAAACATACAAAAATAATGTGTGTATATGTTAGTCATTAATTGATCTCATACCTTTCTTGCATTATTCATAGCATCCCACTTAGCAATTGTTCTGGGTCATCACATAAACTGATCACCCCAAATGACTTTGATTTTTGCTCAATGTTATATAAATCAGTCACTCTTATTTTTGCCACAAATGTCCTGTCAAGTAGAGGCCTGAAATCTGGGAGAGGGACGACACTGTACATCTGAAACGATATTTGAAGGTTAATCAGTAACATTATACGTTGGTTAGATATTATTGCAAATTGTATGTAAATGAGTTTTAGGTTACCTCATCTTCGTCAAGGATGGCTTGTGCTCTTTTCCCAAGCAAATCAACCATTACGTCATCCCAAATAATGAACTCAACCGAATCTAGATCTTCATATGTCACAATAAACTTAACTTGAAACCTTGGTATTGGTGATGTCACCCCCACCCCCTTCATTGTGCAATTATTGTTAATTTTTTCCCTGTCACAATACCACAACCCATCTTCTCCTTGCTTCACTTTTGATCTGCATTCTTTGCAAGAGTAGTAGTACCAACTATTACCAGATGTATCTAACTCAATAATCTTGGCCATTGTGACATATGCCCCTCCTTTGGTTAAATTTGGTATCTCTGATACTGTTTTGATAATTGCACTTGCGAGGATTGGAGGATGGTACCCAGCAGTTTCTGGAGCCCCAAAGACGAGTTCATCATCATCTGGAAAACTGGTAAGAAAAATGGCTTAATTAATTTAAGCTGAAATGGGAATGTTAAAAAAAATTTTGAACTCAAAATGTTTCTGGACTCTATTTGGACTGTTTATTTCAAATATTTTTTTTGACGGTTATCGACTGCTTCATTTTGTGGACGATTTCTGGAGTTTTCATGTTGTGCGTTTTCTGGTCAATAACAATTACTGTACCTACTATTCCCCTAAAGACAATAATATCACATAAAACGGATTTAGATGTCATACCTATTGTTGAACACTTTCACCTCGTTCATATCTGGATTAACCAATATCTTTGTTGCACCCCATGTTGATGTTATGCTAACTTCCCCTGCATAGTAGAAAATAATGAGACAATTTTTTTCCAACATTTTTTTCTTAAATTTTGTATGTAATCAAAGTGTTTGTAATGCTGAAAATGGTATTTGAATGACCAGAATTTTATACCTTCATAAACAGAACGTTTTACGAATAGCATAACCAACGTTGGCTTTGGTTTGTTAATGAACTCTTGCTCGATTTTGAAATTTCTTTGAACGTAGTCCCCAAACAATGAGCAGCACAAGTTTTGGTTCCTGAAAAAACGGTTTGTAATGATTATTTTGTTATGGTGTTAAGTTTGGCATATTGTTTATAGAATATAGTTAACTTACAGATTATTGCCCAAAACAATAGTCCTCCTTCTCTTGCCATTGCTGTCTCTTATTGGATAAATGTGCTCCAACCTTCCAATTACGTCTGACACATAATTTTTCACTTGTTAGTTAACATTTATGGTGCATATATGAAAAATAAATTGTAGGCCATTGTTGCTTACCAATATAAAGTCTATTCGGCATTGCTCCAAAGACCACCTCATTGAAAGTGTAGAAAGCATGGGTAGAAAGAGGAATATCTACATTAGGAATGGGTACCACCCTAGTGCTGTACTCGAACCAAATCTTGCACGGGTGAATTGTTGCCATGTCAAGTCCCACTCGGTTTGATGATACACTGAACCTTCTGATTTTGTATGTGCTCCCTTCATTAAGGTGCTCTAAGAAAAGGCGAGTCAGCCTCTGGTTGATTGATGCCTGAATTGTGTCTCCCTGCATTCATTCATATTAGTTAATATCTTGTGACAATAATTTGAAAATCGCCACAGGAAAAGGGGAAAAGGGAGACTTACATTTTCATCAATTAGGATGAGTTCTACACCTTTCACTTCCTTGGGATTTGTCTCCGACTTTCTGTACCACAATCTGATAACCCGAACAGTTAATTGCTCCGTCCTTGCTGTTTCTTTGGTGATGCTCGAAATTGGAATACTCTGGATGTGTGCCATAATCTCAAGTTTTTGATTGTCTTTGCAATATTGAGTTTTTGTGACAATCTCAATGTTTGCAATCCTATATATACGAAAATATAACCTCTTTTAAACCCTAAATCTCCCACTACTTCCATTACCCCTCAACCCCACTTCTTTGAAACTGCTGTAACTGCTGCCATTCCATATTAAACTGCATATGCCCTAATTTCAGAATATGCTGATTATTTTAATTTAATGCAGTTTCGGATTTCATGGTTGGACGGTCCAAGTGTGTTTATTATGATGATAATAACGTTGCCTATCATTCGTACTTGTAGAAGTAGAAATTACTCGGTAGTCTATCATTGTCATCTTCCGAATTCGGAGTGCGAGACTGATAGTTAAATTGCCAGAATTTTTGCTCCAAGTACATATTCCTCGGTGATGAACGGCTTTCTATACAGATCTGAGAGGATTACTTTTTTAAAAAACAACATATTTTAAAGTGTTTCGACTTATCGTATCGTGTTTTTATTATTTACAAAATATTTGTTATAACAATTGTGAATTATTTAAAAAAAATTTATTAAAAAAATTTAATTATAATTTTTAAATCACTTGTAATTTAAATAAAAATTTATTTGTTTATTTTGTAGAGTAAAAAAAAAAATTAAAAATAGCTTTCACTTCTTGCTGAAGTCTATATTAACTCGGTTTGCTATCATTGTCACCTACCAATTTCGGTGTGCGCGGCTGGTAGTTCAGGTGCCGAGTTTTATATTCCAAGTACATTTCTCGTCATTATTGATATTTTAAAAAAAAAATTCTCGTACACTGTATTTTTAAAAAATTATGTTTTCATTAAATTTACTGCGCAAGGTAAAATTATTCATAACAAAAATACTTGTTATTCATTTTGTAATTCATTCTCGATGTATTTTCGATCCGTATATAAGTGTATGTAATTCTTTCCTGAAATTATGTAATTTTATTGTGTAATTTTGGTTTAGTAATTATGTAATTCAATTACGGTAACTCGCTTTTGTAAGTAATTCTGCGTAAATGTTATTCATTTTCTTAACACGGAATGTATAAAATTTTATCATAAAATTAATTTGAAGAAGTATTCTGTAAGATGATTTTATATAATTTGTTGCGAGACGGATTTAAGCGCATGTTTTGAAAGACGGATATCTTAGTAATTAAATACGTTGCACACACATGGGTCCCACCATAACCTGGATTTTCGAAAAAAAAAATGTATTAATGACGTGGCGCTCTCTCTGATGAGTATTGTCTTCTGAATTTATATAGATAAGATTGCTTAGGAAACTTAAAACGTCCTCAACATCACCCACCATCAGCCATCATCATCGCCACCCTCATCATCACCCCCACCCTACATTTCCCACCAACTACCACCACCATCACCGCCATCATTAGCTGTACAGTAATTTTTTTTCGATAAATTCATTTTATTTCTCTATTTTATTGGATTAACACTCTACTCTCTTATCACAAAAAAATCAAATACAGCAACAAAACTACCATAGCAACTTGATGCATTGCAGGAGAGGCAAAGTTCTCAAATGATAATGGAAGAACCAGTCCCACTCCGACGTCATTTAAGTCTCACTTGCAAAAGCAAGAAATGGGCAGAGGAAAAAACAACCTTGGATTATCCCTCTAATACAAGAATTTGTGACCATGGTCGAAACTTAAGCATAAGACCAAGAAATCTACATCTCCAACAAATCCAAAAAACGAGAATTGAAAAAATACAGATCTGAAAAAATACAACAATAGATCTGAAAATAAACGTGTGGGTGTGGCCTCGATGAGTGAGTATTGTTGTTGGTGGTGGTTGGAGGACAGGGAGGGCGTATGGTGTCGAGAAGGAGAACGACGAGAGGGTGGTGGAGTTGTCGGGTGCTGGGTTAACTCGCCGAAGTAGTGGCGGTGTCGGGAAAGTAGGAGTGTTTAGTTGGTGCTTGTCGGAATCGGGGTCGTCGGAACCTCAGATTTGCCGAGGAGGTGAGAGGGATAGTAGATGAGAGGAAGAAGATAGATGAGAGGAGGGAGATAGATGAAGAGTTAATAAATATGGAGGGAGGGAGTGATTTGATAAATAAATTAGGTTAGTGTAGTTTTAATTGGGTTTAGGTTGGTTAAGTTGGGATTAAATTGGCACAAAAATAGAAAGAAGTGAAATGGGAACATTATAGTGAAATGGCCCAAAAAGGAAAGTGGAAACATTAAAGGAGAATGGAGGAAGTATTATTTTTCTTTGTGCATTCTAATAGTGAAAGAATATCAAGAGCAAAAGACAATGTGAAGAAGATAATTTCCTTGCATTCAATCGTAGAAAACGGAAGCATATATACAATGTAAACCCTACCTTGCAACTTAGGTATCCCATCCTAAGATAATTGTTCCGGGTGTGATTTCGGAGCAGTGTTATGACCACGTAAGCTTTGTTGAATGATGACTTTGCTTGACTCTTCCTTTCGGCCTCTCCTGAAACAATGAACAAACTGAGGGCTCGGCTTGGTACCGAGCGTACTCACTCCGACGCTCAAGTCAGTAAACTTAAAGGGATTAAGTTGTGTGTTACTTGGCAAAGTATATTGTAGAGAGATAAAGGAGTTTATACCAGATTAATAGTGAGTTTTAGGTTATATTTCTGATCCTTTTCTCGTTGAGAGAAGTGGAGTATTTATAGACTTTCACCTTTTGTCACGTAGTGGCCAAGTGGCCAAGTGGTCAGAGCAGGTGGAAAGACTGTTCTACCCTCGGCCGAGGGACCCATGGCAGGCCGGCTGGCCTAGTTGACTCCATGCCGAGGGGACCTGGATGTGAGTACGCGGATATGTATCCCGGCTGGCTAGTTGTCCTAGCTGAGACCCAAGTGACAGGCCGACAGACTGCATCGGTTAGGCTGTCTAATATGTTTGACTTGCTGTGGATATCTTTGACCTTGCTCAATATGTTGACTCGGTCAGCGGGTGCAGAATATGCCCCATCAATTTGCCCCCAGCGTAGTCTATGCCGTGGTATGGACCTTCGATGAGTGTTGAGCGTATTCTGCGCAAGTTTTGAGATTTCTTCCCCGGCTTCTTCTTCCTCGGATTGCTTCTTCCTCGGCTTGGTTCTGCTTAGGCCGTATCATATCATATCCCCCCTCCACATGGATGTGTAATGGACATCAGATGTGGAAAAGAAAATGGCGCTGGCTGAGACCGAGGTTGAGAGTGCCGTGTGCTTTTGATTGCCCCCCCGCCGGTGCTGCCAAGCTTGGTTGAACAGCAGGCCGTTTGGCAAGTAGATACCAAGGAGCGTGTTGAAGAAGATACGTCGATTGGTATTCTGTCAAGGAGCGTGTCAAAGAAGATTTGTAACTGTATGTCGATTGACATTCCGTGGCTGCATGTCTGACACGTGGCTCGGCATTGATTGGTTGACGCTTCATGGGCTTTGCCCTGATTGGTCCGTTTCATGGACTTTGCTCTATAAATAGGGCAGTTAGCCCCTGATTTTGGCCACCAAAAATTCATCTTCTCAAAAAAATTTCTTCTCTCTAGCTTTCTTCGAAGAAACTTCTCTCTAGTCTTCAAAGCGTTACTCGGCGTAACACTTTTCCAAGGTAATCAAACAAATTTTCCAACTTTTAATTGTTAAGTTTTTGTTGTCACTATGTCTTCTGCGGATGCTCAACCCAGTACTTCTGCGCCGGGGGGCGAACCGTCGCGTCCTGATGAAGGGGAGGCGTTGGCCGTCACCCCGATAGGGTTTGGGGGCCCCAGGTCTCCTTCTCCTGAAGTTGATCCAAAATTTTTGGAGGGTTTTGAGGATGATGATGATGAAAGGACCCATTCTGAGGGTACTGATGATGAGGCGACCCCTTCTGCCGTAGAGAGACCGCTTGTTTCGCATCACGGTGATGCCTGCTCGATCAGTCCTGGTCGTGCCTGGACAAATAAGTTCGCTAGCTGCTCCGGTTCTGAGCTTTTTGAACACCATTACTCCTTTGGCAGGGAGTAAAAAATTGTTATTCCTGAGGAAGGTCAGGCGGTCTGTTGCCCTCCCAAGGGTCAGATCGGCGTATACATCGACACACTGGAGTATGGGCTCCGGTTTCCTCTGAATGAATACGTTATGGCCATAATTAAAGCCATGAATGTCGCCGTGGCCCAACTGCATCCGTTGGCCATCAGGACGATCGTTGGTTTTGTATGGTTGTGTCTTTTCAAAGGGGAGGCCCCAACGGTGAACCTTTTCCGCCGGCTCCACCATCTTAAACAGACTACCCAAGCCGGCTCGGGGTGGTACAGCATACAGACTGAGCCGGGTTATATCACCGTCTCTAAGCTTACTTCTTGCAAGGACTGGAAGGGGCGGTGGGTATACGTTGAGGTAGGATTATCCACTGCCCCGGTCCTTTCAGCACCGCGTCAACTTGCGGTGTGAGAATCAGGGGGAGCGTGAGAAATATGTCTCCCGGAATAAGCTTAAGATGGACGCCATCAGGGTCTATCTTAATGAGGACGAAAAACGGGCAATGAAGCTGTTTGAGGCTGAGAAGGATGGGACGCCGAAGGGATGGATGCCCCCGACGCAGATCATTCTTCAGGATGAGCTGCTCTGCCGCGTCGGCCTCATACCGGCCCTCGAACAGGGTGAGTGGGGTCGGTGTGAGGCCCATCTTTGCTTTTTATGTTTCTGTTTTTGAACTTTGATTTATTTCTTTTGCCTAACTCCTGCTTCGTTTCTTTTGCAGACCGTTTTGGCCCGGATCTGTCTGCGTATATCCTCAAGAGGTTGGGGCTTGGCGAGGACGGAAAAATTGTTGATTTGCATCATAAGGCTGAGCCGCGTGATCGCAGACCGGCCCCTAACGAACTCATGGACCAGCAGTTGAAGGCACTGAATGTGACGGCGGCTCAGGCGCATATTGCCGGTAACGTGCCGCGCCGCAAACCAAAGGCAACGTCTATGGCGGCGACGGCGTCAACTCCGGCTCAGTCTTCAATCCCTGTGGTCCAAAAGCAGCCGGTGGTCATCGATGTTGAGGAGGAGGTCACTGTTGCGAAGGCTCCTCCTTCTTCGAATAAGAGAAAAGAGACCGAGTCTGCCGCCGCTGCTGTTACCGAGGCCGGTAAAGAAAAGGGTCCTCCAACCAAGAAGGCCAAGGCTGGTACGGATCTAACCTGTAGCTCAGATTTAGCTGGTTCATTAGGCATTCCTGATGACAGACTTTTTGACATGTCAATGGATGTTGACATGGATGCTTTGTCAGGGTTTTTTGTAGATCAGCCGCTGCCGGCTGTCCCTCTCACTGAACGGCAATTGGGGAAGCGGCCTGTTCAGACGGGCGATAAAAATGCCACCGCTGACTCCTCATTCCTGAAGCCTTCCTCCGCTCAGCTTACGGCGGAAGGCAAAAGATTGTCCAAGATGCGGGCGAAGTGGACTGACATAGCCGGTGATCACATCATGGAGCAAGAGAAGCTCATGGCTGAGGTAGCTCCTGCGCTCGAACGGTTTAGGCTTGAGCTAGCTGCTTCTAAGGAAGAGGCCGAGAAGGCGAAGGGAGGCTTCCAGGCCGCCAAAAATGACTTCCTCGCTGAGCGAAAGCTTAGGGAGGATGCTGAGAAGGCGGTCCTAGCCGAGAGGGCCAGGGTTGAGGCTGTACTGGCTGATGCCGCTAAGCTGCGGGAGGAGCGGGATAAGCTTCAGGGTGCTCACGACGCCACAGTTGCTAAGAGGGAAGAATGGAAGTCTCAGCATTCGGCTCAGGCGAAGGCACACGGGAACACAAGGGCTATCCTCGCCCAGAGGGAGGAGGACATTTTGACGTTCCAAAATGTTGTCATTCCTAACATGTGCGCCCAATACCAGGACCAGGCCGAAGAAGCCACCAGGGAAGTAATCAGAGAGCTCTTTCCTGAAGGCTCCTTCCCGTGGCAAAAATTTGACCAGCTGCTTGATGATAAGGAGGCTGCTGCGGAGGCGAAGGCTGCGGAGGAGGCAGAGGCGAAGAAGGCGGCGAGGAGGTGCGGAGAAGGCGGCCCATGCTTTGAAAAGGTGAAGGCGGCCGGGGAGGAAGCCGAGAGGGCAAAGGCGGTGAAGGCCGCCAAGTCGGCTCTCGGGTCGCCCACCGATGGTGATCTTGCTCTCGCGCGATGGCGGGCGAAGCGAGGCATAGGGAGACGGGCGGTCGTCACCGGATTCACCCGCCCTTCGAGACGATTTCACTGTTCGGGGCCAACTATTGAGCCTTTCCTCCCTGCCATCTTTTTGGCGCTTTCAATTCTTATGTCTGTAACCTTTTGCTGTACCTTTCTCTTTTTTGAACTTTGGTAGGTAGTGTTTAGGCTATCCCTATGGGGACGGCCGTCGACTTCTTTCTTGTATTACCTGTGAACATTTCAATAAGAGTTGGTTTATTTTGCCTCCGGCTTGGCCGAGGTCTTTATCTCATTTTCATCTGAGTTGTCTTCTTACGTTATTAATTGAGCGCTTCTTTTTCTGTTTCTACCATCGGCTTGGCCGTGGCAGTTAGAATGCGTAACTCAACTGTACTTAACGTTTTTAAACATGTTGGCATGTTGGTCGCTTCCTCCACCACCTCCGGTCTCAGCCGAGGCGGTCAGATTTGCTATCCCAACCACCGTTGTGAACATGTTAGCGTATCGGTCATTGTGTCCCCATCACTCCCGGCTTTGGCCGAGGCAATCGAGGTTAACGGCTCGACAGCATTCGTATCTGTAGGCGTGTTGATCGCTTCCTCTGCCACCCCCGGATACATACCGTCGGAGTGACTAGAAATGCGTCTCAACAGTGCTTATACGCTCCTAAGCATGTTGGTCGTTGTGGCGAGTAACAACTGTTGTTGGCAAATCGCGTTTTCCTCGTCACCCCCGACTTTGGCCGAGGCAACCGAGTTTACGTTTCGACTGCTTTCCGTATCTATAGACATATTGATCGCTTCCTCTGCCACTCCCGGATACATACCGTCGGAGTGACTAGAATTGCGTCTCAACAGTGCTCATACGCATTTGTACTTCGGTAGTGACTGCCCGGCTTTGGCCGCGGCGTCTATTCTGGCCTGACTATGGAGGGGACAAGTATTTTGATGGAAAACTTGGATAATTCTTCATAAGGTATAATCATGCGTTGGGGTGCCCACAACGGTTTCGGACACCTCCGCCGCTATACGAAGTATTTCCTTAGGTTATCCGTGTTCCAATGACTCATTAGGGGAACACCCTCCATGTCTGTCAGCCGGTATGTACCCGGCCTCATTTCTTCAACCACTTTGTAGGGTCCCTCCCAGTTGGCCGTCATCTTTCCATGGATGTTTCCTTTGTTGGTTGCGGCTGACTTTCTTAGGATTAGATCTCCTACTCTTAAGTCCCTTTTGTGGACCCTACGGTTGTATGCTCTTCTCATTCGGTTTTGATATACTGCCAAGTTGAGCCATGCCGTGTCTCGACTTTCTTCGACCAGGTCTAGGGAGGCTCTCAGGCCTTCCTCATTTTCGACTGGGTTAAAGGTTTGCGTTCTGAATGTCGGCACCGCTGCTTCAATTGGTAGGACGGCCTCAGACCCATAGACAAGGTGGAATGGACTGTATCCCGTTGCTTCTTTCTCCGTGGTTCTAAGGGACCATAGGACGCCGGGTAGTTCATCAGCCCACCTTCCCTTTAGATCTTCAACCTTCTTTTTTAGCCCGTTTAGGATTGTTTTATTAGCTGCTTCCGCCTGCCCGTTGCTCTGAGGGTGGCAGACGGAGGAGTATGCAAACTTGATACCGAGCTCTTCTAGCCAGTTCATCACCATGTCACTCCAAAATTCTCGGCCGTGGTCAAATACCATGACTTGGGGTAACCCAAAACGAGTTATGATATTCTCCCAGATTACCTTTCTTACGGCCGCCGTGGTCTTGGCAGGTACCGCGACAGCTTCGACCCATTTGGTGAAGTAATCAACGGCGACAATTAGGTACTTTCTTCTTCCGGAGGCCGTTGGAAATGGCCCTAACAAATCCATCCCCCACTGTGCAAAAGGAAGGGGACTAAGCACCGGTTGCAGGTCTCGGAAAGGTGCATGTATCACCGGAGCATGCATCTGACAATTCTTGCACTTCTTGGTCTTAGCTCTGGAATCCTCAAGCATGGTGGGCCAGAAGTAGCCGGCTCGGAGAGCTTTGTGGGCTAGCGTTCTTGCCCCCATGTGATGTCCACAGATGCCCTCGTGAATCTCTGTCAGTATGAGCTCCGCGTCGGCTGGGCCGACACATTTCAAAAGTGGTCTTATTACGGACCTTTTGTATAGTTCTCCTTCGAACACCAAGTATCTTGCGGCGATCCTTCTTATCTTCTGAGAGAGACTGCGGTCCTCCGGTAACTCTTTTGTTAGTTTGTATTTCATTATCGGAGTCATCCACGTTGTCTCGGCTTCTATGTCGCCCACCATGCCGATGGTCTCAGTGATGCTTTTAGCATTCCTGATATCCACCAGCACGGTTCGGCTGACATTCTTGATGCTTGAACTAGCAAGTTTTGAGAGAGCGTCGGCTCGGTTGTTCTCAGACCTGGGGATGCATTGGATTTGGAAAGATTTCAATTTTGTTGTGTCAGCTTTTACCCTTTCCAGGTATCTTACCATCCCATCGTCTCGAGCCTCATACTCTCCTCTGATTTGGTTAGTCACCAATAGTGAGTCTGTCTTCAACACAATGTGTTCTGCTCCGGCAGCTCTAGCTAGCTCGACTCCAGTTATCACCGCCTCGTATTCGGATTCGTTGTTTGAGGCCGAGAAGGTAAACTTCAAGGCATACTCAAACTCGTCCCCGTTTGGGCTGATGATAAGGATGCCGGCTCCTGAGCTGTTCGTCGTGGAGGACCCGTCGGTGTATACTTCCCATACTCCGGGATTTGGCTCTTCTTTATATGTGCACTCGGCCAGGAAGTCTGCAAGTGCCTGCCCTTTTATCGACGGCCTCGGCTTGTATTGAATGCCGAAGCCGGATAGCTCTACTGCCCATTTGATGAGCCTGTCGGATTTTTCGAATTTTTCCAATGCTTTCTCCAATGGTTGGTCGGTTAGGACCGTCACGGGATGTGCGTCGAAGTAAGGTTTTAGTTTCCTTGCGGCAACGACGACAGCAAAGGCTGCTTTTTCGATCAGTGGGTAATTTCTTTCGGCGGCCAGCGAGTGTATGGGCCGATAAAGTAGATTGGGTGTTCTTGCTTGTCTTCTTCTCGATGATTACGACTTGATCGACCGTGGCCGAGGTAATCGCTATGTATAGATATAGCGTCTCCCCAAAGATCGGCCTGGACGGGGGTCGGGAGAGTTTGAAGATGAGCTTTCGGTTCTGAAAGCCGTGCTCGTTCCTCCCCCCCGGTGAAGTCTTTATTCCCCTTCAACACTTTGAAGAATGGGGTGCTCTTGTCGGCTGACCGAGAGATGAAACGGGCGAGAGCCGCCATCCTCCCGGTCAACATCATAACCTCTTTTCGATTCCTCGGCTCCGGTAGGTCCAGTATTGCTTGGACTTTTTCTGGATTGGCATCAATTCCCCTGGCGCTGACAAGCACGCCGAGGAACTTACCTGCCCGGACACCGAAGTTGCATTTCATTGGGTTAAGTTTCATCTTGTATTTCCTTAGTGAACAAAATGTTTCGCTCAAGTCGGCCAAGTGCTCTCTGTCAGACTTGCTTTTTACAATAGCATCGTCGACGTAAGCCTCGATGTTTCGCCCTTTTTGATCTTGAAACACTTTGTCCACCAGCCTAGTGTAAGTTGCGCCAGCGTTTTTCAAACCGAACGACATCATTTTATACATGTATGTGCCGTGTATGGTGATAAATGCGCACTTAGGCATGTCTTCTTCGGCCATGAATACCTGATGGTATCCTGAGAAAGCGTCTAGCAAGCTCAGCATAGTGTAGCCTGCCGTTGCATCAATTAAACTATCTATTCGAGGCAAGGGATAGCAATCTTTGGGGCATGCTTTATTAAGATTTGTAAAATCAACACACATCCTCCACCCCCCTGATGACTTCTTCACCATTACAACATTTGCTAGCCACTCAGGGTAAGTACAAGGCATGATAAAGCCTGCCTCTAACAATTTATCTACCTCGGCCTTGATGGCCTCATCTTTCTCGGCCGAGGAGTTTCTCATCGTCTGCTTGACAGGGCGAGCGTTGGAGAGCACGTTCAGCTTGTGAACGATCACCTCTCGGCTCACTCCTGGCATCTCGGCGGCTGAGTACGCGAAGACGTCTTTGTTCTTCCTCAGCAGGTCTAGGAGATCGGCTCTGAATTTTGGCTCCGGCCGACACCGACAAGCGATTTACGGTGCCCCGGGTCAATTTCCACTTGCTCGGTCTCGGCTCCTTCGACCATGCCGACGGTGTTCATTGGATCACCCTTCTGTTGTAAGGATGGGCTCTTCCCTTTCTCTGATTTCTTCGCCACTTTGAGGGACTGCATGTTACACCCTCTTGCAGATATTTGGACATTGACAATTTCGTCTCTCTCGTCCTTTGAGACGAGCTTTTGTGCCTCCCCCCGGTCCGAGACATACATCAATGTCAGGGCCCGGATGGACATTACAGCATCGGCCTCGCTCAAAGTAACCCGGCCTATCAGAACATTGTAGGCGGACGAACCATCAATAACCACGAACTCAGACCAAACATTTTTGGCCGCATCTGCTTGGCCGAACATCACCGGCAGTCTGATTGACCCTAGGGGTACCAGACCGGCCCCGGAGAAGCTGTATAGTGGGTTGGTGCAGGGGCTCAGGTCCTCAATCTTCAGGCCGAGATTGAGGAAGCATTCCTTGAACATGATGTTTGTGTAGGCGCCTGTATCAATTAGGCACCTCTTAACCAAGTGGTTGGCTATGTCCAGGTGGACTACCAGCGGATCGCTATGCGGGGCTACGACTCCTTCGTAGTCTTTCCTTCCGATGGTTATATCGGGGACGGTGGAAGCGGGGATCGCTGTGGTGGGCACAAAGTTGATGGCTTGGTAAAGCTCATTTAGGTGCCGTTTGTGCCCATTAGCTGACCCTCCGTTCTCGTTTCCTCCGATAACCACCTGGATCACTCCCATCCTCTGGAATACTGATTTTCTGTTCGCCCCGTCGGAGCTCGTTTCCGGGGGCCCAGCTACGTACTTGCTGAGGGCCCCCTTTCGGATCAGCTCCTCGATGGCATTCTTCAGATGTCGACAGTTGTCGGTCTTATGGCCGGGCTGGCCGTGGTAATCGCAAAATTGGCTTGCGTCGCCTTCCGCCTTCGTCTTGGGGGGTCTTGCCCACTTCTGCCCTTCGTTCTTGCTTAGGGCAAAGACCTCGGCCGGTGATTTAACCAGGGGGGTGAGACTGCTGTACCGCTTCGGGGTGTATGGTCCTGAACTCCCCCCGGCGCCCGCCGAGTTCTGTTTTCTATTAAATTTCTCAGACCGTGACCTATTATTGTCACGGCGTCCTTCATCTCTGTTATCCCGGCGGCTGCTCCTCTCTGGGTGCCCAGCTTCGCTGTGGCCTACCCAGGTCTTGTGATAGTCCTCCACTTTTATGGCTCGGTCGGCCATCTTTCTGGCGGAGTCCAGGTTGAGGTCTTCACACTTGATGAGCTCATTTTTGAAATCGCCTCTCGGTAGGCCTTTCATCAGTGCGAAGGCCGCCAGTTCAGTGTTCAGCTCTCGGATCTGCTGAACCTTAGCGTCAAATCTCTTGACGTAGCTCCGGAGGGACTCGTCCTCCCCCTGTCGGATAGTCAGGAGATTTGATGTCTCCACGGCCCTTCGCTTGTTGCAAGCGTACTGGGCTATGAAGTTATCTCTCAGGTCGGCATAGCAGTATACCGAGCCATTGGGTAGCCCCTTGTACCAACTCTGAGCCATGCCAAGGAGGGTCGTTGGGAAGACTCGGCACCACACTTCATCGGGTTGCTCCCACACCGACATGTACGACTCGAAAGTCTCGGCATGGTCGGTTGGGTCACTATCTCCCTTGTATGATATGGCTGGCAGCTTCAGCTTAGTTGGCACCGGGACTTCGAGGACAAAGGCATTGAGGGGCTGTCTGACCACGTGCCTAATGACACGCGGCGATCGGCTCCTCCCAATCCTAGTCCGGCTTCTCTCTCCGTGGCGGGAAGGGCTTCTTGTTGTCTGACTTTGGAAAGTCGGACTTCTTTCTTCACTTCTTAGGGGGTGGCCTCGTTGGTGCCGCGGCGACGCTATCCTCCCGCGAGGTGGGGAAAGACTTTGGTCTGCCACTGACACCACGGGCACCGCCGGCGTCCTTGCATGCCCAGCTCCTTGTATTGCTCCTGTCAAGTTGATCGGAGTCACTTTATGGGCCCTGGCCACCTGCGGGTGTGCTGCCGTCACCGTCGTTGCGGCGGGGTGATCGGCGTATTACCCATCGGTCCAGGAATAGCTTCGATTTGGCCGCATCGACCACATGTCCCATGTGGTGACTTGGCCGCAGGCAGCGGTGTTCGGTAGTATCGGCATCCCGTACGCCGGTTGAATTACTCGGCCGGTGGGGGACTGCCCGATCTCAGAATTAGGGATTGTGTCATCCTGGTAGAATGCGGTTTCGTCACTCACAATTACTTCTGGCTGTTGTGACATCTTCTTAGCTTGCTGGGTGGGTTTTGTTTTGTGTTTTTTTTTTGTAAGGGATTTAACTAGCTTTTAGTATCTAGTCCCCACAGACGGCGCCAATTGTTCCGGGTGTGATTTCGGAGCAGTGTTATGACCACGTAAGCTTTGTTGAATGATGACTTTGCTTGACTCTTCCTTTCGGCCTCTCCTGAAACAATGAACAAACTGAGGGCTCGGCTTGGTACCGAGCGTACTCACTCCGACGCTCAAGTCAGTAAACTTAAAGGGATTAAGTTGTGTGTTACTTGGCAAAGTATATTGTAGAGAGATAAGGGAGTTTATACCAGATTAATAGTGAGTTTTAGGTTATATTTCTGATCCTTTTCTCGTTGAGAGAAGTGGAGTATTTATAGACTTTCACCTTTTGTCACGTAGTGGCCAAGTGGCCAAGTGGTCAGAGCAGGTGGAAAGACTGTTCTACCCTCGGCCGAGGGACCCATGGCAGGCCGGCTGACCTGGTTGACTCCATGCCGAGGGGACCTGGATGTGAGTACGCGGATATGTATCCCGGCTGGCTAGTTGTCCTAGCCGAGACCCAAGTGACAGGCCGACAGGCTGCATCGGTTAGGCTGTCTAATATGTTTGACTTGCTGTGGATATCTTTGACCTTGCTCAATATGTTGACTCGGTCAGCGGGTGCAGAATATGCCCCATCAATAATCTTAGCAAATAATTACATTACCTATATTACAATATTTACTATATTATGATAATATACAAAAGATATGTGTATTATTCTTTTCACTCCCCCTCCCCCTCAAGTTGGAGCACTTGGTAAACCAAGTCCCAACTTGTACTGTAAATGGTCATATGCTTCACCACCCAAAGCCTTCGTAAATAAATCTGCAATTTGTTCCTTGCTTCTAATGTGCAACGTATGTATTGTGCCTTTCACCAAATGTTCTCGAATAAAATGACAATCAATCTCAATATGTTTTGTGCGATCATGAAAGACGGGATTCTTGGCAATATGAATTGCCGCCTGATTATCACAATATAAAGTCATTGGCCTTGAATGAAAGACCCCTAAAGATGCGAGAAAAGCCTTAAGCCAAATGAGTTCACTCGTTGCACCTGCCATGGCACGATATTCGGCTTCCGCCGTCGACTTAGCTACAGTGACTTGCTTCTTAGCTCTCCAAGATATTGGTGAACTTCCTAGTGACATGAAATAACCACTCAAGGACCGTCTAGTTATCGGACAACTTGCATAATCCGAATCGCAATAACCTCGTAAATGTAAATCCGAATCCTTCTTCATAATGATTCCTTTACTCGGATTCATCTTAACATATCGAACAACCCGCAGAGCCGCGTCCCAATGCTCTTTCCGTGGCTCATGGACGAATTGCGACAATAAATGTACAGCGTAAACAAGGTCAGGCCGGGTAATTATGAGGTACACTAACCTCCCGACGAGTCTCCTATACTTCATGGCATCCCTTAGAACATAACCAGTAGCCAATGCCAAACGATGGTGCTGCTGAATTGGAGTATGGGTCGGTTTCGCATTTGCCATGCCTGCCTCTTCGATGATACCTAATGCATATTTTCTCTGGTTCAAAAACAATCCTTTCGAGCTATGCGCTACCTCTATTCCCAAGAAGTACTTCAGCCGTCCCAAATCTTTAATACCAAAGCTCTTATCAAGAAATGTTTTGAACCTTTTGCACGTCGCTTCATCATTCCCAACGATTATCATATCGTCTACATACACTAATACTCCGATAAAAATTTCATTTTTATTGTATGTGAATAATGAATAATCGGCTAAAGATTGGACAAAACCATACCTCTTTAATGAGCCCGTCCATGATGCTCACCACGGAAGAATATCAAGAGCAGAAGACAATGTGAAGAAGATAATTTCCTTGCATTCAATCGTAGAAAACGGAAGCATATATACAATGTAAACCCTACCTTGCAACTTAGGTATCCTATCCTAAGATAATCTTAGCAAATAATTATGTTGGGTTCCTTATGTTGATGATAACATGCCCATTTGATTTGTGTACTCTTAGTTTACCTTTTCAGGATTAATGATGCAATCAAGCTTGGATTAAGAAATGTTGAAGTTGTTATTAATCCCATTGTAATTAGTCGTGTGTCATCTAATGTACAAGTGAGAAGGTTAAGTATAGCAGAGTAATAGAAACAGTCCAGATGACTGTTGCTTCAACAAGCAAACAGCTGAGTGGACTAGGCCACAACTCGTAAAACTTGAAGCTTCCTTTTTCTCTCAAATGCTTTCACGTGATTATCATTTTTCAAAGAGAAAATCAGATTTTTATTTAAGGAGGTAGTATCCAATAAAGAATGGTTTGAATTATTCAAAATGTTTCCTCTTTGTGCAAATTCAATCCCTTGGTTTTTAAGAAAACAAAAGTTCCTTTTTGCCATATTTGTGTTAACTTGTCATCATGTGACTTGTCTCACATCCTTTGTTTTCTGAAATTGCATGAGCATTTAAGGTTATCTTTCAAACCTTCTTTCTCTATTCTCACCTTTGCAAAAGACTCCTCTTTGGTGCAAGTGTTTGGGTGGCTACTATTGCTCCTCACATGCAAAGCCTTTGACCCTTCAAAACCCTAGCAATCCCTTCACTCACCTCCTCTATAAATACCGAGTCCCTCCTTCATTAATCTCCTAAGACTTTCTGAATTAATTCTTTCATGTTTTGCAAAGTGTTTTTAAAGATTTAAATCGTGTCTCTTGCAAAATCTTTTTAAAGTCTTCAAGTGTCTTTCAGTTTCTACAGTCGTGGCCACTGTTGCTTTTCTATACTAAACTCTCTTGCTTAAAAGTGTTGATCTTGTAAAAGTTGTCCACCTCTATTCTTTGTTAAGAATGTGTTAGTGGAAACTTGATCCTTTACATTTTAAGTGTGTTAGAAGAGTTTAGGACGGAGTAGTCTTTTACTCTTGACAACCGGAGTAGGTTGTGAGTTGGCAATCGGAGTAGATTGCGAGTTAGCTTGTCATAGAACGGAGTAGTTCTTGTACTAGCTTTGCAACCGGAGTAGGTTGGCGTCTTTTATTACAAGGGTCTTTTAGTTGTCGGAGTAGATCACTAAAGGAAAGTAATAAAAAGGTAGATTGGACGTAGGCACTTTAGTATTTGCCGAACCAATTCAAAAACTCGTGTTCATTGCTTATCTCTTTAATTCCGCTGCTTTCTTACTTTGTTTGTTTGTTTTGTTTCGCTTAAACTTAGAAGCAACAGATTCATTATTGTCGTATTTGGTGCGCAGTAATACTCCACAAACCGAGACAAATAGATACTGATAACGATTGTTGCTTTCATACTTCAAACAAACATTCATTGTAACTTTGTTTGTTTTGTTTCGCTTAAACTTAGAAGTAAGAGTTCATCATACTGTCGTATTTGGTCTGCAGTAATATTCCACAAACTGAGACAAATAGATACAGTCAGAACGATTGTTGCTTTCATACTTCAGCAAACATTCATTGTGATACTTGTTCAATCTTTCAATATTATTCAAAGTATCTTCTAATCCTTTTTGTTCACTTAACTTACTTTAATCCAATAAAGTTGAAGTTAAAATTTTTAAAAAAGAGTACCTAATTCACCCCCTCCCCCTCTTAGGTACTTGAATCCATAAACTCAACAATTGGTATCAGAGCCTCGTGCTCTTGATCAAGGCTAACCGCCTTAGAGTTTGATTCGTGGGTAATGGATTCCGAGAAACACTCCAAGATCCCGGTCTTTACCGGTTCGAATTTTGGATGGTGGAAACTCAAAATGGAACATTACATCAAAAGTATCGATTATCAATGTTGGAACATCATCCAAAATGGACCTCTTGCCATTGAGGAAACCGATATTCTTAACGGTTTCACCAAGACAAAAGAGGAAAGAAATTACAATGAGAACGACTTCAAGCTTGCCGAAAAGAATTCCAAAGCAATGTCGATTCTTCAACGTTGTGTTGGTGAGGGGGAAGTTAGTCGAATCTCCGGGTGTCCTACGGCAAAATCCATTTGGGATTCCCTTGTACTTGCATATGAAGGGACGTCCCAAGTAAGAAAACACCGTATTGACCTTCTCATGCAACAATATGAAATGTTTAGAATGTCAAAGGACGAGTCTTTAAATAATTTTTCTTCTCGTTTTTCTTGTATAATTAATGAGCTTCAAAGTCTAGGAAGGAATTTCGAGTCCGAGGACATCATTCGAAAAATCCTTCGTAGTCTAACCCCTAAATGGCAACCTAAAGTCACCGCCATAGAGGAAGCTAAAGATTTGTCAACCCTATCTCTTCATGAACTAATGGGATCACTAATGGCTCACGAGTTTAATCTCGATAAGCATTCTAGTGAGTCATCAAAGGGAAAGAGTCTCGCCCTCACATCTTCTCCAAGTGATGAAGAAGATGAGGAGGAAGACGAGTTTGCTATGTTCACAAGAAACTTAGCCGGGTTGATAAATGGACAAGGTAACAAGAAGTTCACTAATAATTACTCGAAAAAACGCTTTCCTAAGAGACGACCTACTTCCACCGTGGGATGCTTTAAATGTGGTGACAAAACTCATCAAATTAAAGAATGTCCCAAGTGGGAGGAAATCAAATCTAAGGAAAGAAGAGAAAAGGTTAAAAAAGACTATAAACATAGAGTCATGAGTGCTATATGGGGAATGTCCGACTCCGAGGAAGATGAGGAACTCATCGAGGAGGAACTTGAGGCTAAAATGTGTCTTGCAAATCATGGTAAAGAAAAAGTCTCAAAAAACCCAAAACTTGAACACTTAAGATGTCTCATGGCTAACCCCGACGATTCCGACTCCGATTCCGACAACGAGGTAAACAATCTAAAGGCCAAGGCTAGAACTTACTCCAAAGAGAAAGTATGTAAGCTTCTTGATCAACTTTTTGATAAGTGTCGGTCTCAAACTAATAAGCTTGACATTATGCAAAATGAGATTGAGGAAATTGCTCAAGAGAACTTTAATCTGAAAAATGAATTAAAAGCAACAGATCACAATTCTTGTCACTTCGAGGCATATAATGAAGTCAAAAGAGTCAACAAGTTAAACAAACATTTGACTAAAGAACTAGAGCGTCTTAGGTTGACCCCACGGACATCTCGACCTTGAAAATGTCAACACAACTTTGGTGATGCAAGTTTCCCAACTAACCAAGGAACGTGATGACATTTTGAAGGACAAAGATGCTCTTGAAAATGAGATCTATGACCTTGTAGTTGAAGTTGTAGACTTAAGAGAAACAGTCTCTAAGACTGTTGCTTCTGACCACGATTTAGACAAGTTTAAAAGAAAAAGTGAATGGTTGGAAAATGAAAATGAGTGTCTTAAAAGTGAGGTTGTTTGTCTCAAGAACGAAATAGAAGATCTACATGATAGGCTTACCTTCTTTCAAAAGGGTATGCCCGAATGTAGCACTTCTAGCTCTTCTCCTCATCTTAGATCCGATGAAATCGTTGATCTAAACCAAAGACTTGACAAGATGACATCTAAGTATGAAGAGTCCAAAGAAAGAATCATTTATCTTGTGTCTAAACTCAACAATCACACCCATGACTTCATTGTTGAGAAAAGATTGTCCATAGAAAGTGCCAAAGATGATGAACTTAAAAGAGAAAAGGAAAAGAATTTGCATCTTCTCTCACGTGTCCATGACTTGACCAATGAACTTGTTAATGCTAAGAACATCACTGAAAAATGGGAAGGAAGTCAAACCGTGTTAAACTTCCTCACGAATCAAACCGAGAAATGTGAGAAATCTGTTGGTTTGGGGTTCAAATGGAAAGTCGACCGTGTTGTTGCATCCAGAAGCCTAAAAACGATTTTAGAGGAAGGAAGTATGTAGGTCTTCCCGAATACATCATTTGCAATTATTGTGGTGACAATGGTCATGTCTTTAATGGTTGTACAAAACGTTTTGATGACATTGACAAGAACACCAAAGCTTTAAATGAAATGAACATTAAGAAAGACACCACAAGTTATGTTGATCACAAAAAGGGACCCAAATTTATTTGGGTTCCTAAACTCAAAAACTAATCTTGTGTAGGGCTTGGTGAGAGGCGGCCGCAATTGGTACTTGGATAGTGGATGCTCTCGTCACATGACGGGTGATAGAAGCCAATTCCTCTCACTTAAAGCGTATAATGGTGGCACGGTAAGGTTTGGTGACAACAAGAAAGGTGAAGTAATTGGTATTGGAAAAGTTGGTAAGTCATCCTTACTTTGTGTCGACAATGTGCGGCTTGTCAAAGGTTTGAAACATAATCTCCTTAGTATTTCTCAACTTTGTGATAAGGGTAATGTTGTTGAATTTCATGCTAATATGTGTCGAATTTTTGATGCCACTACCAATGAACTAATACTCGAAGGAAGACGTGTCAAAGATGTTTACTTAACTAATTTGAACTCTCTATCCGGTCACACCATGTCTTGCATGAGTGTAATGAACAATGATCCTTGGTTATGGCATAAAAGGTTTGGTCATGTTAGTACAAAAACTCTTAATACCCTTAAAAGACTTGATTTGGTTGAAGGCATTCCTAATATAAAATTTGAAATTGATAAAGTATGTGATGAATGTGCTAGAGGCAAACATGTTAAAAGTTCCTTCAAATCCAAAAGAATTATGAGTACATCTCAACCTTTGCAACTTTTACATATCGACTTGTGTGGACCAATGAGAACTAGAAGTAGAGGTGGTAGTCGTTATGTGTGTGTCATTGTTGATGATTACTCTAGGTTTGTTTGGGCACTCTTCCTAAGCTCTAAGGATGAGACATTTGATGAGTTTCTAATTTGGTTAAAGAAAATTCAAAATAAACTTGGTTTGAAACTTGTTTCAATGAGAACCGATCATGGAACCGAATTCGAAAACTCATCATTTGGTGCTTATTGTGATGACAATGGTGTAGACCATAACTTCTCGGCTCCTAGAACCCCACAACAAAATGGTGTGGTTGAAAGGATGAATAGAACCCTTGAAGGAATGGCTAGAACAATGTTATTAACTAGTAAGTTGCCTAAGAACTTTTGGGCCGAAGCGGTAAATACCGCTTGCTACATTTATAATCGTGTCATGATAAGGAGTATTTTAAATAAAACTCCCTATGAATCATTACGTGGAAGAAAACCCAATATTTCATATTTTAGATGTTTTGGAAGCAAATGTTTTGTTCACAACAATGGTAAAAACAACTTGGGTAAGTTCGATCCACGTAGTGATGAAGGAGTATTTATTGGATACTCCGATCAAAGCAAGGCCTATAAAGTTTACAATAAACGAACCTTGTTAATTGAAGAAAGCATCCATGTCATTTTTGATGAATCTAGTGTGCTTGGACAGGTACAAAACATGGATGATGATGATGAGGATGAGGATGATGAGTTTGAGATTGGTCTTGTTCGAAAAGACTTCGTGTTCACGGATGAAGAAGCTCCCAAAGATCTGAATTGCAACAGATACGAGACTGTCGCCATCAAAGGAGAGCAAAGCATCTCGGGGGAACACGTAGTACTTCCGATTCCTCTCTGGAAGCAACAGACCCAACGATCGTTGCTTCTACCTCCGAATCAAGAAAACCAAAACAGTGAGGATGAAGAACCTTCCAGGCCAATAGCAACAATCCTTGTGGATCGATGATGTTGAGGGGGAACAAGAAACCATTGTTCCAAAGAAGTGGAAACATCAAAGCTCTCATCCACTCTCCAATCTCACAAGTGATCTTAACTCGGGAATTCGAACAAGATCATCCGTCAACCATCTCGCTCACCTCAATGAGTATTGTGCCCATAATGCCTTCCTATCGCAAATTGAGCCTTCAAATGTAACATCGCCTTGATCGATGCAGATTGGGTGCTTGCCATGCAAGATGAGCTCAATCAATTCAAAAGAAATGAGGTATGGCACTTAGTCCCTAGACCGCCTAATCGTACCGTCATTGGTACTAGGTGGGTCTTTCGCAACAAGCTTGATGACTCGGGAGAAATCGTAAGGAACAAGGCTAGACTAGTGGTGCAAGGTTATAACCAACAAGAGGGTATTGATTACGATGAAACCTATGCACCGGTAGCTAGACTTGAGGCCATACGATTACTTATAGCTTTTGCGGCTCACAAAGGCATTAAACTCTTCCAAATGGATGTCAAAACCGCTTTCTTAAATGGATATTTGGAAGAAGATGTCTTTGTAGAGCAACCACCGGGTTTTGAGAACAATGACTTGCCCAACCATGTTTTCAAATTAGACAAAGCTCTTTATGGTTTAAAACAAGCACCAAGATGTTGGTATGATAGATTGTCTAAATTTCTTATTGAAAATGGTTTTAAAAGAGGCTCCGTTGACAAAACATTGTTCTTGAAGCAACAAATCGGATGAACTGTTGGTTGTACAAGTATATGTTGATGACATTATATTTGGTGCAACAAATGAACTCCTTTACTTATATTTTTCGGAACTAATGAAATCGGAGTTTGAAATGAGCATGATGGGTGAGCTAGGATTTTTCCTTGGGCTCCAAATTAAGCAATCAAAGGATGGAATCATGATCCATCAACAAAAGTACATCAAAGAAATGCTTAAGAAGTTTGGGATGACTAATGGTAAGCCTCATGATACACCTATGGTAGCCGGGTCCAAATTGGACAAAGATGAACTCGGTAAGAATGTTAGTGATAAGGTGTATAGAGGTATGATAGGCTCACTTCTTTACTTGACCGCAAGTCGTCCCGACATTCTCTTTAGTGTATGCTTATGTGCTAGGTTCCAAGCAAATCCGAAAGAATCACATTTCAAAGCCGTTAAACGAATTCTTCGGTATTTGATTGGAACACAAAATCTTTACCTTTGGTACCCCTTATATTGTCCTTTTGATCTTATAGGCTTTTCGGATGCGGACTATGCGGGGTGCACGGTGGATAGAAAGAGTACCTCCGGAATTGCAACGTTCTTGGGTCCTTGCTTGACTTCTTGGGCCTCAAAGAAACAAAACACGGTAGCTCTTTCTACGGCCGAAAGTGAGTACGTTAGTGCGGCACATTGTTGTTCTCAACTCCTTTGGGTAAAACAACAACTCTTGGATTTTGGTATTATTTTTGACTCCATTCCTTTAATGTGTGATAATACGAGTGCAATAAATATTTCCAAAAATCCTATTCAACACTCTAAAACTAAGCACATTGATATTCGTCACCATTTTATTCGTGATCATGTGGAAAAAGGACATATTAAACTTATCTTTTGCAAGACCGAAAATCAAATTGCCGATATTTTTACTAAGCCACTTGCAAGAGAACATTTTGAGAAATTTAGACTTGAAATTGGGTTAATTAATAGCTTGTGATTTTTAGTGTGAGTATTACAAAATTCCTTAATTGATTAAATTAAATTTGGATATATGTTATTAAGTGTTCTAAGTGCATTGACATCATGTTTGGACCGAAATTGACACCGTATTTGTGAGTCGGTAATCACTCAACCTCATATCTAAATTTACGTTTATTATATGCTACCTTGCGTTTTTATTTCGAGTAATTGAATTTGTTTAAGTCGGGCCAACCACCTCTCCTACATCATTTAATGGGCCATTAAACATCATTTAACAACCCATCACCTACAACTACCCGTCCAAACTACCTAAACCCACTAACCCTTCATCTCCCAAATCCACAACTCCCTCATATCACCTACCCTAACCCACCATGGTAAAAACATCATTTAACACACCCATTCCCATCAAACCCACAAAATTTACCTCCCTACCTGTCACATCCAACCCACCGACATCACCAACTCCAACCATGCCTCCTGTCAAAACTTCTTACGCCTTTCCTCCACAAACCTCAAACCCGACTTCAACAAACCCAGATCCACCTAGCCCTCAACCATCACCAAAACCCACTGATCCACCATCATCCGACAACACTCCCATCGCCTCAATGGTAGGAAGACGCACTCGTGGTGGTCGGAAGAAAAGCTCCACTACTCCGAGCTCCTCCTCTGAACCGGTTACTGTTATGGTTGAAGATGTTGAAGATGAAACCGAATTTGACTTGAATGATAATCCATCGAAATCCGGCGAGCCTGATTCGACTCCGGCGAAAAAGAACAACAAGAGAAAAGAAAAAGCCTCCTCCTCTCAATTACCCCCAATCTCAGAAAATGTTGAACAAAGTAACATTGACAATCCCATTGATGATATCCCAATTGAAGATCCGAATGAACCTACCCAGAAAAAATCGAAACCTTCAAAGAAAAAGCTTGTTTACCTTGCTCCTTCGGATCCGGTCTCCCTAACCTCGAAGTGGGATCTAGCCATGGTTTGGGCTCACCTTGAAAGTCTCGACCTCCCTACTTCCATTTACAAAAATTGTGAAAGGTTGATGAATATTAAAGCAATTCACTCTCCTCGGGTGTATAATCAAAACTGGTTCGAGCCACCGGCTTTCCACTCTGTCCGTGACATGGTTTTAGCTCAAGGTTGGGAGAAGTTGTTGGAAATGCGTGAGCCGGTATTTGTGAGCGAAGTGATTCAATTCTTTGCAACGGTACGGGTTGATAAATCTGGTGAATTTGTTACTGACTAAGGTGAACGGTAAGCCTCTAAGACCGACTCAATCTGATTTTGCCAATGCTCTTAATATTCCGGTCGGAGGTTATGACCAACTCCCTCTCGAAACTTGGGTAGCCTTACCATATGCCTCCCCTCTTAGCATTGCTCAAACCGTTTGTCCCAAAATTGTCTCCCCCGGACCCGTGAGCAACACCCAAATCCCACCTCCTCTTCGAATTATCTTCAATATGCTTTGTAGGTCAATTTACCCGTCGGGTGATAGAGGAAAACTAACCATTGCTTTACAATATTTAATCTATCACATTGCTACTCATAAGAAGGTGAACCTAGTCGGGTTAATGTTCAAACGCTTTCATCTTATTTCGACCAAGCTTCGTCGACCTTCTACTCATGTGATTTACCTACCCTATAGCATGTGGTTGTCGGTTGTGCTCAAAGCACAAGGGGTGTTGGTAAACACTAGCTTGGGTTCGTTGGATATGTGTGATACTATGAGTGATGGGCAAATGGGGAAGATGTTGATCAAAATTGAGAATGATGAGTTAATTTCTGTGAAAATTAAGAAGGACCCGGAAGTTGGGTCATCTAGTCAAGGGAATACGGGCAATATGCGGGCTGTGCTCAATGCCGTGGCTGAGTTGGGTGCGTGGATTAGGGAAGATGCTCGTCAAAAGGACTTAGCAATCTCGGCCCTTGCTTCTTCTTTGGACCTCATCCGTGGTGAGGTGGATATTATCTCCACCCTTGTGTCAACTAAAGAGGTTGGTGAAGATGCTAATGTGGATGATGATCCGTTGGGTAGTGGCTCGGATGGTGAACAAGCCTCCTCTCCTTAGCCATTCCCTCTCCTCTCGGCCTATCAACCCTCACCCGTATCCCCTCATTTTGTTCCACCCTTGGTTGTGCCTTTCTAAGACTATGTTTTATTACTTGTTATTTTGAACAATTGGTGGTGTACTTTAAACTCTATTTAGCTTTGTTGAACCTTGATTAGCCTATGCTTAATCTTTGTTTATGTTGACCTTGTTACCTTGTCACATCTACATGTGTCCTTTTGTGTTTTCTTATGAAAAATCTGCACTCTAATGCTTGTGACATCCCTATCCTTTTGATGATGTCAAGAGGGGGAAAAGGTAAACTCATGCTCTTAATCTCCTTGCTATTGATTAAACCAATGTCTTGTCTAACCTTCTCAAGCTTGATTCTTGTTTTGGGGCAATGTAAAATTGTCTTGATAGTTTGATTCTTGCTTTTGCCCTTGGTAAGGTAATATTGTCCCTTCTCTATCATTTGATCTTACTTGTTAAAAATCTTGAATCAAGGTGTTTACATTGCTTATACATTCGTTTGGGGCTTGTCATCATCAAAGGGGGAATTTGTTGGGTTCCTTATGTTGATGATAACATGCCCATTTGATTTGTGTACTCTTAGTTTACCTTTTCAGGATTAATGATGCAATCAAGCTTGGATTAAGAAATGTTGAAGTTGTTATTAATCCCATTGTAATTAGTCGTGTGTCATCTAATGTACAAGTGAGAAGGTTAAGTATAGCAGAGTAATAGAAACAGTCCAGATGACTGTTGCTTCAACAAGCAAACAGCTGAGTGGACTAGGCCACAACTCGTAAAACTTGAAGCTTCCTTTTTCTCTCAAATGCTTTCACGTGATTATCATTTTTCAAAGAGAAAATCAGATTTTTATTTAAGGAGGTAGTATCCAATAAAGAATGGTTTGAATTATTCAAAATGTTTCCTCTTTGTGCAAATTCAATCCCTTGGTTTTTAAGAAAACAAAAGTTCCTTTTTGCCATATTTGTGTTAACTTGTCATCATGTGACTTGTCTCACATCCTTTGTTTTCTGAAATTGCATGAGCATTTAAGGTTATCTTTCAAACCTTCTTTCTCTATTCTCACCTTTGCAAAAGACTCCTCTTTGGTGCAAGTGTTTGGGTGGCTACTATTGCTCCTCACATGCAAAGCCTTTGACCCTTCAAAACCCTAGCAATCCCTTCACTCACCTCCTCTATAAATACCGAGTCCCTCCTTCATTAATCTCCTAAGACTTTCTGAATTAATTCTTTCATGTTTTGCAAAGTGTTTTTAAAGATTTAAATCGTGTCTCTTGCAAAATCTTTTTAAAGTCTTCAAGTGTCTTTCGGTTTTCTACGATCGTGGCCCTTTGTTGCTTTTCTATACTAAACTCTCTTGCTTAAAAGTGTTGATCTTGTAAAAGTTGTCCACCTCTATTCTTTGTTAAGAATGTGTTAGTGGAAACTTGATCCTTTACATTTTAAGTGTGTTAGAAGAGTTTAGGACGGAGTAGTCTTTTACTCTTGACAACCGGAGTAGGTTGTGAGTTGGCAATCGGAGTAGATTGCGAGTTAGCTTGTCATAGAACGGAGTAGTTCTTGTACTAGCTTTGCAACCGGAGTAGGTTGGCGTCTTTTATTACAAGGGTCTTTTAGTTGTCGGAGTAGATCACTAAAGGAAAGTAATAAAAAGGTAGATTGGACGTAGGCACTTTAGTATTTGCCGAACCAATTCAAAAACTCGTGTTCATTGCTTATCTCTTTAATTCCATTTGCTTTCTTACTTTGTTTGTTTGTTTTGTTTCGCTTAAACTTAGAAGCAACGATTCATTATCTTTGTCGTATTTGGTCTGCAGTAATACTCCACAAACCGAGACAAATAGATACGATCGAAACGATTGTTGCTTTCATACTTGACAAACATTCATTGTAACTTTGTTTGTTTTGTTTCGCTTAAACTTAGAAGTGTGATTCATCATCATATGTCGTATTTGGTCTGCGAGTAATATTCCACAAACTGAGACAAATAGATACAGTCAGAACGATTGTTGCTTTCATACTTCAGCAAACATTCATTGTGATACTTGTTCAATCTTTCAATATTATTCAAAGTATCTTCTAATCCTTTTTGTTCACTTAACTTACTTTAATCCAATAAAGTTGAAGTTAAAATTTTTAAAAAAGAGTACCTAATTCACCCCCTCCCCCTCTTAGGTACTTGAATCCATAAACTCAACAAATTACATTACCTATATTACAATATTTACTATATTATGATAATATACAAAAGATATGTGTATTATTCTTTTCAAATAGGAATAATTATAATAGTTATGCCTCAACCATCAACTTAAGATTTTATTTGAGATAGTTCATCTATCACATTCTTATATACACAACTAATATGCACTTAATCAGTTTTAAGCCTAAGAGGAATATTGTCGCCTTAAGAAAGACTTATGTTTATAAATAGCTCAAACTTAGTACATACTACATGCTACGTAGTAGTCTAGTTCCCAATTCAAATGAATTTCAATATCTCGTATGCGTTTTATTATATTAAAAATATATTTATATAAGGCACTTTTGCATAAATTTATCTAAAACGATAATTAACATAATTACTTTTATTTAACCATTAATAAAATTGTGGGCGTATCCGTTTTACAATAACGTTAGTAGAATGGAGTACCTCTATATATTAACATATGAAATTTATCTGAGAGGATGGAGTATAAATATCTAACGTTATATGCTTAGCTTTTGTGTGATATCACAAATTCTTATATGTGAGACAAAATTTGACGTGAGATAAAGGGATAAATAAGATTAGTAAGTCTCTCTTGTGATGGGTACATCTGTCACAAGCTTGTGACATGTCAAATATCACATATATGGGTGGATAAGACAAAAGTAAAAGTGTCTAAGGAATTACGAACGACTTGTCTTCATCTACCTAAGTAAGTTTTATTTGACCCGTCACAACTTACAAGCTTATGACAGATATTACACGTCACAAATGAAAATTTTGTGCAAGTGAGAGGGACAAATCAAAGGGCAAATAAAAAAGGGTTATGAGTGGTCATAAGTCATAAGCTTGTAACCGTCACAAATAAGACTGTCTGAATGCATGCCTAAACATTACAACTTAAGACGGATAGTGCCCGTCTTAAGTAAGAATTTGTGAAACATTTATAACGAGTCCGATCAAATATGGTTGTATGATTTTCTTTTGAGATGTTACTAGGACAGAATTAGATGTGAATTTATGATGGTGTAAAGTACAAAAATTCTCATTATAGACGGACACTATCCGTCTATATGTATAGACGGATACCATTTCTCCTCACAACATACTCATTTGCCATAAAGTGGGATGCATATGGGGGGTGCCCCACCTTGTCCCCCCTACCCATTTTATTAGAGGTCTTTACCCGTCTATACACCCCACCCGTCTATACCAAGACTTATGTTTTTGAATCTTTATATTTAGTGGTGGAAGACGTCGGCCCAAGTTCGTCATAAGAGACATCAGTTGCTCATATGCAAATTTTCATTTGCAATGGACCTTTAATGACGGATTTAAATATGACCATTTTATTGAGAAAAGTGACCATTATTTAATAGGTAATATTTTATGAGTGGTTATTTTTTATTTTAAAGTGATCACATTTAGGTCGTCATAATTTATGACCGTTACAAGAGAGATTAATTGTTACTTGTATTATTTGCAGTACAATTAAAAAAAGAAAAAAACTTTTTTTTGGATGATATAAAATGCAATATCTTAAAATTACAAGTATAAAAATGGTCCACAATCTACATATTATAAAAGCCAAGTTTTTTCTTCCCTTTTGATTGACCACTGAATTTTTACATGTGGGTCCCTTCATATTTTATATTCCATTTAGTTACTCTATCTCCTCAACCTAATTCTTATTCCTAATATTCTATTACTATTTTAATTACTTATGTTAAAATATAAGTTAAAATGTCGCAATTTACATAAAATGTTGCAACTTACATACATTCAACGAGTCTAATATGTCAAATACCTTTAATATAATTCAAATAAAATACGGTTGTATATTATCTGATATTCAAATCTAATATTTGTCAAATATTCGAATCTCCAAATATGCACTATTGATATTGTCACGGTATTGAATAATTAATCACACTCAATTATATGTTCATTCATCTAATAATAGCGCCTGCTATTACGACCCGTGCATTTTTTGCACGGGTATAAAACTAGTTCTATAGAAAGTGGGGGTATTTATGTCCATCTAAAGGTAATAATTTAGCAATAATGAAAACTAGTTTTAGACCCGTGCATAAAATTGCACGGGTTATTTTTAAAATATTATGGAGATTTTTTTTTTTGATTTTAAATAGTTCTATTTTTATCAATATAAGTATTTGTTATGTTTTACTATGATGATATTTTCGATGTTAAAAAAAATCATCATAATGATTTAATCATTATAATTATTATGATATCATATTTTTCGGTTTTAAAAATTTTCATTTTATTAATATTTTTTTTACAAGATCTTTTAGACCTATATTTGTTATGTTGGTTAATTACTAGTTACTAAATTTACTTAGTTAATGATGTATTAAAAATTAGTGAAGTAAACAATTAAATGATCAGAATTTATGTAAGTGATGGTATGAGACTATGAGTGTATAACTAGTGATGAGGTCAACAATCTTTTTTTAAAGTTTTAAGTGTAAGGAGAACGATTCTCCCAGAGAATATAAGAAAAAATGGTACTCCCTTCTATTCACTATATTCTTCCCTATTTCCTTATTTGGATTATTCGGGTTTTCTTCCCTATTTCCTTTTTTTGGTTGATTTGTGTGGTCCAAATTAAATTGCATGTGGGGTAGTGTGTTTTGTGTGGTCCAAATTCACTTTCTTATTTCTCGTGCAAAAAGGAAAGGGGAAGAATATAGTGAATAAGAGGGAGTACTTCAATAGTTAGATGGGTTGTGATAGTTTTCCTTGAAAAAATTTTGGTATCTTCCGGAAGAACCGTTCTCCTTACACCTAAAGCATTATAATAATTACATTTGATAGATTGTGTTTAGGTATAGGAGACAGTCATTTCGGAAGAAACGTGAATTTTTTGTTTTCCTTAAACAACAAACACTATGTTCCTAAGACCATGTTTATCCGTAGTCCCTGTATTAAAATATTAATATTTTTTCTAAACCACATATAAGCCCTAGTTCCCGTTTTTTACTGTTTTATCAAGCCCTACCTTAACCTACTTTAACCATCTTCTTATCTTTTTACTAAACAACAAGAATGACAAAAATAAATAATCATTTGTCCCAAATTTTGTGTGTATAATATATTATTAATGTAACATATATTATTTTTGAATTTTTTGAGTTTTATAATATTTTTTTCATTTAAAAAGGATGTTTTATAAACAATATAAATAAATTATAATGTGCTCCATTAAACCTTCTACCCATTCACTAGCTGCCATGTGGCATGGAAGAGGCAGGAGGTCTTTTTTTGAAATTGTCATCTCATTAATAATCAACTAAGCGTAGGTTACAATGGAGATAACAAATAGACAAAGGAAAATCAAGAGTGCTAACGTAAAAAATACATTCAAAATAACTATCTAAATATCGTAATGATACGCCGCTCCAAAATCATAAATTTCTTGAATCTATGAATAATCGATGTCTTTGCATCCTTCTTGATGGAGGGAAACAGTGTAGTCGTCTTGATGTATTCATCCACGAAACAAATCTGATAATCTCCCCGTCGATTAAAACTTATTTTATTGATAACAATCCCACGAAAAAATGGAAAAACCCCGAAAGAAGGGACGGAACAACAGATCTCACCAAAAGGGAGACTATTATTGAAAATAAGATAGATCTGCATAAAATTAGTTGTTTAAGAAAGCTTTTGAGGGGCTTACCATCGATGGATGATCGATGGAAGCCCCCGAATAATAATGGAGGCTAGGTTTTTTTAGAGAGGGTTTTTTTAGAGAGAGAGAAGGGAGAGGAAGAGGCAGGAGGTCTTGGATAGTGTTCCATATTGGAACGCCTGGAACGACTTTGTGAAACAAGGTCTATATGTCATTTTTGTTTTCCTTTTTATTTTTTACCTTTTTTGTCGTTATTCAAGACCGTGCCCATGTTAGACCTACCTATGAACATGGTCGGAGACTAGTTACATTACCCCTTCCTCCTAAAATATTCGATGGTAGTTAGTCTCTAAATTTTGATCTTGTCGTTATATAGATATTTTCACAATTGAGTTTATTTAAGTACCTTATTTATTCGGTCTTAACTTCATCCTTCTTCTCTAATAAAATGACTAAATGTATTATATTATATTTGATCAACCATCGCACATTAAACAATCAGAAAACGTTAAAAAATCCTTCTATTCATTTAATTCTATACACTTAATTAAAATAATCTTTCCAAACTAATAAAAATGTAACAAATACCTCCTCTTCCAAGGCATGGTTTAAATGGAAGGAATGGAATGGAATACCGCTAAGAAATGGATTTTAAATCCCATACTTGATTTATATTGTTTGATTGGACCTTTGAATGGAATGAAATGTTATATACGGAGTATTATATATGGATGAAGTTTGAATATTGGGTAAAAGTTGTGTATGAGATTAAAGGGGTTTGCATGGAGTTATAATCCATCGGGATTCTCCATTCCAAAACGCTCCAACCAGACATTCTCCATTCCAAAACGCTCCAACCAGACATTAAAATCCATTCCAAAAAATCCAATCAAACATCCAAAATGCTCCAACCAGATATTGGCTGTTTGGTTTATTCACAAATGTATGAGGAATGAGTTTGGAATGAGCCAAACTCATACCAAGTGTTTGTTTGATAAATTTGAGGAAGTCATACCCGCACCACAAATAGGATTATACATCCAGTTGTACCATAAGCATTGTACAACCAATGTATAATAATTCGAGCTTATATGTATTCTTTCTGAGCTAATTCAAAGTTTATGTTTTTAATGTGTAAATGGATAAGTTCAATACTTTCTTATAAAACTCATATTCTTTAACATAAAATTCAGATACTTTATCACAAAACTCAAATTCTACCCTCGTACAACATATATAACTGGTTGTATAGTCCATCAATTGTACTTAGGGATGACAATGTGTCGGGTCTGGGTAGGGTCTACCCGGACCCGAGATTTTCCCTTTGGACACGTACCCGACCCAGACCCGTAAGGGTCTAAAATTTGAGGACCCAAACCCGGACCCTATGAGTATGGGTCGGGTCCGAGTCCACCCGCGGGTCCGAGTTTCAGTCACTTACTAACGTGATTAACAATTATGGGGTATATCCGTATATAATATTAAAAAAAAAAAAATCATACTACTTTAACATTACCAAATCCAATATACATACCAAAGAGATTAAGAAAGACAAAGAAAACCTAAATTAATTTTATCTCCAAATACATGTAAAAGAATCAAATTCGGAACCCTAAAATCAATACCGTACTTGATAGCCGTCTCCATACGACCATCGCTTGTCGCCGCCTATTAGAAAGGTGGTTATCAGTCGCGTATCAGTGCTGTGGTGGTGGTTTCCTTGTGTCAGTGATGCAGTGGTGGTATTGTCAGAAGAGTTTGGTTGAGTTTTATCAATTTATGGGATGAGGAAGAGAAAGAGACTTTACTTCCTCTAGTTTCTACGATCTATCGGTATAAATTCGGAAAAGTTGTGATTTTTTTCTTTTTTTAATAAAGGGTCGGGTATGGGTCTCATAACTTAGACCCGGACCCGAAATATTTTTTTAAGACCCATACCCGACCCATACCAATTGGGTTTGAAAAAATGAGACCCATACTCGACCTATTAGGGTCCGACTCTCAGGGTCTGGATCGCGTCCCCGACCCAGTGCCATCCCTACTTGTACTCATACCTCAAACCCATAAGGTATTAAATTATAGTAAACAAAAATGTGAAAATAAATATTACTTCGTATGACATATTGTAAATGAAATATTTTATATAATTGTTTGATGATTTTATATATTCAAATTATTATTTAAAGTATTAGATTTTTCCATTTTTCAACTTTAACTTATTCAAAACCTATACCACTTACAATTGAAACAAACACAAGAACTTTAACTTATTCGAAACCTATACTGCTTACAATTGAAACAAACACAAGATATGGGGAATAGAGTTCCAACCCAACCCCATACCAGCCGGATATAATTCTTATTCCTGATTTCAAACTCATAGCCATGCGCGAAACAAACGCCCTATAGTGATTTCCAAAACACACTTCATTCTCAATCTCCTCATCCATGTTTGTTTAACTCTCCCTTTCCCCTAACAATAATATCCGTTCCCCAACTCTCAATTCTCCTCACCAATGCCTTCGGTGCTCTCCACCGTACACGGCCAAACCAACTTAAACGATTTTATCTCATCTTCAATTGACAGAACACCTACTGTCTCTTGTACCACCTCGTTCCTCAACCTATCATGGCCACTCATGGGTATATATTCTACAATTGAGAAGATCAAGAGAGACTAAAAAATACTCATATAAACCAATATTTACTAACTTGCCTGATATGTTTCTATGTTAAGTACTTCATCATTCCATGTAATACTTCGTGCAGGCGAAATTTGCTTTTCCATGTGATTTATTCGTGAACCATTCAAAGACATTTGGACAAGTCCTCGATCAGATGCATATCCCGGAGTACTGGAACTAGTCGGAGAATCCTCAAGCTGCCTTTCCTTGACCCGCCTTTTGGCCTCATCTTCCTTCTTATCAGCGAATGTGGTGCACCATCATACGTCCAAAGTAGACTATTAGGGCAACCGGGCAAGCTAAGCCAATGATGAGGAAGAGACCCCAGAAGCTTCCCAGCTCAAGCCTGTAGACTCTAAGCTGACTATCCTGTGAGCTGCAAGCACCACTTCGTAATAGCCATTTGTCGTGGATCCTTTGTAAATCACCGTTTTCTGATAGTTTCAGGATTGCTGTCGACATGTCTGTTGCCAAAGGCGAGTCTCGTGGAAATGCCTGTAAAAATAAAAAAAAATTAGACAAATGGTTAAGGTCTATATGTTTTAGGTCTAAAAATGTGCGGTGGCAAATTAACGTACAAATCCCCAACCGTCTTTAGTGAACTCTTGACCTACGACAGTAAACTCGCATCTGGTTGACAGAAAGAGTTCCATGTATGCGTTCTTGTCTACCAGTGCAGCGATTCCACCATTTTTAGGACCCTTCAACAGGGCTTCAGCACAATCTTCTTCAGACTTCAGAGAAATAAGATGGGACGCTGGAACTTTGAAATTGTCTTTTAGATAATCATAAGCATAAGACCCGTCTCGATATCCTATAGGTTCATTGCTTCTTACCAAACTATGTATATCTTTCACAGGAGAAGAAATTTGTTGCACAGTCAGCATGGATGTCAGACTAGCAGTGTAGCTAGATTTGAGTATCATAATTACAAACAACCATATGATGACCACAACACGACCCAATGTACTTACGATATTTTCCCCTGCATAACCAATAACACGCATGCATCATAAGCCTAATTTTTCATGTTCTACCAAAAAACCCGTGTTTACAAACATTTTAGATAAACGGAAATCCATTACTTACTGTGAGCAAAGAACCAAGTTAAACAGCTGAACCTGCAATTGAACATATATATGAGAATGAGGTTAGTCTAAGAAAAAACCTAGACATGCTAAGAAAAAACGTACCATAAAATTGTCGACATTTGCTTTTCTGGTGGACCTCGGAATTCATCATTAAGCCGGTGCTCGAGAATCCAAACAACACACCCCACAACGATGAAAAATGCAGCTGTAATGCCCCACATCATTGGACATAATGGTCTCAAAAACGCCCAAGCGTTTGTATGTTGGGGCTTAACATTGGCTACAATAACTAAACCTGACTCGATATATGGTTGAGTAAAGTCTGCCTTCATCGTTCTGCTAGTAGTAATTGCAACATCCCCAATCACAGCATCGAATACCTGTAATTAAGTAATTAACAATGAACAAGTTATACTTACCCCTGCGCTCATTTCATTTATTGATGCATGCTGAACATATATGAACAAGTTATACTTACTCCTGCACTAAGGTTATCAATAAGGTCATTGATGTTTGGATCATTAGTCCCGTTGCCAAACGGAACCAATTTATATGGAAGAGCATATGGCAGCAAATTCACAGCAGACGTGAATACATCGATGCAAAGGCCTGAGAATGAATCAGTTTGTGGTGAATATGAAACAAACTCACGATAAACAACTCGTCTTGGAACTCCGATCCTTAGAAGCTTGCCATTTGTAGGGTAAGCCCATCCGCGAGGCTTATCTGTAGTGTGTCCAGGCCAAATTACACTAAACAACCGCGGACTTGAACTTGTTTGCTGGGATTGTTTAGAGGACAAAACTTCCGGGGCTTGAATTGTAAGGCCGAAGGAGTTAGACCAATATCCTATTGTATTATGCCCGGTCCCTGCTATGTTGAGTATATCGAAAGCAGGATTGATCAGGTTCCTATCCGAATCAAATCGAATCTGGCCTGTCAACCCTGTCATGTTTATACGAAGTATGTTGGATAAAAACTCGTCTCCTCCATCAAACATATTCATCGTATCAAGGTGTATGTTACTCCTTTTCAACTGACTTAACATCAAATCATTTGAGAATGATACGTTATTTCCTTGATTGAAGAATTCATCTAAGGCACGGGCAAGAATCCAAACGGTATCATAAGCATATAGACCGTAAGTGTTCAATCCAAATGATGCACTACTATTCTCTTTTCTAACTAAATCACTCCACCGAGACATGAAGTCTGTTTTGGCTTGTGACTGTGGCGTGTGCATACGCAAGGTGAGTAGCCCTTGGATGTCACTCATTGCACTGGAAGAAAGCGGAGAATAAGTATCTATGACATCAGTAAGCCAATTGGTAGCAATCCACACATAACTACTATCTAGCAATTGAAGAGAGTTAGCGACATTAAGCACTTCCATCCCTAGGGTACCGTAAGTATGAAGAACAAGGATCCTAGATTCTTGCATGCTCACCTGAAACAATACTTGCATAATTTCTTCTCGACCAGCATCCAGGTTCATGATTGCTTTATAGCTTATACTACACTGCTTCGCTGCTAACTTATCGCCTAGATAAGCTATCCCATTTCTACCATAATCGTCATCATTATAAATGACTGTCACTTGCCTCCATCCAAAGTAAGAAACTATTTCTGCTATAGCTGCCATTTGGAAAAGATCACTCTGGACCATTCTTACAAAGAAAGGGTACTGGAGGGACGAAATAGTCGGGTCTGAGGCTGCATAGGAGACCAAAGGGACTTGAAGACCACTTGCCAGGACAGCAATCATGTGCGCAAGCACACATGACTCCGGCCCTATGATTGCCACTACATCTTTCTCCATAAGCCTCATTGCTGCAAGAAAAAAAGGAGCAACAACAATACCAAACAATACTTCAGAAATTATACTACCAAGTATAAAACCAAAACTCATACCGCAAATTCTCATATGAGAGAGTCTCATGTTTACATTATTACTAAACTATAATGGCATTGACCCATATTACAAGGTAGTCATTCTACTTCAAATTCTCATGTAAGATCATATAAGACCGTCTCTTGATAAGATTATAATGAGAGTGACCCATATTACCAGGTAATTACTCCTCAACTTCAGGAGTTTAATATGTAATCCCTTTGTCTCAATCATCTTCGAACCTTTGATTAAAATACTTCTCACGGAGATTAAAAACATAAATAAATGATTGGAACAGAGAGAGCATATAAGCTATGACACTACTTGAACTTGAGCCAAAATATGCATATTTTTCATAAAAATAGTCATCCATGTCTAACACTTGGACACGCACCGGTGTCAGATGCTTCTAAAGATACTTCTAAACGAGTCTGAGTATAACATAAGCTACAAATCAAAACTAGAAAGGCCAAAATTAACAAAAACATAATAACAAAATGTAAGAAATTACCCTCAACAAATCCAAGGAATCCACTAAACTTGCTATCTTGAATTGAGACATTCAATTTAGTACCATGAAGAACATCTGGAGAAGAATTAACATCATCAACTGCAGCTTGAATTGCAACTCTTACAACTCTGCCAATTGCAGACTTAGATGATGAAATTGCTCCAATCTTCACTAATTTAGGTCTTAATGAAGGATTAGTATCACCATTAGTTAAATTAAGCACCCCATCTTTCATAATTAATCCCATTAACAAAAAAATTCTCAATACCCTCAATAATATCATCTTAAACCGTATTTATGGTGTAACACGGTCTATTTTAAAAAAATGGTAAAATTTAAGAAACCAAGTTATTAATTTTTTTGTTTAGAAGACACAAAATTTGTTGAATTTACTAATTCCTTAAGAACCCAATTCTTAGATTGGTAATAAAATGCTAAAATTTAAGAACCCAAGTTCTTAAATTGTCTGATGATGTAGAGTTTTTAGACTTTATTACAGTATGTGTTGGCGAAAGCATTGAGTGCATTTTTTGGTAGTAGAATTGTCTGATGATGTAGAGTTTTTAGACTTTTATGTCTTGACTTTTTTTTTTTTTTTTTTTTTTTTGGTGACGAGGGGTTGAATCCCCCCGGGCACATGCAATACCCTGCAAACCACGTGTGCCATGTAAGACATCCTTTAGGATGACAGAATCGCAAAGACTCCGTGTAGGGAGTCGAACCCGGGACCTCTCAATTTGTTGCCATTGCAACGCTTTGAGGCACTCCCGCACTCCACTACACTCAAGCCACTTTGGTTTAACTTTTTTTTATTGCTTTTAATAACTTTATTATTTACCCTTTGTTCCGGTCATTTGTTAACCGATTCCATTTTGCTCGTGTCTCAGTTAATTGTTATCTTTTCAGTTAATTGTTATCCTTTCTATTTCAACAAATAACTAGATGACCAATTTAATCATTCACACACAATTTATTCCACTTGTCATTTAATAATTGACCACCTCCTTTTTCCTTGATTTTTGTGCCAAAATCAAAGTACAATGACGGAGGGAGTAGTTGATTGCACATGAGGTTGATATGACACATAAAAAAGAGATATCCATGAATTCATGTTTAAGATTGATGGTCTGATTGTCTTTAATTTTGGCCAAACATTAAAAAAAGATGAAGAGGTCAATTATTGGGTAATAGGTAGACCAAATTGAATTCAATAGCTTATTAAAATCGTTCCTAAAATAGAAAGACAAACAATTGACTGATACGCACTCAAAAACTGTCGCGGGTGTTGCCAAGGCAGTATCGGTCTCTTGCCCAAATTTTCGATGTAATTCAAGCTCGAGCATACTAGGAGCGGTCTCAAAATTAGGAGAAGTTTGATTAATATACGATGCAACAATATCATACTTACCTGGTAAACCACGGACCAGTCGTATGACCAGACGACGATCAGTGACCGAGGCATCGACATCTTATAGCATCATAACGAGTTCCCGGAGGCGTTGGAAATAAACCTCCAAGGACGGCATATTCGCGGTTTAAGGGCATTAAACTCGGACTCAAGAGCAGCAGCGCGAGCCCCTTTATTATTGTTGATGATGTTCTCAACCCGGATGTAATACCTCGTAATTATGCAAGTGATCACTAGACCGAGTAAAGAACCCACTTGGCCGAGTGCAGCTCCACTCGACCGAGTGGAGGACCGAGTACCCCAATTCAGTGGGCTGGAAAGTTGGTGTAATACTACGGTTTTCTAAGTCTGTCACTCGGCCGAATATGGCTTACTCGATCGAGTAAGTGCGTCGTGTATTTCTAATCAGGCTACTGTCAAGGAATACTCGGCCGAGTAGGGGATACTCGGCCGAGTATACTCTATACTCGACCGAATACCCGGTCAGTTACAGGTTATTTCCGGAGATTCGATTAAAAGAGTTGAGGGGTATTTATTATATTCCGTCAGTTTCTAAATCATTTTACAATCCCTAAAAGTTTACTACGACTCTCTCTCAACTCTCTTAATCACGTTGTTGTTTTGTAAAACCTGAGGTGATCCATTCGGGGATGGTGAGCAGATTATGACAGGTAATGGAGATGTTTAGCTATGGGACAGTCATGGGGATTCATCAATTTTGTTCCGAAACCCTGGAATCCGAAAAACCGTGTATTACACTTCAAATTGAGCTGTTTGGGAGGTCGTACCGGACCCTGTTTCTTTTTTTCAGGTTTTTATATCAGGTGTCAGAGTTCATTTCAGGATTGAACTTATTCGATTTCCAGCCTCAATTAACGAATATTAATCCATTTTTCACGATTATCCTAGGTTCGACGAATGCTGGTTTATCGCATACCGGCACCCCCAAATGTCCTCCGTTTTGCCTTAAATTTTATGTGGCCGCTTTATCTGACCTGAGAAACTTTCTGTGAGATTTCTGTAGAATTTTGTTCCGAAACCCTGAAATCCCGAAAAACCGTGTATTATACACTTCAAATTGAGCCGTTTGAGAGGTCGTACCGGACCCTGTTTCTTTTTTGTCAGGTTTTTATATCACGTGTCAAAGTTCATTTCAGGATTGAACTTATTCGATTTCCAGCCTCAAATAACGAGTATCAATCCATTATTCACGATTATCCGAGGTTCGACGAATGCTGGTTTATCGCATACCAGCACCGCCAAATGTTCTCTGTTTCGCCGCAAATTTTGTGTGGCCGCTTTATCTGACCAGCGGAACTTTCTATGTGATTTCTGGAGAATTTTGTTCCGAAACCCTGAAATCTCAAAAAACCGTGTATTATACACTTCAAATTGAGCCGTTTGGGAAGTCGTACCGGACCCTGTTTCTTTTTTTTTCAGGTTTATATCATGTGTCAGAGTTCATTTCTGGATTGAACTTATTCGTTTTTCAGCCTCAAATAACGAGTATTAATCGATTTTTTACGATTATCCGAGGTTCGACGAATGCTGGTTTATCGCATACCGGCACCCCAAAATGTCCTCCGTTTCGCCTCAAATTTTATGTGGCCGTTTTATCTGACCTGAGGAACTTTCTATGAGATTTCTGTAGAATTTTGTTCCGAGACCCTAGAATCACGAAAAACCGTATATTTATACACTTCAAATTGAGCCGTTCGGGAGGTCGTACCGGACCCTGTTTGTTTTTCTCCTGGTTTTATATCAGGTGTCCGAGGTCATTTCAATATTTAACTTATTAGATTTCCAGCCTGAAATAATGAGTATTAATCCATTTTTCACGATTATCCGAGTTTCAACGAATGCTGGTTTATCGCATACTGGCACCCCCAAATGTCCTCCATTTCGCCTCAAATTTTTTGTGACCGCTTTATCTGACTCTAGGAACTTTCGGTGTGATTTCTAGAGAATTTTTTCCGAGCCGTTCGGCAGGGCGTACTGGACCCTGTTTGTTTTTCTCTTTGTTTTTCTATCACGTGCCCGAGGTTATTTTAGGATTTAACGTATTCGATTTCCAGCCTAAAATAACGAGTATTAATCCATTTTTCACGATTATCCGAGGTTCGACGAATGCTGGTTTATCGCATACCGGCACCGCCAAATGTCTTCCGTTTCGCCTCAAATTTTGTGTAGCCGCTTAATCTGACCCGAGGAACTTTCTGTGTGATTTTAGGAGAATTTTGTTCCGAGACCCTAGAATCCGGAAAAACCGTGTATTATACACTTCAAATTGAGCTGCTTGGGAGGTCGTACCGGTCCCTGTTTCTTTTTCTTCTGCTTTTCTATCATGTGTCAGAGTTCATTTCAGAATTGAACTTATTCGATTTACATCCTCAAGTAACGAGTATTAATCCATTTTTCACGATTATCCGAGGTTCGACGAATGCTGGTTTATCGCATATCTGTACCCACAAATGTCCTCCGTTTTGCCTCAAATTTTGTGTGGCCGTTTTATCTGACCCGAGGAACTTTCTGTGAGATTTCTGTAGAATTTTGTTCCGAAACCCTGAAATCCCAAAAAACCGTGTATTATACATTTCAAATTGAGTAGTTCTGGAGGTCGTATCGAACCATGTTTGTTTTTCTCCTGATTTTTCTATCACTTGGCCGAGTTCATTTTAGGATTGAACTTATTCGATTTTCAGCCTCTAATAACAAGTATTAATCCTTTTTTCACGATTATCTGAGGTTCGACGAATGCTGGTTTATCGCATACATGTACCCCCAAATGTCCTCCGTTTTGCCTCAAATTTTGTGTGGCCGCTTTATTTGACCCGAGGAACTTTCTGTGAGATTCCTGGAGAATTTTGTTCCGAAACCCTGAAATCCCGAAAAATCGTGTATTATACACTTTAAATTGAGCCGTTCGGGAGGTCATATCGTACCCTGTTTGTTTTTCTCCTGGTTTTTTTATATCAGGTGTCCGAGGTCATTTCAAGATTTAACTTATTTGATTTCCAGCCTCAAATAACGAGTATGAATCCATTTTTCTCGATTATCCGAGTTTCGACGAATGCTGGTTTTTCGCTAAATTGAGCCGTTCGGGAGGTCATATCGGACCCTGTTTGTTTTTCTCCTGGTTTTTTTTATATCAGGTGTCCGAGGTCATTTCAAGATTTAACTTATTTGATTTCCAGCCTCAAATAACGAGTATGAATTCATTTTTCTCGATTATCCGAGTTTCGACGAATGCTGGTTTTTCGCATACCGGCACCCCCAATTATCCTCCGTTTCGCCTCAAATTTTTTGTGACCACTTTATCTGACCCAAGGAACTTTCTGTGTGATTTCTGGAGAATTTTATTCCGAGACCCTGGAATCCCTAAAAACCGTGTATTATACACTTCAAATTGAGCCGTTTGGGAGGTCGTACAGGTCCCTGTTTCTTTTTCTCCTGCTTTTCTATCACGTGTCAGAGTTCATTTCAGGATTGAACTTATTCGATTTACATCCTCAAGTAGCGAGTATTAATCCATTTCTCACGATTATCCGAGGTTCGACGAATGCTGGTTTATCGCATATCTATACCCCAAAATGTCCTCCGTTTTGCCTCAAATTTTGTGTGGCCGCTTTATCTGATCCGAAGAACTATCTGTGAGATTTCTGGAGAATTTTGTTCTGAAACCCTGAAATCCCAAAAAATCGTGTATTATACACTTCAAATTGAGCCGTTCGGGAGGTCATAGCGGAACCTGTTTGTTTTTCTCCTGGTTTTATATCAGGTGTCCGGGGTCATTTCAAGATTTAACTTATTTGATTTCCAGCCTCAAATAACGAGTATGAATCCATTTTTCTCGATTATCCGAGGTTCGACGAATGCTGGTTTTTGGCATACCGGCACCCTCAATTGTCCTCTGTTTCACCTAAAATTTTTTGTGACCGCTTTATCTGACCCGAGGAACTTTCAGTGTGATTTCTGGAGAATTTTATTCCGAGACCCTAGAATCCTGAAAAACCGTGTATTATATCAGGTTTCCGAGGTCATTTCAGGATTTAAGTTATTCGATTTCCAATCTCAAATAACGAGTATTAATCCATTTTTCACGATTATCGGAGGTTCGACGAATGTGCGTTAATCGCATACCGTCACCCTCAAATGTCGTCCGTTTCGCCTCAAATATTTTGTGGCCGCTTTATCTTACCCGATGAACTGTATGGAGAATTTTTTTCCGAGATCCTGGAATCCCGAAAAACCGTAAATTATACACTTCAAATTGAGCCGTTCGGGAGGTCGTACCGGACCCTGTTTGTTTTTCTCTAGGTTTTTATATCAGGTGTCCGAGGTCATTTCAGAATTTAACTTATTCGATTTCCAGCTTCAAATAACGATTATTAATCCATTTTTCACGATTATCCGAGGTTCGGCGAATGCTGGTTTATCGCATACCGGCACCCCCAAATGTCCTCCGTTTCGCCTCAAATTTTGTGTGGACACTTTATCTGACACCAGGAATTTTTTGTGAGATTTCTGGAGAATTTTGTTCTGAGACCCTGGAATCCCGAAAAACCGTGTATTATACACTTCAAACTGAGCCGTTCGGGAGGTCGTACCAGACCCTGTTTGTTTTTCTTCTGGTTTTATATCAGGTGTCCGAGCTCATCTAAGTATTTAACTTATTCGATTTCCATCCTTAAATAACGAGTATTAATCCATTTTTCACAATTATCCAAGGTTCGACGAATGCTGGTTTATCGCATACCGACACCCCCAATTGTCCTCCGTTTCGCCTCAAATTTTTTAAGACCCCTTTATCTGACCCGAGGAACTTTCTGTGTGATATATGGAGAATTTTGTTCCGATTCTTAGGAATACCGAAGAACCGTGTATTATACACTTCAAATTGAGTCGTTCGGGAGGTCGTACCGGACCATGTTAGTTTTTCTCCCTGTTTTTCTATAACGTGTTCGAGTTCATTTCAGGATTGAACTTATTCGATTTCCAGCCTCAAATAATGAGAATTAATTCATTTTTCACGATTATCGGTGGTTCGGCGAATGCTGGTTTATCGCATACGGGTAGCCACAAATGTCCTCCGTTTCGCCTCAAATTTTGTGTGGCCGCTTTATCTGACCCTAGGAACTTTCTGTGTGATTTCTAGAGAATTTTGTTCCGAGACCCTGGATTCCCGAAAAACATTGTATTATACATTTCAAATTGAGTCGTTCGGGAGGTCGTACCGTACCCTGTTTGTTTTTCTTCTGGTTTTTCTATCACGTGTCCGAGTTCACTTCAGGATTTAACTTTTTCGATTTCCAGCCTCAAATAATGAGTATTAATCCATTTTTTCACGATTAGCGGAGGTTCGACGAATGCTGGTTTATCGCTTACCCGCACCCCCAAATGTCCTCTGTTTCGCCTCAAATTTTGTGTGACCGCTTTATCTGACCCAGGGAACTTTATGTGTGATTTCTGGAGAATTTTGTTTGGAAACCCTGGAAACCTTGGAATCCCGAAAAACCGTGTATTATACACTTCAAATTGAGTCGTTCGGGAGGTCGTTTCGGACCATGTTTGTTTTTCTCCCTGTTTTTATATCACGTGTCCGAGTTCATTTCAGGATTGAATTTATTCGATTTCCAGCCTCAAATAACAAACATTAATCCATTTTTCACGATTATCCGAGGATCGAAGAATGCTGGTTTATCGCATACCGGCAACCCCAAATGTCCTCCGTTTTACCCCAAATTTTATGTGGCCCCTTTATCTGACCCGAGAAACGTTCTGTGTGATTTCGGAAGAATTTTGTTTCGAAATTCTAGAATCTCGAAAAACCGTGTATTATACACTTCAAATTGAGTCGTTCGGGAAGTCGTACCAGACCCTGTTTGTTTTTCTCCTGATTTTTCTATCACGTGTCCGAGTTCATTTCCGGATTTAACTTATTCGATTTCCAGCCTCAAATAACGAGTATTAATCTATTTTTCACGATTATCCGAGTTTCAGCGAATGCTGGTTTATCGCATACCGGCACCCCCAAATGTCCTCTGTTTCGCGTCAAATTTTGTGTGGTCGCTTTATCTGACCCATGAAACTTTCTGTGAAATTTCCGAAGAATTTTGTTCCGAGACCCTGGAATCCCGAAAAACCGTGTATTATACACTTCAAACTGAGCCGTTCGGGAGGACGTACCGGACCTTGTTTATTTTTCTCCTGGTGTTATATCAGGTGTCCGAGGTCATCTAAGTATTTAACTTATTCGATTTCCATCCTCAAATAACGAGTATTAATCCATGTTTCACGATTATCCGAGGTTCGACGAATGCTGGTTTATCGCATACCGGCACCACCAAATGTCCTTCGTTTTACCTCAAATTTTGTGTGGCCGCTTTTTCCGACCCGAGGAACTTTCTGTGTGATTTCTGGAGAATTTTGTTCCGAAACCCCGGAATCCCGAAAAAACGTGTATAACACTTCCAATTGAGCCGTTCGGGAGGTCATACCGGTCCTTGTTTGTTTTCTCCTGTTTTTATATCTGGTGTCTGAGGTAATCTAAGTATTTAACTTATTCGATTTCCATCCTCAAATAACGAGTATTAATCCATGTTTCACGATTATCCGAGGTTTGACGAATGTTGGTTTATTGCATACCGGCACCCCCAAATGTCCTTCGTTATGCCTCAAACTTTGTGTGGCCGCTTTATCTGACCCGAGGAACTTACTGTGTGATTTCTCGAGAATCATGTTCCGAGACCCAGGAATCTGGAAAAACCGTGTATTATAAATTTCAAATTAAGTCGTTCGGGAGGTCGTACCGGACGCTGTTTGTTTTTCTCCCGGTTTTTCTATCACGTTTTCCGAGTTCATTTCAGGGTTGAACTTATTCGATTTGCGGCCTCAAATAACGAGTATTAATCCATTTTTCACGATTATCGGAGGTTCGACTAATGCTGGTTTATCGCATATCGACACAGTTAAATGTCCTCCGTTTCGCATCAAATATTGGGTGGCCGCTTTATCTGACCCGGGGAACTTTCTGTGTGATTTCTGGAGAATTTTGTTCCGAGACCCTGGAGTCCAGAAAAACCGTATGTTATACACTTCAAACTGAGCCGTTCAGGAGGTCGTACTGGACCCTGTTTCTTTTCTCCTTGTTTTATACCAGGTGTCCTAGGTCGTTTTAGGATTTAACTTATTCAATTTTCTGCCTCAAATACTGACTATTAATCCATTTATCACGATTATCCGAGGTTCGACAAATGCTGGTTTATCGCATACCGGCACTACCAAATGTCCTCTGTTTAGCCTCAAATTTTGTGTGACCGCTTTATCTGACCCGAGGAACTTTCTGTGAGATTTCTCGAGAATTTTGTTCCGAGACCCTGCAATCCCGAAAAACCGTGTATTTATATACACTTCAAATTGATCCATTTGGGAGGTCGTACCGGACCCTGTTTGTTTTTCTCCTAGTTTTCTATCGCGTGTCAGAGTTCATTTTAGGATTGAAATTAATTGATTTCCAGCCTCAAATAACGCGTATTAATTCATTTTTCACGATTATCCGAGGTTCGACGAATGCTGGTATATCGCATACCGGCACCCCCAAATGTCCTCCGTTTTGCCTCAAATTTTGGGTGGCCGCTTTATCTGACTCGATGAACTTTTTGTGTGATTTCTGGAAAATTTTGTTCCGAAACCACAGATTCCCGAAAAACCGTGTATACACTTCAAATTGTGTGGATCGGGAGGTCGTACCGGACCCTGTTTATTTTTCTCCCGGATTTTCTATCATGTGTCCGAGTTCATTTCAGGATTGAACTTATTCAATTTCCAGCCTCAAATAACGAATATTAATCCATTGTTCCGTGATATACTCTGTTTCGCCTCAAATTGAGTGTGACCGCTTTATCTGACCCGAACAATTTTCGTGTGATTTCTAGAGAATTTTGTTCCGAGACCCTGGAATCCCGAAAAACCGTGTATTATACACTTCAAACTGAGCCGTTCGGGAGGTCGTACCGGACCCTGTTTATTTTTCTCCTGGATTTATATCAGGTGTCCGAGGTCATCTAAGTATTTAACTTATTCGATTTCCATGCTCAAATAACGAGTATTAATCCATGTTTCACGATTATTCGAGGTTCGACGAATGCTGGTTTATCGCATACCGGCACCACCAAATGTCCTTCGTTTTACCTTAAATTTTGTGTGGCCGCTTTTTCCGACCCGAGGAACTTTCTGTGCGATTTCTGGAGAATTTTGTTCCGAAACCTTGGAATCCCGAAAAAACGTGTATAACAATTCAAATTGAGCCGTTCGGGAGGTTATACCGGACCCTTTTTGTTTTTCGCCTGGTGTTATATCAGGTGTCTGAGGTCATCTAAGTATTTAACTTATTCGATTTCCATCCTCAAATAACGAGTATTAATCCATGTTTCACGATTATCCGAGGTTCGACGAATGTTTGTTTATCGCATACGGGCACCCCCAAATGTCCTCCGTTATGCCTCAAACTTTGTGTGACCGCTTTATCTGACCCGAGGAACTTACTGTGTGATTTCTCGAGAATTTTGTTCCGAGACCCAGGAATCCGGAAAAACCGTGTATTATAAACTTCAAATTAAGTCGTTCGGGAGGTCGTACCGGAAGCTGTTTGTTTTTCTCCCGGTTTTTCTATCACGTGTTCCGAGTTCATTTCAGGATTGAACTTATTCGATTTGCAGCGTCAAATAACGAGTATTATCCATTTTTCACGATTATCGGAGGTTCGACGAATGCTGGTTTATCTTATAACGACACCGTCAAATGTCCTCCACTTCGACTCAAATTTTGGGTGGCCGCTTTATCTGACCCGAGGAACATTCTATGTGATTTCTGGAGAATTTTATTCCGAGACCCTGGAATCCCGAAAAACCGTATATTATACACTTCAAATTGAGCCGTTCGGGAGGTCGTACTGGACCCTGTTTCTTTTCTCCTTGTTTTATACCAGGTGTCTCAAGTCATTTTAGGATTTAACTTATTCAATTTTCTGCCTCAAATACTGACTATTAATCCATTTATCACGATTATCCGAGGTTCGACAAATGCTGGTTTATCGCATACCGGCACCCCCAAATGTCCTCCTATTAGCCTCAAATTTTGTGTGACCGCTTTATCTGACCCGAGGAACTTTCTGTAAGATTTCTCGAGAATTTTGTTCCGAGACCCTGCAATCCCGAAAAACCGTGTATTATACACACTTCAAATTGAGCCATTTGGGAGGTTGTACCAGACCCTGTTTGTTTTTCTCCTGGTTTTCTATTACGTGTCATAGTTCATTTCAGGATTGAACTTATTTGATTTCCAGCCTCAATTAACGAGTATTAATCCATTTTTCACGATTATCCGAGGTTCGACGAATGCTGGTTTATCGCATACCGGCACCCATAAATGTCCTTCGTTTCCCCTCAAATTTTGTGTGACGGCTTTATCTGACCCGAAGAACTTTATGTGTGATTTCTAGAGATTTTTTTCACCGACCCTGGAATCCCGAAAAACCGTGTATACACTTCAAATTGTGTGGTTCGGGAGGTCGCACCGGACCCTGTTTGTTTTTCTCCCGGATTTTCTATCACGTGCCCGAGTTCATTTCAGGATTGAACTTATTCAATTTCCAGCCTCAATTAACGAGTATTAATCCATTTTTCACGATTGTCCGAGATTCGACGAATGATGGTTTATCGCATACCGGCACCCATAAATGTCCTTCGTTTCCCCTCAAATTTTGTGTGACGGCTTTATCTGACCCGAAGAACTTTATGTGTGATTTCTAGAGAATTTTGTTCCGAGACCCCGGAATCCCGAAAAGCCGTGTATTATATACACTTCAAATTGAGCCGTTCGGGAGGTCGTATCGGACAGTGTTTGTTTTTCTCCTGGTTTTTCTATTACGTGTCAGAGTCCATTTCAGGATTGAACTTATTCGATTTCCAGCCTCAAATAACAAGTATTAATCCATTTTTTTACGATTATCAGAGGTTCTACGAATGCTGGTTTTTCGCATACCGGCACCCCCAATTGTTCTCCGTTTCCCCACAAATTTTGTGTGGCCGCTCTATCTGACCCGAGGAACTTTATGTGTAATTTCTAGAGAATTTGTATCTGAGACCCTGGAATTCCGAAAAACCGTGTATTATATACTCTTCAAATTGAGCCTTTCGAGAGGTCGTATCGGACCCTGTTTGTTTTTCTCCTGGTTTTTCTATCACGTGTCAGAGTTCATTTCAGGATTGAACTTATTCGATTTCCAGCCTCAAATAACGAGTATTAATCCATTTTTCACGATTATCGGAGGTTCAACGAATGCTGGTTTATCGCATACCGGCACCCCCAAATGTCCTCCGTTTCCCCTCAAATTTTTTCTGATCGCTTTATCTGACCCGAGGAACTTTATCTGTGATTTATAAAGAATTTTGTTCCGAGACCCTGGAATCCTGAAAAACCGTGTATTATACACTTCAAATTGAGCCATTCGGGAGGTCGTGTAATACCACAGTTATATGAGTTTAGTATACTCGGCCAAATAAGGCTTACTCGGCCTAGTATCGTGTCGTGTGTTTCTGGTCAGGCTACTGTACAGGAATACTCGACCGAGTACGGTAATACTCGACCGAGTATCCGGTCTGACGGGTTAAATTCTGCTTTTTGGTTAATGTGATTAGGGATTATCATAAATTACATTTTTACAGTTTCTAAATCATTTTACCAAAAAACTCAACGACGCTCATATCTCTCTAATTACCCTAATCACTCTCAAGGTTAATTGATCGATCGCAAGTCTACACTTCCGTCTCTTGTCTGATTTCATTTGTAAGTCTCTAGTTCTTTGTAATCAGCAAATATGTTGTCTTTTAGGGTCTGGCCCTAATTATAGTTTGGGTTAATTTGGGGGTTTAGGGTTTGGTTCTCATATGTGTGTTTATTATTGATTATCATTGTTGTAGGTGACGATGTGGTATTTGTTATGCATTGGTATGATTGTTTGCAGTGTAGTGGATTGCGAAAAGGTAGGATTTCCCTACTCAGTTTCTGTCTAATTGAATTGAGATTTATGTGTTATTTGTTGTACGATTGGTATTGTGATCATCTATTGGTGTTGGTGTTGTGTGGTGTTGGTGTTGTGTTGTGATGATTGTGGTGGAGTCACTTGCGGGAGTGGCATCACACCCTAGTTCGCCCTCCGTGGAACCCGCCACGGGAGGGGATGTGCACATTAAGGGACAAGAATTTTCTTGTTGATGAGCGGGATCTTGGTGGGTGTGGTTGCGGTCCCCCACAGGCATGTGATTGACTTTAGTGGGTGTGGCTGCAGTCCCCTACTGGTGTGTGATTGGGAGTTGGAGGTGGCTGGTGATCAATATCTATCTTTCGTACTTGTCTTGCTTTGCTTATTCAGTAACTGACCCCGTTGTTGTTTTATAAAATCTGTGGTGATCCATTTGGGGATGGTGAGTAGATTGTGACAGGTGATGATGTTTATTAGCTATGTGGACGAGATGGGGAGTAATCACTCGAATCTAGCTTCCGCTGTCATGAGATTTATCATTCGGTGTTAGTAGTTAAACATTAGTAACCTTTATCTTAGTTTTGGAATTTGGAACAATGTAATCATTAACTGTTTATACTTTAATAAATGTTGTTTTTTAATGGTAACTATGATATACTACCATCGAGCAACCGAGATGGTAACAGTCTCTAATGCAAGGGTAGTCCTTAGTATGGTACCTTGTTATGAGGGGGTGTTACAAAGTGGTATCAGAGCCGACGATTCTGGAACCTAAAACAAATGAACCTAATGAACATAGGGAGTCTAAATAAAATGAACCCGGGAAGAGTTGTTTGGAGCTACCGCAAAGTCTTGGGAGACGTCCCGAAGTCGCATTAAGGCCCTTACGATCTCGAGCCGGTCACATGGGGGAGTCTTGGGAATCGTTATGTGTTTCTAGTCATGTGTGTGGTACTTGTAGCTGTGAAAATTGCATAGTTGTTGGATGAAGTGAAAGGATTTGACCATGGTGGTATATGATAAATGAATTGCGTAGTTTTGTGTGACAGATCCTGAAGCATGTTATGTGGTTACTGCTTGGTTTTTGAAACGGGTAGTAGAGTGTCATATATATATATATATATATATATATATATATATATATATATATATATATATATATATATATATATATATATATATATATATATATATATATATATATAGAAAAGCATGTTTAAGTTGTTTAAGGAATGTGAGATTGGAGTATATGTAATGTGAGGTGGGATGTGTTTGTATGATAATGATGATGTTAATGTTTGGTTTGTTGGTAGTAGCATGTGATTACGGCCATGCGTCTATATAAATGAATGTTGTGTTTAATTTTCATGTGAGTATGATAAAAGTTCACATATGTACTGGTTTTTAGAAGTATTGAGTTGTTATTGTTTGCCGTATTCATGTTCAAGTTGTTTTGTTAAGACAAAATTGATTTGTATGAAAACCAATTATGGAAGGGTTGTCTTAAAACTGTCATAAGTCGAGTTCTAGAAATGATATTGTTGTAATTCTAATTGGAGGTGGTAGCTTGTCATCTTACGATTCTAACGATAGGTAACACGCCCTTAATGACCAGTAACGAGTGAGATATGACTGTTTTACGAAAATTGGACGTTGCTGAGAACTGTGTCGGTACTCGGCCGAGTAAGGTAATACTCGACCGAGTATGGGCTACTCGGCCGAGTATTCCCAATACTCGACCGAGTAATCCTTATGTGACAATTGTGTCATTTTCTGGAGTCGAAACTCGGCCGTGTAATATAGTTACTCAACCGAGTACCCTGTACTCGACCGAGTATGCCATGTACTCAACCGAGTACCTCTTTGGGCGGTCATTTTGAGTCGGTGGCTATGTTCTTACATTTGTTTTGAGTCGTAGGGTATGTGAACACGTATGTTTCAGGTCTTAAAGCATTCTTTGTGTATGTGACGGTCTTGATGCGTAAGTTACCAGATACTATAATGTGGAGAATACCGACTTATAAAGGATATGTGTTAGATAGGGAGGGCATGTGTTATATGTGGTTGTGAGGGATAGTGGAAAAAGGAAAGGGAAGATTGATGAGTTTACTGAGGCATGAAGCATGTTTTGTGAGATGAGGTGAGTGATATAATTGCGAGTTAAGTAATATAAAAGAAAGTGTATGAGCAAGGGTAATGCAAGTGTAAAGAAATGTGAGAATGCAAAGATTGAGATGTGGAATGAGGATAATGGCACATTGAGATGTGTAAGGATTTATGTAGGGAGATAGTTAGGATTGTGTTGGTTAAGAATATACATGTGATAAAAGGTTGTTGTAGAGGGATGGAGAAGAGGGGTATATAGTGATCTTAGATGGAGTTATGTCGCGACGTGGGTTTTTAGATAGTGACTGAGTTTGGAAATTTGGATTATCAAGAGGTGAGCTTAGTGTATAATTCTTTGGGAAATTAACAGTAGGAGGTAAATGGTTGGTTTTCTAGGGATACGAAAGGGAAATACAACTAATTAAAGGGTAACCATTAGTTGTGGGCACTTGATGGTGACAAGTAAGAGTGAGTAGTATGACGGGAGAGGATCAGTGATAAGAAAGAATGAGATATTGACATGAATTAAGGGAATTTGAGTTGTGGAGCTACAGGAAGGTAATTGGATTACTAAGGAGTTAGGTAGAAGAAGGAAGAAGATGAATTATTAATTGGTATTAAAAGAAGGATGAAAGTAAGCTAGGAGAACGTTGACCAAAGTTATGGAACATGAAAGTAAGGAATCATGGAAATGTACGATAGCATCATGAGAGGGTGTGAGTTAATGGATATAGTTTTAGGACAACATGTTAGCCATGAGCTTCGAGGAATTAAGTAAAATTTGGTAAAGCATTTGCACGATATGGGATTTTGGTGGTGAGTTGGGCGACTATGCAATAAAGAATAGAATTGGAAAGAATGTTGAGGTAAATTTTGTTGATGGGTGTGAGGTTCGTTATTTAGGATGAAAACCAGAGAGAGGAAACAAATGGTTATATTGTGAAGTGATAGTAAAAGAGTAGTCACATGTAGAATGGTGGTGCCGTAGTGTTGTCGCTAGTGGTAAAGGATGATAATGTTACATAGGAAAGCGAGTTGATCTAAAGAGGTTGATTTTGTGGAGGCCTGATTGGTACGTATGGATGTGAGGGAGTATAAGACGTGGATATAGGAGGTGTTCGCTGGTAGTTGGGGACTAATGATATGGTTATGTTCGCCAGGTGGTGATAATTGTGTGGATGGAGGATATGTTATAAAGGGCATCTGAGTTAAGTTCGGATGAGAGATATTCTTTATCAAGTGGTAACTTACGTAATCAGGGGCTAATTATATTTGTTTATGGGTCCATGATATGTGTAAATGTTTGTGTGAGGTTCTGACCTCACGAGTGATGGTAGGGCGTGATAGTTATAAGTCGTTATATGTTATTCTGTGTAATATGTTGCGTTATGGTCTAGTAAAGCAGCCTTAAGAAAGTCTTCTGGTCAACGAAGTGGTACTGAGTCAGTGTTATGGGATTGTAAAAGTTGCAATATCTATCGATATGGTTGTTGTGCCTCGAGTGGCGATCCGGGCACAGTTTTATAGATTATTGTTTGTTTACGGCCGTTTCTTGTCAGTGTCGGTCTAGGCATATAGAGTGTTGTGTTGTTTATTAATGTCTCTTACCAGTTTCGGCTTGGGAGTGGGGGTAGAGTAGGATATGGAAGAAAGTTGTGTATGTTTCCGTTGTTGTCATGGTATAGTGATATTATGTTATTGGAACATAGTTGTGGCAAGAGTTTTGGGGAATGGGTGTTTGCTGAGTTGGAAGCGGCAAGTGGTTCGTGATCCTTATTGGCACAGTGAGTATAGGGTGTTGGGAACTAGTATTATGTTAAGTTATGGATGAGTTTTACCGCAGTAAACAAGAGAACTTGAGGATCTAGTGTGAGTGTATGTAACATTTGTGGATCGTAAGTTCTGATTGTGGAGATAAGTCCATGTATAAAGAAGTATGTCGTTTGTGGTATAGGTTATGTGGTGTGCCGAATGAATTGAGGTATGAGAACAGCTAGAGTAAGAGAGCCTTGGATATATGAATGGATGTAGTAGGTGTTGAGACTATAGGCGGATATCGTTGACATGCAGTGGTGATAAGGATAATGACAAGATATAGTTAAGGATATAGTATTAGTGAGTTACGAGGACGTAACATTTATCTCTTGTTGCAATGTTCTTTACAAAGCTATCTCTAAGATCATGTGCAATAGGTTGGCTGCTATACTTCCAGACATTATTAGTAAGAACCAAGGGGCATTTGTTAAAGGTAGAAGTATTCTGGAGAATATTTTGATTTGCCAAGACCTGGTAAGGCTCTATAATTGAAGTATGGTGTCCCCTAGGTGCTTATTCAAATTAGATTTGCAAAAAGCTTATGACTCAATTGAATGGCAATTTGTGGAACAAATGTTGGATGCTTTGAATTTTCCTAGCAAGTTTAAGAATTGGGTGATGTGTTGCATCTCTTCTCCTACATATTCTTTAAGTTTGAATGGTGCACATTTTGGATATTTTGAGGGAAAGAGGGGGCTTAGGTAGGGTGACCCTATTTCCCCCCTTATCTTCTGTGTTTGTATGGAGTACTTATCAAGGATACTAGATTATGCTACTAATAGATGGTTCTTTAGATACCATCCTCTTTGTAAAAGCTTGAAGCTGACTCACCTACTTTTTGCTGATGACCTCCTTATGTTTTGTAAAGGGGATGTGCAATCTATTATGCTACTTCTTAGGGCTTTATCTACCTTCTCTGCCTCCTCTGGACTGAGGGTTAATGCTTCAAAATCTGAAGTTGTGTTCAATGGTGTAGCTGCTTCCCTCAAGTTGGATATTATTCAAGTCTCAGGTTTTCAGGAAGGCTCTTTGCCTTTCAAATACCTGGGTATTCCAGTGCAGGCAGTGAGATTAAAAAGAAGTGACTGCAAGGTTTTGATTGAGAAAATTGTTTGCAGAATCAGGGGAATTGGAGCTAGAAAGTTAAGCTATGCAGGCAGACTTATTCTTATTAACTCAGTTCTTAACACTTTGCATAATTACTGGGCCTCAATATTTCTGATTCCTAAAGGAGTTATAAGTAGGATTGAAATGATCTGCAGGAATTTCTTATGGGCTGGTGATGCTGAGTATCAAAGGGTTCCTCTTGTAGCATGGAAGAAAGTCTGTTGCAGCAAGAAAGAAGGTGGTTTAGGTGTGAAAGATGCTAGGGTGTGGAATATTGCAACAATGGGTAAACTTGTCAATTGGATCTATACTAAAGCTGATCGTCTATGGGTTCTTTGGATTGACCATGTGTATATGAAAGGGACAGATTGGAACAGTTATCAACCTCCTCCAGATTCAAACTGGAACTGGAGGAATATCTGTAAGGTTAGGACTATGCTAGCTGCTGGTTTTCAGGGCACTCAGTGGTTAGCAAGTCCCAATGGTTATCTTGTCATTTTACGGTTACCAGTGGATGCAGGGAACACCCCCCTGTCCACTGGTATAAGGATGTTTGGGATGGCTGGGCTACTCCTAAGCATTCTCTCATAGGCTGGCTTATCAAACATGAAGCATTGAACACAAGAGCTAAGTTGTTCTCTTTAGGCCTGTGTAATACTAACAGGTGTGTTCTCTGTGAGAAGGAAGAAGAAGGGCATGGCCATCTCTTTGGGAGCTGTGATTATAGCTCTACGGTTGTTGTTGTGCTAGAGGATTGGTTACATATTAATTTGAGCACTGTCACTGGTATATCTAAGACACAGAAGAAGGTTTATAGAGTGATCAGACTGACTTGCTAGTATGCAGTCTGGATGGAGAGAAACAATTGTCGTGTTGATTTTAAACTGAGAAGACCTGATATTGTTGCAGACGAGATAAAAGCTACAGTGAAGGCAAGGCTGATACAAGTTGTTACTCGGCCTGTTTTAGTAGGGGATAAGAATTGGTTTGCAAGTTTAGGACTTAATATGTGATGTTTTTTTAAAGCCTAATTGTATTATCCAAAGTGTACTACATGTAATATTGATTATTTCATTAATCAAAGCTCACATTTCACCAAAAAAAAAAACATTTATCTTAATAGAAGTAGGATGCGACAAAGAGAGTTTGATGGTTGTACATGTTATAGTATAATTAGAAGTTTGAGTGCTGGTGTAGAGTAAAGGATGGATTTGTGTCGTGGTTGATTTTATTACAGGCAATGGCAGTGCTTGTAGTAGTATGATATTTATGAGTGTGACTAAACTTCGAGAACGAAGTTCGTTTTAAGGGTAGTAGAATGTAACATTCCGTTTTGATGGTTCATCTTGCTTGGTGAGTTGTCTTGGTATTGAGTTTTATAGTGAGCGTTATGGAAGTATGATAGAGTTGGCAACACTTATGTTATGGTTATTCGATAATATTATGGAGTTAGTATCGAGAGGCTATGTTGTAGTTGAGACGATATCGTGGGCCGAGTTGTGGAAGTAAACTTGGTTGGCGGAGTTAGAGTTAGGCGTCCATATTTTATAGATTGGGTTTAAACTTTGGGGACGAAGTTCTTTTTAAGGAGGGAAGACTGTAATAACACAGTTTTTTGAGTCTAGTATAATCGGCCGAATAGGGCTTACTCGGCCGAGTATCATGTCGTGTGTTTCTGGTCAGGCTTACTCGGCCGAATAGGGCTTACCCGAAAAACCGTGTATTATAAACTTCAAATTCGGGAGGTCGTAATGGACCCTGTTTTTTTTTCTCCCGGTTTTTCTATCACGTGTCCGAGTTCATTTCAGGGTTGAAATTATCGATTTCCAGACTTAAATAACGAGTATTAATCCATTTTTCCCGATTATCGGAGGTTCGACAAATGCTGGTTTATCGCATATCGGCACCCCCAAATGTCCTCCGTTTCGCCTCAAATTTTGCGTGACCGCTTTATCTTGCCCGAGTAACTTTATGTGTGATTTCTGGAGAATTTTGTTTGGAATCCCGAAAACTCGTGTATTTATCGGGGGTTCGACGAATGCTGGTTCATCGCATACCGACACCCCCAAATGTCCTCCGTTTCGCCTCAAATTTTGTGTGACCGCTTTATCTGACCCGAGGAACTTTATATGTGATTTCTGGAGAATTTTGTTTGGAATCCCGAAAATCCGTCTATTATACACTTCAAATTGGGTCGTTCGGGAGGTCGTGCCGGACCCTGTTTTTATTTCTCCCTATTTTTCTATCACGTGTCCGAGTTCATTTCAGGATTGAACTTATTCGATTTCCAGCCTCAAATAACGAACATTAATCCATTTTTCACGATTATCCGAGTTTCGACGAATGCTGGTTTATCGCATACCGGCACCCCCCAAATGTTCTTCGTTTTGCTCAAATTTTGTGGCCGCTTTATATGACCCGAGGAACTTTCGTGTAATTTTTGGAAAATTTTGTTCCGAAACACTGGAATCCCAAAAAAAAGTGTATTATACACTTCAAATTGAGTCGTTTGGGAGGTCGTACGGACCATGTTTGTTTTTCTCTCGGTTTTTCTATCACGTGTCCGAGTTCCCTTCTGGATTTAACTTTTTCGATTTCCAGCCTCAAATAACGAGTATTAATCCATTTTTTCACGATTAGCGGAGGTTCGACGAATGCTGGTTTATCGCTTACCGGCACCCCCAAATGTCCTCCGTTTCGCCTCAAATTTTGTGTGACCGCTTTATCTGACCCGGGGAACTTTATGTGTGATTTCTGGAGAATTTTGTTTGGAAACTCTGGAAACCTTGGAATCCCGAAAAACCGTGAATTATACACTTCAAATTGAGTCGTTCGGGAGGTCGTTTCGGACCATGTTTGTTTTTCTCCCTGTTTTTCTATCACGTGTCCGAGTTCATTTCAGGATTGAATTTATTCGATTTCCAGCCTCAAATAACGAACATTAATCCATTTTTCACGATTATCCGAGGATCGACGAATGCTGGTTTATCACATACCGGCACCCCCAAATGTCCTTCGTTTTGCCTCAAATTTTGTGTGGCCGCTTTATATGACCCGAGGAACTTTCAGTGTGATTTCTGGAAAATTTTGTTCCGAAACCTTGGAATCCCAAAAAAACGTGTATTATACATTTCAAATTGAGCCGTTCGGGAGGTCGTACCGTACCCTGTTTGTTTTTCTCCTGGTTTTTCTATCACGTGTCCGAGTTCACTTCAGGATTTAACTTTTTCGATTTCCAGCCTCAAATAACGAGTATTAATCCATTTTTTCACGATTAGCGGAGGTTCGACGAATGCTGGTTTATCGCTTACCTCCAAATGTCCTCCGTTTCGCCTTAAATTTTGTGTGAGTACTTTATCTGACACGGGAACTTTATGTGTGATTTCCGGAGAATTTTGTTTGGAAACCCTGGAATCTCCAAAAACCGTGTATTATACACTTCAAATTGAGTCGTTCGGGAGGTCGTACCGGACCATGTTAGTTTTTCTCCCTGTTTTTCTATAACGTGTTCGAGTTCATTTCAGGATTGAACTTATTCGATTTCCAGCCTCAAATAATGAGAATTAATTCATTTTTCACGATTATCGGTGGTTCGACGAATGCATGTTTATCGCATACCGGTAGCCACAAATGTCCTCCGTTTCGCCTCAAATTTTGTGTGGCCGCTTTATCTGACCCAAGGAACTTTTCTGTGTGATTTCTAGAGAATTTTGTTCCGAGACCCGGATTCCCGAAAAACATTGTATTATACATTTCAAATTGAGCCGTTCGGGAGGTAAATCGCACTGTTTGTTTTTCTCTGGTTTTTCTATCACATGTCCGAGTTCACTTCAGGATTTAACTTTTTCGATTTCCAGCCTCAAATAACGAGTATTAATCCATTTTTTCACGATTAGCGGAGGTTCGACGAATGCTGGTTTATCGCTTACCCGCACCCCCAAATGTCCTCCGTTTCGCCTCAAATTTTGTGTGACCGCTTTATCGACCTGGGAACTTTATGTGTGATTTCGGAGAATTTTGTTTGGAAACCCCGGAAACCTTGGAATCCCGAAAAACCGTGTATTATACACTTCAAATTGAGTCGTTCGGGAGGTCGTTTCGGACCATGTTTGTTTTTCTCCCTGTTTTTCTATCACGTGTCCGAGTTCATTTCAGGATTGAATTTATTCGATTTCCAGCCTCAAATAACGAACATTAATCCATTTTTCACGATTATCCGAGGATCGACGAATCTTTGGTTTATCACATACCGGCACCCCCAAATGTCCTTCGTTTTGCCTCAAATTTTGAGTGGCCGCTTTATATGACCCGAGGAACTTTCAGTGTGATTTATTGAAAATTTTGTTCAAATCTTGAATCCCAAAAAACGTGTATTATACACTTCAAATTGAGTCGTTTGGGAGGTCGTACGGACCATGTTGGTTTTTCTCCCGGTTTTTCTATCACGTGTCCGAGTTCATTTCAGGATTGACCTTATTTGATTTCCAGCCTCAAATAACGAGTATTAATCCATTTTTCACGAATATCGGAGGTTCGACGAATGCTGGTTTATCGCATACCGGCAACCCCAAATGTCCTCCGTTTCGCCTTAAATTTTGTGTGAGTGCTTTATCTGACACGGGAACTTTATGTGTGATTTCCGGAGATTTTTGTTTGGAAATCCTGGAATCTCCAAAAACCGTGTATTATACACTTCAAATTGAGTCGTTTGGGAGGTAAACTTAGGACCATGTTAGTTTTTTCTCCTGTTTTTCTATCACGTGTTCGAGTTCATTTCAGGATTGAACTTATTCGATTTCCAGCCTCAAATAATGAGAATTAATTCATTTTTCACGATTATCGGTGGTTCGACGAATGCTGGTTTATCGCATACCGGCAGCCACAAATGTCCTCCGTTTTGCCTCAAAATTCGTGTGGCCGCTTTATCTGACCCAAGGAACTTTCTGTGTGATTTCTAGAGAATTTTGTTCCGAGACCCTGGATTCCCGAAAAACATTGTATTATACATTTCAAATTGAGCCGTTCGGGAGGTCGTACCGTACCCTGTTTGTTTTTCTCCTGGTTTTTCTATCACGTGTCCGAGTTCACTTCAGGATTTAACTTTTTCGATTTCCAGCCTCAAATAACGAGTATTAATCCATTTTTTCACGATTAGCGGAGGTTCGACGAATGCTGGTTTATCGCTTACCTCCAAATGTCCTCCGTTTCGCCTTAAATTTTGTGTGAGTACTTTATCTGACACGGGAACTTTATGTGTGATTTCCGGAGAATTTTGTTTGGAAACCCTGGAATCTCCAAAAACCGTGTATTATACACTTCAAATTGAGTCGTTCGGGAGGTCGTACCGGACCATGTTAGTTTTTCTCCCTGTTTTTCTATAACGTGTTCGAGTTCATTTCAGGATTGAACTTATTCGATTTCCAGCCTCAAATAATGAGAATTAATTCATTTTTCACGATTATCGGTGGTTCGACGAATGCATGTTTATCGCATACCGGTAGCCACAAATGTCCTCCGTTTCGCCTCAAATTTTGTGTGGCCGCTTTATCTGACCCAAGGAACTTTCTGTGTGATTTCTAGAGAATTTTGTTCCGAGACCCTGGATTCCCGAAAAACATTGTATTATACATTTCAAATTGAGCCGTTCGGGAGGTCGTACCGTACCCTGTTTGTTTTTCTCCTGGTTTTTCTATCACATGTCCGAGTTCACTTCAGGATTTAACTTTTTCGATTTCCAGCCTCAAATAACGAGTATTAATCCATTTTTTCACGATTAGCGGAGGTTCGACGAATGCTGGTTTATCGCTTACCCGCACCCCCAAATGTCCTCCGTTTCGCCTCAAATTTTGTGTGACCGCTTTATCTGACCTGGGGAACTTTATGTGTGATTTCTGGAGAATTTTGTTTGGAAACCCTGGAAACCTTGGAATCCCGAAAAACCGTGTATTATACACTTCAAATTGAGTCGTTCAGGAGGTCGTTTCGGACCATGTTTGTTTTTCTCCCTGTTTTTCTATCACGTGTCCGAGTTCATTTCAGGATTGAATTTATTCGATTTCCAGCCTCAAATAACGAACATTAATCCATTTTTCACGATTATCCGAGGATCGACGAATGCTGGTTTATCACATACCGGCACCCCCAAATGTCCTTCGTTTTGCCTCAAATTTTGAGTGGCCGCTTTATATGACCCGAGGAACTTTCAGTGTGATTTATTGAAAATTTTGTTCCGAAATCTTGGAATCCCAAAAAAACGTGTATTATACACTTCAAATTGAGTCGTTTGGGAGGTCGTACGGACCATGTTTGTTTTTCTCCCGGTTTTTCTATCACGTGTCCGAGTTCATTTCAGGATTGACCTTATTTGATTTCCAGCCTCAAATAACGAGTATTAATCCATTTTTCACGAATATCGGAGGTTCGACGAATGCTGGTTTATCGCATACCGGCAACCCCAAATGTCCTCCGTTTCGCCTTAAATTTTGTGTGAGTGCTTTATCTGACACGGGAACTTTATGTGTGATTTCCGGAGATTTTTGTTTGGAAATCCTGGAATCTCCAAAAACCGTGTATTATACACTTCAAATTGAGTCGTTTGGGAGGTCGTACCGGACCATGTTAGTTTTTCTCCCTGTTTTTCTATCACGTGTTCGAGTTCATTTCAGGATTGAACTTATTCGATTTCCAGCCTCAAATAATGAGAATTAATTCATTTTTCACGATTATCGGTGGTTCGACGAATGCTGGTTTATCGCATACCGGCAGCCACAAATGTCCTCCGTTTTGCCTCAAAATTCGTGTGGCCGCTTTATCTGACCCAAGGAACTTTCTGTGTGATTTCTAGAGAATTTTGTTCCGAGACCCTGGATTCCCGAAAAACATTGTATTATACATTTCAAATTGAGCCGTTCGGGAGGTAAACTGCACTCGTTTGTTTTTCTCCTGGTTTTTCTATCACGTGTCCGAGTTCACTTCAGGATTTAACTTTTTCGATTTCCAGCCTCAAATAACGAGTATTAATCCATTTTTTCACGATTAGCGGAGGTTCGACGAATGCTGGTTTATCGCTTACCTCCAAATGTCCTCCGTTTCGCCTTAAATTTTGTGTGAGTACTTTATCTGACACGGGAACTTTATGTGTGATTTCCGGAGAATTTTGTTTGGAAACCCTGGAATCTCCAAAAACCGTGTATTATACACTTCAAATTGAGTCGTTCGGGAGGTCGTACCGGACCATGTTAGTTTTTCTCCCTGTTTTTCTATAACGTGTTCGAGTTCATTTCAGGATTGAACTTATTCGATTTTTAGCCTCAAATAATGAGAATTAATTCATTTTTCACGATTATCGGTGGTTCGACGAATGCATGTTTATCGCATACCGGTAGCCACAAATGTCCTCCGTTTCGCCTCAAATTTTGTGTGGCCGCTTTATCTGACCCAAGGAACTTTCTGTGTGATTTCTAGAGAATTTTGTTCCGAGACCCTGGATTCCCGAAAAACATTGTATTATACATTTCAAATTGAGCCGTTCGGGAGGTCGTACCGTACCCTGTTTGTTTTTCTCCTGGTTTTTCTATCACATGTCCGAGTTCACTTCAGGATTTAACTTTTTCGATTTCCAGCCTCAAATAACGAGTATTAATCCATTTTTTCACGATTAGCGGAGGTTCGACGAATCCGGTTTATCGCTTACCCGCACCCCCAAATGTCCTCCGTTTCGCCTCAAATTTTGTGTGACCGCTTTATCGACACTGGGAACTTTATGTGTGATTTCGGAGAATTTTGTTTGGAAACCCTGGAAACCTTGGAATCCCGAAAAACCGTGTATTATACACTTCAAATTGAGTCGTTCAGGAGGTCGTTTCGGACCATGTTTGTTTTTCTCCCTGTTTTTCTATCACGTGTCCGAGTTCATTTCAGGATTGAATTTATTCGATTTCCAGCCTCAAATAACGAACATTAATCCATTTTTCACGATTATCTGAGGATCGACGAATGCTGGTTTATCACATACCGGCACCCCCAAATGTCCTTCGTTTTGCCTCAAATTTTGAGTGGCCGCTTTATATGACCCGAGGAACTTTCAGTGTGATTTATTGAAAATTTTGTTCGAAACCTTGAATCCCAAAAAAACGTGTATTATACACTTCAAATTGAGTCGTTTGGGAGGTCGTACGGACCATGTTTGTTTTTCTCCCGGTTTTTCTATCACGTGTCCGAGTTCATTTCGTGGATTGACCTTATTTGATTTCCAGCCTCAAATAACGAGTATTAATCCATTTTTCACGAATATCGGAGGTTCGACGAATGCTGGTTTATCGCATACCGGCAACCCCAAATGTCCTCCGTTTCGCCTTAAATTTTGTGTGAGTGCTTTATCTGACACGGGAACTTTATGTGTGATTTCCGGAGAATTTTGTTTGGAAACCCTGGAATCTCCAAAAACCGTGTATTATACACTTCAAATTGAGTCGTTTGGGAGGTAAACTAGGACCATGTTAGTTTTTCTCCTGTTTTTCTATCACGTGTTCGAGTTCATTTCGGGATTGAACTTATTCGATTTCCAAACCTCAAATAATGAGAATTAATTCATTTTTCACGATTATCGGTGGTTCGACGAATCTTTGGTTTATCGCATACCGGCAGCCACAAATGTCCTCCGTTTTGCCTCAAAATTCGTGTGGCCGCTTTATCTGACCCAAGGAACTTTCTGTGTGATTTCTAGAGAATTTTGTTCCGAGACCCTGGATTCCCGAAAAACATTGTATTATACATTTCAAATTGAGCCGTTCGGGAGGTCGTACCGTACCCTGTTTGTTTTTCTCCTGGTTTTTCTATCACGTGTCCGAGTTCACTTCAGGATTTAACTTTTTCGATTTCCAGCCTCAAATAACGAGTATTAATCCATTTTTTCACGATTAGCGGAGGTTCGACGAATGCTGGTTTATCGCTTACCTCCAAATGTCCTCCGTTTCGCCTTAAATTTTGTGTGACCGCTTTATCTGACCTGGGGAACTTTATGTGTTATTTCTGGAGAATTTTGTTTGGAAACCCTGGAAACCCTGGACTCCCGAAAAACCGTGTATTATACACTTCAAATTGAGTCGTTCGGGAGGTCGTACCGGACCATGTTTGTTTTTCTCCCTGTTTTTCTATCACGTGTCCGAGTTCATTTCAGGATTGAATTTATTCGATTTCCAGCCTTAAATAACGAACATTAATCCATTTTTCACGATTATTCGAGGATCGACGAATGCTGGTTTATCACATACCGGCACCCCCAAATGTCCTTCGTTTTGCCTCAAATTTTGTGTGGCCGCTTTATATGACCCGAGGAACTTTCAGTGTGATTTCTGGAAAATTTTGTTCCGAAACCTTGGAATCCCGAAAAAACGTGTATACACTTCAAATTGAGTCGTTTGGGAGGTCGTACGGACCCTGTTTGTTTTGCTCCCGATTTTTCAATCTTGTGTCCGAGTTCATTTCAGGATTGAACTTATTCGATTTCCAGCCTCAAATAACCAGTATTAATCCATTTTTCACGATTATCGGAGGTTTGACGAATGCTGGTTTATCGCATATCGACACCCCCAAATGTCCTCCGTTTCGCCTTAAATTTTGTGTGACCGCTTTATCTGACCCGAGGAACTTTATGTGTGATTTATGGAGAATTTTGTTTGGAAACCCTGGAATCTCAAAAAACCGTGTATTATACACTTCAAGTTGAGTCGTTCAGGAGGTCGTACCAGACCCTGTTAGTTTTTCTCCCTGTTTTTCTATCACCTGTCTGAGTTCATTTCAGGATTGAACTTATTCGATTTCCAGCCTCAAATAACGAGTATTAATCCATTTTTTACGATTATCCGAGGTTCGACGAATGGGGGTTTATCACATACCGGCACCTCCAAATGTCCTCCGTTTTGCCTCAATATTTGTGCGGCCGCTTTATTTGACCCGAGGAACTTTCAGTGAGATTTCTGGAGAATTTTGTTTTGAGACCCTAGAATCCCGAAAAACCGTGTATTATACACGTCAAATTGAGTCGCTCGTTCATACAGCTGAAAAACATTATGACATGAGGCCTGGTAATTGGTAGAAAAACCTTGAAGCTAAATTATGGCATTCAGTGCAGAATGGGAAGCAGCAGTAATGACAGCAGAAATATTAGTAATGGACTGTGGGACACCTTTGCATTCAAATTCTTTCAATTTAGAACTCAGAAATCTGGTTCTTGATGATTTTCTCGTAGGATCAACACCAGAATCAGTTATTGATCTATGATTTCTAAATGAATTGTGAATATTTGTAGTAGTATTATTATTGGAAATTTGGGAATTAGTATTTTGTAGAGGTGAAGTAGTATGTGTAGTAATTGTTTCTGTAACAATGTCTTCTTCCAAACTAGGAGATGGAATAGAGGAAGAGATATCAGTTGCTGCATCATTCTGGAAATTAGATGAAACGGGAAAGAGATGTTCCCTGAAGACCACATCTCTGTTGTAAATGACTTTATGATCATTGAGACTGTACAATCTGTAACCTTTCTTGCCCATTGGATACCCCAAAAAAATGCACCTAAGAGCCCTGTCTTCAAATTTGTCCCCATCATGCTTAGCAGCTTAAAAAAAGACACCCCACAACTTTCAAATGTGTGTAATCAGGTAGTTTGCAAAACAAACACTCATGAGGGGTCTTCTATTTAAGTACAACAGTAGGGAGCAAGTTTATAATATGAGTCGCAACAAGTATTAGATCACCCCAAAACCTTTTAGGGAGACTGGACTGTATCTTTAAGGCTTTAGCTAACTCAAGTAAGTGTCTGTGCTTGCACTCTACTCGTCCATTTTGCTGAGGGTTACCAGGAATAAAGGTTTGATGCACTATTTCTTTCTCAGCTAACAACCTATTATAATCCCTTTGTACAATTTCTATACCATTATCTAACCTCAAAGTTATAACAGTAGTATTGAATTGATTTTGAACATAAGCCAAAAAATGGTCAATTGTCTGAGCAACAAGATCTTTGAGCTTTAGCAACATGGCCCAGGTGGTTCAGCTAAAATCATCTACCACAGTTAAAAAATAGGATGCACCATTGATGGCCAAAACCCTATATGGTCCCCAAAGGTCTACATGTATGAGCTCAAAAGGACCATTAGTGACAGAGGTATGGATAGGAAAAGGACTTTTATGATGTTTGGCCATTAAACAGGTGTCACAATGAAAATTCTTATTAGGAACAACAGATTGTGCCTGGGGCACTACATGTTTCAGAGTGGACAAAGCACTATGGCCTAATCTAGCATGCATCAAACTTACATCAGTAAGTACAACATTTGCAGTGATATAATCTTTGCTAGATACATTATTAGTGAATTTATTCTTAGGTATACTATTTAGATGATAGATGTCTGCATTTATTCTTAGGTATACTATTTAGATGATAGTGTTTCTTCAGTTGTACTGTCCTGACACAACCACCAGGAGTAAACTTAGCACATAACCTATCATCATGTATGTTTTGTATGGATTTTGCGCAAGGCGAAATCAGGTCAGGGTAGAGTTGTGTAAGGTTAACTAGCTCTAGATAGTCTCTTGGTCAGGTCGTCAGGGTACAATAATAAGATGTAAATGAAATAACAACAACAACAACAATAAGACAAGTAATTTTGTAAGTGGAAAACCCTTGAATGGGAAAAAACCACGGGCACCAAGCCAGGAGAGGATTTCACTATGTAATTTGGGAGAATAATTATATGATTATAACAATGCTTATTTCTCTCTATGTATTGTGTATGCTTCTTCTTGCGTGTGAGTGATCTGCCTCTAATATCTTCAAAGTATTCCTTATATAGGCTTCCTCCTTGAACGGCTGCCTGATACGGTATTAATTGCGGTTTATTCTCCATAATTACCAGTAACAATTGCCAATTATTCCCCCCTTAATTACTGCATTTACTGCGTAATCTTCATACTTAATGCTGCGTATATAATTCCTTTATAACGCGCGTATTTGGTCTAATATCGTCCTGATATTTTGACCGTTGCCCTCTCCATGGCCTGGCGCCTATCTTCATGTGCCTTGATAGCCTGACAGGCTGGCAGTCAGGTTCAGGTGAGATACTGATCAGGAAGGTCTGCGGATTTCCAGGCCTAACAATTGCCCCTTATCTCCTCATTTGCAGTGTGCCAAGACGAAAAAATGAGGAGATAACTTTATTTTTAGGAAGATTACCCAACGGTTAAGTTTTGCCTAGTCAGTTACCTGTAACGGCTATTTTACTGCAGTTGCTGACGCGTGTGATATTTACTGCAACTTCCTTAATGATTATCCACTTTCTTTGCGGCTGAAACCCTAATCCTCTTCCTTATAAATACTTGCGTGATTCATTAAGTTGAACTCGCCAAAGCAGTATCTTCTTATTTTCTCTCTTTGATAATCTTTTTCTTCAGTTCTCTTAATTTCCAACTTCTTCAATCTTTAATCAATTCTTCATAATCTTTCAAATAATGGTCGCAAAGAAAAAAATCTACCGGGCGGCGGTTCGCAACTCCTCCTCCTCGTAATCCCGAGGAAACTTCTTCGAAAATCTGCCTACTTCTTCTGCTGCTCCATCTCCCACAATCAATAAGCCGAGTGATTCTCCATTGGAGATGATCTTAATATTTCATGGTGATTTCCAATTCAAGCCTACGAAGGCTTTAAATGAGGATCAGACTCCTGCGAACCGTTTGAAGCCTGAGTTTGAGAAGATTTTGAAGGATAAGGGGATCATCCCTGCTGATGCTGAAGTCTGGATCCCTGAGAATTCTTCTATCAGGGCCGACTGGGCTTGTCCTGGTTGGTTCTGCATCCATGACTGGGCTTTCAGGGCAGGCTGTAAGCTTCCTTTTTCTCCTCTTATGGTTGAGGTTATTAAGGAGATCGGTGTTCCATCTTATCAGTTAATGCCAATGGTGTGGAAGGTTGTATGTTCCATTGAGAATCTCTGTAAAAAATATAATATTTCTTTTTCTCTCGACGATTTGAAGACCTGTTATGCTGTTAAAACAAACAGTCCTGGCCGTATAAGTTTTAAGGTCAGGGCGTCTACTACTCCTCTTTTGAGTAATTTGGACAAAGTGGCATGATGATAAAGGTCGGGTCATTGGGTACATGTTTGTCAGGACCAATTCTATGGGTCCTGACTTGGCGTATTTGAATCATGAGGCCTGCGTTGCTGGTGAGTCTTTTGGTTTCTTTCTTTGCCCTGCATGTTTTATTTGTTAGTGAAAAATAAAATTATAATAAGTCATACCTCTTATGTGTGCAGTTGATGACTGGGTTACTGAAACTGAGTATCCCACTCCCAATGTTTCTGCTTTCCTTGCTGACGGTGCTCTCAGGGCGGCTAAAACTTCAGGGGCTGCTAGTGCCACTACCTCAGACAGTAAGTCTATCTTAATCTTTCCTTTTTTTACTTAGGCTTTCTGATGATGTCTGGTTTATATTGCTGATACAGTATTTCGTGTTACAGCCACCAGGTCGTCTATTCGCCTTGCTAGGTTTGGTATGGCTGACCTTTCAGCCAGGCTGGCTAAGATTAAGGAGGAAGGGTCCCAGGGAAGCAGGGATGCTGAGCCTGTTATTGAGTTGACTGATCAGTCTGATGCTGCCATGGTCACTGATGTACCTGCTGCCTCTACTGAAACAAGTTCAGCAGCCCAAAAAAGGAAAATTGAAGATGTTGATGTTTCTGCCCCGGTCAGGAAGGTGAGAGCCAGGTTGGACAATATGGAGGCTGCTAGGGTGAAGATCAGGGATTATGCTGCTTCTAAATAAGATGTCATGCTCACCCTTGACCCTGTTGAGACTGCTACTCAGGCAGTTGATTCAGTGGATCATTCAGTCAGGCCTCTTGGCTGGTGCCTTGGCTGTCGTAAGGGAGGTAGGTTGGAACAATTTCTATGTGTTTTGTTTTGGTAGTTTTCTATTATTAGAGTAAGTTACTCGTTCTTTTCTATTTATTTTTGATCAGGGTGCTGCGACCTGTCTCCATAATGCCTATCAGGCTACTTCTTTGGTAGCCAGAATTGATCTGATGAGATCAGATTATGATAGGCTAAAGTCTGAGCTGGATTTTGCACGAGCTGACCTGGCTGCTAAAGCTGCTGACTTGACAAGGGTGCAGGCTGAGAGGGATGCTACTAAGACTGAGGCAGTTTCGAGCAAGCGGCTGTTGCAGGAGGCCTTGGACAGAAATGAGGAGCTCACCCAAGAGAGGGACGACTTGGAGTTTAAGCTGGATGATGCTTCCCTATACTTCTATATAAAGGGAAGGGCGGCTGCTATGTCGGAGCCTGTCGAGGCCAGGGCAAAGTGGAACCCTGAGGCTGAGATGGCTTTTGATGCCTCAAAGTATCCTGACCTGCATAATATGGAGAATGAACAGGAGGTCGACTCTCCAGGGGAGCAGGACGTTGACGCTGATCCGGCTAAGAGTGGGGAGCAGGTTGTTGATGCTGCTGCTGTTTCTAAGGAGAAACAGTAATATATTTTTTCAGTTGGTATTTTGGCCCATCCAGGGGGGATGTCCCTGGACAAACAATATTTTTATTTTCCTCTCTTGGGTCAGGGAGACTATCCCTGGCCTTTATGAATATTTTGGCGCCTTTGCCCCAGGGGGTAAAGGTTTTTATTGATATAGGCATGGTGACCTTTTTTTTTTTTTGGCTGATTTCACTTTTCACTTTGCTTGATTTGTGAGTTTCATCCTGTTGGGCCTGTCAAATATTTCGTTTGAATGACCTGCACATTATTTTCGTTTTATATTGTTATTCATGAGTAATTTAACCAAGTATAGTTTTTTGCTATAGTGGTTGAAGGGGTGGGAAAACCGGCCTGTCAGGAGGGCTTATGTCCCCTGCCTAGCTGGAGGGCTTGGTATTCGGCCTGTCAAGAGGGCATTTTAGATTAAGTGTTTGGGAGAGAACACCCTTACACCTGTCTTGCTGCATCCAGCCGGTTGTAATCCGTGGCAGTAAACCTAGTCAGGTCAGGCAATTATTTCATGCTTGATTGGTCCTGACTTTTTACTGTATCCGATGGCGGTTACCAACTCGTCAGGCACAGTTAAGTGCAAACAAAAAATTTTGTGTTTCAGGAATGTATAGTAGAGTAGCCCTCAATCCTGAATATTTATGCATATGATCTTTTATTATGTGTTCAGGATTTAAAAAGTAAATAGATAGGTTAGTTTGAACAGATGTATAATACAGACAGGGCATGTAAAACATGTAGTTCATCATGTAGCACGTTAGGTTGAATAGTGATTGGATTTATACCTGGTTGTAGCCTGATCTTTACATATGGAATAATTTTAAATGAGTTACATTCCAGGATCTCGGGATCATTTCTCCTTCTAGCGTTTGGAGCCTGTATGCTCCTTGTCCAACAATTGAATCAATTAAGTAAGGGCCTTCCCATGTGGGAGCCAATTTGCCTGCTGATTTTTCTTTTTTATTTGGAAATACTTTGCGTAGGACAAGGTCTCCTTCTTTAAAGACCCTGACCCTAACGTTTTTATTGTAAGTCCCGGCGACTGCTTGTTGATATGATGCCTTTGGGTATCAAGGGGTTGATGTTACCAGGTTGATATTCCATTCTTGGCAAAATGCTTGGGTCCTTTTCCCTACGAACTGAGTTCCGTTGTCGCATACTATTTCTGATGGGACTCCATATCTGCAAATGATGTTTGTCCTGATGAAGGATATTACTTCTTTTTCAGTTACTTTCCTGAAAGAGTCAGCCTCAATCCATTTGGAGAAGTAATCAGCCATAGCTAACATGAAGACTTTTTGTCCTGGAGCTACAAGCAGTTTTCCCACAATATCCATGCCCCACTTTATGAATGGTCAGGGTGCGGAGATTGAATGGAGGAGTTCAAATGGTTGATGTATGATTGGTGCATGAATTTGGCAGGCTTCGCATTTTGAAGAGTATTCCAGGCAGTCAGCCCTCAGTGTAGGCCAGTAGTAGCCTGTCCTGAGAACTTTGCTTGCCAGACTTTTTCCTCCTTTGTGGTTGCCACAGTGTCCATCACGTATTTCTTGAAGTACTAGTTTGGCTTCGTCAGGCTCCAAGCATCTTAAGTAGGGTCCAGCCTGCGATCTCTTGAACAGAGTGTTATTGATGATAGCATAAGTTGAAGCTCTAATTTTAAAAGCCCTTGCCTCATGTCTACCCTGAGGCAGTATTCCTCGGAGAAACCAGTCATAATAGGGTTTAGTCCAAGAGTTACTGTCCTGATTGACAGGATTGACCTGTTCAGGTTTGCTTATGGTTGGCTCTAATAAGTGCACAATTGGTATTTTGTCAAAAACAGTGGGGGTGAAATTTGAACCTAGGCTGGCCAGAGCATCAGCCTGAGTATTCAGGTCTCTTGATATTTGATCTATGTCAAATAAAACAAATTTAGCGGTAAGGTTTTTTGCATATTCTAAATACGAAATCATTTTTGCATCCTTAGCCGTATAAATTCCCTTTATTTGATTAGCAATTAAGAGTGAATCAGTCTTTACCTTTAGGCTTTGAACACCGAGGTATAGACATACCTTTAAGCCTGCTATCAGGGCTTCATATTCTGCTTCATTATTGGTAGCTTTGAACCCCAGACTTATGACTGAGCTATCACGTCTCTCTGTGGTGATTTAAGTACTAGTCCTAACCCTGTCCCCCTGGCGATGGATGCCCCATCTATGAATAGGGTCCATTCCTGGTCTGGGGTTTTATTTTCTAGTTGGTTGACCTCTTTTATCGTGTCCGGTTCCGGTTAGGGCTAAAATCAGCCACAAAAGTCGCTAGGGCTGCGATTTGATCACGCCCGGGTTCAAAAGAGACGTCGTATGTGCTAATCTGTCACGACCATTTGGCCATCCTGCTGGAAGTTCGGTTTACGCAGATGCCATTTTATGGGCGATTGGTCCCGACTATAATGGGGTGACTTTCAAAATAGGGTCTCAACTTAGTGCATGACATAATTAAAGCTAAAACATATTTTTCAAGTAGTCCATACCTCAACTCAGATCTAGCAGGCTTTTAATTACATAGTAGATCTGGATGTTCCGCCCGTCCTGTTCTTTCACCAGGATCATGGCACGATTCTTGTGTCGTTGACAAATAGGTATATCTTGACAAAGGTTCTCCTTTTTCGGCTTAGCCGATAAGGGTGGAGATGATAAATAGGATTTTAGATCCTGAAAAGCTGCCTCATGCTCATCCGTCCACTGGAATTGTTTATTTTTCCTGAGGAGGTTATATAATGTTTTGCATCTCTCAGAGGATTTTGATATGAAGCGGTTCAGGGCAGCTACCCGGCCTGTCAATTTTTGGATATCCTTGACAGACTTGGGTGACTGTAGTTCCAGGATAGCCTTTATCTGTTCAGGGCTGGCTTCTATGCCTCTCTTTGTGACCATATATCCGAGAAATTTGCCTGCAGAGACTCCAAAGTGGCATTTTGCAGGGTTTAGCTTCATGTTATATTTTTCTAATATCTCAAATGCTATTTCTAGATGCTTCACATGATCTTGCGCATTCTTGGATTTCATCACCATGTCGTCTATGTATACTTCCATGATGTCGCCTATCTGGTCTTTAAACATCATGTTGACCAGGCGCTGGTACGTTGCCCCTGCATTCTTTAGGCCGAAAGGCATGGCAGTGTAACAGTATATGCCTTGGTCTGTAATGAATGCAGTATTCTTCTGGTCAGCAGGGTGCATCTTTATCTGATTGAATCCACTGGAAGCATCCATGAATGTTAGCATTTCGTGGTCTACTATGGCGTCTACCATGGCATCAATATGAGGCAGGGGAAATGGATCTTTAGGACAGGCGTTGTTCAGGTTAGTGTAGTCTACACAGACTCTCCACTTCCCATTCTTTTTCAACACAACAACTACGTTAGCCAGCCATTCAGGGTACATTACTTCCCTGATCATCCCCATATCCAAGAGTTTTTCTACTTCCTCGTTAATAATAGTATTTCTTTCAGCTGCAAACTTGCGTCTTTTTCTCATTGTACATGCTTAAAAGATGGGTCAACATTGAGCTTATGAGTAATTATATCAGCGCTAATTCCAGTCATATCAAAATGTGACCAAGCAAACCAAGATGATTTATTTTTAAGGAATTTTACCAGTTCAGGCCTGACACTATCTGGTGCATCAGATCCAATCAAAACATACCTGTCAGGGTACTCAGGGTCTAGGATTACCTGATCTGTTTCCATTCTGGGTGCTACATAAGTGCTCCTGACAGGATACTGTAATTGCTATGCCAGGAACTTACTTGCCTTGGAAGGCTTCAAGGCTGCTGTGTAGCATTTCTGGGCTGTCTTGTGATCCCCTTTGATTGTGGCTATGCCCCAGTCTGTTGGTATCTTGATACACTGGTGATAGGTTGATGGTACGGCCTTGACATTGTGAATCCAGGGTCTACCCAAGATAGCGTTGTAGGGTGACAGGTAGTCAAGGACTCCAAATTTCTCATAAGATGAGACTCCTTCCACGTAGGTTGGGAGGTGGATTTCTCCTAGGGTGCTCCTGGTTTCACCACGGAATCCTACTAGGACGCTGGATTTCTTGATGATTTGATCCTCGTTTATCTGCATGGCTATCAGTACGTCAAGCATGATCAGGTTCACTGAGCTGCCTCCATCTACCAGGATCCTTCTTACCATGGCTGTTCCAATCTGCATAGAAATTACCAGGCCATCCTGATGAACATCAGGGATGCCCACCAGGTCACAATCATTGAAAGTGATTGTCGAGACAAGATCCGGCTTGCAGGGTGACACAGTCCTTGGTGTCCTGGCTATCTTCTTTGCTGCTGAACTTGTCAGGCCGCAAATCTCCGAACCGCCAGATATGAATTTTACTTCATAGATTGGTGGTGGTGGAGGGAGACTACGATCCTGCTTGTGCTCCTGGTTTTCCTTATCCTGGTTTGCGTTCCTGCCCTTCGTCTTGATCAGGTCTTTTAAGTACCCTGATTTTAACAGGTAGGCTATGTAGATACCTCATTTCTGCACCTCCCACAAACCACCCGGTGATGATTGGGCCGCATGTTTGGTACGCGGAACGATTTGTGACAGTTCGTAATTTTATTGTCAAGTAATTGCTCAAACACTGATGTCTACCTCTTAGTTGTCATCTACGTGCCGATACGGTCATTTTGACAGTAATTAGAGTACATTTGGAGTCCGGGCCTAAAATCGTCTTCATTTTCTGATAACCGTTAAATCCCCGAGTCAGAATGTTCTGGAATGTTCCGGATATTTCTATTCCATATTTTATAAATCTTTCACAATCTTTTATTCTTTGGTAAAGTATTTCCCGTAATATTCATACAAAATATTAAGGAAAATAAGATTATCCCGTCATTCCATAAACCAAACGCGGAAATCTTTCTTCCGCAGGAGGAAACCACTTGGGAACAGACGCAGCAGGTGCTGCGCCTCTTCCAAGAAACGCAGTGACTGCTGCGCCTCTTTCCAAGTCCTTTTCTGCGTATTTTTCGTATCTTTTCATATCTTTTCGAGATTCACTTCCAAAGTTTATCCGAAAACCCTATTCCTTCACGTGATTAGTATAAATAGGAGCCTTCGCTCCTCATATTTTTCACGCGAGTGTCCGCCCTTCTCTTCTCCCTTTGCATTCTAGACCACGTTCTTACTTTTTGGCGTCTACGTGCTTGAACATTCGACCACGTAAGCTCGGATCCTTCTGAGTACCAGCCTCGTTTGCATGACCGACCAATTTGACCAACTCCACATCAATCAACTTAATTAATCTTAATCGTTTTCCTCTTACGAGGGCACTTTCGTTACGTTCGAGTCGAGCATCACTAATCATAAACTTAGTTCATCTCGTTTTGTCAAACATGTAAGTCTGAGGGTGTAAATCTCTCTTTTATTGTTGTTATTTACTTTTTGTCTCATCAATGTACGGTTTATGTCGAAAACACTTCTTAAAACCGATTTATAAAACCATGCTTTAAAACCCCTTTTTACGGATTATTAGAAGATGACCGTCGAGAAAGGACGCAGCAGCTGCTGCGCCTCTTCGAAGGGACGCAGCACCTGCTGCGCCTCTTCGTGAGGCTGCCGCAGTTCCTGCTTCCTTTCTTCTTCCTTCGTCCTCTGTCAATTCGTCTTTCGTAATTTGTTTTCGTTTGTTCTTCAATTCTTTGACATACAATCACAATAATTTCACATGTATATTTTTTATCATCATTAATGCGTATAATTCATCGTTAATCCCGACTTAAATCCCAAGTAATCCAATATTTGCGAGTTTTCGTCATTAAAATCAATCCGGATTGTAGAGATTCGATTCTTTCATATTGAGTTTCTGGAATTCGACCTTTGGTATATTTCCATCTGTTATTTATCATATTCGTCATTAATTTGTCATGTTTAATCTATTTAGCTCACCTATGTCACTAATCAATCTTTCATTCATGTAATTAATTCGTTTACGGTCGTCTCATCCATGTTTTGTTGTTTTTATGACTCATTCGCATGTAATTAATCCATTAAATCACTTCCATCCGAGTCGAATATCATAATTAATCCTTAAATTCACCAACTAACATTAACGATTTGCAGTTCCGGCTTCACAGCCAGAACTCACCCTTGGAACAGGCGCAGCATCAGTTGCGCCTCTTCCAGAGGACGCAGCTCTGCTGCACCTGTTCCAGGATGATTTCTGTCTCTGAACTTCCGTTCTGCCTTGACCTAGTTTAACTAGCTTACGTATTTATCAACTATTAATCGTATTATCACCCTAATTCCTGTTCGTTAATTTGTTTATTTTGTTCTTTCTCAAATTATCCGTTTTTGAAGTATTTTCGACATAAATCAATTGAATCCGATGTAATTATTGTATTTTTCTTTATTGTATTTTATTGTATTTCTTTTATTGTATCATTTGTATGCTTCACATATAATTGAGCTTAAATTCCTACTTTGACCCAATTGCATGTTAAATTACGTGATAACCGACTTAGTTAAATCTTCACATGTTAGGATTAAAACTTGGATGTTGCATTGCATGCATATAATCGACAATATATCGAGTATAGACGATTTTCCCTAATCATTAGTAGAGGTCGCTATCGAGGCGGGCGGGATTAGGTGTTCGATCAAAAGAGCTTCCTAATACGTACCCTCACCCCTTACTCCAGATCTCTGTGAACATCCGTGTTCATTGGCATCCACGAGAGTCATTCTAGACATAGAATGCTAAGGGTAACGAGTTCTTGGTGTTCATGTCACTACTTTGTGTCTTGACATGGCACGAAGTATTCGAACGGTTTCCAATTTTCCACAATAAATTGGTGGCGACTCCACAAAATGCAAACGCTTATTTCCCAAGCGCCCCCGTGGCCCCCGTGTTCACAGTTTGGCGACTCCGCTGGGGATAATACACTTACGTGTAGCCAAAAGGGTGAAACTTGAACAAGGTTAGGGAATAGTTTGTACAAGACAATTGTCAGTTTTCATAACTCGGTCTTCCTAGATCGTTTCACTCGGCCTTCCTAGGCCCAACCCAACCCATTCGACCAATCGTCCCGTCTAAACTGTCCTAATTCTTATTTGGGCCTAAGGATGGATAGCGATTGACGTCATCCATACCATGGTACTTACTCTTGTTTGTATCAAGGACTTTCACTACTTGAGGAAATGGACTAGGAATCGGCCTTACTCTTGTTTGGTACGAGCCTCTCCACAGACTTCGGGTTTGATTGTTCGGTATGGCAACCCACCCTTTGAACCAAAACCTTTCTAAATGCACTCAACATCCCGTTATAATGCTTGTATAAATGTTTGTACCTTACGTGATCACCATTTCTAAACGAAACCATGACGATTTTTGTAAAATCAAATCCCTTTTAAAATGTAAATTTCGAAAAAGGCCAATGATTAGCGCAAAACCAAGTCAAAACTCTGTCCATATGTCGAGTCAAAATTCGGGCCCAAGCCCATTTCAAAACCTCACTTCAAGTCCACTCCTACAACTACACTAAAGTTGACTAGGACCAACATTTTTCAAACCTTGTCATTTCTTCAAAAGCTCACTGACACAAGTGGCACACACCCACTTCACAAGTTAAAACATTTCTTTCTTAGTAAGTGTGCTAGAGTGGTCGATCGTGTTTTGATTCGTCGTCGATCTCTTATCCAGTTTCCAAGATGCCTGAAATAAGCGACGCGAACTTCAATCAACTCCAGGATAGTAATGATCGAATCCTAGCCGCGCTGGCTCAAATCCAAGTTACTCAAGACCAAGTGCATGATCGCCTTGACACCATCGAGGGCCGGATCTATACCGTAGAAACAAGGATTCCTCCTCGAGAAAGTGAAGTCGTTGATGACTTCGTAAATGACTTCAGGGAATAAAGCCCTCCCATAGGTGTGACTGCAGCTGAAAAACGACTCCAATACTTAGAGGAGCAATTGATGTATCTTAAAGGGGATGACATTTATAGGGAGAATAATCGCAAGTATGAGGCCGTGAGTTCCAAATTGCCAACCAACTTCAACATGACGGATATCCCTAAATTCAAGGGGCATGAAAACCCTTTGAACCACATCCGTGCTTTCAAGGATTATATGTCTATCAAAGGCATCAAACCCGAGATGTTCTTAAGGATCTTTCCTTCATCTCTTGACACCATCCCAAATCAATGGTTCTACTCTCTAGAACACAAGAAAATCGCTACTTGGGAAGATGCCGCGATCGAGTTTGCTAAACAATATGCGGATAATGCCGAGATCCAAGTTAACATGCGCACTTTAGAGGTTCTTACCCAAAATGACAAAGAAGGTTTCACCGACTTCCTAAGTAGGTGGAGGAAGACTAGTACCCAACTAGTTGAACGCCCGGATGAGGCTACCCTTGTGGAGAAATTTGTGGACAACTTAAAGCCCATCAATGCCAATCATTTGAGGTACCAAAACATCAAAACTTTCAAGGACTTAACCGTACTAGGGACGAGAATTGAAGATGACATCCGTAAAGGGCTCTTGTCTAAAACGGTAGGTCGAGGATATCAAGGCTCAACAAGTCGTTCTTACGGCTCCACTAGCAAGACCGATGAAGTTAACCTCCTCGAGCCATCCAAGAAGAGTGCCCCACCAAGGAAATTTACAAATCTTGGGGACACTTACTCCAATGCCCTAGAAAGGCTAATGGAACAAGGCAAACTCCAACCCATAGGACCTACTCCCGAACCTGAAAAGAAGTCTAAGTTCTGGGTCGAGAACTCATACTGCGAATATCATAGGGGTAAGGGGCATGACACAGAAAAAGGCTATAAATTGAAAAATGTGCTTCAAGACATGATAGAGGATGGTCGACTACCAATACCGCCGGGAGGAAAGCCCAATAACACTCAGAATCCTCTTGGAATTCTAGTGATCACAAGTGAAGAATCTACCTTAGATTATTCACACCTCATTTCTCCAGTCGAAGACAAGATCCATGCGATCGAGAATGAAGAGTTCTACTCTACCATTTCCCCTACCATCGCCGACTTCGTCGCATGGGCAAGAAGTGTGGATAGGCAAGTTTGGGAATTAGAAAATGTGGTGACAACTTTACATGACCCCAATACGACACCCAAAGAACATGCACCATTAGTCTTTTCTCAAAATGCCACTATGCAAGAAATAGTCGCCGTGGTTGATAAACTAGTCGACCAAATCACACGACTAGAAGACGAGATCATGAGAATGAGGGAACTAGCTACAATCAATGGAGTATGGGCCGATGATGATGAGGACGAGTATCTCATTGAACACTCCCTAGTCAAGGAAATAGTCCAAAATGGTGAAGACCAAGATGTGGACCACCTAACTCGTTCTGGGCGTCCATATCAAAGCACTACTTAAAATGGTCCAACCAATGTTATCACACCAAATGATAATGAAGATGACTCTACTGATCATTTGCTCAAGCAATTACAGAAGACAAAGGCTGATCTTTCAGTCTGGCAATTAGTGGCAAGCTCGTTCCCACATCGCCAAGCTTTGGCCAAGCTAAATGTAGCGCATAACTCCACACCCGACGATGTAGTCAACTTGGTCTTCCAAGAATCACCGAAGCTAAGTAATCCTATTACTTTCTCAGACGAAGATTTGCCACCCTTTGGCCCTAGTCACAACTTGGCTCTTTACATCACCGTCATTTGCTTAAAGAAGAACGTGCCAATGACCTTGGTAGATGATGGCTCCGCGGTCAACGTCATACCCCTGAAAACGGCATACAAACTAGGCATGAAAGAGTCGGATTGGACCCCTACCAATCAAGGTGTCCGTGCATATGATGGTACACGACGAAAGGTCGTATGACTCGTTAACCTAACCATAGCCACAGGTACAATTGAGCGAAAGGTTAACTTCCAAATAGTGGACATCGAAGCTTCCTTCAACATACTTCTGGGAAGACCTTGGATTCACGCTTCCAAAGCGGTAACATCCACCGTTCACCAAAAGATCAAAATCCCACTAAATGGCAAAGTGGTGACGATCACTTCGTCGCCCATCAAGGCAATAATCGAAAAGAAGTCAAATAATCAAGTCCTTGCGGATCCAGTACATGAACTTGGGGGCTTTCAAAGCATAAGTGTCATAGAAAGCGAATTGGCACCCCTATACTACGATCCCTACTCCAACTTGGTGGTCAACCACATACTCAAATCCCAGGGATACTTCCCTGGAATGCCTTTGAACCCTATCCGAAGAAACACCTTCGTACCCTACAAGGAAGGCAACTCAAAAAGGATACCACTTGGACTAGGATACAAACCCACTAAAGAGGAAGTTCTCGAGATGCTCGCTCAAGTTCAAAACCGTAAGTACGTAGGAGTCCAAATGCGACCCTATCTCCCGACCTTAAATGGATACTTTGTTAAGGAAGGAAGTCTAGAACTCTTTCACGGATTTCCCGAACCTTGGCATTATCTCGAAAGGAAGCTAGCCGGAATCGAGATCTTTCACGATTGCTACTTCATTCCTCCAGAATTGGTTCCTACCGTCAAAGCACGTCAAGCACCTTGCTTAGACGAACAAGCTGTTAGTCTACTATTTGGAGAAGATCGATTTGTTAGAGCCGCGCAGGATGAGATCATTACTATGATACTTCAAGACAACCACTTCAACCCTACCGCGTTAATCACAGAAACAAACACGAATCAGCAGAAAGGATGGAGAAAATCAATCAAGTGGACCAACAATCAAGGAAGACTCTTCAAGCTCACCACTGGAGAAGGAGAGATGTTCAAAGGAGAACTAGAAGACGATGAATTCGAGTCGAGTCGAGTCGGTCGAGTCGAGTCGAGTCTAGAGAAGTCACTAAGGAGTCTCCTCCTGTCGTCATCCCCACTCCCTTTGTTTCTCCTAGCTTAGTCTCAAATAGTAACAGTAGTTCGGGAAATGTCCCAACAATCGTCCCTTTTTGTCGCCGACCACGGATCGATGGCCTCTCTGTTTCAACTTTTCTCAAACTTTAATATGAATAAATCAGGTTCTGCTTACTCTGTGTGTTATCTTGAATGCAATTCTGTTTACGATGATACTGAGGATGACCTAGACCCAGACTCAATTGAGATACCTCCCTACGTAGCCACGGAAATACTACAAGAAGGGGAAGGGGGACCAGTAATAGAGAACACTGAACCCATCAATGTAGGAACCGAACTAGAACCCCAAGAACTTAGGATAGGGACTACCTTGAGCCCCACCGAAAGGGCCAGTTTCATAGACCTCCTAAACGAGTTCAAAGACATTTTCGCTTGGTCCTACAAAGACATGCCAGGGATCGACAGGGATATCGCCGAACATAGAATCCCAATTAAGCCAGGTTTCAAGCCCGTAAACAGAAGCTTCGTCGAATGAGAACAGAATGGGCTCTCAAGATCAAATAAGAAGTCGACAAGCAATTCAAAGCCGGGTTCATAAAAGTTTCCGAGTACTCTAATTGGGTAGCCAACATAGTACCCGTACCCAAAAAGGATGGAAGAATCCGTGTTTGTGTTGATTTTAGAGACTTAAACAAAGCAAGTCTTAAAGATGACTTTCCTCTACCACATATCGACATATTGGTGGACAATACCGCAGATCACGTGCTACTATCCTTCATGGATGGGTACGCGGGTTATAACCAAATCAAGATGGCCATAGAAGACATGCACAAGACTGCCTTTGTCACTCAATGGGGAACCTATTGCTATACGGTTATGCCGTTTGGGTTAATCAACGCCGGAGCTACATATCAACGCACCGCAACTACTCTCCTACATGACATGATGCACAAAGAAGTTGAAGTGTACGTAGACGACATGATTGTCAAGTCCAAGGATAGAGAGGGGGCATATTGCGAACCTTCGCAAATTCTTCTTAAGGCTACGAAAGTACAACATGAGGCTAAATCCTCAGAAGTGCACATTCGGAGTAACATCTGGCAAGCTCCTGGGATACGTCGTTAGCCAACGAGGTATAGAAATAGACCCTTCCAAGATCAAAGCCTTGATCGAAATGCCACAACCTCAAATGGAGAAAGAAGTCAGAGGATTGCTGGGAAAAGTACAATACATAAGTCGATTCATATCGAAACTCACCATATTCTGTGAACCTATCTTCAAAAAGCTCAAGAAAACAGATCACACCATGTGGGATGATGACTGTCAGAAGGCATTTGACCGAATCAAGGAGATATTAGCTAAACCACCCGTGCTCATGCCACCTCAACGAGATCAACCTCTTGGTTTGTATCTCACAGTGACTGAAACAGCCATAAGTGCCATGCTAGCTCAAACCGTAGGGAAAGAGGAAAGGGCTATCTACTACCTTAGTAATTAAGAAGTTCTTGGAGTACGAGTGCAAATATTCACAACTCGAAAAGACATGCCTCGCTCTTGTGTGGGCAACGAAGAAGCTACGACATTGCATGCTTAGCTACTCCGTCAAAATATACTCCAAAATGGATCCAGTCAAACACCTCTTCGAGAAACCCGTTCTCAACGGACGATTAGCAAGATGGACTTTGATGCTCTCAGAGTTCGATCTCAAGTACGTGCCCCTGAAAGTTATAAAAGGGCGCGCCGTTGCCGAATTCTTTGCAGAAAATCCCATAAATGGTGCACAAACAATAGATACTTGGTCATTTCCAGACGAGGATATACTCCAAACCGATGTAGACTCCTGGGACCTTTACTTCGATGGAGCATCGAACTTAATAGGATTTGGAATAGGAGTGTTGCTCATTTCTCCTTAAGGCGAGCACACACCGATCTCTGTCAAACTCGACTTCGAGGTGACAAACAACGCTGCAGAATACGAAACTTGTCTCATTGGACTACAGGCGGCAGTGAGCTTAGGCATTAAAAACCTCCGAGTGCATGGGGATTCGTCCTTGATCATCAATCAAGTTACGGGATCTTGGAAAATCTAAAGCGAAAGCTTAGCACCTTATCAAGCTAGAATAGACCAAGTTGCCTAATTCTTTGATCACGTGACCTATATACACCTACCTCGGGAATAAAATCAATTTGCGGATGCTCTTGCAAAACTCGCATCTTTAATTAATATGCCAGATGACATGGTGGAAATGCCTTTATGTATCGAATGACGATCAGAGCCAGCTTATGTCCACCAAATCACCGACGAAGAGGAAGTCATAGAGGAGCCTTGGTTTCAAGCAATCCTAAATTTCAAGCTCAACGGTACTTATCCACCGGATATGAACAAAAGGGGACAACGTGCTATACGCCTACTAGCTTCCCAATATGTTCTCATGCAAGGAGAACTATACAAAAGAACACCTCTTGGTGTAATCCTACGTTGCCTTGATCATTCACAGGCGCGTAAAGTAATGGAAGAAGTTCACGATGGAGAATGCGGTCCTCACATGAGTGGGCCCATGATGGCAAAGAAAATCACATGTTTGGGGTATTATTAGACCACAATGGAATCCGATTGCATCAAATACGTAAGACATTGCCACAACTGCCAAATCTTCGGGAATGTACAGCATGTCCCTCCCTCATTGCTCTATACGATGACATCTCCTTGACCATTTTCTGCCTGGGAAATTGATATAATCGGGAAGATAACTCCAGCCGGAACAGGAGGTCACTGTTTCATCCTAGTGGCAATCGACTATTTCACCAAATGGGTAGAAGCGGCTTCCTACACTAGTCTCACAGCTAAAAACATGGCAAAGTTCATACAGAACAACATCATCTGTCGATACGGTTGCCCACATGAGATCATTAGTCATAATGGATCACATTTCCAAGCTGAGACTGAGCAATTGCTAGCCAAGTATAAAATTAGGCATCACCACACTTCACCGTATAGACCACAGACTAATGGCGCGGTAGAGGCGGCAAACAAGAACGTTGTCACAATTCTCAAGAAAATGATTGACAATTATCGAGATTGGCCAAGCAAAATACCCTTTGCTTTATGGGGATATCGCACATCAGTTAGGACGCCCACTGGGGTCACCCCTTTCTATTTGACCTATGGCATAGAAGCTGTACAGCCAGTCGAGTTAGAAATACCATCATTGCGTATCTTACTCGAAAGTCAAATCCCGGAAGCCGATTGGAAGAGGGACAGATACGAAGAACTCATCCTCTTGGATGAACGTAGGCTACGCGCATTACATAATGTCCAAACATATCAAGCATGTATCAAACGAGCCTTCAACAAAAGGGTCAAGCCAAGGAACATCAAGGAAGGAGACTTAGTACTCAAGTCAGTTAGAGCTCTTTTACCTGTCGATCCATGGGGAAAATTCAAACCTAATTGGGCCGGGCCATTTCTAGCCAAGTCCATACTTCCAGGGGGTGCGGTTAGGATCACAGACCTAGATGGGAATGAATTCGCCAACCCGACAAACCTTGACCAACTAAAGCGGTATTATGCCTAGAATAGGAACAAAAACGCGCCTCGCGTAACCTCACGTGTCGCTCTTGTGGCACTAAATAAACGGCTCCTAGCCAAGCTGAAATAAGCTAATGTCACTCTGCTCTTGCATTTTGACAATGTGTCATCCTCATATCATCAAATAAACTAAATTGCACCTTAAGAGTAAGTAAAAAGCTCATGCTTATCTTCTAAGTTCATTACAAGCTCTTGCTTAGAACAATTATTCTTTTATATTTACTCGAACTACGAGCAAGGGTTTAATTTCATTTTTAAATGAATACGTAGGCAATCCTTCACAAGATACAACCCATTAATTTCAAAATGTAAATAGAAGGAAATTTGCAATTGCATTTGGAATTCGACAAGAATAATAAATAGAAAGTCACAACGGTTTCATAACCATTTAACCTCTTTTATTTCATTCATTTCTAATAATAATAATAATACGTTACATAATAATAATAAAAACAAGCTAGGATTCTAAAAACCCACCTTCTTATTATAATAATAATAAATAATAAGAAAGTCTTAGGCTATTCCTCCATCTTTCCTTTGCCCTTGTCACTTTTGTCATACTTCTTGTCACGACCTCGAGCCGAACGCTCTTGCGCCACTTCAGACCTAATCACCAACGGTCTTTCTCGAGGCCTAGCCTTCCCATTCTTGTCAATCACTTTGTCCACGACAACAGAGGTCTTCGGTTTCTTCGAAGGACGAACAACTCGAAACCCGGCTTCCTTCTCTCCCTCAGTCAGATGCTTCTCTTTCTCCTTTTCCACTTCGCGCACCTTGTAGTCAACAGGCTCGCGTTTCCTCAATCTCTCACGCTCCTCGGGAGTAGTAGCTTTCCTCCACCGCAGATAGGAGTCCGACACCCATAAGGCACTAACAGAAGAGTTCAAGAACCACACGTTTCTTTGAGCCCATTTAATGGCCCATTCCCTTCGACTCTCAGTAGTAAGCGCCACGGCAGTCTGCAGGACAATGTCAAGCTTCGGAATCATCTGCTTCATTCCAACTTGTCTCATCAACCTCTCCGGGAAGATGCATACCATGAATTCCAAGCCAGGAATGCGCACAGATCGGGTAGGATCCAAAGAAGATACTCCAGTGACAAATTTGAGATGCCATCATGGTACAACCCATCTAATTAAAGGGCCATCATCGCTCTTCAGTTTGTTTTCCCAGTAGTTGCAGACCCGAGTGAAGTCCACCATGTAAAGCTTGGTCCTCATGGCAATCGAGCGAGCATGATAAGAAAGAACATGAACTGGGGGCTCGATCAATTGAAGTCGCTCCATAAGCCAGACCTACCAAAAGCGGGTATTAAACAAAAAAAAAAAAAAAAAAAACGAAACAAGAAAGAAAGAAAAAGAAAAGTGTTCTTTTACCTGCAGAATAATGGGACTTCCTAAATAAGGTAGGTCGCGATTGGCTTTTCTGTTATCCAAACCCAATAGGATCTCTCCTAAGCATAAACAAGCTGGGCTCCTGCGCAGTTCCATTTGTTCAACTAGGCCCAGAAGACGGGGATCACCTCTCAAATCTTCATCAATATACCCTTGAAGGACATATACATGCAACAAGCAAAACCCAAATGCCCTTCGCCTGGCAACATAAGAGACGGTGAGGTCGGCCTTGTTAATGAATCGGTCAATAAAGTCCAACATTCGCACTCTTTTCGAGGTCACTAAACGGTCCACCTCAATTCTTGACAATCCAAGCAAGTCTCTAAATTTGTTCTTATACCCTTGGGAAGTAGAAGGAATAGCAGGCAAGTGTTCCGGGTCCCACACACCGTTCGCGGCAATTTCTTCAGGAAATGGGCAAATGACACCTCCGGGGAATGCAAAGACATGATAATTCGGGTCCCAATAATCAAGAAAAGCATCTAGGAATGGTTTGACCACCTTGATGAGCTTCAACCTCAACAATGATCCAAGATTATAAGCACCCATGTCGTGTTTCTCCATGTTGGAAAACTCGTTGGTCCATTCTTTTAGGCGAATCTCTAAAGTATTCATGATGAAGGATTATTTTGAGGACTTTATGTAATAAGACGAGGAAGAGACGGAAGAATTGTGTGAATAAAACCTCCATCGACGTCTCTATTTATACTAAAATCTGTTTCCTAAAATCCGCCAGGACGGAAACACCTGGGAACATGCGCAGCACCTGCTGCGCCTCTTCAAAGGGACGCAGCTCCTGCTGCGCCTCTTCCTCAGCATCGTTTCTGTGATTTTCCGCGTTGGATCTTTCCTAAATTCCTTAGCGAATAATTTCCTATTCATACGGATTATTATTTTGGTAAATACGTCAAAATTGCCATATTTCGTGTTTCCTAATTTCGCGGATGCGCATTTCGAGGCAATATCAGCATTTTCGTCATTGTAGCACACTTACATAGTTCTTTCTATTTTTCTTTTTTGGGGAATCATTTCTCCAATTTAATGTAATTTATTTCAAACTTATATATTTCTTTTATTTTCTTCTTTTTTTGGGGAATCATTTCGCTCCCATCCACATCACGTTTCTAACTTATAGATTTCTATTTTTTTCATTTTTTGTGGGGTAACCCTCCCTACCGTCCAGTCATTTCCGGCAAATTTTTTTCATTTTTTGCATTCTTTTGCACTTGTGAGTCATTTGTTTTGCGCTAATTTAGGCCATATGTATGCATACATGTTCTATGTGATTTTTATGTAAATTTCGCCAGCATGACGGCGTAAACCGTCATCTACCAAACCTGTTCAAAACTAACCTGCAGGTACAAGCAACACAACCCAGCAGCAAAGGCACTCAGGCCGTCGTATATACAACCAAAAAAGGGATATGTACAACAAACTGGAGGCTCGAGCCCCAAGCAAAGTCCAAATGTCCAAAATGTAGGTGTAACACCCAGGATTTTAGGAACGTTGTTGACTGATCTTGTTGACCAAACACCTTAGGGATGAATGGTGAGGGATCAGACTTGTAATAGGAGATGTATAGGTAAGTTACTCGACCTAACTGAGGCCACTCGGCCGAGTATCACCAATACTCGACCGAGTGGAGTCTACTCGGCCGAGTATTCCTATACTCGACCGAGTATGGCTGCTGTCGACGCGTTATTATAAATGCGAGTTCGCGAGATTCATTTCTATTTTCTCATTTCCTCGACAGTTTCTCTTTCTCTAACCCTAGACCATCTCCCTCCTCTATCACTCCATAGTTTCATACCTTAAAGTAATTAGCCTAACCCCTACCATGGGAATGTCGGGATTCGCGGAGCAAGGATGACGTGGGTGGTGGTTGTCTATGTTGTCATCGGTGCGCAAGGTTAGGTAAGTTTCTGCTTTGTATTCTTCTGAATGATTCTTTGAGTATAGTCGTGTAATAGGATATGGTTATCATTGTTAGGGTGCTTATTGGAGTCGTGTGTGGCTGTAAATGGAAGTCTTTCATGCTTTGCGATGAGGTAGGGTTTCCTACTCAGTCTACTGTTAATTGATTAGAGATTGATGATTGTTCTGTAATTTGTGGTTATCCGCTGATCATCGGAGTATAGTGGTTGTGGTAAGGATGGCGTTGTCATGTGACAGCTGTGATGCTGTGATCGGAAATGTGGTGGAGTCACTTGCGGGAGTGGCTTCACACCCTAGTTCGCCCTCCGTGGAACCCGCCACGGGAGGGGATGTGCACATTAAGGGACAGGGATTGTTTGTCGCTCGTTGATGAGCTGGACTAGGTGGGAATGGACTGCGGTCACCCATTTGGCGCGAGGATTACCTGTTGCGATGGGTAATCTGGCAGGGCTACACACTTCGTGTGTAGTCGGTGTTTGTGAGAGGTGGTGAGATCGGTACAGTGGATGATCAGCTATTTATTTATATTGTCTTATTTCTTATTTGGTTAGTCAGTACTGACCCCGTGTTGTTTTGTGGTATCTGCGGTGATCCATTCGGGGATGGTGAGCAGTTGGCTTAGCAGGTATTGTTGATTACTGCCGCTGGGATTGGAGGGATCGAGTCATCACACTTCTGGTCTAGAGATGTAGAAACACAAGTATTGTATTGTACCTCAATTTAGAGACCCTGAATAGAATGGTATTGTGACAAATATTCTATTAATGTAATATTGTTCTTGTATTGTCTAATTTGATCTACTTCCTCGGAAAACCGAGATGGTGACACCGTCATACACTGGAATGGTCCTTGGTAAGGGCGTTCGGTGTGCGGGGGTGTTACAAAGTGGTATCAGAGCCGACGATTTTGGAACCTGAACTAACAAAATTAATGAACATAGGGTGTCAATTAAAATGAACCTGGTGTATGTACGTTGGGAGCCCCAGCCGATGCTAGATTTTGAGTGAGTAGGCACCCTCATTTCAAAATCATGGCCCCATCGGACTTAAGCCAGACACGAGAAAAGGGTAGCTAGTGTAGGTCGTTGATTGCTTGGTGATGTATGTTGTGTACATCTATTATGTGTGTATCTATTATTAGAGTGGTATGTGTTAGATATATGTGTGGAAAAGTGGAAGTGAATAAGGAACTAATGCAATGTGTGATCAGTGACAAATTAATCATATGGCTTTATGATGAATGTGTTGTGTACTGAATTGCTACGTTGCAAATGTGGTTTTGGTGTGTTTCTGGTGTCGAGCGGAATTAAAGATGATGTGACATAAGAATGTAACCTTGCGAGTACGGTAGTTAGTTGCGAGTATGCTATAAGGATAGAATCAGATAATTTGTGGTAAAGGGAGGAATAAAGGTAGGAATGATGATTGTTCCGATGATGGATGTTATGTGATGTGTGTTAATGTGGTAGAAATCAGCGTTAATAGTGATTTGGCGGATGTCGGGACTCGAACGATATTGTTTAATCTTGCAGGAATAATGAAAAGTTGCTACTCCCTATTCGTTTTCAGAAAACTCGACCGAGTAGACCATACTCGGCCGAATACCAAGTTCCAACACTGAGTGTCCGTAATGTGGAAGTAATAATCGCTTCTGTTCTTCAAAACTCGATCGAGTAAGAAAGGTACTCGACCGAGCAGTGTTCACTCGGCCGAGTATCCTAAACACTCGACCGAGTAGTGAACACTCGGCCGAGTATTCTTAACACTCGACCGAGTATTGCTGTAGCAGGCTATTTACGGGTTATACAAAAACCCTAATTTCGTGCCTTTCTTTCTTATTTCCGCCTCCCATCTTCATCTTTCCTTCTCTCTAAAAACTCCATACTCTTCCTTTCTCAAGCTTTTGGGTAACATCTTGGTGTCACACTTATTCTTGCTTGCCCTAAATCAGTTTAAGGTAAGATTTAAACTCAATCCCTTATTTGTTTTCAAAGACATTGTGTATTAGCATGCTATATTTCGATTTCTTGTTCAAAACGACCGAAATTTAGTCTTAAACTTATTGATTTTCGAATTCGACCACATATAGAACTTGTGTATATTTTGGTTGATTAATTTCATGGGGAAAAATTCAATTTCTGAATTCTAGGGTTAGCAAAAACGAAATTCTTCTTATTGTTGATGAGTATTTTCTGATTTGAAGCAATTTGGAAACTTGGAACTATGTGAATTGTAAAATACATGGTGATTTCTGATAGTTTATCTTACAAAGCTTATTCCAAAATCGATATACAAGTAAAACAGTTCGTCCTTTGTGTTAAGAACTTTCAAGTGTCAATCCTTTGTTAAAAGTGATTTTCTTGCAGTATGGTGAAAACTAGAGGTTTACCCAACAAGAGACCTCGCGCGAATGTCCAACTCGAGGTGGGCAATGTAGCAAATGGGACCGGTTGTACCGCCGGTGGAGGCACATCCATCGGTAATTTTTGCTAACTTCGATCATCGTAAGGCTTTTGTGGCTCTTATGCGTCGTCCTTTTCGCCCCACCCGTTGTGTCAACCCTAGTATCCTTGAGACTTTGGGGATTAAGGAGGACATAGTTCACATTTTCAAGATTTTGGGCATGGAGGGGTTATATCACCTGAGAAAGAAATCCTACCCCCACTTGACCCTAGAGTTTTTGAGTTCTTTTGTGTATGATAAGAAGGGAAAGACCGTCTCTTTTCGTCTCATGAATGAGGATCATGAGCTTACCCTGGATGAGTTGGCTGACCATTTAGGTTTAGAGGCCGAGGAGGATGACTACCTTAGTGACGTGGCCAAGAACAGTGGCGAACCTCAGTACCTTCCTTATTTGACTAGCAGACCCGCCCCTACCGTCAGTGCCATGTTGATTAATGATATCCAGCACGTTTCCCTTCGTATGTTTCTAAGGATGTTGACCTGTCTGCTTTACTCGAGAGATGACGTGAGTAAGCTCAATTCTCACGAAGTCATGCTCCTTATGTCTTACCTTAACCTCCACCGCCGGAAACCGTTTTACTACAGTGCTCCTGGTATAGTGTGCTCTAGTCCGGAGCGCATGGCACGATCCCGAGACCCGATTCATTACTGCGGGGCCATAGTGACCCGCCTAGCTCGGCCGACCGACCGACTTTGAGGCCCCACCTCCGAGGGGAATGAGTATGTTGAGGTTGTGCCCACCATGGACGCCCAATACTGGCGTCAGAACCGATGGTTGAGGAAGATGGATGATGGGTCGTATGCTTGGAGAGTGAGGGGAACTATGTGGATGGTGCTTCCGGACTCAGCTCATCTCCCTGTTGTTGATCATTTGGCCGAGTGGGAGTCTTGTGGCATCCCTAGACCTGAGCCCCAGTCCTACCTGATCGACCCACGGATCCTCCTGGACTTACCTGAGCCCGTCACCGTACATGAGGGACGGCGCAGCAGCACCTCCCCACCTAGAGAGCGTCGTGGAGTTAGGCGGTCTAGGGTAGACCCGGTTGTGTCTCGAACCCTCTTACTCGCCCCGACTCCTACCCTTACCATCCTTATCAAGTACTCGCCGTACCCTACGGTGCATGACCCAGGAGGATGCGGCCTCATGAGCTGGGCCGAGCGGATCTCTTCTACTTTGGTGCTCCGCAACCTACATGAGATGACCCTTAACCAGGGCATCGGGACTCAGTTAGCACAGCCTGTCTGGTGGAGAGGACCAGGAGTGGATTCGGGAGTGTTCCACAGCTATGGGGTGGACCCGAGTCACATGAGACCTCCGGAGGAGACTGAGTTTGGCTATCTCGCGGGACCATGGGGAGCCAACTCCGGCAGTCAGCTAGGAGGGGACTACACAGCAGCAGCAGCAGGTTTTCCAGGAGCAGGGAGTTCAGGTGCAGGTACCTCGGGCGCAGGTGGAGATGATGGCATGGAGGAGGGTCCTCGTTATTGATCTTATGTGTCATGATTAGTTAGTTTGATTTCTTGGATGTTAGACTTATTTAGTGGTGATGGATTTGTTTTGTTGTGTTGGACTTATTGCTTCTTCTCTGGATGTTGCTTTCGGAATTTGATATCTCTCGTTGGATGATTGTATTTGGCCATAAGGCCGTTAGTTACTTAATTATCGTAGGGGGATGTGTTGAATGTCGACTATGGTAGGAATTTGTTGTGCTTGATATTGCTGCGAAGAAATTTTATGCAGGTTGATTGTGAATACTCTAAGTAATGTCGTTAAAACGTCCTCTGATTATGATAACTCGACCGAGTATAATCAGTACTCGACCGAGTAGAGCTCACTCGGCCGAGTATACAAATATACTCGACCGAGTATCGCTTGCTCGACCGAGTAACGTTTCATACTCGGCCGAATGTTGATGTAACAGAAGGCACAGGAAAGGCTATAGGATAACGGTATGAGGGAGTGGTTCATATTTTATGTTGTTATTTTATATTATAACATGCCGCACAGATGAATTTTAATTGTATCACGGATACGTGATAGAGAATGTTTCGTGGTATGACTTTGCTTGATTGTCAGGAACTTAAGTGGTTAGGGGAGGAAGACTCGAATCATTAAATTATGCGACAGGTAGCACCATACGCAGCTAGTGTAGTAATTGAAATAAGTTTTATATGGGGATATGTTTGATTGCGGTGATAATTACCTCAACGAGTTATGCATAAAACTGTTATTCCTCATTAATTATTTTTGAGTCGTTATACATTAGTGGATTGCCGAAATGTCTCGGTCTTTATAAGGCATAAGTGTGCGACGTCATAAAAGAGATACGCTACGTATTAGCTTTCGTTGGTAGTGAACTTCGGGGACGAAGTTCCTTTAAGGGGGGAAGAGTAATGTCGCGGAATTTAAGTATTCAATTATGTAAAATATGTGTTTAGTTATACCTATGACTTTGGAATCACATGTATGTAGTTAACATTCGGAATTTATGTTTATGTTTCCTTGAAGCTGTAACTATGTTGTATTCGGGTAATATGAAGATTATGCTATGCACGGATGTCTCAACTCAATTTTTATGATAAGTATTTTATTTATGAAATATGTATCTTATTTATGTGTAAGTATTTAATTTTATGAAATATTGGGAATCATATGTATGTTAGGTGTGTTCACATTCGGAATTACTGGATTACAATGATGTTTTCTTTAAGCCGCATCTATGTTGTATTCAATTTATATGAAAATTATATGGCGCAAGGGTGTCATGTAACATGAAGATTCGATTCAATTGATGATAATTGGTATACGTGTTCGGAATGCGGTGATTGGGTACTTATGTACTTTACAATGGTGTATCGCTTTGCATTTGTATATTTAATATAAGCGTATGGAACGTGGTAGTTTACAATTGTGTATGGTTTTCTTACATTGTGTAAAGGGTTGCGATTGCATACTTGTGTAAGTATAGGGTTGAATACTGTTTTGAGAATGGGTTGCATACGTGTCTTAGGGTCGATAGTAGTGGTGCCATGTTTGGCAAAATCAGGCATAGGAATTTCGCTAATCTCCGTATGTATATGTGTAAGTTAGTGAGTAGCATTGTTCGGAAAGGCAGCTGTGATAAGTGATTGTTGTTGAGTAAGATGGCTGATGGTAATGTGTGGATAGTGTGAAATTTATGTACCTTTGTGTAGGTGGTTAAGGCCATGGTACCTTTGTGTCGTACGGGCTGAACTTCGGGGACGAAGTTCTTTTAAGGGGGGAAGATTGTAACACCCAGGATTTTAGGAACGTTGTTGACTGATCTTGTTGACCAAACACCTTAGGGATGAATGGTGAGGGATCAGACTTGTAATAGGAGATGTATAGGTAAGTTACTCGACCTAACTGAGGCCACTCGGCCGAGTATCACCAATACTCGACCGAGTGGAGTCTACTCGGCCGAGTATTCCTATACTCGACCGAGTATGGCTGCTGTCGACGCGTTATTATAAATGCGAGTTCGCGAGATTCATTTCTATTTTCTCATTTCCTCGACAGTTTCTCTTTCTCTAACCCTAGACCATCTCCCTCCTCTATCACTCCATAGTTTCATACCTTAAAGTAATTAGCCTAACCCCTACCATGGGAATGTCGGGATTCGCGGAGCAAGGATGACGTGGGTGGTGGTTGTCTATGTTGTCATCGGTGCGCAAGGTTAGGTAAGTTTCTGCTTTGTATTCTTCTGAATGATTCTTTGAGTATAGTCGTGTAATAGGATATGGTTATCATTGTTAGGGTGCTTATTGGAGTCGTGTGTGGCTGTAAATGGAAGTCTTTCATGCTTTGCGATGAGGTAGGGTTTCCTACTCAGTCTACTGTTAATTGATTAGAGATTGATGATTGTTCTGTAATTTGTGGTTATCCGCTGATCATCGGAGTATAGTGGTTGTGGTAAGGATGGCGTTGTCATGTGACAGCTGTGATGCTGTGATCGGAAATGTGGTGGAGTCACTTGCGGGAGTGGCTTCACACCCTAGTTCGCCCTCCGTGGAACCCGCCACGGGAGGGGATGTGCACATTAAGGGACAGGGATTGTTTGTCGCTCGTTGATGAGCTGGACTAGGTGGGAATGGACTGCGGTCACCCACTGGCGGCGAGGATTACCTGTTGCGATGGGTAATCTGGCAGGGCTACACACTTCGTGTGTAGTCGGTGTTTGTGAGAGGTGGTGAGATCGGTACAGTGGATGATCAGCTATTTATTTATATTGTCTTATTTCTTATTTGGTTAGTCAGTACTGACCCCGTGTTGTTTTGTGGTATCTGCGGTGATCCATTCGGGGATGGTGAGCAGTTGGCTTAGCAGGTATTGTTGATTACTGCCGCTGGGATTGGAGGGATCGAGTCATCACACTTCTGGTCTAGAGATGTAGAAACACAAGTATTGTATTGTACCTCAATTTAGAGACCCTGAATAGAATGGTATTGTGACAAATATTCTATTAATGTAATATTGTTCTTGTATTGTCTAATTTGATCTACTTCCTCGGAAAACCGAGATGGTGACACCGTCATACACTGGAATGGTCCTTGGTAAGGCGTTCTGGTGTGCGGGGGTGTTACAGTAGGTCCTAAATGTACAAATGTGCAAGAATACTGCCAACAAAAACAAACAACAACAAAACAACAAAGCTACTGCCGGTCGCCGCCTTCTCCTCCTCAGCAACCTCCCCGGCTGCCCTAGCCGCAGCAAAAGCCTCCTCGAGAGCACGAGAAGCGTCAACAGCAGTGTCTATCTCCATGGGAGCTCTCCCAGAAGTAGAAGCCTCGTCACCTGCAAAATTAAAGTAATTTTAGGCCGCGTCAAGTGACGACGAGCCTTGATTAGGGGATTTTCGAGTTTTAGAAGCCTCGAAATCACTCTTTTCTCGCCATCTTTGGCCGTATTCCCACAAACCGAATCACTCATGTGGTAATTTGGGTTAAGTCAAGCCTAAGTTGAAGCCTAGTCAAGGGTTCAAGTCGAAATTTCGGCAGCATTTCGTTATAACGGCGATTATGCCCTAGAAAAGTGTCCTGAAAAAGCCGTCACAAACCGCAATTCCAAGATGGTAGGAAGTTTACCCATCATTCAAGGATTCCAAATGTCAAGTTTCATCACAAATGGGCAATCCTAAGGCCATTTTCGAAGCAGTTTACGATTTAGCTGTGAAACCGTCTCAATTTCACTCAAATGCTCAAGACTCAATGAAAATTCGAAACAAATACATGGTTACGATCCTTATAATACCAATTAGCCATTTACATAGTCAATTTCACAAGGCAAGATCATTTGGGGGAAAAGCCCCAAATTTTCGACATTTTAGGGTTGAAAACCCTAAATTTTGTCGATCCAATTCGTCCGTTATAGAAGATTAATGCAAGAATGATATACATACCTCGATTAGTCATGGCAAATGCAAGCATTTGGATCAAATTTTGGCAGAAATGGTTGAAGTTTGAGAGAGAAATGGATGATTTATGTTTCGAAACAAATGAATGAAACCCTCTGTTTCATCGCGTTTTTACGTAGAAAAGACACACTAAGGAACAGACGCAGCAGGTGCTGCGCCTATTCCAAGAGACGTAGCTCTAGCTGCGCCTCTTCCTTAGCTTCCCTTCATACGAGTTTTCAAAAGTTTGTTATAAGTTCGTTATTTGTGGGCCCATCTTTGGTGCGCCTCTTCCCCGTTGCCATTTTATCTTTTTTTGGCCCGTTTGACGATAATTCTTCGTTCAGACCCGCATTTCTAAGACAACAACAGACTGTTATACATTATTTATTGCTTCCAAGACCTTGTTTGTCACAACGAGCAAGTATTCCCCGACAGGTGTTTCGACACACCTCCTTAATATTCCCCCCAGCGAGAGTAAGTGGATAGACAATCCCTCTCGAGACATGGAGATAAGTTCCTGATAAGGTTTTCCCCAACGAGAGTTCGCGACATACAATCGTCCTTCTAGAATTCTTCCGAAGCTTGTTTGAAGACTACCCAAGCAGATTTCTCCCAGCAGTTCCCGCCTGTGTCCTGCTACCCACAATATTTTCTGTTTTCCCACGGAGTGCGATAAAGGTGTCGTTCTCCAGAGGTTCCCAGACCAGCAGAGTTCTTACACTCGAGCCTTACTTACCCCTCAGTTTGAATTATATTTTGGGCCTCCTTGCCATTGATGTTTTCCTTTAGGGTCCCCACACCCTAGCACAATCCTAATATATCTTTTAGGTCTTATCCTTTAGCTCTTACGCTTATCCTTTAGCTCCTATGCTTACCCTAAGCTCCTATGCACCTCCGGAAACGTCTCTCAAGAAGTTTCAGGTATGATCTCTTCTTATGGCTGGCGAGCCTCCTCACGTAGTCTAATGGACTTTAAACGACCCTCCCCGATAGTCGACAGACTCTAAAATGTTCCCGACGACAGGTCCTTGGTTCAGACCCCTTGAACCGCCTCACGTCGCCATAGTCGTCAGGTTGTAATCTTCGATTGACCTGATGGCTATACTTTGACTTTCGCCTTGTCCAAGCCTCAGTCAAAGTGGGGGCTCTGTAGATACCTCATTTCTGCACCTCCCGCAAACCACCCGGTGATGATTGGGCCGCATGTTTGGTACGCGGAATGATTTGTGACAGTTCGTAAGTTTATTGTCAAGTGATTGCTCAAACACTGATGTCTACCTCTTAGTTGTCATCTACGTGCCGATACGGTCGTTTTGACAGTAATTAGAGTACATTTGGAGTCCGGGCCTAAAACCGTCTTCATTTTCTGATAACCGTTAAATCCCGAGTCAGAATGTTCTGGAATGTTCCGGATATTTCTATTCCATATTTTATAAATCTTTCACAATCTTTTATTCTTTGGTAAAGTATTTCCCGTAATATTCATACAAAATATTAAGGAAAATAAGATTATCCCGTCATTCCATAAACCAAACGCGGAAATCTTTCTTCCGCAGGAGGAAACCACTTGGGAACAGACGCAGCAGGTGCTGCGCCTCTTCCAAGAGACGCAGTGACTGCTGCGCCTCTTCCCAAGTCCTTTTCTGCGTATTTTCGAGTATAGAAGATTTTCCCTAATCATTAGTAAAGGCCGCTATCGAGGCGTGCGGGATTAGGTGTTCGATCAAAAGAGCTTCCTAATACGTACCCTCACCCCTTACTCCAGATCTCTGTGAACATCCATGTTCATTGGCATCCACGAGAGTCATTCTAGACATAGAATGCTAAGGGTAACGAGTTCTTGGTGTTCATGTCACTACTTTGTGTCTTGACATGGTACGAAGTATTCGAACGGTTTCCAATTTTCCACAATAAATTGGTGGTGACTCCACAAAATGCAAACGCTTGTTTCCCAAGCGCCCCCGTGTCCACAGGCTACCTCCTTCCTCTGGGTGAAACAATCATCCGTGGTGTGTCCAATATCTATGTGAAATTCGCACCATTTTGAACTGTCTCTTCTGGGATCTGGATTTTCTGACTTCCTGGGCCATCTAACTGCTGATCCCATGTTGTCAAGTCTCTAGATTAATCCTGCAATATCAACACTGAAGTTATGTTCGGAGATAGGTGGATAAACTTTAACCTTACCTTGATACTCATGGGCCAAGTTAACTTCTGACTGATCTGGCCTGGAATATGGAGTAGGTCTATAATTATTCCCTTTGTTGCTTTTCCTATTGCTTCTTTCATGATCCTTTGGTCTACTGGGTGATCCAAGTTTGTAGCTTTTATCTTCTTCCAGCCTGATGAAAGCAAGAGTCTTGGCCTGAACATCTTCGAAGGTGTGGCAGGGATACTTAGTGAATTTGCTGTATAAGTCACTATATGGTAGTAACCCCTGTCTGAATGCCTCCATTGCTGTTCCAACGTCACACCTCGGTATAGACACTTTCTCTTTGTTGAATCTTACAAGAAATGTCCTGAGAGTTTCATCAGGCTTCTGTGTAACTCGGTAAAGGTCATCGGATCGTTTCTCCAACTCCCCGCTACTTGCAAACTCTTTGGTTGAAATGTTGATCAGGTTGGCAAAGGAGTGGATCTTGCCGTTGGCGGGTTGATGTACCATTGCGGGCGGGGCGGTCAGGGTCGTTCCAAATCCCTTGCACATGCAAACTTGTCGAACTCATTTGGGAATAGTTGCGTAGGCATTTTCTGCTTGTAAAGAGCCACGTGATTTTGTGGATCCGTGGTTCCATCAAAGACCCTCATGGATGGAATTGTGAACTTTTTTGGTAAATCTACTTTTTCTATTTCGTCTATGAAAGGCGAATCAGCATAGCTGTCAGGGGAAGCTTCTTCCATGCTGGAAGGTACTTCTGGTATCTTATCGAATTTTTCGTTGAGTTTCTTGATCTCCTGAACTACTGCCATCATGATGGCTGCTGCAGATTCATCAGGTTTCTCTTTATCATCATCTTTTGGTTCATCATCACCATCTACGTTAATGGCTTTAGGAATACTTGGGCTCCCAAAACTGGAAAAGTCAATGTTTTTAATGATTGATGAAAATGGGGTTCCTGGTTGGAATCTAGAGCCTGGCCCTTGGGTTTTTTCCAATTTTTGCTTCAGGGCTGACTCAGATTCTTTCAATTGCAGGATTTTACGCTTGATTTGGGCCACTTTTTCTTTCAGGCTTTCCAACTCAGCGATTTTTTGGAGAGCGGCATTCAATTGTTCTTCAATGGTGGGTTGGGCCATTTTTGTAGGTTTTTTGAGTTTTTGTAAGATAAGAAAAAAGGATTTAAAGAGCTAGATGCCCCACAGTGGGCGCCAATTGTTTTGTATGGATTTTGCGCAAGGCGAAATCAGGTCAGGGTAGAGTTGTGTAAGGTTAACTAGCTCTAGATAGTCTCTTGGTCAGGTCGTCAGGGTACAATAATAAGCTGTAAATGAAATAACAACAACAACAATAAGACAAGTAATTTTGTACGTGGAAAACCCTTGAATGGGAAAAAACCACGGGCACCAAGCCAGGAGAGGATTTCACTATGTAATTTGGGAGAATAATTATATGATTATAACAATGCTTATTTCTCTCTATGTATTATGTATGCTTCTTCTTGCGTGTGAGTGATCTGCCTCCAATATATTAAAGTATTCCTTATATAGGCTTCCTCCTTGAACGGCTGCCTGATACGGTATTAATTGCGGTTTATTCTCCATAATTACCAGTAATAATTGCCAATTATTCCTCCCTTAATTACTGCATAATCTTCATACTTAATGCTGCGTATATAATTCCTTTATAATGCGCGTATTTGGTCTAATATCGTCCTGATATTTTGACCGTTGCCCTCTCCATGGCCTGGCGCCTATCTTCATGTGCCCTGATAGCCTGACAGCCTGGCAGTCAGGTTCAGGTGAGATACTGATCAGGAAGGTCTGCGGATTTCCAGGCCTAACAATGCAATAACTTTCCAAGTGACCGTAATTTATGCTTGAAATCAGGTAAGTAATATACATGATGCAGCATTAATTTGTCAAAAAGTTGCACACTACCAATATAGTGGACATGTTTAACTTGGCCATCAGGTAGGATGACAGCTAGAGGTTTTGATAATGGAGTAATAGTTTGGAAATTGGGCAAGATGTATGTCATGTGGTCAAAAGCTCATGATTCAATGATCCAATTCATATTTAGTAAAGCATGATCATGAACATGAGCACTAGCAGCTAAGAGTGTACCTGATGACTGAGAAGGACCAGCAATATCAGTAAAACTCAGATGAGTAGACTGCAGTTTGAACAATTCCTTGGCAACGGCTTGCACAAAAAATGCATTAAGAAAAAGAAGAGTGCCACCAAAAGAATCAAGAGGTCTGTAAAAAGCCTTGGTTTCTTCAACATTGGAAGCAAATTTCTTTCCTGAACCAAGTGCCGGTATGCGATGAACCAACATTCGTCGAACCTCGGATAATCGTGAAAAATGCATTAATACTCGTTATTTGCGGCTGGAAATTGAATAAGTTCAATCCTGTAATGACCTCAGACACCTGATATAAAAAAAAGAGAAAAAGAAACAGGGTCCGGTATGACCTCCCGAACGGCTCAATTGTAAGTTTTAACACACGTTTTTTCGAGATTCCAGGGTCTCGGAACAAAATTCTCGAGAAATCACACGAAAAGTTCCATGTTCAGATAAAACGGCCACAAAAAATTTGAGGCGAAACGGAGGAAAATTTGGGGGTGCCGGTATGCAATAAACCATCATTCGTCGAACCTCGGATAATCGTGAAAAATAGATTAATACTCGTTATTTGAGACTGGAAATCGAATAAGTTAAAACCTAAAATGACCTCGGACACGTGATATAAAACCAGTAGAAAAACAAACAGGGTCTGGTACGACCTCCCGAACGACTCAATTTGAAGTGTATACTACACGGTTTTTCGGGATTCCGGGGTTTCGGAACAAAATTCTCCAGAAATTACAAAGAAAGTTCCACGGGTCAGATAAAGCGGCCACACAAAATTTGAGGCAAAACAGAGGTCATTTGGGGGTGCCGGTATGCGATAAACCAGCATTCGTCGAACATCGGATAATCGTGAAAAATGGATTAATACTCAGTATTTGAGGCTGAAAATCAAATAAGTTAAATCCTAAAATGACCTGGGACATCTGGTATAAAACCAGGAGAAAAGAAACAGGGTCTGGCACGACCTCCCGAACGGCTCAATTTAAAGTGTATAATATACGGTTTTTCGTGATTCCAGGGTCTCGGAACAAAATTCTCCAGAAATCACACAGAAAGTTCATCGGGACAGATAAAGCGGCCTCACAAAATTTGAGGCAAAACGGAGGACATTTGAGGGTGCCGGTATGCGATAAACCAGCATTCGTCGAACCTCTGATAATCGTGAAAAATGGATTAAAACTCGTTATTTGAGGCTGGAAATCGAATAAGTTTAATCCTGAAATGAACTCGAACACGTGATAGAAAAACCGGGAGAAAAACAAACAGGGTCCGGTACGACCTCCCGAACGACTCAATTTGAAATGTATAATACACGGTTATTCGGGATTCCAGGGTTTCAGAACAAAATTCTCCAGAAATCACATAGAAAGTTCCTCGGGTTAGATAAAGCGGCCACACAAAATTTGAGGCGAAACGGAGGACATTTAGGGGTGCTGGTATGCGATAAACCAGCATTCGTCGAACCTCTAACAATTCCGATAATCGTGAAAAATGGATTTATACTTGTTATTTGAGGCTGGAAATCGATTAAGTTCAACCCTTTAAAGACCTCAGACACGTGATTTAAAACCAGAAGAAAAACAAACAGGGTCAGGTACGAGCTCCCGAACGGCTCAATTTGTAGTGTTTTATTACAAGGTTTTTCGGGATTCCAGGGTCTCGAAACAAAATTCTCAAGATATCTCGCAGAAAGTTCCTCGGGTCAGATAAAGCAGCCACACAAAATTTGAGGTTAAACGGATAAACCAGCATTCGTGGAACCTCGGATAATCGTGATAAATGGATTAATACTCAGTATTTGAGGCTGAAAAGCGAATAAGTTAAATCCTAAAATGACCTGGGACACTTGGTATAAAAACCAAGAGAAAAGAAACAGGGTCCGGTACGACCTCCCGAACGGCTCAATTTGAAGTGTATATTACACGGTTTTTCGGGATTCCGGGGTTTCGGAACAATATTCTCGAGAAATCACACAGAAAGTTCCTCGGGTCAGATAGAGCGGCCACAAAAATTGTTAGGAGAAACGGAGGACATTTGGCGGTGCCAGTATGCGATAAACCAGCATTCGTCGAACCTCGGATAATCGTGAAAATTGGATTAATAATCGTTATTCGAGGCTGGAAATCGAATAAGTTAAATCCTAAAATGACATCGGACACGTGATAGAACAACAAGGAGAAAAACAACAGGATCCGGTACGACCTCCCGAACGGCTCAATTTGAAGTATATAAACTGTTTTTCAGGATTCCAGGGTTTCGGAACAAAATTCTCCAGAAATCACATAGACAGTTCCTTGAGTCAGACAAAGCGGCCACACAAAACTTGAGGCAAAATGGAGGATATTTGGGATTGCCGGTATGCGATAATCAAGCATTCATCGAACCTCGGATAATCGTGAAAAATGGATTAATACTCGTTATTTCAGGCTTGAAATCGAATAGGTTCAATCCTGAAATGAACTCGGACACGTGGTAGAAAAACCAGGAAAAAAACAATAGGGTCCGGTACGACCTCCCGAACGGCTCAATTTGAAGTGAATACATGGTTTTTCGGGATTCCATGGTCTCGGAAAAAAATTCTCCGGAAATCACACAGAAAGTTCCTCGGGTCAGATAAAGAGGCCTCACAAAATTTGAGGCAAAACGGAGGACATTTGCGGGTGCCGGTATGCAATAAACCAACATTCGTCTAACCTCCGATAATCGTGAAAAATGGATTAATACTTGTTTTTTGAGGCTCGAAATCGATTAAGTTCAACCCTTTAAAGACCTCAGACACCTAATTTAAAACAAGAAGAAAAACAAAAAGGGTCCGGTACGACTTCCCGAACGGCTCAATTTGTAGTGTCTAATACAAGGTTTTTCGTAATTTCAGGGTCTCGGAACAAAATTCTCAAGATATCTCACAGAAAGTTCCTAGGGTCAGATAAAGCAGCCACACAAAATTTGAGGCAAAGCGGAGGACATTTGGGGGTGTCGGTATGCGATAAACCAGCATTCGTCGAACCTCGCATAATCGTGAAAAATGGATTAATACTCGTTATTTGAGGCTTGAAATCGAATAAGATCAGTCCTGAAATAAACTCGAACACGTGATAGAAAACCAGAAGAAAAACAAAAAGGGTCCGGGTACGACCTTCCGAACGGCTCAATGTGGACAGCGGGGGGCCCACGGGGGCGCTTGGGAGGAAGAGAACAAGCGTTTGCATTTTTGTTGAAGTCGCCACCAATTTTTATGGGAAATTGGAACCGTTCGAATACCTCGTGCCATGTCTAGACACAAAGTAAAGACATGAACACTAAGCAATCGTTACCCTTAGCATTCTATGTCTAGAATGACTCTCGTGGATGCCAATGAACACGGGTGTTAACGGAGATCTGGAGTAAGGGGTGAGGGTACGTATTAGGAAGCTCTTTTGATCGAACACCTAATCCCGCCCGCCTCGATAGCGGCTTCTACTAATGATTAGGGACATCATTTATACTTGATATATCGTCGATTGTATGCATGCAATGCAACATCCAAGTTTTAATCCTAACATGTGAAGAATTAGGCTAAGTCGGTTGACACGTAATTAGCAAACAATTGGGTCGAAGTAGGATTTAATGCTCAATTACATGTGAAAACATACATATGATACAAGAAATAATGATAAATACAATAAAGAAAATTGCAATAAAGAAAATTACAATAATTACAATGGATTAGGCGATTTATGTCGAAAATACCTTTAAAACGGATAATTTGAGAAAACGAATAAAGGAATGAATCAACGAACAAAATAGAAGGTGATAATACGATTAATAGTCAATTATACGTAAGCTAAATAACTAAGTTAAGGTAAAAACGGAGTTCAGGGACAGAATTCAACCCGGAACAGGCGCAGCAGAGCTGCGTCCCTTGGAATAGGCGCAGCAGGTGCTGCGTCTGTTCCTGACCTGAATTCTGGCTGTGAAGCCGAAATTGCGTGTTGTTAATACTCGTCGGTAAATTTAATGATTTATTAAATTATTTACTCGGATGAAAGTGATTAGTAGGTTATTTACATGTGATTAAGGGTCATAAAACAATAAAACACGGACGAGACGGAATTAAACGAATTATACATGAACGAATGATGGATTAGTGACATGGGTGAATGAAATAAACTAAACAAGATGAATTAACGACAAATTAATGACGAATATGACAATAGACAGATGAAAATATATCAAAGGATCCAATTACAGAAACTCAATATGAACAAATCGAATTTCTACAACCCGTATTGAATTTAATGACGAAAACCCGCAAATATGAAATTACTTGGGATTTAAGTCGGAATTTAATGACAAATTAAACATGTGCTAATGATGATGAATAATATACATGTGAAATTATATATGCTATTAGAGAATTAAAGAACAAACGAAACAAAATAAAAGGAAACGAACGAATTACAGAGGACGAAGAAAGAAGAAAGGAAGCAGGAACTGCGGCAACCTCACTAAGAGGCGCAGCAGGTACTGCGCTCCTTCGAAGAGGCGCAGCAGTTGCTGCGTCCTTTCTCGACGGTTTGTCTTCTGGAAATCCGTAAAAAGGGTTTTAATGCACGGTTTTAGAAATCGGTTTTAATCGGTATTTTCGACATGAACCTTACAATAGATGATACAAAAAGTAAATACAATAATAAAAGAGAGATTATACACCCTCAGACTTACATGTTTGACGAAACGAGAAGGACTAAGATATCGATTAGTGATGCTCGACGCGAATGTAAAGAAAGTGCCCTCGTAAGAGGAAAACGATTAGATTAATTAAGTTGATTGATTGTGGAGTTGGTCAAATTGGTCGGTCATGCAAACGAGGCTGGTACTCAGAAGGATCCGAGCTTACGTGGTCGAATGTTCAAGCACGTAGACGCCAAAAAGTAAGAACAAAGGTCTAGAATGCAAAGGGAGAAGAGAAGGGCGGACACTCGCGTGAGAAATATGAGGAGCGAAGGCTCCTATTTATACTAATCACGTGAAGGAATTAGGGTTTCGGAGAGTCTTTGGAAGTGAATCTCGGAAAGATATGAAAAAGATACGAAAATTACGCAGAAAAAGACCTGGGAAGAGGCGCAGCAGCCACTGCGTCTCTTGGAAGAGGCGCAGCACCTGCTGCGTCTGTTCCCAAGTGGTTTCCTCCTGCGGAAGAAAGATTTCCGTGTTTAAGTTATGGAAGGACGGAATAATTTGGGTTTCCTTAGTATCTTGTGTGAATATTACGGGAAATTGTTTACCAAAGGATAAAGATTATGAAATATTTATAAAATATGGAATAGAAATATCCGTAACATTCCAGAACATTCTGACTCGGGATTTAACGGTTATCAGAAAATGAAGACGGTTTTAGGTCCGGACTCCAAATGTACTCTAATTACTGTCAAAACGACCGTATCGGCACGTAGATGACAACTAAGAGGTAGACATTAGTGTTTGAGCAATCACTTGACGATAGACTTACGAACTGTCACAAATCGTTCTGCGTAGCAAACATGCGGCCCAATCATCACTTAGGGTGGTTTGCGAGAGGTGCGAAATGAGGTATCTCTGAGCCCCCACTTTGACCGAGGCTTGGACAAGGCGAAAGTCAAAGTATAGCCATCGTTTAATCGAAGATTACAACTCGACGACTATGGCGACGCGAGGCGGTTCAAGGGGTCTGAACCAAGGACCTGTCTTCGGGAACATTTTAGAGTCTGTCGACTTCCGGGGAGGGTCGTTTAAAGTCCATTAGACTACGTAAGGAGGCTCGCCAGCCATAAGAAGAAACCATACCTGAGACTTCTTCTCGAGACGCTTCCGGAGGTGCATGGGAGCTATTGAGCTAAGGGTAAGCATAGGGGCTAAATAAGGTGAGTAGCAGGACACAGGCGGGAACTGCTGAGAGAAGACTGCTTGGTTAGTCTTTGAGAAATAATTGCGAGTAGCAGGACACAGGCGGGAACTGCTGAGAAAAGACTGCTTGGGTAGTCTTCGAGAAATAATTGCGAGTAGCAGGACACAGGCGGGAACTGCAGAGAGAAAACTGATTGGGTAGTCTTCGAGAAATAATTGCGGATAGCAGGACACAGGCGGGAACTGCTGAGAGAAAACTGCTTGGGTAGTCTTCGAGAAATAATTGTGGGTAGCAGGAGGTTGAGGCGGCGGGCATCGAGCCCCCAGAGTACTCCGAGACCCTCGAGTACACTGACGCGACCGGGAGGACTACGATCTCCGAGCTGCGTGACTTTGACGTGGCTGTGACGGATGCTGGCCTGGACGATTGGCAGCATCTGATTCGGAGGGTAAACCTCTAATTTTGCATAACTTTTTGTGTAAGAACACGTTTGATTGAGTTTGTTCGATTATTGAGAACTTCTTTTTGAAAATGCAGGTCGCGCCGTCTCGGTTCGTGGCGTTATGGAGGGTGGCCAACCGGCTGCGAGCTACTGCAGTCGAGGCACTTATCGGCGGTCGAGACCGTCAGGTATGAACCTCGTGCCTGTTTCATTTTTGAATTTTGATTTTCCAATTTTGCTTGAAACGATTGACATGAGCCAATTTTGTTGTTTACCGGGGGACCGCGAGCTGGAGCGAGAGTTGATCCAGTCTCGGGAGGAGACAGCTCGCTTGTTGAAGGAGCTCGAGGTTTGAGACGTCGAGATTGTTGCTCTTGCGGCAAGGGTTGCAGAGCTGGAGGGCGACCAGCAGTAGTTTTGTGCAGTTTTTGTTTGTTTGTTGGCTGTATTTTGCACAGTTGTACATTTGGACCTTCATTTTGAACATTCTGAACTTTGTTTGGGGCTCGAGCCCCCAGTTTGTTGTACATTTCCCTTTTTGGTTGTATATACGATGGCCTGAGTGCCTTTGCTGCTGGGTTGCGTTGCTTGTGCCTGCAGGTTAGCTTTGAACAGGTTTGGTAGATGACGGTTTACGCCATCATGCCGCCGAAATTTACATAGAAATCACGCAAGACATACATTTGTATATACATATGGCCTTAATTAGCGCAAAACGAAAGACTCAAAAAAATGCAAAAATTTGCAAAAATTTTGCCGGAAATGACCGGACGGTAGGGAGGGTTACCCCCTAAAAAAAGAAAAAACAGAAATCTATAAGTTAGAAGAAATGAAATAAATGAAATAAATGTAAATCGAAATGAAAATTATTTCCTAAAATGAAAATGAAAATTATTTCCTAAAATGAAAATGTGCAAGTGTGGTAAAATGACGAAAATGTCGATATCGCCTCGAAATGCGTGCCCGCGGAATTAGGAAACCTGGAACATGGTAATTCTCACGTATTTACCAAAATAATAACCCGTAGGAATAGGAAATTATTCGTCATGAAATTAGGAAAGATCCAACGCGGAAAATCACAGAAGTGAAGCTGAGGAAGAGGCGCAGCATGAGCTGCGTCCCTTTGAAGAGGCGCAGCAGGTGCTGCGCCTGTTCCCAAGTTGTTCTATTCTGACGGATTTTTGGAAACAGAAATTAGTATAAATGGAAACGTCGATAGAGCTTTTATTCACACAATTCTTCCGTCTCTTCTTCGTCTTATTACAAAAAATTCTCAAAATAAACTCTTCATCATGAATACTTTGGAGATTCGCTTGAAGAAATGGACCAATGAATTTTCGAACATGGAGAAATATGATATGGGCGCCTATAATCTTGGGTCATTGTTGAGTTTAAAGCTTATCAAGGTTGTCAAACCGTTTTTGGATGCTTGTCTCGACTATTGGGACCCGAATTACCATGTTTTTGCGTTTCCTGGAGGCGATATTTGCCCATTTCTTGAACAAATTGCCGCTATTGGTGGGTGGGACCATGAACACTTGCCTGCCATTCCTTCTACTTCGCAAGGGTACAAGAGCAAATTTAGAGACTTGCTTGGGTTGACTAGACTTGAGGTGGACCGTCTAGTGACTTCGAAGTGAGTGCGAATGTTGGACTTCATAGATCGATTCATTAACAAGGCCGACCCCACCGTTTCTTATGTTGCTAGGCGGAGGGCATTTGGTTTTTGCTTGTTGCATGTGTATGTCTTCCAAGGGCATGTTGATGAAGACTTGAGAGGTGATCCCCATCTTCTGGGCCTTGTTGAGCAAATGAAGCTACGCAGGAGCCCAGCTTGTTTATGCTTAGGAGAGATCCTGTTGGGCTTGGATAATAGGAAAGCCAATCGTGACCTACCGTATTTGGGAAGTCCCGTCATTCTGCAGGTAAAAGACATTTCTTTCTTTTCTTTTTTTTCTTTTCTTTTTTTCTTTCTTTCTTTTTGTCTTTTTTTTCTTTTTCTTTTTTTCGTTTTTTTGTTTTTTTTTTCCTTTTGTCTTTTTTTCTTTTTTTTCGTTTTTTTTTTATGTCTAATACCCGCTTTTGGTAGGTTTGGCTTATGGAACGGCTCCGATTGATCGAGCCCCCAGTTCATGTTCCTTCCTATCATGCTCGTTCAATTGCAATGAGGACTGGGCTTTACATGGTGGACTTCACCCGAGTCTGCAATTATTGGGAGAACAAACTGAAGAGCGATGATGGTCCCTTGATTAGGTGGATTGTGCCGTGGTGGCATCTCAAATCTGTCACTGGAGTGTCTTCTTTGGATCCTACTCGGTCCGTGCGCATTCCTGGCTTGGAGTTTATGGTGTGCATCTTCCCGAAGAGGCTGATGAGGCAGGTGGGACTAAAACAGACAATCCCGAAGCTTGATATTGTCCCGCAGACTGCTGTGGCGCTTACTACAGAAAGCCGAAGAGAGTGGGCCATTAAATGGGCTCAAAGAAATGTATGGTTCTTGAACTCTTCTGCAAATTCCTTGTGGGTGTCGGATTCTTATCTGCAATGGAGGAAAGCTACTACTCCGGAAGAGCGCGAGAGATTGAGGAAACGCGAGCCCGTTGACTACAAGGTGCACGAGGTACGGAAAGAAAAAGAGAAGCATTTGACTGAGGGAGAGGAAGAAGCCGGGTTTCGAGTCGTTCATCCTTCGAAGAAACCGATGACCTCTCCTGTCGTAGAGATGGTGATTGGCAAGAGTGGAAAGTCTAGGCCTCGAGAAAGACCTTTGGTGATTAGGTCCGAAGTGGCGCAAGAGCGTCCGGCTCGAGGTCGTGACAAGAAATATGACAAGAATGACAAGGGCAAAGGGAAGATGGAGGAATAGCCCGAGTCTTTATTTATTATTTGTTATTATTATTATTTATTGTTGTAATAAAAATGGTGGGGTTTTTAGAATCCTAGCCTATTCTATTTTTATTATGTAGCGTACTATTATTATTAGAAGATGAAATAAAAAAGGCTAAATGGTTATGAAACCGTTGTGATTTTCTATTTACTATTCTTGTCGAATTCCAAATGCGATGCAAATGTCCTTCTATTTACATTTTAAATATAATGGGTTGTATCCTGTGAAGGATTGCCTACGTATTCACTTAAAAAAATGAAATCAAACCCTTGCGCGTAGTTCGAGTAAATGTAAAAGAATAGTTGTTCTAAGCAAGAGCTAGTAATGAACTTAGAAAATAAGCATGAGCTTTTTGCTTACTCTGAAGGTGCAAATTTAGTTTATTTGATGATATGAGGATGATAAATTTGTCAAAATGCAAGAGCATAGTGACATTAGCTTATTTTAGCTTGGCCAGAGGCCGTTTATTTAGTGCCACAAGAGCGACACGTGAGGTTACGCGAGGCGCGTTTTTGTTCCTATTCTAGTCATAGTACCGTTTTAGTTGGTCAAGGTTTGTTGGGTTTGAAAACTCATTCCCGTCTAGGTCTGTGATTCTAACCGCTCCCCCTGGAAGTATGGAATTGACTAGAAATGGTCCGGCCCAATTAGGTTTGAATTTTCCCCGTGGGTCGACAGGTAGAAGAGCTCTAACCGATTTAAGTACTAAGTCTCCTTCTTTGATGTTCCTTGGCCTCCTTGGCCTAACCCTTTTGTTGAAAGCTCGTTTGATACGTGCTTGATATGTTTGGACATTATGCAAGGCGCGTAGCCTACGTTCATCCAGGAGGATGAGTTCTTCATATCTATCCCTTTTCCAATCGGCTTCTGGGATTTGACTTTCGAGTAAAATACGCAAGGATGGTATCTCTAGCTCGACCGGTTGTACGGCTTCCATGCCGTAGGTCAAATAGAAAGGAGTAGCCCCAGTGGGCGTCCTAAAAGATGTGTGATACCCCCACAAAGCAAAGGGTATCTTGCTTGGCCAATCTCGATAGTTGTCAATCATTTTCTTGAGAATCGTGACAACATTCTTGTTTGCCGCCTCTACCGCGCCGTTAGTCTGTGGTCTATAGGGCGAAGAGTGGTGATGCCTAATCTTGTACTTGGCTAGCAATTGCTCAGTCTCAGCTTGGAAATGTGATCCATTATCACTAATGATCTCATGTGGGCAACCGTATCGACAGATGATGTTGTTTTGTATGAAATTTGCCACATTTTTAGCCGTGAGACTGGTGTAGGAAGCTCCTTCTACCCATTTGGTGAAATAGTCGATTGCCACTAGGATGAAACAGTGACCTCCTGTTCTGGCTGGGGTTATCTTCCCGATTATGTCAATTCCCCAAGCAGAAAATGGCCAAGGAGATGTCATCGTATAGAGTAATGAAGGAGGGACATGTTTTACATTCTCGAAGATTTGGCAATTGTGGCAATGTCTTACGTATTTGATGCAATCGGATTCCATTGTGGTCCAATAATACCCCAAACGTGTGATTTTCTTTGCCATCATGGGCCCACTCATGTGAGGACCGCATTCTCCATTGCGGACCTCTTCCATCACTTTCCGCGCCTGTGAATGATCAAGGCAACGTAGGATTACGCCAAGAGGTGTTCTTTTGTATAACTCTCCTTGCATGAGAACGTATTGGGCAGCTAGTAGGCGTATAGCGCGTTGTCCCCTCTTGTCCATATCGGGTGGATAGGTACCATGGAGCTTGAAATTCAGGATTGCTTGGAACCAGGGTTCCTGCGCGATCTCCTCTTCATCGGTGAATTGGTGGACATAAGCCGGCTCTGACCGTCGTTCGATGCACAAAGGCATTTCCACCATGTGATCTGGTATATTAATCAAAGATGCAAGTTTCGCAAGAGCGTCTGCGAATTGATTTTCTTCCCGAGGTAGGTGTAGATACGTCACGTGATCAAAGAATTGGGCAACTTGGTCTATTCTGGCTTGATAAGGTGCTAGGCTTTCGCTTCGAATTTTCCGAGATCCCGTAACTTGGTTGATGATCAAGGATGAATCCCCATGTACTCGGAGGTTTTTAATGCCTAAGCTCACTGCCGCTTGTAGTCCAATGAGACAAGCTTCGTATTCTGCAGCGTTATTTGTCACATCGAAGTCGAGTTTGACAGCAATTGATGTATGCTCGCCTTCAGGAGAAATGAGCAACACTCCTATTACAAATCCTCTTAAGTTTGATGCTCCATCAAAATAAAGGTCCCAGGAGTCTACGTCAGTTTGGAGTATATCCTCGTCTGGAAATGACCAAGTGTCTATCGTTTGTGCGTCATTGATGGGATTTTCTGCGAAGAATTCGGCAACGGCACGCCCTTTTATAACTTTCAGAGGCACGTATTTGAGGTCAAATTCTGAGAGCATCAGAGTCCATCTTGCTAGGCGTCCGTTGAGGACGGGTTTCTCGAAGAGGTATTTGACTGGATCCATTTTGGAGTATATTTTGACGGAGTAGCTAAGCATGTAATGGCGTAGCTTCTTCGTTGCCCACACAAGAGCGAGACATGTCTTTTCGAGTTGTGAGTATTTGCACTCGTACTCCAAGAACTTCTTACTAAGGTAGTAGATAGCTCTTTCTTCACTTCCTACGGTTTGAGCTAGCATGGCACCCATGGTTGTTTCGGTTACTGTGAGATATAAACCAAGAGGTTGATCTCGTTGATGTGGCATGAGCACCGGTGGTTTAGCCAATATCTCTTTGATTCGGTCAAATGTCTTCTGACAATCATCATCCCACATGGTGTGGTCCGTTTTCTTGAGCTTCTTAAAGATAGGCTCACAAATCATGGTGAGTTTCGATATGAATCGACTTATATACTGCACATTTTCCCAGGAATCCTCTGACTTCTTTTTTTGTTTGAGGTTGTGGCATTTCGATCAGAGCCTTGATCTTGGAAGGGTCTATTTCTATACCTCGTTGGCTAACGACGTATCCCATGAGTTTGCCAGATGTTACTCCGAATGTGCATTTCTGAGGATTGAGCCTCATGTTGTACTTTCGTAGCCTTGTGAAAAATTTGCGAAGGTTCGCAATATGCCCTTCTCTATCCTTGGATTTGACAATCATGTCGTCAACGTATACCTCAACTTCTTTGTGCATCATGTCATGTAAGAGTGTAGTTGCGGTGCGTTGATATGTAGCTCCGGCATTGATCAATCCAAATGGCATGACCGTATAGCAATAGGTTCCCCATTGAGTGACAAAGGTGGTCTTATGCGTGTCTTCTATGGCCATCTTAATTTGATTATAACCCGCATACCCATCCATGAAGGATAGTAACGCGTGATATGCAGTATTGTCCACCAATATATCGATGTGTGGTAGAGGGAAGTCATGTTTAGGACTTGCTTTGTTTAAGTCCCTAAAATCAACACAAACACGGATTCTCCCATCCTTTTTGGGTACGGGTACTATGTTGGCTACCCAGTCAGAATACTCGGAAACTTTGATGAACCCGGCTTTGAATTGCTTGTCAACTTCTTCCTTAATCTTGAGAGCCCATTCTGTTCTCATTCGTCGAAGCTTCTGTTTTACAGGTTTGAAACCTGGCTTAATCGGGATTCTATGTTCGGCGATATCCCTGTCGATCCCCGGCATGTCCTTGTAGGACCAAGCGAAAATGTCTTTGAACTCGTTTAGGAGGTCTAGGAAATCGGCCCTTTCGGTAGAGCTCAAGGTAGTCCCTCCTAAGTTCTTGGGGTTCTAGTTCGGTTCCTACATTGATGGGTTCGGTGTCCTCTATTACTAGTCCCCCTTCCCGTTCCTGTAGTATTTCTTTGGCTACGTAGGGAGGTATTTCGATCGATCTAGGTCTTGGTCATCCTCAGTATCATCGTAAACAGAATTGCACTCAAGATAACACAAAGAGTAAGCAGAACCTGATTTATTCATATTAAAATTTGATTAGAGTTGAAACAAAGAAGCCAACTGATCCATGGTCAGTGGCGGCAAAGGGACAGTGGTTGGGACATTTCCCGAACTACTGTGACTACTCGAGGCTAAGCTAGGAGAAACAAAGGGAGTGGGGATGACGACAGGAGGAGACTCTCTATTGACTTCTCTAGACTCCGACTCTGACTCCGACTCTGACTCGAACTCATCGTCTTCCGATTCTCCTTTGAACATCTCTCCTTCTCCAGTGGTGAGCTTGAAGAGTCTTCCTTGATTGTTGGTCCACTTGATTGATTTTCTCCATCCTTTCTGCTGACTTGCGTTGGTTTCTGTGATTAACGCGGTGGGGTTGAAACGATCGTCTTGAAGTATCATGGTAATGATCTCATCCTGCGCGGCCCTAACAAATCGATCTTCTCCAAACAATAGGCTAACAGCTTGTTCGTCTAAGCAAGGTGCTTGACGGGTTTTGACAGTAGGAACCGTTTCTAGAGGGATGAAGTAGCAATCGTGAAAGATCTCGATTCCGGCTAGCTTCCTCTTGAGATAATGCCAAGGCTCGGGAAATCCGTGAAAGAGTTCTAGACTTCCTTCTTCAACAAAGTACCCATTTAGGGTAGGGAGATAAGGTCGCATTTGGACTCCTACATGCTTATGGTTTTGAACTTGAGCAAGCATTTCGAGAACCTCTTTTTTACTGGGTTTGTACCCTAGTCCAAGTGGTATCCTCTTTGAGTTGCCTTCCTTATATGGTGCGAAGGTGTTTCTTTGGGTAGGGTTCAAAGGCATTCCGGGGAAGTATCCCTGGGTTTTGAGTATGTGGTTGACCACCAAGTTGGAATAGGGATCATAGTATAAGGGTGCCAATTCGCTTTCTATGACCCTTATGCTTTGGAAGCCCCCAAGTTCGTATACGGGATCTGCAAGGACTTGATTGTTCGACTGCTTTTCGATTATTGCCTTGATGGGTGACGAAGTGATCGTCACTACTTTGCCATTTAGTGGGATCTTGATCTTTTGATGGAGGGTGGATGTTACCGCTTTGGAAGCGTGAATCCAAGGTCTTCCTAGAAGTATGTTGAAGGAAGCTTCGATGTCCACTATTTGGAAATTAACCTTTCGCTCAATTGGCCCTGTGGCTATGGTTAGGTTAACAAGTCCTACCACCTTTCGTCGTGTACCATCATATGCACGCACACCTTGATTGGTAGGGGTCCAATCCGACTCTTTCATGCATAATTTGTATGCCGTTTTGAGGGGTATGACGTTGACCGCGGAGCCATCATCCACCAAGGTCATTGGCACGTTCTTCTTTAGACAAATTACAGTGATGTAAAGAGCTAAATTGTGACTAGCGCCAAAAGGTGGTAAATCTTCGTCTGAGAAAGTAATAGGATTACTTAGCTTTGGTGATTCTTGGAAGACCAAGTTGACTACATCTTCGGGTGTCGAGTTATGTGCTACATTTAGTTTGGCCAAAGCTTGCAGTAAAGCTTGGCGATGCGGGAATGAGCTCGCTATTAATTGCCAGACTGAAAGATCAGCCTTTGTCTTCTGTAATTGCTTGAGCAAATGGTCAGTGGAGTCCTCTTCGTTATCATTTGGTGTGACAATGTTGGTTGGACCATTTTGAGCAGTATTTTTATATGGACGTCCCGAACGAGTTAGGTGGTCCACATCTTGGTCTTCACCATTTTGGACTATTTCCTTGTCTAGGGAGTTCTCAATGAGGTACTCGTCCTCGTCATCGTCGGCCCAAACTCCATTGATTGTAGCTAGTTTCCTCATTCTCATGATTTCATCTTCTAGTCGCATGATTTGATCTACTAGTTTATCAACCACGGCGACTACTTCTTGCATAGTAGCGTTTTGAGAGAAGATCAGTGGCATATGTTCTTTGGGTGTTGCGTTGGGATCGCGTAAAGTTGTCACCGTATTTCCTAATTCCCAAACTTGCCTATCCACACTTCTTGCCCATGTGATGAAGTCGGAAATGGTAGGGGAGATAGTAGAATAGAACCCTTCATTCTCGATTGCATGGATTTCATCTTCAATTGGAGAAATGAGGTGTGAGCAATCTAAGGTAGATTCGTCACTTGTAATCACTAGAACTCCAAGAGGATTCTGAGTGTTGTTGGGTTTACCTCCCGGCGGTATTGGCAATCGACCATCTTCAATCATATCTTGAAGCACATTTTTCAACTTGTAGCATTTTTCTGTGTTGTGCCCCTTGCCCTTATGGTATTCACAGTACGAGTTCTTGTCCCAGAATTTTGATTTCCTTTCGGGTTCGGGAGTAGGTCCAATGGGTTGGAGTTTGCCTTGCTTCATTAACCTTTTTAGAGCGTTGGAGTAAGTGTCCCCAAGATTTGTGAATTTCCTCGGTGGGGTGCTTTTCTTGGACGGCTCGAGAAGGTTAACTTCATCGGCCTTGCTAGTGGAGCCGTATGAACGACTTGTTGAGCCTTGATATCCTCGACCTACCGTTTTGGACAAGAGTCCTTTACGGATGTCATCTTCAATCCTTGTCCCTAGTACGGTTAAGTCCTTGAAAGTTTTGATATTTTGGTATCTCAAATGATTGGCATAGATGGGTTTGAGATTGTCCACAAACTTCTCCACAAGGGTAGCCTCATCCGGGCGTTCAACTAGTTGGGTACTAGTATTCCTCCACCTACTTAGGAAGTCGGTGAATCCTTCTTTGTCGTTTTGGGTAAGAACCTCTAGAGTGCGCATGTTAACTTGGATCTCGGCATTATCCGCATATTGCTTAGCAAATTCGATTGCGGCATCTTCCCAAGTAGCGACTTTCTTGTGTTCCAAGGAGTAGAACCATTGCTTCGGGATGGTGTCAAGAGATGAAGGAAAGATCCTTAAGAACATCTCGGGTTTTTTGCCTTTGATAGACATGTAATCCTTGAAGGCACGGATGTGGTTCAAAGGGTTCTCGTGCCCCTTGAATTTAGGGATACCCGTCATATTGAAGTTGGTTGGCAATTTGGAATTGACTGCTTCATACTTGCGATTGTTCTCCCTATAAATGCCATCCCCTTTAAGGTACATCAATTGCTCCTCTAAGTATTGGAGTCTTTTCTCGGCTACAGTTAGTCCCATGGGAGGATTTTCATCCCTGGATTCATCCGCGGAGTCACCTATTACTTCACTTTCATGGGGAGGCAACCTTCCCTCTACGGCATAGATCCGGCCCTCGATGGTCTCAAGGCGATCATGGACTTGGTCTTGGGTATCTTGGATACGGGCTAGCGCGGCTAGGATTCGATCATTACCATCTTGAAGTTGGTGGAGGTTTGTTTCGCTGGACCCAGGCAACTTGAAAACTGGATAAGAGATCGATGACGAATCAAAACACGATCGACCATTCTAACACACTTGCTAAAAGAAGAAATGTTTTGACTCGTGAAGTGGGTGTGTGCCACTTATGTTGAGTGAGCTTTGAAGAAAGGACAAGAATGTTGGAAATGTGTATCCTAGTCAACTATAGTGTAGTTGTAGGAGTGGACTCGAAGTGAGGTTTTGAAATGGGCTTGTGGCCCGAATTTTGACTCGACAAATGGACAGAGTTTTGACTGGGTTTTGCGCTAATCAATGGCCTCTTTTTTTTTCGAAATTTTCATTTAAAGAAGGGTTTTGATTTTTACAAAAATCGTCATGGTTTTGTTTAGAAATGATGATCACGTAAGGTACAAACATTCATACAAGCATTATAACGGGATGCTGAGTGCATTTAAAAGGGTTTTGGTTTAAAGGGTGGGTTGCCATATCGAACCATCAAACCCGAGGCCTGTGGAGAGGCTCGTACCAAACAAGAGTAAGGCCGATTCCTAGTCCATTTCCTCAAGTAGTGAAGGCCCTTGATACAAACAAGAGTAAGCATCATGGTATGGATGACGTCAATCGCTATCCATCCTTAGGCCCAAATAAGAATTAGGACCGTTTAGACGGGACGATTGGTCGAATGGGTTGGGTTGGGCCTAGGAAGGCCGAATAAAACGGTCTAGGAAGACCGAGTTATGAAAACCGACAATTGTCTTGTACAAATTATTCCCTAACCTTATTCAAGTTTCACCCTTGCTACACGTAAGTGTATTATCCCCAGTGGAGTCGCCAAACTGTGGACAGCGGGGGGCCCACGGGGGCGCTTGGGAGGAAGAGAACAAGCGTTTGCATTTTTGTTGGAGTCGCCACCAATTTTTATGGGAAATTGGAACCGTTAGAATACCTCGTGCCATGTCTAGACACAAAGTAAAGACATGAACACTAAGCAATCGTTACCCTTAGCATTCTATGTCTAGAATGACTCTCGTGGATGCCAATGAACACGGGTGTTCACGGAGATCTGGAGTAAGGGGTGAGGGTACGTATTAGGAAGCTCTTTTGATCGAACACCTAATCCTGCCCGCCTCGATAGCGGCCTCTACTAATGATCAGGGACATCATTTATACTTGATATATCGTCGATTGTATGCATGCAATGCAACATCCAAGTTTTAATCCTAACATGTGAAGAATTAGGCTAAGTCGGTTGACACGTAATTAGCAAACAATTGGGTCGAAGTAGGATTTAATGCTCAATTACATGTGAAAACATACAAATGATACAAGAAATAATGATAAATACAATAAAGAAAATTGCAATAAAGAAAATTACAATAATTACAATGGATTAGGCGATTTATGTCGAAAATACCTTTAAAACGGATAATTTGAGAAAACGAATAAAGGAATGAATCAACGAACAAAACAGAAGGTGATAATACGATTAATAGTCAATTATACGTAAGCTAAATAACTAAGTCACGGCAAAAACGGAGTTGGGGGAGAATTCAACCCGAATCGGTGCAAAGAGAGCTGCGTCCCCTTGGAATAGGCGCAGCGATTGCCGATTCTTGCGTCTGTTCTGACTCGATCACCGCCGAAGTTTTAATTGCGTGTTGTTAATACTCGTCGGTAAATTTAATGATTGATTAAATTATTTACTCAGATGAAAGTGATTAGTAGGTTATTTACATGTGATTAAGGGTCATAAAACAATAAAACACGGACGAGACGGAATTAAACGAATTATACATGAACGAATGATGGATTAGTGACATGGGTGAATGAAATAAACTAAACAAGATGAATTAACGACAAATTAATGACGAATATGACAATAGACATATGAAAATATATCAAAGGATCGAATTACAGAAACTCAATATGAACAAATCGAATTTCTACAACCCGTATTAAATTTAATGACGAAAACCCGCAAATATGAAATTACTTGGGATTTAAGTCGGAGTTTAATGACAAATTAAACATGTGCTAATGATGATGAATAATATACATGTGAAATTATATATGCTATTAGAGAATTAAAGAACAAACGAAACAAAATAAAAGGAAACGAACGAATTACAGAGGACGAAGAAAGAAGAAAGGAAGCAGGAACTGCGGCAGCCTCACGAAGAGGCGCAGCAGGTACTGCGCTCCTTCGAAGAGGCGCAGAAGTTGCTGCGTCCTTTCTCGACGGTTTGTCTTCTGGAAATCCGTAAAAAGGGTTTTAAAGCACGGTTTTAGAAATCGGTTTTAATCGGTATTTTCGACATGAACCTTACAATAGATGATACAAAAAGTAAATACAATAATAAAAGAGAGATTATACACCCTCAGACTTACATGTTTGACGAAACGAGAAGGACTAAGATATCGATTAGTGATGCTCGACGCGAATGTAAAGAAAGTGCCCTCGTAAGAGAAAAACGATTAGATTAATTAAGTTGATTGATTGTGGAGTTGGTCAAATTGGTCGGTCATGCAAACGAGGCTGGTACTCAGAAGGATCCGAGCTTACGTGGTCGAATGTTCAAGCACGTAGACGCCAAAAAGTAAGAACAAAGGTCTAGAATGCAAAGGGAGAAGAGAAGGGCGGACACTCGCGTGAGAAATATGAGGAGCGAAGGCTCCTATTTATACTAATCACGTGAAGGAATTAGGGTTTCGGAGACTCTTTGGAAGTGAATCTCGGAAAGATATGAAAAAGATACGAAAATTACCCAGAAAAGGACCTAGGAAGAGGCGCAGCAGCCACTGCGTCTCTTGGAAGAGGCGCAGCACCTGCTGCGTCTGTTCCCAAGTGGTTTCCTCCTGCGGAAGAAAGATTTCCGTGTTTAAGTTATGGAAGGACGGAATAACTTGGTTTTCCTTAGTATCTTGTGTGAATATTACGGGAAATTGTTTACCAAAGGATAAAGATTATGAAATATTTATAAAATATGGAATAGAAATATCCGGAACATTCCAGAACATTCTGACTCGGGATTTAACGGTTATCAAAAAATAAAGACGGTTTTAGGTCCGGACTCCAAATGTACTCTAATTACTGTCAAAACGACCGTATCCGCACGTAGATGACAACTAAGAGGTAGACATTAGTGTTTGAGCAATCACTTGACGATAGACTTACGAACTGTCACAAATCGTTCTGCGTAGCAAACATGCGGCCCAATCATCACCGGGTGGTTTGCGAGAGGTGCAGAAATGAGGTATCTACATTCAATTTGAAGTGAATACAGGGTTTTTCGGGATTTCAGGGCTTCAGAACAAAATTCTAAAGATATCTCACAGAAAGTTCCTCGGGTCAGATAAAGCGGCCACACAAAATTTGAGGTGAAATGGAGGACATTTGGAGATGCCGGTATGCGATAAACCAGCATTCGTCGAACCTCCGATAATCGTGAAAAAAATGATTAATACTTGTTATTTGAGGCTGGAAATCGAATAAGTTCAATCCTGAAATGACCTCGGACACGTGATAGAAAAACCGGCAGAAAAACAGATAGGGTCCGGTACGACCTCCCGAACGACTCAATTTGAAGTATATAATACACGGTTTTTCGGGATTCCAGGGTTTCAGAACAAAATTCTCCAGAAATCACACAGAAAGTTCCTCGGGTCAGATAAAGAGGCTGCACAAAATTTGAGGCAAAACGGAGGACATTTGGGGGTGCCGGTATGCGATAAACCAGCATTCATCGAACCTCGGATAATCGTGAAAAATGGATTAAAACTCTCTATTTGAGGCTGGAAATCGAATAAGTTCAATCCTGAAATGAACTCGAACACGTGATAGAAAAATCGGGAGAAAAACTAACAGGGTCCGGTACGACCTCCCGAACGACTCAATTTGAAGATTATAATATACGGTTTTTCGGGATTCCAGGGTTTCAGAACAAAATTCTCCAGAAAGAGAACATAAAGTTCCTCGGGACAGATAAAGTGGCCATACAAAATTTGAGGCAAAACAGATGACATTTGGGGGTGCCGGTATGCGATAAACCAGCATTCGTCGAACCTCTGATAATCGTGAAAAATGGATTAATACTCGTTATTTGAGGTTGGAAATCGAAAAAGTTCAATCCTGAAATAAACTCGGACACCTGATAGAAAACCGGTGGAAAAACAATGGATTCGTCGAACCTTCGATAATCGTAAAAAAATGGAATAATAATCGTTATTTGACGCTAGAAATCGAATAAGTTCAATCCTAAAATGAACTCGGACACGTGATAGAAAAATCGGGAGAAAAACAAACAGGGTCCGGTACGACCTCCCGAACGACTGATATTGAAGTGTAATACACGGTTTTTCGGGATTCCAGGTTTCGGAACAAAATTCTCCAGAAATCGCACAGAAAGTTCCTCGGGTCACATAAAGCGGCCACACAAAATTTGAGTTAAAATGGAGGATTTTGGGGGTGCCGGTATGCGATAAACCAACATTCGTCTAACCTCGGATAATCGTGAAAAATGTATTAATACTCGTTATTTGAGGATGGAAATCGAATAAGTTAAATATTTAGATGACCTCAGACACCTGATAGAAAACCAAGAGAAAAACAAACAGGGTCCGGTACGAGCTCCCGAACGGCTCAGTTTGAAGTGTATATAATACACGGTTTTTAGGAATTCGAGGATCTCCGAAAAAATTCTCCAGAAATCACACGGAATGTTCCTCGGGTCAGATAAAGTGGTGAAAAAAAGTATTAGGCGAAACGGAGGACATTTGGGGGTGCCGGTATGCGATAAAGCAGCATTCGTCAAACCTCGCATAATCGTGAAAAATGGATTAATACTCGTTACTTGAGGATGGAAATCGAATAAGTTCAATTATGAAATGAACTCGGACACGTGATAGAAAAACCGGGAGGAAAACAAACTGGGTACGGTATTTCACCCGAACGCCTTAATTTACAGTGTATAATACACGGTTTTTCGGGATTCCAGGGAATCAGAACAAAATTCTCTAGAAATCACACAGAACATTCCTCGGGTCAGATAAAGCGGTCACACAAAATTAGAGGGGAAAAGGAGGACGTGTAGGGGTGCCGGTATGCGATAAACCAGCATTCGTCGAACCTCCAATAATCGTGGAAAATGGATTAATACTCGTTATTTGAGGCTGGAAATCGAATAAGTTAAATTCTGAAATGAACTCTGACACGTGATATAAAAACCAGGAGAAAAAAAAATAGGGTCCGTTACGACATCCCGAACGGCTCAATTTCAAGTGTAATACACGGTTTTTCAGGATTCCAGGGTCTCGGAACAAAATTCTCTAGAAATCACATATAAAGATCCTCGGGTCACATTATGCGGTTACACAAAATTTGAGGCGGAACGGAGGACATTTGGCGGTGCCGGTATGCGATAAACCAACATTCGTTGAACCTCCGATAATTGTGAAAAATGGATTAATACTCGTTATTTGAGGCTGGAAATCGAATAAGTTCAATCCTAAAATGAACTAGGACACGTGATAGAAAATACGGGAGAAAAACAAACAGGGTCCGGTACGACCTCCCTAATGACTCAATTTGAAGTGTATAATACACGGTTTTTCGGGATTCCAGGGTCTCGGAAAAAAAATTCTCCAGAAATCATACAGAACGTTCCTTGGGTCAGATAAAGCGGCCACACAAAATATGAAGCGAAACGGAGGACATTTGGGGGTGCGGTTATGCGATAAACCAGCATTCATCGAACCTCCGATAATCGTGAAAAATGGATTAATACTCGTTATTTGAGGCTGGAAATCGAATAAGTTCAATCCTAAAATGAACTAGGACACGTGATAGAAAATACGGGAGAAAAACAAACAGGGTCCGGTACGACCTCCCGAACGAATCAATTTGAAGTGTATAATATACGGTTTTTCGGGATTCTAGGGTTTCAGAACAAAATTCTCCAGAAATCACACATAAAGTTCCTCGGGACAGATAAAGCGGCCATACAAAATTTGAGGCAAAACGGATGACATTTTGGGGTGCTGGTATGCGATAAACCAGCATTCGTCGAACCTCTTATAATCCTGAAAAATGGATTAATACTCGTTAATTGAGGTTGGAAATCGAAAAAGTTCAATCCTAAAATGAACTCGGACACCTGATAGAAAACCGGGAGAAAAACAATGGATTCTTCGAACCTCTGATAATCGTAAAAAATGGATTAATACTCGTTATTTGAGGCTGGGAATCGAATAAGTTCAATCCTAAAATGAACTCGGACACGTGATAGAAAAATCGGGAGAAAAACAAACAGGGTCTGGTACGACCTCCCGAACGGCTCAATTTGAAGTGTTTAATACACGGTTTTTCGAGATTCCATGGTCTCTGAATTAAATTCTCAAGAAATCACACAAAAAGTTCCTCGGGTCAGATAATGCGATAACACAAAATTTGAGGCAAAACGGATGACATTTGGGGGTGCCGGTATGCGAAAAACCAGATTCGTCGAACCTCAAATAATCGTGAAAAATGGATTAATACTTGTTATTTTAGGATGGAAATCGAATAAGTTAAATACTTAGATGACCTCGGACACCTGATATAAAACCAGGAGAAAAACAAACAGGGTCCGGTACGACCTCCCGAACGGCTTAGTTTGAAGTATATATAATACACGGGTTTTTCGGGATTCAAAGGTCTCGGAAAAAAATTCTCCAGAAATCACACAGAAAGTTCCTCGGGTCAGATAAAGCGGTCACACAAAATTTGAGGCGTAACGGAGGACATTTGGGGGTGCCGGTATGCGATAAAGAAGCATTCGTCGAACCTCGGATAATCGTGAAAAATATACTAAGACTCGTTATTTGAGGCTGGAAATCGAATAAGTTAAATCCTGAAATGAACTCGGACACGTGATATAAAAACCAGGAGAAAAACAAACAGGGTCTGGTACGACCTCCCGAACGGCTCAATTTGAAGTATATAATACACAGTTTCTCGGGATTCGAGGGTCTCGAAAAAATTCTCCATAAATAACACAAAACGTTCCTCGGGTCAGATAAAGCGGTCACACAAAATTTGAGGCGAAACGGCGGACATTTGGGGGTGTCGGTATGCGATAAACCTGCATTCGTCGAAACTCGGATAATCGTCAAAAATGGATTAATACTCGTTATTTGAGGCTAAAAATCGAATAAGTTCAATCCTGAAATGAAACTCGGACTCGTGATAGAAAATTCGGGAGAAAAAGAAACAGGGACCGGTACAACTTCCTGAACGACTCAATTTGAGATACACGGTTTTTCGGGATTCCAGGGTCTCGCAACAAAATTCTCGAGAAATCACACAGAAAGTTCATCGAATCAGATAAAGCGACCACACAAAATATGAGGCGAAACGGAGGACATTTGGCGGTGCCGGTGTGCGATAAACCATCATTCATCGAACCTCGAATAATCGTGAAAAATGGATTAATACTCATTAATTGAGGCTGGAAATCAAACAAGTTAAAGCCTATAATGACCTCGGACACATGATATAAAAACAAGGAGAAAAACAATCAGGGTCTGGTACGACCTCCAGAACGGCTCAATTTCTAGTGTATAATACACGGTTTTTCGGGATTCCAAGGTCTCGGAACAAAATTCTCCATAAATCACACATAAAGTTCCTCGGGTCAGATAAAGCGGCGACACAAAATTTGAGGAGAAACGGAGGACATTTGGGGTGCCGGTATGAGATAAACCTGCATTCGTCGAACCTCCGATAATCGTGAAAAATGGATTAATACTCGTTATTTGAGGCTGGAAATCGAATAAGTTCAATTATGAAATGAACTCGGACACGTGATAGAAAAACCGGGAGAAAAACAAACAGGGTACGGTACGACCACCCGAACGCCTTAATTTGAAGTGTATAATACACGGTTTTTCGGGATTCCAGGGTCTCAGAACAAAATTCTCTAGAAATCGCATAGAACGTTCCTCGGGTCAGATAAGGCGGTCACACAAAATTTGATGGGAAAAGGAGGACGTTTAGGTGTGCGGGTATGCGATAAACCAGCATTCGTCGTACCTCCGATAATCGTGAAAAATGGATTTGTACTCGTTATTTGAGGTTGGAAATCGAATAAGTTAAATCCTGAAATGAACTCTGACACGTGATATAAAAACCAGGAGAAAAACAAATAGGGTCCGGTACGACCTCCCGAACAGCTCAATTTGAAGTGTAATACACGGTTTTTCGGGATTCCAGGGTCTCGCAACAAAATTCTCCAGGAATCTCACAGAAAGTTCCTCGGGTCAGATAAAGCGGCCATACAAAATTTGAGGCGCAACGGAGGACATTTATGATTGCGGTATGCGATAAACCAGCATTCGTCAAACTAGCAGAAAAATAAACAGGGTCCGGTACGACCTCCTGAACGGCTCAATTTGAAGTGTATATTACACAGTTTTTCGGGATTCCAAGGTCTCAGAACAAAATTTTTTAGAAATCCCAAAGAATGTTCTTCCGGTCAGATAAAGCGGTCACACAATATGTGAGGGGAAAAGGAGGACGTGTGGGGGTGCCGGTATGCGATAAACCAGCATTCGTCGAACCTCCGATAATCGAGAAAAATGTATTAATACTCGTTATTTGATGCTGGAAATCGAATAAGTTCAATCCTGAAATGAACTCGGACACGTGATAGAAAAACCGGGAGAAAAACAAATAGGGTCCGGTACGACCTCCCGAACGGCTCAATTTGAAGTGCATAATACACGGTATTTCGAGATTCCAGGTGATACCGTCGTCGAGTATCAAAAATAAAATTTATAAATTCCTATTTACTACTAACAGAAGTTAGCGGTAAGCAGGGTCGATCCGCAGGGAGGCATAATGAGATTTATCTGTTTCAATTCAGTCTATAGAGGTAGGGGTTCGAATTGGACTATATCTAAATGCAAATAAACTATAGCTAAAGCAATAAAAAGGTGTAGATAATAATAAAAAGGAAACTAAGACGATCGGTTCACTGCAGCTACGACGGCGGTAATCCTAAGTAAGTCTTATAAAATCACGTAAGATGGGCAAATAAGAGGTCCTCTCGGTCCAACTTAACAAGTAGCGCCTTTCAGCCTATGCTACTGGTCCCTAGGTCTCACTAATACTAGCTCTCGCCCTGAAAAGTGATTTCTAATGCCTAAATTTTACCTATCTTTCGATCTTAGTATAATTTAGTCGTCTCAATTATTAGTCTATTGCCCTTCCCTATCTCTCGATCTTATTGGGTCGGTCAATTCCTAAGCATTTAACAAATATCCTCTCGGTCGTTCATTAAATATTGCAGTTAAATCAATTGAAACGAATCTGATTCTTACGTGAAGCAGTCGATCGACCAGATAGTCCAGTCGATCGACCACGGGCTCAGTCGATCGACCAAGACCCGCAGCAGGTATACCTAGTCTATGTCGTCTACGCTGCAGATCCCCTCACATCTTAGCACGGGGTAATTAGCTACTCATATCTAAACTAATAACAATAACGAATTTAACGATAGCAATTAAAGAAGACAAAATCTAACTAATTAAATAACAAATTGCATAAAACGAATAAGGCTTGGGATTCTAAATTAGCAATTCTAACTACGAAGAAAAATAAAGCAATAAACAAACTGAAATTAAGAAGAGAAATACCGAAAACAGTAGCAAGAACAGAACCGAATGCAAGGAAAGATTTATTGAGAACTAAAACTAATCGAAAATTGAATTCTGAATTCCCTCTCGGGATATTCAGGTCTATCTCATCCCCTAAACTGAATGCCAAAGTCTTACTTAAATAGAATTCTCACGTAACAAGTTTTCCTAAACCTAATTACAATGGGCTTCTCGGGTTTCTTATTTTTAATTTTGCGTCAGAGACTTGTGCAGTCGCGGTGTGGTCGATCGACTACTGGGACCAGTCGATCGACTGCAGGTGTTTTACAGTAATGCAGTCTGACGAATTCTGCAGCGCGCAACGATCTTAAAATAGCTGTCAATTCTTCGTTACTTGGTCAAATCAGGCGTTCTACACGGCGTTGGAAAGCTAAGAGGATAAGCTTTCACCTCCAATTAGAATTACTCGATTATCAGCTCTAGAACTCGAGATATTGCCATCTGAAGCAGGCTACAATATCATGAAGTGCTTCTTTGCTTGTTAAACTCGTACGCACCCATGCTTTTGCTATCTTTAGGCCTTGAAACGCGCACCAAACTCATTCCTCGAGTCAATACCTCAGGTCAAATACTATGCTAAACACTCGGGAATGGATTCGGCTCATTTTCTGCTGGTTTCTTCACATTTCTGCAATATTACACAAAAACACAAAAGTAGACGGAAATAGGGAGAATAGTAGCATAAACTACATAATTGAGTTCTGAAATGCGTGTAAAATAGGGTGTAAAACATCATATAAATGACACGCATCAAAATTCCCCAAACCAAACCCTTGCTTGTCCCCAAGCAAGAACTAGACTCGATCCTAAAATCTAGTGGAACGATTTCAATCTCAGAGCGAAATGCAACCATAAATCCTAAACCAGTTTAATGCAACAACTAACAATCAATTAGCAATATGAATCATGCAAACGAGTTATGAAGTCGTTAAAAACTGCTGAACCGTCAACTATATAGACTTATCATTATGGACTCTCACGGATCGCTCATATCTAGGGATGGCAGTGGGTCGGGGACCCGACCCAGACCCTGAGGGTCGGACCCTAACGGGTTGGGTATGGGTCTCATTTTTTCAGACCCAATGGATATGGGTCGGGTATGGGTCTTAAGAAAATATTTTGGGTCCGGGTCTGGGTCTAAGTTATGAGACCCATACCCGACCCTTAGACCCTTTATTAAAGAAAAAAAATCAAAATTACAACTTTTCTGAATTCATACTGGCAAATTGTAGAAACTCAACTAAAATCTCATTCTCTTCCCTCATCCCATAAAGTGATAAAACCCAACCAAACTCTTCTGACAATACCACCACTCCACCACTGACACAAGAAAACCACCACCACAGTACTGATACGCGACTGACAACCACCTCTCTAATAGCCGGCGACCGACAACCACCATTAAAGGCAGATTAATAAACTCATAATGTTAAAGTAGTATGAATTTTTTATTTTTAATATTATAAACCCCATAGCTGTTAATCTTGTTACTAAAGTGGCTGAAACTCGGACCCGCGGGTAGACCCAGACCCTACCCTTACCCATAGGGTCCGGGTATGGGTCCTCAAATTTTAGACCCTTGCGGGTCTGGGTCGAGTACGAGTCCAAAGGAAAAATCTCGGGTCGGGTTCGGGTCTAGGCGGACCCTACCCAGACCCTACCCATTGCCATCCCTACTCATATCACTCAATGAACACGGGTGAGTATATGTAAAAGATAGAAAGAAGTAATATTGTAATGACTCTCACCTAACTACGACCTATAAGAACATGTCTGCAATCTAATATGAAAATGATCTCTACAACCGTACATATGCATTCCAACCAAACAAATGACCATGACACATGCCGAGGTAAATATGGATATGTGAGGCTATGGGTAAGAAGGGCTAAGATAAATTTGTATATGAGGAGTTAAAGCCAAGCTAGTAACAACTAAACCAAATTATAACAACATCCACTTCCTTACTCAAAATTAAATCGATGAAACGGTGCTATAACTAGCACTAAACTCACAACCCAACAACAAGTCAACTCCCCAACAATTAGAAATAATACATGGGAGTACAAAATCACCAACTCATAACAATTGCAACATGTGATTTTTTCGAATTTCCTTTTTCTGCTGCAGTACTCAGTCGATCGACCAATGTAGCCGGTCGATAGACTGATCTTTTTTTTTTCGAATCTCTTTTTTTTTTCGTATTCTGTGTTTTTTTTTTTCTTTCTTTTCTCTTTCTTTCCTTCCCCTTCACCATTTCACCAACATCTCAATAAAGAGTAAAATAACCAAACCGCAATAAACACATTCCCAAAAACTAGGACTACTAGCTTGACAAAGGCAGGTTAAATATAGGATGTAGTTAAGGGACAAAAGGCTAAATTTGGCTATGAGGGGTTTATGGGTAAAATGAATAAAGGGAAACCTCTACCACATGTGTCAACAAACCACGAACCGAATGCATACAGGTATTAAGCAGATTTCGTTCATATTTATGCAAATTAATGTAACATGTCTCATAAGGAGTACTACTCACAATCCTAGATAAACTGGTCATGAATGACACCAGTTATAAGCTCTAAATCTCAGAAAATGATGTAGTTTGCCATAAATCCAAGTCAAGTCTAAAGTTCAGCAAGAAATTTAACGAAAACTCGTAGACTATGCATATATGATTCTACTAATAACATGTCAATTTAGCACGGCTTAGGCATAAATAGATGAAAATGCAATGTAATCATTGAAATACTACCGTTCCGACTCGACCTAAATGCTAAAATAAACGTGCAATTTTTTGGATTTTTCAATTTTTCAATTTTTTGAATTTTGATTTTTGTATATATAGGAGATAAAATAAACAATACAAACTGAAATGCAATAAACGTGAAACAGAAATGCAATAAAATATGTGAATCAATGCAAAACCCTTCCCCAAACCAAATCACACAATGTCCCCATTGTGCAAAATCATATAGTGAAATAAAAGGGAAACGGGAATTTGCGTTAAATTAACTAAATAAGACATGAAGTTAAACTCGGAAACTCACAAGACTTTAAGCGCAGCAAAAGGAAACCTCCCCAAACCAGCGTGAGCTAGGAGGTTTCAGTAGCCAGCAGTGCTACCATAAGTACCTGAAAAGACAGAATATACCGCGCATTATCCGATAAAACAAAAATGAAGCGGTAAATTACGTGCAAAGAATTAAATTGAAGAAAGAAGTACAGCAGCTACAGTGGTCGATCGACCGATGGTCCTCTGGTCGATCGACCAGTTAACGATGATCAGAGGGTACTCAGATCTTGAGGGGGCGATCGATCGACCGCCTAGGTCGGTCGATCGATCGACCTACCCGATTTAAAAGACTTCTTTCTCTTAATTAACTCAATGAATTGAGTTAACTTGGTCTAATAACCTGTAAATGCACATAAAAACGCGCCCAAAATTGCACTAAACCCAATTGTAACAGTCTAAAGACGAAAATTAAACTAAGCACACACTAAGAGTTTTTATTTTATTTTTTTTAAACAACTACGAATTTTATTCGCAAAACTAAACAAATCAGATCCGGGTTGCCTCCCGGCTAGCGCTGGTTTCAGACCGGTCCCGCTCGACCTCTTTTTCTTCAGCAGCTTACTCTAATGGAGCCCGATCAAAACAACTCAAGGCTCTCAAAGAACCTATCATACATCGCACATGTGCTACACAAAAAACGTAAGTAGCACCATAAGATAGAAATAACATAGGAAATCAAAATGTAAAAACATTTAAGCCTAACAAATTTCCTATGGTAGCTCCTAAAATCATCCACAAAATAATTCTGCCCTCCAGCTAAGGGCGGAATATAAAAGCTCAAATTATCCGCAGGTGGAAAATTAGAGAGCTCAGGAGCAATTGACTCAAAAATAACGCGAGTAGAATTAAGATGCTCAGACGGGTATGAACTGTGAGGTGGAGAAGTCTGGTCATCTAAAGGAGAAGGTGGATAATCATCCCAAATGCAAGGGGCGGTAAAGTCAAATGGGACAATCGGGTCCTCTATAATAGGTTCATCTATAATATCGTCATACACATCCCAATTAACCTCAAGACTGTCAAAATTTTACTTCTCACTCTCCTTATCGCTAGACTCGTCAAGTTGGAGGTTCTCAAAGAGATCCTCCAAATCGACCTCACTATCAGTGCAAGAATCATAAAGGTGTTCTAAACTATCCTCATAAAAAGGATTGTCAACCACGCTAATGGTCTCCTCTATGTCTCCGTCAGCATTTCCTAGATCGGTTTCTAAGGTCTCACCCACCCCCTCATCTGAGTCAACATGAAGAGAAAAGTTGGGTTTAAGAGATTCGGCAGCAAACCAATTCAAGAATTCTAATACCTCATATACGGGGATTCCTGTGAAATCCCACTTCCCAATAGAATTTAGGTATGCTCGCGTAGGATCAGTCATACCCTTGAAGAGAGTCAAGCATATTTGGAATTCAGAGAATGCATCTCGTCTGGGCTCGACTCACTCCAAAAGCCTGGCGAAATAAGTGCCAAAAATTTAGTCCTCTTCCTGTCGAAAAAGAAGAGCGAAAGACATAAGAACGGTCTCAAGGAACCGAAGTTCCTTGAGACAAGAAATAAACTAAACAAAAACAGATAAAACTACGCTGCATCCCCGGCAACGACGCCAAAATTTGATACCGTCGTCGAGTATCAAAAATAAAATTTATAAATTCCTATTTACTACTAACAGAAGTTAGCGGTAAGCAGGGTCGATCCGCAGGGAGGCATAATGAGATTTATCTGTTTCAATTCGGTCTATAGAGGAAGGGGGGTTCGAATTGGACTATATATAAATGCAAATAAACTATAGCTAAAGCAATAAAAAGGTGTAGATAATAATAAAAAGGAAACTAAGACGATCGGTTCACTGCAGCTACGACGGCGGTAATCCTAAGTAAGTCTTATAAAATCACGTAAGATGGGCAAATAAGAGGTCCTCTCGGTCCAACTTAACAAGTAGCGCCTTTCAGCCTATGCTACTGGTCCCTAGGTCTCACTAATACTAGCTCTCGCCCTGAAAAGTGATTTCTAATGCCTAAATTTTACCTATCTTTCAATCTTAGTATAATTTAGTCGTCTCAATTATTAGTCTATTGCCCTTCCCTATCTCTCGATCTTATTGGGTCGGTCAATTCCTAAGCATTTAACAAATATCCTCTCAGTCATTCATTAAATATTGCAGTTAAATCAATTGAAACGAATTTGATTCTTACGCGAAGCAATCGATCGACCAGATAGTCCAGTCGATCGACCACGGGCTCAGTCGGTCGACTATTGACATCAGTCGATCGACCAAGACCCGCAGATGGTATACCTAGTCTATGTCGTCTACGCTGCAGATCCCCTCACATCTTAGCACGGGGTAATTAGCTACTCATATCTAAACTAATAACAATAACGAATTTAACGATAGCAATTAAACAAGACAAAATCTAACTAATTAAACAACAAATTGCATAAAACGAATAAGGCTTGGGTTTCTAAATTAGCAATTCTAACTACGAAGAAAAATAAAGCAATAAACAAACTAAAATTAAGAAGATAAATACCGAAAACAGTAGCAAGAACAAAACCGAATGCAAGGAAAGATTTATTGAGAACTAAAACTAATCAAAAATTGAATTCTGAATTCCCTCTCGGGATATTCAGGTCTATCCCATCCCCTAAACTGAATGCCAAAGTCTTACTTAAATAGAATTCTCACGTAACAAGTTTTCCTAAACCTAATTACAATGGGCTTCTCGGGTTTCTTATTATAAATTTTGCGTCAGAGACTTGTGCAGTCGCGGTGTGGTCAATCGACTACTGGGACCAGTCGATCGACTGCAGGTGTTGTACAGTAATGCAGTCTGACGAATTCTACAGCACGCAACGATCTTAAAACAGCTGGCAATTCTTTGTTACTTGGTCAAATCAGGCGTTCTACGCGGCGTTGGAAAGCTAAGAGGATAAGCTTTCACCTCCAACTGGAATTACTCGATTATCAGCTCTAGAACTCGAGATATTGCCATCTGAAGCAGGCTGCAATATCGTGAAGTGCTTCTTTGCCTGTTAAACTCGTACGCACCCATGCTTTTGCTATCTTTAGGCCTTGAAACGCGCACCAAGCTCATTCCTCAAGTCAATACCTCATGTCAAATCCTATGCTAAATACTCGAGAACGGATTCGGCTCATTTTCCGTTGGATTCTTCACATTTCTGCAATATTACACAAAAACACAAAAGTAGACGGAAATAAGGAGAATAGTAGCATAAACTACATAATTGAGCTCAAAAATGCGTGTAAAATAGGGTGTAAAACATCATATAAATGACACGCATCACCAGGGTCTCAGAATGAAGTTCTATAGAAATCACACATAAAGTTCCTCGGGTAAGATAAAGCGGTCACACAAAATTTGAGGTGAAACGGAGAACATTTGGGGGTGCCGGTATACGATAAACCAGCATTCGTCGAACCTCCGATAATCGTGAAAAATGGATTAATACTCGTTATTTGAGGCTGTAAATCGAATAAGTTCAATCCTGAAATGAACTCGGACACGTGATAGAAGAACCGGGAGAAAAACAAATAGGGTCCGGTACGACCTCCCGAACGGCTCAATTTGTAGTGTATAATACACGGTATTTCGTGATTCCAGGTCTCGAAACTAAATTCTATAGAAATCACACAGATAGTTCCTCGGGTCAGATAAAGCGGCCACACAAAATTTGAGGCGCAACAGAGGACATTTGGTATTGCGGTATGCGATAAACCAGCATTCGTCAAACTAGCAGAAAAACAAACAGGGTCTGGTACGACCTCCAGAACGGCTCAATTTGAAGTGTATATTACACGGTTTTTCGGGATTCCAGGGTCTCAGAACAAAAATTTCTAGAAATCACAAAGAATGTTCTTGGGGTAAGATAAAGCGGTCACACAATATTTGAGGGGAAAAGGAGGACGTTTGGGGGTGCCGGTATGCGATAAACCAGCTTTCGTCGAACCTCCGATAATCGTGAAAAATGGATTAATACTCGTTATTTGATGCTGGAAATCGAATAAGTTCAATCCTGAAATGAACTCGGACACGTGATAAAAAAACCGGGAGAAAAACAAATAGGGTCTGGTACGACCTCCCAAACGGCTAAATTTGAAGTGTATAATGCACGGTATTTCGGGATTCCAGAGTCTCGGAACTAAATTCTCCATAAATCACACAGAAAGTTCCTCGGGTCAGATAAAGCGGCCACACAAAATTTAAGGCGAAACGTAGGATATTTAAGGGTGCCGGTCTACGATAAACCAGCATTCTTCGAACCTCCGATAATCGTGAAAAATGGATTAGTACTCGTTATTTGAGGCTGGTAATCGAATAAGTTCAATCCTAAAATGAACTCGGACACGTGATAGAAAAACCGGGAGAAAAACAAACAGGGTCCGGTACGACCTCCCGAACGACTCAATTTGAAGTGTAATACACGATTTTTCGTGATTCCAGGGTTTCGGAACAAAATTCTCTAGAAATCACAAAGAAAGTTCCACGGGTCAAATAAAGCGGCCACATAAAATTTGAGGTAAAACGGAGGACATTTGGGGGCGCCGGTATGTGATAAACCAGCATTCATCAAATTTCCGATAATCAAGAAAAATGGATTAATACTCGTTATTTCAGGTTGCAAATCGAATAAGTTCAATCCTGACATGTGATAGAAAAACCAGGAGAAAAACAAACAGGGTCCGGTACGACCTCCTGAACGACTCAATTTGAAGTGTATATTACACGGTTTTTCGGGATTCCAGGGTCTCGGAACAAAATTCTCGAGAAATTACACAGAAAGTTCCTCGGGTTAGATAAAGCGGCCACATAAAATTTGAGGCGAAACGGAGGATATTTGGCGATGCCGGTGTGCGATAAACCATCATTCGTCGAACCTCGAATAATCGTGAAAAAAGGATTAATACTCGTTATTTAAGGTTGCAAATCAAATAAGTTACGGTCTGAAATGACATCGGACACCTATTATAAAACCAGGAGAAAAACAAACAGTATCCGTACGACCTCCCGAACGGCTCAATTTGTAGGGGTATAATACACGGTTTTTCGGGATTTCAGGGTCTCGGAACAAAACTCTCCATAACTCACACGGAAAGTTCCTCGGGTCAGATAAAGCGGGTACACAAAATTTGAGGAGAAACGGAAGACATTTGTGGGTGCCGGTATGCGATAAACCAGCATTCGTCGAACCTCCGATAATCGTGAAAAATGGATTAGTACTCGTTATTTAAGGCTGGAAATCGAATAAGTTCAATCCTGAAATGAACTCGGACACGTGATAGAAAAACAGGGACAAAAACAAACAGGGTACGGTACGACCTCCCGAACGCATCAATTTGAAGTGTATAATACACGGTTTTTCGGGATTCAAGGGTCTCGGAACAAAATTCTCTAGAAATCATACAGAACATTCCTCGGGTCAGATAAAGCGGTCACACAAAATTTGAAGGGAAAAGGAGGACGTTTGGCGGTGCTGGTATGCGATAAACCAGCATTCGTCGAACATCCGATAATCGTGAAAATGGATTAATACTCGTTATTTGAAGCTGGAAATCGAATAAGTTAAATCCTGAAATGAACTCGGACACGTGATAGAAAAACCGGGAGAAAAACAAACAGGGTCCGGTACGACCTTCCGAACGGCTCAATTTGAAGTGTATAATACACGGTATTTCGGGATTCCAGGGTCTCAGAACGAAGTTCTATAGAAATCACACATAAAGTTACTCGAGTAAGATAAAGCGGTCACACAAAATTTGAGGTGAAACGGAGGACATTTGGGGGTGTCGGTATACGATAAACCAGCATTCGTCGAACCTCCGATAATCGTGAAAAATGGATTAATACTCGTTATTTGAGGCTGGAAATCGAATAAGTTCAATCCTAAAAAGAACTCGGACACGTGATAGAAAAAACGAGAGAAAAACAAACAGGGTCCGGTACGACTTCCTGAACGACTCAATTTGAAGTGTATAATACACGGTTTTTCGGAATTCCAGGGTTTCGGAACAAAATTCTCTAGAAATCACAAAAAAAGTTCCTCGGGTCAGATAAGGCAGCCACACAAAATTTGAGGTAAAACGGAGGACATTTGGGGGTGCCGGTATGCGATAAACCAGCATTCGTCGAATCTCTGATAATCGTGAAAAGTGGATTAATACTCGTTATTTCAGGTTGGAAATCATATAAGTTCAATCCTGAAATAAACTCGGACACGTGATAGAAAAACCAGGAGAAAAATAAACAGGGTCCGGTACGACCTCCCAAACGACTCAATTTGAAGTGTATATTAAACGGTTTTTCGGGATTCCAGGGTTTCGGAACAAAATTCTCGAGAAATCACATAGAAAGTTCCTCGGGTCAGATAAAGCGGCCACACAAAATTTGAGGCGAAACGGAGGACATTTGGGGGTGCCGCCGGTATGCGATAAAACAACAATTCGTCGAACCTCGGATAATCGTGATAAATGGATTAATACTCAGTATTTTAGGCTGAAAATCGAATACGTTAAATCCTAAAATGACCTGGGACACCTGGTATAAAAACCAGGAGAAAAGAAACATGGCCCGGTACGACCTCCTGAACGGCTCAATTTGAAGTGTATATTATACGGTTTTTCGGGATTCCGGATTTCGAAACAAAATTCTCGAGAAATTACACAGAATGTTCCTCAGGGCCAGATAAAGCGGCCACACAGAATTTGAGGCAAACGGAGCACATTTTGCGGTGCCGGTGTGCGATAAACAAGCATTCGTCGAACCTCGGATAATCGTGAAAAAAGGATTAATACTCGTTATTCGAGACTGGAAATCAAATAAGTTAAAGCCTGAAATGACCTCGGACACCTGATATAAAAACCAGGAGTAAAACAAACAGGGTCCGGTACGACCTCCCGAACGGCTCAATTTGTAGTGTATAATACACGGTTTTTCGGGATTTTAGGGTCTCGGAACAAAATTCTCCACAAATCACACAGAAAGTTCGTAGGATCAGATAAAGCGGCTACACAAAATTTGAGGAGAAACGGAGGACATTTGGGGGTGCCGGTATGCGATAAACCAGTATTCGTCGAACCTCCGATAATCGTGAAAAATGGATTAATACTCGTTATTTGAGGCTAGAAATCGAATAAGTTCAATCCTGAAATGAACACGGACACGTGATAGAAAAACCGGGAGAAAAACAAACAAGGTCCGGTAGGAACTCCCGAACGACTCAATTTGAAGTGTATAATACATGGTTTTTTGGGATTCTAGGGTCTCGGAACGAAATTCTATAGAAATCACACATAAAGTTCCTGGGGTTAGATAAAGCGGTCACACAAAATTGGACGCGAAACGGAGGACATTTGTGGGTGCCGGTATGCGATAAACCAGCATTCGTCGAACCTCGGATAATCGTGAAAAATGCATTAATAATCGTTATTTGAGGCTGGAAATTGAATAAGTTCAGTCTTGAAATGAACTTTGACACGTGATAGAAAAACAAGGAGAAAAACAAACAGGGTCCTGTACGACCTCCCGAACGGCTCAATTTGTAGTGTATATAATACACGGTTTTTCGGGATTTTAGGGTCTCGGAACAAAATTCTCCACAAATCACACAGAAAGTTCGTCGGATCAGATAAAGCGGCTACACAAAATTTGAGGAGAAACGGAGGACATTTGGGGGTGCCGTTATGCGATAAACCAGTATTCGTCGAACCTCCGATAATCGTGAAAAATGGATTAATACTCGTTAATAGAGGCTGGAAATCGAATAAGTTCAATCCTGAAATGAACTCGGACACGTGATAGAAAAACAAGGAGAAAGACAAACAGGGTCCGGTACGACCTATCGAACGGCTCAATTTGAAGTGTATAATACACGGTTTTTCGGGATTCCAGGGTCTCGGAACAAAATTCTCTATAAATCACACAGAAAATTCCTCGGGTCAGATAAAGCGACCACACGGAAGTTGAGGCAAAACGGAGGACATTTCGGGGTGTCGGTATGCGATAAACCAGCATTCGTCGAACGTCGGATAATCGTGAAAAATGGATTAATACTCGTTATTTGAGGCTGGTAATCGAATAAGTTCAGTCCTGAAATGAACTGGACACGTGATAGAAAACCAAGAGAAAAACAAACAGGGTCCGGTACGACCTCCCGAACGGCTCAATTTGAAGTGTATAATACACGGTTTTTCGGGATTCCAGGGTCTCGGAACAAAATTCTCTAGAAATCACACATAAAGTTCCTCGGGTCAGATAAAGCGGCCACACAAAATTTGAGGTGAAACGGAGGACATTTTGGGGTGCCGGTATGCGATAAACCAGCATTCGTCGAACCTCCGATAATCGTGAAAAATGGATTAATACTCGTTATTTGAGGCTGGAAATCAAATATGTTCAATCCTGAAATGAACTCGGACACGTGATAGAAAAACACAAACAAGGACCGGTAGGAACTCCCGAATGGCTCAATTTGAAGTGTATCATTTTCCCAATTACCGTCCTTTTTCCCTTCTTTATAAATAGTACTCCGTATTCTATTATCACTGGTTTTATACCCGTACAAAAAATGTACGGGTCGTATTAGCAGGCGCTATCATTAGATACATGAGTATATAATTTAGCGTGATTAAATGTTCAATATCGTGACAATATAACTAGTCAAATTTGGAGATTCGAATATTTTATAAATCTTAGATTTGAATATCAGATAATATACAACCGTATTTTATTAGAATTATATTTTAGGTATTTGACATAGTAGACCTGTTGAATGTATGTAAATTGCAACATCTTATGTAAATGGTGACATTTTAACTTATGTTTTAACATAAATAGCTAAAATAAGAATAGGAGATAGAAATAGGAGAAATTGAGTTGAAGAGAGAGGCTAAATAAATAGAATATAAAACATGAGGGGACTCACATTGAAACTCAACAACCAACAGGGCCGGCCCATAGAAGTGTTTGTTGGGTCAAGTGACAAGGGCCCAAGTCTACAAAGGGACCATGAAAACGGAATTAGAAATTCGCTATATAGGCTATAGCTTGAGGCCTTTTGTGAAATAAAATTTACTACATATAAAAAGTAGAATAAGAGAAGTGGTCTAGTGGTTTTACATCTTACCAAGTAATAAGAGATTTTGTGCATAGCTACTTTTTGAAAGAATTCCAATTTTTGCAAATTTTTTTACGATTAAAGGGTTGATTGATAGGGTACCTCATTCCAATTCTTCAAATTCAAAATCATTTTTTCTTCTGAATTTTTAAGAGTTTTCAAAAATCAACCTCATATTTTAAATTGGGTGAAAAAAATTAGTGTTCTTCAAAATAAAAAATTGTGTCTGTTATTTCGTTTATTGAATTTTATTAGTACTAGTATTTTAGAAAATCGGGGCCCCATTTTATAATTTTGCCTAGGGCCTCAATATGTTTAGGACCGGCCCTGATAACCAATGAGAAATCTTTAAAATATTCAGCTTTTATACTATGTAGATTATGTGAGACGATTTCAAGACGACATTTGTGTAAAAATGACTTCATGCATGAATAACTTGATGAGCGGTTTTTATCTCGAAAATACCGTCTTACGATGTAAAACCGTCTTATTATAGAATTTGTGATTTACAAAATTATTCAATCTTCAATGTTGACTCTCCACTTATGCGTTTAATTCTCTTCATTTGTAAGTATGAATTTTGCATTCTTTGCCTCCTTCCCTGTGTTTACATTCACTTTTCTAAAGCTTGCATACATGATACGTCAATGGAGTTTTTCTCTAATTTTACCTCTTTTGATCTACATTGACTACATATAATCCTCATAAATAAAAAGTGACAATTAAATTTACATCTTACAACCAGCAATTTACATTAAACTTAGAGCACATTTTGATAAATTTTCTGCTCTTCATACTTAAATAAGCGAAAATTCCGTACAGAATAAATAGATGAAAATAAATAAGAGCAAAAATTTCTACTTAGATTGAATATTTTTTTTCCCCATTATATCTTGCTCTGTGTAATAATATGTGACCAAGAGGAAGGAGCTTGGGTTAGTTGGGTAAAAAAGAAGGAAGAAATGTTAAGAGTTTGGTTAAAAAGTAACACAAATTCTTGTTTGTGACGACACATATCCGTTACTCTTGAGTGACGAATACCATTTTACCTCACAAAGTACCCACTTTTTCTCTCTCTGCAACACTATTCATGTGGTCCCCTTTCTCCACTAACTCATTTTGTTACCATTTTATCTCACAAAATATCCGCCACAAATGGTAACCCGTCACAAGGGAGAGCAATTGAAAAAGTAAAGTGCCAGCTTTTTAAGTGAAAAGGGAAAAGGCGTATTTTCGTTAGACTGCAGTAAAACCAGTCTCCCAAGTATTTTCACCATAATTGAGACAAAGATACTACTCCCTCCAAATAACAATGTTTGCCCCATTTTTCTAATAAATGTGAGAAGTATTTTATTGAAATGGGACAAACATAGGTGTTGGGACTTGGGAGGGAGTATATAATTCGGGTTTTGAAAAATGACGATTTTTGAAATTTGAACACCCATCCAATTTTACTGAGTTCTTGAGTCAATACGAGTACTCAATAATTTTTTTTATTTTTTTTAATTGTCAAGTGTGTGTTTGAACTTTGAAGTTGACGTAACTCAAGTTACTCAATAGTGGAATAGGAGAATGGATCATCCTCATTTCTTTCTCTCCATTTCCCCTCCATTTTCTCTCTTAAATTCATTTAATAATATTTTTCCTCCAAAACCTCATTATCCCTTTATTTTTAGCCATAAATTTTAAACCGTTCAATAATACCCGAATACGATCTGCACCATCGAAAGAAAATGGCCTCCCCATTTAATCAAAAGAAACGGAGAGAAACTCTCCTCGTGGAATACCAAGTGCAAGAGCGCGCAAATGAGGCTTACTTAACAAATTCAAACCACTACACTACAAAACTACTGTATTTGTCTATTTATCGACCGTCACTCTTAAAACGGATATATCGTCGTTAGATTAAAATAAGTCAAATATATATCATTTGCAATTTTGCATAGATAAAAACAAGTCTTTTGCTAATATCTAGATTTTTTATTTTGTCTTATCTATGAAAATAATAACTATTTAACTCGTCTTTTCCGTCTTAAATAAGAATTTTTGTTACCAAAAAAAATACAAATTCAAAATACTCGAGTAATTTTCTATTTGAAGCTCCTACCAATCTACCATACCAAACATTTAATAAAACCCTAAAATTAATAAAACCCTGTTTTTATTTTCTTTTATCCTTCACACTATACCACACCTGCTTCCTCTTCTTATTTTCAACCCAATTTCAAATTTGATTCACTTTCTTTTTTTGCATGGTAGATTTTCCAACATTTATTTTTCATTTTAATCTCTTTTTAAAAGTGAAATAAATAAAGCACAAATTCAAACTTCAATTCTTTTTTTTAAATTCATCTGAATTTGGAGATCTTGGATACCCCAGGTAATTTTTTTATTTTAATTTTATCTTCCATGTTTATTTAATTTTGTTAATTATTAAATCCTCAAAGGTTAAATCTTTTTATTTAAAACGGAGAATAGAAAGTTGGGTTTATATTTTTATGTAAAATAATTAAATGGGCAGCTGAAATTTCATAAATCTGAGTTACATTCACTTCAAAGTTGTGTTCTTGTTCATGTACATTGCTTCAAAGATTCAATTTTTGAATGTTTAATTAGGAAACTAAAACATGGGTTTTGTTGCTAATAATCAAATGTAAACTGGGTTGTTTGTATTTTGTTGGATGAGTTAAATTTATTTTGAATTTGATTTACTAAATGTGTATTTCCTCCGTCTCAATCATTTGTTTATGTTTAATTAAATTGCGATTGACCAAGAATATAAAAGGTAAACAAATGATTGAGACGGAGATATTAGAATTTTAGCCTTGTTTGATGAGTGAAGTTTTTGTTTTTTTTTTATTCTTGACTTTTTGTTTGACTGTTAATTTGAATTAAGCTTACAAATGTGTATTCCCTCCGTCCCAATCATTTGCTTACGTTTGATTTCAATAGCATTCTCAAAGAATGGTAAACAAATAATTGAGACGGAGATAGTAGAATTTAAGCCTTGTAGTGTTGGGAATATGAAGAATGCAAAAGTTCTGATTTTAATTTGGGTTTGAAATTTTGAACAGGTTTAGAAAATGGGTAGGAATTTAAGCCCTGCATTGAGTCAAGAACTAGCAAATCTAGGAAAAGGTGATGAATCTTCCAAGTCTGCAATGAAAGCATTGAAATCGTATGTGAAAGATTTGGATTCGAAAGCGATTCCACTGTTTCTTGCTAAAGTTTCGAAAACTAAGAATGCCGGTTCTTCTTATGGGGAATGCACTATTTCTCTTTATGAAGTTCTTGCTAGAGTACACGGTCCAAATATCGTGTCTCATTTAGATGATATAATGTCTACGATTATTAAGACATTAACGACGAGTGGAGGGTCATTTCCTCTACAACAAGCCTGTTCTAAGGTTGTTCCTGCCATTGCGCGGTATGGGATTGAGCCTACCACACCGGAAGATAAAAAAAGGCGTATTATTCACTCGCTTTGTAAGCCTCTTTCTGACTCACTTTTATGTGCTCAAGAGAGTCTTTCTTGTGGTGCTGCGCTTTGTTTGAAAGCGCTTGTTGATTGTGATAATTGGAGGTTTGCTTCTGATGAAATGGTGAATGAGGTTTGCTTAAAGCTTGCTAGTGCTCTGAAGGATACACCGACTCAAACAAATTCTCATATGGGTTTGGTCATATCGTTGGCTAAGAGAAATAGTTTTGTTGTTGAGCCATATGCGCGGTTGCTTGTTAAAGCTGGACTGCAGATTCTAAACTGTGGTGTGGCCGACAAGAACTCTCAAAAACGTTTGACTGCGATCCAAATGGTGCATTCCTTGATGAAATGCTTGGATATCAGGAGTATTATCTCAGAACTAGAATCGATTGTTGAGGAGATGGAGAAGTGTCAATCTGATCAAATACCATTTGTTAAGGGAGCTGCTTTTGAAGCATTGCAGACTGCTAGAAAGTTCCTAGCAGATAAAAGGTCGGAAATAACTGATTCCGATGTGATATCAGTGACTGGATCAAACTTGAGCCGTAGTCGTATCAGTAATGGCCGGAGGAGAAATTTGTCGAGTTCTGGTTCTCGATCTCCTTTATCTGGGACTGGATCAGCTTCTCCTTTATCAGGGTCACCCGAGTCACAGACACTTGACTCATTTGTTGTGTATGATTCTTACATGGGTTCTCCTATATCGACATGTCAGGCTTCGTGTAATGTGAATCATAGTAAAAAAAATGCCCACAGGAGGCTTTGGAGAGGAAATGGATGCGTGGACGTATCTCTCAAGGATGGACTTTTTTCAGAACTAGCTCGTGAAGGATCAAATTCTCATGCATCCACTGAGCATGATGGAAAATCTGGCACTTATGCTTATCGGTTTCCTGGGTTTGTGCCAGGAAATCAAGCAAATGGAGGACTGAGAAGCCGAACTCCTAGCCCTCAGGTAATATTATAAAATCGTTCTTGCTTATACTCATCATTGACATTTATCTGCAGTATAACGCATTACATTGTGTCGTAGCAGTGGCAGACAACATCCCTTTGCAATGTAGCAATAACATGGTTTGTAAAAAAATCTGTATTATATCTGTGATTGCTGGTTATCAAACAGTTGTATCTATTGCTGTTGAAGATCTCGGCTTATATTGAAGTATGGAATTTTACACGATTGGGTGTGTTCCTTATAAGCGAGATTCTTCATGTCATTCAGAAAGAGTCAACAGTTTATACATAATCGATTTTTTGTTTCGAGTCAAGTCAATACGCATATTTCACATGTGTACTGGAAATCGCGTCTTTGTGTTATAAACAAAGGGGTAAGGCTACTTGTTCTATGTTTGACATTCGCACTTTGACACTACTATGGTGATTTCAGAGAACAAACTCTCAACGAAATGTTGATAACATCAAAATATACACTACTCCAAGGAAGCTATTGCGCTCACTTCAAGACGATGATGAGAATTCCGACTATTTTCATTTTGAGAATGAAATTAGACAGTTTCGGAGCCCTGTAACAAAATACAGTGAATGTGACTCCTTCAACCAAGATGGGCTCAAAGACAGCAGTGATTCTGAATCAGTGTCATCGACAAAAGACGTGACTGTAAGACAGGTCCCTAATCATAAGCTTCAGGGGAATGAAAACCACTCACTTGAGGTTGTCAAGAACTCAGGGTGGAAGATTTCAAAAATGTTCGTTTTCTTGTTCATGTTGCTGGTACTTGCTGCGGCTTTTGGATTAGTCTTGTGGTCTGGTGGTCAAGATAGGAACCAGACTCTGGTCCCTACATAGTGTAACATATGAGTAGCATGATTCCTTATCATGAAAACACAGCCTTAGGGTTTAGTGGTCGGTAAATATACCGGCGGCCAGTCAAGTACTAGTCTGAATTCTGTTAAATTGTACTCTAGTTCGTATTTGTATCTGTCCGTAAATTTTTTCCCTGAACTCTGTTCAGCTCATAATGTATGTCTGTCTGACAGAGAACAATTTAGATTCGCTACTTCAGTTGGCATACATGATATGAAGTCGGAGGTTTATCCTTTTTCTCAGTTCTGCATACAATTAGGGTTGGTATGGTCGCAGACTTGCAGATATATGCAAGGTAAACGCACGGTTTCGTCATGTTTGTACACTGATAGTCTGATACTACCTGGTTTTTCAAAGACACCTACTTATGGCAGCCATTGACAGGTATCAAGAGTCCGATGTATGCAGTCTTACTCTTCTGAGTTATGATCGACAAAAAGACTCTTTCTTGTTAACCCGTAATGAAATTTTGTAAATAATTGCAAGGTTGCTCGTGAATTTGTCGTGTATGTAGCATGTATGTTGATTTCTACAAATGTGCTTAGCTTTGTATATAATATCCCAGATAAAGATTGAAACTGATAAGCTACAATGATATAAGATGGAAGATTTAGACTGTCATCTTTACAGAGACTGGTATTTATGAACTATGTAAGATTATCATGCTCGATAACCTGTGCGCCTCTCCACGTCTCCCCGGGATCTACTATTACTGGAACCAGCATGGAAGCAGGACCAGTGCAAATGAAGTAATCCCTCCCATACTTGTTGGAGTATGATCCTGGGCTTGATACTATGATGTCGTCGTAACCCATTCTTATCACTCTATAAAACAGCTCCTTCCCCTGAAAAACCGAAAACAAAATACAACTGAACAGGCAGAAAAACAATTCACACGAGTATTTGAGACGAACCTCTTGAAATGTTTCAGATAAAGTTTTTAGACAAATTTAAGGACAGTGATGAACTCAATTACCTGATCAATAATCTCATATTTAGAAGGCGGAGTTCTGTAGAATGGCTTGGATCTCTCAGACGGAGGAGCAGTATAAACCCTGCTCATCTTATCCTTCAGAACGGTAATAGGCTCGTCTTGTGTAGTCCATTGACCAGGTTTATTAGGAGGCTCGGAACCCATTGAGAAAAAGCCGGGATCATCAGCTTTCATGGCCTCAGACGGAGAGAGTAACTCGAAGGGCGAAGATAAAGGAGGTTGGGAACAATAAGAACATCCCTTAAGTCCTTGAATTCCTGAGCCTGATCGTCTTGTGAACTTGAAATGGCTAAGTATTGCACTGGTGAGCTTTACTGGTTTTTTCCCGTTGTTCTTTACTATTACCGCTGATGCCATGCTCTCGAGATATAGCGACACAATGTAGGTTATTTCGAGAGCTCCACTCTTGCAACTTAGTTCGACCTGGCAACAAAAAGAGAGGGAGAATGTAAGAAATACTCTCCTATGTATCAGGCAGAACTCAAAACTGGCTTACATTTGCGATATCTAGCTTCAGACGGGCCATTTTGGTTTGAAGCAGTAAATTGGGATTTTGTAACCATTTTACAGCCAAATGTGACCACTATTGAAAAGTAAGTTATCATAAGTTGTAACACTAGCTGTAACCATTGTGGTTTCATTCATAAATTGGTCACATATGCCCGTCTTAAGTTTCAGACGAAAAGAGGCCGTCTGAAACAAGAATTTGCGATAACTGAATACTGATGGTTCAGAATGTTTGCCTTTTACGGTTTTACCGATAGTAAATTTTGTCTATGCTCTGCAGTAATAGCATATTGTGTTTTTCTACTTTGCCTCGATCATTTCTCGTCAACCATTATTGTGTAAACTGTAAAGTCATAAGGACAGTTTTGATACTGACGGCTTTTAAACTCTGGGATATGACTACCAGTCTACCACAATTCACACATTTATTTTTACCAGCTAAGCTAAGCGACATCTACTCATTGCTACTTGGAAATCAAACTAGTATCAAACCTGAACAGCATCAAAAGAATCAGAATCAGCATCTTTGACAAACCATTCACATCCTGAAAGCACAGAGCTTGTCGTCGAAGAAGTAACATCATTAAGAAGCAATGCAACTCCTCCTTTAGAAGGTGCTGCAAGTGTATACAAAACCTCTTCAAAACCATCATCTTTCCAGTAGACTTTCGGCCTATACGAAGTAACATGTGCATTGGGTATTTGCAACTTCAGTGAGCTCCCATTTCTTACACTTAGCTCAACTGCAGGAGTAATTGTGCCTGTATCAGCTGAGTCTAAGAATTTGATGCCTTTTCTTCCGAACTGGTCGTTGAGAGACTCGAGTAGCAAAGACGGTGAAGTGGGTTGTGTTGAGGTTGAAGAGGCTTTGCAGAACGTCGTCGGTTTGAGGAGGGAGAATGGAAGTAGTGAGGCCATAGAGTGATGAATGGGGTGAGGTTCCTCATCCTTTGTTCTGTGTTTGTGACCTGTAACAAGTTTTAGGATGTGGGGCTGTTTCTGTTTTTGTTTTTTACATAAGTTGAAGTTGTGTGATTGTGTCTAGACCTTGCAAACAAGTTATTCAAGCCGGGCCAGTTGCTTCGTTTCATTTTTATTGGTGAGGTCCGATTAGGGGTATTAATGAGACGAGACAACTCGGTCAAAACTCGGCTCGTGCGAGCTTGACTCGGGCTCTGGCTCGACTCAAAAGCTTAACGAGTCAAGTCGAGCGAGCACTGGCTCGACTCGAAAAGCTCGCGAGCGGCTCGAACTTGTGTGATTAGATAAGAAATAGCTCATATGTTATAGTGGCAAATATTTTTAAACATATAACCTTCGGGCATTCTTATCGGAAGAAAAAAAAAATCAAAAACCTGGCCTCATATGTTATAGTGGCAAATATTTTTAAACATATAACCTTCAGGCATTCTTATCGGAAGAAAAAAAAAATCAAAAACCTGGCCATTATATGTAGGCTTGATTTGAGCTCGAGTTTGGCTCGAGCTCGCATTAAAGCTGGCAAGCTTGATAACGAGCACATTTTTTTCAAACTCGGGTAAGCTCGGGCTCAACTCGTTAACAACCCTAGGTCCGAGTCAAGTAATTTATATTAGAGATTTTTGTTTAATGTAATATAAATGCACAGTAATTCCAAATTGGTAATTTCATGTCTAGTGATTCTGAAGTAGTTGGTTAATGTTCATATTTACCGACATTGAATACCCATCAACACTCTAAAGCAATATCCTCCAAAAGAGCAGCACAGATTTCAGACGAAACGAGAGCATCAAGCTTCAAGTTTATCAACCATTCAACAGGAAATGACAATTCAATAATTTCTTTTGAGACGCAGAGAAATGTGAACGGGTATTTGTTAGGATGAGGTCGATTCCCTTTGAAGCGCACAAAAAATAAGACCATGAAAATTATTCAACTTGCCCTTAAATAAACCCCCACCAAGCACAATGAAGAAAACATTAATAGCCTCCGACTAACACAATCTTACGTTTCTCGTACTCAAGTTTACACAACACGATCTCTCAGAACCACAGTCCACAGAACTATAACCCGCAAAATAGAATCTGGGCTGGCAAAACCTAACACATTTATATAAGGGCCAAAATGAGAAAAATAAAAAATAAAAAACGAATCCACACCTAGCAATTGTCCCCAAATGGTAAGTAAACCTAAAGGTATAGCTAGATTAAGGATCAAAACTAGAAACTACACCGGCTCTCACTAAGCCATCAAAAACCTGTCGACTGCAAGCACAGGAACAAGTCTCGAGCAATCAGCAGGCTGAAGCAACTTCATCGGAAACACCACTCTTTTCTGCTTTGGTACCTTCGGTAACCTCAGCAGGAGAATCCACCAGAGTATTGGAGTGACCATTGGGTAGAGGTTCTGGAGCTGATCCCTCGATAAAGGCTGCAGCTGCAGCATCGGCGTCGTGAGATTTCATCATTTTGTCGTCTCCTGCGGCCTTGTCATTTTTCGCGAACTTTGACTGCATCATATAAGCATTGGAGAACTCAGAATAGGACGGAGTGAATAATAGACTCCAATAAACCCATGCATTAGATGGAGGTACATGAGTAACGAAAAAATGAAACTCGTACCTGTTTCTGATATTGCTGTTTTTTAGCCTTCTTCTCTAGCAAGGCTTTTTCTCTTGCCTCATAAAATTCGAAATCATCAAGAACACTAGTCTTGCTCAGATGAGACTTGAAAATTTTGACAACCTGGACTCCCTGCTCAAGCTTAACCTGCAGCACCAATAACAACACATCAGCATTGACTAAAACCACAACAGAAGCGATGTCTTGCCACAAAGTAAGGCCACAATGAAAGAGCGAGAAGCAAAACATATCTAGGGTATTGTGTTTTACCTCTTGTGTGTCTCTGCTATTTGTAACAGGCTTGTTATCATTATTTTCTAGAGTGATATGCTTTAACAAATTGTTCGGTACATCCTTGACTATGTGCCACTTAACAGGAAAGCAGCCGGACCATTTGTCTTGTTGCCAGAATTCCATGCTTTTGTTGAAATCAACAGGGCCAACCATTTCTGCCAAGCCAACAAATTGTCCACTAGCATTTACCTGAAACCATGAGACGAATATATGATGAAGTACCGAATTATTAAAAAAAATTAAAAGCAATGACGAGAGAACTCCCGGATAACCAAATTAAGACTAAAACACATACCGAAAATAGTAAGAACACAGGGCAGTCGTCAGGCTTTCCTTTGGCTTCCTGATATGCAGCATCCAGTTTCTTGTTTCCATTGGGAGTACTGGCCCAAACATTGTACTTGATGCTTTTGTGAATATCATCCTCGCTATAAGATTTAATGACAAAAAATCTTACATCTTTGAAGCTCTCAGGGAAGTCATCTTTGTTATATTGCTCCTTGTCAGGAATCAAAGATGGCTTCTCTTCTTTATTTTCCGTTTTGAGTGACAAATCCTGCCCCTTCACTGCCAATTTAACTGAACCAAAGCCTAACTGAGTCTTTACACCCCTTGCTCTAGGTCCCTTGCTCAATTCGTTTAGGGTGTCCTTGTTCTCATTCCCATAGGTAAAAAATCCATTGTTATAGCCTTTGGAAGGATATTTGTTGTCAACTGTCCTGTAATTGTTCCATGACTTTGGGTTGTAATAGTTTAACCCAAACCCTGAGCCACCCCGATAAGTATTTCCGTACTGAGCATATGTAGGATCAGTAAGCTGTGATCTCCCCATGAACCCGCCAGCTTGATTCATTCCATTGTTTAAATGTCGCTGCTGAAAAAACACGAAATTAGCACTTTAAACTGTGTAACGGCTGTTGCTTAACTACATCATACTTGAGTCCAATTTCAATTAAGTGGGTGCCCTTACAGAAACCAAAAAATATCCAAGACATGACAAAAGAAATAGCATGCAAAGTAACAAGAATCTACCATCTTCAAAAGGGATGAGTTCCCGCCATTTTCCAAGTTTTTGGATCTTTGAAAGGACGGTTAATAAGAGATAATAAAAATGTTCAAGTCTGCACTGACACAGCATTCACAAAGAAAGAATGAAGCACCAAAGCTTGAAACCAGGAACTTCACAAAGAAAGAATGAGGAAACAATCACTCACAATAACATTTATCTTGTGAACCATAGTTACTTATGGAGGAAATTAGCATGAACTTATTTTAGTAACACAGATTTTCTCGAGACAGTCTCAAGATAATACTATTATACGAGACTGAGCTAGATAACGATCAAAATTGAATAATTATCTTTTGATTTAGTTGGTTCATGGGTAACAATGGGATGGTCTGACATAATATTGACACGGGACAATCTGATAAGAGACTACTTGTTGAAGTAAAGAAAGTAATCATAAATGAGGATTAAAACACAATAATGGTATCCACTAAAATTTGCTCCAAAAATTTAAGTTTCTCTTTCACACAAAATAGAAAAAAAATATTCACAAATACAGAGCGACTAAATATCTCAGACACAACACACAAGTTGTACATGCCCCAACAACCAGTAACTGAGAATAAGTTCTAAAAGCAGCACAAGCAAATTTCCAGAGTACATTAGAGACCCAAACAGAAAAATAAACTTACATTGACAGCCTACGAGTTTGTGACTATTCAAACAAAATTAAGTAAGGTTCACTTACTGAGTGCAAATCAACTCCGTCATGATTAAGATATCTATAATCATTCCATAAGCTAAGCTCATCATAACCTGCACCAGAAACAAAGAAAAGGAAAACATAAATCAACCAACCGTGAAAACCACTAACAGATTCGATCCACTAAAAGTTTACAAGAGCTTGTATTTAACAATAACTTGTCATTGTCAATGTTGTCATTTACGTCACATCACTTGTGGTTTGGTTTGTAAACTAGGTAGAAGGGATTAAGAGAGGACAACAATGATGAAGCGGTCCATTAGCCCACTTTTGGGTAAATTAAAATCCCCCAACATAAGATAAAACTGGAAGGAACACTCCCGGTCTCTCGCCACTCCCCTTTTTAGTATCCAAAAAGAAAGTTCAAAACTTTCGGAATTAACAACAGTATTGTCACTGTAGCTCATACCTCCGTAATAGTACGGGTAACCGCCAGCTGGGTAGTACATGCTGAGACTGTTGTAATCCTGGAATGGTATTGCAGACCGCTCATATGGCTTAGCCAAGCTATTTATGGTGTTACGAGAAGCATATGAACCAAACTGCAAGCAGAAGAGTATTCAAGCATATGGAGTCAGTTTATCATCTCAAACCTCGCACGTTACTTTTAGTATAAAAACAATGTCAGAAGCTAGATTCCGACATCAACCAGCATCCATTAACACTCACCTTTTTTGGATTCTCATGTACGTCAAGCGATTTTGTATGTGAATCCAGAGTTAACTTCTGCAACAACTCAGCGGCATCTGTAACATCACAAATTAATTAATTGATTAAGCAGTTGGAAAGAACTTTGTGAGCAAAGAAAAAACAAATTAGAAGAAAAGCGTAAAGTCAAGTCAAGTCACACAGATGACCACTGCCACTCCAACTCTGTCGGAAGTGTTTGACACAAATGTGAAATGCCTGTCCAAGTGTCGCACTCACAGAGTGGACGACATAGTATGAAGAATCATAGTACAGTGATGAATAACAGTATAACACCTAGTTAGTGGAAAACTTAAATACGACAGGTTGACAAACATCGATACGCTGGGACAATTAAACTTTTTTACAGTGAACTCCACAAAGCAAGATGAAGAAAACACAACAAGAAAGGAAGAAAAGAATCGGAAGTGAAGGAAGAAAACAAAGGGCAATACCACTGGAAGGTGTACCCATAGCTGCCATGACGTGCTACCACTTCGCAATATATCAAGCTGTATAGATAAAAATTTAGTCATAAAAATTGTCAGAATTCTCAAGATAATATAATTTCAATACAAATCAAACATGGGAAACACAATCAAAAACACATGTCGAGTTATGACACCATGTTCAACCACCAAACCATGACTATCTAAAAAACATTTTCTTTTTTTTCGAATGGAATCAAACTCAAAAACCACACAATTCATTGTTTTCTCATTTGAATATCAAATAACAAACGAATCTACAAAACTCCAGTAACAACCCGACTAGTTACGACAACTAAGTATTACAAATGATATTTCAAATACATGTAACACAATAAAAACTTGATTTAATTCAAACCGACAAAATATCATCCTAAATTTCACACCAAAACTGCTAAAAACAAACAAATCCAACACAATTAACAGTCTAAAACCATGAAAGACACTTTCTTTCATTGATTAAAGCACAAATTAACAACTTAATTCCTAAATTAAACACCTTTTCATATCAAAATCAATGAAATCGTCTTGAAACAGTAAAAAAATGATGAACATAAGAATCATCAATTAGAAAAAAATCTGATAAATTCGACACAAACATTTAAAACCACAACAAAACTGCTAAAAACAAACAAATCCAAAACAATTAACAGTCTAAAGCCAAGAAAGACACTTTCTTTCATTGATTAAAGGACAAATTAACAACTTAACTCCCTAAATTAAACCTCTTTTCATACCAAAATCAACGAAATCCTATTAAAACAGTAAAAACTGATGAACATAAGAATTATCAATTAGAAAAAAGCTCACGAATTCGACCCAAATAACAAAAACCAAACAAAACCCACAACAAATCTGAAAAAATCCTTCCAAAAGATTAGATCTGAAACGAGTTAACCCTAAACCGAAAATTAAATCTAAACTTAAACCCTAGTTCATAATCATAAACCCTAATAAATTTAAAAAATCAGGGAAAAATAAAGGAAGGAATTAAGAAAATAGATCGGAATTAAGAGAGAAAAGTTGAGGAGGGAATTTGTGAGGAGGAATTACCTGAGGAGGATCTGAGAGTCAAATTAGGGTTTTGGCGGCAGGAAAAATTGGGGAGAACAATTGAAGAGAGAGAAAGGCTTAAAGTGAAGAAGGGAGATTTGTGGAAAAGGAGGCGCCGTGTGGGTTTTGGACCCCAACATATACCTCTTTCCATGGGTTTTGGACCATCCCCTATTTATTATTTTTACAATTAATTTTGAATATTTGAGTTTTAATTTTTACTTTAATTTGATTTTATTCAGTTTAGGTAAGGTTTAGAAATGCGATATTGATTCGTTTAATAGGCATGACTCATGAGTATAGCGGTATAAATTAGGATATCAAATTTTAGGTTAATGTAATTATTTTGACTCTTTTTAATAGGGTTGGTAAAATTGATTTGACCCGACACCTGAATTGGAGATTCGAACTTTACCAGATCCAGTATAATTCGGTTCGAATGTTTATTGTTGCAAGCTGATTATGATCCATAAGTAACTTGATAATAGTTAACCCGAAAAAGACCCCGTACCCGACTAGCTCGAATACTCGAATCCAAATTGACTCGATCCATAAATAACTTGATAATAAACTTGTACATGTAACTACGACACAAACCACTAAAAATTAGCCTAAACTTCATAAATATAGGTGCTGTTTGGCCAAGCTTAAAAAGTGTTTTTACAATTGAAAAAGTAGTAGTTTGGCCAAACACGATAAATTAAAGGGTTTTAAAAGTGCTTTTGAAAAGTCAAAAACTGATTTTTCACCCCCAAAAGGAGAAGTAGATAATTTCTACTTCTACTTTTCACATAAAGAACCAAATAAGCAAACAAAAGTTGTATTAAAGTAGTTAGGCCAAACATATAAATTTTGTGAGAAACCACTTTTACAAAAGTATGGCCAAACAACTAAAACTTTTCCGAAAAGTAACTTATGAATAAACTCCTTTTGAAAAGGAAAAACCATTTTCCATAATCAAGGCCAAACATCACCATAGTTGCGCCTTACAAATACAAGTCGACACTTCTTGTACATTGTACACGACCTCCACACTCTACAAGTTGCGCATGCCTCTTCCGCAGACCATATACGCATACTCTCCTACTTTCCTACGGCGAATTTAAATCAAGGATACAATAAAGATTGCGCCCAAAATTTCTGACATTACAAAAATCAAATGACCCTGTCAATCTGTCATTTTGTATTTCATTTATTTTATGATACAAATTTTGTTGTAATAGCGGTAATTCAATCACAAATTCAATTTCATAACTTGTTTGGAGACGGGCTAACTTTAAACTCGAATTCTTAATGATTTTTGAGAAAAATTCATGTAATTGGAATTGAGCAAGGGTCTCGATCGTTTTCAAACCATTAGACCCAAATCTGACCCGTATTCAACATGTCCAAAAAAGTTAGGATCCATATTCACCCCAATGGTCGGGTTTTCTGGACATGGGTCGGATCTAGGATGCTTTGTCATCCCTATTTGCGTTGTATTCTTGGTAAAGTCGTTTGTTGAGTTCCTTAAATCTGCTACTTTGAGATAAGTTGCTGCGTTTACTGTGATTCAAGTTCAACATAGACACGTTTGCGGTTAATAAGTACATAAACTAAATAAGTGTGAGTGATGTTAATTAAATTAGAAATAGGGTGGTAGTTAGTAGTAGAGGACATATTAGGTGGAAATTTGTAAAATATGAAACATAAATAGATGACAAATAGCAAATTTTTCTGTTTGCTTTTACTTAGATCTATGTGGATAGCTATTAAAATTTCCTTATGATATGCTCGGCTATATGAAAAACTCTTAGTCATACCACGCGAGCTAAATTTATGTACAACTGTATATCATAACCAAATTCTGTTACCTAGATTTTACTTTGTTATTGATTTTAAGTATTGATATTCCAATCATTTTGTTGGTATAGGTGTATGATGACATGGTTGTGTTAAGGATTTCAGAACTATTAAGCCAAAACTAATTCGGAGGCCTACTTATTATTATAACTAGTTAATAACTAGTCAGTACTTATTTTTCTAGCTTTTTGGGATACAAAGTCAATTATTAAGGTTTTGGAGCCTAACATTCTAACATTTAAATCTCCTATAATTAGTGTGCTTAAATGCATTTCATAGTTTTCTCAATTTTTTTTTTGTAATTTCAAATAAGGATTTCGATTTCCTATTTGACTTCTTAGTATAATCTTTAATACTGTATAATGTAGGATCAAAATATTAGAAATTCAAAAGAACTAGAACTAACGAAACAACGAGTAATATAAGTAATATGAAAAAAAAAATCAAGATTTGAAGGAAAAAAGGATGATGGAATGATATAACCTCAAAATACGAAAATATCAACCAGAACTAAGAACTAACCGTAGTTGATTTGATAAATTTCATTATTAATCCATACTCTAGTGTGTTATTCCACAAGGAAAAAAACAAACTCCGTATTTGATAATGGTTTTGGAAGTGTGACTAAGTAGTTTTTAGAAAATGTAAAAAAAAATTATATAACTAGATTATTTTCTTCGGGGACCTAAGTGGAAGATTTTATTCGGGGTCTAAGGAGATTGTCTAAAATGTTTATAGGTTTTTATAACCACGATAATGACATGACACACCCCTCGTGCACCTAAAAAAAATTATTCGTCTACAGTTTGGATAGAATAAAAACTACATTGACGTAATTAGATCAAAGGGACGATGTCTTGGTTTGCAAGGGACTAAGGTCGTGTCCATGTAATCGGATCTAAACAAGTTAGAGAGTGTGGTGCCGTGTACTAGTGCACTTAACTACTTAAGTTAACCATAGTGCGCACCGAGGGAGCTAGCCTTGTCGCAAAGGGACTCGGGGATAAAGCGTGATGCCTCATTAAAGTGGTCATGTGCGACTGCGCGAGGATATACAATCAGGACAATCAGTTTGAACAATCAGCTTAGACCTCATGCTATCTGCAAGTCATAGTACATTATACTCGTTTAGAAGTATCCGACACGAATGCGTGTCCATGTGTCGGACTCGGCTATTTTTTTAAAAAATATGCATTTTTGGGTCTAAAATGAGGTGTCCAAGTGTCATACCCATGTCCGAGTGTCGAGTGTTCGACACGGGTACTCGAGGAAACTAGAAGAGTCGGAGTAACATAGATCACAATTAGTCGACACAGCATCGTTATTAGAACAGGTCTCTCACTAATATTAATGAGAGACCGTTTCTCTTTAAGAATTTGTGATTTACTACACATACATCATAATTCAAAACCATTCTCAAAATCTTAAAATGAAAACCAGCTTTTAGACTTCCTAAGGCTAGACTGTTTTTTAGGAGTAACTTCTTTGAAACTTAAAAACCCAGACATATAAACAGTAGCAAGTACCACCACAAACCCTGCAGGAAATCCTATCTGTGCAGCCATCCAAGAGAACCATTCCTGTGCCTTGTAAACCGGCTGAGGCGGTGGCGGTGGCGATGGTGATGCATCTTCAGGACAGGCCACTTGAATTGAGAACCCACACAACCCTTCATTATTCGCGTAAATTCTTGGATCATTCAAAGTATCTAACTGAGGACTATCAGGGATTTTTCCTGCAAGCCTGTTATTGCTCAAATCTAAATTGTTCAACTCACTTAAATTAGAAAATGTCGCCGGGATTTTACCAGAAAGTGAATTATATGACAAATCTAAAGTTTCCATACTTTCGAGACTCCCTAATGTTGCTGGTATATTACCAATGAGATGATTATGTGACAGATTCAGTAGTTTCAGACTTTTAAGCATGCCTAATGAGCCAGGAATCCGACCTGAAAATTTATTGTTTGACAGGTCGAGTATTGAGTAGAAATCAATATTGTATTTTGATAAACCTTGTTTGGAATTCTTCCAATTTACTGTTAAGTCTTGGAATGGAATATCAAAGCTGAATAATGCTGACGAAAGCGAGGATATGTGAGGAGGATTAATCATACCAGGTAAATTTCCAAGATTTGAAGGGATGTTTCCTACAAGTTTATTTTCTGAAAGATCGAGAATTTGGAGATGGGTTAGGTTTGAAAGATTGCCAGGGACTGATCCTGTCAAAGAATTGTTTCTAAGACTTAAGGTTTGCAGTGAAGAAAGTTCGGATAGAAACGGTGGGATTTCACCCGAAATTCTGTTATTTTGAAGATCAAGGTGTTTCAGCTGACTAAAGTTTGTCAAATCCTTAGGTAAATGACCAGAAAACTCATTATCACCCAAGGACAGTATGACTACGCCAGGGCCGAATCCTGTGGGAACCTCACCGGAGAATTTATTGGACGACAGGTCGATGAAAGCGAGGAAAGACAGTGGGGAAAAGGTTGGAAATTTGTCACCAGAGAAATTGTTTTTAGATAAATCTAGTAGTAAAAGTCGGTAAATGTTAGGCAGTGTCTCAGGAAATGGCCCGGAAAAGTTGTTATCAGATAACATTAGTATCATAAGATCAGATTCTCCTATAGTATCAGGTAGTTCTCCTGAGAAGTTGTTCCTGGACAAGCCTAGGACTGACAGACTTTGGGATCGGAATAACGTTGGTGGGAGAGAACCCGATAGCTTGTTGTCTGACAGTATAATTGTTCCGATTTCCATTTCAGCTAGCCAAATTGGGAAGTTACCTGCATTTGTCAGTTAGATTAGTCGTAAATAATAGGAATAAATATAATAGTTGGGCTTCAACCATCACCACATGGTATCAGAGCCAGTGTGACCGAAGGTCACGGGTTCAAATCCTGGCAGCCTCCAATAACTCACGAAGAGAATTTCAGCACATGGTATGAAAACTCGTAAATGGCAAAAGGTAAGTTACCTTCGAGATCATTCTCACTGAGGTCTAAGAAATCCAAGCTGGTTTGATTAGATATCCAATGAGGAATTTCCCCGGAAAGCGAGCATGATCTGAAAACCAGCTTAGACAGCTGAAATTTCGGAAAAACTGTAACTGAAGTATCCCAGAATAGTGCATTTGATCCAAGATCCAATATTTTAAGCATTTCTAAATCAAATAACCATGCAGGAATTTTTCCTGAAAACCTGTTGTTATTAAGCTGAAGGACTGTCAGACTCGAAAGCTTAAAAATCGATCTTGGTATTCCTCCTGTAAGCAAATTCCTGCTTAAGACGAGTGTTGACAGATTCGACAAAACACCAATATCAGCAGGAATTTTTCCTGATAATGTATTGTTACTCAAATCCAGAACCTCTAAATTGATCAAATCCAATATCCTTACAGGAATTTCACCAGACAGTCGATTCTGTCTAAGCGACAGGTTTCGCAATTCAGTAACTTCTGCAATCTGATTCGGGATTTCCCCGACTAAAAAATTCTCATCTAAGCAAAGAAACTGAAGTTTCTTTAGCCCACCAACAGCAGAACTCAATGTACCAGTAAAAGAGTTACTGCTCATATCAAGATACTCTAAATTCTTCAAAACAAACAATTCTCGCGGAATAAATCCGCTAAAACTATTCATTTTCATATCTAAATGAACAAGTTCACTCAAATTTGCTAACCCTTTTGGAAACCCACCACCAAAAACATAATTATAAGATATATCAAGTGAAATCAAACTTGTTACGTCGAAAAGTGGTGTTAGTACATTTGATGAAACAGTACTTAAAGATGTTATATCCATAACAAGTGAAGGGATTAGATTGTATAAATCAAGACTAATAACTTTTTTAGATGATTTTGAAATGTGACATTTTACAAGATCCCATGAACAACAATCTAAGCTTGAATTTTTCCATGTTTCTAAGCCTGCAAGAGGGATGTTAGATGACTGGTTTAGGTTTAGTTGTGTGATTAGTGAATGCTTAAATTGAAGAAGGGATTGTTTTTGGTTTAATGGACAGCTTAAGGAAGGGATTATGGAAAGATATAATGTAATGATGATGATGGTTAGTGAGGTTAACCATGACATTTTTTCTTGTATTATGATTATGATGGAAATAATATAAAACACAAATGTGAGAAGCTTTTATATTGTTTTATATTAGATGTAAAGGAGTGACAGCACTAATATTTAATAATCGACCATTGAACCACAGGAGGTGGATAATAATTTAACCAGTAAGTTTCCCTTGTGACGGGTATTTCCGATAAAACAAAAATAGAGTGCCTAAGGAGTTACAAATCACTTGTATTCCCTCTATTCCGGATTTCCGGTCACTTCTTGTTATTTTCCATTTTGGAGTGTCTTAGTCAACTATTGTCCTTTCTATTTTAAGAATGAATTTGATGAGCAATTTGGGTCATTCAAACTCCGAAAAGGCTACACATACACATTGTGTACAAATTTTTTGTACACAAACCACTAGCTATGTACCACGTGGCAAACCATAGTTACTACTCCGTATGTTAGATTAATTTAGGGTTAGGTTAGTCATTTTGCATATATAGTTAATTAATTTATGATTAGTTTTATTTCTTTATTTGATTTATTTTGTTTCCATTTAAATTTAGTCAATTACTTAAAAATAGAATTATTATCATAATTTATTTTCGCAGTACAAATTTTACTCATTATAATATTTGTTGCACAAATATTTCCATTAGTATACCCTCAAGACAAAAAAAAAAAAAAAAAAAAAAAAAAAACTAATCTAATTCTCTCAATTTTTTGACCATACAGCCTCTCAACTTAATCAAACAAAATAAACCACAAAGAAAATGTAAGATTAGATTGTCTTGTAACAAGTTTTTAATTCATCATTAGAAAATATTGATTAAACATTCGTTATTAAAAGTTGCAATAGAATGAAACCCAATTGATATTCAACTAATTAGCCCCAATTTTTAGGGTTCACGAAATTCAATTTCTAGTTGTAGCACTATTCGACATGGGTTCTTCATATACAACTTATTGCTATCTACAAGCGTAATCTATAAAATTATACTAAAAGGGTGACCTTAAATAGCCACGTAGACAAAGCCACATAGGCGAAGAAAAAGCCACGCGTGCATTACGAATGTCACATCTATAAATCTATATAATCTATACTATATAGTTAAAAGGCAACTTAATACATTTAAGTTTTTGCCATGTAGGATTATCATAATTAAATTATATTAATTTATATTGTTAATATTAAGGCTAATTTAATAAATATATTAACTCATTATAAGGTTTAGTAATATTTTTTTTGTGTGGAAACCATAAGATCATGATTTAAATTATAAAAATAAATTAAGAATTTAGTCTCATCATTTAAATCATTCAATTTGTTCATCTAACTCCCCTTAACCACAAAGATAGTAGCTAAAAGGTCTGATATGTAGTAAATAAAAAATCTAATAATTTGGATTATAAAGCTACTAATATCTACAAATTTATAAATATAATTAAAAGGAAAACCAAAATATCTATCATCATCAATATGTCATATTTTAATTACATATACAAGATAACTTTTTAAACGACTTTCATGCAAAGTGGAGTTTGTAAGAAACAAAAATTAATAATAATAATAATGCAAACCTTTTACATACCATTTCTCATTTTCCCATATTTATGTTTATATTAAATTTCATAATAATGAAAAATGGATGCTCAAAAGTCATGAACTTGATCTTTATTTATACCTATATTAAATTTGATAATAATGAAAAAATAATATTTAATAGCCATAAAACGCATCCTCAATTGTTTATATATTTTTTATGGAAGGCAAAATTTGTAAGCAAAAAATTTCTTATCTCTATCGTTAGTAGAATGGTATGTGTCACCGATATTATTAACTAATTTTTTTTTTTATTTTTTTATGGAAGTTTCATTGGGTTATGAAGTGTTCATCACATTTTCAATTTTGCGTATGTGATTGTTTTGTTCTCATTTAGGTGTTATCAAGATTATTTATTGTGTTAAGCTCTTCCAAGGTAAATATAATTACATCTCTACGATTTGATTATCATTCCCTCTTTTTTTCATTACTTAAGGTGAAACTAAGTTAATAACGATAATATTGCATAAAACAAATTCCACTATTATTGTGTTACTTTTTTTTAATAGGTATGATTTATTGAAGAAAGAAGATTATACGGAGAAGTGAAATACTAAGATTGCTTAAACAACTATATTTTACATACTAACTAAAATTTTTTAGTTCCGCAATTTATTATTGTATTAGCTTCAATTTTATGGGGGTATGAAATGTTAGTTTTGTCATAACATTTCTAATTGTGTGTTTTATGTTATTTTCAGAATTGTTGATGAAATTTTGATATCTAATTTGTGAGGGTGCTCTATCTTTGGGGATCTTTGTTTGATAATATAATTTTGTTTAATTTGATTATATGAATACTTATATTATTAATTCATTTTAGCTTGCATTGAGTTACTTTAATTTTGATAGGGGTATCTTAGTATATCTAATGTATGACATTTTAATTTATGATAAACTGTTGTATAAAAGACTAATTGAATTTATACAACCCTTACAACATGAAAACCATAAATTAAATTGATCGTAGTATGTTATTGTATTAAATCACTAAAGTATTAGTACACTAGAAACAGAGCAGCCCGTGAATTTCACGGGTCACAAAACTAGTTCTTTAATTAAAATGCACAATTACTAGGTTTGATTGAAAATTGTGCAATAAATAATGGACTTATAAGATGAAACGTATGGCACTTGGATAAGTGTTGCCATTTGACTATGATTAACCAGGCAAATCATTGAAATTTTAGATTATGTTACAACTTTACAATGTTGTAATTGCAGAGAGGAAATGACAATTTGAATGTGTAATTTAGATGAGAAGGAGAGAGATGCGGATTTAACAAAAAAAAAGATAGAGGAAATGAGAGGGGTAAATTAGGCCTCTATTGACGAATTTGGGTTCATCATTAATTATGATTAAAAAAACCGAATTAAATACTAGATCAAACCAATTTCAGGAATTGAATTAGGGTTCATCATCAATTGATTAAACGATTTGTTGATTAATTGAATTAGGGTTCATCAATTTTACTAATAGCATTCAATTAGGAATTGATTATTTGTATAAGGATTCATCAATTTAATTATTTGTATAAGGATTCATCAATTCTGGCTTACTCTCTGTTGAACGGTTTGATTATTTGTATAAGGATTCATCAATTTTATTAATAGAATTTAATTAGGAATTGATTATTCGAATAAAATTAGGGTTCAAATAATTACGTTTTTTTCGAAAAATAAACCAGTTATAAAAAAAAAATTACTAAACCAGAAAATACAAAGTAATTCCTAAATTCCTTTAATCAATCCCTAAAATCGTTGAATCTAAATTGGGAATTTAGAAAAATAAATAAATATAAAAAAAAAACTAATCATAAAAAAAACTAACCATAAAAAAAACTATCCATAAAAAAAACTAACCATATATTAGTTAACTACATTTGCAAAATGACTAATCTAACCCTAAATTAATCTAACCTAACTAACTATGGTTTACCACGTGTCAAGTAGCTATTGGTTTGTGTATAAAAATTTTATACACAATGTGTATGTGTATCATCTTCCTTCAAACTCAATTTGTTCCAGTTGTCATTTATTAATTAGCCCCCTCTTATTTCCTTAGTCTTTGTGCCAAAACCAAAAGGATAACAATTGACCGGGACGAAAGAAGTATTTATCTAACCATGTGGGTATATCTAACCCGTCACAAGCTTGTGAGAGATACTGTCCATTATAAATGAGAATTCGTATAATTTTCACACAAATAAGGAGTATGAAAATTATTGAGAATTGAACCCCTCTCAATATAAGTACACAAATTCTCATTTGTGACGACGATATCCGTCACAAACTTGTGACGAATACGTTTCCTTTCATAAATGACCCATAAAAGGTAAGTGGGGAATCATATGGAGGGTGTCCCACCTTGTCCCTTCTCCCTTTTTGTGAGAGGTCACAAGCTTGTGAATTGTGACGGGATTAACCCGTCATAAGCAAGACTAGCTATAAGAAGTATATAACTAAAAGGTCTTCCGCTGACTGAGAGTCAACTCCTAGGGTAAAGTAAAGTCATTTAGTAGCCATTTGACTAATGGGGAGATTGACTTGTTTGGTAGTGGTGTGGTGAAACTAAATTGTGTGTTGTCAAAAATGGCTGCTATATGTGCCTCACAATTTCAATCTCAAGATACTCCGTACTCAATTACACCAGACTTTGGAAGACAAAAACAAATTCAAGTCGGCACACTGACATACCAAAAATAACACTTGTTTTTTTAGCATTATTTATGGTCGTCGGAAATCTTTGATATTATTTTTAATCAATAAGACAAAATATGGTCATGTGAGATCTTGTTTATTTATCGTCATGAATGCTATGAGAATATCAAATTTTTATAATTTTTAATGATGTGTAATTAAAGATATTCACGTTGGAAAACGTGTCTCGGCAAGTGTGATAAAACAACTGTTACCTTTGGTTTGGATCAGGTACGGCCCAAGCATTGTTCAATTCGGTTCACCGCACCGGGGCCCAATAGAATTGGGGGCCTCATCTGAAAGAGTCATTATAAAAGTATTTAAAAGGGTCCTGCTATACGTCGTCGACAAATTACTAAATATCGTCGACAATTAACGTAAATTTTCAAGTTTGCCCTCCATATCATAACTCCATATCCGTGTCACTAAAAAGCAAATTCCGTCTCAAAACAGAAATGCAATTTCCGTCTCACTAAAACACAAGTCACCGTCTCACTAAAATATTTCAAACAAAAAAAAAGGTCGGGTTTTGTAATTAACAACATGAACGGGAACGATTTTAACAACGATTCCAACAATGAAGCTAGTAACGAGGTTAGTTTACGATTTAGTTTTGTTAAAAAGTTATGTTTTATTATCGTTTGAATCCCGAATTAGGATAGATGCCATGAATGTAGACGGAATTATGATAGAATTTGTGACGGATTTATTTGAAAATGCAATTGAAAAAAAAAAAAGTAAAAAAAAATAAACGAACTGGGCCTGGACGAAGAACTTTTTCGTCCAGACCTGGTTTTGGACGAAAAAACCCTTCGTCCATAATGGGCCTTGGACGAAGGATTTTTTCGTCCAAAACCAGGCCTGGACGAAAAAAATCCTTCGTCCAAGGCCCATTATGGACGAAGGGTTTTTTCGTCCAGGCCTGGTTTTGGACGAAAAAATCCTTCGTCCAGGCCCATTTTTTTTTTTTTTTTTTTTTTTTTGTTTCCGACTCGTTTTGTATAAAACATTTAAAATAATTTATTTCCGTCTTTTTTTGTATAAAACATTTAAAATAATTAAATACCGTCTTTTTTTGTATAAAACATTTAAAATAATTAAATACCGTCTTTATATTATAAAACAATTTATCTTTAATATTTCCGACTTGTTTTGTTTAAAATAACTAATTACCGTCTTTGTATTATTTTTATATTATTTTTTATTTACTCCGACTCGTTCCGTAGCTAATAATTAATTAATAACTAATTTATTGAAATGCGTGCGCAGGTGATTAACGATGGAGACGGTATTGATTACTCAGATCATTTTAAGACTAGCTTGTTCTTTGCATCAAGTATTGAAGCGTTTAATTGGGCATATGAGATCGGGCTCCGACTCGGGTTTGGTATAAAAAGAGCAAGCAACAAGAAAGTTGGTCGTAACACGAATTTGAGACAACGTTATTTTGTTTGTCGGATGGGTGGAAAAGGTCCCGTAAATAAGGATGCCGATTCTTTAATGAGGGGTAACACCGCTACCGCGTGGTGCAATTGCAAATTTTCAATGAAAGTTGTTGAATTAGAAGAGAATAAGTGGCAGCTTGTGATGAGATCCGGGTTTCATAATCATGCTTTAACGTTGTATTGTGACGGCGACAGATACTTTGCAAAGTTTGATGACGAGGAGTTGGCTTATATCGATGCCCAAGTTAGAGCTCACGTTAGACCGGCAATTATTAGTGTGGGTTTGCATCGCGGAATCCGGAAAAGTCAAGACCTAATCGGCGACAAATCTACAACCGTTCTCATAAAGTAAGGGCCGAGGAAAGAGATGGGAGAAACCCAAGACAACAGATGTTAGCACTTGCGGTTCAAAGATAAGTACGTTCATTATTGGGTCACCGATCGAGAGACCGACGAGCTAACCCACGTGTTCATGTCTCATCCCGAAGCCGTTAAGATGTTTCGATCATACTATTATGTGGTACAGATCGATTCCACGTACAAGACAAATGAATACCGTCTTCCGCTTGTTGAGATGGTTGGAGTCACACCCGTCGGGAAGAGCTTTGTCATCGCGTATGCTCTTGTGACGCATGAGTCCGAGGAGAAATATCTGTGGGTCCTACGGAAACTGAAGGCCCTGCTCAATGATGCCGTTCAACCTAATGTTATTGTTACTGATTGCGAGGGAGGTTTGTTGAACGCGATTCCCATTGTTTTTCCGGATTCGTCTCACTTGCTATGTCTTTGGCATATATATTCTAACGTGGAGACGAAAGCACTTGATATCACGAAACAAGATAGTTGGGCTAAGCAGGAATATCAAAATCATCATGTGGCGCGGGGGCATCATGGTGGCCGGGATCAATGATGAACGGGTGAGAATTCCCATTATACCAAGCCTCATAATCTGGCCCCGTCTCACCCGGGAAACTAACTGGTCTCGATTTACGAGAAAGCTGAACCACGTGATCCTGCCAGCAATCCCAAAGATGATCAGTCTCCGCAACCCCAACCCTAACCTCGTACCCTATCCCCGAAGCAGGACGATGCGCTGTCAATCTCATAATGGGATTGGGTATGATCTGCACATACCCAAACTGTCGTAAACACCGATCAGGCTGGTACGGCTCCGCTATGTCCATGAAACGAATACAACCGGCATACAAAGTACGAGGATGATACTCCTCCTGACGCGGCCCGTACGGATCCCACCTAATGGAAGCACAAGTAAGCCTATCTAACAACCTCCGATACTCCAACAATTTCTCCGCATTTTGAGCGAAGGGACCAACGGATCTCCAAGAACACGACCGAGGCTGAGTAGGGTCAATTGCCGAAGGTGGACCGGGTCTGAACATAGGAAAATACTCATAGATCCACGATTGCAACAAGGTCAAGCAACCACCAATAGTCTTCACACCAAAGACGTGAAGTCACCCCAACCGTCTGTCGGTACATGAAGGCAAGTACACCGGCCCCCAAGCGTAGTCGTGTACACCATCAAGCATCATACACTAAAGGAAACAACCGAGGACGTAACCTATCACCCGATTTGTCGACAAAAAGTGTCGACCCCAACACCACTGACCAAAAACCCCCGAGCAAAAACAACATCACAATTAGCTCTCGCCGTTTCACAAACTGCATCTACCAATATACCCCCACTCTTGTAAATAGGGACCTTCTTCTTAGAGTTTAACGGCAACCTCAACTGCTCTGATGAAATCCCAAAAAAGCCACAAACATACATAAGGGGATCCGCCAACGTCCCGTCATTACTCTCCACCTTACAACAGTTACCATCAACCCGAACGCCTAAGATCTGCGCAACATCGTGAAGGAGTATGGACATCTCCCCAAAAGGCATGTGAAAACTGTTGGTGTCGGGTTGCCATCTCTCAACAAAAGCAGAAATAAGGGGCATGTTATAATTCTCGGCCATGGAATCTAAAAGTGAGAAAAACCAGTACCGTCATAAATAGTCTTAACGGCCGGAGGGAGTTGCCAACAACTCAACAACCTCGTCTTACCAAACCGGTGGTAACCCATCAAAACTGGTCGACCGACCTCATTAGGAGTCGACCATAAGGTGTTGGCAATGTGGCCCCCAAAGCTAGGAATCACGTGGGGAAAGTCAGGACCACCAGGAACACGACGATCGATCAACCAAGAGACATCCTTACCCGACTTCTTCTTCGGAGCCACCACACTACTAGAACTATCATCCGACCTCCGCTGGAAACGCCCCTCCTCATTCCGTCTACGTGGCACCCTACGCACTCGCTCAATACCCGCCTCCTCCTCCTCACCTATCACATCACCAGACCGAACCAGCTCCTCCTCCACCCGCTCACCAGTCCACGAATCGGTACTACCATTTCCAACCTCAGACTCAAACTGGAGCCCCTTTCGAGCTCGAACGTGACGGTCATTTCCTCCACCGGCCATCTATTCAAAAAATAAAACAAAGAATTTATAAATATAAGTTTAAGTAAATTAAAAATTAAAAAAAAAAACAAAATAACCCGGAACGGGGTTTATTAATAATAATTAATTAATATTTTACGTAAACTAAACGAGACGCAACAAAAATATATTTACAACAACTTGATTACTTAAATTAATAAAACAAAGAATTTATAAATATAAGTTTATGTAAATTAAAAAATAAATAAAAAAACAAAATATCCCCAAAAGAAGTTTATTAGTAATAATTAATTTATATTTTACATCGACAAAACGAGACGGAAAAAATATATATTTACAACGACTTCGCCACGAACGACAATTATTATTAATAATTTATTACTTTATAACGATAACAAAACAAGACGGAAAAAAATTTATTTAAAAAAAAAAAAAAAAAAAAGTAACGAGAAATTCTAAAACAAAAAGAAAAAAAAAAAAAAAAAACAGAGTAATGGGCCAGACGAAGAATTCCTTCGTCCAACACCAAGCCCAGACGAAGGAATCCTTCGTCCAAAGGCCATATGAGACGAACAGATCCTTCGTCTGGCCTGGGTCTGGGACGAAGAAACCCATCGTCTCAGCCCAGATTCGCTTCTTCCTTTTTTTTTTTTTTTTTTTTTTTTTTTTTTTTTTTGCGATTAATTGTTTCGATTATTCCGTTTGATTTTGGCGTAACACGACTAAATCCGATTGAAATCAAAGCATCTATCCTAATTCCGTCACTAATTTGGCATCTATCCTAATTCCGTCACACATTTACAAACTAAGCAAAATACTACCAAAAAATTTTAATCTCGAATCACATACCTTGTTGAATGTTTGAATTCGTGACGGAAATGATGCGGTCGATACGTTTGTGTCGGGTTTTTTTTCTTCAAAATCTGAGTCGGGTTTTTTTTTTTCAAAATTTGGAATGTGATAGGTAGTTTTTGAATAAAAAGGAAAATATTAGGGAGAGTGTGAGGGAGGGGCAAATTTGGAAGTTCATTAAAATTGTCGACGATATTTGGTAATTTGTCGACGACCTTTAGCAGCCAGGATTTAAAAACGTTTAATAATGTCAATAATCCTTCCTTTGGCATATTGGTATTGGGCCTAATGGCAAACTACCATGAAGGTTTTGTGAGGTCTTTCCTGGACTCGAATCTTTGTGTTGACATTTTAACATCAATTATTTTGGGTTCTTTTGCCTTCCATTTCCATCTCCTTTTTTTCAATAGTTAGCTTTAATTAATTATTTTAGTTTCATTTTTTTAATCTATTGTTTTGCATTCGTAAATTTTAAAAATTCATTCGTATGAAGTATCTCCTTCAATATTTAAATGCAAATCCCCCATTTTAGTGCAAGTGACTTGATAACTTTGTAACTTTTTAAAAAAAAAACTATTGGTCTTACTTAAGACCGTCTTAACTTACATCTCTAACACACTCTTCTACTACTACTTCTAGCTTTATTTTAATCGGGTGTGAAAACTTTTTTATGGTAAGACGCTCTTAAATAAGAATGGTATTAAAAAACGATCTCATTTTTTTTATGACTATAAAAAATACGAGGCGAGCATCATAAGGGTCTCCACCTAATACTTAGAACAGGGCCTCCAAATTTCATGGGCCGCCCCTGGTTTGGATGAGAGGGAGTACATAGATGGAGAGAACTTCAAATTTAGAAACTTTGTAAATCAACTCAAAAACTTTGTAAATCAACTCAATCAACCGCTTAAGACGAATAATGTCGTCTTAAATAGTCACTGGCTATAATATACTTCGTAATCAATTGTATTGTACAGACAAAGTTATCCAAATGTAGCTTAAATGGAATTGTGGCGGGAATGACTTTTCATAGCAACAGTAAAAGAATAAAAATATAAAGTACTTTTCTTTTCTCATTCAAACATAAAGTTACAGTCCGGTAAAAAGCCGGGTAAATCACACAAATATAAGAGAAAATTCTACATTGCCTTTAAAATAATTAAAAAAGGGAAAGGTTTTCTGATAAAAGGCAATATTAATAACCTAAATTTCAGGCAAACATAAACTATGCCTGCTGTTGATACTTGATAATGGTTATCTGTAAGCAGCAAAGAGCAAAGAGACCGGCTTTTATTAATGAAACGAATTGGAAAGCCTACGACTTAGGCTTCCCAACCTCTGAGAAGGGTTGCTCGAGCAACACGATTCACTCCAAGCGTGAATGCTCCCATACGAAGATCACAATTGTGCGTCTTGCACATTTCTTTCACGTCCTTCAGCCCTCTCGTCATGTATGTCTTTAGTTCCGCGTTCACTCTTGGTTCATCCCACATAAACCCTTGAATGTTCTACAAACGAGAAGAAAATGCAACTGTAAGTAACTAAAACACGAGTTCTTCTTCCAACAGTCAGATAATGTGTTAATGGACCCATATCATTATATGGAGTATGGATTCATGTACGCTATTGCAGAAACAGAATGTCGAGAAGTATAGAATCTGGTACCTGAACCCACTCAAAGTAGCTGACTGTAACTCCACCGGAGTTCGCATATATATCAGGAAGGATGACGACACCTTTCTTTTTCAATATCTGAAGAACAATACCGATTAGATGTTAGAATTTCGAACTTGTCACGTGTAATATTAATCAATGGTTAATACAAACTGCAAATAACCTCATCAGCATCTGGGTCAGTAGGGTGGTTAGCTGCCTCAACGATGAACTTTGCTTTGATTTCGTTAGCATTCTCCCTTCAATGCAACGAAATAGCAATGTTATAAATTATACAAGGAAACATATTAATTAAAGCGCATTTCAAAGGTTGAAACTTACTTGCTAATAACACCACCAAGAGCTGCAGGTATTAGTACATCACAGTCTTCAACCAGTACTGAGTCGGCATCAATGGCATCAGCGTCATGAAAACCTTTAACTCCGCGGTTTTCTTGGACATGGTTCATTAAGCTGTCAATATCAAGGCCATTTTTGTTCTTAATGGCACCAGTAACATCGCTTACAGCCACAACCTTCCCACCCAACTCATGGATAAGGCGTGCTGCCCAGGAACCTACATTTCCAAATCCCTGTAACAAGCAGCAACCAACAGCCGTGTTACTCCTCATATTCCGGCTATTCATATTACTTCAAGTATGTGCGCGACACTAGACACTTCATTCTAAAACAAAAATATGTAAATTTTTTTATAAGATAGTCGAGTTTGACACTTGGGCACGTACCCACACCAGATACTTCTAATCATGTTTAAGTAACGTAAAACAATTGTCACAGACTCACGGCTCACCAGCTGTCGCTACTACAACTACGTATTGAACATGTTAGGCTTTTACATACGGTGACTTAACAATATGGCGACAAAAGCTGATACCGATAAAATTTGTACTAGAGATGCATACAAACATGATCATTATCATTGAAATTTATACCTGAATCACAAAGCGCTGACCGGATATAGTCTTTCCATATTCATTTAGCAGCGCTTCTGTAGCAAAGAGAACTCCTCTTCCTGTTGCTGCATCTCTACCCAAAGATCCACCAAGGTCCTATATTCATATAAGAGCAAATTGTAAGTCTATTTTACTTGAAGCGAAAAAACAAGACAGCCTCAGCATTTAAAGCATACGTCACCAATCATGAAATTTGATAATCGTCTATATAACCTCGTACTTACAATAGGCTTCCCAGTAACAACTGCAGGTGAATGGCCATGAAACTTTGAGTACTCATCCAATATCCACGCCATTGTCTACAAACAAAAGAAGAGATGAATAAATCGGTCACTCGAAATTTTCAGGATTCATTTACAAACATTGCAGCTTGTTCAACAACAAAATTATTATCTACGCACCTGCGCATTTGTCCCCATATCAGGTGCGGGAACATCGGTATGAATACCGATGAGGTCATGAATTCTTTGGGTAAAAACTCTTGTTAAGCGTTCAAGTTCAGAAATGCTGAGCTCTGATGGGTTACAACCTATGCCACCCTTAGCGCCACCATAAGGAATATTAGCTACCGCTGTCTTCCATGTCATTAGTTGTGCCAATGCATTGACTTCATCAGGATCAACCTACAGTGCAAATTGATACTCTTAAAACAGTTGCAAAAAACGGCTCAAATAATCATGACTGGCTTAGATTAATTAACAGTTTCACTCTTAAAAGGGTTGATAACCGTTTGCATTTTAATTGGATTATTAGAATCGTTTTAATAGATATAAACTTCAAATTTATCGTATTAGATAACTTGGCCTTCACCTCTACATTTAGAACAAGACCTCTCAAATCCATGAGATGGCGTTTGGATATGACACTCAATAGTATATACTCTCAACAACAACAACATCAGAGCCTTAATCCCAAAATGGTTTGGGGTCGGCTGACATGAATCATCCTTTAGAACCGCCCATGGGTGAACGCACACCTCAAAAATGCGAAAAAAAAGAAAAGAAAAAGTGAAAAACAAAAGGGGAGTGAAACATAATACGAAAGCCAAGTAAATTTATAGGTTTTAAAATCGAAGTCCGGATTTCTTTTCTAAAAACTTGGAATTTAAATCGAGAATAAAGATTAAAACGATTTTGAAAACCGAAATCAATAGTATATACTCCGTATACAACAAAATACACTTGTGAATGAAAAACAATAGGAAATCCCAAAGAAATTGCTCTAGATTCTCCACCAACCATAGTGAATAACTTAGGACACTAGGAATAATTTGCCATGCTTTCATGTCCATTTTTATCCCTTGATTTAATCAAGAAATGCATAAACTGCACCATTTTAATGGCGGTTATTAAAAGAGGGAGACTGAAGTAGCAGAAGAAAAGTTAACCAACCTCTGGGTGGTATCTGATTCCACCCTTCATAGGACCTCTCGCGTTGTCATGCTGAACCCTAAATCCGACAAAAGATGCTAAAGTGCCATCATCTTTTGGTATAGTGCATTCAACCTGCAAACCTTTATCGAGTTAGTTCAAGAGGCATTACTGATAATAGTGCTAACATTTTATGCATGTGCACGTAAAGTGACTGAAAATGATGGCGAATCAGAATTTGTGACAAAATCACTTAACTATAGACCAAAGATATCAACTTTACCAAAACTGACAAACAAAATTTGCTTGCTTTTTATGAGCAAACTATGCCCGCTAACATTTTCCTGACTTTGAACATCCAACATTTCACAAAAATAATCACAAATTGCAGAATTCATTAATGCCACAAGTAACAATTATATGGGCATGGCCAATAATACTTCAGAAGCCTTGGTCAATTTTGAAATAGATGAGGATTAACTCACGCTATCCAAATCCCCCCTTTATTTCGAAAAACGTATTGGAGGGAGTGCAATGAGACAGTCCCGTAAAAGAACAGTAAAAGTACAATGCAATGTACAGTAAGCAAAAACCAGTATTTGAAAGTGAATTTACATATTACTCATAGCTGCAAAGACAATAACAAAGAACAGTCAGCGGAGGGAACTACAGAACGAAACTAGAAATTAGAGGAAAGGTTCTCTATCTTTAATCCTCCTAGGATGCATGCAGCATGCACCTCGTTTCTACGGGCCTTAGCTATGCTATATTTAACATAATTCAGAGCCAAAGAAATAGCGAATCTTTGAATTCATTGGGAAAAAAACATATGTTCTCTACCAATATCACAAAATTTGTGTCAAATAGTAATAAGAATCAGTATTTAGAAGAAAATGAAATCGTTACCTTAATTTCCCTGAAAGGAATGAGCAGACTTCTTTGAAGTTTCGCATCTAATCCCAAAAGTTTGGAAGCACGCGTAAAATTTCGGTTAGTTGCTGCAAGAGCGTTCATGGTTCTACTGTCTTACAAGAATCTGAAACAAATAACAACATTATGAATCAGCATCTTCGCAATCAATATCACTATATAACAAAGATGAAAACCCTTTCTCTTTGAGAGAGACAGGGCAACAACTACCTAATTACTCTTAATGTGGGATACTCACAGAACAGATAACAGTCATTGTCGCATCGATCATGCACATAATAGGCAAGCTTAACCCCCAATAAACAGTCATTAAAGTAAACTGATCTAACCATTAACAAGCATTATGTACTCGAATTGACCAGATCACATGGAGTCTCTACCAATTGATAAATCTGTATAAGCGACAAAGCGTATAACACCAGTAACAAGCAAAACTTATTTACTACTTCCTCCGTCTGAATCATTTGTTTACCTTTGATTAAAATACCCCTTATAAAGAATATAAAATGTAAACAAATGAACGGGACGGAGGGAGTAATTGTGTATAATTAAGCTACAGGCAAGCATGTGGAAACATTAAACTACAACTACAACTTGATAGTAACTAAATGTACTAATCACTAATTAAGCATCAATCTTTTCTCAAATAAACTAATTAATACTCCGTAACTTGACGAGTTATTAGAACCGGATTATTCAGTCAACTATGATAACACCAGCAGTAAGCCAGGAAGATACTAATTATGTTTACTCTTTTCTTACTTCATATCTCCCTATTTCATTTTAAGTTAGCCTAAACCTTTAAAGCAACAAAATTTGACATTACTGTAGAAAGGGGACCAAAAAAAATCCAGCCTTTTGTGAAAAGGAGGATTAAAGCCTTAAAGGGACCTTAAAACACACATGTAAAACACCTGGCTAGTTAAATCTGAACTACACTGTCAACAAATGACAGACAAATGATTTTGGTCTTATCCATTCTTGTGACACCCAGTCTCCTGTGAGGCCGTTTTACGCTGTTTTACAATAATATAGTGTAAAACGGATTCATAAACACAAAAGACGAGACGAAGTGCCTATATTAGCATAAATGAAAAACTAAAACTGATGGCCTTACACAAGAATTTGTGAAATACCAAAAATCCAAAACCAGTGAAAAGCACTGATCTTTTTGGCTTTAAGAAACTTTAAATTGGGATTATTGTTTTGTGATTATTAAATAAACAAGCAATTAAAATTGAAAAAGAACAGACATTGAAAAGAGGAAGCAATTCAAAAATATTCATCAAAGATTAAAAAAAGTTGGAAATTTTGATCTGTTGCATACACCATGTTACTATGTGACATGAAATTTGATCCAATAATTCAATACAAAAATGTATTAACAGTATTAAAATGAGAATCATACACAAACAAGTGACAATGGTCCATGTTTATAGTAAAGTTGTCACTTGTTGTCTGTCACACCATATGAAAACAAAAATGCCACACAAAACCAATCAATCCAAACAATATAATGCAAAACTAAGACAAACCCAATTCATAAAAACAAAAACCCATCTCAAAAATAAATTAAAAGCAACAATTCAACGCAAATTACAAAATAAGACCGTCTTAGAGCATAAGAGGATACTTTGATTGATTAAATGCTCATTTTATTACTATCGATAAATTAGGTATTAAACATACAAAACTAGGACAAACCCAATTCATAAAATCAAAAACCCATCTCAAAAATCAATAAAACAACAAAATCAAAGCATAAAAAGAAGGTGGGTTTAGGGGATCATACTAACCAAGGAAGGTTGAAACTGAGGGAAGAACAATTTATGAAGAGAGAGGAATAATAAGTAAGAAATGAGAGCAAATGTAGATGAGATTATATAGGAGAAAGGGGGGATGGAATTGGAGATGTGGAAAATCGTCCAACATTTTTCTATAGAAAGTGGATTAAGCCTACACGTCATTGTTACATGGGAAATAATCATATTTGGCATGTTATTAGTTGTTAGGAAAATTTTAGTTTGAGAAGATCACAAAATGACACCCAAATTGTGACAGTGATTTTATTTTATCTATCTAGTTCATGCAGATCACTATAAATCAGGAATTAAATTATCATTGTCCGTTTTAGATCTTAATAAGAGTTAAATATAATCATATAATAATGGTAATAAAGACAAAAATTTTGGTATTTACAATGAGTTTAACATGTGATTTGACATATATTTAACTTGTTTCTCTTACCTTAATTATGAAGTTGGGAGTTCGATTCTCACTTAGGACATAGTGCTTCCATTTGAACAAAAAAAAATGTCTTGAGCTCAAGGTTGATAGTAACCGTTTAAAAATGATAATTTGTAATGTGCATGATCCCCTACTGTGATTTTTTACAATTTTGATAGGCAAACTCGATCTTATATGTTTAATTCAGTTTAAATCACATTAGACATGGTAAATGAGTGATTTGGACCGGGTTAGGGTGTGATCACTTAGGGTCAGGTCATTTCAGGTTAGGTTATTCTAGCTCATTTGAGACATTTTGGGTCAGGATTTTGCAATAAGTCGTTTCGATCACTTCAAGTCAGATCATTTTGGGTCGAATAACTTTCAGATCAAGTCTATCAGTTCACACTTTTCGGGTCTCGGACCAGCCTTATTGGATCGGGTAGTTTTGTTAAGTTTGGATCACCTCAATTAATTTTATTAGTTTGGTTTAAAAGATTTTGGTCATAGATGTCGACCATTGATTGGTTGAACAAAAAGAAAAAGAAAAAAAAAAGTAGAAGAGCTGGTTTGGTCGGATAGAAAATGTAGGAAACGATTGGGTAGTTTAAATTTTGGGAAAGTGGAAAGTCATAGGATTGGTGACCTATGTCACTAGGCTGTGACTTTCTGAAAGGAGGGGTCAAGATAAATAAAATGAAATTAAGAATTAAAACATCGATGACTCAGTTGTTTTTCTGGATAGGAATGGTAAACAATGGAGTTGATAAAGCTGACTTGATCCAAATTTGTTATTTGTTACAAATTCGATTTGATTGAATATGAAAATTTGGAGAACTAGTGAAACTTGACTTATGTTCGGTCAAACCGATCTGAGATGATATGCGAGATGTTGTTGATGACTAGATGATAGCAATATTAGTCGAAATAAAATATTTTCGGTAAAACTCTGTATATGTAAATGATATGATACTATATCCCTCCATTTTGATGATTAATTTCTTGAGTATCTATAATGATATATTGCAATGTATCATTTTTTATTTATGAACACCAATTACTCATTATTAGCATTTTCAGAAAAGATTACAAGTGCAACACATTATTATAAACTTAATTAAAGTCAACAGAATAGTCCATTAACATAAAAAAAAAAAAAAAAAAAAAAAAACAATATAAATGCTTGAGCAAAGAACTTGGACAATTTTATGGAAATTACAAGCCGTGCAACCAATAAGAATGGTGTCCAATTGATTTAGTGAGAGACCATCTCTAAAGAGATCTACTGCCGAATAAAACTTAGAAAAAATTCGCAAACGTTTCAAGTTCAAGTCTCACCAGGTCAAGAGGAATTTTATAGAGATTGTATGGCCAAAATTATTAAACTTGTAAGATAAGAATGTGTAGAAATTTTTTATGCTCATTCCTGAATTTTTAAATCTTTTAGTTAAACTTCATTTTAGTCTCCGCTACAACTTTTTTCACCTCTATATAAGTTAATGGTAAAACATAGAGTTTACAGATAAAATTAGCCAAAATTTTAAGAGATACCAAAATGAAATTTATTCCTTATTCTTTTGGGCTGAGTGAAGTTAAACAGAAATGAATTGAGTTGAACTGTAAGTGAGTTAAACTGAATTAAAATTTGCTGAAATAAATAAAGATGAAATAAATTAAGCTAAATTAAAATCAGCTGATTTAAGCTAAGCTAAGTTGAATTGAGCTCAATAAAAACTAATATTCAATAAAAAAAAAACAGGATTTTATTATGCTAGAAGGTATAGTCCGATATACACAATAAACTTGTCACCAATTCTCACCTCATTTGTTACTCCGTACTTGGCCTCCTCAATACGTGAGGTAAGTGACCTCACATTTGTAGGGGGCATGCAGCCTCCACTCCCACTAATTAAGCACTAACACCCTTTAGGAAACCATAAGCCAATACAACAAACCTACACTATGTTATCTTGCAATTGTCATTTGTCATAAACTAAAAATAAAACTTCTGTCTTTATTGCAATGCATATGACGCCACAAATTAAATTATTGATCAACTACAAGTACTTTTCTACAAGTGATTGAATCTGTACAGTCTCATCATAAACTTATCGTAATATCTTAAAGTGATTACTCCTATAAGTCCTATTCCATTATTGTATTCCATACTTTTTTTTTTTTTTTTTTAGCTTCTAGCATATTGCGCACATGTTGTTTGTCGTGTTACTTTACAAATATTTTTGTACAAGTAAGTCCTACAACAGTTATTTATTACTCCCATGTTTGATAGCTTACAAATCATGATGACTTGATTAACCACTTTTCCTTATTTATTTGTTTGCTTTTGATTAAAATATTTCTCACATTATAAAAAAAAGGTAAATAAATAAATGAAACAAAAAAAAGTAAAGCAATAGAGTACATTTTAGCTCAGGTAATGCATAGCTCAAGATAAACTGCTTCAGTTAAATATTGATCTTAGTTAAAATCGATAAAAGTTAACCAATCTTATAGCTCACTGGATGCCTAGTACAAATTGAAAAGTCATGTTACTACACTGCTAAGTCTTTCGTCGATGCCTACTACAAATTGAAGTATAGCTCACCGGATTAAAGGATTTGGTTCAACCAAGTTTGGAAGGGACTCGCACCACCAAGGTATAAAATACTTTTATGGGCAATAATGTGGAAAGGGTAAACACAAGAGATAGGATACTGAAGGAAAGTAATGAATTGGGATGACGGTAAATGTATTTTTTGTGGTGAGTGCTTGGAGACTGTCTGTCACCTATTCTTGCATTGTAAATTCTCATGGCAACTATGGACTGATACTTGTGATGTGTGGGGGGTGACTTGGATTTGTCCCTTGGAGATTGATGATGCTTTTCTTGTATGGAATAACTCTCATTTTGTTGGTTTTGAGAAACGACTTTGGGAAGCATTTTTCATTGCTATAGTGACGATTATATGGGAGGTGAGAAATGAAGCTATTTTTGAGAACAAGACGCCTTGCTGGCCCTCCATGATGGATAAATTGCTTTTAAGGGTTAGTGTGTGGTGCAAATCATGGAAGGAAAATATACCTTATATGTTGGAGGAATGGTTGAACAATTGGAAATCGTTGCGATCATGGAAGGAACAAATGATTATGGAAAGAAGCTAGGGCTCCGAGCAATTCATGGACTATACAACCAGTTATATATGTTGTACGGTGTAGAATTTGAGCTTTGTGATAAAGTATCTGAGCTTTATGTTAAAAAATATGAGCTTTATTAGAAAGTATTGAATTCATCCATTTACACATTAAAAACATGAACTTTGAATTAGCTCAGAAAGAATACATATAAGTCGAATTCTTATAACTTGGTTGTACCATGCTTATGGTACAACTGAATGTATAATCCTATTTGTGGGCTCCGAGGGTTGGTGCTTGAACCAAATATGCAAGGCTTCTGTTTTTTTGGAAATGATTCATTGTTTTAATTGTCTTGTTTTTTTTTTCCGGTTTTCTTGTGAACTTTTATTTGAGACTCTACTCGTTGTAGGTCGCCGGGTTTTACCCATTCTTAATCAAAAAAAAAAAAAAAAAAAAAGTTAACCAATCTTATAATCAACTAAGAAAACTTATACCGACAATCATTAGTCAACTTTTACTATTTTATCAATTTGATCAAATAAATATTAATCTCAACTAACAATTTCACATTATCCATGCTAACATAATAATTATGTTTATCCATGGTTGGAAGTCGATGCGACGTCGCTTAATATATGATTCTTGACATCATCTTTTATACGTACGAATATATTTTTTAAATATCTATATTCCAAGCATGATTAGACAATAAACATGTTATCCTTATTCAAAGTTTAATCGGTGGTTCTATAATCATCATGATTAGCTCTTATGACTTATTATAAGTAGAGCATGATATATTCCCTACTTAGTTAATGCAATAACGTCACTTTAGTTATATTATCTTAGAGAACAGAGAATAAAATCTTCACTTGCATAAAAAAGATTGTGCAAGTGAATCATGCGTGTTGAACTATAATACACGCAAATGTGCAATGGAATCCTCTCCTCCTCCTCATCTCTTCATTTCGATTTAACATTTTATATACTTTTCTAAAGCGGTTTAACAGTCATAGTTTCAAGCAATGCATAATGTACGAAGTTATATTAGAAGAAATGGATAGGAAATGAAGAGAACCTTGACTTATATACAAATTCTCATTTATAACGCGTCATAAACTTGTGATGTTTCATAATTGAATAAAATAATGTTAAAAATGAGAGGTAGCTGTGCAATGTCACTTTTTTGTCACCAACAAGAATAGTTGTGGGCACTGGCGGAGCCAGGATTTGAAGGCAGCGGAAGCGAAGTGATTATACTATAAAACAACCTCGATTTTTTTTTCAAAATTTTAACTAATAATTTCGAAAATTTCGAATGTCAGCAGGGGCGACCGCCCCTGCTAGCCCCCTCGCTCCACCACTAGTTGTGGCTCATTTTATACATCTAGTCAAGATAGTATTTTGTCATCTAAAAGTACGATAGTCCAAAGTAATGGTTGGGCACTCGTATACGATAGTCCGACTCATAATTACATTAATCCGATACTTTTTGTGTGTGATCTAATAAGCCCACTAAAGACTACCAGACACGTAAACTATTTAAGTGTGGAATAATCGACATCGGATTCTAGCAAGACATATCGACTACGTGGACTACTTCAGCGGGTAATTTTTTTTTTTTTTTTTTTTTGACAACTGTGAAAAAAGAGTTTTACATTATAGTGGTACGGCTCACTAAACCATACCTATAAACTACAACATAAAACACAAGAATAACATAAATTAAAACAAGGTAATAATTGCATCGGTTAATAACTTCGTGTTGATGGCGTACGACGAAAGTCTGAACACACTCCTCATAATCAATATCTACCCCAATCTCTAAAGGATGCACAGCGCTGGCCCAAGGAAAACACCCATCTTTGCTTTTCTTGATTGATGTAGCTTCGGAAAAATACCTGCAACAAGATCCAAGAAAGGGTCTCGGAGATTCATCTCCTTAGCTTGGCTGTGAAAATCTTCCTCGGAAAACCAACGAGCCTCCACAAACTCATTTTTACTCATCTTAACCGATACAGTTTCAGAGAAATACCTGCAACAAGGCCCAATAGAGCGTCTCGGAGATTCATCTCCTTCGTTGTAAAACACCTCATCTGAAAACCAACGAGCCCCTTGACCCAACGAGAGCGAACAAAGTGCACTTACGCCCCAAGGACGTAGAAAGAAAAGGAGGAAAGCAGACCACAAAAATCTGTTTCCAGAGGAGAGCAAACTCCTACACTTTTGAACATAACCCCCGTTGACCAGAACCTCATAGCCAAGAAAAGCGAGTAAAAAGGTAGACAACAAAGGGGGGAACCACTTGAACATTCCCCTTACCAACACCAAATCTGAGAATCGCAGTGAGTTGGACCCAACACAGACCCGATGCAAAGTAACCTTCATCCTAATTAACCCGAGGATAAGGGGACAGGACACCCCAAACCAACAGGAACTTATTATTTGAATTAACAAAAGACACAAAAAGATGGAAAAACACATTAGTCAGAGGTGAAACCACCGCATCCGGCCAACTAACGACAATAAACATAACTCGCTCGGTAAAATCGCCTAGAAACCCGTGACAAAGAAAATCATGCCAAGTATATGACAAATTGTTTGCTGAGATATGATTTATAAAGCATAAAATTAAACTTGCATTATTAAGGTTTCCTTGGGTAGGAGAGGCACCATAGTTAGTGGGATGAGGCCTCAATTAGCATCTTTTGGAATCCAACAACACAAATATCCAATTAGGATATGATGGCATAGAACAAGCAAACAAATGAGATACTAGTAAACAAGGGAATCTTAAGATGGAAGTCTATCTCAGATTCTACATTGTCTAGACATTTAGACATTGCACAATTATTGCACATACATGCACAATGCACTTCACTTTGCATTGCTGATGAAACAATCCAACTTCAATTTCCTTGTCATTTTAGGACAACCACCAATCTCCTTAATTAGTGGAGCTCATTGTTCCCAATTGCAAGGCACATGCCGTACACAGATTCTCATTTAACACGACATTAAATTATCCGACTTAAACTTAAGACAAATTATGTAAATACCGTTTTAAGAAAGATTTACTGCATATCATAAACTAAGTTCTAAACCATGGCCTCAACTCACCTTAACAATGTCGCTGAAGATGTAATAAGAGATTTTCGAGTTTGAATGCTTTGTTTTCGTTGATACACATTAAAAAGTAAAGTGGCGAACATAGCGTCCTTAGAAAATATTACAAATAAAAAAATGTCATTATTTTTTTTTTGAAAAATATTCTCTCTTTCCTGGTCATTTGTTTACCTTTGGTTTAGGTACAAACATCAAGGAAATAGGAAGAGACTAATTATTGGATGACAACCTACAAGTGGACCAAATTAAGTGCGATAAATTGCTCATAAAAAAACATTACACAAATTCTCATTATAGACGGACACTATCCGTCTATACGTAAAGACGGATACCACTTCCCCTCACAAAATATCCATTTGTCATATAGTGGGAAGCACATGGGGGTGCCCCACCTTGTCCCCCCTACCCATTTTATTAGAGGTCTTTACCCGTCTGTTCGCCCCACCCGTCTATACCAAGACCTATTGAATATAAAAAGGTAAACAATTGACCGAGACATAAAAAAATAGAATAAGTAAGCAAATGTTCGAGACGGAGGGAGTATACACCAATGTCATTAAAAGTCTAAGAGGCATATAAAAATATCGCTTAAAGTTCTCCCTACAACATAAAAAAAATCGGCAAGAAAAAAAAGGAGGATACATAGCCACTAAAAAAAAAAAAAAAAAAAAAAAAAAAAAAACTCCCGAAATTTGTAAACATACAATTTTCCAAAATTTGGAAGGATTTCCAAAAATTCGAAAAGTCCATAGTGTGAACACGTTTTTTTATTTAATTATGGGTTTGAACATGGTAAATTGTAAGAGTTCAAATATTACCGTTAAATTAGTTGTTAAACTTAAACATAAAACACACCCAGCCAAAAAATTACCAAATTTAAGAAATATTTTCCTCGTATCAAGAAAAACAAATCAAACACTAGATCTTCTCTGACACATGATTTATTTTTTGGAATGTTTTTTCACTCTTAAACATTATTGATTATTATAAATTAATTGTACTCCGTAGTAATAATCATTAACCTACGTACACTCTTATATATATATAGTAAAAATACTTGTAAAAGACGGTCTTGTAAAACAAACACTTTCATAAATTGTAAGTATACTTGTTATATTTCGTCAATGGAGGAGCTTGGGTTAAGTACATTGATGGCGAAACCGAGGAAAACATCAGAAGGGAAGAAAAAGATAGATGTAACAAAGAAAGTAATGAAGAAAACAAGTCGTCAAGTAATGTTTTCGAAACGACGTAAAGGGTTATTTAAAAAGTGTGATGAATTGTGTTCTAAATATGGTGCTGAAATTGGTCTAATTACTTTCTCTGAAGTTGGTAATATGTTTCCTTATGGTAATCCTAATCTCGATTACATTGTCGACCGTTTTCTTAATTGTTCTGGTTCTAATTTGGTTAGAAACACTAATGACGGTGTTAATTATGGCGGGTTTTGGTGGGATGACGTGGAAGTTGATAAACTCGGGTTAGGCGAGCTTGAAGAGTTTAAGGCCGCGTTGGAGAGGTTAAAGAATGAAGTTGTTTCGAGGGTTGATAATTCATTGGAAAGGTCGAGAAACGAAGTTGTTTCAAGTGTTGATGAAATTAAACTTGATTTTTCGATGAGCAATGAAGGAATTGGATTAGATGATTTCGAGTTTGATGACAACCTTGGTGGAAGCTTCAATGACGAATTTGGTTCTGATTTTGATTTTGATTTTGATTTTAGTGATTTGATTAATAATGGTTTGGGGCCAGAAGTTCATGATCCTGCTGCAAGCTTGTTGCAGCAACACTTGCAAGTGAATTAGCAAAGTAAACTTGGAATAATGAAGAAAATCGGTCGTACTTGGAATCGAACTTGTGAAGAGATGATGTAGGAAGTGGAAAAAAGTTGATTATTTTTGTAGAGACGAAATTATTTAGTTGCTTATTACGAGCTAATGTTATAATATCCTCTATTATGAATTATACGAGAAAATAACACGATTTACAGTTATTAATTACTTTCCGCTACATTATCTCAAAACTGTTAGCATCGATTGTTATAGTAGATTTCAAACTCGAAAGCTATAATTTACGTCTAAGACGATTTTGAAGGCACTGTTTCAAAATCACTAAACTTTGGGGGAAATAAGCTCCTTGAAGCTCACACGACACCAAAATAATCATTATCATCGTAATACCATAATTTCAACACGGAAAACAGCAGGAAATTATAACCAGCCGTATAAGACGGATTCTCATAAGCCAAACGATAGAACAGACGAGGCTAGGTTTAGTAGCATCTCTACAAAGATGGGCTGCAGCAAGAACAAAACAACCACGAAAATTATAAGGATATATAGATACGGTCCTACTATAGTCGGAAACCTATAGAGCATTGTGTCGATCAAATATCAGCATCTATAGGCACCTTCTAACAAACGCCATCAAACTCAGATCAACAAGACCGAGGTCACGAGTCTTTAGTTAGGTCAGTGATCAACCGGATTAATCATCTATGAATAAGTTCGAGAGTGAAGTTGATTGATCATTCATGATGCAAGAAACCCTTTTCATCCAAATAAGATGCCACTTGCCCTGCCATTTCTGATGGTGTTGGACAAATTCCATTCACCATTTTCAGTTCTATCTGTGGATAACATAGCATATAGTTCAGAATGCAAATATTGCAGCAACCGATTTCAAAATCAGTGTTACGAAGAAAACATGTTTGTAAGATAATACGTTAATAAGACAAGATTAGCCCTATTCAAGAAAATTCAGTAAATCAGGCCATGACCGAAATTTCATGGCTGATGTGTAAAACCAAACTCTAAAAGTCGGTACATTTGCAAAATCTCAAGCAATAGAGTACTCCTGGCATTTTATTCACTCCATTCATGCAAACTCTATTTACTCGTACTTTACCCTCGCTCTTCTTATTACCTCATTTAGCCTTGTCTGACAGTTGACTCTCAAACATCGGCGTGAAATTTACACACTTAAATTTACGCCAAAACAAGTGACCTTTTTTTTTATAATTGAGCCGACCCCATAACTTGGACCAGCATCCATATTGCGTACATATAACGGGTTCTTAGTAGCATACGACAACATACTACATTTGCTGTTGCACCAACATTTTAGGAGATGAACATATCTGAGCTGGTATAGGGCCCAAACTCACATGGGTGTTACTTAGCTCAAATTATATGGTTCTCCAAGACTCCCACATTGAATATGATGGTACGAGTAGGTGAAAATGACAATGTTCGTCCGTGGATAATTGGACATGTCTTGATTTTGTTATATGTTGGCCTTTTCTAATTATATCCATTGTTGGTGAATATGTTGTTTCGTGGATGTTTGTTGCAGGTTTACCTAATTCGCTCGTCCCCCTCCGAATTGCGAATTAATTCGAACGAATTAATTCGCAATTCATTTTCATCTTAATTCGTCCCAATTCGCGAACTATTCGCTGAGATGAGCGAATTATATGATTATGCTAAAAACCAAAAAAAATCAGGAAAAATTGAAGTATATACAAGATACCTGGTTATTTTTAAGTTTGAACTTTGAAGCCAAGCACAATGATTTGATTCACTATTGTAGATTTGTAAATTTAGCTTTAATTTGATTTTGATTTCTGACAAGAAGATGATTTTTTTTTAGCTTTGTTGATGTAAAAGGATAATCCTTTTGCGAATTGGATTCGACGAATTACCGAATTTTAAAATAATGTAATTCGCCAGCGAATTGAATTCGCTAAATTGAGCGAATCGCGAATTAGAATTAAGAAAGCGAATTGAACGAATTGCGAATCCGGTAACCCTGGTTTGTTGTATCGCTGATAGGAATTATGATGTGTAACGTAATGCGTGAGCATGACTTACATGAATATGAAAAAACTCATCTTGATTATTGAATATGAAGAATGGAGAATGGAGTAGCATACTCCTGGCCTCCCGGGAGGACAATAACAGGTGTTAATTTTTACCCATAAAAAAACTGTAATAAATTGATCGATTGCCTCAAAGAAGGAAAAACCAGTAAATAGAGAGAGGAGCAAAATCAAAAACACGGTTCAGTGTGAACATACCTCAGAATGCAATGGTGGTTCATAAGGATCATCGATTCCAGTAAAACCTACAAGTCATTCAGCATTTAGACTCCAGTACAAGATAATATCCAGCATGATCAGCAGTCAGCATCGTGATACCGTGGGGAAAAGAACATTTGAAGTACTCTATCAGAAATTGACAAAAAGAAAAAGAAGGAATGTAACCTTTGATCTTCCCCGCACGCGCGAGTTTGTACAACCCTTTGACATCTCTTTCTTCACAGACTTCCAAGGGTATGTTCATGAAAACCTGCCAATGAATCAAAATATTAGCATCTTGATCCTGAGGAAATCAAGACACAAACAAAAGATGGTCAATGAAAGCCTTGCCTCGATGAAACTTCCATCAGGGAGCATTGCACGACAAGCATCACGGTCTTTTCGGTAAGGAGATATCAAACTTGCTATACAAATCAAGCCAGCATCTGCAAATAAATTCCCTACTTCCCCTGCGACACAAACTCAACATCAGGGCCAATACAGTTGTTTGATTAGCTTAATTACTGCAACTGTCGGCTTAGTTCAGTACTCATGACTTGGGTACAAAACTCGCTACATAAAGACTGATTATAGGAAAACAGGCCCTGGAGGATTGAACTCGTGTTGCTCAATACATCGCATAGGTCAATAGGCTACTAGCAGTAAATTCATCTTCCTCAAACACTCTACAACTGTCCCCAATGCTCGCTCATTCATAAAGCAATCATTCTCACAACTTAACTTTATACAATGTCAGAATTAGTGGTTTAAATCCTCAGAACAGGTAAAGCTCCCTACAGAAAGAAACAACAAACTAACAAAGTGTGCACATACTCTACATCTCTACACCCAAAATAGTTATCTGACTTATCCGCATAAGCATATTGTTTTAGAGGGCCGCTTTAGCAGAAAAATCGGAGAGAACATGACATCTTGTATCATAACAGTATGCTTAGCAAAACAGAGAACAACCGCGTTCTTATTTGGATTTTGTCCTAGTTTTCTTTTTGCTGTCTCAGTTTCTTTTTTATGTTTTCGCTTTCTCATGATGCAACGCTTGGGCGTGCTGTTTTTACTTTGTTCAATATTCAGGAATCTAAATGCGTCCATTTTGACAAATCCAAAAATAGAAAATAATTCCACTTTCCCATCAGCTCATTTCAAAAATGAAAAAGCAGATGAGGTAAGACCTCCTGCTGTTACCATCACTTCATTTCTACCGTATCATGTAGTTTTAATTAATCAGGCAGTATAACTGTAGAAGAAAAAATGTATCATGGAAGTGAATCTACTGAAGTTACAGAGGTGTTTGAAATTTACACATACTCTTCAAATGTCAGAGGTTTGCTATCAAAGTGAACTTACCAACCCTACGTATATTTTCAGCACGGTCCTCTGCACTAAATCCTAGGTTCTTATTTAAACCATGTCGAAGATTGTCTCCATCAAGAATATAGGATAGTTTCCCCTTTGAATGCAATTCTCTACCTAATGAGCAAGCTAGTGTGCTTTTTCCTGCAAATGAAATAGAGAAAATGATTAAAAATCTCATAATATACTAAATATGTTAGATGCAAATAGTATGCTACTAATCAACTTTGCTACAAGGTAGCCTTATTTACGAGGCATGGCGTCCCTTAAATGACGTTAGTTCATCAGTTGGATCAATTTCTTGGTGATTTTTGCCTTCAGTAATATATCTTGATATAACTGTGTACGTTTTCCATTTGGTATCGAAAGATGCATTATTCTTTGACATTGTAATATGATGGAACGGAATGTCATAAACTACTTCACTACTTATATACTAGTAAATTAGCAAGATTGATGCAATTCTGGATAGTATGGGTTATATATAGAAAAATCTCTTGTTGATTTTTAGGATATCATGCTTTAGGTACGGTTTTATACTTATATACTCCAATATGTTTTCCAAACCCTTTTCTCGTGGCACTGCATGGCCAAGCACTTATATACCTTTTTTTAATTACAGCTCCCAGTATTTCACCAAATTTTGCGGTAAGAAATGTGAATTTGTGTAAAAAATTTATCCACTTTATTACAGAAGATCCCACTAATTTTTATTGATTGTTCGTGAATTTACACTTAAGACCCCACACCTGAAACTGTCTAACTAAGCCACTGGGAGTACCCAAAGAAAAACATAAAAAGGCTAATTATTACCTAAGCAATAAATAATTATTACCATGTGTTAGGAATCATGATTTCGATTAATGCATGCTAGGAGCTGGGAGGTATACTGATTTGAAGACAAAAGTGATAGTTGACATATTACCTGATCCACTGAGACCAGTGATCCACACTAGACAACCTTTTTGATTAAGTAGCTTTTGCCTATCAGTATTTCCAACTGCACACTCATGCCAGAAAATATTGGTAGAATTGCCGACAGATGACATGAGGGAATTCATGACTTCACCGGCCTGTTTCATGTCCAAAAACATATGAGTGTTATAAATAATTAGAACTTGGACGTGGACAATCCGAAATACAGAATTTCATAAAAACAAGATAAGGAATGACACTGGATTCTAAAAAGGTGAATGAAAGCTGGAAAGGAACGGCAACTTTTTTACAGCAATATTGACTACCATCCTAGCTATATATAAACAAGTTACTACATCGCAGGCGGAGTATATATAAAGCTATACAAGCCCTTCTCCCAGACCTTGATAGATCATTAGGGTGCCACCATTACTAACACTGGCATTCCAGAAAGAACAAGTCTGTCGGCTGCTTCCAAATTAATGCGAAGGCTCTCTCTCAACTATTAACTCGGTCAAGTCAGTAAATTGAAGTGAATTTTTGTTACACAAGTCTCCAGACATGGCAATCCAACACCAAGTGTAACATAGAAAAGAGTCATGAGACACGGTCAGTGGAAACCAGCAACAGCCATGCAATATGGTACGAGAACAAACAACTCACATCATTAACATAGCCATGCAATATGGTACGAGAACAAACAACTCACATTCATATTTCATAACAATGCAGGCTTGGTTACCCCATTTTATATAGATTTTAAAAAGAGCCAAAAGTTTAAATTTTGAAGACGGAATTCAGATGTAGGTCTAAATTCAGATTTTGTCACAATTGTTCTAGTTGCTCTTTTAAATTCACCATTGCAAAACCCCCCTTCTCTTGGGTTCGATCCCTTTGCCTGCTACTTTACTAGTTTAGAATTAGTATTAATTAGTACGTATTGTGGTATATAAATTGTTAAATTGGCCGTCTTAAATAGCGACGTTTTAGGCGTGTCACCCTGCTAAGAGACTGAGGGTACAAAATAAAACTTCATATTTGCAATAATGAAAATATTCATATTTCATAACAATGCAGGCTTGGTTACCCCATTTTATATAGATTTTAAAAAGAGCCAAAAGTTTAAATTTTGAAGACGGAATTTAGATGTAGGTCTAAACTTCTGTTCAACAAATTCGACATCACCTAAGTTTGAAAGGTTTTTCTTTTCTGCTTAGCTAAGAAGAATGCAGGCTACTAAATTACATAACACTGAATGCAGGCTACTCACAAATACTTAATTGGGTGGTTTTGCGAATGTAAGACAAAAACAACCCAGACAGGACAATCACGTATCCATTCACAAGCCAAATTTGAACAGCTCACTGAAAATTAAGCGGAAAATGCAACTCACTCATTTTCTCACGCGACAAAGTGTGCCGCCATTGATAAGAAATGCTTCGCCAAAACACAAATAAATTAAGTTTGAGATTGTACATCTAAACCTACCCTATTACCAATCCACCCTACACAAAGCTCCTCAAATGTGTATAGACATTGAGACAATGCTATTGAACAAAGTAACCTCTCATCCCTTTTATGAATTTCCAAAGGTCGAATCCGTGTCTCAAGCCCTTAGATACTTCACCACCTATTACTCCCCAACATTATCAATCTTTTTATTTTTTGTTTTGGGGATGACCCTAGTGGCAGAATTTTTTGCAAATTTTCGAATTTACCTTATTGTATTACTCATTCGCGCCCCCAGACTACAAATCCCAACTCCGCCACTAGATGAGCCTACAAGAAACCACACAACTAATACACCTTAATTGGGGGTATAGATAGATTATGCAGGATACAACTATTTCCTACCATCTCTCCAAAAAATCATCATTAATCCCCTAAAATAAGAACCCATTGATCAACTAATACAAATCATATCAATGTTTAATCTAAGCATGTCAAATTTGCATTAAATCCCACAAAAGAATCAATTTTTAATATTAGAAAAACCCACTTAAACATGCTAATTAACACCAATTTCTACAATAAAACAACAACATTACCCCAGTGTCTCAACGACTCCCGCAAATTGCGAATCAATTAAGATAACAAGCAATGCCATGAATAAAACAAATCATGCATGAAAGTTTAATTAATAAATCATATAGAATAACAAACAAATGATTAAATGATAACAAAACAGGATGAAAAAAATTTACCCAGAATTAAAATTTGAAGGAATGAAAATGGGAGATCTCAGGGTGAAAGAAAGAAAGAAAGAAAATTTAGATTGTTACTGTATGTAATTATAGTAAATGAAGGAGAGAGATTTATAGACATGTATGTATGGAAACATTATGAGCATTAAATTGTGAACAAATAAATATACGAGAGATTTATGGACATGTATTTGATCTTGTACGTATCTTGGTCAGAAATTAGAATGGTAGCCTGGTTGGTAGGTACGTGACTTTCATTTCCAAGGTGCTGGGAACCGCGCCACTATCATGGGTTTTAAATAGACCTGCCACGGGTCAACTCGGTCGGATGCGGGTCGGATGCGGGTCGGATTAGTTTAGGTCTATGGGTTAGCTATAGACGAATATATCCGTATATAGCTAAAGACGGGTCAAGTCGCTTGAAAGTGGTAACATTTTTTGCCTCCACCACTCACTTATTGCGTGTCCTATTAGGAATGTGATATTGTATTTGACCCGTCTTTAGTTATTGACGGATATGTGCCGTCTATAATGAGATTTTGTGATGGGTTATTTGTGTTTGAGCATCCTTGTTAAATCAAATTGAATGGAGTCAATTCGTGTTTAGGACGGTTTCAGAGGTAGTATTATCAAATTATTAAGGAATAATGGTTAGTTTGCGGCAATAAAGTTCGTATCAGATCGAATAAGATTAGGACAATTCGAGTTGAGAGTCACATTGGGATCGTCTATTCGAGTGAATAACAGGTCAGTTCGGATCAAGTCAGTCAAGTTAATTTAGTTTTGGTTGGTCTAATTTTGTACTACCTTTCTAGACATTAGTTCGATTCTATATGAGAAACTCGATCTAAATAGTCTAATATCTGATTTGATAGCACTCAGAAAATTAGCGGAAGAACGGATTTACTCGTGTGTATGTTGTAACGTACATAGTTAAAGAAAAATATAAGAAGATTATGAAAGATTTTATTGAGAAATTGAGAAAATCATTCTAAAACTTTGGAGAAACGATTTCTTACTAAGACATCATCATAGTTGACTACAAAACTTCTTTATAGATGCTCTTGTCTAGAATGTATCATGTATGGACAGTACGAGTTCGTATCCATTTTTTTTTTTTGGCAACTGTAAAGAAAACCTGTCTTACATAATCATGGCCTTTTTAGTTAGTTTGTATCCGTTTCGAAACGTATGGCATGACTTTAATATCGGGTACCTAATATCATCGGAAACTTGCGAGCTAAAAGTTTGTATGTGTGACAATAAACTGGACTCTAAAGAAGCGCATTTCAAAGATTGAACAGAATATATCCTGCATGGTTGAATGTAGACTCATTTATAGGCCTTATGCAACCTATATGTATATAATAAGAGTAATTTCGATGACTATTAAGAGTGGAATTAGTGTTTGATGATCAACCATATTCAGTCAAGTTTAACATTTACTGAAGTTTAGGATGATTAGTGGCCACAAGGCTAGCCACCCCCCACTTCTAATTGAGACTTTTCTCATCTTTAATGTAATTAGATCGACAATTAGTCTCATTGTAGACGAGTATATCCGTCTAAAAATGTAGACGAGTCAAATATGTCACCACTTTCATAATAAGACAACCCCACCATCCCACTTGTTGTTTTTCTACAACTTTAGACGGATAGTGTTTGTCTAAAGTGAGATTTTATGTTAGATCAATAAGATCGTTGTTTGGAGTAATTATTAAATGAGGCGTATAAGCTATTATACGGTTGTGAATCAATATCTCAACATAAGCCAAGAGACAGATCTTATGAAACCGGCATGCATCCTGGCTTCCGACAGTCTCGAGACTCTTTCATAGAATTCCAACAATTTCTCTCGCTCCTCAAACACGCCCACATGAACGAAGAGGCTGATCCCAAATTTATCCCAATATCATTACAAGATTAAGCAAAGATACACTACACGCCATCAGAACTTATTGAGCATGAAATCTGTATATCTACCTCTTCCTACTCTTCCTTTCCCATCAGATTCGTTCAACATATCCAACCACAACAAACCGACTGACTGTATGGGTCAATTCAACAAATCCAACCACAACAACCCGACTGAACGGGTCCTCATTCATGTCGGTTGTAACCAAAACAATATTGAGCTCCACTTTCCACAGGGGTACTCTTCTCGCGCGTCTGCAGGTGTCTATTAACCTGCATTCTAAAGTTCAAAGCTCGAACCAATCTTTATTTGTAATTGCAGGTGACATTCTGCAATGGTGATTTGTTATCGAATTTTGTTACTGATTGACTTACTGTGATTTAAAAACATATTGTACATTGAACACAATGTGTCATAAACCGAGAAGGGCTTAGCCTAGTGGTTAAGACGGAGGTATCATAACAGAATATATCCGTACCCAATGTCATCAGAAATTTGCAAGTTAAATGTTCGACTTTGTGACAATAAACTGGACTCTAAAAACCCGCATTTCTAAGATTAAGCACTTAAAAATCAGTAGGTCTCATGAGAGACCGTCTCCCGCTAATTTAGTGGGAGACATAATAGGGAAAAAAGAAATCTAGTGGGTCCCTTACCCACCATGTAAGAGGACTCTCAATGAGAGACCGTCTCTCTGCAGTTTTTGTGAATAAACAAATACAAAGTTGAAGTGGTGTTTGATGATCAAGCAAATTTAGTCAAGTTTAGCATTTACTGAAAATCAGGATGACTAGTGGCGGCCACAAGGCTAGCCACCCCCACTTCCAAATGTGACTTTTCTTCTTTAATTTAGTTAGATTATGTTTTCTGTTCAATTGATTCATTTGCACTCAACTCCAATGTGCAGTATTACAGATTACAGTTGATGGAGCATATTCTGCACCGCTGACCAAGTCAACACATTGAGCAAGGTCAAAGATATCCACAGCAAAGTCAACGACTTAGACAGTCTAGCCGATGCAACCCACCGGCATGTCACCTGGGTCTCGGCCGGGCATCTAGCCAGCCGGGGCACATATCCGCGTACTCATATCCGAGACCCCTCGGTCGGCCTGCCATAGGTCCATCGGCCGAGGGTAGAACGGTCTTTTCACCTACTAGCCACTTGACCACTTGGCCACTACGTGACAAAAGGTGAAAGTCTATAAATACTCCTCAACCTTCATTGAGGAAAGGATCCATAATTTAACCTAAGAATCACTATTCATCTGGTAATATCTTCCTTATCTCTCTACAATACATACACTAAGCCAAGTAACACAACTTAATCCTTTGAGTTAACTGACTTGAGCGTCGGAGTGAGTACGCTTGGCACAAAGCCAAGCCCTCAGTTCGTTCATTGTTGCAGGAGAGGCCGAGAGGAACGATGGAGACCGCAAGGAGGATTCAAGCAAAGACGTCATTCTACAAGCCACGGGTGGTAACAATACTTGCTCTGGAATTACACCCGGAACAATTGGCGCCGTCTGTGGGGAAAGATACTAAAAGCTAGTCACATTCATTCCCAAACAAAAAAAAAAACAAAAAAAAAACCCACCCAAAAAGCTAAAAAGATGTCGAAACAACAAGAGGTATTCGTAACTGACGAAACCGAATTCTACCAAGATGATACCATCCACAAATCTGGAGTTGTGCAACCCTCCGCCGGCCAAGTAATTCAACCGGAGTACGGGATGCCAATAATACGCACACACCGTCGTCGACTGTGTCACCATCATGGGGCATGTGGTTGATGCAAAGAAAATCGAAGATGCTCCTGGACCTAATTGGTAGTACGCCGGCTCACACTGTCACGCCGACAAGAGCGGCGGAAACCGTCCAGGAGACCAGGGCCCAAAATGTGACTCCGAGAAATTTGAACGGAGCGCTAGAAGAAACGCTATCGAGCCGTAACCCCGATTACCTCGGCTAAAGCCGAGAGCGACGGGGACACAACGACCGATACGCTAGAAGAAACGCTATCGAGCCGTAACCCCGATTACCTCGGCTAAAGCCGAGAGCGACGGGGACACAACGACCGATACGCTAGAAGAAACGCTATCGAGCCGTAACCCCGATTACCTCGGCTAAAGCCGAGAGCGACGGGGACACAACGACCGATACGCTAGAAGAAACGCCATCGAGTCGTAACCCCGATTACCTCGGCTAAAGCCGAGAGCGACGGGGACACAACGACCGATACGCTAGAAGAAACGCTATCGAGCCAAAACCTCGATCACCTCGGCCAAAGCCGGGAGTGACGGGGGAACGAGCCGAAAGATACAATCGAGCCAAAACCTCGATCACCTCGGCCAAAGCCGGGAGTGACGGGGGAACGAGCCGAAAGATACAATCGAGCCAAAACCTCGATCACCTCGGCCAAAGCCGGGAGTGACGGGGGAACGAGCCGAAAGATGCAATCGAGCCAAAACCTCGATCACCTCGCCAAAGCCGGAGTGACGGGGAACGAGCCGAAAGATGCAATCGAGCCAAAACCTCGATCACCTCGGCCAAAGCCGGGAGTGACGGGGGAACGAGCCGAAAGATACAATCAATCGAGCCAAAACCTCGATCACCTCGGCCAAAGCCGGGAGTGACGGGGGAACGAGCCGAAAGATGCAATCGAGCCAAAACCTCGATCACCTCGGCCAAAGCCGGGAGTGACGGGGGAACGAGCCGATATGCCTAGATATTTACAACGGCAGTCAGAACGTAAACTCGATCACCTCGGCTAACTAAGACCGAGAGTGACGATGGAACCACGACTTGCCCTCGGCTAATTAAGACCGAGCTTAAGAATGTATAAGTACCGTTGAGACGCAAATCTGACACCTCGGCGAATTAAGACCGAGCGTGAACGAGGACGCAATCAATAATGGTCTATAGATACGAACGTCGCGCCAGAACCCCGACTCCCTCGGCCAAGGCCGGAACGTGCGGGGCCACAACGACCGATACGCTAACATGTTTACGGCGGCGTGTGGGACACGCTCCTTGACTGTAATGCCAATCGACGTATCTTCTTCAACAGCTCCTTGGTATCTACTTGCCAAACGGTCCACTCTCAACCCTGGTCTCGGCCAACGTCTCTCTCTTTTCTACATCGGATGTCCATTACACATCCATGTGGAGGGGGGATATGGTACGGCCTAATCAGAACCAGGCCGAGGTAGAAGAAGCCGTGCGCAAAGAGAAGAAGCCGATCTGTAAAATTTTTGCAAATTACTTACGCAGAATATACGCTCAACACACATCGGAGCCCATACCACGGCAAGAGACTACGCCGGGGGCAAATTGATGGGGCATATTCTCGCACCACCGACAAGTCAACACATTGAGCAAGGTCAAAGATATCCACAGCAAAGTCAACGACTTAGACAGTCTAGCCGATGCAACCCACCGGCATGTCACCTGGGTCTCGGCCGGGCATCTAGCCAGCCGGGGCACATATCCGCGTACTCATATCCGAGACCCCTCGGTCGGCCTGCCATAGGTCCATCGGCCGAGGGTAGAACGGTCTTTTCACCTACTAGCCACTTGACCACTTGGCCACTACGTGACAAAAGGTGAAAGTCTATAAATACTCCTCAACCTTCATTGAGGAAAGGATCCATAATTTAACCTAAGAATCACTATTCATCTGGTAATATCTTCCTTATCTCTCTACAATACATACACTAAGCCAAGTAACACAACTTAATCCTTTGAGTTAACTGACTTGAGCGTCGGAGTGAGTACGCTTGGCACAAAGCCAAGCCCTCAGTTCGTTCATTGTTGCAGGAGAGGCCGAGAGGAACGATGGAGACCGCAAGGAGGATTCAAGCAAAGACGTCATTCTACAAGCCACGGGTGGTAACAATACTTGCTCTGGAATTACACCCGGAACAACAGTATCTTTTAAGATTGTCGAATTCGTTTGATCAGTAAATGAGGCGTAGAAGGTATTGTAGGACTGGTGCGGGTAATTTTCTCACAATAGCTCAAATAAAACCGCTGGATAAATTATACTTTGGAATTTCTTTAGTTTGATGGAGTTGTATGTCTTTAATTAAGCTCGGTGCAGTCCTCATTCTGTCATTCATGCCGGCTGTAGCGAAAACTATTGAGTTCCGCTTTTCACAGGGTATTCTTATCGCCATTTTTGAACATGTCTACTAAACTGCATTCTAAAAGTTCAAAGCATAAACTAATCTTTCTTTGTAGTTTCAGACAACATTCTGCAATGGTGACATACTGCAATTTGTGACTTGTAACTTGTGTTCAAGCAAACATCATAAAAACGCAACATTCTGCTGTATCGACAGGATGCATACCAGGAAAAAAACCAGTGGAGCTAGAAAATCCATTATAATGTACTCAGTATTCAAGAAAAGACTCCTTTGCTTAACATTGCTGATAACTTTACCTGATTTAGGAACCAGCAATTCAGACAACCGGAGATCGGATAATTTGATCAATATTGCTTAATATTGTACTATTACCAATTGTTGATGCTGTGAGTTGTGACTTGTAACTTGTTTTATAGCAATCATCATAAAAATGCAACATTCTGCTGTATCGAGCTCTAAACCTCTAACAGGCGCGTGCTGCAGTTCCAGCCAGGATGATTGGGACACGATTCATACGGAAAAAAAACCAGTGGAATTAGAAAATCCAATATAATGAATTCAAGTCAAGTCCCCCTTTGCTTAATACTGCTGATAACTTTCCCTGATTTATGAACCAGCAATTCAGACACTAGGAGTACCTTACACTCAGCTTCTTTGATTAAAAGGATGAACAATCAAGCTAAAATAAAGGCTCTTCCCATAAACATGGACAAATTGTCGACTCGTATTACAAGTAATGTTATCGACTTTCTCTTTTCACGCTCGTACTTTACATTCACACATTTTAGTTCGAAACAGGCTGAGAAAATCGAAAGGAGAAGGTAACAACAACAACAAAGCCTTAGTCCCAAAAAGGTTTGGGGTCAGCTAACATGAATCATCATACGGAATCCGTTTTAGGTTTGAATCCGTCAATACAGTCAAAGGTAAACAAACACCCACAGCATTTCTCTCAACACAAAATCCCATTCATCAGGAAGTTACAAAATGTCATCATATTCAATTGGATGAATGTAATTTCTGACACAAAATTTACAATCTTGTAACTTTGCAATTACCAAAGTAACCTAAAACATTGGACTTAGACAACATCACAACAAGAAGAAATTACAAAGATTATAACATCAGAACAAGGTAAAAAACAAGAAGAATTACTACAAGTTTTTAACTTTTTCTTCTGTTTTCATGTTCATCTCTTTCAAATTCCTCCACAAATATTTCCCACTTGCCATATCAACAAATACCCAAAAACCATCTTGTATTATCTGCAATATTTCAACAAAATAATCCTATTTTAGAAACCATAATCATATACTTTTTCCGTCTCAATCATTTGTTTAGCTTTTGTATTCTTTGCGAGGACTGGGGAGTATTTTAATCAAAGGTAAACAAATGATTGGTATGGAGGGAGTAATAATATAATCCCCAGAATCCCGCTTTCGTGTCCCATCTTGTATCCCACCGCGTTTTCATCAAATTAATATGATTGAAAAAAAAAAAATAGAAATAATTTAATTAAATTTACCATTTTAAAGCTTCTGCCTTGTTGATCACCCTTAGAAGATGCAGTCTTTTCTGCTGTAAAATCTTCAGGAAAAATTGAATTATTGAGCTCATCATCATCTGAACAACTATAAGATCTCCAGGCAAAATAACCTGCTAAAATTGCTGAAAAAAATACCAAGATGAATCTTAAAGGACACATAATTAACCTAAATTTTCTGGGTTATTGTAAGAATTTTGGTGTATTAATTTGTGTAACTTGTGGGGGATTTAATTCTCCTTTGTTGGTTTTTCTTTGTTGAAACAAGATTAAAGAAAATGTGAAGAAATCAAAAGAAAAACCTTGGTAGGAGAATTAACAAGAGAGAGAAAGAAGAGAGATGTTTATGTTTATGATTTTTGTTGCTTTATACAACTAATCCGATTAAATATGATAAGATTGATGGAATTATTATTATGAGTGTTTTATAAGCCTAATCAACAAGACAATAATTAATGAAATGAAAATAGTTTAAGTCAATTAGACATGGTAAGGGTGTTTAGGTATGGGGTTTGGAATCAGGAATCATACCAGGGTGGTATGAGTTTGGAACTTCATTCATCATATCATGTGTTTGTTTCAATTTTGGGTGGAATGAGATCGAACTTCATCAAAGTTAAAAAATCTAAAATACAACATTAAAAATAATTATTTTTGATACAAAAAAAATCATGAAAATGAAGAGTTGATCAAATAAATGTAAAAAAATTTCATTTAAAATGTTCCATCTAAGTTTTTCTCATGTTTTTTGGTTTTATTACTTGATACCCATGGGTATCAATCTCATACCCACCTTCCCCTTGGGTATGAGAAACCCATACCTCATGGGTTTGAGGTATGGGTATGAAACCTCTATTTTTGCCAAACAAACACTTGGTATGAGTTTGACTCATTCCAAACTCATACCTCATACCTTTATGAGTTGAACCAAACACCCCCTAAATGGCTTCTTCGGGTTAAGTTACTTCGAGTCGGATTATTTTTGGGTTAACAATTTATCCGGTTATTTTATGGTCGGATCATTTTCGGAATGGATTATTTTAAGTCGGGTTATTATGAGTCGTTTGGGTCATTTCAAGTAAAGATTTTGCCTAAATTAAGTCACTTTGAGTCAATCGGGTCACTGCGGTTCTTTCGGGTCTCGAATTAGCCTTATCGGATCAGGTTATTCGATTTAGGGCAATTTTGCCTGGTGACTCTGCACCATTGGTAAAACACTTGTTGCTCTGTATAATCCTATTTAGTATGAGGTCGGATTTCGAAATATAAATGGTATAAAAAGTAATAATCGATACGAATACAAAACAATTTACTAATACTAAAGATAACAGTGTAGGATAGAAGGGTACGTTTATTATGAAAACAGGTATCAAATGAAATAATTACTTTATAGATACGCATACGAGTAAAAAATATATTAACAGCAGCTTGTCTCATCCTCTCATCTAACATGTTTGACCCGTTTTAAACTCAAAACGAGAGCCACGTGAATGATTATAGTGCTAAAATAGTTGAACTCCGGTAATGACTAATGAATATCACTCTTTAACTCGGTACCAATTAAATTAGGGAACACATAAAAGCACGGAAAGAATCAACTAAAACATGGAACTTATATTGCTTGCTTACCAATTTGCCCTTAGCCATTTCTTCAAAAAAAAAATGCCCTTAGCCACTTCATGAGACATTGAAAAGTTAAGGGTATAAGTGTCCACAAACAAACAAATCCAGTGTCTTAGTTGATAAAGGCCGCGTATTTATGCCAAGCGTTAAATTAACTGGCAATTGTATAAGAATAAGAATTAGCTCAAATAACAAAAGCTCTTTTATCACAATTCACAACTTCATTCGATTTTCACCCGATATATAGTACACTCATTTGAATGATAAGATAATCATGAATATTTTATGATTCTTATCAATAAGACAATAATTAATGAAAAGGAAATGGTGTAATTGCATTAGGTAACGCGGTAGAAGACAATGAACATTTTGACTAGTAGTTGTATTATTATAATACAAAGTCAAAATGATACGCCAACAACTATTGGAAATATGTCGTGGGTCGCAACAACCTCAATGACTCAATCTTGTTTGAATCACTCCATCTCCATGTATGTTAGTACGTTAACTTTATTAGTGTAGTTGTCCATTAATTCAACAATAAATTTCTTTTGTGACGGTCATAAGCTTGTTACGTCTCACAATATCTTTCAATTCTTTCTCACCTACTTTTTCACTTGCTCTTCCACTTACATTATGTGAAAGGTTACAAGCTTGTGACGAAAAGTGTATCACAAATGATAATTAGTGTTAATTCAATTAGTTGGAATTTTTGACATTTTCTACAAAATAGCCATAGTATTTTATGTTATTTAGTGAGGGGTGGTAAGTGGTACGAGTATATGGAACATAGGGACGTCGAATTTAGGATGACAAACATGTATCACTAATAAAAAGTTAATACTAAAGTTGGTTGGTGTAAGTATTAAGGGTTTTTATTAGAGCTAATCATATGGCTCAGACTCGCTAGCCCGATTTTTCCCCGGGCTGGGGCCTCAATTTTAGGCCCGAATAGCCCACGGCCCGATCAATATAATAGGGCCGGGTTTGGGCCACTTTTACGGCCCGAATTTTGGCCCGACCCGACCCGAACATATGCAAAATTTACGAATATGTACAATTTAAGAATGTTAATATGTATTTAACAAAATAATTAACCAATCAATTGTTGTATTGTAAATAAGTCGTAATAATTTGTTTACATGTATTAGTTTGATAAGTCTTAGTATTTTCCTTTACCAGTATTTATATGATAAAAAAAGAGCTAATGATTTTAAATCATATTAGTGCCGATAAATTATTTACCATTATCGGCGTGCTACGTTAATGTTTTTGAGCCTAAAGAACAACAAATATCAAATCAATTACAACACTACAACAACATACACTGAGCACCGCACTATAATATATATTACACTACTAAAAATTGTGCATTTAGTTTGTATGAGTCACCTTAAGCAGTAGGTTCATAAAAGCTACATTAGGTTACTACTTCTTAATTGACAATACTCGAAAAAATCACACAATTTTTTACGAAAATTTTGATAACAAATACACAAAGTATCTAACTTCATAATGAGGATTTTTGAACTTATTTCAAGAATAAGAATATTTAGCCCGAATTGGCCCGAAAGCCCGCATGTGCCGATAAAATAGGCCCGCACTTGTAGCCCGGCCCGCATATTTGGGCTTAACTTAATGCTTGGGCCCGGCCCAAACCCGGCCCGGCCCGGCCCATGATCACCTCTAGTTTTTATCTCTCAAATAAGTGGTTAAGAGTTCGGTTTCTGGCTCTTGTGAATGAAAAGGCCAAATTTGAGAGGGGTCAACTAATTAAATTGCTTTCAGTGCCGCGAAGGAGATTGCCTCAACTGTCGGTAGAGGATACTCCTGGTCAACACTATAAATAAAATAATAAAAATAAAAAGTGACACGACACACATGGGCTAAGGATCGTGCCCTAGTTGTCATTACCATCTCACGGGTTCCGTACGACACGATAGAAAGCTCACCTTCCCGTGCGTGGGTTGTGCCATTGAGTCGACATAAGGCATGCACGACCTGACATGACCCACTTCCATGTCTAATTATTGTCCCCCTATCTATTTTAGGAGGAATTGGGGAAAATGGATGAACTGCCAACTTTACCTCTCAAATTAAAGAAGTGTCGAGGTATTCCCTCTCATCGACACCAATGGTAACTCTTGCTTTTTGGCATTATCCATGGTCGTAGAAAATATTTGATATTATTCTTTATATATAAGACAAAATATATGTAATACCACGGTTTTATGAGTCTCTGGGTACTCTATCGAGTAGGCCTTACTCTGTCGAGTAAGGGTGTGTTGCGTTTTAAAAACAGTTTCTGACCTGTTGGGTACTCGATCGAGTAACCTTGATACTCGATCGAGTAAGGGGGCACTCGATCGAGTACCTCAGCTACTCGATCGAGTAAGTGTGTTTTACGGGGTTGTTTTGTCGGGTTTTGCTAATAACGCGAGTTTAATATAAAAGGAGTTACGTAGTTCTCTCTCGTTGCGTTGTTGGCAAATCCCCAAGGCTAGGAGTGTCGGATCATCTCGTTCTTTGCATCATAGTGTTCCTTGCGTCAAGGGTAAGATCTACATACCAATTTTATAGTATTTCGTTAAGTTTCGTTAAACCCTAATTTTGGGATTGGGGGATTTCTATGTTTATGTTGATGTGGTAGTGATTGTATGATTATGTGTATAGGAGAAGGGTTCGTAGAGGAAAGGTTTTGAGACAGCTGCTAGATCGTCTGATGTTTGTGTTGCTTTCCAGGTAGGGTTTTCCTACTCAGTATTAGTCCCATAATGTGTTGATGTGTTGTGGTTGTTGAATATTATCGTAATTGTATTGTGACGGTTGTTGATTGTGATTGTTTGTCTCTGGTTCTCGAGATGCGTTCTCGGCTGAGTGGAGTCACTTGCGGGAGTGGCTTAACGCCCTAGTTTCGCCCTTCGCGGAACCCGCCACGGAAGGGGATGTGCACATTAATGGGACAGAGTTATCGCTCGGTATGATGAGCGGGCTTAGGTGGGAACGGCTGCGGTCCCCCACTGGCAGGGCTGGTCCAATGGACAGTCGGTGACGGAGATTGATTGGAGTGGGTGTAATTGTGTGTGTGACGGTTTGAGCTGCTTGTTTACTGTGTTGTTGGTTATATAAATTGTGTGATTAGTACTGACCCCGTTTAAATGTTTTAAAAACCGTGGTGATCCATTCGGGGGTGGTGAGCAGTTATTGAGCAGGTATGATATGACGCGTATGGGATAGCTGGGATGAGTCATCACGTGGCAGTTAGAAGTCTTCCGCTATGTCAGACGGTGTTTTATAGCTTTGATAGTTTTAGCAGTAGACCGTCTGAGAATGTTGTATTTCAGTTTATCAATTTTGGTTTTGATCATGTAATCACTTAAACTATTTACTTTTAAGTATGTTTCGTTATTGTCTTATGATTATCATTGCCTCGGGAAACCGAGATGGTAGCACTTCCATGCCTTAAGTGGTCCTGGTAAGGCACTTGGAGAATGGGGGTGTTACAATATAGTCATGTGAGATTTTGTTTGATTTATCGTCATGAATGCTATAAGAATATCAAATTTTTATAATTTTTAATAATGTGTAACTAAAGATATTCACCTTTCAAAACGTGCATCGGCAAGTGTGATAAAATAAGTGTTACCTTTGTTGTGAATCAGAAGAAGTATTAATTTTACCGTGGTTATAATGTTGGTTTTATCTAGGGCTAATATTGGCTTATTATTTTATTACTAGATTTAAAAAGGGAATAATTAATTTAGAATAAAATTTAAAAGGAAAATGGACAATACAAATAGGATGGAGGGAGTAAATAATAACCAACACAATTATAATTGTAAGAAAGTTATAGCTTCAACATCAATTTGATTGTAAGGATTCTAATTGAAGCCAAGTGCTGAATTCAATCCTTGAAAAACCCGTAAGTGAACTTTGATTGATCGATCCAGTAAGACCCGATTGACCCAATTGGATAGTCCTACAAGGCTATCTACAAGCTTACAATTATTGAAGTGTAGTAATATGTATATTCTACTTTACAATCGCCTCATATGCGACCAAGAAAACGTGACCAATTTTTGATAAATGGTGGTCATTTTGGGTAAATAGTGACCATTTTTTATAACTAAAAAACAATTTTTTTTTCAAGGTGGTCACTATTTACCAAAAGGTGGTCACAATTTGCTAAAAAATCACGGTAAAAAAGGTTGTACAAGAGAATTGCTAGTAATCATAAGACAAACTTTCGTCTGCTTCTAATTATTTGTTCAAATCGAAAATTATTCTATGAATTAGAAGTGATTTTCAGAAGAAAAAACATCCCAATTGTTTTTGAATAAGGTATGAAAGGTTTAACATCTCCTACTAGCACTACTACAGATACAAGCTAAAACAACGGTTAAAAACCGTTGTTATATAAAAAAGGGGACGTTGTTAAAGCGTCCGTTGTAAAAGGTTTTAACAATGGTTGGTTTTCTTAAGGAACCCGTTGTTAAAACTATTAACAACGGTTTTAAGTATAAAAACCCGTTGTGGAAAGTGTGACTCAAATTTGGTGGGAAAGTTATAACAACGGTTGTAAAATAAAAAACCGTTGTTATAACTAAAGACAACGGGTTGTTTCTCAATAACCGTTGTTGTTTGTTTTTAAAAAATAAAAAATAAATAAATTAAATATTACTAGATGCATATGCATAATTACGGCCCGTTATAATTCCGATGCATGCATTATTACTGCCATCCCTGCATATGAATAGACAATATATGGATGAGAAGGGTTATAATAAGATTTGAAGCAGCAGAGAGAGATATGATGATGACTATGGCACAACTTCCTAAACATATATTAATTAAAAAACAACTCAAACGACCCATTACTTAGTATAAATACATGAATTATCTCAACTAACATTCCATTATCTCACTATATATCTCCAAACCCTAATTGCTAAAACAAACTCCAAATAAACCCTAATTAATCTTTCAAACAAACTCAAAACTTCATCAACAAAATGAATGATACCATCCTTAAGACTCTTACTATGACCGAGAACAACAACAGTTTCATCCGCCGGTTGCTCCACATTGAGGACAATTTCAGGAGCTACCTTGTGGATGCTCGATCCGCACTCAAGGACGCCAAAAAAAATGGCTTGACAGAGCAGCAGTTGTTGCAGCTATATGACGATATAGCAACTGTTGAACGAAACCTCCAAATAACTAAGGAGGAGAGGATGGATATCATAGAAGAGAATAAGACTCTCTATGAAAATATAAGAATTGCATTTTTATCAATGTAATTCTTTTTTTAATTTATGTATTTATATATATATATATATATATATATATATATATATATATATATATATATATATATATATATATATATATATATATATATAGAGCCAAGTTCAAATGAGTCCACCTAAATTGGTGAGTCCATTAAGTCCTAATCCTAGCCATTGATCTTCTAAGATTGAAGATTGAGATTGTAAAATTTTAAGATGAAAACTTTAATGTTTTATAAATGAAACTTTAATTTATGAGTGTAACTTTAATTCTTTAGAATTGTAACTTTAATATTTAAGCTCATTTTATAAATAAAAATCTAAATTTATGTTATAAAATTTTATTTTAAATATATAAAATTGATTTTTGAGTGTAACTTTAGTGTTTTACGGTGAAACTTTATTGCTAGAATTTAAAACTTTAATTTTTTTAAACAATTTTCAATATAAAAATTTAAATTTATTTAATTTTATTGGTTTATAAATGTAACTTTAATGTTTTACGAGTGAAACTTTAATCCTAAAAATTAAAATTTTAATTTTTTTAGTCAATTTCTAATATAAAAATTAAAATTTATTTAATTTTACTGATTTATAAATGTAATTTTAATGTTTTTAAAATAAAACTTTAATACTAAAAATTAAAATTTAATTTTTTTAGATAATTTATAATATAAAAATTTGAGTTTAATTAATATTGTAATTTTATAGATGTAAATTAATGTTTTACGAATGTAATTTTGGTCTTAATTTTAGTGCGCGTCAAGTGAAACTTTAGTCCATATAATGAAACTTTAGTTCATATTAGTGAAACTTTAATCCAATTCATGTGAAACTTTAGTCCATTTTAGTTAAACTTTAGTCCATATTAGTGAAACTTTAATCCAATTCAAGTGAAACTTTAATCCCTATTAGTGAAACTTTAATCCAATTCAAGTGAAATTCAAGTGAAACTTTAGTCCATATTAATGAAACTTTAATCCAATTCAAGTGAAACTTTAGTCCATGTTAGTGGATTTCAATCCATTAAAGTGGAAATAAAACTTGTCAAGTGAAACTTTACTCAATGAAATAGGACATTAATCGGTCCGTCATCGACAACCACTGCCACCAACCATAACAACCACCACCAACGACCTCCCCCCACCACGAACGACCGACCACCATAAGACCAGCACACATGAGACGCACCAACACCCACAACACACGATAGATCGTAAAAAAAATGAAAAAAAAAAGATAATGGAGAGGATGGCAGATGGCAGCCCTCACCAACGGCCACCAACACCAACGACATAACCCACCACCAACACTCTTAGCCACGAGAAATCTGATAAAAAAAAAAAAAAAAAAAAAAAAAAAAAAGCAGGCGGCAGTCTATGAGACCCACGACTGCTACCTCTCTTCCCTCTCACGCCGCCGACAACACATGAGACGCACCAACACCCACCACGAGTCACGACGACCACACACCCCACAACCAGGAGCAACCACGCCGGCTACAAACACCAACACCACACACCAGAAAAAAAAAGAATAAATAAAATAAAAAGAGACAAATGAGAAACGTGAAGGAGCGGCAGAAGTAGGCGGGCGGTGGGGGTGTCGGGAATGCGGCTGGAGGCACGGTGGGCGAGAGGCAGAGGGAGGCGGTGTTGGCAGACAATGACACCAATAGCAACAAAAAAATAAGAGGAGGAAAGGAGGTAGGCGAGCAGTGGAGGACGAGAGGAAGGAGATCTTGTGGGTGGTGGTGGTCCGTGGTGGGGAGCGGGGGCGTGCGTGCTGGTGGTGGGATGCGGAGTTGTAGAGAGAAGGTGGGGGAGGAAGAGAGAGAAGTGAGAAATGTTGTTGTGAGGCAGACAAATGAAATATTTAGGGTTTAGTTGTGTTTTTATATAGGGCCTCTATTTTGAGATTTAATCTTGACCCTTGATTGTTTTAAAATCTAATGGTCAGAATTAGGACTTATGGACTCACCTAAGGGAGGTGGACTCATTTGATCCTAATTCTATATATATATATATATATATATATATATATATATATATATATATATATATATATATATATATATATATATATATATATATATATATATATATATATATATATATATATATATATATATATATATATATTAATTAATTAATTAATTAAGTTTATCATGCATTCCTCTCTATCATCTTGCTTCTTCTTTGTTTTATTTTATTTAATTTGTTTTACTAGCTAATTAAGCGACTAATACTTAGAGAAATAACATAATGATCGATAAAAACACATACATGCAAATGAAATAATTAGAAAACGAAAATAATGACGATGAAAGACGATGAAACCAACAGTGACGGCGAGATTTACCTGATAATTAGAGAAAGTAAGAGACGATGAAACCAACAGTGACGGCGAGATGATAAAGCGGCGATGAGAAAGAGAGAAAGAGACGGTGAGAAAGTGTGTGTTTGTGTTTGTGTTTGTGTTTGTCTGTGTTTGTGTTTGTGTTAAGGTTTGTGTTAAGGTTTGTGTTTTGTGGCTGTAGCTGATCTGTGTTTGTGTGGTTTATAGTATGAAAAGTATTGACAACGGTTGTTAAACAAAAACCGTTGTTAAAAAGTTTTAACAACGGGTTTAAAAAATAACCGTTGTGATTACTTTTCACTAACTTTGCGCCAATTTTGCGCCAAATTATTAACAACGGTCGTGCATGTTTGACCCGTTGTTAAAACTTATAACAACGGTTATATAACCATAACCGTTGTAATTAATTTTAGTAAAATTCGCGCCATACGTTCTACAACGTCTATGGTGATTTTCGTGAATAAGCGTTGTTAAAGGGGCGTTGTAGTTGCCTGGATTTGTAGTAGTGTAGGTACTACAATATAATCCTAAGACAAAACGAGTACGGGCTTAAAGTTATAGAAGATTTATTACAACCTGATTAAGATTTTCTTAGTGCCACATGGTATATTTAAGGTTTTCAAACATTTTTGAGCAAAGGATATACTAGAGCACTAGCTTAAAGTTATAGAAGATTTATTATCATTGATAACCTGACCCGAGGCATGACAATAAAACTTTGTCTAGGTTAACGCAACTAATAAAAGCACCTTCAATAAAAAACATAGAATCATCCGCAAAGAGCATATGGGAGATAGGGATACTGTTTCTGCTAACCTTCAATATACCGTCTTTTTATGTCCTATGTCTTAAACCATTAATATACCGTGTGGTACTTGATGAATCATAATTATATACACATTTATGCCTCCCCTTAGTTGATTTTGAGACGGTTTTGTGTTATAATGTGTTAATTATATGCCGTTTATATTAGAAATGTCGATACTTCCGCCTTTTGGTGTTTTAATGTAGATTGGGTGCATTTGTGGAGCAAAAAAGTAAAATGGAGCACCGCAGAGTCGACAAGACGAAAACAAGAAGAGAAGAAGACACGAAGAAGCTGAAGTTGTTGAAGTCACTCGATCGAGTGTGTCAATACTCGATCGAGTATCTAGTTTGACGCAATTTTTATGAAACTTTCCTTAAATAAGTTTAATTAATTATTATGTAATAGTATAAATAGGAAACTCCTACACAATAATTAGGTTATGCTTTTCACTTCTAAAATTCCTAGAAAACTCTTAGATTAGTTTAGTTACTATTATTATTTCAGATCTACGCCCTTACTTACGGTATTATTAATCTTTCATCATTAATTCAAGTTATTGTTTCATCATTGCTTTGTTATTCATCTTTTACATGTTTTTAATTATGTTTTCCATTCAACTTATTGTTGTTAGTTTAATTATTATGAGTAGCTAATTCTCCCTCTAGGGCGAAATGGATCTAGGTTGTTATGAGGGGGTTTAATTAATGAATTAATAATTAAATTGCTTTTAGTTGTTGTTCAATTGTGGTTTGAATCTAGTTAATTGATTTACTGATCAGAGTTAATTAATTACTCTTGCAAACTAGGATTTTCACCGGCTGGGTTAAGACTACTATAGGCCGCGACAATTGAATAGATTGACTTAATGAATGTGACCACATGTTATGGATAGATCTAAAGGGCATATTAGAATCGACTAATCATATGACCTTAAACAATATAAATTGCTCTGTTAATTAATTAAATCACATCCCTGGATAACCATCCAATGAACTTGCTCCCTAAACTTTTAAATCTTGATGGGGCATATTCTGCACCCGCTGACCGAGTCAACATATTGACCAAGGTCAAAGCCAAAAGACAACAAGTCAAGGGAAAAACATCCTAACCGACAAAGCCTGTCGGCCTGTCACTTGGGTCTCGGCTCGGGAACCAGCCGGCCGAGAGTCATGTTAGCATACTCACATCCAGTCCCCTCGGCATGGAGTCAACCAGGCCTGCCGGCCTGTCATGGGTCCCTCGGCCGAGGGTAAGACAGTCTTTCCGCCTGCTACGCCACTTGGCCACTTGGCCACTACGTGACAAAAGGTGAAAGTCTATAAATACTCCACATCTCTCATTGAGAAACTAACTGGAAATCTGGTATAAACTCCCTTATCTCTCTACAATACACTTTGCCAAGTTAAACATACAACTTATCTCTCTAAGTTTACTGACTTGAGCGTCGGAGTGAGTACGCTCGGCCCCAAGCCGAGCCCTCAGTTTGTTCATCTTTACAGGAGATAGTGAAAGGAAGAGACGAGCAACGACATCATTCCACAAGCTCAAGTGGTCACAATCCTGCTCCGGAATTACACCCGGAACAATTGGCGCCGTCTGTGGGAAGACGTACTAAAAGTTAGTCACCTACTTAAAAAAAAAAAAAACAGAAAAACCATTCAGCGAGCTAAGATGTCAAAGCAACAAGAAACTGTGAGTGAAAGAACTGCATTCTTCCAGGATGACACGTTCCCAAATTATGAGATCGGGCAGTCCCCCATCGGCCGAGTCAATGACACGGCGTACGGGATGCCGAAAGAGCCAGAAACATCGCTGCCTATCGGCCAAGTCACTGTCATGGGACATGTGGTCGATGCGGCCAAATTAAAGCTATTCCTGGACCTGATGGGTAGTACGCCGGTTACCCCTGTCACGACGACGGGGGCGGCAGTGCATCCACAGGTGACCAGGGCCCATAGAGTGATCCCGAACAACTTGTCCGGAACGATACAAGGAGCTAGAACGCTAGCAGAGCCCGTGGTGCCAGTGGCAGACCTGAGTCCTTCCCCCACTCGCGGGAGGACAGCGTCGCCGCGGCAACAACGAGGCCAACCCCGAAGGAATGATAGAAGTCTGACTCACCAGAGTCAGACAATAAGCCCTTCCCGCCAGAGGGAGGTAAGCCGGACTAAGGTTGCGAGGAGCCAATCGCCGCGTGTCATTCGACACGTGGTCAGACAGCCCCTCAGTACCTACGTCCTAGAGATCCCTGTGCCGACTAAGCTGAAGCTGCCGCCCTTATCATACAAAGGGGATAGCGACCCGACCCACCATGCCGAGGCTTTCGAGTCGTACATGTCGGTATGGGAGCAGCCTGATGAGGTGTGGTGCCGAGTCTTCCCAACGACCCTGCATGGGATGGCTCAGAGTTGGTACAAGGGGCTACCTAATGGCTCGGTATACTGTTATGCCGACCTGAGAGACAATTTCCTAGCCCAGTATGCTTGCAACAAGAGAAGGGCCGTGGAAACATCAGATCTCTTAAATATCCGACATGCGGATGACGAGTCCCTCCGAAGCTACGTGAAAAGATTCGACGCTAAGGTTCAGCAGATCCGTGAGCTGAACACCGAACTGGCGGCCTTCGCGCTGATGAAAGGCCTACCGAAAGGCGAGTTCAAAAACGAGTTGATCAAGTGCGAGGACCTCAACTTAGACTCACTTGAGAAAGATGGTTGGCCAGAGCCGTAAAGGTGGAAGACTATCACAAAACCTGGGTAGGCCACAGTGAAGCTGGGCACCCAGAGAGGAAGAGCCGCCGGGACAACATAGATGAAGGTCGCCGTGACGGGAATAGGTCACGGCCTGAGAGATCCAATAGGAAACAGAACTCGGCGGGCGCCGGGGGGAGTTCGGGACCATACTACCAGAAGCGGTACAGTAGTCTCACCCCCCTGGTCGCCTCTCTAGCCGAGGTCTTTACCCTAAGCAAGAATGATGGACAGAAGTGGGCAAGGCCCCCCAAGGCGAGGGGGGACGGTGACGCAAGCCAGTTCTGCGAGTACCACGGCCACACCGGCCATAAAACTGAAAACTGTCGACATCTAAGGAACGCCATCGAAGAGCTAATCCGAAAGGGGAGCCTCAGCAAGTATGTAGCTGGAGGCCCAGGAACAAGCGCCGACGGGGCGAATAGAAAATCAGTTTTCCAACGGATGGGAGTAATCCAGGTTGTCATCGGGGGAAACGAGAACGGTGGGTCAGCTAATGGGCACAAACGGCACCTAAATGAGTTGTACCAAGCCATCAACTTTGTGCCTAAAACAGCGATCCCCGCTTCCACCATCCCCGATATAACCATTGGAAAGAAGGACTACGAGGGAGTCGTCGCCCCGCACGGCCGATCCGCTTGTAGTCCACCCGCATATAGCCAACCACTTGGTCAAAAGGTGCCGATTGACACGGGCGCCTACACGAACATCATGTTCGGGGAGTGCTTTCTTAATCTCGGTCGAAGATCGGAGACTGAGCCCCCGCACTAACCCGCTATACTGACTTCTCGGGGGCCGGCCTGGTACCCCCAGGGTCAATCGGGACCGCCGGTGATGTTCGGCCAAGCGGATGCGGCTAAAAATGTTTTATCTGAGTTCGTGGTTATCGATGGTTCGTCTGCCTACAATGTTCTCATAGGCCGGGTCACTTTGAGCGAGGCCGATGCAGTGATGTCCATCCGGGCCCTGACATTGATGTACGTCTCGGACCGGGGGGAAGCACAAAAGCTCGTATCAAAGGACGAAAGAGATGAAATAGTCAATATCCAAGTGTCTGCCAGGGGGTGCAACATGCATTCCCTCAAAGTGGCGAAGAAATCGGAGAAAGGGAAGAGCCCATCCTTGCAGCAGGAGGGCGATCCGATGAATACTAATGTCGGCATGGTCAAAGGAGCCGAGACCGAGGAAGTGGAAATTGACCCAGGGCGCACCGTAACTGTCGGTGCCGACCTGGAGCCAAAATTCAGGGCTGATCTCCTAGACCTACTGAGGAAGAACAAAGATGTCTTCACATACTCAGCCGCCGAGATGCCAGGCGTGAGCCGGGAGGTGATCGTTCACAAGCTGAACGTACTCTCCACCGCTCGGCCGGTCAAGCAGAAGATGAGGAACTCCTCGGCCGAGAGGGATGAGGCCATCAAAGCCGAAACAGACAAATTATTAGCGGCGGGCTTTATCATGCCTTGTACTTACCCTGAGTGGCTAGCAAATGTTGTAATGGTGAGGAAATCGTCAGGGGCGTGGAGGATGTGTGTTGATTTTACCAATCTTAATAAAGCGTGCCCTAAAGATTGCTATCCGTTGCCTCGAATAGATAGTTTAATTGACGCAACGGCAGGCTACACTATGCTAAGTCTGCTAGACGCCTTCTCAGGGTATCATCAGGTATTTATGGCCGAGGAAGACATGCCTAAATGCGCATTCATCACCAGACACGGCACATTCATGTATAAAATGATGCCGTTCGGTTTGAAGAACGCTGGTGCAACTTACACTAGGCTGGTGGACAAAGTGTTCCAAAATAAAAAAGGGCGAAACATCGAGGCTTACGTCGACGATGCTATTGTAAAAAGCAAGTCTGACAGCGAGCACTTGGCCGATTTAGGCGAGACATTTTGTTCACTAAGGAAATATAAAATGAAGCTTAACCCAAAGAAATGTAACTTCGATGTCCGGGCCGGCAAGTTCCTCGATGTGCTTGTCAGCGCCAGGGGAATTGATGCCAATCCGGAGAAGGTCAAAGCAATACTAGACCTACCGGAGCCGAGAAATCGAAAAGAGGTTATGACGCTGACCGGAAGGATGGCGGCCCTCGCCCGCTTCATCTCTCGGGGGGCCGACAAGAGCACTCCGTTCTTTAAAGTGCTGAAAGGGAATAAAAACTTTAGCTGGGGGGAGGAACAGAGCACGGCTTTCAGGCAACTGAAAGCCCACCTTCTGACACTACCGACCTTGTCCAGGCCGACGCTGGGGGAGACGCTATATCTATATTTAGCAGTTACCTCGGCCACGGTCAGTGCCGTAATCGTCAGAGAAGAAGATAAGCAGCAATACCCAATTTACTTTATCAGCCATACACTGCTAGCCGCCGAAAAAAATTATCCACTAATCGAAAAGGCAACCCTCGTCGTCGTCATTGCCGCAAAGAAGCTGAAACCATACTTCGACGCACATCCCGTGACGGTCTTAACCGACCAGCCATTGGAAAAAGCATTAGAAAAATTCGAAAAATACGGCAGACTTATCAAATGGGCAGTGGAGCTCTCCGGCTTTGGCATTCAGTACAAGCCGAGGCCTTCGATAAAGGGGCAAGCACTTGCAGACTTCCTGGCCGAGTGCACGTATCAAGAAGAATCATATCCCGGCGTCTGGGAAGTGTATACCGACGGGTCCTCCACGGCAAAACAAAGAGCTCGGGAGAGCGGCATCCTTATCATCAGCCCTAACGGAAACGAGTTTGAGTACGCCTTGAAGTTTACCTTCTCGGCCTCAAATAACGAATCCGAATACGAGGCGGTGATAACTGGAGTCGAGTTAGCTAGAGCTGCCGGGGCGGAGCATATTGTGTTGAAAACAGACTCGCTCTTAGTGACTAATCAAATCCGAGGAGAGTATGAGACTCGAGACGACGGGATGGTAAGGTACCTGGAGAGGGTAAAAGCCGACACCTCGAAATTGAAATCTTTCCAAATACAGTGCATCCCCAGGTCTGAGAACAACCGAGCCGACGCTCTCTCAAAACTGGCCAGTTCAAGCATCAAAAATGTCGGTCGAACCGTCTTTGGTGGATATCGAAATACTAAAAGCATCACCGAGACCGTCGGCATGGTGGGCGACATCGAAGCCGAGACGACGTGGATGACTCCGATAATGAAATACAAGCTGACAAAAGAGTTCTTGGGAGGACCGATCTGTCTCAGAAGATACGAAGAATCGCTGCAAGGTACTTAGTGTTCGAAGGAGAATTGTACAGAAGGTCCGTAATAAGACCACTCTTGAAATGTGTCGGCCCAGCCGACACGGAGCTTATACTGACATAGATTCACGAAGGCATCTGTGGACATCACATGGGGGCAAGAACGCTAGCCCACAAAGCTCTCCGAGCCGGCTACTTCTAGCCCACCATGCTGAAAGATTCCAGGGCAAAAACCAAGAAATGCAAGAATTGTCAGATGCATGCTCCGGTAATACATGCACCTTCCCGAGATCTGCAACCAGTACTTAGTCCCCTACCATTTGCACAGTGGGGGATGGATTTATTAGGACCATTTCCGACGGCCTCCGGAGGAAGGAAGTACCTGATTGTCGCCGTTGTCTACTTCACCAAATGGGTCGAGGCTGTCGCGGTACCTGCCAAGACCACGGCGGCCGTAAGAAAGGTGATTTGGGAGAACATCATAACTCGTTTTGGGTTACCCCAAGTCATTGTATTTGACCACGGCCGAGAGTTTTGGAGCGACATGGTGATGAATTGGTTGGAAGGGCTCGGTATCAAATTTGCATACTCCTCCGTCTGCCACCCTCAGAGCAATGGGCAGGCGGAGGCAGCTAATAAAACAATACTGAACGGGTTGAAGAAGAAGGTTGAAGATCTAAAGGGAAGATGGGTGATGAATTACCCGGCGTCCGTGGTCCCTTCGAACCACGGAGAAAGAAGCAACAGGTGCATCCATTTCACCTAGTCTATGGGTCCGAGGCCGTCCGCCAATTGAAGCAGTGGTACCGACATTCAGAACGCAAACCTTTAACCCAGTCGAAAATGAAGAAGGCCTGAGAGCTTCCCTAGACCTGGTCGAAGAAAGTCGAGATACGGCACGGCTCAACTTGGCAGTATATCAAAACCGAATGAGAAGAGCCTACAACCGTAGGGTCCACAAAAGGGACTTAAGAGTAGGAGATCTAGTCCTAAGAAAGTCGGCCGCAACCAACAAAGGAAACATTGTAGACACCTCGTTTCTGCACCCCTCGCAAACCACCCGGTGATGATTGGGCCGCATGTTTGGTTCGCGGAACGATTTGCGACAGTTCGTAAGATTATCGTCAAGTGATTGCTCAAATACTAATGTCAACCTCTTAGTTGTCATCTACGTCCCGATACGGTCGTTTTGGCAGTAATTAGAGTACATTCGGAGTCCGGGTCAAAAAAACCGTCTCCATTTTCTGATAACTGTTAAATCCCGAGTCGAATGTTGGAATGTTAGGATATTTCTATTCCATATTTCTCAAATTTTATCTTTTGGCAAATAATATCCCGTAATATTTACATAAGATATTAGAAATAATCGAATTAATTCCGTCCTACCATAATCGAAACACGGAAATCTTTCTTAGCGGAGGAAACCTCACGGGGAACGAGACGCAAGCAGTCTTTGCGCCTCTTCCAAGAGACGCAGTGGCTGCTGCGCCTCTTCCCAGGCCCTTCTTTGCATGATTTACGTATCTTTTTTTATATCTTTCCGAGATTCACTTCCAAAGAGTCTCCGAAACCCTATTCCTTCGTGTGATTAGTATAAATAGGAGCCTTCGTTCCTCATATTTCTCACGCGAGTGTCCTCCCTTCTCTTCTCCCTTTGCATTCTAGACTTCGTTCTTACTAATTGGCGCCTACGTGCTTGGACTTCCGACCACGTAAGCTCGGATCTTTCCGGGTACCAGCCTCTCCGTTGCATGACCGACCAATTTGACCACTACACTCAATCAATCTAATTAATCAACTTGTTAATTCGTTTTCCTCTTACGAGGGCACTCTTTCCTTACGTTCGCGTCGAGCATCACTAATCGATCTTCTTAGTTCTTCTCGTTCCGTCAACATGTAAGTCTGAGGGTGTATTAATCTCTCTTTTATTTATTTTAGTGTATTATTGTATCACAATTGTAAGATTTATGTCGAAAGTACACCGTTAAAACCGATTTCTAAAACCGTCTTTAAAACCTTTTTTTGCGGATTTCCAGTAGACAGACGTCGCGAAAAGACGCAGCAACCGCTGCGCCTCTTCGAAGGAGCGCGACACCTGCTGCGCCTCTTCGTGAGGCTGCCGCAGTTCCTGCTTCTTTTCTTCTTCCTCCGTCCTCTGTAATTCGTATCAAAATTGTTTCTTTTGTTTTGTTCGTCTGTTAATTCTTCGTCTTAATGTCATGATAATTCATATGTATATTATTCATTCATCATTAACATGTTTAATTCATCATTGTTCCAATTTAAATCCTAAATAATCAATATTTACGGGTTTTCGTCTTTAATATTCAAACCCGGATTTTAGAAGTTCAATCTGTTCATATTGGGTTTCTGAGATTCGTCATTGATATATTTGCATCCATATTCATATGTTCATCGTCTTATTCGTCATGTTTATCATATTAATTCGTTTAGTTAGTTTAATTAATCATTCATTAACATCGACCCTTCACATAATTAATCCGTTTATTTCCGTCTCATCAATGTTTTACTGTTTTATGACCTCAATCATATGTAAATAATCTGCTAATCACTTTCATCCGAGTCTAAAATCGCAATCAATCCATTAGTTTACCAATTAACATTAACGGTTTGCAGTTCCGGCTTCACAGCCAGAACTCACCCTTGGAACAAACGCAGCAACTGCTGCGCCTCTTCCAAAGGGCGCAGTGCCTGCTGCGCCTGTTCCAGGATGAGTTCTGTCTCTGAACTCCTTTTCTGCTTTGACATAGTTTAACTAGCTACGTATTAATCAACTATTAATCGTATTATCACCTTCTGATCTGTCGTGTTTTATTCTTTTTCTCAAATTATCCGTTTTAAAGGTATTTTCGACATAAATCGCCTAATCCTTTGTAATTAATGTAATTTTCATTATTGTAATTTATAATTATTGTATTTCTTTTATCATTTGTATGTTTTCATATGTAAATCAACATTAAGTCCTACTTCGACCCAATTGTATTTTAATTAATTGTCTACCGACTTAGTATTAATTCTCACATGCTAGGATTAAAACTTGGATGTTGCATTGCATGCATATAGCCGACGATATATCAAGTGCGAATAACTTCCCTAATCATTAGTAGAGGCCGCTATCGAGGCGGGCGGGATTAGGTGTTCGATCAAAAGAGCTTCCTAATACGTACCCTCACCCCTTACTCCAGATCTCCGTGAGCACCCGTGTTCATTGGCATCCGCGAGAGTCATTCTAGACATAGAATGCTAAGGGTAACGATTGCTTAGTGTTCATGTCACTACTTTGTGTCTTGACATGACACGAGGTATTCGAACGGTTCCAATTTCCCATAAAAATTGGTGGCGACTCCATACAAAATGCAAACGCTTGTTTTCGAGCCCCTTCATCCAAGCGCCCCCGTGGGCGGCCCGCTGTCCACAGTTTGGCGACTCCGCTGGGGAATTACACTTACGTGTAGTTAGGGTGAAACTCGAACAAGGTTAGGGAATAGTTTGTACAAGACAATTGTCGGTTTTCATAACTCGGTCTTCCTAGATCGTTTAATTCGGCCTTCCTAGGCCCAACCCAACCCATTCGACCAATCGTCCCGTCTAAACGGTCCTAATTCTTATTTGGGCCTAAGGATGGATAGCGATTGACGTCATCCATACCATGATGCTTACTCTTGTTTGTATCAAGGGCCTTCACTACTTGAGGAAATGGACTAGGAATCGGCCTTACTCTTGTTTGGCACGAGCCTCTCCACAGATTTCGGGTTTGATGGTTCGGTATGGCAACCCACCCTTTAAACCAAAACCCTTCTAAATGCACTCAGCATCCCGTTATAATGCTTGTATGAATGTTTGTACCTTACGTGATCACCATTTCTAAACAAAACCATGACGATTTTGCAAAAATCAAAACCTTCTTTTAATGAAAATTTCGAAAAAAATATAGGCTATTGATTAGCGCAAAACCCAGTCAAAACTCTATCCATTTTTCGAGTCAAACTTCGGGCCTCAAACCCATTTCAAAATCCGTGTAAAAAAACAAAAAAAAACAAAGTCCGAAAAAAAAAACAAAAACAAAAAAACAAAAACATGTTTTAATCAAAAGATTTTTAAATCATGTAAATGTAAATATGTAAATTCAATTGGGCTAAGTTAGAGTCAAAGTTCAAACCGACTATGTCCTAGTCCGAACTCTGTCGAGTCATAAACCCGTCTTCCTTTACATTTTGGGTCTTTTCAAAATTCAAGTCAAGTCCTAAGGCGTCACGCCGTCATTTTGGACCCCCTACCCCAATTCAGTTAGGAGCTAAACATTTCCACACCTAGTCTCACACACTCGAGGCTAACGCATCGAGTCATTCCAAAATCCGTTTTTGAGTTCTCCTAATGACACGTTCGGGACACACGTACCCGAACCTCGAGTCAAGTCTGTCTTAAACACACGAATTAGAATCAACACGTGTCATCAATCCCGTCAACCACATAAATGTCACTCCGTCAAAGTCAACACTAGAGTCTAAAATTAAAGTCAAGCACCGTGAATTCAAACACGAGAAGTCGCTCACGACATTTCACGAATTCACAAATCAAGTCTAGATTTGTCATCTTGTCCCTTCTTTTGTTTATTGCCTTAGTATGCGTGATCCCATGTCGAATCGAGTTATAATGCGCGTCATTTCTATCGAGTAGGAATCCAGCAAGTTCCGTCAATCAGCAAAGTCACGAAGCAGATCAAGCCACCATCACCGCGTCTCTCCAAGATGTTTATGCCATGGTCCTAGGAGTTCAAGCTACAGTGGAAAATTTGAGCATTCGCGTCTTCACCCTTGAAAATGCAATGGTGGAAAAGAACATGCTAATTAGGGAAACCTCTAGTCTAGGTCATCCAAAGCTTACCTCTTGCAATAACCATCGTCCTAGAAAGCCGAAAACAGCTGAAAGGAAACCTGGGAGGCATCAAAGGGTGCTTTCTGATTTAGGCATGTCTTATGCCGATGCTTTGAAGAGACTTTCTGCCCAAGGCAAGCTACATCCAATAGGGCCGACTCTGGATCCACCTTTAGAGAAACAGGTAAACCTCTGGAAGGGCAACAAATACTGCTTATATCACCAAGGTAGAGGCCATGATGTTGAAGAGTGTTTTCTCTTGAAACACACCATCCAAGATATGATCGAAGAGGGCAAGCTTCCTAAGCCACCTTCTGTCGGCCAATCCAAGAAAATCGACCCTCTTGGGTCTAATACCATTAAACATGACGAAGAATCATCTCTAGACTATTCTCATCTCCTCAATCCTCATGATAACGAAGAGATCAATGTTCTCGAAGACGACAATATCCAAAATGGAATGGTCATGCTTTCCATTGCCTTCAACAACAAATTTTCCAAAATAGAGGGAGCTATTGATAGTCTAAACTCTCGGCTTTCCAACATAGAGAACCAGTTTGCTGAAATGGGTAAGAAGCTTGATGCCCAACCTCTCAAGATGAAAAGTGTCCAGACAAACCCTCAATTTGACAGTCTTAAGGAGAAAGTAACTAGTGAACGATCTATTCCTAACAACTCTCCAAGGTCATTTACAAAGGCTTCCGAAAATAAGGGCACACCTCCTAGGAAATTTACCAACATTGGTATTACATACACCGATGCCCTTCAGAGACTCATGGAGCGACGAATGTTAAAGCCTATAGGACCTACACCTGACCCGGATAAGAAATCCAAGTTCTGGGATGAGAATGCCTACTGCAAATACCATAGAGGCAAAGGGCATGATACAGAGAAATGTTTCAAATTAAAACATGTCATTCAGGATATGATCGAAAACGGGAAGTTGTCCCTCTCAACTTTTAACCTACAAGGTAGTTCAGGCAATCCTCATGGATATACCACTTATCAAGAAACTCTCCTTGACTGTTATCCTTCCAATGTTCCCAATGATGAGGATGAGGTGCTCAAATGGGTGAATGCTCAAAGCCAGATGCCGAAGCCAGTTGCTGGAAGGGAAAATGTTCAAGCATGGGCCGATGATTACGAGTCTAGATCTAAGATCGAGTCAAAGTCCGGGTCCGAGTCCGAGTCTTAGGCTTTCTATCTCATTTTTGTTCTAGTATCTCTCTTCGTGTCCATTTTCATTTCTAGTGACAACCTGGGGGCTGTCCCACGAGTCACCCGTCTTCTCGAGTCTATGTTAAAAACATTTATTATCCATTTCAATAAAAGTACACTCTTCAATTCATATATTCTATCCTATCTCTTCCTCTACCCTTTTCCTGTGACAACAAGAATTGGTTTGAGACATTTTTTTAAAATGACAACAACAACACGTTCCAAGTCAATGTGAGTGCACTTAGACAATGTTCCGTTCCAAGTTGTAGAGGACCTGAAACTCCGTGTTCTTTTCTTACCTATTCCATGTCTGGCAATAGAAACCACAATATAACCCTAGTTTAGGACGAGCCTATCTCAAGAGATTATAGGACGAATCCAGACCATCTCCCTTGTTAACGACCCAGGACGGAAGGCAAGCCCATTCCCCACAATAAACAACCCCTGTTTACTAAAGACCAACCCGTTTCACACAAAAGGTGCTAGTCTGACCCAAATCTATGGTAGCAAGTAAGTCCAAGACGATACGAGCCATGATCAAAGACAAAGGCTCAATCAAGAGAACCCAAGATCAATATTCGAGGCCGCAATTATGCCCGTAATCCAAGACAAAAGAGTTAAAAGAACAAGGCTCAATCAAGCAAGTCAAGTCAATATCGAAAGTCAATGTTATCCTCAAAGAACCGAATCAAAAATCTGAGCAGAAATCCAAGATATACCCTAGACCAAGAATCTGAGTCTGAATCAAGAACGAGTGTAAAATCCAAGTGCTATACAGAATACTGCTGAAGTCTATATAGAATCAAGACATCAATCAAGATGGTCGGCTAGCACCCCCACTTAGCCTTTCACACATCGCACCCTAAGTCCTTCTTGAGACCGTTACGGGGAGATAGTTAGGAATTTTGAGAATCCTCTCAAGCTCGTCAAATATACCCATCCTTTAGGGCCAAGACATGGAAACTTGATCCCATATAATTTTAACCTACCTTTATGTGCTCAGGCTATATCAAGCCAGGAGACTCAATTTCCAAGCCATATTACAAGCCATAACCCCATACAAGCCTTAACTCCACAAAATCAAGCTCCAGAGATTTGTTCATCAAAGCCTCTTATTACCGAGCTCCACATTCCAGATATCCAATCCAGTTTCACCTTGACCCATACACGGAGTCTTCAAATACTTTGCTACCTAGGACGGGACATACCCATATTCATCCCTAGGGTCCACTAAGTGTGCTCACATGACAAGGAAATTTTTACAAACTTAATCATACCTCTTTGGTCTATGATCAGAGGGAGTTATCTCAAATCGATTCTTTGAGTCACCAAAGGAATATACCCTTGTGACCCCTGCACTTTAAGGCCCTAACAACATAGCTTAGGCACACACCTGAACTACGAGCATGGTTTGATTTCACCTCTTCAGGTGGATACGTAGGCAATCCTTCCTTACACAAGAAGGATACAACCACAACACCCAAACAAAATTAACCAAACCTCAGAACTACGATCTGGTTTGATTTCACTTCACGTGAATACGTAGGCAGTCCTCATGGGCACAACCATCCCCACTTCAAACTTTCAATCTCAATTATCAACCATCTCAACCATCACAATTCCCAACTTTCAACCTCAATTTTCCATCCCAACTTTCAACCTCAATTCCCAACTTTCAACCTCAATTTTCCATCCCAACTTTCAACCTCAATCCCAACTTTCAAATTTTCCATCCCAACCTTTCAACCTCAATTAACATCCCTTCCAACCACAATACCTCTATACTGGGGGCTTCTTATTGTCGCCCAGCCTCTTTTTTACCAAAGTCCAGAGTCATCTTCTCATCCTGGGGGCTTCTCTTCCAAGAAGCCACCCTTCCTTTATTCCTCTCTCCTTTAAGTCTAGCTAGTACTCGGTCCGGACAATGACAAAGGTCTTAGATCAATTCTCCAAGTTATCGTGCCTCAAGAGGGGTCTCTTTTACAGTAAACGGTGGTGAAAGAAGTCCTAGTAGACAGATGATCCATGGCTCATGCCTTGCCTTTATATGCCTTCATCATCCTTGCAATTATTCTACCTTAGGAATCAATACGCATTGTCACTCACACTTGGCTAGGGGTCGCGCATACTTAAACAAAGTCTGTCAAAGTCATCCCTGTGTCGCGTCACTCAAACCTAAGTCTACATTTCGTGTCGTGTCCTAGTAGGTCTGTGTCATGACAAGTCCTATGTCTAAAGCCCATTTGAATATGCATAACGCATTACAAACGACAAACTTCTTTACACAAGTTTTAAACAACTTTTATAAAGAAACAACTTTTGCAAAACCTATGTGTTTCCTCATTCGAGGTCCATGTGATAATTGCTTACGTGCATATGTGTTTATGTTCTATTTGCATATTAGATTGCATTCTTGTGTGGCTACTAACCATGCAGGTAAAGTGCTCGCTCCGACTGGGGGCTTCACCCAAGTCTTCATTCTCCTCAGCGCAGCAGTATTTTGCAGTATTGCTCACTCAAGATTTCTTCCATGACGATCAAGATGTTCCTAGTTGTCAAAATATTTGTCCCAGTAGCAGCAAAGATATTTTGCAGTATTGCTCACTCAAGATTTTTTCCATGGCGATCAAGATGTTCCTAATCGTCAATATATTCCCCAACAAGAGTTCGCTTGAGACCGACGCAAGCAGATTCAACCTCAAGTTTTTGCCAAAGTTTGCTTGAGACCGACGCAAGCAGATTCCCCAACAGTTTCTACCGACGTCCTGCTACCCTCGATATTACTGTTTCCTCATAGAGTTCGGCAAAGGTGTCGTTCTCCAGAAATTCCCAAACCAAAGCCTCTTTCCTTAGGTTCGTAAACCCAAAGTTAGGATTCTTACCCCTAGATTCTTAGATCCCATAATGACTTCCTTTAGGTTCATAAACCTTTAAGCTCCCACACCAACATCCTTAGGTTCATAAACCCATAAATCCTTTTGGAGTTCTCATACCTCAGAAAGCTTAAACGCATGTGTCCAAAACCAGAAATTAGTATCCCAGTAAGTTCCTAAACTTAACCTTAGGATCCCAATTCCTCTTAGGTTCACAAGCCTTTAAGTTCCCATACCAGCCGTCCTTTTAGGTTCATATACCCAGGTTCATACGCCTAGCTCTTTAGGTTCCCAAACTCCCTTAGAATTACCTTATACCTTTTAGGATCATATTCCTTTAGAATCACCTTTTCCTTTTAGGATCATATTCCTTTAGGATCATCACTTTCTTAGAGTTCCTACACCCAAACCTTGGTTACCCCTTAAGTTGAACTTATATTTGACCTCCTTCCCGACGATGCTTTCCTTTAGGGCCCCATACCCTGGCACAATCTTTATATATCTTTTAGGTCTTACCCTTAGCTCCTACGCTTAACCTTAGCTCCTATGCACCTCCGGAAGCATCTCGAGAAAGAAGTCTTAGGTATGGTCTCTTCTTATGGCTGGCGAGCTTCCTTACGTAGTCTAATGGACTTTAAACGACCCTCCCCGATAGTCGACAGACTCTAAAATGTTCCCGACGATAGGTCCTTGGCTCAGACCCCTTGAACCGCCTCGCGTCGCCATAGTCATCAGGTTGTAATCTTCGATTGACCTGATGGCTATACTTTGACTTTCGCCTTGTCCAAGCCTCAGTCAAAGTGGGGGCTCTGTAGACACCTCGTTTCTGCACCCCTCGCAAACCACCCGGTGATGATTGGGCCGCATGTTTGGTTCGCGGAACGATTTGCGACAGTTCGTAAGATTATCGTCAAGTGATTGCTCAAATACTAATGTCAACCTCTTAGTTGTCATCTACGTCCCGATACGGTCGTTTTGGCAGTAATTAGAGTACATTCGGAGTCCGGGTCAAAAAAACCGTCTCCATTTTTTCGATAATGTTAAATCCCGAGTCGAATGTTGGAATGTTAGGATATTTCTATTCCATATTTCTCAAATTTTATCTTTTGGCAAATAATATCCCGTAATATTTACATAAGATATTAGAAATAATCGAATTAATTCCGTCCTACCATAACTTAAACACGGAAATCTTTCTTAAGCAGGAGGAAACCTCCTGGGAACAGACGCAGCAGGTGCTGCGTCTCTTCCAAGAGACGCAGTGGCTGCTGCGCCTCTTCCCAGGCCCTTCTTTGCATGATTTACGTATCTTTTTTTATATCTTTCCGAGATTCACTTCCAAAGAGTCTCCGAAACCCTATTCCTTCGTGTGATTAGTATAAATAGGAGCCTTCGTTCCTCATATTTCTCACGCGAGTGTCCGCCCTTCTCTTCTCCCTTTGCATTCTAGACTTCGTTCTTACTAATTGGCGCCTACGTGCTTGGACTTCCGACCACGTAAGCTCGGATCTTTCCGGGTACCAGCCTCTCCGTTGCATGACCGACCAATTTGACCACTACACTCAATCAATCTAATTAATCAACTTGTTAATTCGTTTTCCTCTTACGAGGGCACTCTTTCCTTACGTTCGCGTCGAGCATCACTAATCGATCTTCTTAGTTCTTCTCGTTCCGTCAACATGTAAGTCTGAGGGTGTATTAATCTCTCTTTTATTTATTTTAGTGTATTATTGTATCACAATTGTAAGATTTATGTCGAAAGTACACCGTTAAAACCGATTTCTAAAACCGTCTTTAAAACCTTTTTTTGCGGATTTCCAGTAGACAGACGTCGCGAAAAGACGCAGCAACCGCTGCGCCTCTTCGAAGGAGCGCGGCACCTGCTGCGCCTCTTCGTGAGGCTGCCGCAGTTCCTGCTTCTTTTCTTCTTCCTCCGTCCTCTGTAATTCGTATCAAAATTGTTTCTTTTGTTTTGTTCGTCTGTTAATTCTTCGTCTTAATGTCATGATAATTCATATGTATATTATTCATTCATCATTAACATGTTTAATTCATCATTGTTCCAATTTAAATCCTAAATAATCAATATTTACGGGTTTTCGTCTTTAATATTCAAACCCGGATTTTAGAAGTTCAATCTGTTCATATTGGGTTTCTGAGATTCGTCATTGATATATTTGCATCCATATTCATATGTTCATCGTCTTATTCGTCATGTTTATCATATTAATTCGTTTAGTTAGTTTAATTAATCATTCATTAACATCGACCCTTCACATAATTAATCCGTTTATTTCCGTCTCATCCATGTTTTACTGTTTTATGACCTCAATCATATGTAAATAATCTGCTAATCACTTTCATCCGAGTCTAAAATCGCAATCAATCCATTAGTTTACCAATTAACATTAACGGTTTGCAGTTCCGGCTTCACAGCCAGAACTCACCCTTGGAAAGACGCAAAGAATCGCCTGCGCCTCTTCCAAAGGGCGCGATTACTCTTGCGCTTACTGTTCAGGATGAGTTCTGTCTCTGAACTCCTTTTCTGCTTTGACATAGTTTAACTAGCTACGTATTAATCAACTATTAATCGTATTATCACCTTCTGATCTGTCGTGTTTTATTCTTTTTCTCAAATTATCCGTTTTAAAGGTATTTTCGACATAAATCGCCTAATCCTTTGTAATTAATGTAATTTTCATTATTGTAATTTATAATTATTGTATTTCTTTTATCATTTGTATGTTTTCACATGTAAATCAACATTAAGTCCTACTTCGACCCAATTGTATTTTAATTAATTGTCTACCGACTTAGTATTAATTCTCACATGCTAGGATTAAAACTTGGATGTTGCATTGCATGCATATAGCCGACGATATATCAAGTGCGAATAACTTCCCTAATCATTAGTAGAGGCCGCTATCGAGGCGGGCGGGATTAGGTGTTCGATCAAAAGAGCTTCCTAATACGTACCCTCACCCCTTACTCCAGATCTCCGTGAGCACCCGTGTTCATTGGCATCCGCGAGAGTCATTCTAGACATAGAATGCTAAGGGTAACGATTGCTTAGTGTTCATGTCACTACTTTGTGTCTTGACATGACACGAGGTATTCGAACGGTTCCAATTTCCCATAAAAATTGGTGGCGACTCCATACAAAATGCAAACGCTTGTTTTCGCTCCTCACCAAGCGCCCCCGTGGGCGGCCCGCTGTCCACAAACATCCATGGAAAGATGACGGCCAACTGGGAGGGACCCTACAAGGTGGTTGAAGAAATGAGGCCGGGGACATACCGGCTGACAGACATGGAGGGTGTGCCTCTAATGAGCCATTGGAACACAGACAACCTTAGTAAATACTTCGTATAGCGGCGGAGGTGTCCGAGACCGTTGTGGGCACCCCAACGCGTGATTATATCTTATGAAGAGTGATCCAAGTTTTCCATCGAGATGCTTGTCCCCTCCGTAGTCGTACGAAAGTAGACGCCACGGCCAAAGCCGGGCAGTCACTACAAAGCAGACGCCACGGCCAAAGCCGGGCAATCCCTACAAATGCAGTTGATACTCGCGAAAGCGACCAACATGCCCAATGCAGTTGATACTCGCGAAAGCGACCAACATGCTTAGGAACGTATAAGTACAGTTGAGACGCAAATCTGACTGCCTCGGCCAATCCGGGAGTGGCAGAGGAAGCGATCAATATGTCTACAGATACGAATGCAGTCGAGCCGTAACCTCGATTACCTCGGCCAGAGCCGGGAGCGACGGGGAAACGACCGATATGCTAACATGTTTACAACAACAGTTGGGAAGCGCAAATCTGACCGCCTCGGCCAGACCGGGAGTGGAGGAGGAAGCGACCGACATGCCAACATGTTGCTGAGCAAATTGGGAAACGTGAATCTTGCTACCTCGTCCTGTTCAGGGGCAGCAGAGGGCACGACCAATATGCTAAAAACGTTAAGTACAGTTGAGATACGCAATCTAACTGCCTCGGCCAAGCCGAAGGTAAGAACGAAAAAGCACTCAATATGTTTAAAAACGTAAGAAGACAACTGAATGGAGGATGAGATCAAAGCCTCGGCCAAGCCGAAGGCAAATAAACAAACTTCATTAAAAATGTTTACAAGTGAGACAAAATAAAGTTGACGGGCGTCCTCATAGGGATAGCCTAAACTCAACCTACCAAAGTTTAACAAAAAAGAAGGAACAACAAAAATTACAAGATTAAGACATGAAGCGCCAAAAGGATGGCAGGGAGGAAAGGCTCAAAAGTTGGCCCCCAAACAACTGAAGCTGTCCGAAGGGCCAGGTGAGTCTGGTGATGACCGCCCGTCTCCCTATGCTTGTTGCCGCTTGCCACCAGCAGCAGCAGCACCACCACCGTCGGTGGACGGCTCAGAGGACGACTTGGCAGCTTCACGTGCCTTTGCCTTCTCAGCCTCCTCTCTAGCCTCCTTCACCTTAGCATCATGGGCCGCCTTGGCCGCAGCTTCCTGAGCAGCCTTGGCCGCCTTTGCCTCAGCCGCGGCCTTGGCCTCCTCAGCAGTCGCCTTCTCATCCAGAAGGCGGTCAAAATCTTGCCACGGAAAAGTGCCTTCCGGAAGGAGCTCCTTAATCGCATCCCTTGTAGCATCTTCAGCTTGGTCCCGGTACCGGGCACACATTTCAGGGATGATGACGGTTTTTAGCACCTCAATATCCTTCTCCCTCTGAGCAAGGATAGCCTTTGTGCCCTTGTGCTCCTTCGCCTCGGCCAAATGCAGGGTCTTCCATCTTTCCCTCTGCTCAACCATGGCCTTATAACCGCCCTCAAGTTTGTTTTTCTCCGCCCGTAACTTAGCGGCATCGGCCAACGCGGACTCAACCTTAGCTCTCTCGGCCAGGACCGCCTTCTCAGCGTCCTCCTTAAGCTTTCGCTCAGCGAAGAAGTCCAGCTTCGCCTTCCCGGCCTCCCCCTTGGAAGCGGCAAGCACAAGCTTAAGCCGTTTGAGCGCAGGGGCAGTTTGAGCCACGAGCTGTTCTTGCTTGATAAGATGAGTGCCGACAACCTCGGCCCACTTCACCAGCCTTTTGGCCAACCTTATGCCGTCCGCCCTGAGCTGAACGAAGGAAGCCTTCTCGGACGAGGCGTCGGCGGCGACATTTTTTTCGCCCATCTGCACAGGCTGCTTCTCCTACTGCCGTTCGGTTAAAGAAACAGCTGGCGACGGTTGATCTATAAAAAACGCAGACAAAGTGTCCATGTCAACATTCATCGACATATCAGAAAACCTGTCATCAGGAATGCATAAGGAACCTGCTAAATCCGAGCCATGGGTTAGATCCGTACCAGTCTTGGCCTTCTTGGATAGAGGGCCGGCTGACCCCTTCTCTTTCCCTGCCTCGGTAACAGCAGCAGCAGGCATTGTTTCTTTCCTCTTATTTGAAGGAGGAGGACCCTCCAGAACGGTGAGATCCTCGTCAACAGTGACGACCTCCTTATCTTTTTGGACTATGGGGGTTGGAGTTGACGTCGTAGCCGCCGTAGACGTTGCTTTTGGTCTCCGGCGCGGCACGTTACCGCCAATCTCTGCTTGAGTCGCCCCAACGTCCATTGCTTTCAACACCTGCTCCATGAGTTCGTGCGGGGCCTGCCTGCGATCACGCGACGCGGCCTTAGGGTGCAGTTGAACAACTCTCCTGTCCTAGTCAAGTCCCAACTTGTTTAGGATGGAGACAGAGAGATCCCGGCCAAATCGATCTGCAAGAAACAAAGCAAGAGTTAAGCGAAAGAAGTAAACCGAGGCTCAAATATCAAAGCATAAAAGCAAAAGTGGGCCTCATACCGACCCCACTCACCTTGGCTAAGGGCCGGTATGAGGCCGACGTGACAAAGCGGCTCGTCTTGAAGGACGATCTGCGTCGGAGGCATCCATCCCTTCGGCGTGCCATCCTTCTCGGCCGCGAACATGCTCATCGCCCGCACTTCGTCGTCTTTAAGATAGACCTTCTTGGCGTCCATCTTAATCTTATTACGGGAGACATATCTTTCATGCTCCCCCTGACTCTCACACCGCAAATTGACGTGGCGCTGGAAGGACCGGGGCAGTGGATAGTCCTCCGGAACCTCGACATATACCCACCGCCCCTTCCAGTCTTTGCAGGATGTCAGCTTAGAGACGGTCACGTAACCCGGCTCGGTCTGCACGCTGTACCACCCCATGACGCCTTGGGTGGACTGCCGAAGATGGTGGAGCCGGCGGAAGAGGTTCACCGTTGGGGTCTCCCCCTTAAAGAGACATAACCACACGAAGCCAATAATCGTCCTAATGGCCAACGGATGCAGTTGAGCCACGGCAACATTCATGGCCTTGATTATGGCCGAGACGTGTGGGTTAAGAGGAAAACGGAGCCCATACTCCAAATGCCTAATATACACGCCTATTCAACCTTCGGGAGGGCAACAGATTGCCTGATCACCCACAGGGGCAATGATTCTATACCCCCTGCCGAAGTTGTAGTGGTCTTCGAAAAGTTCAGGCCCGGCGGCACGAGCGAACTTGTTTGTCCAAACAAGATCATCAGGTTTTATCGAGCAGGCTTCGCCGTGCCACAAGTAGTGCGGCCTCACTGAATCAGATTGCGTCTTCTCCTCCTCCTCATCATCAAAACCCTCGAGATATTTCTCGTCGATTTCAGGAGAAGACGACTTGCGACCCCCGAACCCAACCGGGGTGACAACCAGTGGCTCCTGTTCATCAGGACGCGGCGGTTCGCCCCCCGGGGTTGAGGTACTAGGAGCGTCAGCAGCAGACATGATGGCAACGAATACTTAACAAATAAAAGTTGGGGAAGAATTTATTTTTACCTTGAAAGAAAGTGTTACGCCGAGTAACGCTTCGAAAATTAGAGAGAGGAAACGCTTCGAAAACTAGAGAGAAGAAATTTTTTTGAAAAGAAGAAGTTTGCGGAACAATTTGAGGGGCATACTGCTCTATTTATAGAGCAAAGCCCATTCAGTGGACCAATCAGAGCAAAGCCCATGAAGCGTCCACCAATCAACACCAAGCCACGTGTCAAGCATGCAGCCATGGAATGTTAATCGACATACAGTGATCCATCTTCTTCGACACGCTCCTTGGTATCGACTTGCCAACGGTCAGCTGATCAACCAAGCTTGGCAGCACCGGCCGGGGGTAATCAAAAGCACACGGCACTCCCAACCTTGGTCTCAGATAGCGCCATTTCCTTTTCTACATTCGATGTCCATTACTTAACAATGTGGAGAGGGGATATGGTACGGCCTGAACAGGACCAAGCCGAGGAAGAAGTTCGACATACGCAGAATACGCTCAACAAGCATCGAAGGTCCATACCACGGCATAGACTACGCTGGGGGTAAATTGATGGGGCATATTCTGCACCCGCTGACCGAGTCAACATATTGACCAAGGTCAAAGCCAAAAGACAACAAGTGAAGGGAAAAACATCCTAACCGACAAAGCCTGTCGGCCTGTCACTTGGGTCTCGGCTCGACAACCAGTCGGCCGAGAGGCATGTTAGCATACTCACATCCAGTCCCCTCGACATGGAGTCAACCAGGCCTGCCGGCCTGTCATGGGTCCCTCGGCCGAGGGTAAGACAGTCTTTCCGCCTGCTACGCCACTTGGCCACTTGGCCACTACGTGACAAAAGGTGAAAGTCTATAAATACTCCACATCTCTCATTGAGAAACTAACTGGAAATCTGGTATAAACTCCCTTATCTCTCTACAATACACTTTGCCAAGTTAAACATACAACTTATCTCTCTAAGTTTACTGACTTGAGCGTCGGAGTGAGTACGCTCGGCCCCAAGCCGAGCCCTCAGTTTGTTCATCTTTACAGGAGATAGTGAAAGGAAGAGACGAGCAACGACATCATTCCACAAGCTCAAGTGGTCACAATCCTGCTCCGGAATTATACCCGGAACAAATCTTATTAAATTCATCTTTTACTTTATTGCAATTAGTTTAGAAATCAAACAAAACCAATCTTCAAGAAAACTTTTACCTTAAGACGAACTTAGATAAAACAAACTAGATAATTACCGCCTCCATGTGCATACGATACCTGTCTTACCACTAGCTATTTGTTAGTAGTATTGTAGGTTTACTTTGATTAAGGTTGTACGACTTTAGCCTTATCAGTACTACAATATAATCGTAGCACAAAAAAAAAGGATGAGACATGCCGGAGAGGTGGGAAAAGGGTGAGGGCGAGGGGAAGGGGAAACATCCCTCCGACACCACCCTGAAACGCACAAAGCAGGACCACGCATCAAAGAAGAGCGGCCTCTGGGACGATCAGAGCGCCAGCACGACATAAACACAAAAGGGTGAAAGGCGCCGATGGCCGATGACTTGCATGGGTATTTTTTTTTGAATAAAACTACAAATTGTAAAACTCGTTAACCCGATTGTAATTAAAAAAAAATAGAATATAATCCTAAGATATATTTTGTATGGCCAAATGATGTACTCCCTCTCTTTTATAGTACAATAATTCTTTTATATTGTTTTTGTTTGCTCTTAATCCGGAGTTTAACTATGATTTTCGTTTATATATAGTTATTTGTCGATTGAAATTTTATGTATATTAATGAAATACTTATCTCCAACAAATGCAAACATTGTAATACTACATCATAATTATCTATCATTTTTAACTATTAACGGTCAAGTATTAACAATTTGACCCTAAAAAGTATTGCGGAAAATCTTTCTTGAGAAACAAAACTCTATCAACACAATAGGACAGAAGTTTATATACAAAGTAACAATTAACCTTGTGTTAATAAAAATTTGGATTAAAATTAGAATTGATATTACTTCTGTCTCGTTATTTGTTACCTTTAATTTTAACGTGGCACAAAAATCAAGACGAGAGGAGAAGCTATTTGAAGAGTAATTAATGAATGACAAGTGGATAATAGCGTAATTGGAAGAACGAATTACCCATAAAAAAACTTCATAATATAAAAAGGTAAACAATTGAATGAAACATCCTAAAATGGGATAGGTAAGCAAATAATCGGGACGGAAATCAAAAGTGATAACTATGGATGACAATGGGTCCACGTCCAGGTCCAAATTCGTCAAGTTGAGCGCTAATAAAGCGAGTATGGCTGTATCACTGTATGGGTCTCATGTTTGGACTTGATGGATATGGGTTTGGGTCTTAATGTCTAGGCCAAACAAATCTTTGTCGACTTGATTTCAACATGTTCAGGGTGTAGGTGTCGGTGTAGGTTTTGTGAAACCTAACCATTGACCATTGTCATTTTAACACCCTCATATTCCAAGTGCCTTACCAGGACCACTCAGGTATAAGGACGCTACCATCTCGGTTACCCGAGGCATGATAATCATAAGACAATAACGAAACAACTTTAAATAATATAAGTTTAGTGAAGGGTTACAACTGAAACCAAATATCAAAATACGATACATGTTCTCAAAACCAACTGTCTACTGAGTTAACTGAAAAGTTATAAAACTAGTAAAGCTACAGCGGAAGACTTCTATCGTCAGACGGTGGCACATCCCAAACTATCCCAAGACTCAACTCAAACTCGCTCAATTCGCTCACCATCCCCGAATGGATCACCGCAGGTTTTACAAAACAACAACCGGGTTCAGTACTAATCACACAACTTATATATATCAACAATACGATAAATGCACGCCTTACACCGTCACACACACACAATCACACCGGTCCCATCAATCTCAATCACCGATCGTCCACTGGACCAGACCCCGCCAAATGGGGGACCGCAGCCGTACCCACCAAATCCTCGCTCCTCATATTGAGCGATAACCCTGTCCATTAATGTGCACATCCCCTTCCGTGGCGGGTTCCACGAAGGGCGAAACTAGGGCGTGAAGCCACTCCCGCAAGTGACTCCACTCAGCCGAGAACGCATCTCGAGAACCAAAGACAACCAATCATAATCACAGCCGTCACAATACAATTACGATTATTAAACAATCAATCTCAACACATCAACAATCATCTTATTATGGGACTAATATTGAGTAGGAAATCCTACCTGGAAAGCACAACAATCAGACGGTCTCTACAGCTGTATCAAAAAACCTCTTCTACAAATCCTCCTCCTATCATACATACACATAATCACTACCAATCATTATCTACAACAAAACCCCCAAATCCCCATATTAGGGTTTAACCAACTTAAAGGAAATACTGTAAAAACGGTACATAGATCTTACCCTCGACGCAAGGATTTCAACGGTATAACGAAAGGTGAAATCCGACCTTCCAAACTCCGGGATTTGCTAACAATGCGATTAAAGCGAAGAACGTACTTTGTTTTCTCTCTTGACAGTAATTTAGGTTTTGAAAAGTGTTTAAGAACAATGACGGAAAAGATTATATACCTTAATCGCATAATTAACAAAACCCGAGAAATAACTCCCCGTAAACCGGCTACTCGATCGAGTAGCTAAGGTACTCGATCGAGTGCCCCCTTACTCGATCGAGTATCTTAGTTACTCGATCGAGTACCCAACAGGTCAGAAACTATTTTAAAACGCAACTCACCCTTACTCGAAAGAGAAAGGCCTACTCGATAGAGTACCCAGAGACTCATAAATTCGTAGTATTACAGTCATCCCTAATAATAATAATCCACAACTATAATTTAGGTTAATTTATTTATTTTTGAATCAATAGTCATAATTTTGATGAACAACAACTCTCCCGTAGGACCGTCCTATAGCATAGGACTGGCCCAAAAGAAGTATAACCCAAAATTAAAATTTTATTTTATTTATATTATAACTTTAATTTGATAATCCGACATCTTATAATGAATACCGTCGCATTTAGATATGCTAGTTATCAATATAAAATATTAGGTTATCAAAATAAAATTTGTGTTTGATGAAATACTAAAAGTCTTATGTAGAAAATGGTCTTACACAACAATCTGTGTTTGATGAAATACTAAAAGTCTAAAGGGTTATTGCATAACAATAATCCATCATATTGGTGGTTTGCAATAATCACTCCATCCTATCAACAATCTCAATTAAATCCAACTTAAACACCGTACCTTCTAATAACAAACCATCTGATATTTTGTGATATTTATGTGTATCAAATAAACCAAGTTCTTGATTCTTTATTTGAAAATATTACACATAAACTTCACATATACCAACTAGGTTGTCCAAAAACTATCAAATATTCCAACATAAACTTCAAAAAATGTCAGTTGGTTCGTTATTAGAAGGTATGATGTTTAGGTCGGATTTAATTGGAATTATTGATAAGATGAAATGATTATTGGAGACCACCAATATAATGGATTATTATTATGAAATAACCTAAGTCTAAAACCTACTTCTTATTTATTATTTTGAGAACAACCCTAAACATTACCAAAAAGACACAAAACCATGAAGTCCAAAACACAAATTGTCCCAACCTACCTTTAACTCTAACCAATCAATTTTCCAAATAGGTCGTCTTTCTTTATACGCTCATTTTTGTCTAAAAGTTTCAAATAGGGGATATGTGACCCAGTTTAAATGGTTATTTTACCTTTAAAATGTGATATAGTTTAATTGACCACATATTGCCATAAAAATAATCACATAATGTGACACCCCCATACTCCAAGTGCCTTACCAGGACCACTTAAGGTATAAGAATGTCACCATCTCGGTTACCCGAGGCAATGATAATCAAATGACAATGAAGAAACATAATTTAAATAACAATATAGTTTAAAGTGATTACATGATCAAAACCAAAACTGTTAAACTGAAATACAAGATTCTCGACGGTCTCATCGCTAAAACTATCAAAGCTATAAAACATCGTCGACACGGCGGAAGACTTCTAATCGTCACGTGATGACTCATCCCAGCCTATCCCATACGCGTCATATCATACCCGCTCAATAATCGCTCACCACCCCGAATGGATCACCACGTTTTTAAAACATTTAAACGGGGCCAATTACTAATTACACGATACAAACCAACATGAAGCAAATACCAAGCAGCTCAATCAACACATCAATCCCCGGTCTCCATCATCAATCTCCACACAATCGACTACACACTAAAGTGTGTAGCCCCGCTGCAGTACCCATCGCAATGTACTCCACACCGCTGATGGGGGACCGCAGCCGTTCCCACCTAAGCCCCGCTCATCTCATCGAGCGATAAACCCATGTTCCTTAATGTGCACATCCCTCCTGTGGCGGGTTCCACAGGAGGCGAATCAAGGGCGTGAAGCCACTCCCGCAAGTGACTCCACTCAGCCAGGGACGCACCCCGAAGAACACAGACAGATAAAACAAGAACACAACACAAAATCAACAACCGTCTGAAACAATCAACAATATGAAATCACAACCGTCTGAATCAATCAACAATCACTAACTACAGCACAATCACCACACACATCATGTAACTAATACTGAGTAGGGAAACCCTACCTGGAATGCAATCACTATTCAGACGATCTAGCAGCTGTCTCAAAATCTTTCTTCTATGAACCCTCCTCCTATACACATATTCATACAATCACTACCACAACAATATAATCATAAAACCCCCAATTCCCAAATTAGGGTTTAACCAAAACTACCCAAATGCTATAAAAAAGATATGTAAGACTTACCCTTGACGCAAGGATCACAATGATATCAAGAACGAATGAAACCGACTCCTCTAGCTCCGGGATTTGTCAATAAAGCGGAAGAACAAGGCAACGTAGGATGAATTCTATCTTTATCAATAGATTAGGTTTGCAAAAGTGTTTAGGAAGATGACGAAAAGTTATTAAATATTAATCCGCCTTATTAACAAAACCCGTCAAATATCACCCAAAGACCGACTTACTCGATCGAGTAAGTCTCGTACTCGATCGAGTGCCAAGGCTACTCGATCGAGTACCCTATAGGCAGAATACTGTTTCGTTACTCAAACATACTTACTCGACAGAGTAAGCCCACTCGGTAGAGTACCCAAAGACTCGTAAAACCGTAGTATTACACATAAAGTCGTTTAAAGACTTCAAACGGAGTCTCCGTCTAAAACTAGAATTAGTATTTTCTAAAATCCACAACCAAAGCCAATTGGGATTAGACCTAGTAAATTGACCCGACTCGAATGACTCGATCCGAATTCGACCAACACCCGAAATCACGACCCGAACATGACCCAAGCCCGAATTGACCCGACTCAGTATATGTCAAACTAATTATTATCCACAAATAACTTAATACTAGTTGACCCAAAAATTACCCAAATCGAAGTATACTAACCCGAAATTGACCCAACCCTGATTCGGTTAACCTGTTTTCTAGGTCTAATTGAGATCCCCTTCAAAAGGGCAACTTAGCCAACCCAAAACAAAACTCATTACACCAAACTAGATTACATCCAATTACATCAAATTACATTAAAACATGATATTGTTAAGACAACACAACCGATAAAATCTCAAAAACACACAAAACTTTCACAAAAAAGAAGACGAGAAAATCACAAAAATGGTGTTGAACAGCCAAGTGGTGGTAGCAGTTGCAAATGTATCAGCAAATGTATGCCAATACATAGCTTGTAATCCAGAACATCTAAGTAGTAATCAAGTTTTAGATCTTTTATTTTGTTTCCCTTTTCAACAATTTCGTCGTTTATCTCTCTGTTTAACTACTTTCTTTTGTTTTCCTTATTCTTCTGATCCTCTTTTTTACCCTTCTTCTTCACCTTCTTCATCTTCTTCTTCTTCATCAGATGATGATGATGATGATGTTTCTGGGTATGTTGATTTTCACTCTGATTGATGTTTTTGTTGATTACCCAGATGGTTTTGTACAGGATTATGTTGTAAAGTTTTGATTTTTATGATAAACTTGGTATCTTTTGTAGATTTCTTGTAGATTTTTCGGGTTTTGTATCATCATTCTTGATTAATGAGAAATTGGGGATTTACTATGATCTGGATTTGTTCTGTTTTGATCGATTTTATTGATTATTGATGAATAGCAATTGGTTTTGTGTTATACTGTTAAAATAATTTGATTGAATTGAATATTTTTAATGCTCTAATGATGTTGATGAACATTCTTGCTACTGTTGTGCTCCAATTTTCAGAAAGTTGGGAACTTTTTCTTTTCAGAAATTGTTATATTTGCTGGATAGATATGTTGGGAAATTAGCGACAATCTTCCGTAACTAAAGCTGGACTTTTGGTCCATATCGAATTTCATTGAAACGATTCTGTGTTTATGATTCATAAAAACTATGATCAAAGAATGAGGGGAGCCTTGCTTATCTATTTTTGATTAGAATGTACTTGTCTTAATAGTTTATTTAACTTTTTTTATTCTTTGTGAGGGGTATTTTAATCAAAGGTAAAGAAATGACTGGGACGGGGGGAGGGAGTATAATGGTTACTCAAGATCAAGCATAGAGTTATGTCCTGTACTATGATTATGATTCGAAGCTTGCATTGTGACATTGTGTTGGGATCTCAGGTGTGGGGACCTTGGCGAGCTAAATCCTTGTAGCTAATTGTATCCCAGAGTCTGGCATGTATCATATGAAAGTTGTTGTCTTGTCCTTGGTAGTGTCTGTGATTTGTTCTTATGATATGCATTGTGAGTCTGCAAGCAACCTTCGTGGTAGCTTGTCGATTCTAGAGGTTTGATATGCAAGATTAGGAACTTTCCATTAACTTGGTCATGCCAGGAAGTCGGGAACCATCGTATATTGGAAATGAAATGTCTTCAAATTGGCTGCATTTAGTTTTTTGTCATTGTCATTATTATGTTCCTCATCTTACAGCTGCAAGTCTGCAACCCCCGAAATTCAGGCCATTTTTGAAGTAGAAATGGAATTGTTCCGATATTGATATTGAAAAAACTGTCATTTACTCATTTCCGGTGAGCTTTGGGGACAAATAATATCCACAGCTTCGTGAACTCGACTTAAATTGTCTACAGGTTTTATAGTTGTAGGGAGGAAATTTGTCCCCAGCATTCGTTTTCTGAGTACTCAGCGGAAGGTTACAATTTAGTATTGTCGATTTCGAATGATGATGTTTTACACTTTACTGTCTGTCTGTAAATTTCTCTTTGATTGGCAACATCAGACCAGTTGCACACTGGTGTGATGAAGAAGCCTGATCTATCAGTTACTGGGAATTCAGCTCTCTTTGTCTCCTACTCTTGTAAGTTTGCGCCGCCAATCTGTCTTCTGTCATGTTTGTTCGTCTTCCCCACCCAATCACTCGTAGGCTCATAGCTTCTTCCACACACCGACTCACCGAGATCATCATTTTGTACCTTTCGGATTCCTGCACGTGATCCTCATTCTCAGGTCAATTGACGCTGATGGAACAGCCAATATCGCATGTGCTTCACATTGGCTTTAAAAGGACCGTTATTGATGTCTCGAGGGGTTATCTAATTTAACCAAAGGTCTTGAGTTCGATTTGGCTTAGAATGTACCGAAAATTTACCAACTTGTTTAGTTAAGGCTTATCTTGGAACCAAAGTGGCTTGAGTGTAGTGGAGTGCGGGAGTGCCTCAAAGCGTTGCAATGGCAACGAATTGAGAGGTCCCGGGTTCGACTCCCTACACGGAGTCTTTCATGATTCTGTCATCCTAAAGGATGTCTTACACAGACACGCGTGGTTTGGGGTGTGCAGATGTGTCGGGGGGGAGTTCAACCCCTCAAAAAAAAAAAAAAAAAAAGGCTTATCTTGGCCTTCATTTCGTGTGGAAAAGGTGCATCGCAGCCTCACAGGTTTGAAGTGGTCAACTTGGTTGATATTTCAACATTCAAGGCTGCTTGTCAATTTAAGTTGCGCACATAGACTCGTGCATGGATTACAGACATATCGTAAATTATAGTATAAGACTGTCGTATAATATGATCACATAAAAAGTGATCATTTAATGATAAGAAGTTACTCCGTATCAATTTTTGACATAAAATGATATCGGGTGTATCATAGGAGTACAATACACGATAACTACTGACAGCATCTAATTGGACAATTTATGGATTATACAACCATTTACACATTAAAAACATAAATTTTGAATTAGCTCAGAAAAAATACATGTAAGCTCGAATTCTTATAACTTGGTTGTACAATGTTTATGATACAACTGGATGTATAATCCTATTTATGCTAATTGGACGATGAATTGTACTATGAAGTCAGCTTTATACGACTGCATATACAATTCAGGGAATTTAGTAGCATTGTCATTTAATTTTGGGACCCATGTCTTACCATGGATGGCTCCGGAAATGGTGCACCTTTGATGTTAATGATTACCGCAAGATACTCCTTTAAATCATCCTATCCAATTGAATTTTATCCACATAGTTTCTCTAGAAAGTAAAACTTGAGTAGAAACCAAGTTATTCCGAAGTATAGTACTCCCTTCGTCGGGTCAATTGTTGTTCTTTGGTTTTGACACAAAGACCAAAAAAAGAGAAGGAGATCAATTATTAAATGACAAGTGAACCAAATTGAATGTGAATGATCAAACTGTTCATCAAATGCATTCCTAAAATAGAAAGGACAACATTTAAATGAGACACCCAAAATATAATATGACGACAAATGATCGAGACAGAGGGAGTACACATTTTTCCCATTTAGATGTTTCACATCCGATTTACATTTTTTTTTTCTAGTGACAAATCAGGAGCTTGATATAAACTACGTTGATCGGAAAAGTCATAAGATATAGATAGTGAAACACGAGATGAGAGACAAGAATAACACAAAGAGTATGCACAAATTCTTCCTTGTGACGGAGATACCCGTCGCAAGCTTGCGACGGGTCAAATATATATCATATTGCATTATATGGGTACCGGGTCCATTAGTGTAGTTGATAAGAAAAGGACGGCTGTTTGGGTCTTGCGCCATAAGCTACTAATATAATAATCCATAGCTTGTACTTACAACATTATTTAATCCTAATTATTTGCAATAAACACATCAACCATTAAATGCAACCTTCTCCCACACTGCTCACTTCTCACCATCTAAATCTTAATTTCCATTCATTCCCTCTCTATTTGCTACCATTTAGATTTTAGGATCTCTAAACAATTGCATTTTTAACATTCAAAAAATTCCGTTCATAAAAAAAATGGCGGACGGTGACATAGGTGATGATGCCATAACTCACGGTGCACTAACTGTTCAACCAATGGAGGTCAAAAATGATGTTGAAGTCATAATTTATCAAGTTTTGACGGAAAATACGATGAGTAAAAAGGTATGTATTGTTAGTTTTTTTTTGTCGAGAATTTACTGCATATTATCATCATTATTATCACTACTATTATCATATACATATTATCATCATTATTATCATTACTATTATCATATGGAACAACTTAACATAAATCAAATACTAAGATTTTCGACGGTATTATTTATGTTGTGAATGAGTTAATATTTTGTTCAATATGTTATTGTCATCTCACAATGTATATTGGTGTATAGGTTTTTGACTGTAGTATTTAAACATAAGTCTGTAGGTGTGATGTCCATATCTTTGTGTTTATGTCACCATTTCAACTATTTTAGTTACAGATCTTCAAAGGCAAATATTGTCGTATGTCATATATTAATGTCTCTACTTTTAGTGTTAATGTCAACCTGTGAACTGCAGAACAACATATTATTAATAGACACAAGTTGTTGTATATCTAACTAATGTGCCTACTTTTAGTACTAATGTCGTCCTGTGAAATAGCACGTGTTGAATATCAAACTAATAATGTTTATAATTTTCGACCTAATGTATCTTTGTCAACTAAAACATGTCACCTTGTGAACTGCAAAACAACAAATTAAATAATTACAAATACATGTTGTATATCTAACTAATGTCTCTACTTTTAGTACTAATGTTTCTAGTTTTAGTACTAATGTCACCCTGACAAACATATTATACCAGACAATTTAAAAGCATATGTTGAATATCAAACTAATAATGTTTATACTTTCGACCTAATGTCACCCTGTCAAATACGTACACAGACAATTTAAAGGCACGTGTTCCAAATCAAATTAATAATGTATATCCTTTTCGACCTAATGTCACCATGTCAACTAAAGTAGGTCAGATAATGTAAATGAACTGTCTGTTTTATATCTCATCAATGTCTATACTTTTAGTGGTAATGTCTCCCTGTAATTTGTCTGTAGGTACAGATTATTCGAAGTCACTATTGGGAATGAAAGGAGAAAAATGGGAACACATATACGAGATTTCTATAAAAGACATTTATATGATCTTGGTTTCAGCATTAAAAAGGCAACTTCTCCCAGAGTGGGTGGGCATATGGCACACCCTTTCTCGAGAGATACTTTGTATGCTCATGCGAAGGTGTGTATGGGAACTGTAATAGGCAAGCGGAGAACGGTAATAATCAATTGAGGAATGCGGCAATCACACAATGTCAATACAAAGCCAGCCTAAGGACACATATTTCAATTGGTCGTTTAATGTAGCGAATTAATGTGACCATCATTGCACAATTTGTTAGCACATTTAAATGCTAACATAATGAATAAGCATGTCGACTCGTATTGCATTTTTCTATTTTACAAAGGGGATTTACAAAGTGCATATACAATTCAAGTAATGTTACTATTTCTAATTCTAATGTCTTCATTCTTGCACAATATGATACCATATACAATCTGGTTTATATGTTACCATTTCGAATTCTAATGTCTTTATTCTTGCTTAATATGTATTCATTTCAAAATAGGTAACATAATAGATCAATATGTAAACAACTGGCATTTTTTCCATTGTATGGAACCAATTCAGTCTATGTATTTCTCATGACATAGAGTTTGTGAGTCAAGTTGCCACTGTTGGAAAATATGTTATCATATACGATTTGTAACATAATTGTAAAAATTATAAACCATTGACTTCATGTACGTCATCATTTCCATAAATTCGAATATGGATATAAATATGCCCAATTAGTTGACATCTTTTTAGAAAATGTCACCATTCCTTAACATGATACATATTGACAAACATTGGGAACAATTGTTCAGAAGCAAATTTCTAATAATGTCCAATTAGCTAAGGGGCAACACAAAATATGTCAAACACACAATCCACATGTGACGTCCTAAAATAAGTTTAAAGAGGATGTTCAAAGAGAATAATAATATTATAGAACCACAAATAACGTCCAAATTAAGACCATAAACAAGATCCAAAATAAGGCCAATCAGCACGTCCAAAATTAACCCGCCAAGCGTGACATTACTTCTTTAGGCGAGCGCCTATCCTCTTCTTGTTCATCTTCATCTGTTGCAGCCTCACTTTTCTCCCATTCCTCTTCATCTGACAAAAGCTCTTCCTCATATTCAACAATAACAACCTTGCCCTCGCCTTTGTTGCTCGTTGCCCCTAAACTGAAAGTCACCTTCTTCATCCTCCCATTCGGCTCTTCTTCAACAACAACACATGTCCAAATACATACCCAACACCTACCTACATTTTCAACAAAATTAACCACATATTAAGTTAAAAAACCATATAAAAACTAGTTTCATTTTAAGACAAATTGTTACCATTACAACTGTAAAACAATGAAATCTAAAATGGTTACAAATAACACATGCCTAAATCCATACCATGTACCTAATTTTACAAATAATGTTACCTACCTATATTTTGAATAAAATTCACAACACAATTACACTTGCCCCATTTACATAATCAGTTCTTAACTCAGCTACATTTTTAACCAAACTCACATGATAACTTAATAAACATGCAAACAATAATTCAATTTAACTTAACTTGTGACCATTTCATTTTCACAATCATCAATCTTAAACTGGTTACAAATAACACATTCGTAAATACCTAAGTTGTACCTATTTTAACAAACCTCGTGACCATTTCAATTATACATCAATAATTAACATACCATTAAATATACAATTATTAAACCACAAAAAAAAAATTAAAAAAATTAAATCGAAAAGAAGATTACTATAAGTTGTTAGTTTAACCAACAAAATTTACAACCATTAAGCAATAAAATCGAAAAAACCCAGATAAACTCTAGAAAATCAAGAAATTGAATAACAACAAATGATGCATTATTTGTCAACATGGATTTATGTGACCATTATTAAACCACCAACAAATAATAAACAAATATACTCACTGAAACCAACAAAAAATCTAAATTATACAGTTATTAAACCATTAATCAAGGAGGAGTAAACAATAAATCGAAATAAACCGAGATAAACCCTAAAAAATCAAGAAACTGAATAACAACAAAAGATGCATTATTACCTCCTCCATCTCCGGCGTTATCTACTGTCTTTGTCGCTCTTGTATTCTTTTTGACCGGTTGTCGTCTTGCTGCTTGTTTCGTCACCATTTTGTCACTATTTTCTGATAATGTTCACATATTAGGTTGATTTGTATGTAGATTTTGAAATTAGAGAGAATGAGAGATTTAGAGAGAATGAGGGACTTTTAGAGAGAATTAATCAAGATGAAAAATGACGTATAAAGTTTGATGGTAGGTTAATAGTCCACCTTTCAAATTTGTGGTAAATTGTGTGCCTTGGGAAGCAAGAGTATTAAATAATTTTTTAACCCAAAAATGTCTACTCAAGAGTCCCACCTGCACACTAACCATGCCCCCATCACATCTCTACCCGTTTTGCTTGGATTTGGTACTATCCGACCCGTCGCAACCTTGTGACGGATACCTCCGTCACAAGCAAGACGGACTGGTATGTATGATCACAATTTAAGATAATCACTTGATCACAATTTAAGATAGTCACTTGTATTCAGAAGTTCATTGGTTTGGGGCTTTGGGTTAAGGTATGGAGTATCATATTCGAGTTTTTGGGCTTTCCTCGAAAATGCTCCTACGGTCCTACTTCAGAGGCCACCTCCCCAGCCAAAAGATGCCAACCTAGATCTTTTCATTTAACTGTAACACCCCCATATACCAAGAAGCCTTAACAATACCTTCCCTAGTATATAAGGGCGTTACCATCTCGGTTGCCCGAGGACAGTAATAATTAAATGTCGATAAAAGAACGTTTATGTTATGTTACAAGTGATTTCAAACAACAGACGATATGAAAGATACAATTCAAAACTACTATCTACTATGTGAACTACTTCTGTCGTGACTCGTGATAGACTCGTCCCTCCAAGCACCCAGCTATGATCCAAACAACCACCTGCTAAGACTGACTGCTCACCATAGTGGATCACGTCAGACACAACAGAAACAAACAACAAAACAAAACCACACAAGGTCAGCAACTGAGGTAACAAACACACAAAAGCATACACAACACAAGTACAACAACACACACACTACACCTCCAACCAACCACCATCTCTGACTGCCCGAAGGTCCAGTCCTGCCAATGGGGGACTGCAGCCGTTCCCACCTAAGCCCCGCTCATCTATCCGAGCGATAAACCCATGTTCCTTAATGTGCACATCCCCTCCCGTGGCGGGTTCCACGGAGGGCGAACTAAGGGCGTGAATCCACTCCCGCTAGTGACTCCACTCAGCCGAGGGCGCACCTCGAGAACCACAGACAAACAACACAATCAACTGTACAACAACAAACACCAACTACTATACCAACACAACATTAACAACTACCACAACCAATCAACAATACTGACTCTACACCAACCAAACAACATCAACAGACACTCTAGACAATCAACAATACTGAGTAAGCGAACCTACATTTAGCAAACCGAAGCGATCCCGCGTCCGACCACAAGGTACCAATCAACCAAGCAAACCACCTATACAATTATTACAACCATCTATTACTATCACTACAAACCTAACTGAAAACAATGATGACGATGATGATGACTACGACATACTTATACAAAGCAATCCGGCGTCAAGACCGCTACCCGACTGAAGCATCCCATCCCCATGGTGTAAGCATCCTCAAAGGCCTCAAGGAAAGGGATTATGGTGGATGAGAAGTGGAATGACGGCATTTAGGTTTAGGAAGAAGGTGCGGAAATGATTTGGGATTTCACGATACACGATCTATAATTCCCCGCTGCAAACCCGTTACTCGATCGAGTAACCAACTTACTCGATCGAGTGACCCCCTACTCGATCGAGCCCCGAAGCTACTCGATCGAGTAGCCTCAACTAGATCGAGTAACACACAAACCAAAACTCACATTGTCACAAGTCATCACTCGTAAGGTTTCCGAAGGTCAAGATAGGTGTCTAAGGTCAGTCAACATCGGTCAACGTGTCCCTAAAAGGAGGGGTATTACAGTAACAGGAGAGGTTAAATGCCTTTTTAACAACGAATGACGAGGATAATTATTTGTCAACATTATTTTCTTATCCATTGTCCATGTTAAAAAAACATCCACCTTAAAACGAGTCAATATCATCTTCTAACCCCTATGTCTATTTCTTAGTAATTGCCTATAGATGGAAAGTTGGGGTTTTTAAAATTATGTAAAATCACCTAAGTTTTTTACGCTATATAGTTAAAGTTACAACATAATTATTTTATGTTCAAAATTAATCTTGTCCACCAATAAATACTAGTGTAGTTTCCGTGCTATAGCACGGTACTTTTTAGATTTATTTTATAAAGAGATATTATCAATTAAATTATTTGCATAAATGAAGTATACTTTTAATTTAATGTTATAATCTACTAAATATAATACCCCCTCTGTTTTTTTATATATGACTTTCTCACATTTCGAGACATTCCCTTCTCTCTTCAATATCTCCTAAAATATAAGACTAAATAATATGATATGTATACTCATATGAAAGAGCTTTTCGTAAGGAATTTAATGGTAACATTTTTATAATTTTTGAACAAATATATTTATCTAAATATTAAAGTCAAAGGCTTAACTCGTAAATGTAAAACGTCATATATTAAAAAATGGAGGGAGTATTAATAAGAGGTTGAAAAAAAAGTTTACTACCATAAGAAGACATTTTAAGTTAAGTTATTTTTTTACTATTAAAAATAACACAATAATTTTATACAGTTACATGCAACTAATTTATGACATTAATAGTACAATTATTAAGTTAGTTGTATAATTTTATTAAAACGCGTATTGACCTTAAAACGAAAAGCAGTAAAACTATTCCTCGCTTCGAAAAAGACGATTTACGAATTATTAAAATAATGTTTTCACTTTTTTATTTCTAATAGAAAATACATAAGTGTTTTTACATCCTTAAAAAAATAGTCCATATTACTAAGACAAAAATTTACATAATAAATAACTGATGATTTCTTACAAAAGAGGTAACATATAAATATAATATAAATTTAAATTTATACGAAATCAAGTTCACTCATCTAGCTTATAATATGACATGTAGAGTCCAAAATTATGGGCTATTAATAACTTTTACTTTGATAGATGAGATAGAAAAAGTGGGCTACGTATAAGGTCCACAATTTACAATCCATCAAATCTTGTTGTGTTAGTAGTATCCAGAAAAATAGGCTCAATTAAGAAGAAGTCTCTTTAGGCGGGAAAACTAAGAGAATTTTTATTCTCTTAGTAGTAGGGGGATGGGTGAAGAACCGTTTCTCCTTAAACAACTCAATCGTCCGGGAAGCTTTTATCAATTAATCATTCGAAAACAACACTTTCTCTTTGAAACATCACTCCAACCCTAGAAAATATAGCCTCCCGGTCTGCACTAATACTGTAGTACATACCAATCAAAACTCATTTTGTATTCGGCTTAACATCCATGACGGTTACATGTTTTCAAAACTCAAATTGTATCCATCGTAATGAGAGGAAATCTAAGCTCAAACCAGATCCATTAACCTAATAACGCATTATACCATAGCTTATCCAGTAACTTCTTTAATAAAAGTTAGCTTAACCACCACCAATTCCCCAAGTTTTTCGATTTCATCTTTATAATTTAAGATTTTCAATAAAAATAAACTAATAAATTTTTTATAATAAAATAATTCCAATAATATTATTTTCATTTTATATGACAATTATACGGATATAATTTGAATATGATGTAAATTTCACCAGTCCGGATCACCTGTCCCATAAGTTTGTCCCACTCCCTGTCCCATCCACAAAAATCCGACATGTGGCATAAAATAAAACAAAAAGGATAAACATCACGTGCATATTTTTCGTTCCATCTTCTTCCTCCTCTCAACCAAACTTAACTCCCTGCCTCATAAGTCATAATCCAGATAACCAACTCCATTATGATATCAACACTCCATCATCAATATTATCAACACTCCATCATCAATATTGCTCACCTCATATCACAAATAGGGATGTCAATTTCACCCGCATCCATCAAAACCCGATCCACCCGATCCTAAAAGATGGATGAAAACCCGATTTAAATGGATGGTGGATGGATGACGGATGAAACGGATGTGGATGACGGATGGGTTGGATGAAGAAATTCCACCCGCCATCCATCCATCACCCGATTTTATTATTTTTTATTTAATTTTTTTTACATATAACACATTATTAAGATATAAAATATTTAAATTTTCATATTTTTCTACTCTCAATATAAATATTTTGTAAGCCTACCGACTAGAAAGTTAAACTAAATTAATTATCTAACTTTATTTTTGTAGAGAAAAAAAAATCATCATTTTTTTAAACTTGAAATTATAAATGCACAACACCTGTTTATCACCCGATCCACCCGTTTCATCCATGGATGATGGATGGATGGATGACGGATGATATATTTCACGGATGACGGACGGGTTGGATGAGATTTTAAAAAGACGGATGGATGACGGATGAGGCTTCACCCGATCCGAACCCGATCCATTGACATCCCTAATCACAAATCAAACACCACGCACGAACTCGAAATCAAAACCAGAGTATTGCTTCAGCAGCAACAACCACCACATTCTCTGCCTCCTCACCCTAATTCACTAGAAGCAGCCCGTAATTGAGCTCATTCAAGGTTCGATTCCGGCCCCGAAATCAACCACCTCTTTCGCACCAACCACTTCGAGCGCCAAAAGCTGTTCTCGCTCACAGCCACCGCTGTGCCACCGGAATCAGAACCGCTTCTACCCATCTGGAGCCTAACACCAAACTCACTCCGCAACGCCACCTGCATTTTTGTGCGACAACCGTCCCACCACGGCACCACCACGACATCATCTATTCCGTCGCCACAACCAATTCGCAGCCACCAATTGTAGCCATTGAACCATTTTTACCCCTCTACTGCAATAAACTAGACCATTTTTATTAGAGCTGATCATGGGCCGGGCCTGTGCGGGCTTGGGCCGGGCCGAGATAATAAAAATGGCCCACGTGTGCGGGTTGGGCCGGACCGGGCCAAATGAGAGGGCCTGTTTAGCGAGCCCAAGCCCGACCCTTATGGGCTAAATCGGGCTGTTGGGCCTATATGGGCTTTTCGGGCCCTAAAATTTACGACTTACCGAACGAGATAAGTAGTATAATACCTTCAACTTTTACTTTAAATGTGCACTTAGTATAAAAAATCGTACAAAGTATGATGAAATACATATGAATTAATCTCCAAAAATAGAATAAAAGACAATCATCGACACATTATAATGCTTAATCATATCTAGTAGATACGATTTATGTTACGGGAACATCGCTTTTAAATCTCAATAAATATATACATGAGTTTATAAGGAATTATATATAAAATTTACGCTACTTAAACAAATTTTATAAGAAAAATATTCCTTAATTAATAAATATGGGCCGGGCCGGGCCAAAATTTGGGCGAAACGCTTGGCCCAAACCCGGCCCAAAAGTACATTGGGCTTTTTTGGGCCGGCCCATGGGCTTTTTTGGGCCAAAATAAAAGGCCCAAGCCCTTCAAAAAAGCGGACTGGGCCGAGTCGGGCCAATGGGCTTGGGCCATTTGATCACCTCTAATTTTTATCTTTAGTTAATTCTCGTTTTTACTACGATTCTTCGTCTATATGCAGAATAGAAGAGTACCATAAAAATAGGAAACTGAGCTTCGAAGGTACCTGTCCTCCTTCAACACCACACCACTCTTACCGAGTATTTTGTAAAAAACAAAGATTGTCTTTAAGAGGAGATCTGCGAAATTCTTTTATATCTTTTGATTATTATGATTTTGATTTTAAATGTTCATGAGAGAGATGGGGAAGAAGATGGAGTGCAGATGAATGAAAAATATGCACGTGATGTTTATCCTTTTTGTTTTATTTTATGCCACATGTTGGATTTTTGTGGATGGGACAGGAAGTGGGACAAATTTATGGGACAGGTGATCCGGACTGAAATTTCACACCTATTCCATCACCCACCACTACGAAAACTCTACCCATATCCACCCTAAATAAGACGAATATTGACAAGTCACTTATATGCACCACAGTATGAACCACACCCAACTCCGGTCTAATTCCAACCTTACACTAGTGATGGACAATTGAACACTAGACAAGCCATGCCCATGGGCCATGGTCACCCCCGTAGAAAAGAAAAGAAAATCAATAAAGAAAGCAAATTAATTAACGCAAATAAACTCCGATGAACATGAACACGAGCACATTCAACAACGCCAGTTACGCCACCATGGCTATCCCAACCACTTTCCGTACCTCTTCATTCCCGAACCTCTTTCTTCGCTTTCACTCTACTAATTTCTCTTTCCCATTTTACCCTCGACTTCCTCTTTCTCTCTCGTCTCCTTCCTTCTCATCAATGGCTTCCTCTTCTCGCTCCTCTCCTCAGGTATATTCCGCAATCATCATCATCTAGGGTTTTGAACTTTTGATTTTTGAATTTGAATTTGATTTTGATTTTGTGTTGTTTTAGGTTTTCGCTGCGAAAAATGTTGTCGACGATGTTGAAATCATTCAGCGTATACAATCTCATCAGGTATGTTTCTTATAAAGTTATAATTCGTCTAATTTGTGCAATTTTGATTTACGATAAGTATACAAGAGTTCGATATTACTGATGTTTAATTTCGCAACTTCATTGATGATCATCATATTTTCGTGTTTATATACATGAGTTGGTTATTACTTTATTTGATTCAATTGATTCAATTAACAGATGATACCCTCGAATCAGAATTATTAGTATCTATCAACTAAAATGTTCAGTCGTTTGCTATCTTAGCAATCAGTCAATTGCTCGGGTCGGGTCGAGTCGAGTCAAGGCGAATGTGTCAATTATAGTCAAGTGAGGACTCCTTCACGCCGGTTTCATGTTATATAATGGTTTCACACGAGATATCATACTTATTGTTGAGTCCTCCAAGCAATTGAAGCTGTGTTACTCTGACGTGTCTGTAAGTATGGGATGCGACACGGTGTCAGAGTATCGGATACGCAGTTTTCAATTTGTTGGTCTAAAATGAAGGGTGGAAGAGTCATGTCGTATTGGACACGCAACGTATCGGATATGCAATACGGCAGCTAAGTGAAGTATCAAAGTGACATAGAATAGAAGCAAGACAAGTAGATTACATTGCACAAGCTAAGTAGGGTTTTATCCTAACACTAATACGAAGTATAACTACAAAATGCTCCAACATCTCATTATTAGTTCTAGGATGAAATCTCATTTTGCTCGTGGATATTCCACCCCAATCATTTGCTTCAACATCTCATGACGAGTAGTTTAGTACTCTCTTTGATTCAATTGATTCATTACATTTGATCAAAGTACTAGTCACAAAAGAATAAAAATGTAATGCATAAAATGAGTTTGAGGGAATAGTGATTCGTAACGTATAATTAAAATACTCGTCACAAAAAAAGCAAAGAATTGGATGATTTGGAGGGAGTTGTAGTTATCTTTAGCATCTTCCTACTTCCAATAGCTTTTGGTTTAATAATTGTGTGTTTGATGGAGTTTGTGATTGTTTGCGGCAGGAGAAAGCAATGAGACTTCCGGCAGTGGAGGAAATTCGGACAGTGCTTGCTAATAGTACTCGCGGCGCACTATCTACTTTCTCTTATGTTAGTTTGCTACTTCACTCGTTTCTTTATTATTAATTTCGTTATGTTTAATTTGTTTTACATTGTTAGTGGTGGCAATGATGAGTTAAATAGAATTCAAATGGTTCATTAGAGTGTCTTGGCTTTCTATTGTCATTGTCTGGATGTGAGGTTGCATCAATGTGAGCTCGTTGCCGTATATTTTAGCATTAGGGTATTTTTAATGTTGTATCATCACTTCTTTCTGCTTATAACCTATTGTTACCTTAATTTAGTTAGTATGAATGTTCGTGGATTGAATTGAATTCTTGGACGGAATCAATTCCTTATGTTTTGGAGTGTCTCTGAAGTTGTAATGTAATTTGCAAAAATCTGATTTCATTTATGATGGATGGAGTCAAAGACTCACTATTTTGAAATTTCTGGATTTGTTGAAACAAAATCAAAATGACTTGTTAAAGTGACCCAGCTTCTTTATTGTGTAATAGAGCACTCAATGCAATTTTTGTTATGGATCAATTTGAAATAGCCTCTATGTGTTGTTAATACATAGGTAAGCATGCATACGTCTACCCCTTTGCCTCTTACCCTCCCATTTCAATGTTGTTACTGTGGTAGTATTGTGTTTTCATGTGCGTCTTTGAGGTCTCATGTTTCTGAAATTGTGCAGTTATCTGATGAAGTTATTCTAATGTACCAACACAAAAACTTTTATTTTTTTGCGAGCATTGGAAATGTGGAATGTAGATAGGGCCTAGGAGAGTCTTCTTTTCTTTAAATGTTTTTTTTAGCAGGTGCAATATCCCAAATGATTTTTGAAACATGATAAGAACAAACCGCCATAAGAAATGACTGTTGTTGTACATTAAAACTTCTTGTTGGCATGTCAGTTCTAATTTAATTCTTCAAGTTTTTATTTTTGTTATCTTTTTTGTGACATAAATTGGAATGAAAAAATCTTATAACCATCAACCGCCACCCTCTATGGCGGTTGTTTAGTATAAACCGCCATGTGGGATAACCATTCTTATGAATTTAAGTTTATTTTCAAGGTTTTTCTTGCTTGAAAACAAGATGACATTTCATTCGACACTCTTAAGTTTACAATCTCCACGTGAAATGTGTCCTTTGTCTTTCCCATAGGCAAATTCGATCGTACATGCCCCTTTTGATAGATATATAATATTTGGATCTTTATCGTAAATGTATACCTAAAAGCCCATTTTTGAAAGAAAAAAAGAGTAGAGAAGAGAGCAATGGCAGTGAAGTATCCAAATGTACCTTGTTTGTGAAACATTTGGTAGAGAAGGGAGGACACTATTCTCTGCGATTCTTTAAGAATCAGGTCCTTATTTCGTTTGAGAGATTTTGAAGGATGTTACTTTATCCCAAGTCTATCTTTTTGATGAATTCGGTATCTTGTTCTCCTTCCTTCCCATACTCGTCTATCTATGCCTGTTCAAATGGAGAAATTATTTCCCCCCCTGACCCCCTCCCCCTCCTGATAGGTATCCAAAGTGTAAGCGATTGTTATTTCTTTGCGTGAGATTGGTTTAATTCGTACACAGAATGAAAACCATGGAGTTTTTAATTGCTCTGTAATGCGCAGAAATATGATGGCTATCCATCTGGATCTATGGTTGACTTTGCTTGTGATGCCGATGGATCTCCTATCTTGGCAGTCAGCAGCCTAGCAGTTCATACCAAGGTTTGAATGATTGGAATTTCCTTTAACCTCAATCATATGTTTCAGAAGTTTTTCTTCTTCATTTGTGCATTCAGATGATCTATTAGTTTTTCTAAACCAACCGTTAAAAGTATGCCATTGTTAATATTTGGAGTTTCTAGACCATTAATGAAATTTAAAAGAAGTGTGTAGAGTGACACTTGCTTAGCATTTAGCGTGAAGAAACTATACAACTTTAATGTCTTGCTACTCAATGAATGATTGTGCGTCAGCTAGAGAGTTGGCACCCGCTGATTAAGAGGGTGCTCTTCTCTTACATAGTTACATGTACTCTTGGCAGTTGGCAATAAGCTCAAAGAAACCATGTAAAACTTCAATTTCTAGCTAAAATATCCATGATTATGAAACAGTTAAAGAGTTTATATTGACGTTATCCTGTTAAACATTCGTGACTCGTGATTCCCTCCCTTTCCTCCTGCTGGATATGAAAATTGTTCATGCCAATGCTTCAACAATCAACAGTATCTGAAGAATTCATTCACTTAAAGTCTTAAACAGGTTTAGGGCTTTGTCATGTACTCATGTGAGAAGGGAAAACCTCTTCCTCTTTGCTCTGAAGAATGAGTATTTGGTGGATGAGTCTATGATAGTCTTGAACATGGCATTACCTGAAACTATTTGTGGCTGCCTATACTCAATTCTTTGTTAGTGTTTGGTTTCTGTAGGACTCAAAAGTTCAGGGTCTCTTGTGGACGTCGAGGTTTTATGCTCTCATTGAGTTAATGATAAACATAATTTTGAAGAATATTCTATGCATCGACTAAGTGTGTCTTGCTTTTAGTGTTTTAGTGACCATTTTGTTTGCTGTTACGTTTGCTTGGTGATACCTTGAGCACTCATTTGTCATAATATTATAATCTACAATGCATTATGGTAAATTTCTCTGGATATATGGATTTTAAGTGAGCATATTTTGTCCCTCATTCATTACTAGAGATTTAGATTTAAGTAATGGCTATAGAGAGCATATGGCTGTTTACTCAATTGACAAATTGTTCTTTATTTTATTTTATTTTGAACTTTTTGAATTTTTATTTCATATCTCTACTGTTTCATTCAGGATCTTTTGGCAAATCCAAAGTGCTCACTGCTAATAGCAAAAGATCCAGATGACCGGACTGACCTAGTAATTACTCTACATGGTGATGCAGCTACTGTAAGAGCATAAAATTTGTGCTGTACTTACTTCTCTTAATAATCAGTTCTGAGACTGCGAGTTGTATATTTTGGCTCAAATCCTAAATCTTTTCTTAGGTTGCTCAAGGAGATGTAGAAGCTATTCGTAGCATCTACTTGGCTAAACATCCGAATGCATTCTGGGTATAACTTACACTATATTACACGCTTTTGGGGTTCATTTACTACTGTCTACGTAATTATTTTTTTATGATCTGCTAGATGGTACTAAACTTTAGAGCTTATGGGTGAAGGTCGACTTTGGTGATTTTCAATTTTTAAGGATCCAACCAAAAGTAGTTCGGTACGTATCAGGCGTCGCAACTGCGTTGTTGGGTTCTGGAGGTTAGTTGATATGGATTATCTTTTCTGTTCTTCTGTAGGTTTTGTTTATTCCATTTCTATTCTGACTTGAAAGTTGAAACTACTATGAAGATATGGTGTCTAACATTTAGTATAATATGTGACTTTAGTCTGATTACCCTTAGTGGGAACTGATCCTTTCATTGAATTAATATTTTGACAGAGTTTAGCAGCAAGGACTATAGTGCGGCAAAAGTTGACCCAATATCTCAGTTCTCTAAGCCTGTAGCGGTAGCGTATTATAACTTGTCTGTTTAACACGCTTATCAAGTTGACCCAATATCTGTTTGCATCTGAGTTCTGACAAACCACATCATTTTCCTGCCAGTCCCACATGAATAAAGATCACGAAGAGGACACAAAGTTAATTGTGGAACACTCAACAACTATTCCGGTAATTTCACACCTTTAACTACACACATTCAAAAAAACAACACATGGTTCTAAACTTCTAATGGTATTCATGTATAACTCCGCTCTGTAGTGCTTATTCTGGAATAAGCATCTTACAGACGTCATACTGTGAAGTAATTTTAACGTAGATTACTAATGGAGTAATGGAACAATGGAAAATTGGTACTCATGAGCTTTGTTTGATTATGGTTTACTTATGCAGGTGGAATCTGCTTACATACTAGATCTTGATCATCTAGGCTTCAATGTTAAGGTGACTTGCTCTTTCTGCTTTTATCGGTATATTCTCACATTGGCTGTTGTTCTTTTTTGAACTAGTCACCGTATGTCATGTACGTCTTCTTTTGAATTAGCCTACAGGTTAATTGTCTTTGGACTTCTGAGGCAGTAGACTGTAGTTCCATGACTCCATCTATGTGTAGATGGACTTGTGAACCAAATATCATTTTCTGGTGTTTTGTGTTGGTTTCAGCCTGTCTTGATCCTAAATGTTAAAGTTGCTCCGTAGTTAACTCTACTCCATCTCTATTTTCAGGCTAGCTACCTTGGGAAGACTTACAAACTCCGAATTCCTTTTCCAAGGCCTGCAGTTGATAGAAAGTAAGTTGTTATCTTTAAGGGACTCAGCTTTTCTGAAGTGTTCTCTTTAGCATCAAAGTAAATGCTTAGTCTCTTGAAAAATGGTCTCGCCTATTGAAAATATGACAAATTATAGATGCAAATTGATACTATGTGTTTACTGTGTAACAGCAATGCATAAATCAAATAAGACGGTTGTAGAGCCTAGAATATAGAATGGCCTTATCCCGTATTATACACCTCATTTAAAGATTTCAGTAATACATTGTGTACTATACAACAGTCTGTTGCAAGATTAATGGGTTTACGTGGATTCAATTAGCATCTATTTGTAAGAGCATCTCTTTTGATAATTTGAGAGTTCTTAGTATCTTACTCGCTCTACCTAATTTATTTTAAAAACTACACCCATTTGAGAATCTGTAGGTTGCGATAAAACCAGAACTAGTCTCAAATCTCTCAATGTCTGATATTTGATTCAATATTGTAAATAAAAACTAATTGACCTCTTTTTGTCAGGGACGTGAAGACACTTATAGTCGAAATGCTTCAAGCGGCAAAGTCCAATAGCAACTAGAAGATATACAGCTTGAGAAAAGGGGGTTGGATACTTGGATGCCAAAGTTGCGGGTCTGTCTTGGCACATTATTATTTAGGATATGGATTATGAAATTAAACTTTCATTCAACCAGCTTGAGAAAAGGAAGCTTAATGTTGAATTTACGGGTTTGTGTCAGGTTTCTGTACATAATACATTGTTATATATCTAGGGCAGGAATGATGAGATTATACTTCATATGACCAGCTCTAGAAAAGAATGTTGGGTGTCCAATTTACGGGTTTGTCTCGGCACCTTGTTCATTTGGGGAAGGGATTATTACATTTTTCTTTATACAACCGGTTGTTCTCATGTTGAATGATGAAAACTTTTCACTATGGTGGTATGAGATCTGGGCTAATTTAACTTTGGCTTATCGAGAATTAGACCTAATTCTAATTTAATGTCGTGGAATTTGGGCCATTTTTTACAGTTAATAGATCCTACAACCAGTTGTACCCAATTGTATGCTCTAGAATTCGAGTTATATAATAAAGTTTTCGAGTTTTGTTTTAAAGAAGTCGAGCTATACCATAAAATTTAATGAATTCACTCATTTAAACATAAAAAAAATAACTTTACGAAAGCAGCTCAATAAAATTACACATAAGCTCGATAAGATATAACTTGGTTGTATGATGTTATTGTACCACTGGAGGTATAATGTTATTTGTGCATTTTTTATCCTAGTAATGATCTAGACCTAATATGACAAGATCCGATATTAAGCCATTTGCGTTGTTATTTACAGGGAATTGTTACCAATTTCAAATTTCTCATTGCCGGGGTTGTAGAATGACTTGGTACATATGAATATATGATACGAATATATATACCAATATAAGTATATGTTTGGACAAAAACTAGGAGTATTATGAAAATGGGGTTACGGTACTTTCTATAATAATAGCATGTAAATAGGAGACGAAACACTCCATAAAAGAACATATTCCCAATCGGCTTGTTTCTCTTCTTAAACAAAACTCGTATAAACTCAACACGTATAAACCTGTATTTTACAAACTCGACGTTAACCCGATTCGTATTTTCCTCAATCCGAAATAATCGAACTCATAACTCATAATCCAATGACCTAACCTATTTAGGTCTAATTATCATTTAAATGATTTCCAAAAATTAGTAAAAATATTATACAAGAATTTTCTAAGACCATCCCCAAGCAGAAGGTCGCGCTAACTGGGTCACCAACGTTTTAACCCTTAATCTTACTTTATTTATCTTGACCCACTTTCACCCTCCCAAGCAGAAGGTCACGACCTAGGTCGTCAACCCAATCATTTTTTCATTTCCCAACATTTTCAATCATTTCTCATATTCTCTACCCCACTAAAACCCACTCTTACTTTTTCAATAACTATTTACAAATAAATTAATTTTAATTTTCACATTTTCTTTATATCTTAATAATGTAATAATATTAACAACTAAAATATAAAAGAAAAAATAGCAAAAAAAAAAAAAAAAAAAAAAAAAAAGGGTAACAATGTTATACGGAATTATGGAGTAGAGTACATGGTAACATTCCACTTATTTGTTTAACCAATGATGAATGAACCCACGCCTCCCACCAAGAACACAAATAAACTCATTTACAATCCCAAATCACTGTCATTCTTTTATTTTCCAAATCATGTTCATCTGCCTTAAACTACCACCTTCCCTATTGATTCTTACCCAAATCGACATCAACATAGATCAACATAAACATCAACCATGATAAATCAATTGCTCTCCATTCTTTTACCCAGATCTACATCAACAATTGTTAATCATCATCGTCTTTTACCCAGATCGACATCGACACCAACCAATTAATTCTTACCTAGATCTCATCACCACCGTCAACCATCATCTCCTTCCATCTCCGTCAACGTTATCATTATTGAGCGTCACCATTACCACCGTGAACATCGTCGATCATCGCCGTAACAACCATCACTATAGTCGACCATTACAACCTTAATTGAGGTAAATAATTTAATTAACTTTACTGTGATTACTAACCCATTAGTTGTGTATTTAATGTCTTTTGTGAAACTGTCTGAAAATATTCCAAAATTATGTTCATTCTATAGATAATTAAAAAATATAGTCGGATTTTGTATGCATATATTTTTTTGGTTCTTACTTTGGTTACAATTCTTGTTTTACTTCTTGATATCTTCTTCTTTTATCTTTGGCAGAAAAAGAGGAAAGCTTCTGATGGGTGGCAGTATGGCAGGGCATTTGATTTCTGTTTTTGTTTTTTTTTTTTTTTAAGTTCCAACCAATCAGAAGGTGACACCAAAGAGGTCACCAACTGGGTCACCATTCTCTATTCAAGGTCACAAGCTGACCCTCACTTGTTCAAGGTCACCCTAACTATCTTCTTAATCCTAACTTAATGTATCATTAGCATGACCCAACAAGGTCACGACCGGTTGGTGCGCTTACTTGGGCATGGTCCAAGCCACCATCCCCAAAGAAAGGTCGCGCTTAATTGGTCACGACACTGCTTTTACTCTTAATCCCACTTTATTTATCTTGACCGCTTTCACCCTCCTGCCAGGAAGGTCACGACCTGCGTCATCAATCCAATCATTTTTCACTTTTCAACCAATTACATCTCTCCACATTATATCACTTTTTCATATATATATATTTTTATTAATTATTAATATTGTCAACCAATCAGATATCGCCACATATAGGTCATGAGTTGGGTCAATTTGCTCCACCAAAGGTCACAAATTGACCACCAAAGGTCACAAATTGACCTCTTCTCTCCAAAGGTCACCATAATTTTTTTGTTAATTGATGATTAGTGTGACCAAGCAAGGTCATGACCTACCAATTGACCTTGCTTGGGGATGGTCTAACAATCTTTGAAAAGATTCCAACATTTGGAATCTAGAAAAGAAGAGTGGGGGGACTGGTAATTGCACCAAAGCATGTTCAAAAAAAAATGTTGGGACCATAATGACAGCAGTTATCGCCGCAATTACGTTGTACAACAGCTGTATCCCAACATTATTCACCCTCTCTGTCAACACCCAATAACCAACTCAACTCCTTTACCTACCTCTTCGGGCACCTTGACCCCATCTTCTCCTCTCGTTACACACCTACACGTCGACCTCATAAACGGGTCATACAAGTTATGTTCGGGTCAGGTTATTTTCGGATTTGAAAAAATACAGGTCGAATTAGGTTGAGTTATTTTCGGACTAGTAAGAATTCGGTTTAGATTGGAATTCAGTTGAGTCATTTCGAATACGAGTTATTTTAGGATATGTAAATATCAAATATGTAGAGATAATAATCAACTTACGACATCCCCTCAAAAAAAAAATAATCAACTTACGACAAAAGAAATTTTGGAGTCGAGTCATACGATTCGAACAGTCAATATCAAACGCTTAGTTCGAGTGTCGTGTACTAGTCGGTTTATTCAGATCGGCTCATTTTAGACCCAGCAAAATTGACCAGTCTCGAACCTGATCCGACCCAGTATAATCCGACCCGAATATTTATTGTCGCAAACTGATTATTATCCACAAATAATTTTATAATAGTTAACCCAAACTTGAAATAACCCAACACAACCCGACCTAAAATTTACAGACCGTCAGACCCTACCCGAATTCGACTCAATTGACCCGTTTACTAAGTCTAGTCTCCCCACCAAAATAAAATACATTTTTTTTTTTGGTGTAAACCAGGGTGTCCACCGTCGACAACAGTGTATAATACCCTCGCCGCGTGTACCGTCACGAAGAGGTAAATAAAATACATTGGAGTATACAATTGCAACACAAACGGCCGTATTTAATTTAAATTATTTTTTTTTTAATTTAAAACCCTCTTATCACAGTATCACACGTGTCATATAACCGTTGTCACAACGGCTCTATTCACACCCTGCCCAAGCTGCCCGTAATCCTTACCCTCTATAAAAACCCCTCAAACCTCACTTTCAAACCCTCAACTCAAACCTTCTCAATCTCTCAAAACTTCTCATTTCCTCCAAATTAATTCAATCAACATTTCATAATTTCATTTCATTCAATTAAAATGGAGGCAATGAGAATGAGAGTTATCTTCGCTACCATCATGGTAATCTTCGCCGCTTTCGCCATCCAAAACGCCTCTGCTGCCGATGCGCCTGCACCTGCACCTGCTTCCGACGCAACCACCTTCGTCCCAGCTGCTGCTGCTTCCCTTGTTGCCCTCGCTTTCGGATTCTTCTTTTGAATTAATTTTTTAAATCTTTTGATTTAATTATTATTTGATGGATGTAAAGTCTTTTTCATTCTCCCTTTGTGGTTGAGAATGGAGGATTGATTGATTGGGAGTGAATTTTTATTTTTCGATTATTATTGTTCTTATTGATATTCTTTCTGTGTAATATAATTATTTTGGGATTCACATTTGATTATTGTTCTGATTTAATATCGACTATTTCTCGTCTCGTGATTATTTGTTTACAAATTCTACGGTAATATGGTCTTTTCAGATACTATACCCATTGAATTGCTAATTTTTGTTTGGTAGTAGAATGGTAGAAGTATCAATTACTCTCGTCTCATTGATATACTATTGATCGGGACAAAAGGGGTAAGTCCAAAGATGATCGGGACAGGAAATACTCCTCGTATACTCTATACGGGGAAGTTGAAAAATTGAAATTAACGATCTTCCATGGATTAATGCAGTAAATAATACATTTGTACATACATATTGGAGAGACGGTGTAAAAATATCATTAAATGTTCTACTAAACAAAATAGGCGATTTTCCTCAATTAATTATCAAAATGGGTTGAGTCTCAAATTAATTGTCGAAAATGGATCCACGTAGGCTTGGTATGAGTGTATGACGAAGCTGGTGAGAGGGTTTAAGTCGCCATGGCGGGTGGCGACTTGTGTGAAGTCATGTTTGCACAAAGAAGGAGGTTTCCAAGAAGAAGGACCATCAGTTAAAAACGCCAAGGGGGGTGGCGACTTTGAGCTTGGTCGCCAACTGAGATGGCGACTTAGATACAAACCTAGCTTCGGGTATAACGTGGACCCATTTTGGGTATTAATTTGAGATTCGACCCATTTCGTTAAATAAATGGTGAAAATCGCCTATTTTGGAAAAAAAATTCCAGAATTGATGAAGTAAATGGGTTGTTAATTATTGTAAAATCGCATCGAAATGTACTTTACCTAGCAAAATACGAGTACATTTCATATACTTCCCAGTCTTTGATTTGATGCAAATTCTTATTTAAGATGAACATATTGTAGTAAATAATAAAATGGGACAAACTTTTTTTCCATTAGTATGGACAATATTTGATTTTTAACCCGTTTTACACTTAAGAGTTAAGACGAGTATGATCATTGATTCATTGTAACATGTTAAGATGTTTGAGGATGACCATTGACCAATACAAAAGACGACGATTTTACGTGGGAGTAAAAGAAGAGGAAGAAAAGGAACAAAAAAACCAACCAAACATGTGAAGGAGTAAATCGTCGGCCATGTGAAGCGAAAATGACAGGCTAATCTGACAGCCTGTTTATGTTAATCATGCATAATTCTATTGGGTCCGACCCTATTCATTTCTACACATGCAACTTTGGCTTAAGGTCACCTACCTACCGGTTATTATCATGTTAGTTTGGAATTAACTGATTCGATACGAGTATACGACCTTTAAATCATCATCCAAAATAACTTGAACTTGAACTAACACGGTTACACTCAATACATAAGTTGAAATCATCATCCAACGTTATAAACACGACCAGATGATGTAAGTTATACGTAATTCCAACCGGAAGTTGGGTTTGTCCCTAATCATAGATAAATATAGGGAGCTATAAATGCACGGGTGAGATGTATGGAAACACGGGATTTATTCATGCAATTACCACCAGTAGGTGGCCCACCATCTAAACAAGTTGCCTACGAAAAAGGGTATTTTAGGGAGAAAGCATGTAAATCCAGTGGGGAAATACATTTTATGCGTGGATTTGTGGCCACCCTAAATATAACAGTACAAGTGTATAACTTGTTGACGAGTCAACTAAAATATACGGAGTAAGAAAATAACACGTGATATAGTCCATACGATTAATGGAATTATTATGGAAGGAAATACAACATCACATTGCGAGCATCAGTTATCCAAAGGCATGCTATGGAGCACAACGGTCTCAATAGTTAAACCCGGTCCCAACCCAAATAGAACACCCCAATCCAACCCTTCTCCGGTCGTTGCGGCCCCATCTCTTAAGGACTTGTTCCTCATCTCATCAAGAACAAATAAAACAGCAGCACTAGATGTGTTTCCAAATTCTCTCAATATTTTTCTACTTGCATCAAGTTTTTCCTGTTTTAGGCCCAATTTAGCCTCAATTTGGTCCAAATTCGCCCGTCCACCGGGATGAACGGCCCAAAATAGAGTATTGTAATCGGATATACCGAGCGGGCTAAAGGCCTCTTCAAGGGCCTTGGTAATGTTCTCAGATACCATCACTGGCAGCGGCGGATTTGGGGAGGGGAAAGTGAGGGCACGTGCCCTCACGTGACGGAAAAAAAAAAAAAAAAAAAAAAACTGAAAATTTACGTTTATATATTTAGAGCTCCTATTTTTAGCATGATGATGTTCTTGGTATGGTGGTAAGAGACTTATAAACTTCCTTGATGGTCTCCTGTTCGAATCTCACTATGGGTAGGTTTGGCTTATTTTTTTTTTTGTATGTTCAAAGTTAGATTTAATTAATTGAATTTCAAAATAATGCTACAAGGGTTCGAACCTGGGACGTTAGGCTAGTATATCTATAGAATTATACACTTTTAGAAGTAGTTCCATGTAAAATTCCCACTGTCTTATAAATAAAGATTATGGTACTCTTTGGTTAATTTTTTTACTATTTTCATGACGATAATATATGAAATTGAAGGGGTCTCTCGAATTTTTTTTACACAGGACCCCCAATTCTACCGCCGAAAATGGATACTCCCTCTAAAATAATGCACTTGGGCTTGTTGGTATTTGGTTTAGCCGTTTAGGGTTTGTTGATATATTTTTTCTTTACGATTATATTATTATGTATTGATGATGAAAAAATTTTAATGTATAAAAGTTGTCCGCAAAATTTTTTTTTGGAGTGTACCCCCCCTTTAGTCAAATCCTGCATCCGCCACTGATCACTGGAACATCTTTCATCAATTGTATAGTCAAGCCCACTTCACGTAGGTGCCCACCAACTGCTCCTTCCGAGTCCGGCACGATAGTTTGGGCCGTCCAAACCATTTGAAATAAAGGTCTTTCAATTGACAAGTCCGGATCTGACCCAACGATTAAAGCTCCGGCCCCATCACCAAATATGGCGTGGCCCACCATGGAGTCCATGTGGGTTTCAGTCGGCCCACGGAAACTAATAGCAAAGATTTCAGAACACACGACTAAAACTGGTGCACCCCTGTTGTTCTCGGCCAGGTACTTAGCGAGTCTAAGGACCGTGCCCCCGGCAAAGCACCCCTGTAGATAAAGCATGTAACGACGGACCGAGGGATTGAGGTCAAGGAGCTTGGTGAGTTGGTAATCGGCTCCCGGCATATCAACACCAGAGGAAGTGCACGTGATGAGATGAGTTATTTTGGACTTGGGCTGGCCCCATTCCTTAATGGCCTTGACCGCGGCCTCTTTGCCAAGCTTAGGGACCTCGGACACAACTATGTCTAGTCTAGTGTCAAGTGATGAGACCATATACTCACCCAAATTAGGCCTCTCCTTGAGAATGTCCTCGGTCAAATGCGAGTAACGTTTCTCGATCATTGACTTCTCGCCTGTTTAATTTACCATAGAGACATAAAAACCGTTATACTTACTAATATAGGTCTCGAGCTACTCTTCTCGCATTCTCCTATGAGATCGTCTTAAGCATAAGATGACCTCTATCTATATAACGGAGTTTATTTATTACTCTGTACTACTGTACTAGTTATATACTCCCGCGTTCTCAAAAAAATAAAATAAAAAAATTATATACTCCGCAAAGATTACTCCATATACTCTGTAATTATTAATCAATCAATCATCAATCAATCAATACTATATATTAAATCCAGAAACCAAGGGACTTCAATGTAATTAAAGAAAGTTATACAAATTAACTATACTATATAGTTTTAAATCAATAAGACCGCGTGTGTGTTGGACCGATTAAGGGATCTCAATGCAAATATTATATAGTTTGGGTTAAATTTAAATTATATAAAAGCTTGGTACTTTTCCTAAACATTTGTAAAAAACTAAAACATGGTCAATTTCCTTAAAATAAAATAATTAATTAAGATGATCAATTTTCTTAAAATAAAATAATTAATTAAGATGGTCAATTTCAAGGAGACTAAAAAAAATGCTTGATAATTTTCCTAAATATTTATAGAAAAGGGTTATTTCATACGATTAATCCAAACTAAGGCTCATCTTCTCATATTAATACAAACTATTGTTTAACTGAGAATAATACAAACTTTAACATCATTTAACTTTCATTAGACTGGTCCCATAATTAACCTGTTAGCAACGGTTTTCCACATTTTTTATTTTTTATTTTTCTAGTTTTTCTTCTCTTCTTACTTCGTCATTCCTTTCTTTCCTTTGTACTCCCACCACCACCACCATCATCATCCCCATAAACAATCTCCATTGATTAATTCCCAAAATTCTATCAACTTCATGTCCACATAAATTCTATCATCTTTTGATAAATTTACATCAATTTCCAACTCACATAAACACCAAATAATTCCTTAAATTTCAGAAGAAAAACAATGTTTCTCTTACCCCAAATTGCATCTCAATAATCTCTCTAAAACACTCATTTGATTAACAATGGTGCCCAGATTTGTAATAGGAAAGAACCCCCAAAATTTGTAATGTTCTACATCCCCAGAAAAACTAGGGTTTGTTCTACTAACATGGATTTGTTCAATTGAATATCGATTTCGAGTAGAAAAGAACAGTTTAGGGTGATGTATGATTGGACGGTGGTGTCGGAGTTGACACAGATTCATTCCAATTCCAAAGCGAATTCTGAAAATAAGGGGAGAAAAAGACAGTACCTTTGACCACAAATCAAATGAAGGAAGACCGAAAGAAGAAAACAAGTGAGGAGTGTCTAGAAATGAAGGGTATAAAATTAAGGATTAGTTGAATGTTAGGAAGTGTATTGGAAATATAAAAGGGAAAGCTCCAGCACCAAGCATCAGCATTTAGAAACCACTCTATTAATTGCAAGTTGTTGTTTTTGATTGAATGAAGGTGATGATGGTGATAAAGCAATGAAGACCATGGAGTTATTCAGTCATCAGTTAGTGTTATTGATATTGTTGTTTGATTCTTTTTTCTAAGGGGTGACTTAACTAACAGGTAGTCGGTCAGTGAATGCGTTATGAGAAGAATAGGTTAATAGAACGACTTATTCTCAGTTAAACAGTAATTTGGATTAATATGAGAAGTGGTGACCTAGTTTGGATTTATCCCATGAAATAACCCTATAGAAAACTAGAAGATGGTCAATTTCCTTAAAATAAAATAATTAATTAGTATAAACATGCACACTTATGGTATTAATTATTATCATCATAAAATTATATATTAAATTTAAAACTATGCAATTTTATTAAACTTTAGTTTATTAGATGTATAGAGATGTTAATTTAACATGCAAAAATATAATATAAGTAGATTATAAATAATTCAAGTTAAATTCCATAATATATAATATTGCATAATTCTTTCAATTTGATTTAATGCATATATATAATATATTTATATAAATATATAATCCTCTTAAAATTGTATGCCTAAGTAGTAAGAGTAATTTCGTGAGTAAAGAAAAGAATTGTAGTAACATAGGATATAGTTATATGGCAGTAATCACTCATTTGAATAGTAAAGTAACAATATTATCAGCGAGATTAGTGAAAGTGGTAAAAACAACAACGGGAGTAGTGAAATAATCAATATTAATGCGGCAACAGTGAAACTAACAATAATTACGGCGTGAGTAGTGAAATTATCAATATTAATGAGGTAGTAGTGACAGTAACAATAATTACATCGGAAGTAGTAAAAGTAACAATAATTATGGTCAAGTAGTGAAATGTTATTACTAATGTTTTCTTAATAAGAGTAAAATATTAATAGCGGGAGTAGTGAATTTGTCTCAAAATTTATTTCATCGTAATTTTAGGATATGTCATAGAAAAATTTATTAATGATAAATTTATGGGTTATGCAACTTGAAGTAATCTTATGTAATGAAAAAAAAAAATTAATGGTAAATAGAGGTAACCCGGGCGAAGCCGGGCACCAATACTAGTACTATATATTAATTCCAGAAACCAAGGGACTTCAATGTAATTAAATAAATCTATACAAATCAATACTATATATTAATTCCAGAAACTAAGGGACTTCAATGTAATTAAATAAATCTATACAAATTAATTATACTATATAGTTTTTAATCGCTAGCACTGTGTGATGGACCTGAACAAGGGACTTCAATGTAAATATTATATAGTTTTGGTTGAAGTATAAATTTAGAAAACACCAGAATATGGTGAGTTTCCTTAAATAAACATGCCCTACTTATGCTATTTATTATTATAAAGATGTTAGTTATTTAACATATACAAATATAATATAAATCGGTTATATTTTGGAAACTATTAAAACGTAAATAAATTATTTTAGATTTCCAAAAATATAATATTTCCATAATTCATTAGATTTGTAATTTAATTAGTAAATAATAATGATTGCTCTTAAATAATATTCTAATCTCCAGATTTATTTAAATATATAATTTTAATACAACTATATAATCATCAACTAATATGATAGTAACCACTAGAGGTGGACAACATGGCGGGCTAATCCGGCCCGGCCCGGTCGTGTGGGCCGACTTTCTCCGGCCCGACCAGCCCGCTCCTCCCCTCGGGCCGGGCTAGTGCCGCATTTCCCTTGGCCTAACCCGGTCCAAACACAAAAAAAAACTAAAAATAAAGTTGGCCCGGCCGACCCAGCCCGACCTGCTACTATGTGGGTTGTGCTCGGGCTGGACAAACCAACACGGCATTGGCCCGGCCCAGCCCGGTCCCTCACCCGTGCCGTGCTAATGCCCCAAACCCTTAGCCCGGCCCGCCTATGGCCCACACCTGGCCCGGCCCAGAGCACACCTGTAGTAGTCACCCATGTGAGTAGTAAAAGCAACCATAGTAGCAACAGTAGTGAAAGTCATACTATCAGCAACGAGAGTAGTAAAATTAACAGTAATAAATGGGGGAGTAGTGAAAGAAAAAATAATGACGGCGGGAGTAGTGAAAGTAATAATAGTCACGACATATGCAATGAAAGTAACAATAGAAACAACGGAGAGAGTATGAAAAAGTAATTAACAATTCGATTTTAGAAAAATATTAACTTATTTAAATATATGAGTTTGACAAAACTAACGGATTAACCGTAAAAATAGTAGGAGTAGTTAAGGAAACAACCGTAACCAAAAAAGTAGTGAACGTAATAATATTAACAGCGGGGGTGGTGAACGTGTCTCATAATTTGTTGAGTAACTTTAGATCTCATCATAATTTCAAGATATAAATTGTAAATATATGTGTTAACCAAATTTAGCCTAACCTCATAGTTAAGGTAAGAGAGCTCCTACCATCTGAGCGAACTCTTATTTTTCACCAATTTATATACGACAATTAATCGCGTGAAGATTTATGGGTTTGCTAACCTATAATCGGCCTACCAACTAGATTAATGTCATTGGCAACTGTGAAGTGCATGTTAAAGGTGCAACCATGCGGTATGCACCATTATCATTCAAGTATTCAACAATGACTTATTGTCAAACAGTTTAAGTTAAACGGAACAAATTAAAAGAAGGGGCAGAAGTATGTAACATGCATATTTTTGTCTGAACTTTTCCTTTAAATCGGTCATGTGTTCAGTTTTTTTGACACGAAAATAGTAATTAGGATAATCGGCCTGGTATATTTTTGTCAATGACTCAATGTTATTCATTAGTCAATGAACTAGATTACAAGTCTTTTTTAAAATCATTTTCTCAACTTGTCATAGTAGGTAGTTTCACAATTTTTAGGTTTATAGTATTGCTAATTTGTACAAATACTACTATACCTCTAATTATATACGGAGTAATAAGCATTGTATAATTATTATACATTTATTCTGAGTTTTTTTAAAAGTTTATTCTTCTTTTATGTTTAAGTGCGTGAATTCAGAAACTTTACAGCATCAATTATTTAAAACAAAACTCAAAACTTTAGTATAGAGCTCGTATTCTAAACCATCAGTTGTAATACAACTGGTGGTATAGTCTAAACCATATTCGATCCAAATATTTCGGATATCCAACAATAACTGGATTGAATGCGGATATACATATTTCAAAATTCACTACAACGATTGAGTTTAAAACAATATTATATTCATCATCTTACTTAATTAATTGCTTTGTTTTGCTACTCATCATCTCAACATAAATTTTGAGAATTATGATTAAATTTTCGCATTACGACTTTTTTCAAGTAATGTGGAAGATTACTGGGACGGGGAGGGATTGAATCATTTCCCTTCGTGCTTTTGCAAAACACAAATTCATATTTTAGAATTTAGATGGTTTTAAGTTGTTGGGTTCCTTATGTTGATGATAACATGCCCATTTGATTTGTGTCATCTTAGTTTACCTTTTCAGGATATATGATCATATCAAGCATGGATTAAGAAGTGTTGAAGTTGTTATTAATCCCATTGTATTAAGTCAAGTGTCATCTAATGTACAAGTGAGAAAGTAGAGTATATTAGAGTAATAGAAACAGTCCAGACGACTGTTGCTTTCACGAGTAAATTGTAATACTCCGTATTTATATGTCTTGGGGGTACTCTATCGAGTAGCCCTTACTCTGTCGAGTAAGGGCAAGTGGCGAAGATAAATAGTTTCTGACCTGTTGGGCACTCGATCGAGTTGTTGGGGCACTCGATCGAGTAGGGGGGTACTCGATCGAGTACCTTGGGTACTCGATCGAGTGTCCGGTTTTACGGGGGAGTTTTCTCGGGTTTTGTTAATTACGCGATTAAGGTATTTAAACCAATTCGTCTTTGTTCTAAATCACTTTTTACAAAACCTAAAACCTGTTTAAGAGAGAAAGCAACTTGTCTTCTTCCTAATCGCGTTCTTGACAATTCCCGGAGTTCAGACGGTCGGATCGTATCGTAATTCGTGTCGTTGGATTCCTTGCGTCGAGGGTAAGCTTCTAATATAATTTATATACGGTTTTGTTAAGAATAGTGAAACCCTAATTTAGGAGTTGGGGGTTTTTATGAATAGTAATTGAATAGTAGTATCTATGTGTTGTATGGTAGGAGGAGAGTTCATAGAAGAGGCATTTTGAGACAGCTGTAGATACCGTCTGCGTGTTGTGCTTTCCAGGTAGGATTTCCTACTCAGTATTAGTCCCATAATGGGATGATTGTTGATGTGTTGAGATTGATTGTTTAATATCGTAATTGTGTTGTGACGGTGGTTGATTGTGATTATTGATTAATATCGTGATTGTGATTGTTGTCTCTGGTTCTCGAGATGCGTTCTCGGCTGAGTGGAGTCACTTGCGGGAGTGGCTTCACGCCCTAGTTTCGCCCTTCGTGGAACCCGCCACGGAAGGGGATGTGCACATTAATGAGCAGGGTTATCGCTCGTACGATGAGCGGGGCTTAGGTGGGAACGGCTGCGGTCCCCCACTGGCAGGGCTGGTCCAGTGGACAGTCAGTATTGAGATGATGGGGTGTGTGTGTGTGTGTGTGACAGTTCAGCTGTCTGTTTATCTTATTGTTGATATATTGAATTGTGTGATTAATCGACCCGTTAAATGTTTTAAAAACGTGGTGATCCATTCGGGGTGGTGAGCGATTATTGAGCGGTATGAGACGATGCGTATGGGATAGCGGGATGAGTCACCACGTTGGTTTAGAAGTCTTCGCCGTGTCCGACGCTTGATAGTATTTCGATAGCGAGATAGTTTTGAGAACTTGTATTTCCTTTTATCGTTTTGGTTTTTGGCATGTAATCACTTTAAACGTTAATTATTATTTAAATATGTTTCTTTATTGTCTTATGATAATCATTGCCTCGGGTAACCGAGATGGTAGCATTTCCATGCCTTAAGTGGTCCTGGTAAGGCACTTGGAGTATGGGGGTGTTACAAATGGTATCAGAGCGACGATCCTGAAACCTGTAACCAATGAACTTAATGAACATAGGGAGTCAATTAAAATGAACCCGGGGTAAAAGTTGTAGGGGCTAGTGCAAAGGCTTGGGAGACGTCCTAAAGCCGCAAGGGGTCGCCCTACAACTTTGAACCGATCACATGGGAAAGTGTTTGTCGAGTCGTATATGTGTTTGGTTAACTGGTTTATGAATGTGATGGAATGTGTTAATTGTTGGATGTTGAAGTAGAAAGTTGAGCATGTGAAAGAAAATGGTGATATGAGGAAACTTGTTGATGAGATATATAGAACTGTGGTTGGAATGAGAAACATGATGGATGATTCATGATGTGACATAATAATAACATGCGAATAGAAATGTTGTGTTGTATACGTATATTTTGTCTGCATAGAGTTGTATGATAAGTTTATGTACTTGTCCACGATTGTTCATGGGTATATGTTGTAAGAAGTGTGTAGTTGTAATTGATGAATTAGTTGGAAGAGATTAAGTAAGTAATTGCATAAGAATATGAAATTCATGGGTGGAGCATGTTTATGTGGGTAAATCGTGATTGACAAGTTAAATAACCTATGTGCATGATGAATGTTGTTGCTTGATTTTTGAAAATAGTAACGTATGATTACGAATACTGGTTTTATGAGCTTTGGACTGGTTTTGTTTGCTTGGTTGTTGTTTAAGTCGTTTGGGAAGTAAAAATCAATAGTTGTGTTTTTCGTTTATAAAGAGGTTGTCTTTAAACTGTTATAACTTGAGATGCATAAATGATTTTGATGTGATTCCAATTGGAGATGATAGCTTGTCCTTTTACGATTCTAACGATAGGTCACACGCCCAAATTGACCAAGTAATGAGTGAGTTATGATCGTTTCTGACGAAAACTGGACAGTCTTGAGAATTAGGGTACTCGATCGAGTATCTTTGGTACTCGATCGAGTAAGGGGGCACTCGATCGAGTACCTCAGTTACTCGATCGAGTAGCCCTGGTGATTTGTTTTACGTGCTTTTGATCTTGACCTACTCGATCGAGTAAGTCCCTTACTCGATCGAGTGGCCTGTACTCGATCTAGTGACCCCTGTTTTGGGTCATATGCTTATCTTTTGAATTCGTTGCATATTATGTTTAATTCAAAGTTATTATTTGGCTCTTTTATGCATTGTTTTACATGTATATTGGTCTTGACGCGTAAGTTACCCAATCTTGTGGTGTAGTGAGTGGCACCTTTTGTGGTGAGTATGAGTTCGGTGGGAGGACATGAGTTATATGTGTTGTGATAGATAGTGGAAAAAGAAAAGGAAGATTGGTATGGTGTATAGAGACATAGAGCATGTTTTGTGAGATGAGATGAGTGATATGTTTGTATGTTGAGTAACGTAAAAGTAGGTGAATGTGGGCAAAGGATGATGTGAGTCTAAGGAACGTGAGAATGAAAGGATTGGGAGTAAGGATATGGATAGTGACAACCTGAGATGTGTAAAGAATTATGGAAGGAGGTCGTTAAGAGCCGTGTGGGTTAAGAATATACATAAAGAAAGTTCGTTTTAAAGGGGTTGAGAAGAGTGGTATATAGTGAACTTTGTGGAGACATGTCACGGGGTGGAGATTTGGCTTTTTAAGAGATGAAACTATTGTGGGTTCTCCTTGGGCAATTAGCGGTATGATAGGAATTTTGATTTCTAGAGATGTAAGAAGGGAGATGCAATTGTTGAACAAGAACGTTGATTTTATGGATGGATTAGTGGCAAGGGTGATTGATGACATAATAAGAGAATATTTGTGGTAAGAAAGAGTGAGATGATATCGATATGAAATAATTAGATGTGAGTTTTGGAGAGCGGTGAGAACGAATGGATTTCAAAAGAGTTAGCTAGAAGGAATAAGGAGTTGAACTATTAATTGGTATTATTGAGTGTAAAGAGAAAAGAAGGATAAAAGTAAGGCGAGGAAAACATTCAGGAGTCATGTGATAAAAAGGTAAGGAATCATTGAAATGTGTGATAATGTCACGAGGATGTTAGTTAATGGTTATAGAGGAGTTTTGGGACAACATGATTAGTAATGAGTTTCGAGGAATTAAGGAAAGTAAGAAGTTGGTAGAATATTTGCACGATACGAGATTCTTGGCGGAAAGTTAGATGATGGTACAATTAAGGATAGTATTGGGAAGAATATTGAGGTAATTTTGTTGATGGATTCGATGTCTGTTATTTGGGATGTCAACCAAAGATAGGAAAGAAATCGTGATGTTTAGAGATAAGTGTAAGAGGTTTGATGTTCGGACAGTGGTAGTGTTATCGTTTGTGGTGTTGTCACTAGTGGTTAAGAGTGATGGTATATTAGAAAGGTAGCAATTCTAAAAAGGTTGATTTGGTAGGGACCTGATTGTTGTGTATGATTGTAAGAGGGTATAAGATGTGGTTAGATGAGGCGGATGCTAATAGTTGAATAGTAAAGGTATGGTTATATTTGGCAGGAAGTGATGGTTGTGTGAATGGGGGAATATGTTATGAGGGGCATATGAGTTAAACTCGGGCGACAGGTAACCTTTATCGAGGGGTAACTTACGTGATCAGGATTGACTGGTTGGATGTGATTATGGGTCTATGTCATGTATATAAATGTTCGTGTGAGGTTGTGACCTCACAAGAAATGGTATGATGTGATAATTATAAGTTGTTATCTCGAATTTTTTCGTAATACATGTTGGATACGAGAACGTTGGAATGATATCCAAAAAGGTAATAATTTGACTGATTTGGCATGACTAGTTATGCTTGTCTGTATTCATGATACATGTCAATATGTGATATGGTAAGGGGATGATATTCACGAGGTTAGTATCTGTTTAATTCATAAAATATGTTGTGCTATGATTTAGTAAAGTGGATTTGAGTAAGTTTTTCTTGACTAAAAGTTATCCCGAGTCGGTGTTTATGGGAGTTGTATGCGGATTTGATGATGTCTATCGATGTGGTTGTGGTGCCTCGGGTGGTGATCCGGACACGATATTTAGTGTTGTGATGCGGGTATTTTCGCACTACGGTGTGGATGTTGGTGGCGGTGTTGTGATGCCGTCACCGGTTGTGGTGGATTAGGCGGGATGATTATGATTCGAGTTTCGAAAGTACATACCGGTTATACATAGATTGTTGTTTTGGTTGATATTGTTCCTGCGAGTTTCGGTTCTGCATGTAGACAGTTGTCTTGCTTATTGATGTTCTCTTTACCAGGTTAAGTTAAGAATGAGGTAGAGTATGATAGGAAATAGAGTTGAATATGTTTTCGTTGTTGTCATGGTATAGTGATGTTCTATTGATGGGATACGGTGGGGAGAGGTCGTTACAATAATTATGATCTTGTTCTAGTTAAGGTTTCAGTAGACATGGTAATGGCAAGTGAGTCGTAGAACATGTGTGGTAATGACCCGAAAGATGCAGATGGTTCATAATCTTTTGTTGAGACAGTGAGTGTAGGGTATTGGGAATTAGTGTCATGTTAAGTTGGGTATGAGTTTTGCGGTAATGGAAGAAAGAACTTGATGAGCTAGTGTGCGTGTACATAACGAGTGTGGATCGTGAGTTATGCTTCTGGGAGATAAGTGCCTTACATAGAGAGGTATGTTGTTTTGCAGAAATAATGGAGAGTTAGTATGGTGATTTTACTACGAGTTTTGAGGTATAGGTTAGATGGTGTGACGAATGAGTTGAGGTATGAGGAATGTTTAAGTAAGAGAGCCTTGGATATATGCATGGCGAGTGTTTAGATTATAAGCGGTTATCTTACACATGTGGTGGTAAAGAGAGTAATGAGATGTATTTAGTATTTAGTATTAGTGAGTTACGAGGACGTAACATTTATCTTAAGAGGAGTAGGATGTGATAAAAGAGATTTTGATGGGTGTGCATATGGTAGTATATTTGAAAGTAGAGTGTTGGTGTAGCATAAGATATGGATTTGTATATGTTGTGGTTGATAGTGATAAAAGGCCATGGCCGTGCTTGTAGTAAGTGTGATGCTTCAGAGTGTGAGGATATTTTATATAGTGTTTGGTTGGAGGATGATGTTATGAGTTCGAGTAAACTTCGAGGACGAAGTTCCTTTTAAGGGTGGTAGAATGTAACATTCCGTTTGATGTCTATGAGTGTCTTGATATGGGATTTGGTAGGGGATGATATATTACGGAGCTAGCAGCGTTAAAGGATGGTAGTTGGTAGCGTATGGAGTTAGTGTTGAGAGAGATATAATGGAGTTGATACGATATCGTGAGCCATTTTGTGGAGGTAGGAATAGTTAGTGGAGTTGGTGTTACGAGTTCATGTTTGGGTTGGAGTTTTGTTTGAGTTCTTAGTCACGTTGTTGTGTCTTGATCGAGTTAGCATGTTTGTTTTTATGTATGGGTTGAACTTCGGGGACGAAGTTCTTTTTAAGGAGGGAAGACTGTAATACTCCGTATTTATATGTCTTGGGGGTACTCTATCGAGTAGCCCTTACTCTGTCGAGTAAGGGCAAGTGGCGAAGATAAATAGTTTCTGACCTGTTGGGCACTCGATCGAGTTGTTGGGGCACTCGATCGAGTAGGGGGGTACTCGATCGAGTACCTTGGGTACTCGATCGAGTGTCCGGTTTACGGGGAGTTTTCTCGGGTTTTGTTAATTACGCGATTAAGGTATTTAAACCAATTCGTCTTTGTTCTAAATCACTTTTTACAAAACCTAAAACCTGTTTAAGAGAGAAAGCAACTTGTCTTCTTCCTAATCGCGTTCTTGACAATTCCCGGAGTTCAGACGGTCGGATCGTATCGTAATTCGTGTCGTTGGATTCCTTGCGTCGAGGGTACGCTTCTAATATAACTTATATACGGTTTTGTTAAGAATAGTGAAACCCTAATTTAGGAGTTGGGGGTTTTTATGAATAGTAATTGAATAGTAGTATCTATGTGTTGTATGGTAGGAGGAGAGTTCATAGAAGAGGCATTTTGAGACAATTTGTGTAGATACCGTCTGCGTGTTGTGCTTTCCAGGTAGGATTTCCTACTCAGTATTAGTCCCATAATGGGATGATTGTTGATGTGTTGAGATTGATTGTTTAATATCGTAATTGTGTTGTGACGGTGGTTGATTGTGATTATTGATTAATATCGTGATTGTGATTGTTGTCTCTGGTTCTCGAGATGCGTTCTCGGCTGAGTGGAGTCACTTGCGGGAGTGGCTTCACGCCCTAGTTTCGCCCTTCGTGGAACCCGCCACGGAAGGGGATGTGCACATTAATGAGCAGGGTTATCGCTCGTACGATGAGCGGGGCTTAGGTGGGAACGGCTGCGGTCCCCCCAGCGGTGGCTGGTCCCAGTGGGACGATCGTATTGAGATGATGGGTGTGTGTGTGTGTGTGTGTTCGGTTTGTCTGTTTATCTTATTGTTGATATATTGAATTGTGTGATTAGTATCGACCCCGTTAAATGTTTTAAAATCGTGGTGATCCATTCGGGGGTGGTGAGCGATTATTGAGGTATGAGACGATGCGTATGGGATAGCGGGATGAGTCACCACGTTGCGGTTTAGAAGTCTTCCGTTGTGTCCGACGCTTGATGGTATTTCGATAGCAGATAGTTTTGAGAACTTGTATTTCCTTTTATCAGTTTTGGTTTTTGGCATGTAATCACTTTAAACGTTAATTATTATTTAAATATGTTTCTTTATTGTCTTATGATAATCATTGCCTCGGGTAACCGAGATGGTAGCATTTCCATGCCTTAAGTGGTCCTGGTAAGGCACTTGGAGTATGGGGGTGTTACATAAACAGCTGCTTGGATTATTGCCACAACTCGTAAAACTTGAAGTTTCATTTTTATCTTTCAAAAGCTTTCACGTGACTCTTAATTTTTCAAAGATAAAAATCAGATTTTTATTAAGGAGATGGTCTTCATTAAAGAGTGGTTTGAATTATTATTTTCAAAATGTTTCCTCTTTATGCAAATTCAACCCTTTGAGTCTTTAAGAAAACAAAGAATGCTTTTTGCCATTTTAGTGTTAACTTGTCATCATGTGACTTGTCTTTTCTCTCTTTGTTTTCTGAATTTGCATGAGCTTTTAAGGTTATTTTTCAAACCATATTTCTCTATTCTTACCTTTGCAAAAGAAGCCTTTTTGGTGCAAGTTTTGGGTGGTTGCTATTGCCCTTCACATGTGAGGTCTTTGACCCTTCAAAACCCTAGCAACCCCTTCACTCACCTCCTCTATATAAACCGTGCCTCTCCTTCATAAATCCCTAAGACTTTTCTGAAATAATTCTTTCAACTTTGCAAATTATTTTTAAAGCTTAAAAATCGTGTTTATTTGCAAAAATCTTTAAAAGTCTTCAAGTGTCTTCAAGTTTCTACAAATCGTGGCTCTTTGTTGCTTTATAATACTAAACTCTCTTGCTTAAGAATTGTTGATCTTGTAAAAGTTGTCCATCTCTATTCTTTGTTAAGAATATGTTAGTGGAAACTTGATCCTATAACATTCTAAGTGTGTTAGTAGAGTTTAGGATGGAGTAGTCTTTAACTCTTGGCAACCGGAGTAGGTTGTGAGTTGGCAACCGGAGTAGGTTGTGAGTTGTTGAGTTCTAGGACGGAGTAGTCCTTTAACTCTTGGCAATCGGAGTAGATTGCGAGTTAGCTTGTCATAAGAACGGAGTAGTTCTTGTACTAGCTTTGCAACCGGAGTAGGTTGGCGTCTTTTATTACAAGGGTCTTTTAGTTGTCGGAGTAGATCACTAAAGGAAAGTAATAAAAAGGTAGATTGGACGTAGGCACTTGAGTATTTGCCGAACCAATTCAAAAATCTCGTGTTCATTGTTTTTACTTTATTTCCGCTGCAATTTACTTTGTTTGTTTGTTTTGTTTCGCTTAACCTTAGAAGTAACAGATTCATCATCTTTGTCGCATTTGGTCTGCAGTCATACTCCACAAACCGAGACAAATAGATACGATCGAAACGATTGTTGCTTTCATACTTCAGCAAACATTCATCGTGATACTTGTTCAATCTTTCAATATTATTCAAAATATCCTCTAAATCTCTTTTGTTCACTTAACTTACTTTAATCCAATAAAGTTGAAGTTAAAATTTTTAAAAGAGTACCTAATTCACCCCCTCCCCCTCTTAGGTACTTGAATCCATAAACTCAACAATTGGTATCAGAGCCTCGTGCTCTTGATCGAGGCTAATCGCCTTAGAGTTTGATTCGTGGGTAATGGATTCCGAGAAACACTCCAAGATCCCGGTCTTTACCGGTGCGAATTTTGGATGGTGGAAACTCAAAATGGAACATTACATCAAAAGAGGAAAGAAATTACAATGAGAACGACTTCAAGCTTGCCGAAAAGAATTCCAAAGCAATGTCGATTCTTCAACGTTGTGTTGGTGAGGGGGAAGTTAGTCGAATCTCCGGGTGTCCTACGGCAAAATCTATTTGGGATTCCCTTGTACTTGCTTATGAAGGGACGTCCCAAGTAAGAAAACACCGTGTTGACCTTCTCATTCAACAATATGAGATGTTTAGAATGTCAAAGGACGAGTCCATTAATTGTTTCTCTGCACGTTTTTCTTGTATTATTAATGAGCTAAAAGGTCTAGGAAGGGATTTCGAGTCCGAGGACATCATTCGGAAAATCCTTCGTAGTCTAACCTCTAAGTGGCAACCCAAAGTTACCGCTATAGAGGAAGCCAAAGATTTGTCAACCCTATCTCCTCATGAACTAATGGGATCACTAATGGCTCACGAGTTCAATCTCGATAAGCATTCTAGTGAGTCTTCAAAGAGAAGGAGTCTCGCTCTCACGTCCTCTCCAAGCGATGGAGAAGACGAGGAGGAAGACGAGTTTGCTATGTTCTCAAGGAATCTAGTTGGGTTGGTCAATGATCAAGAAAATAGAAAGTTCAATAATAATTACTCGAAAAAACGTTTTCCTAGGAAACGACCTAGTTCCACCGTGGGATGCTTTAAGTGTGGTGATAAAACTCACCAAGTTAAAGAATGTCCCAAGTGGGATGAAATCGAATCAAAGGAAAAACGAGATAAAGTTAAAAGGGACTACAAACATAGAGTCATGACCGTAATTTGGGAATGTCCGACTCGAGGAAGATGAGGAACTCATCGAGGAGCAACTAGAGTCTAAAATGTGTCTTACAAGTCATCTCAAGGACAAAGTCTCAAAAATTCTAAAATTGAACATCTTAGATGTCTCATGGCTCACCCCGATGATTCCGACTCGGATTCCGACAATGAGGTAAAGCATCTAAAAGCCAAGGTTAGATCTTACTCCAAAGAAAAGGTATGTAAGCTTCTTGACAAACTCTTTGATAAGTGTCGTTCACAAAATGATAAGCTTGATGTCATGCAAGACGAAATTGAAGAAATTGCTCAAGAAAACTTTAACCTTAAAAATGAACTGAAAGCAACAGACAGTGTCACTGTCACCTCTGAGGCTTATGATGAAGTAAAAAGAGTCAACAAATTGAACAAACAATTGACTAAAGAAGTTGAGTGTCTTAAAATGATCCCCACGGATGTCTCTGACCTTGAAAATGTCAACACCACTTTGGTGATGCAAGTTTCCTTGCTAACCAAGGAACGTGATGACCTTTTGAAGGACAAAGATGCTCTCAAAGATGAATTGGATGACCTAGTGGTTGAGATAATTGACTTAAAAGAAACAGTATCTAAGACTGTTGCTTCTGACCATGATTTAGACAAGTCTAAAAGAAAGAGTGAATGGTTGGAAAATGAAAACGAGTGTCTTAAGAGTGAGGTTGTTTGTCTCAAGAATGAAATAGAAGATCTTCATGATAGGCTTACCTTCTTTCAAAAAGGTATGCCCGAATGTAGCACTTCTAGCTCTTCTCCTCATCATAGATCCGATGAAGTCGTTGATCTAAACAAAAGACTTGACGAGATGACATCTAAATATGAAGAGTCCAAAGAAAGAATCATATATCTCGTGTCTAAACTCAACAACCACACCCATGACTTCATTGTTGAGAAAAGATTGTCCATTGAAAGTGTCAACAATGATGAACTCAATAGAGAAAAAGAAAAGAATTTGCATCTTCTCTCACGAGTCAAGAACTTGACCAATGAACTTGTAAGTGCTAAAAGCTTCACTGAAAGATGGGAAGGAAGTCAAACCGTGTTAAACTTCCTCACGAATCAAACCGAGAGATGTAACAAAACTGCTGGTTTGGGGTTCAAATGGAACAGTCAGACTGACTGTTGCATCCAGAAGCCTAAAACTGATTTTAGAAGGAGAAAGTATGTTGGTCTTCCCGAATACATTATTTGCAATTATTGTGGTAAGAATGGTCATGTCCTCAAAAGATTTCATGACATTAACAAGAACATCAAAATAATTAAGCAAGTATGGATTAGGAAAGACACCATAAGATATGTTGATCACAAAAGGGGACCCAAGTTTGTTTGGGTTCCTAAACTCAAAGTCTAATCTTGTGTAGGGCTTGGTGAGAGGCGGCCGCAATTGGTACTTGGATAGTGGATGCTCTCGTCACATGACGGGTGATAGAAGCCAATTCCTCTCACTTAAAGCATATGATGGTGGCACGGTAAGGTTTGGTGACAACAAGAAAGGTGAAGTAATTGGCATTGGAAAGGTTGGTAAGTCATCATTACTTTGTGTCGACAACGTGCGGCTTGTCAAAGGTTTGAAGCATAATCTCCTTAGCATTTCTCAACTTTGTGATAAGGGTAATATTGTAGAATTTAGAGCTAATATGTGTCGTATTTTTTGATGCCACTACTAATGAACTAATACTCGAAGGAAGACGTGTCAAAGACGTATACTTAACTAATTTGAACACTCTATCCGGTCACACCATGTCTTGCATGAGTGTAATGAACAATGATCCTTGGTTATGGCATAAAAGGTTTGGTCATGTTAGTACGAAGACTCTTAACACCCTTAAAAGACTTGACTTAGTTGAAGGCATTCCTAACATGAAATTTGAGTTTGATAAAGTTTGTGATGAATGTGCTAAAGGCAAACATGTTAGAAGTTCCTTTAAATCCAAAAGAATTATGAGTACATCTCAACCTTTGCAACTTTTACATATCGACTTATGTGGACCAATGAGAACTAAAAGTAGAGGTGGTAGTCGTTATGTGTGTGTCATTGTTGATGATTACTCTAGGTTTGTTTGGGCACTCTTCCTAAGCTCTAAGGATGAGACATTTGATGAGTTTCTAATTTGGTTAAGAAAGATTCAAAATAAACTTGGTTCAATGAGAATCGATCACGGAACCGAATTCGAAAACTCATCATTTGGTGCTTATTGTGATGACAATGGTGTAGACCATAACTTCTCGGCTCCTAGAACACCACAACAAAATGGTGTGGTTGAAAGGATGAATAGAACCCTTGAAGGAATGGCTAGAACAATGTTATTATCTAGTAAGTTGCCTAAGAACTTTTGGGCCGAAGCGGTAAATACCGCTTGCTACATTCATAATCGTGTCATGATAAGGAGTATATTGAATAAAACTCCCTATGAATCGTTACGTGGAAGAAAACCCAACATTTCATATTTTAGATGTTTTGGAAGCAAATGTTTTGTTCATAACAATGGTAAAAATAACTTGGGTAAGTTCGATCCACGTAGTGATGAAGGAGTATTTATTGGGTACTCCGATCATAGCAAGGCCTATAAAGTTTACAATAAACGAACCTTGTTAATTGAAGAAAGCATCCATGTCATTTTTGATGAATCTAGCGTGCTTGGACAGGTACAAACCGTGGATGATGATGATGATGAGGACGATGAGTTTGAGATTGGTCTTGTTCGAAAGGACTTTGTATTCGAGGATGACGAAGCTCCCAGCACTGAATTGCAACAGACACAGAGACTGTCACCTTCAAAGGAGATCAGCAACTCAGGGGGAACACGTAGCAACTCGCTCTCTGTTTCTTCTCTGGAAGCAACAGACCCAACGATCGTTGCTTCTACCTCGTAATGAAGAAAACCAAAAACAGTGAGGACGAAGATCTTTCCAGGCCAAAAGAAACAGATCATTGTGGATCGATCTTTGCTTTGAGGGGGAACAAGAAACCATTGTTCCAAAGAAGTGGAAACATCAAAGCTCTCATCCACTCACTAATCTCACAAGTGATCTCAACTCGGGAATTCGAACAAGATCATCCCTCAACAATCTCGCTCATCTCAATGAGTATTGTGCCCACAATGCCTTCCTATCTCAAATTGAACCTTCAAATGTAACAGATCGCCTTGATCGATGCAGATTGGTTGCTTGCTATGCAAGAAGAGCTCAATCAATTCAAAAGAAACGAGGTATGGCACTTAGTCCCTAGACCGCCTAATCGTACCGTCATTGGTACTAGGTGGGTCTTTCGCAATAAGCTTGATGACTCGGGAGAAATTGTAAGGAACAAGGCTAGACTAGTGGTGCAAGGTTATAACCAACAAGAGGGTATTGATTACGATGAAACCTATGCACCGGTAGCTAGACTTGAGGCCATACGATTGCTTATAGCTTTTGCGGCTCACAAAGGCATTAAACTCTTCCAAATGGATGTCAAAACCGCTTTCTTAAATGGATATTTGGAAGAAGATGTCTTTGTAGAACAACCACCGGGTTTTGAGAACAATGACTTGCCTAACCATGTTTTCAAATTAGACAAAGCTCTTTATGGTTTAAAACAAGCACCAAGATGTTGGTATGATAGATTGTCTAAATTTCTTATTGAAAATGGTTTTAAAAGAGGCTCCGTTGACAAAACATTGTTCTTGAAGCAACAGTCCAGTGAACTGTTGGTTGTACAAGTATATGTTGATGACATTATATTTGTTGCAACAAATGAACTCCTTTACTTATATTTTTCGGAACTAATGAAATCGGAGTTTGAAATGAGCATGATGGGTGAGCTAGGATTTTTCCTTGGGCTCCAAATTAAGCAATCAAAGGATGGAATCATGATCCATCAACAAAAGTACATCAAAGAAATGCTTAAGAAATTTGGGATGACTAATGGTAAGCCTCATGATACACCTATGGTAGCCGGGTCCAAATTGGACAAAGATGAACTCGGTAAGAATGTTAGTGATAAGGTGTATAGAGGTATGATAGGCTCACTTCTTTACTTGACCGCAAGTCGTCCCGACACTCTCTTTAGTGTTTGTTTATGTGCTAGGTTCCAAGCAAATCCGAAAGAATCACATTTCAAAGCCGTTAAACGAATTCTTCGGTATTTGATTGGAACACAAAATCTTTACTTATGGTACCCTTTACATTGTCCTTTTGATCTTATAGGCTTTTCGGACGCGGACTATGCGGGGTGCACGGTAGATAGAAAGAGCACCTCCGGAATTGCAACGTTCTTGGATCCTTGCTTGACTTCTTGGGGCTCAAAGAAACAAAACACGGTAGCTCTTTCTACGACCGAAAGTGAGTACGTTAGTGCGGCACATTGTTGTTCTCAACTCCTTTGGATAAAACAACAACTCTTGGATTTTGGTATTATTTTTTACTCCATTCCTTTAATGTGTGATAATACGAGTGCAATAAATATCTCCAAAAATCCTATTCAACACTCTAAAACCAAACATATTGATATTCGTCACCATTTTATTCGAGATCATGTGGAAAAAGGACATATTAAACTTATCTTTTGCAAAACCGAAAATCAAATTGCCGATATTTTCACTAAGCCACTTGCAAGAGAACATTTTGAGAAATTTAGGCTAGAAATTGGGTTAATTAATAGCTCGTGATTTTTAGTGTGAGTTTTACAAAATTCCTTAATTGATTAAATTAAAATTGGATATATGTTATTAAGTATTCTAAGTGCATTGACATCATTTTTGGACCAAAAATTGACACCGTATTTGTGAGTCGGTAATCACTCAACCTCATATCTAAATTTACGTTTATTATATGCTACCTTGCGTTTTTATTTCGAGTAATTAAATATGTTCAAGATTGGGCCAACTACCTCACTTACCACATTTATTGGGCCACTTCCTACCTACAACCCACCGTCCAAACTTCCTCAACCCACCGAAATCTCACAACCCACTTATCCCTTCATCTCTCAAATCCCTCCATTTAACCTACCCTTTAACCCACCATGGTCAAGACGTCATTCAATACCCCTATACCCATCAAACCCGTGAAAATGACCTCTCACCACTGTCCCAAGCTCCTCCACCGAGACCGTGACTGTGAATGTCGATGAAATTGAAGAAACTCCAATTGATTTGAATGAGAATCCGACTAAGTCTACCGATTAAAAGCAAGTAAAGCTAACTAAAGAAAGGAGAAAGCTACTTCATCGTCGCAAAGGTCTATGTTCTACATATGTATCAAGAGATGATCGGGAAGTTGGTTAGAAAACGGAGATAGATGAAATTAAAAATTGAAGTTGGTTGGAAAAAAAAAAAAAAAAAAAAAAAAAAAAAAAAAAAAAAAACGGGAAGGCAATATGTGAAATGTCAAAGTGATTATTGGAAACGAGATAGATGAAATTGAAAAATGCGACGGTCTTGAGAAAAGAAGGAAAGCAAATATTTGGAAGAAATTGAAAGGAAGTCACGCAGTGTATGCCCTTTGTTGCTATGCTCAAAGGTCAAGATCAAATTTGTCAAGAATTTTCATGAAATGAGAGCAACATATAAGAAGTTGATGTTCCCCCATCACATGTCGTGTACTAAGGAAAATATGAGAAGTTGATGCTCTTTCATCATATGTTGAGAAGGTATATCGATGCATACCTTGGTGGTTTCAATATAACAAAATCCAATGCAACAGATTGAGATGAGCGTGACTCGGCCCTTCATTGTCAAACCTCCACCTTTTTCAATCCTCTTCATTATCCTCCAAAATGATGACCAAACTTCCGCACCCTAAATTTGCCCATAATCACACTTGTCTTTTGCCTTACATCTTTTGTCCCACCTTGTTGTGCCCTTCTAAGACTATTTTTCTTACTTGTTATTTTGATGCTTGGTGGTGTATTTTAAACTATCTTTAGCCATGTTGAACTTTGATTAACTTATGTTTAATCTTTGTTTATGTTGACCTTGTTACCTTGTCACAATTACATGTGTCTTTTTGTGTTTTCTTGTGAAATATCTGCACTCTAATGCCTTTGACATCCCTATCCTTTTTGATGATGTCAAGAGGGGGAAAAGGTAAACTCATGCTTTGAATCTCTTTGCTTATTGATTAAACTAATGGTTTGTCTAACCTTCTTAGCTTGATTCTTGTTTTGGGGCAATGTAAAATTGTCATGGTAATTTGATTCTAACTTTTGCCTTAGGTAAGGTAATATTGTCCCTTCTCTATCATTTGATCTTGCTTGCTTAAAAATCTTGAATTAAGGTGTTTACATTGCTTATACATTCGTTTGGGGCTTGTCATCATCAAAGGGGGAATTTGTTGGGTTCCTTATGTTAATGATAACATGCCCATTTGATTTGTGTCATCTTAGTTTACCTTTTCAGGATATATGATCATATCAAGCATGGATTAAGAAGTGTTGAAGTTGTTATTAATCCCATTGTATTAAGTCAAGTGTCATCTAATGTACAAGTGAGAAAGTAGAGTATATTAGAGTAATAGAAACATCCAGACGATTTGTTGCTTTCACGAGTAAACAGCTGCTTGGATTATTGCCACAACTCGTAAAACTTGAAGTTTCATTTTTATCTTTCAAAAGCTTTCACGTGACTCTTAATTTTTCAAAGATAAAAATCAGATTTTTATTAAGGAGATGGTATTCATTAAAGAGTGGTTTGAATTATTATTTTCAAAATGTTTCCTCTTTATGCAAATTCAACCCTTTGAGTCTTTAAGAAAACAAAGAATGCTTTTTGCCATTTTAGTGTTAACTTGTCATCATGTGACTTGTCTTTTCTCTCTTTGTTTTCTGAATTTGCATGAGCTTTTAAGGTTATTTTTCAAACCATATTTCTCTATTCTTACCTTTGCAAAAGAAGCCTTTTTGGTGCAAGTTTTGGGTGGTTGCTATTGCCCTTCACATGTGAGGTCTTTGACCCTTCAAAACCCTAACAACCCCTTCACTCACCTCCTCTATATAAACCGTGCCTCTCCTTCATAAATCCCTAAGACTTTTAAAATAATTCTTTCAACTTTGCAAATTATTTTTAAAGCTTAAAAATCGTGTTTATTTGCAAAAATCTTTAAAAGTCTTCAAGTGTCTTCAAGTTTCTACGATCGTGGCTCTTTGTTGCTTTATAATACTAAACTCTCTTGCTTAAGAATTGTTGATCTTGTAAAAGTTGTCCATCTCTATTCTTTGTTAAGAATATGTTAGTGGAAACTTGATCCTATAACATTCTAAGTGTGTTAGTAGAGTTTAGGACGGAGTAGTCTTTAACTCTTGGCAACCGGAGTAGGTTGTGAGTTGGCAACCGGAGTAGGTTGTGAGTTGTTGAGTTCTAGGACGGAGTAGTCCTTTAACTCTTGGCAATCGGAGTAGATTGCGAGTTAGCTTGTCATAAGAACGGAGTAGTTCTTGTACTAGCTTTGCAACCGGAGTAGGTTGGCGTCTTTTATTACAAGGGTCTTTTAGTTGTCGGAGTAGATCACTAAAGGAAAGTAATAAAAAGGTAGATTGGACGTAGGCACTTGAGTATTTGCCGAACCAATTCAAAAATCTCGTGTTCATTGTTTTTACTTTATTTCCATTTGCAATTTACTTTGTTTGTTTGTTTTGTTTCGCTTAACCTTAGAAGTGTGATTCATCATCTTGTCGCATTTGGTTTGCGGTCATACTCCACAAACCGAGACAAATAGATACTGATCGAAACGATTGTTGCTTTCATACTTCAGCAAACATTCATCGTGATACTTGTTCAATCTTTCAATATTATTCAAAATATCCTCTAAATCTCTTTTGTTCACTTAACTTACTTTAATCCAATAAAGTTGAAGTTAAAATTTTTAAAAGAGTACCTAATTCACCCCCTCTCCCTCCTAGGTACTTGAATCCATAAACTCAACATAAGTCATGACGTACCCTAAAAAGGATATTATAAGAGGTCTTAATTTAAAATCGTGTTGCTTAACCTACTCTTGCAAAGATGCGCGCGGTCCACTTGAGTGGGATATATTAGCTACTGAAAATAGAATAAAGAAGCGGCTAGTGTCTGGTAAAAAATGGATAAATAATTAACCCAATTGACATTGTTTATGTTTGCACCTTCAATAATAGAGAGTTTACTTTATTTTACTTTATTCCAAAACTATTATTCCAAAACGATGTTAGAACAACTGATTTCATCAAACAGGGTATGAGCTAGCATCAGTTGCCCAAAGGCATGCTATGGAGCACAATGGTCTCAACGGTCAAACCCGCCCCGAACCCAAAAAGAACACCCCAATCCAACCCTTCTCCAGTGGTTGTAGCCCTATCTCTTAACGATTTGTTCCTCATCTCATCAAGAACAAAGAGAACACTAGCACTCGACATGTTCCCAAACTCGCTTAATACATTTCGACTTGCATTAAGTTTTTCCTCTTTTAGGCCCACTTTAGCCTCAATTTGGTCGAGAATTGCCCGTCCGCCGGGATGAACGGCCCAAAATAGAGTGTTGTAATCGGTAATACCAAGTGGGCTAAACGCCTCTTCTAGGGCCATTTTAATGTTATCCGATACAAGCACCGGAATATCTTTCGTCAATTGGATAGTTAGGCCCACTTCACGTAATTGGCCACCAATTGCTCCCTCCGAGTCCGGTATTAGAGTTTGGGCCGCCCATACCATTTGAAATAACGGTCTTTCAATTGACAAGTCCGGATCTGACCCAACGATCAAAGCTGCTGCACCATCGCCGAATATGGCGTGGCCCACCAAGGAGGCCATGTCCAGTTCGGTTGGCCCATTGAAACAAATTGCGAACATTTCAGAACACACAACCAAAACCCGTGAACCCCTGTTGTTCTCGGCTAGGTCCTTAGCGAGTCTAAGGGCAGTACCCCCGGCAAAGCACCCTTGGTTGTATATCATGTAACGACAGACTGAGGGACTGAGGCCGAGAAGCTTGGTGAGCTGGTAGTCGGCTCCTGGCATGTCGACTCCAGAGCAAGTGCACATGATGAGATGGGTTATTTTGGACTTGGGTTGGCCCCATTCCTTAATGGCCTTGACCGCGGCCTCTTTTCCAAGTTTAGGGACTTCGGACACAAGTATGTCTTGTCTAGTGTCAAGTGATGGAACCATGTACTCACATAAATTAGGATTCTCCTTGAGAATGTCCTCGGTCAAATGCGAGTAACGCTTCTCGATCATTGACTTCTCGCCTGTTTAGAGTTATAAAAGAGTTACAGAAATTATTATTTAAGACGATCTAACTTAAAACGAGAAAAACGTATTGTCAAACAGTTTAAGATAAATGAAGCAAATTAGAAGAAGAGGTAAGTACATACTTCCTCCATTCAACTCCACTCTACCACTTTACTTTATCACGTTTATCAACGCGTATTTTACGCGGTAAATATCGTTAGCTATGTATTTGCAAAAATTATAAAAGTTAGATATTTTTAATGTACTCGTAAAAACGAATTAAACAAGATCCCACATGAATATTTTTTCACTTATATATTGAGAGAAAATGGAAAATGAATGTTTATTTGTGAATAGTGTAGAAAATTGAAAGTGGTAGAATGGAGTTGAATGGAGGAAGTACATATTTGTCTGAACTTTTCTTTTAACTCGGTCATATGTTCGCTTTTTGTGACACGAAAATAGTAAACGGGGTAATCAACCTGGTACATGCAATTCGGAGGGGTGGCGGTACCAATAGCCAAGATAGTAGCCGGGCCATCAGCTCTTTGTGCCTTGCGAATTTCTTCAACGGACACCATTTTCCCTGCTAACAGCACACAAAAGTGTTGGTTGGGAGACTAGAATGTATCAAGACAAGCACAAATTCCTGTTTAAGACCGTCTTAAAGACCGTATGTAGTATGTAACTATGTAAGTACAAGTTGGAGTGTATCAAGAAGGATAAGGACTACCCTTTTATATATACGTGATCAATGTGATACATTAATATTGATGATTGGAATAGATACGAGTCATTTTTAAAATCATTGGAATAGATATGAGTCATTTTTAAAATCATTTTCGAAATTTCTCATGATAGATTATGTCGAAATATTTATATATTTAGGCTCTTTAGTATGCGTGCTTGGACACATGTCGGAAAAAATGTTTTTGATTAAAACTTATGAAAGACGGTTTCTCATTTCTCGTTAAACTACTGAATTCTGAGGGTTTAATCTTCTTTATTCTTTTACATTCTGCGTAACCCTTTTATTATTGATTGTGATTCAAAATGTAAGACAATTTTATTTCTATAATGAACGTCTCTATTTTATACAATTATTTTATTAATTTTAATATCATTTTTACGACTCTTTGGACAACTTAATGGCAGAACAGTTGAAGTGTCGTTTTTAGCCAAATTCCATGACGTGTGTATCTATTTCAAAGAAACTTTTGTCATGCATGATATTACTAACTACCCTGGAAATGCCATGATTCACGTGGTTCTTAAGCAAAATGGATCTTCACCATTTCCAAACTCATTTAATAATATTTTTTCCACTAAATCTCATTATTCTTTTATTTTTACCCATTAATTTTGAGTCGTTCGATGATGTCAGAATACGATCTGGACCACCGAAAGGAAATGGCCTCTCCATTTCTTTTTAGGAAATGGAGAGAAACTCTCCTCGTTCTTAAGGGATAGAAATACGTCGAATGGTGTCATTGTTTCCACAATCACAGCTGCTCTAATTTTATATTGATAATTTGCATATTTAAATATGCGTTAAGAAAAATTCTTAGGTCATCTAGGAAGATCATTAATGTGTCCTTCCTAACTAATAAGAAGTCTTTATAGCTGTTAAAATGAATATAAAATTAAAAGTTATCTTTGAGCTATTCTCCAATTAGACATGTCCTATGATATATGACGCTCCTATAATAGAAAATTTCCTAGTACCTCGAAATTGGAGCATAGATATCAATAATGCCCAATAGAAGCGAATTATTGTGTGCCAAGAGTCATACTCCCTCCATATCATACCAATGGTAACATTGATAATCTTTGCACTATTCATAGTAGAGTTGATCATATGGCCCAAACCCGACAGCCCGACCCGGCCCAATCCGATTTCTTAAGGGCTTGGGCTTGACATTTGGCCCAATAAAGCCCAAAGCCCGGCCCAAAAAGCCCAATATGAAAATAGGGCCAGGTATGGGGCCAATCTGATGGCCCGATTTTTAGCCCGGCCCGGCCCAAAATTGACAGAACTTCTATGCAGTAGTACTGTTCTGTAGTACACACGCTATCTAACCGAATGGTGTCTTAGGCGCTATTATATAAAGTAGGCAATGGCTCGTCTTTTGCAAGTGACCCGTCCCATTTTCCTAGTTAACTATTCAACTCCCAAGAGAAAGTCAGTAGTCAATATGCAATTTATGAGTCTATTTAAATACTGTAGGCGTATACTCTTCCAAGTGAAGCAAAAGCATACAGTATCATTCATAAGTTTATAATCTTCTGCTACCTTCACTCTTCACTCTTCGAGAGTTCAACATCTTTCCAAGCCCAGTAAGTTTGAGGCAAATTTCTATTATTGTTTACTGCAAATGAACTTCAAATACAAATAGATGCTACTCCGTACTACTTTTCGTTCCTTTTATGTAGTGATGAAGAAATGTTGACAGTGTTCATCATGAAACAAATAGCACTTATTTTTTTGGTCAATTATTATGAACTAGTTTGGATGCCCGTGCGTTGCAACGGGGTAATTAACTTAGTAACAAAACATTGATTATAAGGTCTTAATATTTACATCTTATGTCTAATCATTTATTTAGATATAGTCAAAAGTCAAAACATCTTATTTAAGAGACGCAAAAGATGTTGGGTTGATACCTAAGTTCCAATGATGCCTCATATTTATAATCATAAGACCACCACATCTCATGTTAATCTTTTGATGTGGGACAATTCTATTATTTTTATATAATCCCACATTATTTTTCAATGTAGGACATATAACATACTAAGAAGTACATAATTTTATATATGTACAAATATGAAATCTATACGCTAATGATAGCATTTTTAACACAAATCAAATTATGTTATTTTCATAATTTTCTTCACGATATTTTTTTGCCAAATGAAATGTAACGTTTTTATATAAAAATTAGAAACATCACTTGAATATAATATAGGAAATAAATATTATAATAATTAAAAGATTCTCCACTTTATTTTTTACATCGAAATATATTATTTATAATACTTTCCTAAATTAATTTTTAAGATCACCCCATCTTATGATAATTTTTTGATGTGGGACAATTGAACTATTTATATGTAGTATATTTACCACACTTACATTATTTTTCAATGTGGGACAAATAACACACGAAAAAGTACACCATCTTTTTTGCATCTATTTCGATATCCAACCCGATTTAATAATGAGAAAATACTATACTATTTATTTACATTCGCACGTTTTTTTTTCTATTTTTTGTCATAATTAAAATATGTACAAATGATATGATTTAAATTACATTTTTTTTCCTAACACGATTTTTAAGATGTAATTGAGGTAGCAATAAAATGTATAAACAATTGCAAATTTTTTTTTTTCTGTTGCGATTTTGATTAATGGTTAAAAATTATGATGTGTTTTAGTTACTCAAATGTAATGAGGCATAATAATTACCTATATTTGAAAGTTAAAAATATTTAATTCTACTATTTATCAAAGTAAAAGAAACTCATTATTGATTTGTTTATGAATTCAAGATCTTTTTATGCAACACTTGATTGTATTATAATTCATAAATTTTCTATTTTAGTGCATAAATTATCATTATATATGACACATTAATAACCAATTTATGTATATTTAACACCCATTTTATATTTTAATTATGATTTTGTCTTAAATAAAGTTATTATAATATCGATTGTCTTAAAATAAACATTATAATATCACTAATATAGTAATATATAATCGCTTTTATAAATATCTACGTGATTAATATTTGTATGGCACTGTTGTAACAAAGGTTTGTCGTTAATACAAACTCTTATAAGAACTCTCTAAGATAATATTTAAGCGATTCAAAAGATTTTGGATTGATACCCATAAATTTCAAATATGGCGCCTATTTATAATCATGTGATACCTCACCTCATGATAATCTTCTAATGTGGGACAATTCAACTATATATATGTAGTATATTTACCACACCTACATTATTTTTCAATGTGGGACAAACAATATACTTAGAAATACACCATCTTTTTCGCACCTAATTCGACATCTAACCCAGTTTAATATCTAATTATATAATTTTTCAAAAAAAAAAAAATTATATTACTTTTTTGCTAAATCAGATGTATATGTTTTTATATAAAAATTATAAACATCACTTGGACATAATATTAAAAATATATATATCATACCGTGGATATAATGATATACTCTTAATAGCTCTCCAAGACAATGCTTAAGAGACTCGGAAGGTTTTGGGTTGGTATTTAGGTTCTAAGGATGTCTTCTATTTAGAATCATATGATCACACATCTTATGCTAAACTTTCAGTGTGGGACAATTATATTATTTATATGTAAGATATTCACCACACCAACATATTTTTCAATGTAGGACAAATAACATACTTAGAAATACACCAACTTTTTCGCGCATAATTTAACATCTAACCCGGGTTAATAATAATGAGCAAATACTATACTCCCTTGATTCAAGACCAAATACAACATTCCTTTCTTTTTTTACACTATTCATTAACGAATAGAATCTTTATAATTCCTTGCAATATGTAAGACAAAATATGGTCATCTAGGATCTTATTTGATTCACCTAAGTACAATGAGAATATCAAATTTTTAAATTTTTTATAATGTAAATCTAAAGATATTTACGTTGTAATTTGTGTCTTGGCAAGTGTGTAAATGAAAATATTTTATTTGGTCTTGAATGAAGGGAGTACTATTTATTAATATTCATATGTTTGTTTTTAATTTTTTTTTATCATAATTAAAAATATATGCAAATAATATGATACTATATACTAATGCTAGCATTTCTTTTACCAAGAATCTATTATAATATAATTTTCATAATTTTTTTTATAATACTTTTTTGGGAAATGAGATGTATAAGTTTTTATAAAGATTATAAACATCACTTGAATATAATGATTATAAGTTTTTATAAAGATAAAGTTTTTATAAAGATTATAATTTTCATATATATATATATATATATATATATATATATATATATATATATATATATATATATATATATATATATATATATATATATATATATATATATCATCTTGTGAAGATAATGATATAAACTCTTAAGAGCTCTCCAAAACAATACTTAAGAGACTCAAAAAGTTTTTGGTTGGTATATAGGTTCCAATGATGACTCTTATTTATAATCATAGGATCACCCACTTATGTTAATCTTTCGATGTGGGACAATTTTATAATTTATACATATTATAATCACCACACTAACATTGTTTTTCAATGTGGGATATATAACATATTAAGATGTACACCATCTTTAATATGTGCAAATCATATGAAATCTATACTCTAATGAAAGCATTTTTTACCACGAATCTAATTATATTATCTTCATAATTTTTATAACGACATTTTTTTGCCAAATGAAATGTCAAAGTTTTTATATAAAAATTAGAAACTTCTCATGAATATAAAATAGGAAACATAGATATTATAATAATTAAAAGATTCTCCACTTTATTTTTTATGTGGAAAATATTATTTATAAAACTTTCCTAAATTAATTTTTGATGATGTGGACGCTCTAGAATCGCTCGAAAAAACTCTCTTTTATGTATATATATAGATTTATGATACATCTACTATACTTTATCATGGTTTTTGTTGGACATGAAACTCCATACTAAAAATCAATTTGGCAGATCAGGATCTCTTCGTAAATAGCTTAGGGCCAGAAAGCCCAATTTAGCCCGAAAGCCCAATTAAACCCGATAGGGCCGGGTTTGGGCTAGTCAAATAGGCCCGTAATCTAGGTCCGGCCTAGCCCGGCCCATGTATTTGGGCTAACTTTTTAGGGCAAACCCGGCCCAGCCCGGCCCATGATCAGCTCTAATTCATAGTCGTAGGGAATCTTCGATATTATTCTTAATCTGTAAGACAAAGTATAATCATGTGAGATCTTGTTTGATTCATCGTCATGAATGTTATAAGAATATTAAATTTTTATAATTTTTAATAATGTGTAACTAAAGATATTCACGTTGCAAAACATGTCTCGGCAAGTGTGAAAAAGTCAACGTTACCATTGGTGTGGTATGAAGGGTTTTCCGGGGGTAATTCCGGAGCAGGATTGTGACCACTTGAGCTTGTGGAATGATGTCGTTACTCGTCTCTTCCTTTCACTCTTTCCTGTAAAGATGAACAAACTGAGGGCTCGGCTTGGGGCCGAGCGTACTCACTGCGACGCTCAAGTCAGTAAACTTAGAGAGATAAGTTGTATGTTTAACTTGACAAAGTATATTGTAGAGAGATAAGGGAGTTTTATACCAGATTTTCCAGTTTTTTTCTCAATGAGAGATGTGGAGTATTTATAGACTTTCACCTTTTGTCACGTAGTGGCCAAGTGGCGTAGCAGGTGGAAAGACTGTCTTATCCTCGGCCGAGGGACCCATGACAGGCCGGCAGGCCTGGTTGACTCCATGCCGAGGGGACTGGATGCGAGTATACGGATATGCCTCTCGGCCGGCTAGTTGCCGAGCCGAGACCCAAGTGACAGGCCGACAGGCTTTGTCGGTTAAGCCGTTTTTCTTTTGACTTGTTGTCTTTTAGCTTTGACCTTAGTCAATATGTTGACTTGGTCAGCGGGTGCAGAATATGCCCCATCAATTTGCACCCATCACAGTCTATGCCGTGGTATGGACCTTCGATGCGTGTTGAGCGTATTCTGCGCATGTCGAACTTCTTCCTCGGCTTGGTTCTTTTCAGGCCATACCATATAACGCCCCTCCACATTGTTGTGTAATGGACATCGAATATGAAAAAGGAAATGGCGCTGGCCGAGACCAAGGTTGGGAGTGCCGTGTGCTTTTGATTGCCCCCGGCCGGTGCTGCCAAGCCTGGTTGATCAGCTGGCCGTTGGCAAGTAGATACCAAGATGCGTGTCGAAGAAGATGGGTCACTGTATGTCGATTGACATTCTGCGGCTGCATGCTTGACACGTGGCTTGGTGTTGATTGGTGGACGCTTCATGGGCTTTGCTCTGATTGGTCCACTGAATGGGTTTTGCTCTATAAATAGAGCAGTATGCCCCTCATTTTGCTGTGCAAATTTCTTTTTCAAGAAAAATTTCCTCTCTCTAGTTTTCGAAGAGTTTTCTCTCTCTAATTTTCGAAGCGTTACTCGGCGTAACACTTTCTTTCAAGGTAAAAACAAATTCTTCCCCAACTTTTATTTGTTAAGTATTCGTTGCCACCATGTCTGCTGCTGACGCTCCGCCTAGTACCTCAACCCCGGGGGACGAACCGCCGCGTCCCGCTAAACAGGAGCCACTGGTTGTCTGCCCGGTAGGGTTCGGGGGTCGCAAGTCGTCTTCTCCTGAAATCGACGAGAAATATCTCGAGGATTTTGATGATGATGAGGAGGAAGAGACCTAATCTGATTCAGAGAGGCCATATTACTTGTGGCACGGCGAAACCTGCTCGATTAAACCTGATCTCGTTTGGACGAACAAGTTCGCTTGTGCCTCCGGGCCCGAACTTTTCGAAGACCACTACAACTTCGGCAGGGGATATAGAATTATTGTCCCTGTGGGTGATCAGGCAGTCTGTTGCCCTCTCGAAGGTTGTATAGGCGTGTATATTAGACATCTGGAGTATGAGCTCCGTTTTTCTCTTAATGAACACGTCTCGGCCATAATCAAAGCCATGAATGTCGCCATGGCACAACTGCACCCGTTGGCCATTAAGACGATTATTGACTTCGTATGGTTTTGTCTCTTTAAGAGGGAGACCCCAACGGTGAACCTTTTCCGCCGGCTCCACCATCTTCGGCTGTCTACCCAAGGCGTCATGGGGTGGTACAACGTGCAGACCGAGCCGGGTTACATGACCGTCTCCAAGCTGACATCCTGCAAAGACTGGAAGAGGCGGTGGGTATATGTCGAGGTTCCGGAGGACTATCCACTGCCCCCGGTCCTTCCAGCCACCGCGTCAATTTGCGCTGTGAGAGTCAGGGGGAGCATGAAAGATATGTCTCCCGTAATAAGATTAAGATGGACGCCAAGAAGGTTTATCTTAATGACGACGAAGTGCGGACAATGAACATGTTCGAGGCTGAGAAGGATGGCACGCCTAAGGGATAGATGCCTCCGACGCAGATCGTCCTTCAAGACGAGCCGCTTTGTCACGTCGGCCTCATACCGGCCCTCAGCCAGGGTGAGTGGGGTCGGTATGAGGCCCCCCTTTGCTTTTATGCTTCGATATTTGAGCCTCGGTTTACTTCTTTCGCTTAACTCGTGCTTTGTTTCTTGCAGATCAATTTGGTCGGGATCTCTCTGTCTCCATCCTAAGCAAGTTGGGACTTGACCAGGACAGGAGAGTTGTTGAACTGCACCCTAAGGCCGCGTCGCGTGATCGCAAGCAGGCCCCGCACGAACTCATGGAGCAGTCGTTGAAATCAATGGACGTGGGGGCGACTCAAGCAGAGATTGGCGGTAACGTGCCGCGCCGGAGACCAAAAGCAACGTCTTCGGCGGCTACGACGTCAACTCCAACTCGATCTCCAATCCCCATAGTCCAAAAGAAAGAGGAGGTCGTCAATGTTGACGAGGACCTCACCATTTCGGGAGGGTCCTCCTTCACATAAGAGGAAAGAAACAACGCCGCTCGCCGTTATCGAGGCGCGGGGAAAGAGAAGGGGTCAGCCGGCCCTCCAACCAAGAAGGCTAGGACTGGTACGGATCTAACCCATGGCTCGGATTCAGCAGGTTCCTTATGCATTCCTGATGACAGGCTTTTTGATATGTCGATGAATGTTGACATGGACGCTTTGTCTGGGTTTTTTCGAGATCAGCCGTCGCCAGCTGTTGCTTTCACCGAACGGCAATTGGAGAAGCAGCCTGTGCAGATGGGCGACAAAAATGTCGCCGCCGACACCTCGTCCAAGAAGGCTTCCTTCGTTCAGCTCAGGGAGGACTGCATGAGGTTGGCCAAAAGGCTGGTGAAGTGGGCTGACGTTGCCGGCACTCATCTTATCCAGCAAGAAAAGCTCGTGGCTCAAACTGCCCCTACGCTCGAACGGCTTAGGCTTGAGCTTGCCGCTTCTAGGGAGGAGGCCGAGAAGGCGAAGCAGGACTTCCTCGCTGAGCGAAAGCTTAAGGAGGACGCTGAGAAGGTGGTCCTGGCCGGGAGAGCTAAGGTTGAGTTTACGTTGGCTGATGCCGCTAAGTTGCGGGAGGAGAGAAACAAACTTGAGGGCGGTTATAAGGCCATGGTTGAGCAGAGGGAAAGATGGAAGACCCTGCATTTCGCCGAGGCGAAGGAACATAAGGGCACAAAGGCTATCCTTGCTCAGAGGGAAAAAGATATTGAGCTGCTGAAAACCGTCATCATCCCTGAAATGTGTGCCCGGTACCGTGACCGAGTTGAAGATGCTACAAGGGATGCGATTAAGGAGCTCCTTCCTGAAGGCACTTTTCCGAGGCAAGATTTTGTCAAACTTCTGGATGAGAAGGCGACTGCTGAGGAGGCCAAGGCCACGGCCGAGGCGAAGGCGGCGAAGGCTGCTCAGGAAGTTGCGGCCAAGGCGGCCCATGATGCTAAGGTGAAGGAGGCTAGAGAGGAGGCTGAGAAGGCAAAAGCACGTGAAGCTGCCAAGTCGTCCTCTGGGCCGTCCACCGACGGTGATGCTGCTGCTGCTGCCGGTGGCGAGCGGCAACAAGCATAGGGAGACGGGCGGTCGTCACCAGATTCACCTGGCCTTTCGAACAGCTTCAGCTGTTCGGGGGCCAACTTTTGAGCATTTCCTCCCTGCCATACTTTTGGCGCTTCATGTTTTAATGTTGTAATTTTTGTTGTTCCTTCTTTTTTGTTAAACTTTGGTAGGTTGAGCTTAGGCTATCCCTATGGGGACGGCCGTCGACTTTATCTTGTCTCACTTGTAAACATTTTCAATGAAATTTGTTTATTTGCCTTCGGCTTGGCCGAGGCTTTGATCTCATCCTCCATTCAGTTGTCTTCTTACGTTTTTAAACATATTGAGCGCTTTTTTCGTTTTACCTTCGGCTTGGCCGAGGCAATTAGATTGCGTATCTCAACTGTACTTAAACGTTTTTAGCATATTGGTCGTGCCCTCTGCTGCACCTGAACAGGCCGAGGTAGCAAGATTCACGTTTCCCAATTTGCTCAGCAACATGTTGGCATGTCGGTCGCTTTCTACTCCGCTCTCGGTCTGGCCGAGGCGGTCAGATTTGTGCTTCCCAACTGCTGTTGTAAACATGTTAGCATATCAGTCGTTTCCCCCGTCACTCCCGGCTTTGGCCGAGGCAATCGAGGTTACGGCTCGGCTGCATTCGTATCTATAGACATATTGATCGCTTCCTCTGCCACTCCCGGATTGGCCGAGGCAGTCAGATTTGCGTTTCTCAACTGTACTTATACGTTCTTAAGCATGTTGGTCGCTTTCGCGAGTATCAACTGCATTTGTAGTGACTGCCCGGCTTTGGCCGTGGCGTCTACTTTGGTACGACTACGGAGGGGATAAGCATTTCGATGGAAAACTTGGATCACTCTTCATAAGATATAATCACGCGTTGGGGTGCTCACAACGGTCTCGGACACCTCCGCCGCTATACGAAATATTTCCTAAGGTTGTCTGTGTTCCAATGGCTCATTAGAGGCACACCCTTCATGTTTGTCAGCCGGTATGTCCCCAGCCCCATTTCTTCAACCACCCTGTAGGGTCCCTCCCAATTGGCCGTCATCTTACCATGGATGTTTCCTTTGTTGGTTGCGGCCGACTTTCTCAGGACTAGATCTCATACTCTCAAGTCCCTTTTGTGGACCCTACGGTTGTAGGCTCTTCTCATTCGGTTTTGATATACTGCCAAGTTGAGCCGTGCCGTATCTCGACTTTCTTCGACCAGGTCTAGGGAGGCTCTCAGGCCTTATTCATTTTCGAATGGGTTAAAGGTTTGCCTTTTGAATGTCGGCACCGCTGCTTCAATTGGCAGGACGGGCTCAAACCCATAGACTAGGTGGAATGGACTGTACCCTGTTGCTTCTTTCTCCGTGGTTCGAAGGGACCACAGGACGCCGGGTAGTTCATCAGCCCATCTTCCCTTTAGATCTTCACCCTTCTTCTTCAACCCGTTCAGTATTGTTTTATTAGCTGCCTCCGCCTACCCGTTGCTCTGAGTGTGGCAGACGGAGGAGTATGCAAATTTGATACCGAGCTCTTCCAACCAATTCATCACCGTGTTGCTCCAAAACTCTCGGCCGTGGTCAAATACAATGACATGGGGCAACCCAAAACGAGTTATGATGTTCTCCCAAATCACCTTTTTTACGGCCGCCGTGGTTTTGGCAGGTACCGCGACAGCCTCGACCTATTTGGTGAAGTAGTCAACGGCGACAATCAGGTACTTCCTTCCTCCGGAGGCCGTCGGAAATGGTCCTAATAAATCCATCACCCACTGTGCAAATGGTAGGGGATTAAGTACCGGTTGCAGGTCTCGGGAAGGTGCATGTATTACCGGAGCATGCATCTGACAATTCTTGCACTTCTTGGTTTTTGCCCTGGAATCTTTCAGCATGGTAGGCCAGAAGTAGCCGGCTCGTAGAGCTTTGTGGGCTAGCGTTCTCGCCCCCATGTGATGTCCGCAGATGCCTTCGTGAATCTCTGTCAGTATAAGTTTCGCGTCAGCTGGGCCGACACACTTCAAGAGTGGTCTTATTACGGACCTTCTGTACAATTCTCCTTCGAACACTAAGTACCTTGCAGCAATCCTTCTTATCTTCTGAAACAGATGCGCGGTCCTCCAAGCAACTCTTTTGTCACCTTGTATTTCATTATCGGAGTCATCCACGTCGTCTCGGCTCCGATGTCGCCCACCATGCCGACGGTCTCAGTGATGCTTTTAGCATTTCGATATCCACCAAAGACACGGTTCGTCGACATTTTTGATATTTGAACTGGCAAGTTTTGAGAGAGCGTCGGCTCGGTTGTTCTCAGACATGGGGATGCACTGTATTTGGAAAGATTTCAATTTTGAGGTGTCAGCTTTTACCCTCGCTAGGTACTTTACCATCCCATCGTCTCGAGTCTCATACTCTCCTTGGATTTGATTAGTCACTAAGAGCGAGTCTGTTTTCAACACAAACTTGAATCCAGTTATTACCGCCTCATATTCGGATTCGTTATTTGAGGCCGAGAAGGTAAACTTCAAGGCGTACTCAAACTCGTTTCCGTTAGGGCTGATGATAAGGATGCCGGCTCCTGAGCTGTTCGCCGTGGAGGACCCGTCGGTATACACTTCCCACACGCCGGGATGTGATTCTTCTTGATACGTGCACTCGGCCAGGAAATCTGCAAGCGCTTGCCCCTTTATCGAAGGCCTCGGTTGGTACTGAATGCCAAAGTCGGAGAGCTCCACTGCCCATTTGATAAGTCTGACGGATTTTTTGAATTTTTCTAATGCTTTCTCCAATGGCTGGTCGGTTAAGACCGTCACGGGATGTGCGTCGAAATAGGGTTTTGGCTTCCTTGCGGCAACGACGACGGCGAGGGCTGCCTTTTCGATTAGTGGGTAATTTCTTTCGGCGGCCAGCAGTGTATGACTGATAAAGTAAATTGGGTATTGCTGCTTATTTTCTTACCTGACGATTACGGCACTGATCGTGGCCGAGTTAACTGCTAAGTATAAATATATCGTCTCCCCCAGCGTCGACCTGGACAGGGTCGGCAGTGTCAGAAGGTGGGCTTTCAGTTGCCTGAAAGCCGTGCTCTGTTCCTCCCCCCAACTAAAGTTTTTATTCCCCTTCAGCACTTTAAAGAACGGAGTGCTCTTGTCGGTCGACCGAGAGATGAAGCGGGCGAGAGCCGTCATCCTTCCGGTCAGCGTCATAACCTCTTTTCGATTTCTCGGGTCCGGTAGGTCTAGTATTGCTTTGACTTTCTCCGGATTGGCATCAATTCCCCTGGCGCTGACAAGCACGCCGAGGAACTTGCCGGCCCGGACACCGAAGTTACATTTCTTTGGGTTAAGCTTCATTTTATATTTCCTTAGTGAACAAAATGTCTCGCCTAAATCGGCTAAGTGCTCGCTGTCAGACTTGCTTTTTACAATAGCATTGTCGACGTAAGCCTCGATGTTTCGCCCTTTTTGATTTTGGAACACTTTGTCCACCAACCTAGTGTAAGTTGCGCCAGCGTTCTTCAAACCTAACGACATCATTTTATACATAACTATGCCGTGACTGGTGATGAATGCGCATTTAGGCATATCTTCCTCGGCCATAAATACCTGATGATACCCTGAGAAGGCGTCTAGCAGGCTTAGCATAGTGTAGCCTGCCGTGGCGTCAATTAAACCATCTATTCGAGGCAAGGGATAGCAATCTTTAGGGCACGCTTTATTATGATTGGTAAAATAAACACACATCCTCCACGCCCCTGACGATTTCCTCACCATTACAACATTTGCTAGCCACTCAGAGTAAGTACAAGGCATGATAAAGCCCGCCGCTAATAATTTGTCTATTTCAGCTTTGATGGCCTCATCCTTCTCGGCCGAGGAGTTCCTCATCTTCTGCTTGACCGGCCGAGCGGTGGAGAGTACGTTCACTTGTGAACGATCACCTCCGGCTCATGCACGGCATCTCGACTTGTTGAGTATGCGAAGACATCTTTGTTCTTCCTCGCAGGTCTAGGAGATCGCCCCGAATTTTGGCTCCAGGTTGACACCGAAGCGATTACGGTGCGCCCTGGGTCAATTTCCACTTCCTCGGTCTCGGCTCCTTCGACCATGCCGACATTAGTATTCATTGGTTCGCCCTCCTGCTGCAAGGATGGGCTCTTCCCTTTCTCCGATTTTTTCGCCACTTTGAGGGATTGCATGTTGCACCCCCTGACAGACACTTGGATATTGACTATTTCATCTTTCTCGTCCTTTGAGACGAGCTTTTGTGCTTCCCCCCGGTCCGAGACGTACATCAATGTCAGGGCCCGGATGGACATCACTACATGGGCCTTGCTCAAAGTGACCCGGCCTATGAGAACATTGTAGGCAGACGAACCATCGATAACCACAAACTCAGATAAAACATTTTTAGCCGCATCCGCTTGGCCGAACATCACCGGCAGTCTGATTGACCCCAGGGGTACCAGGTCGGCCCCAGAGAAGCTGTATAGCGGGTTAATGCAGGGGCTCAGGTCTCCAATCTACAGACCGAGATTAAGAAAGCACTCCCTGAACATGATGTACGTGTAGGCGCCTGTGTCAATCAGGCACCTTTTGACCAAGTGGTTGGCTATATCCAGGTGGACTACAAGCGGGTCATTTGTGCGGGGCGACGACTCCCTCATAGTCCTTCTTTCCAATGGTTATATCGGGGATGGTGGAAACGGGGATCGCTGTTTTAGGCACAAAGTTGATGGCTTTGTATAACTCATTTAGGTGCCGTTTGTGCCCATTAGCTGACCCACCGTTCTCGTTTCCCCCGATGACAACCTGGATTACTCCCATCCGTTGGAAAACCGATTTTCTATTCGCCCCGTCGACGCTTGTTCTGGGCCTCCGCTACATACTTGCCGAGGCCTCCCTTTCGGATTAGCTCTTCGATGGCGTTCCTTAGATGTCGACCGTTGTCGGTTTTTATGGCGGTGTGGCGTGGTACTCGCAAAGCGGCTTGTGTCACCGTCCCCCTCGCCTTGGGGGTCTTGCCCACTTTTGTCCATCATTGTTGCTTAGGGTAAAGACCTCGGCTGGAGAGGCGACCAGGGGGTGAGACTACGTACCGCTTCGGTAGTATGGTCCCGAACTCCCCGGCGCCCGCCGAGTGTCATTTCCTATTAGATCTCTCAGCCGTGACCTATTCCCGTCACGGCGACCTTCATCTATGTTGTCCTGGCGGCTCTTCCTCTCTGGGTGCCCAGCTTCACTGTGGCCTACCCAGGTTTTGTGATAGTCTTCCACCTTCACGGCTCGGTCGACCATCTTTCCAAGCGGAGTCTAAGTTGAGGTCTTCGCACTTGATCGGCTCGTTTTTGAACTCGCCTTTCGGGAGGCCTTTCATCGGCCGCGAAGGCGCCGATTCGGTGTTCGGCTCACGGATCCGCCGAACCTTAGCGTCGAATCTTTTCACGTAACCGGAGGGACTCGTCCTCCCCCGTCGGATAGTTAGGAGATCTGATGTTTCCACGGCCCTTCTCTTGTTGCAAGCATACCGGGCTATGAAATTGTCTCTCAGGTCGGCATAACAGTATACCGAGCCATTAGGTAGCCCCTTGTACCAACTCTGAGCCATCTCATGCAGGGTCGTTGGGAAGACTCGACACCACACCTCATCAGGCTGCTCCCATACCGACATGTACGACTCGAAAGCCTCGGCATGGTCGGTCGGGTCGCTATCCCCTTTGTATGATAAGGGCGGCCGCTTCCGGCTTAGCGGCACTGAGGATCTCGAGGACATAGGTGCGAGGGGTGTCGACCACGTGTCGAATGACACGCGGCGATCGGCTCCTCGCAACCTTAGTCCGCTTATCTCCCTCGGCGGGAAGGGCTTCTTGTCCGACTTTGGTGAGTCGGACTTCTTTCATTCCTTCGGGGTTGGCCTCGTTGTTGCGCGACGACGCTTTGTCCTCCCGCGAGTGGGGGAAGGACTCAGTCCGCCACCGGCACCACGGGCTCTCTTTGGCGTTCTAGCACGCTTGACTCCTTGTATCGCTCCGGACAAGTTGTTCGGAGTCACTCTATGGGCCCTGGTCACCTGTGGATGCGCTGCCGTCCCCGTCGTCGTGATAGGGGTAGCCGGCGTACTACCCATCAGGTCCAGAAATAGCTTTAATTTGGCCGCATCGACCACATGTCCCATGACAGTGACTTGGTCGAGGGCGGCGGTGTTTCGGCTCTTTTGGCATCCGGGCGCCGTGTCGGTGACTCGGCGGTGGGATCGCCGATCTCGAAGTACTTTAACGTGCCATCCCGGAAGAATGCGGTTCCTTCACTCACAGTTTCTTGTTGCTTCGACATCTTCTTAGCTCGCTGAATGGTTTTTTTTTTTTTTTTTTTTTTTTTATGGTAATGTAGGTGACTAGCTTTTAGTACGTATTCCCACAGACGGCGCCAATTGTTCCGGGGGTAATTCCGGAGCAGGATTGTGACCACTTGAGCTTGTGGAATGATGTCGTTGCTCGTCTCTTCCTTTCACTCTTTCCTGTAAAGATGAACAAACTGAGGGCTCGGCTTGGGGCCGAGCGTACTCACTCCGACGCTCAAGTCAGTAAACTTAGAGAGATAAGTTGTATGTTTAACTTGACAAAGTATATTGTAGAGAGACAACGGAGTTTTATACCAGATTTTCCAGTTTTTTTCCTCAATGAGAGATGTGGAGTATTTATAGACTTTCACTTTTTGTCACGTAGTGGCCAAGTGGCGTAGCAGGTGGAAAGACTGTCTTATCCTCGGCCGAGGGACCCATGACAGGCCGGCAGGCCTGATTGACTCCATGCCGAGGGGACTGGATGCGAGTATACGGATATGCCTCTCGGCCGGCTAGTTGCCGAGCCGAGACCCAAAGTGACAGGCCGACAGGCTTTGTCGGTTAGGCCGTTTTTCTTTTGACTTGTTGTCTTTTAGCTTTGACCTTGGTCAATATGTTGACTTGGTCAGCGGGTGCAGAATATGCCCCATCAAAGGGAGTAGTAAATATGTCAGCCAATTGGTCATTCATCCAGACATGGGAGGTTTCAATTGAATCGCCTCTGATAGCATCCTGAACAAAATGGGAATCCACCTCAATGTGCGTTGTTCGTTCATAGAAGCCGGGTTTTTGAGTAAGATGCAAGGCGGAGTATTCACATACAAGTGCATCCACAAACATGTGTTTGCCTCAATTGGATGAACAGCCAACGGTCTCAACGGCCAACACGGCTCGAACCCATAAAGAACACCCCTATCCAACCCTTCACCGGTGGTTGTAAGTTGTAACCCCATCTCTTAAGGACTTGTTCCTCCTCTCAGACATGTTCCTCAAGTCCCTTATTTCATTTCTACTTTCAACAAGATTTCCTCCTTTAAGCCCATTTCGATTAAATTTGGTCCAGTATTTCCGGCCCAATATGATGGGCAGCCCAAAAGAGGGCGTTACAATCAATTGCCCCTTTGGAGCCCGGTATAAGAGTTTGGGCCGCCCAAACCATTTGAAATAAAGGCCATTCAACTGACAAGTCCGGGTCCGATTCAGCGATCAAAGTTCGGCCCCACCACCAAATAATGCCCGGCTCACTGTGGAGTCCATGTGATTTCAGTAGGCCCATGAAGATAAATAGCGAAGATTTCAAAACACATGACCAGAACTCGTGCACCCCTTTTATACTCGATTACGGATAAAGTTTGGTTATTTAGGGTCAGATTATGAATTTTTTGGGACTTCCAAGAGGGCCGAGCTCTAAATAAAGAAGGAACGCTACGAAATTTGACTTAAGATCGATCTTGGCAATTTTTGTCGTTAAGGTCATATAGTTGACCCTAGGAAGTTGTTTTACTCTCCAACGATGGAAAAACAAACATAAGCAAGATTTTTGGTTGCTAAAAACCAAAGTGAGTAATTGAGAGTGATTGGAAAAATGTAAGAAAAAAGCAGAACAAACACGTAACTTTGTCAAGGACATCATACATTGAATTATTTGACTTAGCCATCACCCACATGCTACTTTGCTACTTACTTGCAATCAAACATCCTTCAATGTCGTCCAAGAGCGATAAGTAACTCGCTTGTCTAATGTGGGCCTTTCTTTGTGAATCTATTTTCTTTGAACGGTATTTAGGATTCCCCTTTCATAATGTTCAACTTGATCTTTGAATCATATTTAATCATGAAAAAATCGTGTAAAAGGAGCCACAAAGGCAAATATAATGTTGACGGGGTTTGAACTCGAGTCATGAGTACCACCTCTCGTGACTTTAGCAATTAAGCTAACTGACATTTGTTTTTAAGTTCGGTAACAAACATTATGATTAAAGAAAGTTTGTTGGGGTTGTAGACTAGAATCATTTTGGGAAATTAGGTATTTTTATCTATTTTAGTTTTGAAATATTTTATTTCACATCTTAGCGATTCGAGAAGGAATTTTGATATAGGTGATAGTCCACTCAAATTCTAAATTCATTCAATTACACATCTTTTTTAAACACGCAAAATATATTCATTATTCTGATCAAAATGAATAAGGTTTGGTTTTATTCAAATATTTCAGATTATTATTTTCTGGTTACAATACTTTTGACAAGTTAATTAAGAGCATGTTTGGCCTCGATTCTCAAAAATGAGTTTTTGTTTATCAAGCTTAATTTTTCAAAAGTGTTTTTCAAAAGCAGCATCAAAAAAATATGGATTTTTAGCTTTTGAGAATTTTTTGTTTTAACTTTTACAAAATGATGTGTTTGGCCAAAAAGTGTTTTTTTAGTCCAAAAATACTATTACAAGTTAGGCCAAACACATACTAAATGTAACAAAGACATTGAGAGTTATACTCTGTAGTAGGGCTAGTCAAACCATTGGGCTAGCTAAGGCCGCGCGGGTCGGAAGCGTGTGAAGGTCAACCCGCTAACCGGTCTGGGGATGGTGGCGAGTCTAATCGGGTCGGGCAAGCCAATTCAAGCTCAACCCGAAACCAGATCGAGAGGGATCCAGGGTGGGCTTAAGGGTAGGCTAGGATGGGCTAAAGGGCGGGTTAGGGCGGACAAGGTAGGTTTTGCCAAACCCGAGCATGGCCCGGTGTAGGGGACGGGTCGGATTGGGCGTGACACGCGTTGGACAGGCCCGACTACAATTGACTCGAGTAGCGGGCCAGTTACAGTTGGACTGGGTTGGCCCTTAACTTTGACCAACCTTACTCTGTATTATATAATTATCACAATTTCTCATTTGTGACGGATAAAATCTGTCACGTTGAACAGACGTGAGACAAAAAAAACAAGTGGAAGGGGTTGTGAGAGGTCTCTTTGAAGAGACTGTTTGAGTCAAGACCAACTAATTAATTATTAACCAATGTAATTTGTCAATGAGCAATAAATTTGTAGATTGAGAGTTTTGACGACAGAACCACCCTAATAAAAATTCATTAATCATGAAAACAATTTGATTACACGTACTAAGTAGAACTGTATTATTACATACGAACGTTAATACTATGTCACTTTTCTTGATTTCTTCTGCCGTGATGGCTGATGTGGTCCATTTCTATGTACGTTACTTTAACCGTCTCCAACTGTTTCTCCTATAGTAGTCCTAACTAATGATTTATACTCCGCGATAAGGGAATTATGCAGTGTTGTCAACAGCGGACAACTAGGTTTACACGGAAAAAAAAAACACTAATCAATTATGACTGTCAATGTAAGTCGAGAATTCATCATCTTTATCGTGTGAAACTAAAGTTAAAACTTGACCGGCAAATAGAGCAGTGCATGGACGGGATGACCCATTAGTTTTTTTCCAGAATCTACAAAGACCCGACCTACCAACCCACCTAAAAACCGCTAGTCAACATGTTACATATCCATAAACTAAAAAAATTATATAGCCTAGCGTAAATTCGACCCAATCCCGCATTTGTTTACCACTAAATGCAAACACACAACATAAATTTATGGACCCAACAACTATAATAAAACCATATATTAGCATTCACTATCGAGCATAATAGCATATGGAGTGGAGTTATGGACCACTTTCATTCCTATCAAATTGGAACTCCAAATTATTTGCTATAATGAACAAGCTAGAAATCTAAAATATAATCAAATCCAACAAAGTACAGAATCTAGAGTATTTTAAGCACATTCTATAATTATAGACATTATATACATACATAAATAACAAGTTCCTTTACATAGTACGGGGATGAAGTTGCCAAGGATACGACATTAAAGATATAGACATAAACCAAAGCGATACACCAGAGCATGTTGTGATGAAGACGAACTTCATTCTTATAGAGCTTCATAATAACCACCAATGGTGATGTGCGCCCTAGTCATGGGCGCCCCTCGCATCACTGAAATTGCTTCATTTAGCCTTTTTGCTCGGCGAACCACTTGCTTAAACCTCTGCAGTTACAACAAAATTACAACATTCACATCAGTTTCGGAAGGAAAATAAGAATACGAATAGTTTAATGTTTGTTCGGACAACCATAAAACTTGTATATTATGTTTGTCTCAATCATGACGAATATTTTAACCAAAGGTATATTAATGATTAAGACGGATGGATGTATTGACGATATCAAGGGAAATAGAGAAGTCATTTGACCAAATCCACATGGAGTTGTAATTCTTTGGGATAGAAACTTCCCTTGGAATCAAACAAACATTTAGGAAAAGAGTTTACAACACCAATCAAACAAGCAAACACCATCATCCAATTACTAAAATAAGTAGCAATTGTAAGCATCGAACAGACTTAATAAACAAGCAAACAACATCATAATCGATCTTATAATATATACTATGTGCATATAATATATTTTTTTCGGACACATGACACTAGATTCCTATTGATCATTATTTTACTTTTGGTGTAAACAGAGTCACAAGCGATTTTGATTCTGACGGAGTTTGAACCCAGATCATGAGTACCGACTCTTATGACTTTACCAACTAAGCTAATTGACATCTGCTCGACTGCTCCTATTGTAATTATAATATACCACATTAAACATCTATAAGCAAGACCCTGATGGCATGTATCTTAATCCAACTAGTGACAAAGCCATGATAATATAGAATTAAAACTATGCCTTGATTAGGCCTAATCACATTATTTTATGAAATTATCCATACTACAGCCTAATCCATCGAAATTTTCCTTATCCGTCCTTACGCTAATTCAATGGGTGGCGAGTTGGCGACATAGACACGATGAAATGAGAATCCGTTTAAAAACTTCATTCTTCAAATTAAACTAACATGGATACATGCCGAATCACAAGTTTCCCCTCATACCCATTTAATTTGGTATGAATGGACATGCCTGCCTAATAATGGGTTCATTCGATTATTTAAATCGCGCTTTAGGGACCTCAAAGACATTGTTTGTTGAAGTTGATACTTGTTGATCACAACAATAATTGGAGGGTACCTAAGAATGATAATCAAAGGAAACTCTTAATCCAATAATCCATGTTTTATGGTGGAAAATGTAATTTTGCTAGAAAAGGTGAGATTCAGTGAAGGAATCAGGATTTACAGTTAGAGAGCGGAAAAAAAATTAACTAAAAACTTCGAATATGAGTCCCTACATAAACCCAATCATCCAAATTCACATATGACAAAACCCAATTAAATCGAAAAATCATGTAGAAAATTTGAAGATGAACAACAACAATAATTTGCTACAGAGTTTCAAGGGCTCCAGCCAGGTAGGGGGTCAGATGTACGTAGTCTTACCCTTATACTAGCAGTGTAAAAGATAAACATGACCTATTAAAAATGGATATATAGAATAACACAAATTCTCACTTGTGACGATCACAAGTTATGACAGCCCTCACAACCAATTTAAATAACATTAACAATGAAAAGGGATTGGGAGACGTCATAAGCTTGTCACCGTCACGAGTAAGACAGACTTGCAATTGGAGTAAAATAGTTACCTTATCATGAGAGTAAATTTGGAAATGAAGCTCTTGATTCTTAGAATTTTTACCATCTTTGTGCTTATTACTGAAAACAATCAAAGAAACAGTTGCAGCAGCAAATCCAAAACTAACAAGTGCACCCATTCCTGTCATTGCCCATTTCCATATCTTTACACCACCATTTTCATGTTCTTTTTCATCATCTTCCTCCATTTTTACCTTCTTTTCTTCATAAACAACCAATTTTTCATCATTTTCTGGGTTTTTTACCCCAAAGTTTTCATCTTTTTCACCTTTTTTAACAAATTCATAAGTACCCACATCCATTTTCGTGTCGACAAATTGATTTTCCTTCAATTTCTTGAAGAATACTTTTGATATCATCTCTTGATCATCAAAGTTTTGATCATAAGATGATTCAATTATTGGTAATTTTGTTACCTCTTCTTCTGGGATTTCTTCTTCTTCTTCTTCTTGATCATGATCAAATTTAATTGGTACAGGAATTACCATTAAATTGTTTTTCTTCTTTTCTTGATCAGAAATATTTTCAAAATAATCCATGTCAATTAAAGTAGTATTTTTCATCTTGTTTCCTTCTTGATCTTCATGTTGATCAACAAAACCTCCATCAGATAAAATTTCCCATTCATCAAGATCCATCTTAATAAAGACGATTACTCACTCACTGCTGTCGACGGTAAACACCCCAGTTTACTTACCCAATAATAAAGTTTTTTTGGGAATTGGTGAACTATTGAGATATGATCAAGGAAAATAAAGAGATTGCTTACTGTTGTCGGCGGTATACACCCCTGTTTACACAATAAAAAAAGGATTTAGTCTAGATTGTATAGTATAAAGTTTTTTTAAGAGGATTTATGAATTGGGTATTGGTGAATTATTGAGATATGATCAAGGGAAAGACAATTGATTACTATCGACTGTAGACACCCCGATTTATTTAGATGGTATTAGAAAGTTTTTTCTAAGAAGATTTATATTGGGTATTGGTGAATTATTGAGAGATGATTAGGGGAAATAATATAGGAAGGTAAGTAATTGGATTTTAGTGTAGAATTTTAGTGAAACAAGGCTGCTAATACTCAATTGATTTGAGGTGGAATGGACCTTTCTCCCATATGTTATGTGCACTTCTTGTGCGAGAAGTTTCATTTTGGATCATATCAAAGGCATTGATTTTGAAGATAGATATTATTATGGAGGTGGTCCAATAGTGTCACGTCTATCATGGGGTGACTCGGCTTCTCTCAAATCACTAATTTTTTTTTATTATAAAATATGGTAATGATAAATGCAGCCCTAGGGCTGTATTTATCATTCGCTTAAGAATTGAGGGGGCGTTTGGTACGGAAAAAGGGTAAGAGAATGAAATCAAGAAAGGGTAAGAGAGGGAAATGAATGGGATCACCCATATTATACTTGGGTGTTTGGTTGACAATTAGAGGGAAAGGGAATTAAAAGCCAACATCCACCACCTCCACCACCATTACCCACCACCTGCCACCATTATCTACACCGACACCACCACAAGTAGCGGCGCCGACGATCTTCCTCACGGTACCCCACGGCGAACCTAATCACCCCGCCTCACGCCCTCAACAAACACCATAATCCCGACCCCAAACACCTTATTCATTCTAAAAAAATCCACCACAACCCTTCGAAAACCCCTCCCCCACCCCCTTAAAACACCAGATCTGGTGTGGTCGGCGTCGGGCGGTTGCAGTGGTGTGGCCGAGGAAGGTGTTGGTGGTGGTTGGTGGGGTGGGAGAGTTACTGAAGGTGTTGGTGTGGTGTTTAGTGGTTGAGGATATGGGGTAGCGTGGACAGGCGGCGTCGCTGGTGGTGGTTGTGTCGGCGTCGCTGGTGGTGGTTGTGTCGGTGTGGTGGGTGTAGGGTTTAGGTGGCAGTGGTTGACGGTGTGAGAGGGTGTGGTGGAAATAGGGAGTAGGAGGAAGAAGGGATTATGGGGTTATGGGCAACTGGGGGGGGGGAGGGGTATGGATGAGAATGATTTTGGGGGTAAGAGGGGGTATGGGTTACCCTTTCTTTGTGTCAAACAAACAACAACAAAAGGTCAACCATTTTTATTCTCTTTCCCTTTCCTTATTCCCCCCAACCAAACGCCCCCTCATCCCTCGTGAGTGATGGTAGTATGGTAGTATGGTACCCATGAGTCCATGACTTGGGTTCGAATCCTTTGTGCTATATGATTTATTTATTAGGCGCTATTTTTTTGGACTAAAACTGTCTGAATTGAACTTAACTAAATTTAATGGGGTTGAACTGAACTGAACTTAATTTAACTAAACTTAATGGAGGTGAAACCGAACTGAACTGAAACCGAACTGAACTGAACTTAATGGAGTTGAACTGAACTAGAGTAAGAGTTAATTTGTGAAGCGAAGAGTTGGACTGAACTGAACTGAGCTAAAATTAAGTCTAAATAATAGGGTCTTTACTAGCAATATGATTAATCGATTAATAACCTTATCCATTATAAACTATTTCCTTTTTTTTTCAGTAGTTTCGATTAAACTATCTAATTTTATGTTTGATAAACAATTTTTTAACTATCTTAAAAAAATATTCCAAATATTCTATATTTAAAAAGTGGACATCCAAACAACACAAAGTTTTACTTAGTAATTTGATATATTTAATAAAATTTACAAGATCCATCGTCGAGGTCTTTAAGGTTTTCGCAATATTATCCAAGTTTATTCGTGTGGCAAAGATTGGTTGTGTCATGTGTGCACTTGACACTTTGTAAAACTGTCGGTGAGGGAGTCAAGTCGGACCTTAACTCGAAGTGTGTTGGGTACCTCCTCTATTCCGATCATCATAAATTCTTATTTAACGTATTTGTCTTAAGTTTAATATGGGTCAAGTATTATAGGAGTAGATGAGAAAAAAGAAAATGTATAGGAAATAACAAAATATTTGTCATATGTATACAAATGGGTATTTATTTGACCCTTTTTAATCTTAAAACGAATATGCTCTTCTTAAAAGATTTGTTGCCCGATCATTAATTTACCTATAATTAAAATAGAGATGATCCAATTTTTTTTTTTAAAAAAATAGAGATGATCCCAACTCTTATTTCAACCTCAGTTGTAACGCTACTCATATTATAGATGGCCAAAATCATTTAAGACGGGCATATTTGTTTTAATTTTAAGACGGGTTAAATATGCACATGTGGGTAGAGTCATGCATCGTAGTGGGCCAGCCCAACCCAGTCCCATCTAGTGGACCGTGTTCTAATGGCTCGGCCAGCTCGTGGCCCGGCCCAGCCCGACACTATGTCATCCTCGGGCGGCTAGTGCCGCAACTTCCTTGGCCCGCCCGGTCAAACACTAACTTTTTAAAAAAATACATAGGACCAGCCGGGGCCGGCCCTAACCCGCTACTAAGTGGGCCTGGCTTATGCCGCGCCAACCCAATCCAGCACTGGCCCGGCCCAACCCGGTTTGGATTTAGTGTCGTGCCCGAGCTCCACTTCCCCAGCCCGGTCCAGCCCGCACCCCTACATGTGGGAGAAATATGACAAAAGCAGGATACATAGGGAAAAACAAAAGATTTGTCTTATAGGCCGGCCCATATATGATAATCCGTTTTATATTATTAAGACGGATACCTTCGTTTTAAGAAAGATTAGTCAATTTAGATGGCTACGTGTCCGAGTTTCTAAGAGAATGTAATGGAAGAATTGAGTTTGATATATTTGGTGAAGTTGACAAGCATGAAACATTTGGTATGGTATTTATTAAGGACTACGGACTACCAAGTACCATTGGGGTAGGATTTGAGGGTATGATGTATTTTGCCAAAAGAGAATGTAAAGTACTAAAGTGTAAGATAATTCCTAAATTTATGCTTGTTATAAAATGGCATCCCGTCATTCACTCCTACTTTTGCAAGGGTTATGACATCTTCTGTGTATCGTTCTAATTTGTGCATTTCATACAAAAAATTAATCGGTACATAAAAGTTTAAGTTTAAGGGTAGGCTTTACCCAATCTAAACTCTAAAACCAGGGCACTCTGCCCTGACATCTTTGAGGCTAAAGGTGGTAATTTTCCAATGTTTTCATAAGTGGGTAAGTTATCGACTTCAAGACCGAACCAAATAAGTGAATAACATCCGCTACCACAACACATACCCAAGATTAATTTTTGCCGCGGTAATCGATAATCACTAATCCGTTCTAACAATAACGATTATATTCTAAACCACGTAAAATTACTAACTAATTACAAATTTTTAAAAAATTAAACTAGTTTAGATTACTTGTCGTCGATTCCTTGAATTTCTTGGCGGAATTGAAGCGGTGGTGACGGAAATGTCGTATTTGAAAAAAAAAGATGTTAAATATGGAAGGTTTAGAGTGAGAGGTAGATTAGAAAAGTCATTAAAAAATGTCGACGATAATTAGTAAAATGTTGACGATGTTTACCAGGTTGGATGTTTTTTTGATGGTGTAAGGGTCCAGAACATAAAGTCCAGCCCAATGACCATGCAAAAAATTTGGGTTCATAACTGAGAAACGTATGGGCCAAGATCAAGCTTTGAGTGTTCGAAACTACACGTTTGGATACTTGATCCAGTTTAAGGCCACCCAAGATGTGTTGAGTGCGATGAGAGAATTGGGAGAGAGAGGGATTAGGTTTAGGAGTGATAAAAGGAACCGTCGAAAATGATTTATGTTTAAGTCTCCGCATTTTATATTAACGCGATGTCAGACAATGTACTCGGTCGAGTATAGACATATTTGGGGGAGTACGCTGCACTCAGTCGAGTACCTTAGATACTCGGCCGAGGTCGAGTATCGAGTTACATTGGTCATCTAGTCTCTCCCGTCTCCCATATAAAAGCTCTCCCTTGATTAATAGGTCGATCAACGAATCCATAACAGGGCGGGTATTACAAGAACAACCACTCTAAGACCATCCCCAAGCAAGGTCAATTGCTAGGTCATGACCTTGCTTGGTCACACTAATCATCAATTAACAAAAAAATTATGGTGACCTTTGAAGGGAAGAGGTCAATTTGTGACCTTTGGTGGTCAATTTGTGACCTTTGGTGGAGCAAATTTGACCCAATTCATGACCTATATGTGGCGATATGTGATTGGTTGACAATATTACTAATTAATAAAAAAAAAATATATATGAAAAAGTGATATAATGTGGAGAGATGTAATTGGTTGGAAAGTGAAAAATGATTGGATTGATGACCAAGTTCGTGACTTTCTGCTTGAGATGGTGAAAGTAGGTCAAGATAAATAAGGTGGGATTAAGAGTAAAACAAAGTCGTGATCTAAGGCTCCGTTTGGCACGGCACTTCAGGTAGCTTATTTGACCAAAGTAGCTTATTTGACCAAAATTTCAGCTACCTGATTTTTTTGCAAGTGTTTGGTAAGTAGCTTATCTGGTCAAATAAGATACCTGAAATGAAATGCTACCTCATGTAGCATTTGAGAAATCAGGTACCTGAAAGGACTTATTTTCCATTTTTTACCCCTTTATTCTATAATATTAAATAATTTTCATATCCTTTTACGTCATTTTACCAAAATCATCTACCTTTTCAGCTAGTTTGCCAAACATATTTTTATATAATCGATTCTTATCACCTCCTAATTTTCAACTACCTTATCGATTTACCTTTTCGGGTTTGATTAGCTTTTTCGGTTTTTAATTTCTTTTCGGGTTTTCAAATTTACCTTTTCGAGGTAGTTTTTCACAAAAACAGGCTAATTCATTTCGATCTTTGCTTGGGGATGGTCTAAATACTTTAGAGATAGAGCAAGGCTTGAATTGATGTTGTCACTAACCGACCATATTATACATTAGACCCACGGAGATGATTGGACCAATATTTGACCTAACTTGACATGATTTACATCACCAACCATATCACAACACATTCATTGTATGCGAGTCCTCCGTATACACACTCATCTTAGAAACAGCAAATCTTCTTTGGGGTCATTTTTCAAAGATACCTCTCATAAATCATAATTTATGAAAATAAAGGAAATCAATTTCCAAAAACAATTTTTTTTTTTCACTTGTGAGTTGTCTAGGATAAAATAATAATAACTGAAAATGTCATTATTATTGATTGAGAAATCACTAAATATGGCTAACTTTAAAAATTCGAAAAACTCTTAATTTTTAATGAAAAAATACATAAAATTTGAGTAAACTCATGTATTTTTACACGAGTTTAAAATCAGAAAGTGAAAATTCAAAAAATTAACACTTATTTATGGGGTACGGTAATCAAATTGCGTGCACTTAGTCATTCATACATATTATAAATTTAGCCAATTTTTCATGAACTATAATTACATAATTCTTACAAACAACTAAACAATACTAATATTTACATACAAGAACACTAAATTTACAGTTCGAATCCCCTCCCGTCTATATAACTGACAATAACTAGGGAGTATATCCTAGTAGATCAAAATCTATATACCTCCGCTAATAAAACCCACAAAACTAACTATTGTAAATTCATTTTTACACAATATTCGTGTAAAACCGTCTCAGGAAACTTCAAACCAAGCCAGAAGAATCAGGCAAACCTTGCCAAAGATCACTTCTACCAACATCTCTTGATGACAAACCTCGAACATCCTTCTCCTTAACCTTACATTGATTACTAACTATTGCGCGACAAACCGGACAATTAAAATGTGTCGAAAGCCATTTATCGATACAATTCTTATGAAACAAATGTTTACAAATCATAAGTTGTCTTAACTCTTCATCATCTATAAATACAGATAAACAAACAGGACACTCAATATCTTTTCCCAAACTTGAACTCATTATAATCAACTCCAAGTCCTTACTACTACTACTACTATTGTTCTTATTCTCATCATTACTAACATGATTCCCTGAATTTACGGACCGACGTCGAAAAATGGTTAAAGGGTTTATTTGCCATTTGATTAGGAAGCAGATGATGTATATTGTAATTGGTATTAGGATCATGAATAGTACCATCTTAAGTGGGAAGCTATATGGTGGCATCATTTTTTTGGAGAAACTAAGATTAAGTTTGATAATAGATGAAGTAAGGAATTAGGATGGAATAATTTTAAGGGTGTAATTATTCTTTTGGTGTAGATTTGATTGGGGAAGGTAATATGGTTAAGGACAATAATTGAGAGAAGAATGGCATTTTAGATGATGGAGTTGCATGTAGGGACAAGTTAATGTCAAGAAATCATTTCAACCAAAAATTTAAATTAGTGGTTGGATGAGTTTTATGATCGGTTTTATATTTTAATATGTCCCCTCACACGAAATGCCTTTGTGCTTGAAGTATGGATGCAACTACAGAACTTTCCATACCTGGTGCTAATATTAAACTTTAGAATTGAGGGGGTGGGTTTTTTAAGCCGTGACCTTTTTTGTCACACTAACTCTGATACCATGTCAAAAAAACCATCTCTACCAAAAGTTTTAACTGATGGTTGGAGTCCTACAATCGGTTTTATATTCTAACAGTTAATAGTGAGTTAGGATATTGTTGTCTTTAACGATAAGTCTTGCTCTCCCAGTTCGAGCTTGTGAGAGGTTTTCTAAAGTGACGAAAAGTCTCCGTCTTCAATGAGAATTTGTGTATCTTTAATAACTTTATATACTAGTATAGATCCCGCAAGAATACGCGGTTTTGTAAATGGGCATATTAGAGAAAATAATAATTATATTAATAGCATTTAACTCCAGTTGACATTTATTATAAAACTTAAATTAGTAATATTTTGTATTAAAAGGTAGAAAAGAGTAGGTTCGACACTTTTAATCCGTATAAGATTGCTGGTTTTACTCGAACTATTTTGTTAACTTTGTTTTTAAAAAAAAATTGTTATTATATTATCATATCCACTAAAGGCGTAATATAACTGTTAAGTAATTATTGTAGCCATCAAATTTAGTTTTAAAAATAATAACTAGTTTTGTGGCCCGTGAATTTCACGGGATATTTTGTTTTTAGTATGTTGTTTTTAGTGTTTCTAGTAATTGAGGCTTTATAAATATCAAATCACATAGTGAGATTACCTCATGAATAATTCATGATAGATCATGTACTAAAAATACGGGCATTGACATGTTAACATAAAGATCAAAGTCGATAAATTAAAGAGTGCTATTTTTTCAAAGGTAAAATGATGAAAAAAACCAACAAATACCAAAACAAAAAATACAGTTGAAAAAAAAAACTAAAAAACTATTACTCATTTACGTTGATGTCGTCAATCTTACACTTAGTTTTTAATATATAGTTCTTTAAGCAATCCTAATATTTTACTTCTCCATATAGTCTTGTTTCTCCAATAAATCGTCCCTATTAAAAAGTAACTCACTAATAAGTGCGAATTAACCAACAAAACAGTGGAATTTGTTTTATACAATATTATCGTTATTAACTTAAAATTCTTCTTAAATAGAGAAAGAAAGAGGGAATAGGAATGAAGTCTTAGAGATGTAAGTATGTTAACCTTTGAATATGTCAACACCAAAAATTTTGGTAAACCCTAAATGAGAACAAAACAAATACATACGATGAAGTTGAAAAATGTGATCAAAACTTCATACCAATGGAACTTGCACTAAAAAAGAAATAAATTAGTTAATAATCTAAAACCTTAATACATTTACCTTAATTACAATAAAATCATAGGAAGATTAGTGACACATTTAGTTCTACTAACAATAGGGATGAGAAAAATTTTGGTTTATAAATTTTGCCTTCCAACAAAAATATATAAATAATTGAGGATGCGTTTATGACTTTTGAGCATCATTTTTTCATTATTATCAAATTTAATACAAGTATAAAATATGAATCAAGGTTCATGACTTTTGAGTTTTGAGCATCATTTTTTTCATTATTATGAAATTTAATATAAACATAAATACGGAGTAAGGAGAAATGGAATGTATAAGGTTTGCTTGATTACTAATAATTATAATTTTTTTTTTTTTACAAAATCTACTTTATACAAGAGTGGTTTAAGATATTATCGTATGTAATTAAATATGACATATAGATTATGGTAGATAGTTTGGCTTGCCTTTTAATTAGATTTCTAGATTATAGATTTTTTATTTAGATTATAGAGCTATAGATTTTTCTCAGTATTATGAAGTCTAATATAGACATAAATATGGTGTAAGGAGAAATGGAATGTTAAAGGTTTGCTTTATTATTATTATTATTATTATTATTATTATTATTATTATTATTATTATTATTATTATTATTATTATTATTATTATTATTATTATTATTATTATTATTATTATTATTATTATTATTATTATTATTATTATTATTATTATTATTATTATTATAAAATGCGTGACTTTCATTATAATAAAAATAAAAGGTTTACATGAAATTGGTGGGGAGCCGAGAGACAACTGGGCTCCACACCCTTAGCAATAGTAAAGCTAATACGAGTAAAAATGTAAGCGGCTACCCGAGCCCCAAAGATCCGAGATACCGAGAATTTCGGATCCGCTGAGCAAGGCAACAAGATCCGAACTCAACTCCCCAAGTGAAGAGAAAGAGAAAGGTAGGAAACCATAACCTGCTACCGCGCACAAATCCCCATACTTAGCACACTTTCGCCGAGCAAAGATCGGCGACAACCCGGCCCGCACAAAATCCGCTAACCCGGGATCCGAGTCAAAGGTGAAGAACCCGTCAGTCGACGCACACATCACGCCCCGTCCCAAGAATAAAGCAATAAATCCGCGCAGGACGAAGAGAGCCACCATGCCCATCAACCAAACCGATATCAACCTCCTTCCCCGTGAAATACGGATCTATAGCAGATGTCGAAGAGAGTGTCCGGACAAGGTTATGCCGATGTTTAACGCCCACGAGCACAAAAGACAAGAAACAGCGTGGTCCCCAAAAACATCCCCAAAAACCCGAGAGCAAGCGGGACGGGGCCTAGATACCGAGAATAACGGAACACCCGGGCGATACCCCAAAGACACTACGGTAAGTCCTCCCGTTCATAGTCCGCCCCAACCCCGAGATAGGAACCGCACGTAACCAATCGAGGAGTGAGAACCCGCCGAGACCGCCATAGAGCGATCCGGCGAGGTGTCAAAGAAAAACAGACTACGAGGCAAAAAAGCAACCGTCGTGAAATAAATATCGCCAATTTCTTCATAAGTTTGGGGCGACAATTTCACTTGGGCGACCTAATATATCAGAACCTGTAGTCGCAGTAAACACCTGCGCGGCATCATCAAAAGCAGGGCCAGCAGCTACAACACGAGAAGGGCCGAGGAGCTTATTATTATTATTATTATTATTATTATTATTATTATTATTATTATTATTATTATTATTATTATTATTATTGTTATTATTGTTATTGTTATTATTAATTTTTTTTACATAATCTACTTTGCATGAGAATGGTTTAAAAATTATCTTCCGAAATTAAAATATGACATGCAGAATAATAATGGTAGATAGTATCACTTGCTTTTTAATTATCTTATGGAATTAAAGTTAAATAAATAGGTAGAATAATAACCAAATTTATGAGAGGAAAATAAAGAGTTTATATTAGTTTTTTAGTGATTGCAACTACTATTTTTTTAAATTTTTTTTGGTACTTATAAGCATATGACAATTTTGGAGATAATTAACTTTTTAATACATAGTTTTGCCTTTTTATAATATTGTATAAAAATAAATAATTAAGTAATTAATATAGATGAATTAATATTAACCTCTATAAAAATGCCATGTGAATTAAAATTAAATGTTTTAAGTAACCTTTTAATTATATTGTATTGATAGATTTTACCTCAGTTTCGTGCCTTTTGTATTTCTACCTTTTTCAGATTACCCACGTGATGCTTTCTCTTATCTGCATTCACATACATTTCACGATGCTTTAAAATTCATATAAAAAATATATTGACCAAAAGGTAAAACATCAACATGGCAAAAACTTCACAAACGAATCAACATTGTCACATGTAAATCAGTGGCGGAGCCAGGATTTGAACTCAGGGGGGGCGAAAAATTTTAGGGGGCAACGACTAATTTTATAAGGCACCCCCGAAAAAATTCGAAAAATTTAACTAAAAACTTCGAAAATTTCGTCCGGGGGGGCGACCGCCCGCTAGCCCCCCCTAGTTCCACCATTGTGTAAATCATTGAAATTACGCCAAATGGAAAACATGAATTTAAATATAAATCAAAGGATTTATAAAACAAATAACATAACAAATTAAAATATAATTTATTTGACATAACAACAACAATACTCAATAATAATACTCAATATACTCTCTATAATCAAATAAATAAATTAAACCATAAAATATAATCCACAACTTAGAAACTCATGGGCAAATGAGCAATAGATTTTAAATAAATATTGTGAATAGAAACTATCATAGGTATTATAGGTTTTATAGCCATCACACAACCATAGACTCCCATATTTTAATTTTATTTTTAATTTATGTTGTGGTATTACTAAATTAGATAATTGATTGCTGAGCAACTCAAGAGGTCAATTAAATAGGAAAAAATGTTAATGAAAATTATGGGTATTAAGTAGTATAAAGAAATCTAATCAATTTATTAACATATTATATTACAAAAATTAATTAGATAGCAAGAAATTTTAATTAATTTGGTGAGTGTTAAGTATTATGAAGAGTTTAATCAATTTATTATAATGTTTACTTACAAAATTGAATTAAATAAGAAAAAGTGTTAATAAAAATGGTGGGTGCATGTTAAGTAATATGAAAAATTTTAATTTATTAACATGTTTTATTACCAAAATTTCAATTAAAATGTCAATTTTAATTATAAATTTTGACATTTATTAACATATTTTTATTACAAAAGTTCAATTAAAATCTCAATATTGATTATAAATTATGAAATTTTGATGTAAATTTGTAAGGGTTATATAAATTAAATTAATTTATATAAAAATGAATTAAATCTATAAAATAAGACAAATACGTGGCAATGAGTTTTGATGTTCACATTACGTGGCATTTATGTGGCATTTTTTGATCCTACGTGGCTTTGTCTACGTGACGTTTATTTGTCATTTTAGGGTACCCTTTTAATTATATTTTATAGATAGTAATATATTGCATTATATATTTATTACTCCGTATATGAAATTAAACAATGTGGTCCAATTTTAGATATGACATAATTAAGCCCAATTATAGAGTAGTTTTCATTTAGGCGGGAAAATATTGGAGATCTCTTATTTTTTTAGTATAAGGGGGATTTTATGTGGTAGCTTTAAAATAATGCTCAAAAATAAAATAATTATTGGTTTTGGCCAGACTAAAATTTGTTTATCAAAATAGTGTCTGCGCAAGATTGGATAATCTCAAACCTGAAATGGGTTAAACCCGCCATTGATGATGACGGGTTTGTTGTTCTCATAAAGAAGGGGAAATGAAAACAAATCGATGTTAGCTCCACCTTAGCAATGGTGTGTCTCTCAGAATAGACACGGCATTGGTAGCGGCGTCTCACTTCTTAAAATATGGGATACTTTATCAAACGTCTTGCGTTGTCACGTCTTAATAAAATGGACGTATCGAATGTAAGTGGGAGTTAGTTGTGTTAGTTGTGCTACTAGAGCACGTGGATTGCTGACTTGGCAGAGTAGTTAGCAGTTGTATATAAGGTAACAAACACACTGTACAATTATTCATTTTCATCATACAATAAAAACTCTTCTATTTACCTCTGGTTTTCTTTCTTGTTTACAATCAAACACCTTTGTTCATATACAACAATGGTGATTACCTAGTTTAACATGGTAACAATCGCTACGGTTTCGATCTTGTTCTTCGATCGATTGATCGATTATTTACTGATCATCACAGTTTCTGATATTCTGGTTTCATCAAAATCTCCAGAAGAATCATCGATTAAAATCGATTTATTCGGTATTTCTGGTATTCTAGGGTATACTTGCTTCTTCGCGATACATTTCTGATTCGATCGCTTACTGAATCGATTGTATTGCTGGTATCTTGATCAAGATTTGGTATTTTTCTTAAAGATCGGGTATTATTCTTCGATCCTCTGGTATTATCGCTTCCGCTATCATCAAACACTGGTATATCGTTCTCTTTCATCATTTTTTTTGCAATTTTATGCATTTTCTCTGCAAATTGACAGTAATTGCTCTGTTTTTCCTTGTTATATAACATCATGTCTACTGATAATTCATCAAATACTCCCACTACAAGAAAAACTAAAATAGGCGACAGATTTTTAGCGACTGAACTGAGTAGCCGCCAATTTGGCGACTGATATCAGATTTAGCGACTGAAATCACTCGCTAATTTGGCGACTGATTTTTTTGAAAAAGGCATCTTATTTAGCGACCGACTATCAGATTTAGCGACTGACGTCGGTCGCTAAATTGTTTTATAGACACCCGGATTACTTCTTCCCCTCTCTCCCGCTTTACTTTATTTCGAAACAAAAAAAAGGGAAGAGGCGATCTCGACGACACCACCACTCCCGCCGCCTTCACCACCTATTCTAGCCGTCGCCACCCGTCCTCACCGCCTCCACCACTCCTATTTAATTAGGTTAGTTTTTTTTGTTTAATTTCAGTTTAATTTGTTAGATTAATTTGTAGTTAGTTGGATTAATTTGTAGTTAGATTCATTTGTAGTTAGTAGGTTAGATTAATTTGTAGTTAGATTTTAGTTTAATTTGTGTTTGAATTAAAAGGGAATGATTAAGAGGGTTTGTGTTTAGGTTTAAGGTTGTGGGTGGCAGGTTGCTCGGCCGTGGGTGGCGGGTTGGTCGGCCGTGGTTGGGCCGTGGCAGTGGTGGGTCGTGGGGTGGCCCTGGGTGGATCGTGGGTCGTGTTTGGTGTTGGGTAGCTAAGTGGAACCGTCTTTTATTATTATTATTAAGCTAAGTAAAACCGTCTTAATATTATTAGTATTAAACTAAGTGGAACCGTCTTATTATTATTATTATTACTAAGCTAAGTGAAACCGTCTTATTATTATTAGTATTAAGCTAAGTGGAACCGTCTTTTACATTAATAGAATTAGCTAAGTGGAACCGTCTTTTGGATTAAGAGAAATTAGCTATTAGCTAAGTGAAACTTTCTTTAGGACTTGATTTTGATAAATTTAGTTTGATAATGCATGTTATTGATGAATTGAGGTTGAATAACCCTATTTTTATTTATTTTTTTCTTTTCTCCTTCCAGGGTTGTTGTCACCGCGCTGTTGAGCACCACCGTCCGCCGTAGCTGTTGCTTCTCCTTTTCTTTTAATTTCTGCTTTTACTTGATTAGGTAACCTCCTCTTACCAGTTACCTTTTAAATTTACTAATTTTAGTTCAAATTATGCTACGGACTCTAGGATAGAAACCTTTATTATGTTATTGATATTGTGCTATTGATTGACTTAATTAATTTAGTACTAAGTGTTGTTTATCTTAAACTTTAAATTATTGTTAGTTTGATTTGATGTTGACTTAGTACCCGTTCAAGAATTACTCATTAGGAGTAATTCTTGAATAGTCCCCATTTTGGGACTGTCTTTGTACATTTCAAGTCATTTAGGTAGTAAACACGTACTTGTGATTTATAAATGAGGAATGAGTTTGGTGGTGATCCCTTTAATGTTCTCCGAATACATGTATATGTGGAGTAATTATTTATTCTACATTGATGTGTATTTGGAGAATCAAGGGAATTTGCGAATTTTTCCTCATTAATAAATTACAAGTGTGTTTGCTAGTAACTTGAAACGTACATTGACGGGTTCAGGTTGGAGTGATAAGGACCCCATTCGAAGATGGATTACTTATTGACAATATTTATATATTGTTTTCATATGTTTATTGTATAATGTGGAGTATAATGTGAAAATTTTGTATGTAATATTATTGTTATTTTTAAAAAATATTTAAATTATTGTGGGTTCTTCTTTAGATTAAAATGAAGAGATTGGAACGTTCATGGATGTATGAAGGAAGATTAGACAATTCCAATAAGAAAAGACGTCCTACCGCTAGATTTATAAAGGGTGTTGGCGAGTTAATTGAATTTGCTAAACAACAAGATGAATATGACTTGGTAGACAAAAAACTTAGGTGTCCTTGTGCCAAATGCAAAAACCTGAAATACCTGCTTGACATTAAAGTAGAAGAACATCTCATTATAAACGGGTTTAAGCCAAATTATTACAATTGGATTTCACATATAGAATCATATTCTCCAATTCATGAACAAGTTCACACGCACCCAACAAATACAAATTGATGAGAACCCATATAGAGAGATGGTTGTTGATGCTATGGATTCCACTATTTTTAATAGTGATGACCATAAACCATTTGTGAAGAACAACCGCCACACCCACAAGCAAAAGCCTTTCTTGACATGTTAAAAGCCTAAAAAAACCCTTGTATGTGTTGGAGTTAGTGTCCTCCACAATAGTGCGTTTACATAATAAATCTCATTAATGGAATATCATCAGATATTTAATTATTTGATCATCGTCAGTTGATTAACGTAAATCGATAACGGTTGGCTGACTAGAATTTGACGTTATTGTCGTGAGACGGCGGTGATCAACTGACCCCTTTCGATCACACCTATAGGAACTGTAACACCACCTCATACCAAGGTACCTTACCAGGACTACCCAAGCAAGAAAGGCTGTTACCATCTCGGTTGCCCGAGGTTAGTATATATATCAAAAGCGTCCATCCTAAACACATTTATTAGAAGTACTGTATAGTATTAATGTTTACACCAGTCCAAATCCAAACCAAAACCAATAAAATGAATACAACTGAGGACAACTACAAAATCATAGCTAAGACTCGTGACTGTGATGGTGATGACGACTTCCCCATGACTGCCCAAGTTCACCAAATGCAATACCTGTCAAGTCTGCTCACCATCCCCGAATGGATCACCGCAGGTTTTACAAAACAACAACAACGGGGTCAGTACCATTCAATCAATGTAAGACAAACAAACAATGTAACCGACTGATCATCCACCATAGTAACCGACTACACACCAAAGTGTGTAGCCCTGCCAGATTACCCATCGCAACAGGTAATCCACTCCGCCAGTGGGTGACCGCAGCCCATCCCCACCAAGTCCAGCTCATCAACGACCGACTAACAATCCCTGTCCCTTAATGTGCACATCCCCTCTCGTGACGGATTCCACGGAGGGCGAACTAGGGTGTGAAGCCACTCCCGCAAGTGACTCCACCACAATCATACACACACAGCATCACAGCTGTCACAACATCACAACCGTCACAACACAACCACACCAACACCGTCATCACAACACCCATACTCCGACCCATACTCCGATGATCAGCAGATAACAACAATTACAACACAAGCACAGTCTTAAATCAATTAACAGTAACTGAGTAGTGAAACCGTACCTTTTCGCAATCCGATATGCTCTAATCAATCATACAATATGCATAGCAATTACCACATCGTCACCTACAACAATTATAATCAACAATCAACACATATATAATGACCAAACCCTAAACCCCCAAATTAACCCAAAACAATAATTAGAGCACAACCCTAAAAGACAACTTAATGAGACTCATGAAATCAGAGACTTACCGACATAATCGACGCAAGGCAAGATTCGTTAGACTCACGAACAATCCACGCAAATGAGAGGGAGATTTGGAGAGGATTAGAGTTACGTTGTGTAGTTTAGGTTTTGTAAAATGTTTTAGAAACTGTAAAATGCGTCTCAATATAACTCTAATCCTTTCTAAATCAACCGCGGAAAGTATTACCCGTCAGACCGGATACTCGGTCGAGTATAGAGTATACTCGGCCGAGTATCCTCTACTCGGTCGAGTATTACCCATACTCGGCCGAGTATTCCTGGGCAGTACCCAAACAGAAAACCCAACACACTTTACTCGACCGAGTAGGCCATACTCGATCGAGTACCAGCCTATAAAATCCGTAGTGTTACAATCTTCCTCCCTTAAAAAGAACTTCGTCCCCGAAGTTCCAACCCAACCTATAACACATGGACACCTAACACCAGCTCCACTAACCACGCTTACTAGATAACGTATCCTCTCGATATTGACTCCATAATATTATCGAATAACCACAAAATAATGTTGCCAATCTTGTCTCACTTCCATAACACCCAATAGCACTCAATACCAAGACAATCCACATAGAAGATCAACCATCAAAACGGAATGTTACATTCTACTACCCTTAAAAAGGAACTTCGTCCTCGAAGTTTATTCACACTCATCAACATCATCATCCAGCTGCCAAAACTCTCGAACTCATAAATATCATCATCCACTTTTATCAACACTATTGAGAAAAAAAAAATTCTCACACTCCTAAACATCGAACTACTACAAGCACAGCCATGGCCTTTTAACACTATCAACCACTATATGTACCCATCCATTCCTTATGCTACACCAACACTCTACGTCCAATAATATTACGACATGCACAACCCTCAAACGCTCTTTGCCGCATCCTACTCCTCTTAAGACACATGTTACGTCCTCGTAACTCACTAATACTAGATCCTTAGCTATACCTCTCATTATCTTCATCACCACCACATGTGAAAGATACCCGCCTATAATCTAAACACTTACTATTCCTATATCCAAAGCTCTCTTACTTAAACAGTTTTCATACCTCGACTCATTCTGCACTCCAGCTAACCAAAACCACACAATCCTGATCATAACAAACACTCTAACTCTTCCACATTACCGCAACACGGCATACCTCTCTATATAAACTATATAAAACTCTTATCGCCAAAAGCATAACTCACGATCCACACTTGTTACGTACACTCACACTAGATCCTTAAGTTCCTTTATTTCATTACCGCAAGACTCATACATAACTTAACACGACACTAAATACCCAACACCCTACACTCACTGTCTCAACAAAGGATTATGAACCACCTGCATATATCAGATCATTACCACACATGTTCTACGAATCACTTGCATATATCAGATCATTACCATGTCTACCAAAGCCTCATCTAGAACAAGATCAAAATTACTGTAACAACATATCCCAACTGTGTCCCATCAACAAAATATCACTATACCACGACAACAACGAAAACATATACAACTCTCTTTCATATCATACTCTACCCTCATTCCCAAACTGAAACTGGTAAGAAACATCAACAAACAAACAACAGTCTACATGTCTAACCAAAACTCACAAGAAACAACAGCAACAAAACAACAATCTGTGCATAACTGATCTGTACTTTCAAAACTCAAATCGGAACCACCCCGTATACTCCACCACAACCGGTGACGGCATCGCAACACCGCACCAACCACCACGCACCGCACAGCAGCCGCAAAATGCCCGCATCACAACATAAAGTACCATGCCCGGACCACCACTCGAGGCACAACAACCACATCGATAATCATCACAATCACATATAATTCCCATAAACACTGACTCAATATGACATTTCGAACAAGAAAACTCATTCAAAACCGTTTTACTAGATTATAACACAACATATTATACGGAATAAACTGACAAGAATCTCATGAACATCATCCTTACCATTTCACGGAATAAACATGTATCATCAATACACATACAATTTTAACTATCCATGCCAGATCAATCAAATTATTATCTTTTGAACCTCATTCCATTAGTATACCGTACCCAACATAAATTACAAAATATTCATATAACAACTTTATAATTATCACACCATACCACTTCTTGTGAGGTCAGAACCTCACACAAACATTTACACATATCATAGACCCGTAATCACATCCAACTAGTCAATCCTGATCACGTAAGTTACCACTTGACACTGAATATCTCTTATCCGGACTTAACTCAGGTGCCCTTCCTAACATATCTTCTCTTACACACAATTATCATCCCTCCGGCAAATGTAGCCATAACATCAGTACCCAACTTCCAGCGAACACCTCGTACATCCACATCTTATACTTCCTCACAACCAAACATACTAACCACCTCCACAAAATCAACCTCCTTAGAACAACTAACTTCCCTAAAGTAACATCATCCTCAGCCACTAGTAACACTACTATGACACCAACATCCTTCATGTGACTACTCTCTTACTATCACTTCTTAATATAACAATCTGTTTCCTCTCCTTGGTTATCATCCCAAATACGAACATCCAATCCATCGACAAAACATACCTCAACATTATTCCCAATTCTATCCTTTATCATATCGCTACCTAACTCTCCACCAAAATCTCAGATCTTGCAACATTCCACAAGCTTCTTATTCCCTTAATACCTCGAAACTCATGGCTAACACGTCGTCCTGTTCTCCTATATAATCATTAACTCACACCCTCTAGTGGGGATATCGTACATTTCATAATTTCCTACCTTCATGCTCCTTCACTCCGGTCAACGTTCTCTCAACTTACTTCCATCCCTCTTTCCCTCCTTTTACTCAATAATGCCAAATAATAAGTTATCTCTTTTCTCTTTCTACCTAACTCTTTAGTCATTTGTTTATTTTCCATAGCTCCACAATTCTAATTTCATTAATTCATATCAATATCTTATCATTCTTCTTATCATTTATCATCTCTCATCTTGCTTCACACTCACCCTTATCACCATCAAGTCCACGCACTAACACTTACTCTTCAATTAGTCGTATCTCCCTTTCGCATATCTAGAAACAAAAATTCAATTCATATCGTTTGTCCAAAGAATTACACACTAGGCTCACCCCTTGATATTCCAACTTCCCAAACTTAGCCACTATCTACAAATCCACATCGCGATATAACTTCCTTTAAGTTCACTATATACCTCTCTTTCCTATCTTCTTACAACAACCTTCCATTACATATATCCTTAAGCAACTCTATCCTAGCTGTCTTCCTCCATAAATCCTTACACATCCAAATATGCCACTATTCGTATCCCTTATCTCAATCTTTCATTCTCATGCTTCTTTACACTTACATCACCCTTGCCCATATACACTTACTTTTATACTACTCAACACACGACTATATCACTCATCATATCTCACAAAACATGCTCTTTACCTCGATTAGCTCATCATTCTTCCCTTTTCTTTTTCCACTATCCTTCACAACCACATTAACACATGTCTTCCTTACCCAACACATGTCCCTCATAAGCCATCATTCTCCATGTCATAACTTCCGGTAACTTACGTATCAAGACCGTCTCACATATAAAAGAATGCGTTAAGACTCAAAACATACATGTGTATATACCCTACGACTCAAAACAATGTAAAAACATAGCCACCGGCTCAAAACAAAAGTAAGAACATAGCCACCGACTCAAAATGGCCGCCCAATAAGGTACTCGGTCGAGTACATAACATACTAGATCGAGTACAAGGTACTCGGTCGAGTAACTATATTACTCGGTCGAGTTTTCGACTCCAGAAGCAAACTCAATTGTCGCAGAAGGATTACTCGGTCGAGTATTGGGAATACTCGGCCGAGTAGACCTTACTCGGTCGAGTATGAGACTACTCGGCCGAGTTCAAGACTCCAGACGCTAAACAGTATTATCACAGAGAGATTACTCGGCCAAATATGGAATACTCGGTCGAGTATAAAAGATACTCGGCCGAGTAGGGACTACTCGGTCGAGTATCGGCGCAGTTCTCAGCACCGTCCAGTTTTCGTAAAACAGTCATATCTCACTCGTTACTTGGTCGTTTTGGGCGTGTGACCTATCGTTAGAATCGTAAGAGGACAAGCTATCACCTCAACTTGGAATCACAGCAATATCATTTCTAGAACCAGACTTATGACAGTTTTAAAACAACCCTTCCGTAATCGTTTTTTTCTACAGATCAAGTTTCGTAAGTCAAAACAACTTGAACACACATAAGGCAACAATAACAATTTAAAACCTCTAAAAACCAGTACGTAGTTGAACTTTTATCATACTCACATTAAAATTAAACATGACATTCACATATATAGACGCATGACCTTAACCATATGCTACTACCAACAATCAAGCATTATCATCATCATGTTCATATGCACATGTACCACTACCATACTTCATGCTCAAAATTGTATTAAACAGGTAACATGATCACATTCTTCATGCTCAATATTAATCAGATATAGATTCACAATTCACCTTTCCTATTTTACCATGTTCCAACACTTAACATGCCAACATAGTCACGCTCAAAGTTTAACATCAACAATCCTCGATACATCTTTCAACAACTATCGCATTCCACTTCTTTCATCATTTCATCCAACCATGCACAAGATTTAAACTATAAATATCAGACACAGATGACTCAAACATACAACAGTTTCCCCCCATGTGACCGGCTTGAGATCGTAAGAGCCTTAATGCGACTTCGGGACGTCTCCCAAGTCTTTGCGGTAGCTCCAAACAACTCTCCCAGGGTTCATTTTATTTAGACTCCCTAAGTTCATTGAATTGATTAGTTTTAGGTGCCAGAATCTTCGGCTCTGATACCACTTTGTAACACCACCTCATACCAAGGTATCTTACCAGGACTATCCAAGCATGAAAGGCTGTTACCATCTCGGTTGCCCGAGGTTAGTATATATCAAAAGCGTCCGTCCTAAACACATTTATTAGAAGTACTGTATAGTATTAATGTTTACACCAGTCCAAATCCAAACCAAAACCAATAAAATGAATACAACTGAGGACAACTACAAAATCATAGCTAAGACTCGTGACTGTGATGGTGATGACGACTTCCCCATGACTGCCCAAGTTCACCAAATGCAATACCTGTCAAGTCTGCTCACCATCCCCGAATGGATCACCGCAGGTTTTACAAAACAACAACAACGGGGTCAGTACCATTCAATCAATGTAAGACAAACAAACAATGTAACCGACTGATCATCCACCATAGTAACCGACTACACACAAAAGTGTGTAGCCCTGCCAGATTACCCATCGTAACGGGTAATCCACTCCGCCATGGGTGACCGCATGACCCCATCCCCACCAAGTCCGGCTCATCAACGAGCGACTAACAATCCCTGTCCCTTAATGTGCACATCCCCTCCCGTGACGGGTTCCACGGAGGGCGAACTAGGGTGTGAAGCCACTCCCGCAAGTGACTCCACCACAATCATACACACACAGCATCACAACTGTCACAACATCACAACCGTCATAACACAACCACACCAACACCGTCATCACAACACCCATACTCCGATAATCAGCAGATAACAACAATTACAACACAAGCACAGTCTTAAATCAATTAACAGTAACTGAGTAGGGAAACCCTACCTTTTCGCAATCCGATATGCTCTAATCAATCATACAATATGTATAGCAATTACCACATCGTCACCTACAACAATTATAATCAACAATCAACACACATATAATGACCAAACCCTAAACCCCCAAATTAACCCAAAACAATAATTAGAGCACAACCCTAAAAGACAACTTAATGAGACTCATGAAATCAGAAACTTACCGACATAATCGACGCAAGGCAAGATTCGTTAGACTCACGAACAATCCACGCAAATGAGAGGGAGATTTGGAGAGGATTAGAGTTACGTTGTGTAGTTTAGGTTTTGTAAAATGTTTTAGAAACTGTAAAATGTGTCTCAATATAACTCTAATCCTTTCTAAATCAACCGCGGAAAGTATTACCCGTCAGACCGGATACTCGGTCGAGTATAGAGTATACTCGGCCGAGTATCCTCTACTCGGTCGAGTATTACCCATACTCGGCCGAGTATTCCTGGGCAGTAGCCAAACAGAATACCCAACACACTTTACTCGACCGAGTAGGCCATACTCGGTCGAGTACCAGCCTATAAAATCCGTAGTGTTACAGGAACGAACCCCAATTGATAACTAATTAATTGTATGAGATACAATTTATTTAGTCCCTTGATTTATAGACTAAGAGGTTAGTCGATTATTTTAGAGAGATTTCGAGTTGCGAACTCGAGGCACGACAGTTATTATTTAATTATGCGATAATTGAATAATAAATTATGGGAGACGGGTTTTAGTTAATTAATTGTTAATTCACTAAAATTGTACTAATTGATTAATGTGATTAATATTAGTACGTAAATAATATGTGTAGCGGTACACGTATATTTACGGAGTGATTTGGACGAAATTAATTGGAAGCATTTAAACATGAAACGATGTTTAAATAAAATTTACACGTATTTGTGCGACAAATATAAGAATCAAAATGGACCCGTAAATGGGACATTGGACCGTGTAAATAGAGTATAGTGGATGATTATAAACACAATCATTTCACTTTACTTGTGATACTTCCACAAGTTATCTTACAATTATATTTTACATGTGATGTAAGATTGACAAATATAAGACAATTTCAACACTCCACTACTCATTACTCCACTCGCCACTTCCTCTTATATACTCCAATTTTGTTGTTCATTTTTGTACACTACTACACTACTTCATTTTGCATGTGAACAAAAATTGCTTATCTCTCTAAAATTATTATACATCATTTGCTAAGAAGTTAGTAATCAAAAATATTATTACTAAGAGTGTTAGTAATATTACAAATATTATCAAGGGTTAATTTTATAACTATCTAGTTAATACTTGTAGTCTTGTAAGATTATTTTGGGTGTTGTTCTTGGGTGCAACTTGAAGGAGACTTTCTTTTTGAAGGTTTTTCAAGGAGGATCATCCATTTCTTTTTAGCTCAAGAACAAACTAGATTGGTGATCTAGTTTGTGCCCATATTACCATAAAAATCTATGTAAGGAAATTGTTTTTCCTTAACCTTCATTTTCATGCTTTTATATTTGCATGCATGTTACATAAATCACTAAAATGATAAATTATGAGATAATTTAATTTTTATTAGAGAGTCTAATATGGATCTATGATCTTTCAGTATGAAGGAAGGAGAATGACATTGTTACAAGCCGCTTCTAGGTTAGTTACCTTGAAATGTGAGTTTAATATGTCATTTCTTGCCGTTGATGGCATTGCCTCGTTCCTTGAGAAATCTTTCCCCGATAATAATATCATGACTCGAAGTTTCTACAGTACCAAAGAAGTAGTTAAAGGTCTTCAGTTACCGCATGAAAAGATTGATGCATGTCCTGAAGGATGTATGCTATTTTGGAAAGATGATGCTTTGCTTGACAAGTGCAAAGATTGTGGGGCGGATAGATATGAGACAAGTGAGGGAGATACAGTTTTGGTGTTGAAAAAAGGCAAGGGTAGTAAGAGGGCCAAAAAGAGTAAGAAACCAATAGCATGTAACCAATTGTTTTACTTTTCTCTGACTCCAAGACTTCAAAGAATCTATGCCACCAAAAACATTGCCGAACAAATGAGATGGCACAAAGAAAATCCACGTGCTCCAGGGAAGATGTGTCATCCTAGTGATGGGGAAGAATGGAAACGATTTGATCAGATGTATCCTGAATTTGTCAAAGAACCCCGCAATGTACGACTTGGCTTGTGTACGGATGGATTTGATTCTTTCGGTAATTTCGGGAGGAACTTTTTCTTGACACGCATTCCAGGGTTGACCACAAAGGGATAAGGACTTGGACTAAGCCAAAAGACAAAGAATTATATGTAAGTTTTCCGTAACACTTAATTTTTGTTAATTTACTCTTTTTTAATGTCTTATTTTGGTTACCATATTAACTTATATGTTTTGTTTAATATTGTAGGATGCATTTGAGCATACAAAAGCCGCCAATCCAGAAAAGGCGGATAATGACATATGGTTTGAGTTGGTGAAAGGCTTCAAGAAAGGAAACGTGTATGGTACCGGAAGTTCAACACCGGCTTTCTATGAAAACACGCGTAGGAAATCGACTTCAACATTTCCCAGCAACACATATCAACCGGGAGTTATTTGTCAATTACAAACTCAACTAAGAGAGCGTGATGAACGTGACAAAGTACGTGATGAACAACTCCGCCAAATGAAGGAAAAAATAACAATGTTTGAGAATTGGTGGCAAAGTTGTAACTCCGGACCTAGACCCGACTACGATCCTATGGATCCGCATGGTCCAGGAGAGGGGACTGGAGCCGGTGTTGGCCTCCCAATAGTTAATTAAGTTTAATTTAGCATGTAAGACTTGAACTTTAGAATATGTTAGCTTGTAAACCTTTCATTTTCAATATATGAAATGAAGTTTGGGAAATGTATGTTTGAAATGTGTGGTGTTGGGTTGAAATTTGAAATGTATGGTGTTGTGTGTGTTGAATTTTGGGATGTATGGCGTTGTTGAACTTCGGTTTGTATGCAGGTTGTAAATATTTGGCTAGCAATGAAAACGAAAAAAGCCACGAAAATAGTCAGTAGCATTAGCGACTGATTTGCCGTTTTGCGACCGCAAATCAGTCGCTAAAGAGCCTCCTTGATTTTGGCTGGGTCAGCCAAAATAGCGACTGAAAATCCAAATTAGCGACCGATATTCAGTCGCTAATTTGGCGACTACCCCATGTCGGTCGCCAATATGGCGACTACCATGGCAGTCGCTAATTTCCTCATTTAGCGACTGATATTGCAGTCGCTAATTTTAGCGACTGACTTTGGTCGCTAAAATCAGAAAAAGCGACCAAGGTCTGCGACTGGTATTTGGCGACTGAAGTCAGTCGCTAAATTGAGTTTATCGACTGATTTCAGTCGCCATAATCGGTCGCCTGTTTTATTTCTTTTTGTAGTGTCCTAGTTATGCATGTTATAATGATCCTTTGTACTTATCCATAAATGATCAGCCTTCTATGCAAGCTTTACCTTATCTCTTTGATGGCACTAAGTTTCTTTCTTGGAAGAGATGCATATTTTGCTTTAGTAGCGAAAAACAAGGAAGGTTTTGTGGATAGAACCTGTAAAATGCCTGCTGAAACTGAGAAAAGCTATCGTCAGTGGGTTAGGTGTGATCATATGGTTAGAAAATGGTTGTCTAACTCTTTAATTCCTTATATTAAGGCAATTGTTGAGTATTCTCTATCTGCAAAAGTCATGTGGTCAGATTTACTTAAGAGATATGGACAAGTTATAGCATTGAGCTTTATCGGCTTAGGAAAGAACTTAATGAGTCTAGGCAATCTAACAATTATGTGGTGGAATACTATATCAACCTTAAGAGGACTTAGTAGACACTTGATAGTCTACATCCCATTCCTGATTGTACATGTGGTGCTTTAGATGGTTGCTCTTGTTCTATTCTCAAGAGAATGCTTGAAAAAGAGTCTAACACTAAGCTGATAAAGTTTCTTATGGGTTTAAACAGTGGGTTTGAAGGGGTAAAAACCAATGTACTATCCATGGAACCCCTCCCCACTCTTAACAAAGCCTTCTCTTTACTCCAAAAGATTGAGAGGCAGAAACAGGTTTCAGATGTTGTTGATGTGTTATCTGAAGCTAGTGGATATGCTCCACAAAGGACTAATAAGAACAATCAGAGTTATGCTAAGAAGCCAAGGTTTGATTACAATACTTCTTCTCCTAATGGCCACAAGTCAGATTCTGTCAAGACTTGTGATCATTGTATTCAACTGGGACTACCTGGTCTAGGTCATACTATTGAGGAATGTTTTAAACTTCAAACATGTGCTCATTGTGGCAAATTAGGACACATCATGCAATACTGCTATGATATTAGAGGTCATCCTAAATCTAAAAATGTCAAAGGAAAGACACCACTCTATTCTGCCGCTCCAAGTTTCCAAGCACCATTCTACCCTAAACCAGCTGATGTACACTTTGGGAAGGGCAAGAATGTTTACAAGAGGCAGCATATAATGTCAATTTTGAGGGTGATACTGAAGTATCTGATTCACCCTTGTATTTTTCTGGCATTACTGGCAGAGCTGCTAGTACTTCTGATGATAATGGTACTATCAATTATGTCGATTCTCAGATTCTTCAAGGGATTGCTCACAATATATACCAGCAAGTTATGCCGTTTTTCTCTTCTAATAATATTGCACCTGGACCCTTGAACTCTGCAGGTATCACTTATTTCTCTCATGCTTATTCTGCCTATCATACGATAGGAATGCATGAGTGGATAGTTGATACGTGTGCCTCAGATCATATGACACCACATGAACATTTATTGCATGATATCTTTGTCTTAAGGAACCCTATTCCAATATCTAGCTTGATGGCTCTATCAAAATGGTTCATAAAATAGGAAAAGTAAGGATTAATCCTCATATTACTCTGCATAATGTTTTTCTCATCAAAGAATTCAAACAAAATTTCCTCTCTGTTGCTAGACTTTTAACCACACATCCTCTGCAAGAGATGTGTCTTTTCCAGGACCTTTCAAGTAAGGTCATAAGAGCTTCTGCAAGCAAGATTGATGGTCTTTACAGGCTTCAGGCAGAAGTTCCATTCTGAGTCCTTACCTACATATAATACAATCAATAAGAGTTGTGATGTGTCTGTTGCAAACTCATTAGTTGCTTTATTACATGCCAGATTAGAGCATTCCACTGTTGATAAGCTGAAATTTATATATCCTGGTCCAACAGTGAAGGATTTTTTTTGTGAGACTTGTATTTTGTCAAAACATTATATGCTTCCTTTTCAAAGAAGTAATAGTCATGCCAACCATTGTTTTGAGTTTTGACTTAATACACATGGATTTATGGGGTCTTTATTAGACTCCAAGTTTGAATGGTGGTACATATTTTCTCACTATACTTTATGATTGTTCAAGATGCACTTGGACTTATTTGTTACATAATAAACTACAAGTTCATGGTTTAGTGAGAAGTTTATTGCAATTTATTTTACTCATTTCAATATACATGTGAAAACCATAAGGTCTGATCATGGGACTGAATTTGTTCAACAATATTGTTGTGAGTTGTTTATAGAAAAGGGCATTATGCACCAAAAGAGTGTGGTTGGTAGGCCACAACAGAATGGTAGAGTTGAATGCAAGCATAGGCACTTGCTTGACACTCCTAGAGCTTTAAAAATCCATGCTCACCTTCCTGTCAAGTTCTGGGGAGAATGTCTGTTGACAACTACCCATCTCATTAACAAAATGCCTACCACATTACTTAATGGGAAGAGTCCTGGCCTTATGAGATTTTGTTCAAGACACCTCCTGACTATGACGACTTGAGGGTGTTTGGATCTTTGTGTTATGCAACAATGCTTACCATTTTTAGAGACAAATTTGGGGTGAGGGTACGAAAGTGCATTTTTGTTGGTTATCCCCATGATGAAAAGGGTTACAAACTATATAATCTACAGACACATAAAGTTTTTGTTAATAGGGGTGTGATCTTCAAAGAACAGATATTCCCTTTTAAAGACAATGCATGTTCTTCTGATGACAACTATCCCATACTACCAGGTGTGAATCCTGCTACTTCTACTACTTCACCTCTCTTCTTTCACCCACAACATACTCCCAGTATTTCAAATAATAATGCTCACAATACTAATAATTCTGATTTCTCATACATAACATCAAATAATGATAATAGTAATACTCCAAATAATACAACTCTATCTTCTCCTTCATTCAATACAAATCATGCTGATGTCACATGTATGTTGAAATGAGGATGAAACATTAATTCTGACGTCAGACTCAATGTAGTTGTTCCTGATCCTAACATTCCCTTTTCAGTTTCCGTGAAATATACTCCCCTATATGATTAAATTATGTTCTCATTTAACATTTTGCGGTCTTCTAAAAGTATTGTAAAATAAATATCTATATGAAACATTTCTTTATAGCAAATGCAAATGACCTTATTTCTTATCGTAATTTTTCATAGCTTTTTTTAATATTTGTTGTCAAAGTTTGCCTTAACAAGACTTCACCTAACACATGAGTAAACGAAAATTCACAAAATTAACACTTATTTATGGGGCATGGACGCATGGTAATCAAATTGCCCACTTTTAGTCAATCATCCATTATAAATTTAGCCAATTTTTCATGAACTATATGAATTACATGATTCTTAGAAAACAACTAAACAAGAACAATAAATCCCGAGTTCGAATCCCCTCCCATCTATATAATTAACAATAACTAGTACTCCATATATCCTACTATCCTAGTAAATCAAAATCTATACACCCTTGCTAATAAAACCCACAAAACTAACTAAAAATTCACAAATTCTTGTGTAAGACGTCTTACACAATATTCGTGTAAAACGGTCTCAAAAGATCGACAGCTAAAAAAATAACCAAAAGAAACTTCAAACTAAGCCAGAAGAACCAGGCAAACCTTGCCAAAGATCACTTCTATCAACATCTCTTGATGACAAACCTCGAACATCCTTCTCCTTAATCTTGTATTGATTACTAACAAATGCTCGACAAACCGGACAATTAAAATGTGTCGAAAGCCACTTATCGATACAATTCTTATGAAACAAATGTTTACAAATCTTAAGTTGTCTTAATTCTTCATCATCTATAAATACAGATAAACAAACAGGACATTCTATATCTTTTCCCAAACTTGAACTCATTATAATCAACTCCATATCATTCTTCTTACTATTACTACTACTACTACTATTGCTCTTATTCTCATCATTAGTATCATGATTCCCTGAATTTACTGACCGACGTCGAAAAATGGATAAAGGGTTTGATGGGCATTTGATTAGGAAGAATAAGGTGTATAAGAAAGTTGGTACTAAGATCATGGTTAGTAGCATCACTATGAAGCTATATTGTGACATCATTTTTTGTACAAATTAAACCAAGATTAAATTTGATAATTTGATGGAGTAAGAAATTAGGAAGGAATAACTTTTTTTGGGTGTGATTATTATTCTTTTGTTGTAGATTTGATTTGGGAAGGTGGTATAGTATGGTTGTGGTTATAAGTTATTGTTAGTGACAATAATTGAGAAAAGTATGGCATTTTATATGATAGTGTTGCATGTAGGGCCAAGAAGTTAGTAGTGAGTTAGTGACTACTGAGTTAGGAGCCCGATTCTCTGTTCCATTTTCGTGTCTTATTTCATTAGTTTTTCATTTGACATATAAGCATTAACCAACCATTAAAAGAAATTGTGTAAATATAACAAGAGGATTATGTGTCAGAAGATAAAGACGGTGGAACATAAGATGTGACACGGTAATGGGATAGGGGATCGACTTCCGTTAGGATATTGTTGTCTTTAACAAGTTTGTTTTTATGTGCAACCTCCATTGCTTCAATTCAATATTATTAATGAGGTTTGTTTGGTTAGCTAGCTAACACACAATTTTATATTTATGATTTTAAATAATGATGTTTACTTGGGAGTGTAAAATAAATGTGGCAAGCAATTCAAGGAGTAATCAAGTTGTGGGATGGTAGTGTGGAAGTATTTAAAATATGCCATTTTAAGAATAGTTAAAAGTAAAAACTTATGTATTTTTTAATTTAGTAAATAACTAAATTTTAAGAATAGTTCATTTTGACTATTCATATACTTTTAATAAGTTTGTGTAACACCCCTGATTTTCGGCTAAATTAAAATTTACTTTTATATACAAAACTGGCCGAAATATAAAGATATTATAATTAATATACAAAGTCTCTTAATACAAATCTCTTTTAAATATAAAATAATACAAATAGAATCAAAAATATTACAAAGCTTTTATAAAAATCTTCTCTTGAAATAAAAATCCTTTTGAACTGCAGCGGAAGTAACCTGAAATAAAACCTGAAGACAGAAAGGAACTACCCCCATGACGAGTAGCCCAGAAGGAAAAAACACGTCAGCCGGAAAGCTGAGTAACAATAATACCTCAATATAAGCAGAATAGTTTTTGGTCATGGCGTGGAAATACAGACACGTAAAAGTAAAAATAAACAGAGAGAATAATAAAAACACTTCCCATAAACTAAGCTCAATCTCAACTCTTCAATCCCATAGTATAATATTCTCCCTCGTTCTAATAATTAACCAAGTCTCATCTCATTACTCCGTCTCATAATATAATATTCCATAGTAATCAGATATCGTATTTTCATCGTCGAACCTAAGACAATGACAAGGGGTGAGTGAACTGGCGGATAAAACCGCGAAACAATATTTCCATCTCAATATCGATTTCAAACTCAAATAACTCAATAACCATGGTCACACTGGACCGTAAACATAACTCGGCACAACGGCCCCAATAACTCAAAACCAGTAACCGATTTCCATCTCAATTTCAATATCGATATTGTCAAAGGTTCACAGAACCGTGCTCAACACTTAGAGTAAAACTCTAAGCCACTCACCCACAAGTCTCGATCAAATAAATCGACAACAAAAATTACAATACAAGAATCCAAATTTCATATAATCCCTTCTGAGATCGAGCAAACTAACAAGTTGATTTAGTTAACCCACACAAACAATTTCCCTGAGTCAATATGGCCATTTGCAAATCATATGCACTAAAAATCCTTGTACACTACTACCCCCTGATAATCTCTTTGAGTAACCATTCCTTTATTAATTATACCCTTAGTATGTGAGTCTCACAACTTCATAGCACACCATCCTCACAAAAAGACACAATATAACTTAGACGACAAAGATTAACTTATCAAAAGAAAATATAATAGGTAGTATTATGAATAATACGGGTAACAATAATAATCACGATTCAAAGTCAAGAATTAATTCAAGTACCTAGCACGAATAAATAACACATAAGCACACAACCCCGAACAATAATAGTAATAATAGGATCGGTAAAATCGTGTTACCTTATACCCAACTCGGGTTTGCTCGCAATGGTACGAACACTAACAATTATCAGGTGAACGAGTGGAAAATAAGTAGTGGTGCATCAACGATATAATAAGAGTCTTGTTATGGAATCAGGGTAGCTAATTCAATTACCAAATTGAATACGTGATTGACAGATGCTCTTGAAAGCGTTAAATAATGACGCACTTAATGCGCATAGCCATATCAAGCAACATGAGATCAAATTAATTTGAATGAGATTGGATGAAATATGTAAATATGGATTTTGGTAGTGGTAATGGAGAAACCGTAAAAGAAAGGCATAGGTTATTAAGGCAATGGAAAAGACGGACTATAAATAGAATAAAAGAGTCCTAATAAGATTTTTAGTCGGTTGATTTTCCTTTCCAAAACTAAACAGACTTTGGAGACTAGCTTAAATATTAAACTAAATAATTTTATATTAAAATTAATAATAATAATAAATATTAAAATATTTGGGATATTACAGTTTGTGTTGCTTAATTTTAATCGAAGTACCCTGCTTTTTTTTCTCGAGTTTTTAACATATGAGAGATGAAATCTGAAAAGTGGATATAAAGTTATTGGGTATTTTATAACCTGTTAATTTAGGCAATATACATTTAATTTTACCCATTGTTATACGTTTTTTTTATATCATATTACCCCTATTATTTGTTATTCTCTCAATTCTCTACCTTATATCTCATTTTCTCTCCCACTCAAAATCGCCTGAACATATGAAAGCAGTGTTCGCTATCACTGACCGATTACCTCGAGACACCAACAGACCTTCCACCGCAGTGATGGCCGCACCCAACACCTCGGCCCCCTCCCCTTAACCCCCCCCTCCCCGCGTCCTCCAACAATATTAGTACCGTATCTTGCCTTTACCGACCCCTACCCTCCAGCATAACCACCATCCCGGCCCTACCCCTCATGTGTGATCCCCAGCTAGGGATGGTAGTGGGTCGGGGACCCGACCCAGGCCCTGAGGGTCAGATCCTAATGGGTCGGGTATGGGTCTCATTTTTTAGACCCAATGGGTATGGGTCGGGTATGGGTCTTAAGAAAATATTTCGGGTCTGCGTCCGGGTCTAAGTTATGAGACCCATACCCGACCCTTAGACCCTTTATTAAAGAAAAAAAATCAAAATCACAACTTTTCTGAATTCATACTGGCAGACTGTAGAAACTCAATTAAAGTATCTTTCTCTTCCCTCATCCTATAAAGTGATAAAACCCAACCAAACTCTTCTGACAATACCACCACTGACACAAGAAAACCACCACCACAGCACTGATACGCGACTAGCAACCACCTCTCTAATAGGCGGCGACCGACAACCACCATTAATGGCAGATTAATAAACTCATAATGTTAAATTAGTATGAATTTTTTTTTTAATATTATAGATCACATAGCTGTTAATCTTGTTACTAAAGTGGCTGAAACTCGGACCCACGGGTAGACCTAGACCCTACCCTTACCCATAGGGTCCGGGTATGGGTCCTCAAATTTTAGACCCTTGCGGGTCTGGGTAGGGTACGGGTCCAAAGGGAAAATCTCGGGTCCGGGTCCGGGTCTAGGCGGACCCTACCCAGACCCTACCCATTGTCATCCCTATCCCCAGCCCTTCTACTTCTTATGCGACTTTTCACCCCATCGTTACCTACTCATCGCGACCCATCCCCTATCACCACCTCTCATCATCAACGCTGCTCATTATTCATTCGCCTTTCAAGTCGTCAAATACTATTTTTTTTTTTTGTTTATTGAGTCATGTTAACACTTGTCTCTCAACATTGTTAATTTGAGATAATTTAAAATGAGAGATTGAACAATAAAATTTAAACGGATAAAGCATTTTTTTTGCTAACAACTTATTTACTCATTTTCTTACAATGTCATATGTTATGCATTAGTTGTTAGATAATTTTTTAAAGTCACTCCAACTTTTATGAATTGAAAATAATACTAAGTATCTAAATTGATTTTTTTTTTTTTTATAATTCTATATTATCTATTGCTCGTGAGTCGTGACCTCATATATATTAAAATGTTAATGTTCATATATTAGGTGTGAAATAGTGATATGCTTAAATATACAGACTAAGCATTTAAATTGACCAAACTCAAATTAGAGGGATTTTAGGAAGATTCTTTTTGATTTATAGGTAATATATGATAGTGAGTTTAAAAGGATAGATTTTCGAAAAGATACTCATTTTATTTTGGAAAATCTAGTAAAAATCTTTCAAATATGGAAATGATGTTGATTATACGGAAATGGAATACTTAATTTGTAAATGACATGTGGCAGAAGCCATCTGCCGATGACACGTGGCAAATGGTTTCCTTGAGTCGATTGATTATTTAATTGTTCATACTTTTTCTCATTGTTACCATTGTTACTTTCACTACTCTCACTATCATTATTATAACTGTCACTACTCCCACATTACTACCGCTAATTTTATTAATCTCGTTGCTACTACTATTACTTTTACTACAATTCTTTAATGTATAATTCTATGATGATACTAATTAATTCCATAAGTGGGGCATGTTAATTTTAAGGAAAATCACTATATTCTTGTATTTTCTAAATATAATTACTTTAATTTAATATAATTTCCATAAATATTTTTTATCAAGGAATCTGTATATTATACTTTTAACCAAAACTATATAATATTTACATTGAGATCCCTTTATCAGGTCCATCACACGGTGCTATCGATTTAAAACTATATAGAATAATTAATTTGTATAGATTTCTTTAATTACATTGAAGTCCCTTGGTTTTTTGAATTAATATATAGTATTGATTGATTGATTGATGATTGATTGATTATATATATATATATATATATATATATATATATATATATATATATATATATATATATATATATATATATATATATATATATATATATATATATATATATAGAGAAGAGATCAACTAAGGTCCACATTTATTTTGAGTCCATAAGTTCTATTATGAGCCATTGGATGGAGGGAAATGGAGGGATGAGATCAACCCCAAAAAGTGTGTTTATAAAGCTAATCTCACCATCTCTCTCCTCCTTCACTAATCCACTCTAATTAATCACTAATTTACTTTATAATTCTTTTCCACTCATCCATTTCTCTTTCATCTTACACATTTCATTTCTTTCTTCTCTCAAACTCCAAAAAAAAACCCAAATAAATAAAAAAAACCCAAAAATCCAAATAAATAAAAAACCCAAAAAATCCAAAAAAATCAAAAAACTCAAATAAATCATTCATTCCTCTCTTCCTCATTCACCACCACCCACCACCACCCCACCCGACACCAAGTAACCACCCCCCCCCCCCCCCCCCCCCCCCCCCCCCCCCCCCCCCCCCCTTTTTTTTTTTTTTTTTTTTTTTTTTTTTTTTTTTTTTTTTTTTTTTTTTTCAACTCTTTTTTTTTTTTTTTTTTCGTTTTGTATTAATTTGTATGTTTTTAGATGTTTTTTCCATTTATTATTTTTTTTGTCTTTTATTTTATTTTAGTTGTCTTTTATTTTGTTAGTTATCATTTTTTAGTCATTTTCTTAAATCAAATAACAATAAAAAAAATGTATAACTCTAGTCATACAATGTATAACTCTAGTCACAGTTTGTATAACTCTAGTCATACAATGTATAACTCTAGTCACTTTGGTTCATTTTTGTATAACTTTAGTCCAATTTTTGTATAACTTTAGTCCATAGTTGTATAACTTTAGTCCATAATTGTATAACTTTAGTCCATTTTTGTATAACTCTAGTCCTTCATATGTATAACTTTAGTCCATATTTGTAAAACTTTAGTCCAAAATTGTATAACTTTAGTCATATAATGTATAACTCTATGCATATGATGTATAACTCTAGGCATATAATGTATAACTCTAGGCATTTAATGTATAACTCTAGTCACAGTATTTATAATTCTAGTCAAAAGATGTAAAACTCTAGTCACAATCTGTATAACTCTAGACATACAATGTATAACTCTAGACATTTGATGTATAACTCTAGTCAAAAAAAAAAAATAACAACAAAAAAACAAAAAAAATAATATGAAAAATCTAAAACAAATCTAAAAATCTAAGGTCCATTATATATTTGAGTCCATATTTTTGTATAACTTTAGTCCATAGTTGTATAACTTTAGTCCATTTTTGTATAACTCTAGTTCTTCATATGTATAACTTTAGTCCATATTTGTAAAACTTTAGTCCAAAATTGTATAACTTTAGTCATATAATGTATAACTCTAGTCACAGTTTGTATAACTCTAGTCATACAATGTATAACTCTAGTCACTTTGGTTCATTTTTGTATAACTTTAGTCCAATTTTTGTATAACTTTAGTCATACAATGTATAACTCTAGTCACAGTTTGTATAACTCTAGTCACACTTTGGTTCATTTTTGTATAACTTTAGTCCAATTTTTGTATAACTCTAGTCATACAATGTATAACTCTAGTCACAGAGTTTGTATAACTCTAGTCATACAATGTATAACTCTAGTCACTTTGGTTCATTTTTGTATAACTTTAGTCCAATTTTTGTATAACTTTAGTCCATAGTTGTATAACTTTAGTCCATAATTGTATAACTTTATTCCATTTTTGTATAACTCTAGTCCTTCATATGTATAACTTTAGTCCATATTTGTAAAACTTTAGTCCAAAATTGTATAACTTTAGTCATATAATGTATAACTCTATGCATATGATGTATAACTCTAGGCATATAATGTATAACTCTACGCATTTAATGTATAACTCTAGTCACAGTATTTATAATTCTAGTCAAAAGATGTAAAACTCTAGTCACAATCTGTATAACTCTAGACATACAATGTATAACTCTAGGCATTTTTGTATAACTCTAGTCTTTTTTTGTATAACTTTGGTCATAAAATGTATAACTTTAGTCATAAAATGTATAACTTTAGTCATAAAATGTATAACTTTTGTCGTAAATAGTAAAAAAATCAAACAATAAATATGGAAAATATGGAAAAAAAAAAAATTAACAAAACCAAAAAAACTCATAATAACAAAAACAAAAAACCAAATAACAATAATAAAACCAAAAAACCAACAACCCAACCCAAAATCTGAAATAAACCAAATAACATTAAAAAAAAAACCAAATTTAAATATCGTGTGTATAACTCTAATGCACGCAGTGTATAACTTTAATAGGCAAGATGTATAACTTTAGTCCAAAAAATCAAATAACAATAACAACCAAATAAAAAAATAAAAAATAAAAACAAAGAACAAAAACAAAACAAAAAACAAAGAACAACACCAAAAACCAAAAATCTAAAATTTAAACAATAAAAACCAAAAATAACAAGAAAGAAAAGAAAAAAATTTAAACAATAAAAACCTCTCCTCATCACCACAAATCCCGTAAAACAAGAAAGAAAAGAAAAAAAAAAAAAAAAAAAAACACCACAAATCCCGTAAAACAAGAAAGAAAAGAAAAAAAAAAAACAAAGAACCGCTTGAAATGGAACGACATCACGACAACGATATCACGACAACCACCATCCCTACAAATGGAACGACATCACCAACACTAACCCGACACTCGAACCACCAACAACCACTATTTATTTTCGGATCCGAAAAAAAAAAAAATAGAAAGGAAAAGGGAGAGGCGGCCGAGGGAGCCAGAAACGGAGAGAAGAGGGATGGTGCAGGACGGAGGATGGAGGATGGTTCGTGGGGTGGTGTGGTCGGGTGTGGTGGTGGTAAGGGAGGGTCGGTGTTGGTGGGGTGGTGTTATGGTCGAGACGGCGGCGGCGTGAGGTGAGGCATGGAGGAGGAGGTGGGTGGTGTGGTCGGGTGTGGTGGTGGTAAGGGAGGGTCGGTGTTGGTGGGGTGGTGTTATGGTCGGGTGTGGTGGTGGTAAGGGAGGGTCGGTGTTGGTGGGGGTGGTTTTTTTTTTTTTTTTTTTGTTTTGTATTTGTTTTTGGGAGAGAACAAATGTGAGAGAATGTAGAGAGAAGGGAGAAGTTATTGATAATGAGTGATATAATGTTTAGTGGGGAAGGAGTTTCTGATAAATGGGGAAGAATGGATTAGTAAGAAACATAATTGCAATGAGGAGGTAATTAGACTAGATTGATTTGTGGCCATTCATTGAGATCTAATCTCAACCTTCCATCCCCTCCATCCTATGGTCCTTATAAGGACTTAGGGACTTACAAGATACAAGGGCCTTAGAAGAACCCCTCTCTCTATATATATATATATATATATATATATATATATATATATGAGAAAAATGAGAAATTTATCAATACGATTGGTATGGAATATGGATTCACCAACTTCGAACAAACTTTGGTTTGGATTTTTATCCCGCTTCTCTTCAAAAAAAAAAAAAATCGAAAAACCTGTGGAGATGTAATTGCTATCTAAAGTTTCGAGAAGTCGAACTTAGTTCCACCCTTACAAGATCCTTTACAAGTTTACGGTTCAGACTTCAGATCATATAACGAACACAAGTTCCATATCCGTCTTAACTTTAAAATAAGTTAAATAAGATAGATAAGATAAAAGCAGAATGCATTCATATTAGCAAAAAGGTTTTTTTGTCAAACACAACCTTTAAAAAAAAAAGTCTTTTTCAAACACCACATTTAACAAAAAAGTGTGTAAAACACAATCTTTAATAATTTTTTGTTGTCAAACACGACTTTTTGGCCGAAGGACTTAACATTTTGCAATGAGGTAACTTTCAGTCGATGTTTGAGATAGCAAACGATCGGTTTGAGGCGTTCTTGGACTCGTTGGAAAGGCGGAAATACAAGATTTTCAGGGGTTATCAACACGATGGTCAAAGGTGGCCTTATGTGGGGTTTATTGTTGTGTAAAGTAAGGCTGGTCGGAAAGAGTAGCGGTAGGTCGTAGTTGTGTTGCTTTTGGTGGTTGTTGGTTGTAAGTGGTGGTTTAAGGTGAGTGAATTGACCCACACAAAAAAATCCTACTTTGACTTTCTTTTGATTGTTTTTTACCTCCAATTTAACTCCCCTCGAACCACCACTTGCAACCAACAACCACCACAAACAACACAACTAAGACCTACCTTGCACTCTGCTATACCTACATACCAAATTTCAGACCAAACAAAGCATCATAACCTCATTAAAAGACCCGCTACTCTCTCCGACCAGCCTTACTTTACACAGCAATAGACCCCACATAAGGCCACCTTTGACCATCGTGTTGATAACCCCTGAAAAGCTTGTATTTTCACCTTTCCAACGTGTCCAAGATCGCCTCAAACCGATATCGTTTGGTATCTCAAACAGCGACTGAAAGTTACCCCATTGCAAAATGTTAAGTCCTTTGGCCAAAAAGTCGTGTTTGACAAAAAAAAATTATTAAAGATTGTGTTTTACAAAACTTTTTTTTAAAGGTTGTGTTTGACAAAAAAAACCTAGCAAAAATGCTTGTGCAATCTATGCAAGTAATTATTGACACATTCTAGTCTTAAAACAGATATGCTTGTCTTAACGGAGACTTACTCAGAATTACGAATGCATAGCTGTCCTGACTTGCCCTTTACATAATCGGTAGAGGAGTGGGTGAGTATGAATTAAATTCGGCACCATCAACCCGAGCCAAGTATATCCTTACTAATAAGGGACAACAAAAATATGACCTAATCTAAATTGATACAGCCTGATACAAACACAGCATGAATTTCGTTGAACCCGATGATGAATCAATCAAGTTGGCGCAACTCAAGGAGACTCAACTGAACTAGATAACAGCAAACCCGGGACCGACACAAAACTGAAAAGAAACAACCCCGCCGAACTAAAAAGTCTCAACCCAATCTTATTAGTTACTACATATCGAGGTATTCATCACGCGTGAAAGGCAATCTCAAGTGTTATATGAATTCCATGACAAAACGAGACAAATTCTTGGAAAATTATCAGGACACTCAGAAAATGTAACGAGTCTGCTTGAACAATGAGCGTAAACCAAACAGGTAGTTTCAATCGAAAGGGAACAGCGATGAAAAATGATAGTAACGGGTCCAACTGATCCAAATCGGTTCCAAAAGACTTTGCCTTCCACTGTTGAGACTCTTGAGAATATTAAATACCAACCTAGTAGTTCCATAAGCAACTGAATGTGGCGACAATATCTCAGCAGCAAGAAACATTTAAAGCGTTTTGTCGTTATGATAACCTAAAATTTCACCTAGTTATGTCAAGGTTACATATTCCACAACGCAGAGACGCAGACTAGTGTTCACACCAAGGGGTCATCAAAACACAGACCAAACCAGCTACAGATGCATATGGTCCTTTCCCCATAAGAATCATATATTCTAAGACAGTTATCGTAACTAATTTATTTAGTACCAGCAAAATTTGCAAGGCTTGATGCAAGAGAAAAAGAAACGAAAATGAAATGCTGAGGCTTTTCATATCGCCACCACGACACATACCCAAATTGATAAGACGGATTTGATGATTTCTAGCTCTGAGTCTGACCTACAAACCAATAGACTTCTCCACCTTCTGGATTTGGCTCAAGAAAATCCATGTCATCTGAAAGGCAATCGACAAAAGGGCGTAAGCAATAAGCTCCAAATTGAATGTGGACTACAAAATTTCACGAGTAAGAGAGAAAGACGAGTGCTTACCATAACATGAGGGGCAATTCTGACACAGTAAACGGGAAATCCAGTGTAGAATTTGAAAGGTCCGCCTGCTTTCAAGGTTTTCAAAGCACAGTCCATAGCACCGGTATAAGGGTACTTTCCAGTAGCATCTGGTTGCATTTTCTGTATTTGTGTCTTCACATAATCAAACGGTAGACTGCATGCGGCAGCAAAGAATCCAGATACGGCACTAGCACCTGGTAAAAGATGAAACATATATAAGCAGTAGACCTGGCACACTGACCGACACACACTGACCTGAAATCACTAATTTGAAATTACGTCCAGGTATCTACATGACAAATTGGCATTTAAAAAGCATAGTCTGAAATGGCAAAAACCACCAGATCCAAATGACCCGGCCCAGTGAAATGACGATGTTCATAACAGTAGAGGCTAAAAAGGCAGTGATTACACGATGTTCAGGCAACTCATACAACAGGTAGCTACGTTACACATATATACACAGCAATAACAATTCCAATATCAAAATATCACCCCAGTGCCTCTAAGGTTCCTACTTGTGGCGGATAGAGGAGAAACGGATGTACGCAACCTATCATTGTGTTAAAAATGCTGAGAGGTTGTTCACTTGTTCTCAGATGACCCATAATGAACATAATGGAAAAACAAGTCAGAGTACTGAATACATCAAATCCACAAATAAAAAACATAACAAGCTTGAAGTTAGTCTGTGACACAAAGGCATAGAAAGCGCCAAGGGGAGGCCAACATAGAACAGCATGAAACAGTGTATCTTACCCACAACTGTGGAAGCATCACCCAAGCCAGCGGTATCCCTGAAGAACTCTACAGATTGATCATAAGAAGCAAGCATTCCCATGTTCAATGCCATTGCTCTTACAACTGTTGGACCTGCACCTTTCCACAGTGCCAAAACTCCCTCATCTGCAACTATCCTGGAAAGAGCATGGAATGCATTCTTGTAATGTCTCCTTTGAGCAGCTGGAAGAGTAGCATCAGCTTGCATACGGATGAGGGCAAGATCAGCAGGACTACCGACACAAGCTCCTATAGCACCAGCTGTTAGTCCACAAAGAGCTTTCTGGTAGAGAGGCAAAGGCTTTCCATCATTAGCAGCTATAGCTTTGTTCGTCAAAATCCTAAGCAAGATACAAGCCAAAGGTCAAGGAAAACAAATAAATTCATAATTTCTTAAAAATATAACATTACAGAAGGGTCAACATACTACTCGCTAATGACTAGTTCGCGTCGTTTTTTGTATCATGGCATTTAACTGATACTGTACACTATCCCTGGGCTACTCCTTTTAGTGCATACCGAGTATAAGATACTTTCTCTAATTCTTAGGAATTGCCCTATTTCTACTTTCGTTAATATTTGATGGTGAGACCCACGATCCGCTCACACCAATTTACATTTGTTTCAAATAAATAGAGAATTTTACTTATTACTTATTAGCAACTTAGGCAACCATGAGGCATACAAGATTTTACAACTATAACATAATTTCATATATGCAGGGGGGCAGAATAGCTAAAGGAATGTGATTCATCTAAGATAACATAGCAGGTAAAATAGATACTAACTGTGGGTATGCATTAGAGTCTTATGATTTAACATTTTAACTTAGCATGGAGCAGAAGAAGAGAATCTTAGGGGCTTGCTTAGATAGAGGGAAGAAAGAAACGGAAGGGATGGGGTTGGGGAGAGTGGAGCGAGACAACTGCCCTTGTTTGATTAGCAAATAGGGTTGGAGGGAAACGGAGGCATCCATCTCCCCTCTTCCAAGTCTATTCAAAATTCCTCTAACACGGAAGATTTCTTACTCCATTCCCCTCTCCTTCCTTTCCCTCCCCAGATGCCATCCAAACATGTAAAAGCTTACCTGAAAGAACCAAGTCTAGCAGTAGTATATGTGGCTTGTCTGAGCAACCCAGCAGACAGACCCTGCACCAAAAGAAAGTAGATGAGGCGAATAAAAATGTCAAAACATTGTCAAACAAATTGCTGGTCAGAGATCCCAAGTACCATACAGCAACTAACTAACAGATACACCCCATACCAAATAGTGGACATATGGCAGTAATTATTTTCTATTAAGGGTGACACAGAAAATACTAATAATGTAAAACTGCCTCAAGACATGGGTTCAACAAAGATCGTCCTTCAAGCCTCCCACAAATCAAAGAGAATCATAGTTCCTATATAAAATAGTCGCAAGCATGGTATTAAGACAAGGCTGTGACACGAAAAGCTACCCTTTTATAATGGTCTTGAAGTTCACCGAGACAGCATTTTTGGTAAGATATTGGCTGCATTGAGCAAGATTAAGCTGCAATCGCCAACACCGCGGTTGTGACTAAAATCAATATGAATAATATAGTCACAGTCCAGCCTGCCATGTGCAAAAAATACCAAAAGCACCTCCACTAACTATTAAGCCTTTTTCTGCTGGAGTTCTATCAACTATGAAACCCATGCGACAGACCTAATCCCTTTTGAACCAAAAAAATTTAGGTCAAAGTATTGTCAAAAAAATTGCTGGCTAGAGATCTCGGGTACAATGCAGCAACAAAATAACAGATCCACCTCATACCCAACAGTGAACATGTGACATAGTAACTATTTTCTATGACGAATGACACAGAAAATAATAATAATGTCAAACTGACTCAAGACATGGGTTCAAGAAAGGTCGGCCTTCAAGCTTCCCACAATTCAAAGGGAGGTCAGCGTTCCTATGTAAAATAGTTGCAAGCATGGTATTAAAAAAAGGCCCTGGCACGCAAAACTACCCTTAATAAAGGTTTTGAAGTTCACCAAGACAGCATTTTTTGGCACGATATTGGCTGCATTAAGCAAGATTATGCTGCAATCTCGACACTGCAGTCATAACTAAAACAGTAAAACCGATATGAACACTATAGCCACAACCCATCATTGCCATAACTAGCATTTTCTACAGAAATTCTACTAACTATGAAACCCACAAAACAGATCTAAGCCCTTTTGATCCGAAAGAAACCATCAAGTTGACAACTATACACATGATAAACAGAGATAGGCAGTACTCAAACAAAATAAGATTAAAAAAAGCATACCTTGTAGAAAGCACCAAAACCCTCAGCGGCAAGCATGTTCTTTGTGACTTGGGTAGCTGATCCCTGACCAAGTTGAATCCTCACCTACCCAATTCAATAAAACAAGTTAAAATTCATGCCCACGTTAACTAAATTCAGCTCTCACAACACCGAAATAAGACGAAATTATGTCACCAAGCATGAAAAATCCCACCCTTAGATGAAAATCTCAAGTCTCAAGTCTCAATTGCTGGGTAAAGGGGGTCGGATGTACGCAGCATGAACAATTTCACACTAAGATGCAAATCTCAACTGCTCAAACAGCATAAAATTCACATCATACAACTTCAAATCAAATATCACAGACCCATATCACAAAATCAGCTAAAACCACATTATACAGACATAGATCAAATTAATCCAGCTTCCAAACAGCAAATCGACTGATAATTAAGATAACATCTAATAAAAATACTAATAATTTACAAAAATGTGAAAGCTCAGATGAAATTCTCACCTACCCATCTACCAAATTCCTTAAAATAACACAAATTACAAACTTAAACAACATAAAGATTAGTTCTTTACACATAACTGTAAAATCAATGTAGCTCAAAAACAACAAAGAAACAAAATCTCAAAGCATTAAAACGAAAAATATCAGCTACCCATCTAACAAAATCATCAAAATAACACAAATTACAAACATAAACACCATAAAGATTAGTTCTTTAAGAACAAAAACCCTAAGAATTAGAAAAAAGAGGGAAAATCGAAGACCTTGATCATGTCAATGGGTTGAATGACACAGGTGGCAAGCATACCAGAAGCACCACCATTAACAAAGGGTTTAACAGTTGGCCAAACTCCGGCAGATTTTGCATTTTGATCCGCCATTGTTGTTGAACTCTTTTTTCCAGTGGTTGAGGAAAAGAGATCTCTACAGACAACCAAAGGAATAAGGAGATCGAGAACGGCGTGACTTGTGTCTCTTTTAGAGTGGCATCACATTCTTTTTCTGTATGTAATGTTATTAGGTTTGTGGTTCGGATTGGATCGGAGATCGGACTGGAATATTAAGTTTTGGTTCGGTTTAGATTAGATTTTCGTTAGATTAGATTAGACTAGTTTTTGAACCCGTGCACTACACGGGTGGTAACGAAAAATATTATTAAAAGTAAAAACTTATGTATTTTTTGGATTTGATGATAAATTACTAAATTTTAGAAAAAATTACTTTATCTACCAATACACTTTTGATAAATTTATGTTGCTTAATTTTATTCGAAATACTCTGCTTTTTTCTTCCTCGACTTTTTAACTTATGAGAGCTGAATAAAAAAAAGTAGATATAAAATTATTATAGATTTCATAACCTGTTTATTTACGCAATATATATTTAATTTTATTCATTACTGTACTTTTTTTTTATATTACCCCTCTTGTTTATTATCCTCTTAATTCTATACCCCTGTCTCATCTCCTCTCCCACCCACCATCACCTGGACGTCTGGAAGCAGCGTTCGCCATCATTGACTGACTCCCTTGAGACCCACCAGCCGACCCTCCACCGCAGTGGTGACAGCACCCAACACCTCAGACCACGACGTCCCTCGCAACCCATATCTCAGCAATCCCACAACTAACCATGCACCACCCTACATTCCATATCCTATGTCCTCTAACTACTCTACCCTTCTTGCCTTCACCATCCCCTACATCCCTCACCGCACCTCTAGTATAACCACCATCCCTGCACCATCCCGTGCTTGAACCCTAACCCTTCTCGTAAGCTTATGTAACTCCCTACCCCATCATTACCTACCCTTCGCGACCCCTCCCCTATCACGACCTCCCGCCATCAACACCCCATATATTTATGGATATTTAATAGGCAATATTTAATAGACTAAGAATTTTTTGAGGTGATCAGTTAATTTGTCTTGATTTTTCATAATACATATTGAAAATGTGGAGTATTAAGTATAACTCGCTTTTGCCCAACTTAACACCATGGCACCATGCAACCCATCTATCTATATATATAAAAGAGAGTTTTTTCGAGCGATCTGAGAGCGTCCACATCATCAAAAATCAATTTAGGAAAGTATAATTTTTGATGTAAAAAATAAAGTGAAAAATCTTTTAATTATTATAATATGTATATTTCCTAAATTATATTCAAGTGATATTTCCAATTTTTATATCAAAGTTTTACATTTCATTTGGCAAAAAAATATCGTTAAAAAAATTATGAAAATAATATAATTAGCTTTGTGTTAAAAAATGTTATCATTAGAGTATAAATTTCATATTATTTGCACATATTAAAGATGGTCTACTTCTTAATACGTAAAATTGTGTACTTTTTAGTATGTTTTGTCCCACATTGGAAAATAAGTAGGTGTGGTGAATATACTACATATAAATAGTAGAATTGTCCCACATCGAAAGATTAGTATAAGGTGATGTGATCCTATGATTATAAATAGGATGCATATTTGGAACTTATGTATCCACCCAAAATTTTTTTTGAGTCTCATAAATATTGTTTTAAAGAGCTCTTAAGACTTTCTATCATTATCTACGATATGATATAAAAAATAAAGTGGAAATCGTTGGGAACTACCCCGGAAAGAGTTAAGAACATGAACAAGAAAATCAAAAAATAAATAAAGGTTTTACTAATGGCAATCTCCTGTCACAATACAAAACTAAAGATTTTACTAATGGTTGTCTTCTGAATGCAGTAATAGAGCGTTAATGAGTCGTTATATTTACAATGTAGAGATCCATATCTAATGATCGAGACTAAGTTTTTGGAGAAAAGACATGTATTTCTTGGTATGTTATATCTTTCCCATTGAAAAATAATGTAGGTATTATGAACATACTACGTCTAAATAATTAAATTATGTATCTCACATTGAAATAATAGTATACGGTAGGGTGATTCTATAAATATAAATAGGAGGCATCTTTGAAACTAGGTATTAATACAAAATTTCTTGATATAAAAGATATAGACTTTTTAGTACGTTATATGTCCACATTGAAAAATAATGTAGGTGTAGTGAATATAATATGTATAAATAATAGAAATGTCCCATATATATAAATTTTCTATATTATATTAAAGTGATATTTATAGTTTTGATATAAAAACTTTATATTTCATTTGAAAAAAAAGTATCGTATGAAAATTATATAATTAGATTGGGACAAAAAAAATGCTATCATTAGAGTGTATATTGTATTGTATTGTATTGTATTTTCTCATTATTAAATCGGGTTAATGTCAAAGTAGATGCAAAAAAATGATGTACTTAGTATGTTATTTGTCCTACATTGAAAAATAACGTAGTGTGGTGAATATATTATGTATAAATATTAGAATTGTCCCACATTGGAAGATTACCATAAGGCATGGTGATCTTATGATTATAAATAGAAGTCATAACCCAAATTTTTTTGATTCCCTTAAGTATTGTCAGAGATAACTCTTAAAAGAGTTTGTATTACTGTCTCTACAATAATGATTTCTAACCTAAGTTAATGTTTGGAAAATCTTTTAGTTATTATAATATATACTATGTATTTATTATTTTATATTCAAGTGATATTTCTAATTTTTATATAAAGAACTTTTAAATTTCATTTGACAAAATAATGTCGGTAAAAAAATTATGAAAATAATATTATTCGATTCATGGTAAGAAATGCTATCATTAAAGTATATATATAGAATTAGGATCACATGAGTCCACTCTATCTTCTTGAGTCCGTGAGTCCATGATATAATATCACACTTTATATTAAATAATATCACAGCTTACAGTATCACACGTTATACTAAACAATATCACAGCTGAAAAAAAAAATCATGATATTGTTTTGTAATACAATATCACACGTTATGCTAAACAATATCACACGTTATACTAAACAATATCACAGCTTTCATGAAAAAAAAAAAATTTGTTAAAAAAAATTTTCGAAAAAAATTTTTGAAAAAAAAAATTTAGTGATATTGTTTTGTAATACAATATCACAAGTTATGCTAAACAATATCACGCGTTATACTAAACAATATCACAACTTACCCGAAAAAAAAAAATTGTTAAAAAAAATTTTCGAAAAAAAAAATTTTCGAAAAAAAAAATTTCAGAAAAAAAAAATTCAAAAAATTTTTTTTATTTCGAAAAAAAAAAATCCGTGATATTGTTTTGTATAGTGCGTGATATTGTTTTATGGACTCATGGACTCAAATATATAGGTGGACTCACCGGATCCCACCTATATATATATATATTTCATATAATTTGCACATATTAAAGATGGTGTATTTCATAGTATGTTATATCTCCCACATTGAAAAATAATATAGGTGTGATAAATATACTACATATAAAAAATAGAATTTTCCCACATCGAAATATAGCATAAGGTGGGTGATTCTATGAGCATCCTTGGAACTTAGGCATCAACCCAAAATCTTTTGAGTCGCTTAAGTATTATCTTGGAGAGCTCTTAAAAGTTTATATCATTATATTTTCTACCTATAGATTTTATATGTCCCATATTGAAAAATAATGTAGGTGTGGTAAATATACCATGTTTAAATAATATAATTAGAATTGTGTTAAAAAATATTCTATCATTAGAGTATATGTTCTTATCATTTGCACATATTTTAATTATGATAAAAAAAAAATAGAAAACAAACGTCCATGGTAGCATGTGTATTCTATCAAAGTTCAAGGTTACCATGAGAAATTTCCAATATTATAATGATATAGTTAATTAAATTTGCATTTAAAAGAGAGATATCCGTACCAATAAAACAATAAAAGGGGTATTATTTTTAGTTGTTATTTTATTGTCATGTCATCAAACTTAACGTCCATTTAACAACATTTACATTAGGAGGTATCATGGGCAAAAAAAGGGAACCTCAAGGGTACCATAGGCAAATTTTTAAAAGTAGGGGTAACATGGAAAATCTAACAAAATTAAGGGGTACCACGAGAAATTTCCGTATCTCAATTATGTTAAATTTTTTTTGAATAAAAACAACGTACAAATATTAATGGAGAGAGTACTTGATCATATTATTAAATTTAAATATAACTATTGGATATAATGAGTAGCAATTGTCTGTATTCGGTATTCGAGATCTGGTTGGATGTCGAACTAAGAGCAAAAAAGATGGTGTAATTCTGAGTATGTTATTTGTCCCACATTGAAAAATAATACAGGTTTGAGAAATATATATTACGTATAAATATTAGAATTGTCCCACATCCGAAAAAAAATTCAATTTTTGTGAATATATTACTTATAAATAGTAGAATTGTCCCACAACGAAAGATTTGTATAAGGTGGGGTCATTATATGATTATAAATAAGAGTTAACCCACGTATATACTAATCTTTTATTTTTTTTGAAAGAAATATTTTAATAATATGTAAACAAATCATTAGACATATAATGTAAACATTAAACGCTTATAACATTTTTTTTTTGCATTATAAATAAGTTAATTACCCCGTTGCAACGCACGGGCATTCAAACTAGTAATCTAATATTTCAACACAAACAATTTACACTTTTACACTTTAGTTCAATGGCGACCCTAAAATGATCAACTTCCTAACTCTATCATTGTTCCACGATTAAACCACCATGCAAGGGGGAGATAATGGCTTCACCTCACCAAGCAATTATTGAGCTCTCATACAATAACGTCACTTCGTTCAAAACAACGATGCAATTATCACAGCTGCTCACAATATTATCTACTCGTAGATAATTAAAAATATTTTTGTACTTATCCCTTTTGCTCTTCCAAATTCCAATTCAAGTTTGCATACCATATCAGAAACAACCTTACCAGGACATATCACCAACAGCCTTTACATCGGCTAAGTGTTAAAACGACACTCTACCTTCAACTGCCATAAAATTACATGACAACCATACTCTCGGACAGTTAGAAAGGATAACTTTTCCATTTGTCAATTTTGAGCTAAGACAAACTCAAACTATTTAATACAACGGAATAACATATTTACATAAAGATATTCATACATGAGTTTTTCTAACGTGTGCCATAAGGGCACATATTAATAAGCCTAATAGGTAAAGATATGCAAGATATCTTCATTAATTATGGTAAAATTAAGTTTATACTTGCATTTTTGTTGAGAATATCTTGCATATCTTTCCCTAGCTATTAGGCTTATTAATGTGTGCCCTTAGGCCACACGTTAGAAAAATCCTTCCTATATAACCCATATAACCATACGTTCATATATTTACAACCATCTATGGCAACTGTTACACCTATCTCGTGTCCAAAGAGCGCTTGGACAGTTAAAAAATATGAGTTGCCTTCATAGTTTGATGTCATCTTAAAAAAATCTGCAACTAATGCAATAAAAAGGTTAAGAATACTATTGATAGTAACCACTTATGCAAGAAAATTTAAATGCACTACTCGCCCTAACTAAGACCATTATAAGTCATAAGGATTTCACGTATGAAATTAAACAAATAACACCATCAAAACATAAATAGATACTCGAACAGATCAAACATGCAATGTCATGCAGAGAAAATATATGAACGATAGGCAAATTGAGAAAAATAAAGCGTTATTTATATATAAGAAACCTTAAACTCACATCCAATTAAAAGATCACCAATACAATTATACAATTATTTGTGTGAATATTATTAGGGAGTAATAATATTAATATTAATATATTATACGAAATCTTTTCCAAAAATATCTACTATTCATGTTTGAATACATTCATGTTTGAATACATCCAAAAACTCTTTTGAAATTTATATCAATTTAGGAATACTAATTTAATTTAATTTAATATGTCAACTAAAATCATGCTAATTACTCCTATATGTTAATTGATATATACTATCATTATCATTCATGTACATCCTAAAATAAGCTACTTTTATTTTATGTTATTGTGATATTATATTATTGTGATATTATATTATTGTTAAGATTACTCGAATCTTAACTTCTAGGATTTCAGTTATGGCAATATGTTAAATGGGCTAATCACACAATAATTTACACCACGCTATCAATCTACTATGAAGTATGAATGGTAAATTCAATCTGGTTTATTATCCCACATTTATACCACTTTTATTATATATAGTAATAGTAATATAGTAATATAGTAATATAGTAATTTTTGTATATATCCTAGATATTTAGTAGTATAGTCGTATAGGAGCAAATAAATGCAATAATCTTGTAAATTGTAGATATGAGAGATTGTGGTATTTATGGACAAAAATCATTTCCGTTATTAGACGCAGATTGTATGGAGCACAGTTAGGGGTTGTTTGCTTGCCTTCCAAATTCATGTGAATTGGAAGTTCCTAGGAAGTGCAAAAATGAGGGCTTGTTTGGTTACCCAATCCATGGGAAGTTGAAGTTCCATAGGAACTTCAATTCCTACATAATGTAGAAAGTCACTTACCTAGCTCCCCCTTGGTAAGTGGAACTTTCCACATGAATTGAGTTCTCATATCCCAACCAAACAACTTTTTTGCAATTCACATGAATTGCAAAATCATATGAATTTTATTTCAAGGGAACTTCATCTTCCCATTGTCAACCAAACAACCCCTTATATTGAAGGCATATGAGACATAAAGTAATATATCTTTAGCTTATTTATAGAAATTATACATTTTTAGGTTTATTCAAATTCTGTAACAATATTTTTTTTAAAACGATATGAGGGAGATTTGTGATTAGGTTAAGATCACGGTTGTTACGTGTGTTTTATTTTGTAGAATATTTTTGGTAAAAAATATAATTTGATAAAGAATTCCAGATATTTAATTATTGTGATATTTTTGTTATGCTAATTATTTTGATATTATATTATAGTGCGAGATTGTTGCCTTGTATAGTTCTAAGATTTTTTTCGAATTTTATGATATTTTTGGTATGTCAATGTTAATTATTTTGGTATAATCTTCTTATGATTATTGTTCTTGTTATGTTAGGAGAGAATTTCAGTCCAATTTATCCTAAAAGTAAACTTGCGGTAGAATTTCGGTGCGAGATTGATATTTTTAATGTGTAACAGAATAATATTGTACCGAAATTCTCTCTTAAAATTGCGCCAAAATCAACTTAAAATTAGCAACTTTCCTTCTGAACTTTTTATATATTGTTTTCAAAAAAGATTTTGTATATACTGTTTTTAAAAAAGATTACATTCTAATAATTTCTAATAATAATAATCACGTTAGATTTTGTATATACTGTGATCATATATTATTCTCGCACCTTTTTTTTTGTCAGAGTTTTTTTTTGTAAATTTATATAATCTTTGTATCAAGATAATTTCCCGCGTATAAGAGTAGGGCAAAATTTTTTTGTGATCATATATTGAAATTATATATGATATGCGGCATATTTTTTTCATATATATTTTTTTGTGATCATATATTATTCTCGCACCTCTTTTTTTGTCAGATTTTTTTTTTTTTTGTAAATTCATATAATCTTTGTATCAAGATGATTTCCCGCGAATAAGAGTAGGGTGAAATTTTTTTGTGATCATATATTGGAAATTATATATGATATGCGGCATATTTTTTTCATATAATCTGCGGCATATTTTTTTGTGATCATATATTATTCTCGCACCTTTTTTTCGTCAGTTTTTTTTTGGAAATTTAATTTGTATTACACGTGGCAATGTGATGGGGTGTGACACGTGGCGATCGAAGGGGGGGGGGGGGGGGGCGGTTATTGCTTTAATATTATATATGATATGATTAGACCGTCAATATATGGGATCGGATTGGAAATTGGAATACTAAATTTTGGTTTGGGTTACAATAGATTCTCATTTTATTATTTTGTGGTTTTTCTAATTTTACTCGAAAATCAATGATAATCCTCAATATATGTGACTCCGATTCATAATTTCAATTTCAAGACATGAATAGAATCATAGATAGTATAGAGTGGTAGATATATTCTACGAGTGGCTTTTTATGTAACCTTAATTTAAATGAAAATTTTATTTATTACTTCCTCTGTCCCGGTTATTTGTTGTCCTTTTCCATTTTTGGGTATCTCAGTCATTTGTTGTCCTTTCTATTTTAAGAATGAAATGAGTAATTTGATCATTCTCATTTAATTTATTCCACTTGTCATTTAGTTATTGGTCATCTCCTCTTTCCTTGGTCTTTGTGCCAAAACCAAAGGACAACAATTGAACGGGACGGTGGGAGTAATATTTTCGGATGGACTCGTAGATGTTTTGATTTAAATAAGTGGATCAAAAAGTCGCCGTTAAATGTGATATTGTGTGATTGTTCGTTGTCTTTTCTTAATTTAAATAAAGACATAAAATTTCTTTAGGTATTCATTCACTTTCTTTTTTTCATCAATTGAGTCGAATTCAAATAGGCAAAATAAACAAACTATTATATGCCACATTTGTACTACTTCTCATTTAATATCCTAAGACTCAAACTATTTCTTTGGGTTTTTTTAACGTGTGTCCTTAGGGTACACATTAATAACCTAAATGTGATAAGATTTGCAAGAGATTCTCATCAAATATTCAAGTATAAACTCATTTTTACCATAATTAGTGAGTATCTTTTGCAAATCTTACCACATTTAGGTTATTAATGTGTGCCCTAAGGGCACACGTTAGAAAAACCCTTTCTGATCCATTTTTGAAGTAATGTCAAAGAAAAATCCAAAATTGGTGGTTCACACTAAAATACACGTGAACTTTGCCTTTTATTTTTTATTGTTCAATACATAGTAGGATTTGTAGCCTATATTGGACAATTTGTAACGATCATCCAAGAATTTTATGAATTAACTTGTGAAATTTCACTCATTCGCGTAGTAAATTCTGGATAATTATTTGCTTTAGTTCTATGGTTGAAAACTTGAAATAGTCATAGCGATTTTTAATTGAAGAGCTGCATTTTTTTTTTTCTCTATTGATCTTCAATTGCACTTGAAAATCCGGTTGATTAAATTGAAGCCCAGTTCCCTAGACGATAAGATGAAAATATTTGGGCTACAATGTTGCAGCCCATATCGTGCACCCCACTAAGAGTTTTGGGCTATCACATACAAAAAGGCCAACTAAGCTAATTAATAGACTTATAAACAAATACTCGTATTTTATTTTATTTTGATAACTTGCATATTTAAATAGATCTGTATTTATCATAAAATATTGAATTACCAAAATAAAATAAAATGTTAATATTGGGATTGTTTATCTTCTTTTCGGTCAGTTTTATGCTATAGGACGATTCTAATAAGCATCGTGCCTTCGATTTATTAAATTGTTTTCTTCTGTTGATGTTTTCTTTCACTATATGAGTTCTATTGATATTTGATACGTATCTCGTAATGATTAATATTTATACGATTGGGTCGATTTTGTACATTGCAGGTTGTTACGCAAATAATTATGATCTAGTTTGACTACACAAATATATCAAAAATCCTACATGGATCATTTATCATGTAATTAGATGTTTAATTGTGAAGTAGTAGGGTTTTAGATAAAATTATCCATAAGAATACGAGCAGTAGTGGATTTCAAGGATTAACAGGGATGCTAATTTCATCGAATTTTAGCTGAATATGTTTATTTTTTAGTATTATAACTTATGTCGTCTCCCCTCAAAATGTTTGCTCCCATCGAGAAAATTTGCACCGCTACTGAATACTAGGAAAACTTCTCCTTTGTCACTAAATGCTAGACCTTTTTTTAAAGTTTTTTTGTAGCGATAGCCTACAAACAACTATGATACTTTCCTAGAGGTTCTTGTACATAAGATAATCAGTTTAGGTTCGGATAGGAGAAATGGACCATGCTTCGTTTATCGGTCCTCATTTTTAAAAAATAATAATTTTAGATCTATTTCAGTCTAATATCAGACCGGGCCGAATACTTTGGGTTCAATCCAATATGACTGTTTGAGGTCAAAACCAAAAGTTTTATATCCAATATTCGCTCCACTTATTTTTAATTTACGGTCTTTGACCCGATTCGATCTTCAACCGATGCTCTGAAGCCTCACTAGTCACTCCTACTTGGACTGTTGTACCTAATGTGAATTGCCAACTATCATTGGCAAAATTATTTTGTATAGTTAGAATCCAATGTGGATTGTAAAGCATCCAAGATTCAAGCTATCATCAAGAGCATATTGCATGTTTTTTTAAGACAAACGTGAGAGCATATTGGCATATTGCATGTTGATCTTGTTGTATTTCTTTTTGGTTCCAAATTAGTTTTACACGAAAACTTCAGAGAAACGGTCTCTTAATAGCGTTAATAAGAGAACTCTCACATGATGGGGTGCGGAAGTTATTAAATTTCCTTTTTTCCTGTTATGTCTCCCACTAATTTAGAGGGACACGGTCTCTCATGAGATCTGCTGGTTTTATTGCTTATCAAATGTATATGAGTGACTAATTTAAGGCTACTTATTAGATCACGTATTTACAATCATGGCTCGAACCCTTTTAGTTTAGTGTAGATCATAAAATGTAGAAGGATAATTACGACCTCCAGGATATGTTAAGGTACTATGTTGGTTTCCACACAAACCACCACTTAAAAAATGGAGCGAGTACTACTTTCGACTATGGATTATGGGACCTCTAGATTAATCGAAAATCCGACAAAAGAATGTTAAATGTAACTTACATTTAAGAAAGAAAAATTGAAGTGATTAATATGTTTCCATTTACATCGAGTTATCATAACATTGTAGATTTGTAGTACAAAATGAAGCCATAAATGAATAAACACATCACAATTTCACAAAGGTTTCACATGTTCATTAGCCGAAAGAGAAAATAATAAAATAGGGTGAGCTGTAATAACTAATAAGATCCGTACCGACGTTGTCGAGGTGAAGGCCCACTAAATGGATTAACACTTGAGCAACTACTCCAGCTGTAAAACTCCCCACAAATCACAAGATATCAATTGCCTTGTCTACTTGATTAAATGGTTTGATTAGATTATATTTACCTTTTAATTTAAGATTTAGTCTTAATACTATAAACTGATAGGTAGATAGATCTCTTTAAGAAGGTTATATCTGTCTTAAGTAAAAAATGGATAAAATGTACTCAAATATTCTCACATATAGGTGAATGAGGCAAAAGTTTGGCATTCTCTAGACATTCATCTATAATACTAAAAATTGATAGGTAGATAGATCTCTTTAAGACGATTATATTTGTTTTAAGTAAAAATGGATAAAATTCACTCAAATATTCTCACATATAGGTGAATGAGGCAAAAGTTTGGCATTCTCTAGGCATTCATCTATTTAATTTGTTTTATTGTTTGAGACGAATTTTGTCTGTCTTAATTTTTAAACAAAAATTGGTGAAAATTAAGAGTAGTATTTAGTTATTTACGTTGTTATTACATTTTTAGTTTGTGGAAAATATGCGGTGTTAAGAAATTATGAGCAAAATCATGGAAGTTAGTGATGTTTGTATGGGCTAGCTTAGTGAGTTAAAACGTTAATAATTCACCGATCTCAAATTAAATCTATTCGTCATTCTAGTAAAAGAGGTATGTGGTACTTGAAGTATGTGACCGTGAAAGGGGATTTGTATAGGTGGCAAGAGTTTGCAATGTTTCTTGGGATGTGGTGGCATGAAGGACAAGGGAAAGATGTTGGGCGGTAGAGTGCCTAGGAGAGCACCAAATATTAGGCAATCCTGGCCTTGCCAAGTGAAAAAAGTGGAGTTAAATATCATGGTAAGTTCGAGCTTGTATTTTGTGGTGGTGGGTGTTGGCGTGGAGGTGGAGGTAGAGGTGGAGGTGAAGTGGGAGGTGGTGAGGGGTGAAATCAGGAGAGGAATTTGACAAGATCGAAGCTAAAGAAGAGTGATTTAATTTGCGTTTTCCAATAATGATAGGTGAAATATGTGAGTTTGTCAATGATGGATAGATTGACAAGAACAAGTGGACTTGTAGGTTCGTGAGGATTGGAGATGGAGGAGGAAGACGTCATGATGAAGACATCAAAAGGGTGGTGTTGAGAGAGTTTATCGGATGTTGGTGGGGGTGTTCGAGGCAAGATTGAGATTAGGCTAATATCATGTAGGAGTAATTAAGATATATGAAAAAAAAAATTGTGTGTTATTGAATTAAGGCTTTTTTTTATATTTATTATCATGTACTCCCTCCAATTCGTTATAATGTTCCCCTTTGTCTTTGGCACGATACTTAAGGAATACTATTAAAAATGAATAAAGGACATTGGTGGGGTTAGTGTTAGGAGAGAGAGAGAGATGAATTATTAGAAGTTAAATAAGGAGTTGTGGGGCCAAAACATTAAGAAAAGTAATAAAATAGGAGTAAAAGAGTTGTGTGGGGTTTAGTGATAGGAGAGAGGGATGAATAAAATAAGAGTAAAAGTTACCAAAAAAGGAAAGGGGAACATTACTTGAATAATCCGTTTCGGGAAAGAGGGAACATTATAGCGAATAAGAGGGAGTATAATTCAATTTTTACCAACTGCTATCGAAGTAGTATTTTTTTAAAAATTGTTACCAATATTGTTAATTCGGATTAAAATTAACTACCACATCAGGTAAGAAAGCAAAAAGAGGATTTTATTCATCCATTTCAAATTGTCGTCTTAAATATTATTTTTACTTCCTTTATTGCTCTAACCCCTTCTCGTATATGTTCTTCTTATCCATTCATCAACCCCTCTCTCTCTCTCTCTCTCTCTCTCTCTCTCTCTCTCTCTCTCTTATTTCATCTTTTATTTTCAAGTTCGGGTAATTATTCTATCTCTTTTTTTACTTCCTCTATTTGATTTAACCATTATATGTTTTTAAATTAGGGTTCTTCATTCTTCCTTTTTATGGGTTTGTTTTTTAATTGTTGTAGCAACGTCAAATAGGGCAGTGGTGACAAATATCTCAGGTCAATTAAATGTGGTTGTGGGGTTCCAGTTACTCTACTTAGGTAATGGACGCAAGACAACAGAAGAGAACACACCTAATTTGATTTGGGTTTGGGATTGGAACCATGAAATTAAAAACGTGAAATTGAAAAAAGGAGGATGATGAAAACGTACTTGGGATTGGGATTGGAACTCATTGGAGAATTTGATTAAATCCAAACCTGGATTTCAATTTGGGGAAGAATTTGAAAAGGCTAGGATAATTTTTTGATTTCGTAAATTTAATTCGAAGTAATGTAGGTTTAGGAAAAATTGATAAGTGAAGGTACAAATGTAAGTTAAAGAGTTATATGTTTTGGTTAAGTGAAGGCAATGAGGAAGTGGAGTGTAAAATTAGGGGGCTTATTAGCTAAGTACTTTTTGGCTAACCTGTCAAACATCAAGTTCGAATTTTCAGTTACCTTATTAACTACTTTTTTAGGTTTTATTAACTTTTGAATTTTCAATTATCTATTTAGTTTTCAACTAAATTTTCAACTCCTTTGACAAACAGAGTCCAAGATCTCTCACAAGTCACGACATTCCTCCAATTTTCGTCTTGTTTAATTTGGTTGTGAGTAGACCAGGCAAACGGTCAATCGGGTCGAGTTCTGGTCGGGTCAATTTTGGGTTCGAGTCATTTCGGGTCTGTAGACTTTTGGTTGGGTCATTTCGGGTTCGGGTCAACTACTATCATGTTATTTGCGGATAATAATCAATTCGTATCTATAAACATTCGGGTCGGGTTATACCGGGTCGGGTCAATTTGGGATCGGGTGTCGGACCGGGTCAATTTTGCCCGGTCTAGTTATGAGTACTCAGTAGGGTTGAGTATTGATCAAAGACAGGACCAAACAGGACCGGATCGAAGACCGAAAATAAATTTTTCCTGGACTGAAGACCGGACTTAAAACTTTCGGCCCTAGACCGGATTGAACCTGAAATATTCGATATGGTCTGGTCTTAGACCGAAATGGATCTAAAACTATTTTTTCACAATTTCGTATATGATAAGTACATTTAAATTTCGCTAAATCAATTGCATTGAATAGTTTGACGATTGTTTTATAAAAATAATTGTACAATTAATTTATAATGTATTTAAATGATAAAATGATCATTCATTTTATATTTTTTAATAATCCCCCTACTACTAAGAGAATATCCCCCCTACTACTAAGAGAATAAAAACTCTCTTAGTTTTCCCTCCAAAAAACATCTAGCTAAATAAGGTAATAAATAAAATTTTCTTTCCTTACATTATTATCTTTTCAATGAATATGTTCTTATAAATAAACAATAATTTTTGAAATAAATTCATAATTATGAATTTTTCATTAAAATAAAATAAAATTGATATTAAATTATAAAGTATAAGTTGCTAAATTTTTCAGTAATGCAATAATTATTACGGTAGAGTAACTTGACACATGCTTACTATCAACTTCGTGACAAAAAACATTCACTAAAAAAAATTCACAATTTAAATAAATTTTTTTATTAGTTTTTCATTTCAATTTTTTTGTTTCATATCAAAATACAATGGATTAAACTGATACTAAGAGAGTACAACTTCTCTAACATTTTCCCTCCAAAGTGTTCAAACTTATTGATGGGGCATATTCTGCACCCGCTGACCAGGTCAACATATTGAGCAAGGTCAAAGATATCCACAAGCAAGTCAACGACTTAGACAGCCTAACCGACGCACCCTGTCGGCCTGGCTCTTGGGTCCCGGCCAGGGCAACTAGCCAGCCGGGGCACACATCCGCGAACTCATATCCAAGACCCCTCGGCGGTGAGTCAACAGGGCCCGCCGGCCTGCCATGGGTCCCTCGGCTGAGGGTAGATCAGTCTTTCCACCTGCTAGCCACTTGGCCACTACGTGACAAAAGGTGAAAATCTATAAATACTCCTCAACTCTCATTGAGGAAAGGATCCATAATTTAACCTAAGAATCACTATTCATCTGGTAATATCTTCCTTATCTCTCTACAAAATACATTTCGCCAAGTAACAACAACTTATCTCTCTAAGTTTACTGACTTGAGCGTCGGAGTGAGTTCGCTCGGTCCAAAGCCGAGCCCTCAGTTTGTTCATTGTTTCAGGAGACCGAATGGAGGATTCAATCAAAGACGTCATTCTACAAGCACGGGTGGTAACAAATAACTGCTCTGGAATTACACCCGGAAAAATTGGCGCCGTCTGTGGGAAAAGATACTAGAAGCTAGTCACATTCATTCCCAAACAAAAACCCACCCAAAAAGCTAAGAAGATGTCGAAACAACAAGAGGTATTCGTGATCGTAAACCGAATTCTACCAAGATGATACCGTCCACATTGGGTTGCGCGACCCTCCACCGCCGGGTAATTCAACCGGAGTACGGGATGCCAATAATACGAGATACGCGCACGCCGCCAACCAGGTCACCATCATGGGACATGTGGTTGATGCAAAGAAAACCGAAGCTACTCCTGGACCTAATTGGTAGTACGCCGGCTCACACTGTCACACCGACAAGAGCGGCGGAACCCGTCCAGGAGACCAGGGCCCAGAATGTGACTCCAAGAGACTTGAATGGAGCACTGGAAGAAGCTGGCCCTGTCAAGACGCCGGGTGTTAGGCCCAGATTAGCCTGGCCTGACCGTAACCTGGCCTGACCTTACAAGGCTGATTGGAGAATGCGAAGACCGGACAAATCTAACTGTTATTTAGCTGTTGAAGAATATTATGGTAGGCAGGCTACTAAATCCTGGAAGAGAAGCTTGATGGTCAAGTATAGAACGACTTGGCAAACTATTAAAGCGACTGGATTGAGCAGATAAACAAGAAATACAAAGTTGTACAAGTCAAATAACCGTGTCCTATATTCAAGGAAGACCAAGTCCAACCAAAAGACTCTATCAATTATGAATTTGGACGGAAAGAAGAGAAAGAGCCCAAGGTTCGTTAAAATAAGAATAAGTCAAGCGGATTAATAGGGGACATACCCTATTAATCCGGCAACAACTCCTACCTTTGGGGGAGGACGTTATTCATTTATAACGTTATTCATTGTAACGTTGGGGAGGGAGTAGAGAATTATAAATAGCAGAATCTAAGCAATTGTGAAGAGATTCAGATTGATTTTTAATAATTTTACATCTTATCTCTTTCTACTCTTGAATATTCAGATTTACTTACAATATTGTACTCGGCTTATCAAGATAATAAAAACATTGTTCCTTATACTTAATTCCTCCCTTATTGTTTTACTCACATTATTCCAAACATATAGAACTAGATACCCTGATTACTATAATATCAGGCCGGATTCCTTTCAGGAAAATCCTGCTAAAACAATTGGCGCCCACCGTGGGGCATCTAGTTCTTCAACCAATAAAATTCTCCTTATCATCTTTCATTTAATATTCACACACAAAAATGGTAGAACTCACCGCAGAACAACAATTAGCGGCTGCCCTAGCCAAGATCAAAGAATTGGAAACAATCCAAGAGAAGGCGGCTCAGTCAAGCAATAAATCAATAGGCTGAAGGAATCTGAGTCTAGCCTGAAAAAGAAATTGGAAAATCAGGCTTCGGGCTCCAAGACCAGATTCGAACCAGGAACCCCATTCTCATCCATTATCAAAAACATAGACTTCTCTAATTTTGGAACCCCGGAGAAGGATACATTATCCAAGACTCCAACCATTCCCAATGATGAGACAAACAAAAGCAAGCAAAGAATAATGATGGCTATGCTTCAGAAATCCAAAAACTCCACAACAAAATAGAAAATATACCCGGAGTGTCGGACCACGTGGTGAAGTAGAAGTCGACAGACTTTGCAGATTCACCCTTTGCGGATGAAATCGCAAAGATTGATCTCCCAAGAAATTTCTTGTTCCGTCCATGAGAACTTATGACGGAACTTCGATTCACAAAATCATGTTGCCATATTCAAACAAAAAATGTTGGTTGCCTCAATACCCGGTGAACTCGGGCAAGTCCGCATGTGCAAAGGCTTTGGCACAACCCGACCGGGCAAACATTACAATGGTTCATCAATCTCCCAAATGGAGGTATCAAGAATTTTGCGGAATTGATCAATGCCTTCAATCAACAATTCGCAAGTAAGCGAGAGATATGGCCAAGAGACCAAGCAACCTGTTCAGGATAAAGCAACTTCCTGAAGAATCTCTCAAGGAATTCCTGGCCAGATTTGTCAAAGAAAAGGTGGCCATCCCGGATGTGATGAAGAAACAAAGTAGAAGCATTCGAGGCAAGGAGTCTTGCTTGACAAAGTGACATCTACGCAGCAGATCGACCAAGAAAGCATGCCCAACCTTTGCCACTGTTCAATCCATCGCCTTAGAGCATGTCAGATTAGAAGAAGACCTCAACTTCAGAACGAACTCATCCGGAGGAAAGCAAGGCTATGGCATACTAACAGGAAAAGCTCCTACCAAAAAGGAGGCAATCCCAGATCAGCACCCTATTCCAGGCCTGAACGATCTGAAGTCAATATGGCACAAGAACATAAAGGTAACCTTTCTAGCCTTCCAACTATTCCTGAATATAACTTCTCTATCAATACTGCAGGATTGATCAAACGCCTGGAAAACCTGGGAGATACAGTCAGATGGCCAAAGAAATCCGACAACCCCAGGAAAGACCCAACAAGATGGTGTGACTTCCATCGGGACATCGGACACACCACGGAAGAATGCATCCGGCTCAGAAACAGGTGGCATACCTTCTAAAGAAAGGCTATTTAAAAGACATAATCCAAGCAGACCAAAGAACAAAGATGAAGGACAAAACAAAAGAGACCCGGAAGCAAAAGAGACCCTCCTCCTCCTCCTCCCATCTATGAAGTCAAATTCATAAATGGAGGATCGAAATCATGGACCGGCTCGGCCCGCTAAAAGAATATCCAGGGAGTCCAGACTCCAACCTCCTCCTAGGCCCAAGTCATTGCCTGCTATTACCTTTGATGACTCGGATCCGCAAGGAATATCGATCTACACATGATGACCTGGTAATCACCATGCAAATCGGCAAGACAAAGAAAGGTGTCAAGAATCCTGATAGATGGAGGAAGCTCAATCAACCTGGTGATGCTTGACGTCCTTAAAGCTATAAAGATAGACAAAGGGAAGATCATCAAGAAATCCAGCGTCCTGGTTGGATTCAGCGGAGAAACAAAGAACACCTTGGGAGAAATCAGCCTGCCAACCTATGTGGAAGGCGTGGCTTCATATGAGAAATTCGGAGTAATGGATTGCCTATCCTCGTACAATGTAATCCTGGGCAGACCATGGATCCACAATGTCAAAGCAATCCCATCAACATACCATCAATGCGTGAAAATTCCAACAGAATGGGGGATAACCACCATCAGAGGAGAACAAAGGACGGCTCAAGAATGTTACACTCAGGCTTTGAAACCCTCAAAGTCAGGTAAGTCCCTTGCATAGCAATTAAAGTCCCCTGTCAGGGAAGAATATATAGCACAAACACAGATGGAAACAGGAGAGGTCACATTAGACCCAGAATTCCCTGACAGGAAAGTACTTGTAGGGTCAGATGCACCCGACTCAATCAGACCGAATCTGGTCAGCTTTCTCAAAACTAAAATGTCTTGCTTTGCTTGGTCACATTTTGATATGACTGGTATAGATGCTGATGTTATTACTCATAAGTTGAACATTGACAAATCCTTTAAGCCTGTACAGCAAAAGAGAAGAAAATTTGCTGCAGAAAGGCACGAAATTATCAACCAAGAAGTTGACAAGCTCTTTGGACATGGGAATGATCGGGGAAGTAATGTACCCTGATCGGCTTGCAAACGTGGTAGTCGTCCAAAAGAAAAATGGCAAATGGAGAGTCTGCGTAGATTATCCGACTTAAACAAAGCCTGCCCAAAAGATCCATTTCCCCTACCACACATCGATGCAATGGTAGATGCCGCTGCAGCCACAAAATGTTGACATTCATGGATGCCTCCGGATTCAATCGATAAAAATGCACCGTGGACCAGGAAAGCACGACTTTCATCACCGAAAGAGGTATATATTGTTATCTTTGCTATGCCCTTTGGATTAAAAATGCGGGTGCAACCTACCAAAGGCTAGTCAACATGATGTTCAAAGATCTGATAGGAGACACCATGGAAGTCTACATAGATGACATGGTAGTCAAATCAAAAAAGGCAGAAGACCACGTCAAAGACCCGGAAGTAGCCTTTCAAATACTGGAAAAATTCAATATGAAGCTCAACCCACAAAAATGCCACTTTGAGTCTCGGCGAGCAAATTCTGGGCTACATGGTGACAAAAAGAGGAATAGAAGCCAGCCCTGAACAGATCAAAGCCATCCAGGAGCTAGAACCACCAAAGACAGTCAAAGACATACAAAAGTCGATGGAAGAATAAACCACTGAGCAGATTCATTTCAAGATCATCGAGAAAGATGCAAATCGTTCTATAACCTGCTAAGAAAGAACAAGGACTTTCAATGGACACCGATCATCGATCGCCTTTGAAGACACGAAAATATATCTATCCTCTCCCCCTTCTTTGGCAAAACCAGTCAAAGATGAACCCCCGACAAAAGATATACCTGTCGATCCAGAATCTTCTTTGTCGGTGCGTCCTGGTCAAAGAAGGACGGACAACAAAGCACCACTGTCTATTATGTAAGTAAAAGTCTGCATTGGATGCGAGAGATCGGGTATGGCCTACTAGAAAAATATGTTTTAGCTTTAATTATGAGTTGCACAAAATTAAGACCATATTTTGAAAGTCACCCTATAATAGTCAGAACCAATCTTCCTATCGATCGTACTTAGGAAACCGAATTGTCCAGGACGAATGTGAAAATGGTCATCCCGCTAAGCACATACAATATAACATTTGAACCAAGGACAACAATTAAGTCACAAGCACTAGCAGACTTTGTGGCTGATTTTAGTCCAACCCTAGAACCCGACCTAATAAAAGAAGTGAATAAACCGACCGGCGACCAAAAAGACCTAGACTGGACCCTATTTGTCGATGGAGCAGCCAATACGAGGGGCACAGGCCTAGGAGTAGTACTAAAATCGCCACAGGGGATAAGATAGTACGGGCTATAAGTTTGTGCATTTGAGGCCACCAACAATGAGGCGAGAATATGAAGCCACGATAGCGGATTAAAGGTATGTATTGACTGGGTGTGCAAAACCTAAAGGTACGTCGATTCCCTCCTCATCTCCAACCAAGTAAATGGGATATATCTTTGCAAAAGACCCCAAAATGATGCTTTATCTAGACGTTGTTCAAATGCTAAAATCAAAATTTAAAAATTTTGATATTGACCAAATTCCCAGGATCTAAATACCAGGCCGATGCTTTAGCGTAGGCCTAGGATCCAACTTTAGTCCCCTTGACTTCGACAAAATACCCATCGTGTATTTATTAGAACCTGCAATAAATAAACAAGATGAGAGTTTCCCAATCTACATTGCTAATTCTTGGACAAAACCCTACTATGACTGGCTACAACAGGGGAATCCTTCCTTAAATAAGCAAGATGCGAGAGCACTAAAAATAAAAGCCGCTTCATATACTATTATTGACAACGTGCTTTTTAAGAAATCGCGCAGTGGGCCCTACCTCGGATGCCTGGAACCACAAGAAGCGAGCGAGATATTATCGAAATCCATGAAGGATCTTGTGGAAATCACAAAGGTGGAAGAAGCCTGGCAAGCAAAGTACTCGAACCAGGTTATTATTGGCCTACCTTGAGAGCCGATTGCCGGATTTTAGCTCTAAATGCAAAGCTTGTCGATTCACGGACCATATATCCACCACCATCCGAGGAACTACATTCCATATCCGCACCATGGCCATTCATGAAGTGGGGCATGGATATAGTAGGAAAACTACCTCAAGCACCCGGACAAAAGGTTTTCATGTTAGCAATGACTGATTACTTCTCCAAATGGATAGAAAGTTTGAATCATACGGGCAAGTTAAGGAGAAGGACGTCATAGCATTCATTAAACACAACATCATATGTAGATATGGCATCCCCCCTGAAATAGTATGTGATAATGGCACGCAATTTGTGGGAAAAAGAACAATGACCTTCTCTCGTGCTCAATGGAACATCAACGGTAACATCCACACCAGGATATCCAAAAGCCAACGGTCAAGAGAATCCAAGTAATAAGGTGGTAATCAGTGCATAAAGAAAAAGCTGGAAAAAGGAAAGGCAGATGGGTGAAGAACTCCCCCTGGTCCTTTGGGTGATAGAACCACGCCAAAAACATCCACAGGCCAAACCCCCTACTCCTTGGTCTATGGATGTGAAGCGATAATCAATTTGAAGTGGACATTCCATCGACCGGATGTAGCCTGAACACAACAACAAACAATATACCTCTAATGGAGGATAGCCTGGACTTAACAGAAGAGCTAAGAGATGCAAAGCAAGCATCGATTAGCAAGATACCGACAAAGAGTTGCGAGAAGCTACAACAAAGCTGTCAAAGCCGGGGTATTCGGGTAGGAGATCTTGTTCTCGGGAAAGTATTCCAAAACACAAAAGAAAAGAATCTGGCAAATTGGCCCCAACCTGGGAAGGCCCCTATCTCGATTGATTCAATAGTAGGCCGGGGAGCTTATAGATTGCGAGACCCGGACGGCGAAATGATCCCAAGAGCCTGGAATATTACACATTTAAAATTATTTCACATATAGAATATATCGCACAACCCAGGTATAACTTTTTACTTTAAACACTTCTTGCCTGAAAACTACATGTATGATACTTCCAGTTATATGAATAAATGCCATATATGATTTCTTCAAATTACGTGCCCAAGTACTTATCTATGTTCTCATATTTACTTAGTGAAATTTTCAACACTTGTTTTACATATTGCATCTTATTTAAAACAAATCTTAAAGATTGGGGGCCACCCCCACCAAATATTCAAGCGATATCCAAAATTCGGTTGCAAAACGAGCCTTTAAATATTGAGCTCAACATAACATACAAACCTGGAAAATCTATTCCTAGATCAGATGACATAAATGGGTCATAAGCCCTCCGCAGGCAAGGGACATAAGCCCTCCGGACAGGCAACAACCCCACCCATAACACATTGAATCGCGAGATCGTCGAAAAATCGCTCGATCGGTCGAAAAATCGGCGAGATCGGCCAAAAGCGCTCGATCGATCGAAAAAGCGGCCCGATCGGTCGAATAACCGGCGAGATCCAAAGACACGTCCAACATCACAAAAGTACCTTGTCAAAACAAAAAAGAAACAAAACAAAGACCAAATATTTATTCACCCAAAATAATTGGTCCTACCTAATAACCATCCATTCCAGGGACATCCCCCCTGGATGAGCCAAAAAATTTGAGAAATATACTCTAAATATCCATTCCAAGGACATTCCCCCTGGATAGACCAAAACCCAAAAGAAAAAACTAAGTTACTTTTGAGCCGAGAATCGACTCACAACCATCCACCATTTCCGATCACGGACTTTGCCTTGGAAGGAGGAGAATCCACTTCTTCTTCTTGACCCATCTTGCCAAATCGGGATATTGAGCGTCCAAAGCCATCTCATCCCGGTCCGGTTCTGTTAGCCGGTCGGATTTCGGATCTCTCATAGCATCAACCCGACCTTTCCCAAAGAAGTACTTGGCAAAGCATCACCAACCGCGCCTCCACCAACTCCTTTTCAAAGAAGCAAGCTCCTCGTTTTTCTTTAAGCGATCTGCATTGCACGCTTCTCGGCCTTCCAACTCTTGCGATGAGCCTTCTCGGCCTCTTTGCAGCCACCTCACAAACCACAGCAGCTCGACCGCCTCCTTAGTTGTCCCAACCGAGATTGAAGTACCACTTCATTACCCCTGGATGTGTGCAGTCACGGTTTAGCCTATCCACTTTTCCTCCAAATTAGTAACCTTGGCACAGGCGTCCCTAAGGCGACAAGCGTGCTTGCCCAAAGACATCCAACCCCGCATACATACAAAATCAATTAGCCAAATACGAGGTAAAACAAGAAGCACATAAACAATTAAAAATATCCCTCTACAACTAACCTCCCTAGCACGGGAAGCGAGTTCGGCGACCCTTGTTATAAGAGAAGTCGAATAGAAACCACCCTGGTAGACAAATCAAGGGTACTAGCAGACAATAGCTGGTCACTCATCTTTGCAGAAAACTCATCTATCCGAGCAGGGCATCATCCATGTCATCAATCCTAGCAGGCACTTGCCTTATACTCTGAGTGCATTTGAGCCAAGGATAGGCTGTTTCTCTCCTTCCTCTTTGCCAAGATATCATCTTCCCTCTTTCTTTTATGAGCCTGGACAATCTCCGGTGAAGTTACCCTGGGAAGATCTTGAAGAGGCTGAATCTCAGAAACCAGGATATCAAGCGTTTTGTCACTCCCACTAGCCTCCTGACTCTGGGATTCAAAGCAATCCTAGCCACCCCAGCCTTCAAATCCTTTGCGAGAAAAGCTAGCCACCTAGCGAGAAGACCTAAACACTGAATATATAAAAATATACGTGAATATCAAGCAAAAAACGACAAGAAGATAACAGCCAACATAAAGGCATACAGAAGACATACAGGAAAGAGCAGTAGAACTAGGCTTGCCTTTGGGTACTTTAACCCCAGTCAACTTGGTCTTCATATACCGGGGCAACAATTCCATGCCCAAGCAAGCTGGCCAGGTCCTCTCTTCCTCAGGAATGGCAAGGAAAGCATCTATCCTTGCAATAGCCTCTTCATCTAGAGGATCATGATTCCAATGAGGAGCTACAAACGTTACAGAAACAAAATATACAGGTAAGACTTATGTACCTCACTCTCATTCAATATAGCTACAAAATAAAAGTACAGGAAACCTACCACTCTCCAAAGGAGGATATCTCAAGTAATCAAAGCCGATCCCGAGTCTCGATCCGGATAAACAGGAAAGTCTTTGCCCAACTCTTATCGTCTCCAGAATCCAGGTTAGTAATTAATGGAGTCATCTTTGACTTAATTCTCAAATTAAAACGACCAACAGAAGGATTTTTAAAATGATATACTGCCTTAATATCATTGAGAGTAATCACAAGATTGTGTTTAGAACATAAATTTTCTATGGAATGAACAAGTTTCCAAACCATCGGCATAATCTGAAAAGGTGACACTTCCATAGCACGGATGGTGTCAATCATTAAGGGAGTAAAAGGTAACTTACAGCCTGCTTTGAATGCCCATTCGAAAATACAGAACCAACCAGGTGATACCGAGTTAGCCCTAATCTGGACAAGACTCGAGGAATCCATACCTCGGTCGATTCGGGAATTATTTTCTTCTCCTTAGTATCTTGTCATAATTTGTTTTCAACAAGTTCTCTTGGGAAAGTAAGGATCCAAAGATTGAAGGGCGGTGAAAACAGAATCCTGGTACTTAAAAGCCACAAAGACGAGCGGGAGGGTCAATCTCCACCACTTCTTCTTCCGGACGTTCATAGGTTCGGGCTCGCGGCAGCACAATGACTTTCGGGATGCGGGCGTTTCTTTGCTCCCATGTTCTTAAGTGTTTGATTTATTATAGAAATTGTTGAGAAAATACAAACTAACGAGAACAGGATTAATGAGAAGTATGGAAGAATTTGAAGAATTTTAGAAGAATATTTAGCAAAGAAAGTGGAGGAAATTTGGTGAAAGATAATCTTGCCCTAAACACCGTATTTATAGAAAATTTATAACGGTGTGAAAACCCTAGGGATTGCAAAACTCTCAGCATGACATCACCTAGCCGTTATAGTGTTCAACGGTAACTAGGAGTCTAAGAGTCATTGATTAAGTGTAAGTCTCTTTATTATTCAGCCCGGTAAAAATTGACATTTCACCCCTGGCCTGATCCAGCACGGGTAAAATGTCAAGGGGCAATTGTTAGGCCCATATTAGCCTGGCCTGACCGTAACCTGGCCTGACCTTACAAGGCTGATTGGAGAATGCGAAGACCAGGACAAATCTAATCGTTATTTAGCATTTGTTGAAGAATATTATGGTAGGCAAAGCTACTAAATCTGGAAGAGAAGCTTGATGGTCGGTATAGAACAGACTTGACAAACTATTAAAGCGACTGGATTGAGCAGATAAACAAGAAATACAAAGTTGTACAAGTCAAATAACCGTGTCCTATATTCAAGGAAGACCAAGTCCAACCAAAAGACTCTATCAATTATGAATTTGGACGGAAAGAAGAGAAAGAGCCCAAGGTTCGTTAAAATAAGAATAAGTCAAGCGGATTAATAGGGGACATACCCTATTAATCCGGCAACAACTCCTACCTTTGGGGGAGGACGTTATTCATTTATAACGTTATTCATTGTAACGTTGGGGAGGGAGTAGAGAATTATAAATAGCAGAATCTAAGCAATTGTGAAGAGATTCAGATTGATTTTTAATAATTTTACATCTTATCTCTTTCTACTCTTGAATATTCAGATTTACTTACAATATTGTACTCGGCTTATCAAGATAATAAAAACATTGTTCCTTATACTTAATTCCTCCCTTATTGTTTTACTCACATTATTCCAAACATATAGAACTAGATACCACGATTACTATAATATCAGGCCGGATTCCTTCGGGAAAATCCTGCTAAAACAGGGAGAGCCCAGTGCTAGTGGAAGACCGAGTCCTTCCCGCGCTCGCGGGAGGACGCGCGCGTCGCCGCAAAGACCGACGAGGCATGCCCCAGGAGGAGTGAAAGAAGTCCGACTCGCGAGTCGGAGAAGGAGTCCGACTCACCGAGTCGAGAAGAAGCCCGACTCACCAGAGTCGGAGAAGAAGCCCTTCCCGCCACGGGGAGAGGAGCCGGACTAGGAATGCGAGGAGCCGATCGCCGCGTGTCGTTCGACACGTGGTCAGACAGCCCCTCAGCGCCTACGTCCTTGAAACCACCGTGCCAACCAAGCTAAAGTTGCCGGCGTTCACATACAAAGGGGATAGCGAACCCACCGACCATGCCGAGGCCTTGGAGTCGTACATGTCAGTGTGGGAACAACCCGATGAAGTCTGGTGCCGAGTCTTCCCAACGACCTTGCATGGGATGGCTCAGAGTTGGTACAAGGGGCTGCCCGACGGCTCGACATACTGTTACGCCGACCTAAGGGACGCCTTTTTAGCCCAGTACTCTTGCAATAAGAGGAGGGCCGTAGAGACATCGGATCTCCTGACTATCAGACAGGAGGGGAGCGAGTCTCTACGAAGCTATGTGAAGAGGTTCGACGCCAAGGTTCGGCGCAGATTCGAGAGTCGAATCCCGAATCGGCGGCCTTCGCGGCGATGAAAGGCCTCCCAAGGGGAGACTTAAAAAACGAGCTCATCAAGTGCGGAGGTCTGGGCCTAGACGCCGCTAGGAAGATGGCCGACCAGGCCATCAAGGTGGAAGACTATCACAAGACCTGGGTAGGCCACAGCGAGGCTGGGCACTCAGAGAGTAAAAGCCGCCGGGAGGACAACCCGGATGAAAGACGCCGTGACGATAATAGGTCACGGTCTGACAGGTCCGCCGGGAAGCAGAACTCGGCGGGCGCCGGGGGGAGTTCGGGAACGTACTACCAGAAGCGGTACAATGATCATACCCCCCTGGTCGTATCTGCTGCCGAGGTCTTCGCCCTGAGCAAAAACGAGGGTCAGAAGTGGGAAAGGCCTCCCAAGCCGAGGAGTGACGGTGACACGAGCCTGTACTGTGAGTACCATGGCCACACCGGCCACTTAACTGACAACTGTCGGCATCTGAAGAATGTCATCGAAGATCTGATCCGGAAGGGGAGCCTCGGCAAATATGTCGCCAAAGGACAAAAGGCTGATGCCGGCGGCTCGAGTAAGAAATCTGTCTTTGAACGGATAGGAGTAATCCATGTTGTCATCGGGGGCAACGAGAACGGTGGGTCCGCCCATGGGCACAAACGACACCTGAACGAGCTGTATCAGGCCATCAACTTTGTGCCCAAAACAGCGGTCCCCGCTTCCAACATCCCCGACATGACCATTGGAAAGAAGGACTACGAGGGAGTCATCGCCCCTCACAGCGACCCACTTGTAGTCCACCTGGACATATCCAACCACCTGGTCAAGAGGTGCCACGATTGACACGGCGCGCCTACACGAACATCATGTTCGGGGAGTGCTTTCTCAACCTCGGTCGAAGGTTGAAGACTTGAGCCCTGCGCCAATCCGTTGTCTGATTTTTCCGGGCCGGCCTGGTACCCCAGGGTCGATCAGCCGCCGGTGATGTTTGGCGAGGGGGATGCGGCTAAGAATGTCCTAGCTGAGTTCGTGGTCATTGACGGCTCGTCCGCCTACAACGTTCTCATAGGCCGAGTCACTCTGAGCGAGGCCGATGCAGTAATGTCCATCCGGGCCCTGACACTAATGTATGTCTCGGACCGGGGGGAAGCGCACAAGCTCGTCTCAAAGGATGAGAAGGACGAGGTGGTCAACGTCCAGATATCTGCCAGAGGGTGCAACATGCAATCCCTCAAAGTGGCAAAGAAGTCCGAGAAAGAGAAAAGCCCATCCTTACTACAGGAGGGCGGCCACATGGATTCAACTGTCGGCATGGTCGAGGGGGCCGAGACTGAAGAGGTGGAAATTGACCCAGGGCGCACCGTAATTATCGGTGTTAACCTGGAGCCAAAATTCAGGGCCGCTCTCCTAGACCCGCTGAAGAAAAAAAAAGACGTCTTCGCCTACTCAGCGGCCGAGATGCCAGGCGTGAGCCGGGAGGTAATTGTTCACAAGCTGAATGTGCTCTCCACCGCTCGCCCTGTCAAGCAAAGGATGAGGAACTCCTCAGCCGAGAAGGATGAGGCAATCAAAGCCGAGGTAGATAAATTACTAGCGGCGGGCTTTATCATGCCTTGTACTTATCCTGAGTGGTTAGCTAATGTTGTAATGGTGAGGAAGTCGTCGGGGGCGTGGAGGATGTGTGTAGATTTTACCAATCTTAATAAAGCATGCCCCAAAGATTGCTATCCCTTGCCTCGAATAGATAGTTTAATTGACGCCACGGCAGGCTACACTATGCTGAGCCTGCTGGACGCCTTCTCAGGATATCATCAGGTATTCATGGCCGAGGAAGACATGCCTAAGTGCGCATTCATCACCGCCAACGGCACATACATGTATAAAATGATGCCGTTTGGTTTGAAGAACGCCGGCGCAACTTACACAAGACTGGTGGACAAAGTGTTCCAAAATAAAAAAGGGCGAAACATTGAGGCTTACGTCGACGATGCTATTGTAAAAAGCAAGTCTGACAGCGAGCACTTAGCCGATTTACACGAGACATTTTGTGCACTAAGGAAATACAAGATGAAGCTCAACCCAATGAAATGCAACTTCGGTGTCCGGTCAGGTAAGTTCCTCGGCGTACTTGTCAGCGCCAGGGGAATTGACGCCAATCCAGAGAAAGTCCAAGCAATCCTGGACCTGCCGGAGCCGAGGAATCGAAAAGAGGTTATGATGCTGACCGGGAGGATGGCGGCTCTAGCCCGTTTCATCTCTCGGCCAGCCGACAAGAGCACCCCATTCTTCAAAGTGTTGAAGGGGAATAAAGACTTCAGCTGGGGGGAGGAGCAGAGCACAACTTTCAAGCAACTGAAAGCTCATCTTCAGACTCTCCCAACCCTGTCCAGACCGATGCTGGGGGAGACGCTATATCTGTACATAGCAGTTACCTCGGCCACGGTCAGTGCCGTAATCATCAGAGAAGAGGACAAGCAGCAGCACCCGATCTACTTTGTCAGCCATACATTGTTGCCCGCCGAGAGAAATTACCCGCTGATTGAAAAAGCAGCCTTTGCTGTCGTCGTCGCCGCAAGGAAACTTAAACCCTACTTCGACGCACATCCCGTGACGGTCTTAACCGACCAACCATTGGAGAAAGCATTGGAAAAATTTGAGCAATCCGGCAGGCTCATCAAATGGGCAGTAGAGCTATCCGGCTTCGGCATTCAATACAAGCCGAGGCCCTCGATAAAGGGACAAGCACTTGCAGATTTCCTGGCCGAGTGCACATATCAAGAAGAGCAAAACCCCGGGGTATGGGAAGTGTACACCGACGGGTCCTCCACGGCGAACAGCTCAGGAGCCGACGTCCTTATCATCAGCCCAAACGGGGACGAGTTTGAGTATGCCTTGAAATTTACCTTCTCGGCCTCAAACAACGAATCTGAATACGAGGCGGTGATAACCGGAGTCGAGCTAGCTAGGGCCGCGGGGCAGAGAGCACATCATTTTAAAGACAGATTCACTTTTAGTGGCTAATCAAATCAGAGGAGAGTACGAGACTCGAGACGACGGGATGGTAAGATACCCGGAAAGGGTAAAAGGCGACACTTCTAAGTTAAAATCTTTTCGGATACAATGCATTCCGTGTCCGAGAACAACCGAGCCGACGCTCTCTCAAAGCTTGCCAGTTCGACCATCAAGAATGTCACCGAACCGTCTTGGTGGACATCGGGTATGCCAAGAGCATTGCGAGGCCGTCGGCATGGTGGGTAACATAGAGACCGAGACGACGTGGATGACTCCGATAATGAAATACAAATTGACAAATGAGTTACGGAGGACCGAGTCTCTCGCGAGAAAATAAAAAGGATCGCAAAGCAAGGTACTTGGTATTTGAAGGAGAATTGTACGGGAGGTCCGTGATAACGCCACTCTCGAAATGTGTCGGCCACCCGACGCGAGCTAATATCGACGAGAAATTCACGAAGGCATCTGCGGCCACAACATGGGGGCAAGAACACTAGCTCACAAAGCTCTCCGAGCCGGCTACTACGGCCCACCATGCTTGAAGATTCCGAGCCAAAACCAAAAAGTGCAACAAATTGTCAAATGCATGCTCCGGTGATACATGCACCTTCCCGAGACCGCAGTAGGTATTTAATCCCCTTCCTTTTGCACGGTGGGGGATGGATCTACTAGGGCCATTTCCAACGGCTTTCGGAGGAAGAAAGTACTTGATCGTCGCCGTTGACTACTTCACCAAATGGGTTGAAGCGTCGCGGTACTGCCAAGACCACACGGCCGTAGTAAGAAAGGTAATGGGAAAATGTCATAACTCGTTTCGGGTTACCCCAAGTCATGGTATTCGACCACGGCCGAGAGTTTTGGAGTGACACAATAATGAACTGGTTGGAAGAACTTGGCATCAAATTTGCGTACTCCTCCGTCTGCCACCCACAGAGCATCGGACAGGCGGAGGCAGCCAATAAAACAATCCTCAACGGTTTGAAGAAGACAGTTGAAGACCTAAAGGGAAGATGGGCCGATGAACTATCCGGCATCCTGTGGTCCCTCCGGACCACGGAGAAAGAAGCAACGGGGTATAGTCCATTCCACTTAGTCTACGGATCCGAAGCAGTCCTGCCAATTGAGGCAACGGTGCCGACATTCAGAACGGCCACCTTTAACCCGGTTGAAAATGAGGAAGGTCTAAGAGCCTCCCTGGACCTGGTCGAGGAAAGCCGAGATACAGCACGCCTCAACTTGGCAGTATACCAAAACCGAATGAGAAGAGCATACAACCGAAGAGTCCACAAAAGGGACCTAAAAGTAGGAGATCTAGTCCTAAGAAACTCAGCGCCACCAACAAAGGGAACATTCATGGTAAACTGACGGCTAACTGGGAAGGTCCATACAAAGTCGTTGAAGAAATGAGGCCGGGTACATACCGGCTGACAGACATGGAGGGTGTGCCTTTGATGAGCCATTGGAACACTGACAACCTCAGGAAATACTTTGTATAGCGGCGGAGGTGCCTAAGACAACTGTGGGCACCCCGACGCATGTTTATGTCTAATGAAGAATCGTCCAAGTTTTCCATCAAAGTGTTCATTTTCCCCCCATAGTCACTACCAAGAAGTAGACGCCACGACAGTCACTACCAAATAAGAATTGCAGATACAGACGCTTATCGCGCCAGAACCCCTAGTCGCTCGGCCCACCGAAGGCCCTGGGGGGACACAACGGTCGATACGCTAACAGACGCTTATCGCGCCAGAACCCCTAGTCGCCTCGGCCCACCGAAGGCCTGGCAGGGACACAATGGTCAATACGCTAACAGACGCTTATCGCGCCAGAACCCCTAGTCGCCTCGGCCCACCGAAGGCCTGGCGGGGACACAACGGTCGATACGCTAACAGACGCTATCGCGCCGTAACCCCTAGTCGCCTCGGCCCACCGAAGGCCTGGCAGGGGACACAACGGTCGATACGCTAACAGACGCTATCGCGTCGTAACCCCTAGTCGCCTCGGTCCACCGAAGGCCTGGCAGGGGACACAACGGTCGATACGCTAACAGACGCTGTCGCGCCGTAACCTCTAGTCGCCTCGGCCAAACCGAAGGCCTGACAGAGGACACAACGGTCGATACGCCAACATGTTCACAACGGCGGTTTGGAAGCGCAATTCCGACGCCTCGGCTAGACCGAGAGTGAAAGAGGAAGCGACCAACATGCTAACATGTTCAAGAAAAAGACGTTAAACGCAGTTGAGATGCGCATTCTAGCTGCCTCGGCCAAGCCGAAGGTAAAAATGAAAAAAAAAAAAAAGCGCTCAATTAATAACGCAAGAAGACAAGAGAAGACCTCGGCCAAGCCAGAGGCAAATTGAGCAAACTCTTATTACAAATGAGAAGAATACAGACGACGGTCGTCCCCATAGGGAGGAGCCAAAACGCAACCTACCAAAGTTTTACAAAAACAAGGAAAAGAAAAGCAAAAGGTTACAGACATGACATTTGAAGCGCCAAAAGATGGCAGGGAGGAAAGGCTCAATAGTTGGCCCCCGAACAGCTAAAGCTATCCGAGATGCCGGGTGAGTCTGGTGACGACCGCCCGTCTCCCTACGCTTGTTGCTGCCCCCCATCGGCAGCAGCAGCATCATCTTCGGTGGCCGGCCCAGAGGAAAGCTCGTCATTTTCACGTGCCTTTAGCCTCTCAGCCTCCTCTTCGGCCTCCTTCACCTTTGCATCGTAGGCCGCCTTGGCCTCGGCTATCTCAGCCGCCTCCGCCTTCTCCGCAGCCGCTTTTTCCGTAGCATCGGCCATCTCATCCAGAAGCTGCTCAAATTGTTGCCACGGGAAGGAGCCTTCAGGAATGAGCTTCTTGATTGCCTCCCTGGTCGCTTCCTCGGCCTGGTCCCGGAATTGGGCGCACATGGTAGGAATGATCTCAGTCTGAAGCATCTCAATATCTTTCTCCTTTTGGGCAAGGATATCCCTTGTGCCCCTATGTGCCTCCGACTGAGCCAAGTACATTTCCTTCCATTCTTCCCTCTTGGCAACTACGGCGTCGTAACCGCCCTTATACCTGTCCCGCTCCTCCAGCAACTTGGCAGCGGTGGCATCGGCAGCCTCAACTTTGGCCCTCTCGGCCAATAGCTGCTTCTCAGCTTCCTCCACACGCTTTCGTGCAGCAAGGAGGTCAAGCTTAGCCTTCCCGGCTTCCCCCTTTGCAGCGGAAAGATCAAGCTTAAGCCGTTCGATCAATGGCCCAGCTTGGGCCATAGCCTTCTCTTGCTCCATAATGTGGGAGCCGGCTAGCTGAGTTTATTTCGCCAGCCTCTTGTATATTCTCGTCCCCTCTGCCACAAGCTCGGTGGGGGAAACCTTCTGGAGTAAGGAGTCAACGGTGACATTTCTATCACCCGCCTTCTCAGGCTGCTTCTCTAATTGCCGCTCAGTGAGAACGGCGGCTGCCGACGGCGGATCTACAAAAAATTCACACAGCGCATCCATGTCAACATTCATTGACACATTAGAGAGTCTGTCATCGGGAATGCATAATGAACCAGCTAAGTCTGAACCACAGGTTAGGTCCGTACCAGTCTGGACCTTCTTAGATAAAGGACCGGGTGAATCATTCTTTCCCCCGGCAACGGTGGAAGCCGGCAGTGGTTCTTTTCTCTTCTTTGGAGGAGGAGGGCCCTTCGCAACAGTCACCACCTCCGCAGTAATATCGACGACCTCCACATGCTCCTTCTGGACCGTTGGGGTTGAAGAGGGAGTTGGGGTTGACGCCGTCGCCGACCTGGACGCTGCCTTTGGTTTTCTCTTCGGCACGCCTCCGAGAACCCGTGCTTGAGCCACCGCCGGATCCAAAGTGCCTTGTTTGCTTGTCCATGAGTTCATTGGGAGCCAGTCTACGATCACGCGCGTCAGCCTGAGGATGCTGCTGAACGACCTTCCCGTCCTTGTCAAGCCCTAACCTCTTCAAGGTCCTCTCGGACAGATCTTGGCCAAACCGGTCTGCGAGAAACCAGACAAGGGTTACATGAAAGAAGTAAAACAAAGCTCTAAAAAACAGGAGCATAACAGGCAAAGATGGGCCTCACACCGACCCTACTCACCCTGGTTGAGGGCCGGTATGAGGCCGACGCGGCAAAGCAGCTCATCCTGAAGAATAATCTGAGTCGGGGGCACCCATCCCTTCTCAGCATCAAACAACTGCATCGCCCGCTTCTCATCTGCATTAAGATAGACCTTCGAAGCGTCCATCTTGAGCTTACTCCGGGTTACCCATTTATCACGCTCTGCCTCGCTCTCGCACCGCAAGTTAACTTGGTGCTGGAAGGAACGGGGCAGCGGATAGTCATCCGGCACTTCGACATACACCCACCGCCCGTTCCAGTCCTTGCAGGAAGAAAGCTTATCAACGGAGATATAGCCCGGCTCCATCTGCACGCTATACCACCCCACTTTACCGGGGGTCGATGGCCGAAGATGATGAAGCCGGCGGAATAAGTTAACTGTAGGGACCTCCCCCTTAAAGAGACAGAACCACACGAAGCCAACTATCGTCCTAATGGCCAACGGATGCAGTTGAGCCACAGCGACGTTCATAGCCTTGATGATGGCCGTGACGTGTTCATTCAAAGGAAACCGGAGCCCATACTCCAGGTGCCTGATATATACGCCGATATGACCCGGGGGAGGGGAACAGACCGCCTGACCCTCCTCAGGGATAACAATTTTGTACCCCTCACCAAAGGAGAAATGACCCTCGAAAAGGGTTCCACCGGAACAGCTGGCGAATTTATGGGTCCAGGCACGATCAAGACCGATCATGCGCAGCCTCGCGTGATCCATGACGTACTGCCTCCCCTCATTAGGATGAGCCCTTTCAGCATCATCACCGTCATCATCAACATCATCATCATCCTCCCAATCCTCCAAAACTTTTGGATCAACTTCGGGAGAAGGAGACCTAGGGCCCCCAGACCTTATCGGAACGGCGTCTAGTATCTCCTCCTCATCAAGACGTGACGGGGAACCCCCCGGCGCACGGTTACTAGTTCCGGCATCAGCAGAAGACATGGTAGAAACAATTACTTAACAAAATAAGAGAGAAAAAATTGTTTGTTTACCTTGAAGAAAAGCACTAGCCGAAGTAACGACTCTGAAAATTAGAAGAGAAAGAAGCCCTTGAAAGTTTAGAGAGAAGAAAATTTTAGAGAGAATAAAATTGGTGGCCAATTTGGGGACTAATCGCCCTATTTATAGGGGAAAGCCCATGAAGAAGGACCAATCAGGGCATGACCCATGAAACGTCGACCAATCGGCGAACGGACACGTGTCGGACATGCAACCACGGAATGTCAATCGTTGCATGATTGAACGTCAATCAATGCAATGATGACGAAGCGTCTTCAACACGCCCCTTCATATCTCTCTGCCTATTCATCTTCCTCAACAAAATTCCTAATGTATACGTTCTCCGCCGCCACACAATCAACCAAGCTAGGTAGCACCGTGGGGCAATCAAAAATAACCAAGCACTCTCAACCCGGTCTCGGCCGGCGTCACTTTCTTTTCCACATCGGATGCCCTTTACACATCCATGTGGAGGGGGGATATGGTACGGCCTAAGCGGAACCAAGCCGAGGTAGAAGAAGCGGGCGAGAAAATTTTGTCTTACGCAGAATATACGCTCAACATACATCGGAGCCCATACCACGGCATAGACTACGCTGGGGCAAATTGATGGGGCATATTTCGCACCGCCGATCAGTCAACATATTGAGCAAGGTCAAAGATATCCACAAGCAAGTCAACGACTTAGGCACGGCCCTAACCGACGCACCCTGTCGGCTGGCTCTTGGGTCCCGGCCGGGGCAACTAGCCAGCCGGGGCACACATCCGCGAACTCATATCCAAGACCCCTCGGCGGTGAGTCAACAGGGCCCGCCGGCCTGCCATGGGTCCCTCGGCCGAGGGTAGATCAGTCTTTCCACCTGCTAGCCACTTGGCCACTACGTGACAAAAGGTGAAAGTCTATAAATACTCCTCAACTCTCATTGAGGAAAGGATCCACAATTTAACCTAAGAATCACTATTTATCTGGTAATATCTTCCTTATCTCTCTACAAAATACATTTCGCCAAGTAACAACAACTTATCTCTCTAAGTTTACTGACTTGAGCGTCGGAGTGAGTTCGCTCGGTCCAAAGCCGAGCCCTCAGTTTGTTCATTGTTTCAGGAGACCGAAAGGAGGATTTAATCAAAGACGTCATTCTACAAGCACGGGTGGTAACAAATAACTGCTCTGGAATTACACCCGGAACACTTATATATGAAAACAAATTTGATTTTCATTTATTAAACTAATTTTCTATTTAAAATAATCTATACATAAAAATTGTATCTCCTATTATTAACTTCGTGACGAAAAAAGATTTTTTTAAAAAAATTTGATGTAGTTAAAATATTTTCTTAAAAAACACAATTTATGGAATTATTCGATTCTTTTGATTAATTTTAATATTAGCTATTTTTTATAAAAATTCGCGAGATATAAATCTAAAATCTATAACTAATACACTAAAAATTAAAAGGCCTATATTTACCGCGCATTTGCGCGGGATCTACACTAGTTAGTTATTAAAAGCATAAAATTCGGTCCGAACCTAAATTAAGTGTTCCTAAACCGGATCAGACCGAAGATCGAAACCTAAAATAATGTGGACCGATGACCGGACCTAAAAAAATCCGATCCAGTTTAATCTAGACCAAATGGTCGGATCCGGTCCATTTTTTTTTTTTTTTTTTTATCTAGACCTGCTCACCATTAATTGTGAGAATTATTTAACTTATGACGGTTTTAACCAATAATTTGTGATGGAATAAATTTGGAAATAAAACCCACATAAAAGTGAAAGTGAGTAAGAAAGGAAGTGTCCAAAATAGGTAGCACCACTACGATGAAGAAGATATTTTGTGTTTTGTGTAAATGGACATAGAATAATGAAAGCCAACAACTATCCTTGCTGTCAACGTTTTTGAACAGAACAAATGCTCTGTTTATTTCAACAAAGTACATACTCTCTTATCAACAATCTTTCATTATATCATCCCAACCTTCCCCAACACACACATATTATCATTCTTCATTCATAGTAACATTTTTTATTGCTTAAACTTCTTCATCCATCTTATAATTTCTTTAATAATAATTAATTAGTAAAAAAAAGTTAAATTTAGTAGTGAAAAATGAGAGAGGTTATTAGTATTCATATTGGTCAAGCTGGTATTCAAGTGGGTAATTCTTGTTGGGAGCTTTTTTGTCTTGAACATGGTATTCACAATGATGGTATCATGCCTAGGTAACTTTTTTTTTTATATTCAGTCTCGATCATTTGTTTACCTTTACTTGAGATACCCCTCACACGTAAACAAATGATTAGTCCAGATGTCAACTAGCTTCATTTGTAAAGTTCGAACCCCATCAGCATCAAAATCGCCCTTGTAGCTTCCTTAACACAGAAATGATTAGATGAATGGAGTATATTTTTGGTGGGAGTTAATTTTGTTTTGGTAATTTTGGTTTGATGAGACTATGAGTTTACACAAAAATTTAAATGAGACCGTTGTATAACTATAATGCTGTGGGCCTGTGGCCCGGGCCGGTTTCATATTTATACATCTCATTTAGTGATAGTGCTGGACTTGTAGCTAGCATGTTATATGCATACAACGGTCTTAAGCAAGACTAGTTAATCAGTTTAAACTTTTTTGGTTTGTGGGTTATTTCAGGTTTGAGCCCGGATCCGTTAATTATAATTGAATAATTGAATTATGGTAGTGACATACTTTGGTTTAATTGTATTAATTCAATTTCTGGATTCCAAGACATTGTTTATGGATTATGGATTATGGATCATGGCTTATGCTGAATGTTGATTGTTAGGTTATCATCCCTTTAATAGGAAAATTTAAATTTAAATGTGAGAAACAAATCCCGTCAACAACAAATTCGCCCTTGTAGCTCCCTCTAATCTATACCAAGAAATAAAAAATAAAAAATTTACATTTTAAGATAATTTTGATTGTGTTAGCATTGTTTCATTTCCCTTTAATGAAGTCATTCTTTCTTACCTGAAATTGGTTGAGATATTAATGTAACACAACTCGTCACACTGTGTATTTGGCCCACAACCTCACTCGACATTAATGATTCTATCATGAACTTTTGTATGCGTAATACAATCAATCTATAACAAACGTAAAGAAATGAACGAGACACAGTGGTGACAAGTATATGCCAATCTATAACAACCTCACTTGACATCATGCAGTAATTTCATCACTGATACAGAATGTGTCACTTCCTGATACTTAATTTCTTATGCTGTACTATTTTCTGGAAATTTCTCATATTCATGACCCAGTGACGGTTAGGTATGTAGGACCTTTTGTGTCTGCACTAATCTGGTTTAGTCCCGGTTCAAGTCAGGTAGGACCATTAAGTTGAAAAAGTTTTTCTTGTTATGCTAGATCAACTGCTCAATAGTTGATCCAATTCCAATTTCTGAGGACTTGTATTATACTGATTTTTTTTTTTTTTGGCAACAGTAAAATAATGTCTTATACAGACGGTATTATACTGAATTATTTAGTGAATATGATGTTTTATACTTTCCACGCGCATAAGCGCATGGTACTCAGGAGAAACTTTCTTTGCATCTTCTAGCCGATGGACAGTCTTTTGAGACTTACGCTTTTCTGAATCTGATTTTGGGTTCTGGTTGATTTCAGCGATACATCAGTAGGTGTTGAACACGATTCATTCAACACGTTCTTCAGTGAGACGGGTTCAGGAAAGCATGTGCCTAGAGCTGTGTTTGTTGATTTGGAGCCAACTGTGATCGATGAAATAAGGACAGGACCATATCGACAACTTTTCCATCCCGAGCAGCTCATCTCCGGAAAAGAAGATGCTGCCAACAACTTTGCTCGAGGCCACTACACAGGTTAGCTACAGTTTTGAAAGCGGAAACCTAGAAACTGATTATTATTCAACATATGCATACTTACATCATCCATGACATAACATAAAACTTTGGTTTGATTTTTTCCTTGGTTTTCTTAGTGGGGAAGGACATCATTGATCTTTGCCTTGATCGAGTAAGAAAATTAGCTGACAGCTGCACTGGGCTTCAGGGCTTCTTGGTATTCAATGCTGTTGGTGGTGGAACTGGTTCTGGTTTCGGGTCATTACTTCTAGAACGCTTGTCTGTAGAGTATGGAAAGAAGTCGAAACTTGGATTTACGATCTATCCTTCTCCTCAGGTATGCAAACTTTATTTTGCCATTGCTATGCATTGTTTAAGTCCCGTGTGTGAATAACACTTGTCAAAATAGGAACCAACCCGCTAACACCTGACCTGCAAGTTTATCGTTATATGGCGTTTTCTTATATTCTGATGTTCAGGTTTCTACGGCAGTTGTAGAGCCATACAACAGCGTGCTCTCGACTCATTCTCTTCTAGAGCACACAGACGTAGTTGTTCTTCTTGACAATGAAGCAATATACGATATATGTAGGAAATCACTTAACATCGAGAGGCCTACCTACACCAACTTGAACCGCTTAATATCCCAAATAATCTCTTCATTGACGACATCTCTGAGGTTTGACGGAGCCATCAATGTGGATGTTACAGAGTTCCAAACTAACCTGGTTCCATACCCTCGGATCCATTTCATGTTATCATCATATGCCCCTGTCATTTCTGCTGAAAAGGCTTACCATGAGCAGCTTTCTGTGCCTGAGATTACGTCTTCTGTGTTTGAGCCTTCCAGTATGATGGCTAAATGTGACCCACGCCATGGCAAATACATGGCGTGTTGTTTGATGTATCGTGGTGATGTCGTTCCCAAGGATGTTAATGCTGCTGTCGGAACCATTAAGAGCAAACGAACTGTCCAGTTTGTTGACTGGTAAGTATCACACACTAGCAGGCTATATCAGTGATATTAGTGATATTGGATCTTTTCGTTTTCTAAGGTGTACCCCTCGTTTTTCACAAAAGAACATTGACCGACAATAATTCTCTGTTACGAGTTTAGAAAGCGGTAATTTTTTTTTTCAAACCAATTATCTCGTCAAGGCCTTGAATTTGAAAACAAAATTCACCGCTTTTTGAACTCCTAGCCGGTAGTTATGGTTGGTCAAAGCTTTTTTAACGAATAAACTTTGACCGACCATAATTCCCGACTACGAGTTAAGACGTCGGTGAATTCTTTTTCAAACTGAAGACCTCTTAAGGACGGTCAATTTGAAAAAAAAAGTTTTAATCGTATTCTGAACATGTAACCAAGAGTTACTGACGGTCAAAGTTTTTTTTGCAAGAAAAGAGGGGTACATCTTAGAAAACGAAAAAGTTCAGGGGTATACGAGAGAATATCCCATGTTTTTTAGAATGTCGGGAATGATTGCATGACAAATGTCACAGGTGCCCAACCGGGTTTAAGTGTGGTATCAACTACCAGCCACCAACAGTAGTGCCAGGAGGCGATCTAGCCAAGGTGCAGCGTGCAGTCTGCATGATCAGCAACAACACAGCAGTGGCCGAAGTGTTTGCTAGAATTGATCACAAATTCGATCTGATGTACGCAAAGAGAGCATTCGTTCACTGGTATGTTGGTGAAGGTATGGAGGAAGGCGAGTTCTCAGAAGCTCGGGAAGACCTTGCTGCCCTTGAGAGAGACTATGAGGAAGTCGGGGCTGAGGATGCTGCTGGTGAAGATGAAGATGAGGACTACTGAGTTGCTCTCTTAACAAGTTAAGCCCATTGTCGATGTCAATAATCGGCTACTCTGTCTGTTGATCAGAGATATGCTCATTTCTGCAATTTTATTTACTGTCTAAATATTCTCTGGTGAATAGGTTTTTACTATTTGAGTGTATTTCTTAGGAGGATTTGTAATTTGAGTGGATTTTTTTTGAAGAAATTGTAATATTCCAGATTTGTATATAAATTTCTATTGGGTTTTTAATGATCCATGTCGAGATGTATTCATGTAAATCGGATGTTATCGATGGTGTTTCATGTTTATGAAATTTTAATTAGTTGATGCCTTGATGGCCTTTCATGTTTTGGATGCGGACTGGATTTGAAGTACCGGTGAGCTAGCTAGGTGACATCTACGCAAAACTGTAATGTGTGAGGCCATTATTATTGCATAATAAGACCGTCTTGTACAAAACTCGTTATTATTGATGCTCATCTTGCTTGGTCGTGTTATCGAGAAGGAATCATTGATACACTGGAAGATCATTGACACGGTATGACACGAAATTGGCATGCCAACTTCGAATAACCATCATACATTGAGATCGACAAATTCGATATGTTGATTTAAAATAATGTTAACTCAAGATAATGTTATTGTACATACGACACAAACTGGACACGAAAGTATTGATAAGGTCTATAAGTCTACAAGAGTAGGTACATTGTGTGCTAACTGCTAAGCATGTACTGTATGTAATTGTATACATCGTGCTTCGTTGTCCTTGGCCACTCCTGATGTTAACAGGAATAAGTCATAACTTAATCTAGTTGACAACAAAAACCCCAAACAAAGATGTGACTTTCTCTTATACTCCGTATTCGTCTTCAATATACCTGTCTACTTCCTTGGTCTCAGTCATTTGTTTACCCTTTATTAATATAAGTGAAAATTGTAAATTACCACCTAGTATTTACTTTATGTTCTAAACTACTGACTTATGGTGTCAGGCATTATGGTCACTCCATAGTTAGTTATATAAGTGGTTGTTTGTAATAAACTAAATACAAGGTAGTAATTTGTAAATACGGTAAATAATAGGTGGTAATTTATAATTTTCACTTAATATAACTTACGAAATGAGGCTGCTTGAAACCTTGTTTACAAGTATTACAACGAATGTCCGATTGTTCATAGATCAGATTTCATGTTGTCAAGTTCACTTGAGCTAAGCGGCTCATCAACTAATTATATCTATATAAATTTCGTTTTATTATTTTTAAGAAAAACTAATTTAGGACGAAACTGTTAGAGTGATTAAATGACTTTTAGCCAAGATCGCTTAATTGCATAGAGTTTCTTTACAAAAATTATGAAAATGTTAACTAGCTCAACACAATTATGTAATTTCTTTTATGACATAAGCGTAAAGGATGTTTGGTTACCCTAAATTTTATTCTTAAAATCATTATTTAAAAACAAAAGTTTCCTAGAAGTGTGTAACTACAAAAATTAATAATAGAATTTATATTCATCTTCAATATACAACATGATGAAATGTTTACATATAGTACGTATATATATGTATATCGTGATACAAGAACATTCAAGATGAATAGGAGAGGATACATGCATCCATCTCTCTTAAACCTCCTAAACATTCTAACAAATTAAACTTAAATAAAATATTTATATATTCCTAAATAAGAGGCAAATTAACATCATTTTCTCTTATAGTAAAATAAATAACGAAATATTATAACGGAAAAATAAATAAATAAACTATAAATTAGAATAAAAAGCCAAGGAGTTTTTTTTTTGGCTTTTAACCCCTCTCAGTAAAACTGAGGTAATTGGTTAGTAATCAACCAGGGAATAATACAGAAAAAAAAAATGTAGGATAAAAAAGTTGTAATAAAAATAATTAATAAGAATTAAAAAGAGCAGAAAGGTGGGCAAAGTTGAGGAAAATCCCATAATGCATCAACAGGGTCATGAAGAAAATCAACATACTCTTGTAGTACACCATTGTTGCTATTGTAAAATGAACTAGAAATCATCATCTCCTTCTCCATTTGCATCCTCTCAAACTCGGTTGTCGAATCGTGTACCGGCATTAAGGGTGACATAACTTCATTTTTAGGCATTAATGCCAACATATGATCTTGGCTTAAGGTTGTTTTTTGTAAATTTTCAGGTTTAATGTCATTTTGGTCTACTATGCCAAATTGGGATTGTGAATAATTTCCTAAATCATAATTACCTACAAATCCACTCAATAATTCTGGCCTATATACATCACCATAAACCCTAGTTTGATCATCTTCTAAAGTATGGTTTGATGTTGAAAAATTATCAACATTGGCTTGTAAAAAATTGGTATTAAAATGGTTATTATTGATATTAATGTTAATATTATTATTATTACAATTATTAGTGAAAATTAAGCTATTAGGGTTTATAAAGGGATTATTATTATTGTTGGTAATAGGAAGTGGGGTTGCACTAGTTTTTGATGGTTTTGTAGTAACATTTGACTTTTGGCTTTCTAATTTTTTGTTTTTAAGAAGGTTATTGATCCTAGAAGCAAGAGGAGAATTAGGAGAAACATGGGTATCTACAAAGTTGGTTCGGGTGTTTGAACCGCGGAGTAAACAAGCTGCTTCGTCATAAGCACGAGCAGCTGCCTCCGCAGTCTCAAACGTCCCAAGCCACATTCTGATTTTCTGAGTAGTGTCTTTGATCTCAGCCACCCATCTTCCACTCGGTCTTTGCCTTACACCAACAAATTTTTTGTTACCATTGCTTGATGACCTCTTTTTTTCTTTGAATTTTGTATCTTTATTTGTTGAGAGGTTCATATTGTTACTCATACTCATAACTTTTGTTGTAATTTGTTCTTGAAATTGGATTTTCATGGAGATAATTATATTTTTGGAGTTTATGAATAATTATATGGAGGTTTGACATAAGAAAATGTGAAGATAAATATATAGGGGTGACCTAAAAGCTATGGGATTAGTGGTAGACTTGTCAACATGTCTTATTTTTTTGGTAGTTAATGATATATGCTCTTTAAGAGCCATATTCTTTCTTATATTAAGGTGACTAGTTATATTGAAATTATATTTATTTAGGTGATAGGGATAGAAAAGTCATGAATATAGATTTTTTATTTTGAAGAATGGAGCAAAATTGCTAGGCATGTCCTTGTCTTTTTCTAAGTGCAATTACCAATGTGCCCTTTAAAAGTGTCATTAGCAAAAAAGACTAATGATTTTGTCAAGTTTCATGGATTGGATTGCTCTACAAAATGTAGTCGGGGAGTAAAGAATGCAGGGTGTAAACTGTAAAGTTTACAATTGAGATTTATGGAAATTTTTGAAGACTAGTTTTTTCATATTAAATCGAGCCATTGAGTTATTAATCTTAGAGCATTTTAAGTTATTTGGGCCAAGTAGGGTTTGGGTTAGAGGTATGTTGGTAGGTTGGTATTTTGGTTGTCTTTGACATTTAGAGAATATTTGGTCTAATTTGCTTAAAATGAATTTCTATTTTTTAAGCTTAACTTTTCAAAGGTAGTTTTCAAGAAACAGAAACATTAAATTGATGCTTCTATTTTATGGATAAAAACATGGTATTTGAGCTTTTGAGAATTTATTATTAACTTTTAAATTTATGATAATGTTTCGCCAAAAAGTGTTTTTAAGTCCAAAAATACTTTGAAAAGCAAGGTCAAACACACACTTAGACTTCTGGTGTGCTATTATCGTCAATTTGAGGGGAACATATAATTTCGATGATCGATTAAATCGGGTTGGATGGGTTCGATTCTGAGATATTCAATTATATTCAAGTTAATTTTGTCTAAGAAATGACTGAATTGGAGTGAAATAATTTTGCTAAATTTTATTATGAAGGCTAGGTCTCACAAAGTTATTATAGATTACTTATAAATAGGGTAATGTTCCGATAAAGGAATTCTGAGTGTGAACAAGGTTGTACATTACTTATATAGAGAGTATGTAGTATTCCATCTATTTTGTTGAGTTCGTTTTTTTACACGTTGGTATAATAACGTAAATAATAACGTAGAGGTGATTATATGCGAGTTTGGGTTAGACTTAGATTGGGCTCATGTTGAGTCTTTAGCCCACATATAAGGAGTAAGGACTTAGCAGATTTGTGATGGATTATTAGTGAGCCAAACCTTTATCAATTTAAGAAAATGCATGTTTGCATAATGTACGAACTCGGTTTAATGAACGAAACGACCCGTCATCAATAATTTAAAACGAGGATGGATTGTATTTGTTGCTTGTAAGTTTAATAGTAATAGAAGAATAAACATAAGTAGATGGATAATATTATTATGAAACGATGCATTGAAACTAGCAAGAATTGACATCTCAATGTCGTATTTTTTTTTTACCCAAGTTTAATTTATTTAAATGATCAGATATTCTAATTACTGAGTAGTATGTGCATGAAAAAACAAATAATCAGAAGGATGTATATAATGTATATATACAATAGTTGAATGAAACCGTCCAATTGTATGAGTAGTCATGCATAATTTGGTTAAAGAAACATGTAGTCGTATCTTTGCGTGAGATTATGACTGATAAGTGTAACATTCCATGCATATACTCTAATACTCTAAAGCACGAACAAATATTTACAAAGGGTGTGAAGCAAGAAGTTGTCAACAACAGACAACAAAGTCGTGAGGACATGAAACAATGAAAATGGATGGCACGCACGTTAGTAGATTATCCTTGTCATATCCTTAGTTATATAGGGATTTAAGTATAACATCACTATTAGTATTACTATACATTAATACGACTTTGTGACTATAGTTTTAGCCAATTTATATTGGGGGATTAGGTCCGTCTACCGGTTTGTTTAACCTTTAACAACATACTCAAGCTGTCCAGAGTCGATTATACATATTACAATCAGATTATCCTTATTTAGCTCATTTACAAAGTTACTAAATTATTTTACAAAGTTACTAAGCACTTTTATTAAACTCATTTAGAAAGTTACTAAGTTATCTTAGTTATTTTTAAAATAAGATTATTTTCTTTGCAAAGTTTAGCGCAATAATAAAGCTACTTCAACGAGCTTTAAAAAGGAACTCGCTAACTTTCATTTGATTATAAATACAAACGGTTATAGTAAACCTTTTTCCTTTTAAAGTATGTCTACGATGATACGATACATGGCTCTAAACGTTGTCAATTGGCCGTATGGTTTAATGCTTTTCTTACACTTTCATCAAAACTATTGTGTATTTATAACATACTTCATAATTCATTAAAAGTAGTAAACCATAAATGGGAAAAAGACATTTTTTTTTGGCAACTGGCAAGAAAGGTTCCTAGAGCCTCCTAGCTTCTTCCGCAAGCTTGTGCGCCCTGCAATTCAGATCCCTAGATCTAAAGCTTACACATAAACAATGAAAGTACGATGATAACTCCAAAAGACATTGGGTTACACATATTCGAGCTTTATAGTTAAGCATGTTTGTATAAGAGTAACACTATGATGGGTCATTATTTGTGAAAGCTTCGTACTTTAAGGGCTCACTGAATTGATTTTGCCTTTTCCAGAAGTGGTAACCTAACCATTCGATGCAACAATGAACATATTTTTCATTTTGGGTCATTTAAAAGCCCAATTCTTTTTTTTTTGCAAGTAAGGGTTCGATTGGAAGCATAATATTTGCACACAAAAAAACTAGAGTAAGTCTTGCTTAAAACGGGTTGGATTTTAAGACGGGTTGTTGTGTGAGAGGAAATGGGTAGAGGGGACAAAGGTGGGACCTCCCATGTGCTCTCCACTCACCCTAAATGGGTATTTTGTGAGAGAATATGGTATCCGTCTTATTAATAAGACGGATACCTTGGTCTGAAATAAGAATTGGTGAAAAAACTATGGATGATAACTGATTGGGTGAATGGTTAGACTGGATTTCCCGAAATCCAACCCCGACTCACTTATGTAATGGATCAATGATTCAAATCAAACTCAATATTGAAAACATCACAATCCAAATCCGATCCAATATACTCCGTAGTTTATATATAACCAAATTCATACTCAATCTACATAATAACCAAACCTAAACAAAAATGTAATTTGACCTAATAAAAATAAAACTTATACGACAATAATTGACATTTTATTTCTGGTTAAATCTAAGTTTTACAAATAAATTAATCGGATCAGGTCTGAGTATGAGTATATCGGTAATGAATTCGGTTAAATTTTTCACCAATAAGTTTTAAAAAATGGGTTTTCAAATAACGAATAGACTATGAGTTCTTTAAAAAAGTTTCGAATAATCTTTTCCTTTCAGGTCGATTCGACTTCAGTTCCGTTTCCCCCTCAATTACCATACCTAATTGTTCCATTTCCACCAAACCAACCAACCTATACCCACATTTCGAGCTCAAATCTTAAAGCCCACAAGCCCAAATAATCACACTCCTTTACTCAATATATATAAACCCTATCATCTTCACTCATCCCCGTCACTCAAAAACCCTAGCGTTCTGCACATCTCTATTTAGGCGCCTCTTCTCTCTTACCCTAACCCTAATTCGCCGATTTACAAGGTATTTCAATCAATTTCTCAATTCAATTTCATTATTTTCTGTAATTCGTATAATCTAGGATTTACATTTACTGATTATTAACTCTGATTTGTGTTTTTTTTTTTCCTTTGAATTTGAAGATGTCGGATGTTCAAGTTGAACCAGTGGTCGTGTCGAACGATTCTTCTCTTACTGATGTTAAGCTCTTTGGGAAATGGGTCTACGATGATATTGTGGTATCCATTTATTCTTTCGATTTATTTATTTTTCCCTTTTTGCGTAAATTTATGTATTTTATTTGTGTTCGTAAATGTTTTTGGTCGATTTTGTTTGTTCTATTGTTTGTTTACCTTTTTTATTCTTTGTGACCGTATTTTAATCAACGGTAAACAAATGATTGTGACGGAGTGACTAGTTTTTATTATGGTTATATAGAGATTTCGATATGTGAAATATTGTTCTGTTTGTAATTTTGTAGTATAATCAGTTGATTGGTTTATACTTTTCCCGATTTCATTTGATTCTATATCTCTTTCATATACAATCGGAAATTATTAATTTTTATGCGTTTAACAGTGATATAATGTGAAGCAACATGAAATTGATTATATTGGGGTGTTTGATTGTCGATTCTTGGGATGCGGATATTGCATTTCGTTGTGGATTTATTAGCATTTGATTAATCTTCAGCCTGTTTTGTGGTTAGTGGTAAGGAAAATGGGGAGTTATATTTCCATGGCTTAAGATGTGGTCGTTATGCTGCTTTGGTTTAATTTTTGAGCTTCTTTGTTATGAGGATATGATTTCGCGTCCTACGGAGTTGCCCGCTTATCTTTAATTTTTAGCTGACTTCGTTTAGTAGATTAGTGGTAAAGCCTTAAGGGCATGAGTGAGTGTTGTGCTGCACTGCTGTGTTTTTTCGGTCTATTTGGATAATAAGTTGGAACTTTCTGAGTGTCTTTGTTACGAAGTTATAATTATCATTTTGGGATTGCTGTATGTATTGTTTGTTACGTGCTCTGTGTTCGTGAAATTTCCTAAATTGTGCTTGTTCTTTTATATCTGAAGATTTTATGCCAAATTATGTTGTGTTTTTTATAAAATAGTTTCTACTGGTGATGCCCACCACCTACATTTGTTTCAACAAGCTTTGTTCCAAAATCTAGCGTGCAGTTGTAAGGATTAGATGGAAGTGTTGTGTTTCAAATTTATGTTGATAATTTTATGGTCTAAACATTATGCTGTATGCCTGTATCTTTTGATTAACATTAATCTCGCTCAGAGTTGTGGCTTTGTTTGAGTTTTAGGAATCTGTCATTCAATTGTGTGGAAGTTCGTGATTTTGTGGTTAAACATCTTGTGTACTTCGTAGGTTAATGACATTGCTCTAGTTGATTACGTTGGTGTATCTGCTGTCAAACATGCAACCTATGTGCCTCACACTGCCGGGAGGTACCAAATGAAGCGTTTCAGGAAGGCTCAATGCCCCATCATTGAGAGACTTACCAACTGTCTCATGATGCACGGCCGTAACAATGGTAAGAAGTTGATGGCTGTTAGGATTGTGAAGCATGCCATGGAAATCATCCACCTCCTGACTGAGAATAACCCTATTCAAGTTATTGTGGATGCCATCATCAACAGGTACCGACTTCAGCCAGTCACTATTTTGTATTTCTGTTTCCTGTTGACATTGGCTAACTGCGCCAGTAGAACAATACAGAGTAAAATTTTCTAGATTTACCTCTGCTGTCAAACTATGATGTCCATCTGATCATGGGTATTCTCTTCTGCTTGTTCTCTCTAACAAATTGTTGTCTAAATCCAGTGGGCCTAGAGAAGATGCTACCAGGATTGGATCGGCTGGTGTTGTCAGACGCCAAGCTGTGGATATCTCTCCATTGAGGAGGGTCAATCAAGCTATCTATCTTCTGACAACAGGAGCTCGGGAGAGTGCTTTCAGGAACATCAAGACTATTGCTGAGTGCCTTGCTGATGAGCTCATCAATGCTGCCAAGGGTTCCTCCAACAGGTATATTTTCTACTAGCAAGAGCTTAATTTTTACGAGTAATCTATTGCGGGTAATGGTACCACAGAACACATGAGAAACTAACCCTAAAACCTAGGAAATAGGAACTTGTAGAAAGTGCTATTTGTTGAGTTATTTGTTATTCTCATTGAGGTTAATGGCTCCCGATGGTTTTTACTTCATGAACTCCAAATCAAAGAAACCCTTGTTAACAATTACCTTAAGCTGGCTCTTTGTAACCAACTAACCATTAAATCCAATCCAAATTCAAATGCACCCTTGATTGTGGCAAGGTGGAGCTTCATTAGGTTGTCGAAGAGTTTATCTATTCTGTTGATGATATGCTAATTTGTCAAAACTCTTTAAACATTCGTGAGTGCTATTGTTTTTAGCTGGCATGGATCGAGATTCGAGACTTATATGCTGTGTTTCATTTTATTTCAGTTATGCTATCAAGAAGAAGGATGAGATTGAAAGAGTCGCCAAGGCTAATCGTTAAGTCCCGAAGGATTGTGGTCTGCTACTATTTCTGAAATATGTAGGTCTTTTTCATTACAAGTATCAGATCTGTTGAGCCTTGTGTTGAAGACATTGTGTTTTTTGTTAGTAATTGTTGGAGAATAGAATGCTTCCTTAAAGAAGCTAGCTTCGTTTTTCTTTGAACTGCCCTATGATCAATATTATACATTGCTTCAATGCTGTTTCTGGATCATTTTCTGAATTTAAAGTTTGTTTAGACGGAAGAGGTGGTTTTTTTTTCTACACGTATGTTCTTTGAACTGCCTTATGTTTCTGGGGCTATTTTCCTTAACAATTGGTCTCCCTTGTGACGGGTTACCATTTGTGGCGGATATTTTGTGAGATAAAATGGTAACAAAATGGATTAGTGGAGAAAGGGGACCACATGAATAGTGTTGCAGAGAGAGAAAAAGTGGGTACATTGTGAGGTAAAGTGGTATCCGTCACAAGCTTGTGACGAATATGTCATGTCTTCAATAAGAATTTGTGTTTCCTTAAAAAGCTAGCCTCGTATTTTTTTTGTTTCTCTGACACCTTACTTGAGTTGTTGCATCGTCATGCATCCTGCTTGACACTTCATTTTGGTTCAAAAGATGTTGCAAGTTCTCACTTTGAATCATTTTAGGTGTTGTGTGGTTCGAAGTATTGGAATGGTGTGGAATTTATTGTGATGCCATATTGGCATGGAGTTAGAACCCCATACTTGCTCACGAGTGTTTGGTTCGACCCTAGAATGGATATAGATATAGGAATAATATGGAATGGAGTTAGAAACTTGAGTGGAAGCATAGGTTCGACCCATCCTTTTTTAGCTTATTCACTAGATTTGTACTTCCTCCATTCAACTCTACTCTACCTATTTCTATTTTCGACACTATTCACATGTGCACATTCAATCTCGATTTTCTCTCAATACATAAGTGAAAATATATTCATGTGGGATCTTATTTGATTCGTCTTTACAAGTACAATAAAAATATCTAACTTTTATAATTTTTGCAAATACGTAGCTAACAATATTTACCGCGTAAAACACGCGTTGGCGAACGTGAAAAAGTAAAGTGGTAGAGTGGAGTTGAATGGAGGAAGTAGTTCACAGTTCATTCCAATTCCTTGAATAGCAAAAATTAACCCTCCAAATGGTCCTAAAACTTTTCTACGCTTACCCTCTTATCAGCTCTTATCGTCCTAATCTTCCCAACTGCAACACCACTTCCTCGTACCAAATAGGCAAATACCAATCCCTCCTCGACCATACCCACCGAACCATGACCGCTCTGCTTTCCTCACCCACTCCTCCCTGACTTGGTACTCATCGATTCCACATGCTTCATACTCACCGACACGTCTTTTGTTGGTTCTGTCACCGGCACCAAACCGTTCTCTCCCTTCTTCCCTCACGTCACTCCCTCCATCGTTACTAGTATCCTTCCTCTCAGACAACTTAACGTTGGAACTCCGTGGTCTTGTGGAAATTAGCACGTGCACCGATTGTTCCCTTGGTGTAAAACCGATTGTTTTGTCCACCACTACTATTTTCGCCTCCCCCTATGCAATACATTTTTTTCACAATTTTCGTAGTATGTGAGACAAGATCATATCCATGCGGGGCTTTGGGTGGTGTTCGCTATTTGAAAAGGGTGCTGATTTTCGCAGTACATATTTTACTCAACGCAGTACACATTTGATAATTATACCCCTTTCATTTTTTCTTCCCATTTCCCTCTCTAGCTTCTCTCTAATAATATTCTCCCTAATTACAAATCTTCATCTAATTTCAAACCTCCTTTTCCTTCTAGTTTCATAAACTTACTACTCATGCAATTGTCATCGACCTACGTTGAGGGATTCATCGGCCAACTAAGTATTACGGAGTACTAAAGAGTAGATTAATTACTGTGTACACAGTACTGCATTGAGTACTACGGGGGAAGATTATGTTTGCATCCTGTGTATGTATGTACTACTAATTTGCTATATTGATTAGGCTTTTCAATGTACGTAATACGTTACCAACACACCCGAACCCTCACTCAACCACCTAATTCTCCCACCACCGTACCGTGGCTTCAACGATCATTCTCAGGTCACCGACGGATTACCGTCAAACTACACCGGTGACGCCATAAACCACCACCATACCATACAAATTATCCCTAAATTAATTTAGACATTTACCCTAATTAAAAAAGAACAAAATTATAAGAAAGACTTAATTTAATTATTAATATAGGATTAAAGAATTGATTGAATAAATGTAATCATTCATAATTGAAATTTTTTAAAGAGGTTGAAGAAGATTAAGGTTTCAATAAGAGAGAAAGGGTGGAGGGAATTAGGTTTGATTTCATTTAGTCAAGGGTAACAAATGGAAAATTTAGTTTAAAAAGTACTGAAATGAGTAAAAATCGTACTGCGAAAATAAATTACGTTTGAAAATTGTCATGCTTAGGGATTGTTACTTCGTGTTGATAGTGATTTTTCCATTTCCATCATGATTCGAACTGGGCCAGTCGTCCTAATTCCTCAGTCCGTCACAGATACACCAGACAATGTTGGGTTCGGGTTCGTGTTTGTGTCATGTATAAGTGGGTCATACTCATATACCCCTCATCTCTAACCTGACCCAATTATATAAACGGGTCATATAACATCACCCTAAGTCCGTACCCCAACATTAATTAATTTCATTAATTAATTTTTAAATAGGTCAAGTTCAACTAATTCAATATCAATATGTTAATCAACCCGTTTAACTTGCTTAACCCGGATCTATCTGGTGATCTCTGCTTAACACATTTTTTTATGGGCTAGGCCGAAATTTGATTACTGTACATGTTATTTGCTTTAGGCATTTTACCAGATCAACACAATCCAATTAAAATTCATAGAACCAAATGGGTTATTCGTGTTAGGTTTGTGAGGTGGAACAAACCCTAATCTGACCCGATCTATTTCTTGGATTTGTATTGACCTAGTTGCATAAACGTGACCCTAACTTGTTAATTGTGTACCAATCGTTGGTTGGCGCAGTGGTAGCATGGGGTTGCGCTTGGTAGGGAGGTCTGCGGATCGATCCCCCACAACTGCGATTGGGAGGGGTTTAAATACCGTAATCCTTGGACACGCCCCGAAATCCGGATTAGTCGGCCCAATGTGGTTCGGATTAACGGATGGTTTAGAATAACTTGTTAATTGTGTCAGATTTGTGTCGTGTCAGTAATTGCCAAAACTAGTCGTGGGTTCGTTTGTCCAATTGTGGTTCGCCGGTTTCTTGGAAACCAAGAACCAACCAGTCAACCACTGTCTCGCGGACGTCCACAGAGGCGGAGCATGATAGGGCAACAGCGGTTCTAAGCTTGCTTTGCTACATCCCCTCAGACTATTGTGATAGCCTCTCCTTAGCACCTGACGCATTATGGAAACTGCGACAAAATTCAATCGGAATGCAGGAACAAACGTTTACATTCCTCATGAAAAAACGAGTTGTCATCCAACAACCTATAAGTCTAGTCTTGCGAATGGGATGAACAATACAGTGCCCCACTAAACGCGTGTTGATCCCGAAGCAAAAAAAAAAAAAAAAAAAAAAAAAAAAAAAAGCTCTCTTGCTAACAAACACAAAAGCTTATCAAGCTTCCCAAGTAAACTGATCTCAGGGTACGGACCAAAAGATTGAGAAGACGGGTTAGAATTTAGAACAAACCGCACATATTCATAAACCAATAAATCCTTACAAAGTCCTCAAAATAATAGGGACTGGAACACACAATGTTACAACTCTGTTACAACAGCACAAATGACACAAGTCTTGACACAGTTCAATTTAAAAGGCCAACAGAAACACAAATAGCATGAAAACTAATACAAAATTCAACCACAGCACACGAACAAGCATAGGCCATTCAACGAAGTCTCCTAGCCTCTCTCTCGGACTCAAGGAGGGTGAGAATGTCTCCTTCCCTGACGGGTCCCTTGACATTCCTCATGATAAAACGGTTTTGGTCATCAATGAACTTAACCCTGACTTGGGTCACCTGACCCCTTGATCCTGTGCGTCCCATGATTTTAATGACGACTGCGTGCTTTATTGCGGTATCCATGCTACAATTACAAAGGAAAGTATATTAAGTTGACAAGTAGTTCACAAAGGTACACAAACATGAAGAGAGAGTAATTTGCTGGTCACACAATGTAATATAACTATGAACCATACAACTAATAAACGCGCACAACAAAAGATAGCACAAGACGGTTTACTAATTACCACTCCCTCCATCCCAATCATTTGTTTACATTTGATTGAAATACTACTCCCGAAATAAAAAATATAAACAAATAACTGGGACGTAGGGAGTATTACATTTCAACTTTTGCTTCAGAACGGCTAAACGATGTTAACTATTTACTCAGATTCCAGAAATTGTGAAATTCAAATGAACAAACAGAGAACAGGGTCAGTCAGCTCATCTAGTCTCACCATGCTCTATCTTACAACACACACGAAATGACCTTAGAAGCCAAACCAAAGACTATAACATCCCAAAATAAAAGCAATAATTTGTAAAATACAACACAACAGAACATTTCCTCTTCGATTGATTCCTAAACTAATGTTGATCTAAAATAACTTTTCAAATAACAAGAAACATGAAAGGACATAAGATCGTGATGCTACTCGTATTAAAAACCAAACACTGCATTAAGAAAAATAAAGAATGTACAAGCTTCTTGATTATCTTTTCAGTGAGAAATCAGGCTGCACCAGTAAACCAGAATATTGTTTATTATACAGCTAATTAAAAGACCCCATCTAATGCTAAACCCGAGTATAATACATGACTGATCTAAAATCATCAATATAGCAAACACAGGATTGAAATAACAACACAAAAAAAAAACCATCATCAATGTTTAAAATCATCATAATTTTTATCCAACATCGAAAAATCGTGTTATAACCCAGCAAAACCAAAATCGACAATCAGTGTGTTATAACTTATAAGCCAGCAAAACCAACATCGACAATCATCGTGGTATAACCAAGCAAAACCAACATCGACAATCATCGTGTTATAACCCAGCAAAACCAACATCGAAAATCATCGTGTTATTGTAATAACACATCAACAAATTGACAAGTGTCTAAATGACTTCCGCAAATCTTTTATTAAAACTAACAAAGAGACCGTTTCCGAATGACCCAAGATGTATGCAGTCTTACCCTTATGCAGTCTTACCCTACCCTTATGCTAGCGGATGTACGCAGTCTTACCCTACCCTTATGCTAGCAACACTAAGAGACCGTTTCCGAATGACCCAAGATGAAATCTTTTATTAAAACTAACAAAAGAAAATAACTTATAAATCATACATGGTGACGAATAATAACAATGAAATGATAACAATTGAATAAAAACAAAGCTAAAGAACCATTATCATGTTATTAGCTAATCAAGGTGAAAATGAAATTAGTAGAATTAAGAGGAAATTACCTGGGATTGAAGAGAGGCGAATTGGAGAAAAGAAAGAAGGAGAACGGCGCCTCAAGAGTTTATTCAATTGTATTACAAGGAGTGAACGATAGGGTTTTGGTTTCTTATTTATACTACTACTAATTTTGATTTTCGATTATTAACATTTTTTGCTTTAGGTGTTATTAGCGGGGGTTAATGAGACGAGATAGTTCACGAGCTATTTGAGACAGGTTCGGTTAAAGTTTGGCTGGGCACGGGCTCGGACTCGGCTCAAGACCTTAACGAGTCAAGCCGAGTAAAGGCTGACTCAACACAAAAAGCTCGCAAGCGGCTCGAACTTGGGTGATTATATAAGATATTGCTCATATTTTACAAAAATATTTTATCATGATTATATTTTTGTATCACACATATCAAATGTCTCGCTGATTTGCCACATATTTTTACATATAACCTTCAAGCCTTATTATTGAAAATATTGAAAGATAAAATTAAAAAATTAACAGTTTTATCTAGACTCGATTTGGGCTCGAGTTTGGCTCGAGCTCGCGCTAAAGCTCGTAAGCTATAACGAGCACATTTTTTTCAAGCTTGGGTAAGCCTGATATCGGCTCAAACTCGAGTTTTGGTTCTTGAGCACAAGCCGAATAAGGCCAAGCTCGGGCTCGGCTAGTTAACACTCCTAGTGGTGAGACGAAGCGGTGGTAAAAGTGGACAGTAAGGCTGGCTGGGTTGGGGCTTACACCACGAGCTGGGGACTGGCCGGTCTAGGCGTGATAGGGCCCTTAACCGGCCTAGGTAGACGTGAGAGGTTGGTGGGCTAAGCGGGTCATGCAGGCTGCTGTTGTGGGTTGAGCTGTTGGGGTTTTGGCGGGTCGGGCTACGCCATACATACTTATATGTGATAGACCATCTTATTTTATATATATATATATATATATATATATATATATATATATATATAGTGTCAAGTTCAAATGAGTCCCTTATATCTTTTGAGTTCATAAGTCCCTCCCACAACCCTTGGATCATGCATGGTGAAAGGTTGAGATTGAAAGCAAGAAACACACTTAACACTAATTAATTTACTTCTCTCTCTAGTTTTAGTAATACATTCACTAATTCATTATCATACACAATTAACACCACCTTTTGTCTTATACTTCAAAGTTTGTGAAAATTTTGTTAACATTTTTCCTGGTTCGGTTTTTTCATTTTTTTTTTTGAGACAAGTTTTCGACATTTTAGGATTTTACGAGTGTAATTCTAACAGCAAAAAATGTAATTTTAAGGAATATTTTCGAGAATTTTGCGTTTTACAAGTTTAACTTCAATCTTTTCCGAGTGATTTTAACGACTAATATTTTGAATTTTTGTAATTTTATCACAAGTTATTGTAATTTAGCATTTTACGAGTGTTATTTTAATGACAAAAAGTGTTATTTTAGTCCAGATAAGTGTAATTTCAGTCCAATGAGATTGTTATTTTTAGTCAAGGAGAATGTAATTTTAGTCCAGAAAAGTGTAATTTTAGTCCAGAAAAGTATAATTTCAGTCCACTGAGAATGTAATTTTAGTCCATTGAGAGTGTAACATTAGTCCAATAGAAGTAAGTGTAATTCTAGCAGAAAAAGTGTAATTTTAGCCGAAAAAAGTGTTATTCTAGCAGAAAAAAGTGTAATTTTAGCGGAAAAAAGTGTATTTTTAACAGAAAAAAGTGTAATTTTAGCGAAGAAAAGTGTAATTTCAACAGAAAAAAGTGTAATTCTAACAACAACAAAAAGTGTAATTTTAGCAAAAAAAAGTGTGATTTTAGCCGAAAATAGTGTTATTCTAGCAGAAAAAAGTATAATTTTAACAGAAAAAAGTCTAATTTTAATGGAGAAAAGTGTAATTTTAACAGAAAAAAGTGTAATTCTAACAACAACAAAAAAAAGTGTTATTTTAACAGAAAAAAGTGCAATTTTAATGGAGAAAAAAAGTGTAATTTTAACAGAAAAAAGTGCAATTTTAATGGAGAAAAAAAGTGTAATTTTAACAGAAAAAGGTGTAATTTTTAAAAAAATCAAATCTTCACCATCACAACAACACCAACACGACTTTACTCGAAAAAAAAATGATATGTAACAAGACACCCAAAATCAAAACTAATGTCATAATAACACCCAAAATAAAAAAAAAAATGCATGTAAAAAGACAAAAACATAAACAAAATCTCATTAAGGAATATGACATTTTAAATACAAAATCTGAAAATAATAATTATAAAACGAGATTTAAAAAAAAAATATATAAACATAAAATTATTTAAATCTTTCTCCTCATTTTATAGAACTAATAATTAAAATCAAAATTATATTTCAAAAACTAAAACAATAACACACGAAATTAAAAAAAAAACGACGAAAACAGATCTGAAACTAGATAATAATTTATAATAATATCACCAAAACTGATAAAAAAAAAAAAAAAAAGTGAAACTAATCTGAAAAAAACGAGTACACTGCCAACTACATCCAACAATAACACCATCACCTAAAATAATTAGGTAACTTCACCACCATCAAAACTTTTGAAAAAAAAAAAATAGATCTTAAAAAAAACGATCTAGGGTAGTGGGATAAAGAAAAAACGGGAAGATGGTGGCTGGATCTGGGGTTAGAAGAGGCGGGGTGAGAGACGGCAATAGACGAAGGTGGTGGCTAGATTCGGTGAAGGTGGGGGTGGAGGAGAGGAGAAGGTGGCGGCGCAGATCTAGACCACGCGGTGTCGTCAGAGGAGGAGGGTAATGAGGGGCGGCAGTGGAGGTGGTAATAATGGGCTGTGGGTCGAGGAAGTGGTGGAAGTGCGGTGGTGGTTGTGGTGGTGGGCTGCTGTCAGGTGGAGAGGGCGAGTGAGGTGAGGTCGTGAGTAGTTGGTGGTGATGGTCGGATCTGGAGGGTGGGCCGCGGCTGTAGTGGGTGGTGACGGGAGGTTGCGACCGTGGTGGATTGGAGAGGAGAGGGTAGGTGGTGGGTGGTGAGTGAGGGTTCCGTGGTCGTGGGTGCGGCTGGTGCGCGGTCAGATTTGGCGTGTGTGAGGTGGTGGTGAAGGTGAGTGGTGGTGGAAGGGAGGGGTGGTTGGTAGGGTGGCCGAATTTTTTTCTCGGATTTGGGAGTGGTTGTCAAACAAAGGAGGATTTTTTTGGGTGATTTTTTTGAGTTTTTTTATTTATTTGGTTTTTTGAAAGATTTGAGTTTTTAGAGAGATGAGGGGATTGAAATTATGTGAGATGAGAGAGGAAATGAGGAATGGAAAAGTAGATATATTAGATTAGTGATTAATTAAGATTTGTGATTAATTAGGATGGGTAGAGAGGGAGAGTGTTTAATTGGATATTAATCCCTCTTTTTTGCTTTCAATCTCAACCCTCCAACTTTTTCATCCAATGGCCATAAGGAGGACTTACGGACTCACATGTAAGAGGAGGACTTACATGATCCTAACACTATATATATATATATATATATATATATATATATATATATATATATATATATATATATATATAGAGAGAGAGAGAGAGAGAGAGAGAGAGAGAGGCGAGATCCGGTGAGTTTGCCACTTTTCGTGAGTTACCCCTATGTATATATAGAATTGACCTAACAAAAGCAATTGCTCTCTCTCTCTCTCTCTCTCTCTCTCTCTCTCTCTCTCTCTCTCTCTCTCTCTCTCTCTCTCTCTCTCTCTCTCTCTCTCTCTCTCTCTCTCTCTCTCTCTCTCTCTCTCTCTCTCTCTCTCCCTCCTTTACTACCTAAATTGTTGCTACATTGTTATGATAAAAAAAATCACACAAAAATTTCTGCAAAATCGATCAACAAATTCATCGTTTCATCACTTTTTTTTGTAAATTCCATAAATTTTACACAAAATTCATTAGCAATTTCGATTACTTCAATTGAAACTCTCAGTTTTTTCTTAATACTCAAATTTCGGAAAACCCTAACTCTTCAAATCACAACAAAGGTATGAATATTTCTTACGATTTCTTATTGAATACTCGAATCACTGCAGTATTTGAATTAAATAACAAATTCTTATGATTTATGTCTTTTTTCCGTGATTAATAACATTAGTATTTCGATTAATTGTATATTTTTTGGGTGATTTTCAGGTGGAATGACGTTGAACACGAAAAATTGATGCTTAATGGAATAATTGAAGTCGTGTAATAGAATAACTGATTTTGTATGATTAAATAATTACGTTACTGTAATAAAATAACTTGTTTACGAGAATAAGGTTCTACGGTATGTACGATTATTTTAATGTAGAAACTTCGGTTATTGTAATGAAGAAACGTAGTTATTTTATAATAACTCGGTTGTTTCATCGAGAATAATGGTCTCTGGTATTGATAGTTATTTTAATGTATAAATTGATTATTGTAATGAATAACTCATGTTATTGTATTGAGTCAGTAACTCAAATATAGCCAACTTTCTATCTTTTGTTTGTTTCATCTTGTTTAATTGAAAAACCGGTTGTTTTCAATAGAATAATTGATTTTCTCGAGACGGTTTCCCTTTCTTTGCGACTGCAAGTGATTTGCGGTGGAATGACGTTGAACAAGGATAGTTGATGCTTAATGGAATAATTGAAGACGTGTAATAGAATAACTGGTGTTGTAGGATAGAATAATTACGTTACTGTAATAAAATAACATGTTTAGTGTAAATGATGTTCTCTGGTACATATAGTTATTTTAATGTAGAAACTTAGTTATTGTAATATAGAAGCATAGTTATTTTATAGTTAAGTCGGTTGTTTCATCGAGAACAATGTTCTATGGTATTAATAGTTATTGTAATGTAGAAAGCCAATTATTGTAATGAAGAACTCATGTTATTGTATTGAGCTGAAACTCAAATATAGCCAACTTTCTATCTTTTGTTTGTTTTCATCTTGTTTAATTGAGTAACTGACCATTTTCAATAAAATAATTGATTTTCTTCAATGAAAATATTAAGATTGGTTAATACAATAACCAAGCTAATAAACCCCCTTCTCGATTTATTGAGCGTGCTTTAGAAGAAGGCGAGGAAGATGAATAAAAAGATGGATGATAAAAAGAGGATGAAGATGAAGTAGAATCGAATTTGTGAAGCAATCTGATTTACAACATAAAAACAAAGTAATTGCATTAGAGTCGTATAATAATTGTCTTAAATTATTACAATAGCCGTGATTCAACTTTACAATAATCATGAGTGAACTATTGTGTACTTCCTATCTTTTGTTAGTTTTCATCTTATTTAATTGAATAACAAGCCATTTTAATAGAATAATTGTTTTTCTTCAGTGAAATGATTGAGATTGGTTCATACAATAACCAAGCTAAGATAACTCTTTTTCGATTTGTTGAGCGTGCTTTAGAAGAAAAAGGCGAGAAAGATGAATAAGCTAAGGAGTTGGATGTTAAAAAGAGGATGAAGATGAATTGAAATCTTAATTTGTCAGAAGCAACACTTGTTACAACATAAAAATAGAGTAATTACATTAGAGTCATATAATAATTGCCTTAAATTATTACAATAACCGTGATTGAACTTTACAATAACCATGATTGAACTATTGAAGTACTACAATGATTATTACAATAATCATGATTGAACTTTACAATAATCGTGATTGAACTTTACAATAACCGTGATTGAACTTTACAATAACCGTGATTGAACTACTGTGTACTTTGTCTCAGACTTTATCCTTGGAGTTAATCATTAAGAAGAAGTTGTCTTGCTCGTGTTTTCATCTTTCTTCCCAATGAGAACCATGTCTAGCCAATTGATGAGGGTTGAACTAGGATAAAGCGATGCTCGCTGAAAGAAATAAAAACAAAGAAGACGTAAGTTGAAAATAACTATGCAACTCAAATACAATAATCACCCATAAGTATTGAAATAATCATAAAAACACTATAAAATAATTGGATATATTAGATAAATAGAAGCATATTTTATCAGGATGAAGTTACTAAGCAAAATGAAATACAATAAATCCAACTAATACATTGAAATAACTGCAACAACACAATACAATAACTGAATATTTCAGAGAAATAATAATGTACCAAAAAAAAAAAACGCAACTACATTAAGACGCAGCTTTGTTAGCAACGTAGATACCACAAAAAAAAAACAAAACATCTTCACTAGTGAAGCACAATATCACCCAAGAAACCAGAAAAGAACAGCATCAAAATCATAAATCCACAAAAACACAAAATACAATTACAAAACCCTAAAATTATGCGAAAACGATAGAAAATGTCAATTAACAACACAACACAAGAAATTGAACAACATAATGAACATAAAAAATAAATTGAAGATTACACCCACAAAAATCATTAAATTCAAACAAAGAACAAGAAGATGAAAGCGAAATTAAAGACATTCAACGAAAAAAAAAAAAAAAGAAGATGAAGGAGGATTACTGAGAACGAATCTGGAAAAAAGAACAAGAAGATGAAGAAGGATTAAGCGAAAATGAAGATGAAAAAGAGTTACTGAGAATGAAGAAGAAGCACGAAGTAGAGCACGCACGAACATATGCAGTAAAAGATGAATAATAGAGGGAGATTGTGAAGAGAGAGAGAGAAAGTGGCTGAAAAAAAGGGAAAAAAAAGAAGTGAAACACCTATATGTCATCTTTATATACAAGATGTAAGATTTAATCTGAGCCATCCATCTTAAATTAGATCAATGGTCCAGATTCAGAGGGGTAACTCACCAAAAAAAACAAACTCATATGATCCTATTTCTATATATATACATATATATATATATATGTATATATATATATAGTGTAAAGATCAAGTGAGTCCATGTCTTACATTTGAGTCCATAAGTTCTCCTTAGAGCCCTTGGATGGGAAGGTTGGAGGGCTAAGATTGGAAGCAAAAAAAAGAGGGATTATGGTCTAATTAAACCCTTTCCCTCTCTACTTTTCTAATCCACCTTAATCTAACACTAATTTACTATATAACATTTTTTCTTCCACTAACTTCTCACTCATCTCTCACAATTTCAGTCCCCTATCTCTCTAAAACCCAATTAATTCAAATATCTCAAATAATTCACCCAAAAAATCCAAAATAAATCACTCAACAAAAACCTCCCACCACCCACTGCCTCCACCACCGACTGCCGACACCACACCACACGACCCCACAACCCCCAGATCTCCACCCACCACACGACCCCGCACTCACCCGACACACAACCACACGACCCCACCCGTTCGCCCTCATCCGCCACACCAACACTGAACCACCACTCCAGCCGCCACACCCTCCTCACCTCCACTCCAGCCGCCAAAACCAGATCTGGGCCCCTTCCTCGTTTGCTCCATACGGCGATTTTTTTTTTTTTTTTTTTTTTTGAAATTTTCAGATCTTGGTGGTTGTTTTCTAATTTTTTTGATTTTTTTTTCAGAAAAAAGCCGCCACCACCACCATATCACTACTAACAACACTCACCCACCTCCTTTTATTTTAAAATTTCAGATCTACAAAAATTTTAACAAAAAAAATGAGGAAGAAAGTCAGCGGCGGTGGAGTTTATTGGCGGGTCATGGGGGATGAGTCGAAATCTGAGTGGAGAGGTGCCGATGGTGGGTGTGGTGGTTGGGGGTGACGTTGAAGGTGTCGTGCGTGGGGGATGGTGGGTGTGGCGGTTGGGGGTGACGGATATTAGCTTTGTGTTGCTGTTGTTAATGTGCTATGCTGCTGAAGGAGCACAAATGAAGGAGTGATTAGCTTTGTTTTGTTTTTTTTTTCAGATTTAGTTTCTTGGTTTTTTTTTTTTTTTTTTTTTTTTTTTTTCCAGATTTCCTTTCTTTTAAATATCATCTTCTATATATGGGTGTTTATTGGTGTTTATGTGTAGATCTTCAACAAATGAAGATGAAATACGCATGCCTCCTCTCCTTTTATTTTGTCTTGGTTTTTTATGTGTAGAGATGGGTGTTCCTTACACCTTTTTATTTTAAAATTACACTTTTATCCATTAAAATTGCACTTTTTTCTGTTAAAATTACACTTTTTGTTATTGTTAAAATTACACTTTTTTCTGTTAAAATTACACTTTTCTCCGCTAAAATTACACTTTTTTCAGTTAAAATTATACTTTTCTCCATTAAAATCACACTTTTTTCTGTTAAAATTACACTTTTCTCCATTAAAATTACACTTTTTTTTGTTAAAATTATACTTTTTTATGCTAGAATAACACTTTTTTCGACTAAAATTACCCTTTTTCTGCTAAAATTACACTTTTTGTTGTTGTTAGAATTACACCTTTTTCTGTTAAAATCACACTTTCCTCCATTAAAATTACACTTTTTTCTGTTAAAATTATACTTTTTTTTGCTAGAATAATACTTTTTTCGGCTAAAATTACACTTTTAGTTGTTAGAATTACACTTTTTTCTGTTAAAATTACACTTTTTTTTGCTAGAATAACATTGTTTTCGGCTAAAATTACACTTGTTGTTGTTAGAATTACACTTTTTTCTGTTAAAATTGTACTTTTTTTTGCTAGAATAACACTTTTTTCGGCTAAAATTACATTTTTTGTTGTTAGAATTACACTTTTTGTTGTTAGAATTACACTATTTTCTGTTAGAATTACACTTAGCTCTATTGGACTAATGTTACACTCTCATTGGACTTGGTCATATTCTCATATTCTCATTGGACTAATGTTACACTCTCATTGGACTTGGTCATATTCTCATATTCTCATTGGACTAATGTTACATTCTCAATGGACTAAAATTACATTCTTAGTGGACTGAAATTATACTTTTCTGGACTAAAATTACATTCTCCTTGACTAAAAATAACAATCTCATTGGACTGAAATTACACTTACCTGGACTAAAATAACACTTTTTGTCATTAGAATAACACTCGTAAAATGCTAAATTACAATAACTTGTGATAAAATGACAAAAATTCAAAATATTATTCGTTAAAATCACTCGAAAAAAATTGAAGTTAAACTTGTAAAACGCTAAATTCTCGAAAATATTTCTTAAAATTACACTTTTTGCTGTTAGAATTACACTCGTAAAATCTTAAAATGTCGAAAACTTATCTCGAAAAAAAAAAAAACGAAACAGTCGAAAACTTCTCTCGAAAAAAAAAAAACGAAAAAAATACCGAAACAGGAAAAATGTTAACAAAATTTTCATAAACTTTGAAGTATAAGACAAAATATGGTGTTAATTGTGTATGATAATGAATTAGTGAGTGTATTATTAAAACTAGAGAGAGAAGTGAATTAATTAGTGTTAAGTGTGTTTTTTGCTTTCAATCTCAACCTTCCACCATGCATGATCCAAGGGTTGTGGGAGGGACTTATGGACTAAAAAAAAAAAAGGGACTTAGAAGAACTTTGCTCTATATATATATATATATATATATATATATATATAGAGAGAGAGAGAGAGAGGAGTTCAAATGAGTCCACCTAAAATGGTGAGTCCACTAAGTCCTAATCCTAGCCATTGATCAACTAAGATGGATGGTTGAGATTTTAAAATTTTAAGATGAAAACTTTAATGTTTTATAAATGAAACTTTAATTTACGAGTGAAACTTTAATGCTAAAAATTGAAACTTTAATTTTTTTAAACAATTTTTAATATAAAAATTTCAATTTATTTAAATTTACTGATTTTCAAATATAACTTTAATGTTTTACGAGTGAAACTTTAATGCTAAAAATTAAAACTTTAATTTTTTAAACAATTTTTAATATAAAAATTTCAATTTATTTAAATTTACTGATTTTCAAATATAACTTTAATGTTTTACGAGTGAAACTTTAATGCTAAAAATTGAAACTTTAATTTTTTTAAACAATTTTTAATTTAAAAATTGAATTTATTTAATTTTACTGATTTTTAAATATAACTTTAATGTTTTACGAGTGAAACTTTAATGCTAAAAATTGGAACTTTAATTTTTTTTTTCCAATTTTTAATATAAAAATTTGAATTTATTTAATTTTATTATTTTATAAATGAAACTTTAATGTTTTACGATTGTAACTTTAGTCATAATTTTTGAAACTCTTATTTTTTTGGGAGGGTAACTTTATACTAATTTAAATTTATGTAATTTAAGTCTTTGGCGAGTATAATAATTAGTCCATATCTAACTTTTGTCCATCTAAGCGTAACTTTAGTCATAATTTTTGAAATTTTATTTTTTTAGGTTTGTAACTTTATACTAATTTGAATTTATGTAATTTAAGTCTTTGGCGAGTATAATTAGACCATCAAAGCGTAACTTTAGTCCATATACACGTAACTTTAATGCTTGTGAGTCAAAACTTTAATGACTAAAGTCGAAACTTTAATGGAATCCTTTTATATATAGGTAACAACCCACCACCAACGGCCAACAAGACCACCACCCGACCCACCCCGACCACCAACGTCCACCCGACACCACGACCTCTTTGCAGCCACCACGACGACAGCCTCACACCACCACAACAAACACTCCTTACTCAGATTAGAAAAAAAAAAAAAAGACAAAGGAGAAGGCAGAGAGGCGGCAAAGAACCGACCACCACCACGACAGCCCCACACCACCACAAGATGAGATTAGAAAACTTCAGACCTGAAATTTTAATAAAAAAAAAAAAAAAAAAGGAGGAAGTGCGGGTGGTGACGAGGGAGGCAGAAGAAGATGGGAGGGTGGCGTAGCAAGGAGGCAGAAGAGGAGGAAGTGGTGGCTGCGGCCTGACCCACCAACCGCCACCACGAGGTCACCACCACAATACGGCCTACAAAAACCCACCAACAACAAATCTGAAAAAAAAAATGGGAAGAAAGGGGTGGCTGCGGCCGAGAGGAAGGACGTGGTGGCTGCGGTTTGGGCGAGGCGGCAGAGTGTTTGTTGTGGCGGCTTCAGTTTGGGCGAGGGAGGCAGGAGGAGCCTAGGATGGTGGTCGTGGTTTCTGGGGCGTCGGGTTGGGAGATGGGGCGGAGAGAGAAAGGGAGGAAGAAGGGAAAGGGAGGAAGAGAGAGAAGTAGGAGGAAGTGAAATGAAAACAATTAGGGTTTGTGTGTTTTATATAGGGCTTTTATTTTTAGATTCAATCTTAGCCCTTAATTTTGTTCTAATCTAATGGTTTAGATTAGGACTCATGGGACTCACCTATTCTAAGGGACTCACTTGATCCCATTTCTATATATATATATATATATATATATATATATATATATATATATATATATATATATATATATATAGAGAGAGAGAAAATTGTTGATTACTGACCTTTTATAAACCACTTTTTTTTGAAAATTACTGACCTTATATAATTTTTTTTGAAAATTACATCCAAAATATTACTTTTCTTCTAAAATTGCACCAACTTGAGGTTTTCGGTGAATTTTGATGATGTTTTTATGATGTTTGAGGTGATTAATTGGTTTGTGTTAAGGAGAGGTAAGAAATCTGGGTAAGTAGGCTCTCAAATAATAAATGGTACATCATAAAAACATCATCAAAATTCACCAAAAACCTCAAGTTGGTGCAATTTTAGAAGAAAAGTAATATTTTGGATGTAATTTTCAAAAAAAATTATATAAGGCTGTAATTTTCAAAAAGTGGTTTATAAAAGGCTGTAATCAACAATTTTCTCATATATATATATATATATATATATATATATATATACATAGAGTGAGCATCCCATGAGTCTAGCATCTTAGATGAGTCTAGCATATCAATAAGGACCATTGGATCAAAAAGATCCAACAGCCCTCACTCTTCCACGTCACCCCCTATCAATCTGCAAAATTATAAAATTAAACACTGCCTTTTTCACGTCTCATTATTGTCATAAATTTTATCTCTCTACAAGTATTCTCTCCCCCTCTCTCTCTAAACACCAGTCATCAATTATTCAACAAAAAAACAGACGATCTATTCCTTGAACCGCCTCTTTTTCCAAAAAACTTTAAAAATCAAACGAAATTTTCATTAAAATCAAGCGAAGATCTTCAAAAAAGTCTAGTTAAGATTATATTAGATCGGTTTATCGCATAAAGAAGAGGTATAAATCGCTCTCAATTTTCGTTATATTTTACAAAAATTTCGTTGTGATTTTTGTTATTTCAGGTTGTTGTTGTTGTTGTTGATGATGATGATGATAATTGTTATTGTTTTTGTGGTTGTTGTTGATTATATTGATGATATGAAGAAATTATTAATTGATTTAGGTTAATGTTTTGCTCGAACTGAGTAATTGATTTTTCGCCAAAAAATTAGGTTTAATTTGCATGTTGCTTTTGTTATTCTTGAATTATATAAATAAACTGTCAATTGATTATATAATCACTTTTTTGAACATAGAAATTGAGAAATTAATTCTAGTTTTTGTTTTCCTAGTTATTAAATTCTGTGATATTTTATGTTCTAGTTTTCGCCTAAAAATTAGGGTTAACGATTTATAAAAGCTGAGTAATTAATGCACGCTTTTGTGTTTGCGTGGTATTGATTACTGTAATAGTGTTACTGTAATATTACTATTGCATGACAGAACTGTAACGATTTCATAAAATACTAAACTCTTGTTACTGTAATAGCGTTTCTGTAACATTACTACTGCATGACAAAAACTGAACTTGAAATACTGTTATAACATTGTATATTTGATGTTATTGGTTTTTTCTCATTAAATTTGATGGTATAACAATTGTCATAAACTCACAAATAATGTTACTGTAATATTGTTGTTGTAATATTGTTACTGTAAAATTATCAATAATGATGGACCACAAGCTTCGCATAAGTTTTAGTTATTAATGGTCGAATATTTTGTTTTGAATGTCAGAATATTTGAAGAAGAAGGATTGAGAAATCAACCAATAATGATGGACCTCTTCTTTATGCCAAAAATGTGCTTTCCTTGCTTCTTGCTTCCGTCTTGCTTCACGGTGATTTGGGCCTGTTTTATCAACTTGTACCGGGCCTAATTTGTGCTTTGCGAATTTACGATTTAATCATATAATAATGTGTGATATTATGAATTGTTAAATCATGTTATAATATCATTTTTGTAGCGTTCGTTATCGATTCTATGTATTCATAGTATTTGTCAAAACTTTAGGGTTTTGACATTGTGAAATTCATAACTGGATTTGTTTTCATGAAAATTGGGGCTAAACTCTGACGATTAAATTAGCTTTTGTAAAATTTGCGGCAAATTTTATTGTAATATTGTTACTGTAATAACATTGTTACTGTAATATTGTTATTGTAGTATTGTTACTGTAACAATGTTACCGTAATATTGTTACTACGTGATATAATGTAGTTAGTATTGAGGAATGGTCAATAATTATTATTGAACTAAACTTGAATTATTGTTAAAACATTGTATATTTGATATGATGTGATTTAACTCAATTAAATTTGATGGTATAACATTATACTCATAAATAATGTTCATTACTAATGATGGACCACCTGCTTTTGCATATGTTTTATTATTATTAAATTTTCATGAAAATTTAATTTCATGAAAATTGGGGTAAATTGGGGTAAATTTGGGGATTAAATTTTCATAAGATATTTGACGCATGTTACAGTATCATTGTTACAGTAACATTGTTACAGTAACATTGACACTGTAACATTGTTACTGTAACATTATTACTACACAAGATAATGCAGTTATTATTGAGCAAAGGTCAATATTTTTTTAATCGAACTTGCAATATTATTATAACATTATATATTGGATGTTGTAACATCATAAAATAATATTGTGTGCTTTTGTCCAATTAAATTTAATGGTATAGCATTGTTATAAACTCAAAAGAGTGATGTTGAACACTAATAATGGTCAAATGCTGTTTTAAATTTCAGGAAATTCGAAGAAGAAAGTTTGATTAAGCAACACAAAAAGTCGAGTTGCGCAAAAAGATGGTACATACAAACAAAGAGTAAGACACCGACATGAAGATATACGTGAAGATGACAACGTTATTGAAGTTGAAATGCTAGTATAGACTTTTAACATTGTTGTGAGATTTTGGCGTGGGATTATGATGTAAACTTTAACATTGGTGTTTTGTGATATTATGTAACAGGTTAACCTTGCCTTTTGTCATTGAAATGAATTCAAGTTGAAACTTAAATATTATTACAGTATTACTTTCATGAATCAATTATGTTACAATAACAGAAATATTGTAGTAGCGTCACTGTAATGATGTTACAGTAATACTAATACAATAATAATTAAAGACTAATCTCTACCTTCACATTTTTAAATTAATTTATACACTCTGTTATATAGTAGATGAACAAGATATTATTACTCTATCATTGTTCTCGTGTTACTGTAATGATTTCTTACAGTAATCGTGTTACTGTAACATTGATCTCCCTTTGATGAAGTAAATTAAAAGATGTTACAGTAACATTATCACTTTAAAGTAGCAGGATGAGGATTAGTTGTATAAGTGTTAATGTACCGAACTAAATAATATTTCTCTTAATATTGTCCAATGTTACCTTGATAAATAAATTATGCAACAACAAAAATGTTACTATAATAATAATCAGCCTTGCTTATGAAAAATAAATACATGAATGAAAGTCGTTATTGTATTACAAACGAAACATTAAAAGCTCGTAAACTCCATTATGTTGAACCTCTTTGTAGCGTCGATGTAAACTTTTGAATGGTGGTCCGCAAAAAATCGCTTATGAAAAGAAGAAAAAATCACTCGAAAATGTTCGGAGGTCTTGATCATTAACAGAGGATGACCGATGATTATGAGCCTCATCGAATTCACTAATATTACAGCCCCTTCTTCGGTATAAATATGATATAACAGTCAATTCTTGGTAAATTGATTCACCTCTGAGCATGAAAAACATTGACAACGATTAATATAAAACTATATTGCTATTATTATGAAAGACTCAGATTACAAGAATAACAATGTTATTATTATCAGTAAATATTGAAAAACAAGTTATGTTTTTCTTGTTATGGAGACCTAGTATTATCGTAACAATGTGACAATAAAATATCAACATCGTATGACATTGATGAAATAAAAAGAAAATCGCCAAACAAAAAAAAACTCAGATGCAAAGGAGTAACAAAATTATCTGTACACATATTCTTACGATCCATACAAAATTATCTGTACACAAAATTATAATGAAACAACTTCATCAAAAGAAGGTGCTAAATATAACATTATACAATTATAAAGATATTAGAACACAATTTCACTGTTACTGTAACACACTCACACAATAACACTGTATTACAATTATTTCAAGTTCAGCTTTGGTCTGCAATTTTAATGTTATAGTAACTTATTTATTAAGAATAACATGCGTCGATTATTTTACGAAACCTAATATAATTCCTACAGTTATCACAATTTTCATGAAAACAAATCCATTTATAAATTTTACTATGTCATAATCCTAATTTTTTGACAAACATTAAAAACACATATAGTAGACCGTAAACAATGTGAAGATGGTGTTATAACACGAAACATCAATTAAAAGTCAACAAAAATGGAATTAGAATCATGCTCTAGTTAACCACGAGATCTAGAAAATTAAATATTCAATTTAATCAACCACAAAAATTTTATTATCAATCTTAAATTTCTTTTTTCGTTTGCATTCTAATTAAAGATCCAACACACATCAATTAAAAGTCAACAAATCTGGAATTAAAATCGAATCATAATAGTGGCGTAAAATACTATGTTCATGAACTCTAAAACACACGAAAACTAGGGTTTAACATCCAGGTGTTTACTTGAGATGAAAAATCGTTGAGAAAATAAAAAATACATAGGAAAATCAAGAGGAAACTAAACATGAAGAAATAGTGAAGATGATTCACCTGAAGGATAAGCTAAATGTTTGAGATCCGAAAATCAATTGATGAATGAAATCAGAAATTAATGTCGTTGCTTGAATTAAATTAGTGATAAGCGAAAATTTAAATAGGAGGAAAAAAATCATCGTTAAAAGCGTAAATCGACATCAATTTAACTGAAAGATAAAGGATCAATGAAATTACCTGCGCGCATGTTGATGTCTCGTAGAATCGCATCTATAGTAGCAACGATAAATCAGAAAACACATGGAAAAAAGGAATCGAATAAGCGGAGGAAATTGGAAATCAAATTGAAAATCAAAATTAAGTTGAATAAATTGAATCGTATGACAGGAGTTGATTGAATTCTTGAATTAATTGATTCCAGAATTGAAAATTAAAATTAGGTTTGTATATTTGGGATATTTGTTTTACAGGAGAACGAAGATAGGGAAAAGAGGGGAATTCGTAGAGAGAGAATAAATAAAGAGAGAGAAAGTGATATTGAATTATGAGGATAGAAGCGTGAAACTGAGGTTTATGTAGGTTAGTTTTAATTTCTGAGATTTAATCTCAGCCGTTGATTAGGAGTAGATCTAATGGATGAGATTAAAATGCTAGACTCACCTAAGATACCTAGACTCACTTGATGCAATTTCTATATACATATATATATATACATATATACATATAGAGATTGAATCATGTGAGGCACCCTTCTTAGGGTGAGGCGGCTGGACCCATCTCCACCATCCGATCAAAAACAAATGAATGCACCAGATTGTGCCACGTCCCACTAATTAAAATCTCAAGTATGTTGCTCATTTCCCGTCGTTTTATATCATTTATTCAACTCTCCTTCCACTCTCCTCTTTCTCTCTCTTTGTCATTTATCTCCAGTCTTCAGCTTCTTCAATTTTGTGCTTTCCATCACCATTTTCGTCGCATTTCGATCATCTTCAATGCCTGCAACGATTCCGTTCTTCACTACTATCAACATCTTCAACAATTTCGAAACACTTGGATTGTTTTCCTCGAATTCTTTGAATTCAACAAAAGCTCGACGTCGATCGATGAATGAAGATGGAGAAGAGCGATTAATAACCATAATGAAGATGAAGAAGAGCACGGTGGACCCATGCTCTAACCCGGTGGAATATGGACGCGTGTTTCCGGGTCGGATTCTCAGGCTCGGCAAACAGAGTTTGGACATCCTTGAGGGAAAAATGGGTTCGAATTTTCCGAGTTTTCATTTGAGAGGTCAATTCGGGTTGGTTGAAGGAGGAGATGGAGTGCTTGTGGATTGGGCTTGAAGGGTATTTTGGAGAATTGTTAAGGATGGACTCAATGTCTTTGAAGGAGACAGAGAGTTTGGGTGAAATGGAAGAAAACGATGTCGTTTTTTGGTGAAAATGGTCGTTGGAGAATCTTGGGGATTTCGAAGAGTTCTTCACCCATTCTACCCACATTTGTTTCTTCTTCATTTTTTTTAGGAGAGATTAGTTTTGTGATAATTATAAGTTTGTAAAGTAGTATATAAAGAGTTGAAGGTCATTGATACAGTGGGCGCTCCAATAATTTGATCAAATAATTTCTACCATACTAATTACGGAGGATAAATTCTTGTTTTAGACCGTTGTATGAAATATTAATTATAAAATGGAATTAGCTCCATAAACTGAGTAAGAAGATGATTTCGATATATTTTCAAATAATAATGACTCATAGAACGGTCAGTTTGAGTGATATTTTATTAAAAAAATTATCGGTAATAAAGATAAGATAATGAATGAATAATGTCTATATAGATTAGGTAAAACTCGAAATCATCTACGTTACATATATTGATAATAGAAGCTCATGTAGGAATTGAACCTACATCCTTTGTGCAATTGCACAAATGCTCTACCAATTGAGCTAATGAGCTAGTTTAGTAGAAACTGAATATTCCACCAACACACTACAGTTGATGTAATGGCCACAATATAAGTTAATAAGTCACCACTTCACCTGAGTATTCGAGTCATATGTTTCTCATGTTATTCCAAAGAGCATGTAGTGTTATTCCAGTAACTTATGATGACCAAGTTTCACAAAACAAGCCCTAAGATTCACTAAATAAAGTATGAGATTCACAAAAATAAGGTCTGAGATTCACCAAATAAGGAAAAGAGCAAAAAAACGTGATTTTAACCACTTATGATGACCAAGTTTCACAAAACAACCTCTAAGATTCATGAACAAGGTTAAAGAGATTCACAAAACAAAGTCCGAGATTCACCTAATAAAGAAAAGAGCAAAATAGGTTATTTTAACCAATTATGATGATCAAGTTTCACAAAACAAGACTTAAGATTCACTGAATAAGATATGAGATTCACAAAATAAGGTCTGAGATTCACCAAATAAGGAAAAGAGCAAAAAAACGTGATTTTAACCACTTATGATGACCAAGTTTCACAAAACAACCTCTAATATTCACTTAACAAGGTCTGAGATTCACAAAACAAAGTCTGAGATTCACCTAATAAAGAAAAGAGCAAAATAGGTGATTTTAACCACTTATGATGATCAAGTTTCACAAAACAAGCCTTAAGATTCACTAAATAAGGTATGAGATTCACAAAATAAGGACTGAGATTCACAAAATAAGGCAAAGAACAAAATAGGTGATTTTAACCACTTATAATGACCAAGTTTCACAAAACAAGCTCTCAGATTCACTGAACAAGGTCTGAGATTCACAAAATAAGGTCTGAGATTCACCTAATAAAGAAAAGATGCCTGTTAGCCTGTAATAAATTGGCAAGATGCCTGTTAGCCTGTTAGCCAAATGAATGAACCATATCTCTCCAACCCAATTCAAACTCATCAATGAACTCCATATTATAAAGCCGATAGAACTCAGCCTTCCACTCATTATATTGGTCTCCGAGAATAGCATTAAACCAGGAAGGGAACTTTGCCACAATCAGCCAGATGCACAATGCATGTTTTGTTGTCGGCAATTCCATGGTCACTGCCTCTTTAAGGCACATATTTTGATCAGTCAATATTGTTTGTGGAGCCTTTCCATTCATAATACCTAGAAATGCCTGTGATATAACCAGATCAGCTCAAGCGAAACAGGAAAGCATTTGCACGTAATGACGTAATTATATCACTTGGCGAGATTAGTACATGTGAGAGCATGATGATATCTCAAACTACCCACTATGAGGCATTTGCCAAAATCACTGCTTTTTTAAAGAAAGAGAGCGGGTTTAAAGTTGAAAGGAGATAGTTAAGTGTAATGAATTGGGTTGGAGAGATATGGTTCATTCAGATTTATAAAATATTTGGGCCAAAATTTCAGCCCAATTTGGACTCCGCGCTAACAGTCCATTCTAAGTCTAATGAAGGAATTTGGTGAGTCCGGCCGCCTCGCCATAATGAGGTGCCTCACCGGATCCGGCCTCTATACATATATATATATATATATAGGGTCGGGGTCAGGTGCGAACTAAAGTACAGTGCGAACCGTACGAACTGACCTATTAAAGTCATTCTCAAACTCTCTTTTTTATTTCTCTGCCAAACTAAAACAATTCAACACCAAACCACCACAAACACTCTACTTCCATCGCCTCTCACACTTCCACCGTCGGCCGCTACTTCCACCGCCGGCCGCCATGTCCACCGCCGCTTCTACCACCCAAGAACAGATTTCAGTCTATTATAGAAGAAAGGTGAGCTTCAATTCTTATTTTAATCTCTGAAAATTGATATTTAGGTATGAATTCTAATTAAAAATTAGGTTTATAAAAATTGATCATTATAAATTTTATTTTTTTAATCGTTTTTGGGTTATAATTTGGCCTGATCGTGGCCTTGGAGATGTATGTTGTGGTGTATTGTGGTGACGGGTGATGTCCCCGTCGCGGTCTGAGGTGGTCGTTTATGTCACCAGTGATGTCGCTGATGTGGGTTCAAGTGGTTGTCGGGGCTGATGGCGGGGTCGGGGCTTGTTGTGGGGTTAGTCCAGGGAAGTAGATGTGGCGGTGGTAGTGTTGGTGGTTGTGATGGCCAGTTTGGTGGTCGTAGTTTATCTTTTGATCGTGGATACACGAAATACCAGTCCGGATACACGTGGTATTACTACTGGATACACAAATCGATTTGTGTATATAGTAGTAATACCATGTGTATCTTTTAAGCAATAGATAATCAAAAGTTTAGTCTTAGTAAGCTATCAGTGTAATCATGCATGCAAATGACATAACAAATTATGCACGCACAAGGAATCCTTGTTTATCCGGAAAAACAGCAACACACCTTGTCTACACCTTGTCTGATACTTCAAAGGTGAGATTATTCTCTTTCAGTATGAGATTTGTATAATTGAAAAGGAGAAGGCTAAGAATCAAATCCAAACCACAGACCGTTGAAGGAACCACGTTTTACTCGGGATATAAGAATACGACATCGTTTGGACTGTTGGTGTTTAAGGTACAGAATTTGGTTATACTTGGAAGTGATGGGAAGACGGATTATGAGAATCAGAAGAGTGAAGTAGTGTATGAGATGCAGGTGAAGGCGTGAAGCGGCGGTGTTATGAGAATCAGAAGACTGTTGGTGTTTAAGGTACAGAATTTGGTTATATTTGGTTATACAACATCGTAACTCTTCTAGATACACTCTTTTTTGGAAAGGAGTATATATCCCTCCAGAATGTATTGTTTAGTAGAATAGCCCTCTAATTTGCATGCCCCTCTCAATGCAACTATTGATACGGTCATATTCTGTACCTCTCTATGTTGTTAATCTGCACTTGTTGAGAATCTTTACTTATGCTGTATTTGTCTGATTCCATTGGGCTTTGTTGCTCAAATTTGACATGCCCCATCACATGGGGCTACCATGACTTTGTAACTAGAGATAATAGTAGGGCATCTGTACTTTGAGTCTTTCATATTGTAGACTGCCTGCATTTCATGAAGTACTTCTAATTCTTGACAAATGAGCTATATGTTACTTGGACTCATTTAGTATGATACGACGTGGATGTGTTGCAAGTGTCGTCCGACTCTTTTTTATGAATTACCATGTTTTGGCTTAAATTATGGTATCTAAGTCTGATACATGTCCGGGTGTCGTGTTGGACACGGGTAGTCGGGTATGGGAAGTAATAAGAAAAGCTGGAGCTATAGCAAGGGAAAAGTGGACAAATCTTGCTGCTTGTTTTTACTATTTACCATTGGATGGGTATCTTTAGATGCTTGCTCAACAATGTAGTAACTTTAATTATGTTTCCACTTGAGTGCTATCGGCTATACTATTGGACTTTTAATGGGCTAGTCATATAATCCCACATTGTAAGCATATTCTTACATATATCTTCACTTGGCAGGATTCTGGGACATGTATGATCCAGAGGGCTACTCTTTGTGGTTCTGTGACTACAAGTACAATGATGAGAACACAGTCTCATTTGTGACCATGAACAAAGTAGGCGGGTTCTTGCAGAGGATGGATCTGGCCCGCAAATATGCTTTTGGGAAGATGCTGATTATTGGTTCTGCGCCATTCAAGGTGAAGGGGCTCTGGCTTTTCCGTGGGACTGAGATTCCCCAGTTTGTGATGGATGAATGCTATGACATGGAGCTGTATGAGTGGACCAAGGTGGACATTAATGACGAAGTTCAGAAGGAGCGTGTCAACCAAATGATCGAGGATTGCGAGCCCTTTGAGGGTGAAGAGTTGGTTGATGCCAAGTGTTTCAAGTGATTCAGTTGTTTTTCCATAGCCCGATATCAAGAAACAGTTGCACAACTGGGTGGTCTAAGATTCAAATTGGTTTACCCTGTTCTATCAAAATATTCGAAAATGACTTTAGTAAGCATTTTTGTTATCTAATCTGTTTTATGACGATTTTTATCCTTTTTTTTTTTAATGTCAGTTTTGCCTGCGGGGAAGAAACATTTTCATGTAGTGGTTACAAATTCCAGAGAGTGAACTTTTAAATGAGAAATTTGTAATGTTGTTGATCCCTTTCCCCGTGATGTGGAATTTATTTATCTAAGCAGTCAGATCTTAATTTTATCGTAAAGTGTATGGTTGATGACTAAATGTACGTGTCCATATACTTGGCTGGATATGACCGCTCCGCTTTTATACTCGGGACACAGGTACGTGAGTCAAACTGTATCATACTCTTCGATGACTTGATTGAAGTACATTCAAATTGGGAGATCTCTCTTGATCTAGATGCAAAAATACTTGCAATGATTGTTTTATCTAGAGGGATTGTAATAAAAGTTACGGGTTGCTTTATTACGCATGGGGTGAATCTGAATCTGAGCTTGCAGTGGTTGGCAAGTAAACTAAATGAATATGTTACGTGTCCATAGCCGTTGCTAGAATGGTCCTATTTAGATGACCGGACGCATATTTGGACACGAACTTGGTTTCATTTGGACACGAACTTAGTGAAACCGACTCAATACTTTGAACGACTTATTTGAAGTACATTGAAACCAGATCTGTCCTGATCTGGATGAAATGAACTTGGAATAACCCGACCGTGACCCTGAACTGTGTCCAAATGCGGATAATTGTATGTAATTGGAATCAAGAGGGTTAATCAATGCTTGAGTTTGAGGATGGATTGGAAAACTTATTTGAGACTGAAGCATGAGTTCGAGGTTAATTTCTTGTTGTCAAAATACAGTTTTTGCGGTAAACTGATTGTTATAGTGTAAGCTGAGAGGTCAGCTGTGTCTATATAATGAAGTAAGATATAGAGATGAGAAATGTTGCATAAAGCAGTGTGTCACGGCACAAGGGCCATTCTGCCGAAAATTGAGTATTAATCCCCTTTTTGCATGTTAATGATAATGAGTGGTTTTATATTTTGATAAAACATCGATCTATGAAACAAAAGCAGAAGGGAACAACGTCCATGGCAATTGAAGGCAGAAACAACTAGTAAAGAACATGGTAATTTTTCGGCTAATAGTCGACTGACAAGTATAATACGCATTATATTTAACATACAATCCTTGTCTGTCCACAACAAAAGTTATTATCTCCGGTAAGCCATTTACTCAAATCGGCCGCTATATAAATAATAATACATGAGCAATAATTAATCTGTTTTTTCTGTGCGTTTAATATCAAATTTTCAGCACAATTGATCTTATTTTCAATATAACTCCAGACTGCAAAGAAGAGAATTGTCGTCATTACATGCTTGTAGATGATGCAGTGTCTACATTCGGTATCAAGAAAACCTGCTCAACTGCAAATACAAAGGTTGTTGTGGTAAGATCCGTATTGAATATGTACTCTGTTTACAAGTGACCCAGAATGACCCGATATGCACACACTTAAAACAGACACGAATGTCCTCTTTTGGATAGGTCTGTATTTGTGTATTCTATCATCAACAGTAAACATCGTTGTGTGCCCGATACTTGTAGTTTTGAGTTAGAGTTTACCTGAGATTGAGAAACTTTTTGTCAGGATTAGAGAATGCACTGCTATGCTGTATCATGCTTTGATCCATAATGTGATCTCTGTCCACAAAACCATGGAAATGATGGAATGCACTCAAATCTTGGTTCGGATTTACTTGTTGAAGCGCCTCGACTTCAGATATCTTCTAGTTTAATTAGGATGTCTAATATGAGATTCAGGCTCAAATGAAACCACAAAATAACAAGTGTACTGTAAATATTGATGCATATACACATATACCTTTCCTTTGAGAAATACATTTTCATGTTCCAGCTCAATCTCCTGTTATCATAAAAACATCGAATGGTTCAGAGCTCAGATAAGATCTGTTAAAAATTACAGAGTATTTTATACTCAAGTTTTTGTCGAAAACGTAAGATAACTTTCGGTATTGGTCGTGAACTCGTGATTACAGTGATACTGCAACCTGCATTCCTGCAATGTAGTATATACTTTATCCATGATATTAAAGATTGTTTACAATGTTAATCTTGATCACTGAAACCGTAAATGATGCTTACAACCTATCAAAATATGGCTGCAACTTCATAAAATGCATTAGACCACTGTCCGAACAGTGTTAGGAATTGACATGTTGGAATAACATTTATCGTGTTAAGGTATAGAACTTGATTTTAAACGAAAACTATACTGGTGGTCGTTTTCATAAAATAGCCGAGTCTGTCTCTTCACTGTCTTGAGCACCCACTCGGCCACTCATATCAAATACTGTGTTTCTAACCGGTCTGAGTAATGAGTTTTTAAAGGCAATAGGAAAAACTGACCCTTTTCTGCAAGAACTCAATGTCAGCAAGGAGTAATTCATGCTGCACCCACCAGATTAATGCCAAGTTATTGTCAGTAGAATATTAGATTGGAAGTGGCAATTGCAGAAGTTGATTACCTGAACTATAAATATGGGAAATGTTACCTTCTTAGATCTAATTCTTGAGATGCCTCTTTCAAGCCTAGTCTCCACTTGCTTCAGTTCTTTTACACTTAAGCTTCCCAAGCATTCACCCATCAGATTCCTGACGCAAAGCACAAATGCACAAGGTGAAGTAATTGCATGAAGAACTCAACATCGTAACCTTGCTAGATACACTCTTTTACCTTGTTAGATACACATCTCCGCCAAGTCAGGTACAATTCTCTAGATTGCTAGATACATGTCTTTACCTTGCTAGATACACTCTTTTAACTTGTTAGATACGCATCTCCGCCAAGTCAGATACACTTCTTTAAATTGCTAGATACACAAGTTAGTACTTCCATATACACATGATATAACTACTAGATACACATGTATCCCGTAGTAATACCATGTGTATCCGGGCCGATATTATGTGTATCTAGGTGCTATTTTGTGTATCCACCTCCGCCACCACCACCACTGCCCTACCACTGCCACAATACTAGCCTCCCTGGACAGCCTCAATCCACCGCCACCACTGGCCCCACCACCACCGCCACTACTACCACTACCTAGAGAATGGTAAAAGAACTGAAGAAAACAAATCGAAACAAACTGAGAACAGTAAAAGAACTGAAGAAAAATAAAGGCAACTCTTTTGAAAATAGCAAGAACAGAAGTGATAATCAATCAGATCAATAATTAAGTACATTTACGCCTTCCTTGATTGAGCCCGGACAAATAATACAGTAACAAAATTTACACATACTGTTTATATATACTAACCATATATACTATCAAAGCACCATACTGAGGTTGTCCATTGGAATATCCAGACAACCAGTAAAATCACAAGCTGGCAAATCTTTGAACCAATCGTTTAGATCATCAGGCGCGCCGTTCTCATTTTGTGCAATTGAATCAAAATCAATAGCCTCCTCAGAGTTAATAAAAGTATCTTTTAAATCATTAAAAGATGATGGCAGCCACACATTCCCATCCCTCTCGTTTCCAGAAACTTGCTGCTGAATTGAACTAGATAATAACCGAGTGGCAGAAGATTTTTGCTTTGTTTTAGCTTTTAGTTTCTCTTCAATCTTCAAGCCCCCAACTAACTGGTTTTTACGCATGCTATCAGTCATTAGAGCCCCCTTCTTGTTATCTCTATGGCTCTCATTTGACTTACCCTTTGCTCCTTCAATAAGAGAGCCACCATGAGTTGCTGCAACATCAAAGGCAGATAAACTCTCTGTGTATGTGTATCCATAGCAGTATACTCGTGTACCTAAGGGTACTACTCTGTGTATCCACAAACCACCACCCACTAATAGCACACCACCACAGTCTGCAACCCACGCCAGAGACATCGCCGCAACTCTGTACGGCACCGACGTCAATAGAGAACATCATGAAACACCACTCCGTCACTATCACCACACCCAACCCGAACTCATCATCTCCATCCATCAGCAGGACCTTCGTTGGCATGCTATTAACATTTCCCTGCCGTCGATGGAACTCGACAACACCATTAAATCAACATCTCGCGCCCTTCTCTATCCACGAAACCACCACTCCTCGCTCCATCCACCAACAGTACCTCATCGTTCGACCTCCACATTCACCGGCACCATTATAAACTGCACTTACGCAAAATCTTCCTTTAATCTCAATTTTCTTTTCAACTTTTTAATTAGATTAATAGATTTATTAATATAGGAGTAGAAATGAAGAATATACAAAAATTAATCACTGAAAAGACAACGAGATATGTGCTGACGGCGAGGAGCTGTTGGATCTCCGACGACTTTGCAGTGGGGGAGGGTAAGGGATTCAGAAGAGGGAGAAAAGGGGAATAAGAAAGAGGAAACTTTGAATTCCTGCCAAACACCGGTACAAGATCCGAAAATCAGACGGGCGCAAGGTTGATGCCAGTCTAACTCGGAGCTCCAGTGCCGGCGAAGTTTGTTGGATGTGATACTTGGGAGTAGCGTTGGGTTGTGATTTGTGATTGATGGTGGGTGTGTTTAATGTCGGGACTTGGGTTTATTTTAATTTTTGACCACAGATTTACTTCTTCTTTTTTTAAATCTAGTGGTCCTTATTTAGTTCGTAAGTTCGCACCGAACTTTAGGTTCGCACAGGATCCTATTTTTATATATATATATATATATATATATATATATATATATATATATATATATATATATATATATAGAGAGGAGTTCTAATGAGTCCTCCTTTCCAATTGAGTCCATAAATCCTTCTAAGGGCCATTGGATGGACTCATTGGATGGATGAGATGAACTTGATTAAGGGCTATTAAAAAGAAAAGGAAAAAAATGTGGACGGTTGGATTGAGATGGGTGGTTGAGATTGAAAATTACCAAAAAAATTTACCAATAATCAAATTTCTATACACTAATTAATTTTTCTTTCTCTCTCTAGCCCCTAATTAATCAGTTTTGAGTTTCAGATTTAAGAAGTGTAAATGTAATGTTGTATGAGTTTTACAAGTGTAAATATGATGTTTTACGAGTGTATGAGTTTTACAAGTGTAAATGTGATGTTTTATGAGTGTAAATGTAACATTTTTAAGAGTGTAAATTTGATTTTTTGTGACGGAAATTTTGAATTTATATAATTTTAACATTTTACAAGTGTAAATGTGGAGTTTTACGAGTGTAAATGTAACATTTTAAGAGTGTAAATTTGATTTTTTTTGTGACGGAAATTTTGAATTTATATAATTTTAACATTTTACAAGTGTAAATGTGGAGTTTTACGAGTGTAAATGTAACATTTTAAGAGTGTAAATTTGATTTTTTTGTGACGGAAATTTTGAATTTATATAATTTTAACATTTTACAAGTGTAAATGTGGAGTTTTACGAGTGTAAATGTAACATTTTAAGAGTGTAAATTTGATTTTTTTGTGACGGAAATTTTGAATTTATATAATTTTAACATTTTACAAGTGTAAATGTGAAGTTTTACGAGTGTAAATGTAACATTTTAGGAGTGTAAATTTGATTTTTTGTGACGGAAATTTTGAATTTATATAATTTTAACATTTTACAAGTGTAAATGTGAAGTTTTACGAGTGTAAATGTAACATTTTAAGAGTGTAAATTTGATTTTTTTGTGACGGAAATTTTGAATTTATATAATTTTAACATTTTACAAGTGTAAATGTGGAGTTTTACGAGTGTAAATGTAACATTTTAAGAGTGTAAATTTGATTTTTTGTGACGGAAATTTTGAATTTATATAATTTTAACATTTTACAAGTGTAAATGTGGAGTTTTACGAGTGTAAATGTAACATTTTAAGAGTGTAAATTTGATTTTTTTGTGACGGAAATTTTGAATTTATATAATTTTAACATTTTACAAGTGTAAATGTGAAGTTTTACGAGTGTAAATGTAACATTTTAGGAGTGTAAATTTGATTTTTTGTGACGGAAATTTTGAATTTATATAATTTTAACATTTTACAAGTGTAAATGTGAAGTTTTACGAGTGTAAATGTAACATTTTAATAGTGTAAATTTGATTTTTTTGTGACTGAAATTTTGAATTTATATAATTTTAACATTTTACAAGTGTAAATGTGGAGTTTTACGAGTGTAAATGTAACATTTTAAGAGTGTAAATTTGATTTTTTTGTGACGGAAATTTTGAATTTATATAATTTTAACATTTTACAAGTGTAAATATGGAGTTTTACGAGTGTAAATGTAACATTTTAAGAGTGTAAATTTGATTTTTTTGTGACGGAAATTTTGAATTTATATAATTTTAACATTTTACAAGTGTAAATGTGGAGTTTTACGAGTGTAAATGTAACATTTTAAGAGTGTAAATTTGATTTTTTGTGACGGAAATTTTGAATTTATATAATTTTAACATTTTACAAGTGTAAATGTGAAGTTTTACGAGTGTAAATGTAACATTTTAAGAGTGTAAATTTGATTTTTTGTGACGGAAATTTTGAATTTATATAATTTTAACATTTTACAAGTGTAAATGTGAAGTTTTACGAGTGTAAATGTAACATTTTAAGAGTGTAAATTTGATTTTTTTGTGACGGAAATTTTTAATTTATATAATTTTAACATTTTACAAGTGTAAATGTGAAGTTTTACGAGTGTAAATGTAACATTTTAAGAGTGTAAATTTGATTTTTTGTGACGGAAATTTTGAATTTATATAATTTTAACATTTTACAAGTGTAAATGTGAAGTTTTACGAGTGTAAATGTTGTATTTTAAGTGTAAATTTGAAGGTTTAAGAGTGTAACTTTGGTCTTTTAATTGTGGCTTTGGTCCTTTATAAGTGTAACTTTTGTCCTTTACGAGTAAAACTTTAGTCCGACTACCAAAAAACACCACCACCGTCGTCCTTCACCACCAACTCATATCCACACAAAATATGAGTGCGAATCTATATAATTTTAACAAGTGTAAATGTACAGGCATACAAGTGTAAATGTAAAGAAATATGAGTGTAAATGTAAAAAGTATAAGTGTAAATGTAAAGAAATACGAGTATAAATCTGAATAATGCATGTAAATGTGAAAAAATATGGGTGTAAATGTGAAGAAATATGAGTGTAAATGTAAAGAATTGTAAGTATAAATCTGAAAAATGCATGTAAATGTTAAAAAATATGAGTGTAATTGTAAAGAAATAAGTGTAAATTTAAAGAAAAACTAGTGTAACTGTAAAATAACTCAAAAAAATAAATAGATCTGAAATCACCCACAATAACAAATGAAAAAAAGAAAAAAAAAAAAGAAAAAGTAAGAACAACAACAAGAAGACGTGTGGTGTATTACTTCTAACAAAAAGTAATAACAACAACAAGAAGACGTGTGGTGTAAAAAAAGAAATAGAAAAGAATAAAACATACACAAAAGCCAAACACAAAAGCCGTATTACTTCTAAGGAGTTCTAACCAAACACAAAAACCAAACACAAAAGCATACATCTACAAACAGCATAGGCATAAAAAAATTGACAACACCCGTATTTCTTTCTAAATTCAGATTGACAACACCACCATGAATTTTTTAAATTCCGATCTGGAATGTGCGGCTGTTGGTGTTGCTGTGGGTGGTGGTTGAAGGAGGCGGTGGTGGTGTGTTGGAAAAGCAGGGGAAGGTGATGGTTGTGGTGGTTGTGCGTGGTGTCGGGTTGGTTCTGGTGGGGTAGTGTCGGAGGTGCGTGAGGGTGGCGGTGGGAGTGTGTGGCTCAGATCTGCGTGGTGGATGTCGGAGGTGTGTGAGGGTGGCCGGAGGTGCGTGAGATGAGAGTTTTTTTTGGGGAGTAGGTCGCGTGTGGTGTTTTTGGGTGGTTTGTGGTGGTGAGAAGGGTTGTCGGGTGGTGGTGATGTTGTTTTCGGGTGGTGGCAGGTGAGCAGCGGATGGCGGCAGGCGGATCTGGTGGTTCTTATTGGCGACGGTGTTGGAGAAGACGTGGGGTGTGGTTGGTGGTTGAGTGGTGGCCGTGGTAGTCGGGTGGTGGTGTGGCTGCGAGTTGATGGTGTCGGCAGTAGTCGGGTTTGGGCGGTGGTGGGTGAGTGAGGAAGAGAAGGGTGTTTTTTTGGGGGGTGGGTTGTTGTTGCGGCTGGGGTTATGTGGCGGTGGAGGTGGTCGTGGGGTCGGGTAGGTGAGGAAGAGGGGGAAATATTTTTTGAATTATTTGGTTTTTGAATTTTGTTGAATTTTTGAGAGGATTTGAATTTTTTTGGTTTTTAGAGAGATGAGGGGGAGGATAATTGTGAGATGAGAGAGAAGTGAGTGGAAAAAGAAGGGTTTTATAGTGAAATTAGGGCTTGATTAGTGATAGTAGTGAGGGAAAGTGATTAATTAGGATTGATCCCCTAATTTTAGCACTAATCCCTCCCTTTTCCCCTTCAATCTCAACCCTCCATCCTATCTTTTCAATGGCTCCTAAGAGGACTTAGGGACTCAATGCTTTGGGGTGGACTCACTTGATCCTTCCTATATATATATATATATATATATATATATATATATATATATATATATATATATATATATATATATATATATATATATATATATATATATATACTAGGTTTGGTGTCCTTCCCGGCTACCTCTATTTACCGTTAAATTTTATTTCAAGGAAATAAACTATATTGGAGTTGTCTAACTCACACGTTTAATATCTGTAATATATTTTTCTACAACATATCTTGTAATTATGATGAAATGTAAAATTTATTTACAAATTATGAGACACGTTCACTACTCCGCTATTAATATTATTACTTTCACGACATTCTTTCTTAATATCATTACGTCCACTACTCCCGTGGTTACTATTGTTTCTTTTACTAATTCCTCTTTTTTTTTTCTGTTAAATTCATTATTGCCGTTAATTTTATCCGGCCTATATTTAAATAAATAAAATATTTTCTTGAGTCAATTGGTTATTTAATTGTTCATACTTTTTCTCATTGTTACCACTGTTATTTTCACTACATTCGTAGTTACTTTCACTACTCCCACTATCATTATTATAACTGTCACTACTCCCACATTAATACTGTTAGTTTGATTAATCTCGTTGCTGCTACTATTACTTTTACTATATATATTTAATTTAATGTATAATTCTATGATGATACTAATTAATTCCATAAGTGGGGCATGTTAATTTTAAGGAAAATCACTATATTCTTGTGTTTTATAAATTTAATTACTTTAATTTAATGCAGTTTCCATAAATATTCTTCATCAAGGCATGTTTATATTATACTTTTAACCAAAACTATATAATATTTACATTGAGATCCCTTTATCAGGTCTATCACACGGTGGTATCGATTTAAAACTATATAGTATATTTAATTTGTATAAATTTCTTTAATTACATTGAAGTCCCTTGGTTTCTGGAATTAATATATAATATATATATATATATATATATATATATATATATATATATATATAGATATATATATATATATATATATATATATATATATATATATATATATATAGAGAGAAGGGTTCTTATAAGGCCACTACATCTAATAAGTCCCTAAGTCCTTATAAGGGCCTTTGGATGGAAGGGATAGAGGGATGAGATTACATCTCATTCAAGGGTCACAAATGAACCTCCCTAATCTCCCTCCCTAATTGTGTATACCTCCACCTAATTTTGTACAACTCTTCCACCATTCTAATCTCCCAACTCACTTCCTCATTCACTCATCCTCTCTCATTTCTCACATTCACTCTTTCTCTCTCATTTTCTTCCCACCCTCTCTAAACAAAAAAAAACCCAAACTAATACAAAAAAAACCCAAACAAAAAAAAAAACAAAAAAAAACCAAAAACCCAGCCGACACCACCATCCCTTCTTCCCTTCCCACCTCCCTCCCTCCATCAACCAACAACAACAACGCCAACAACCAGCAACAACAACACCACCACCGACATCAACACCGTCACCCATGCCGCCACCCACCACCAAAAACCACCACGACCTCCTTCTGCCGCCTCCCTCTTTTTCCTTCTCTCAGATCTGCAAGCTGTGGACAGCGGGCCGCCCACGGGGGCGCTTGGTGAAGGGGCTCGAAAACAAGCGTTTGCATTTTGTAAGGAGTCGCCACCAATTTTTATGGGAAATTGGAACCGTTCGAGTACCTCGTGTCATGTCAAGACACAAAGTAGTGACATGAACACTAAGCAATCGTTACCCTTAGCATTCTATGTCTAGAATGACTCTCGTGGATGCCAATGAACACGGGTGCTCACGGAGATCTGGAGTAAGGGGTGAGGGTACGTATTAGGAAGCTCTTTTGATCGAACACCTAATCCCGCCCGCCTTGATAGCGGCCTCTACTAATGATTAGGGAAGTTATTTATACTTGATATATCGTCGGCTATATGCATGCAATGCAACATCCATAGATTAATCCTAGCATATGAGAATTAACTAAGTCGGTTGACAATTAATTAGCAAACAATTGATGTCGAAGTTGGATTTAATATTCAATTACATGTGAAAACATACAAGCAATGAAAGAGATACAATAATTATAAATTACAATAACGAAAATTACAATAATTACATCGGATATGCGATTTATGTCGAAAACACCTTTAAAACGGATAATTTGATAAAAAGGAATAAAAGAATAAAACACGACAGATCAGAAGGTGATAATACGAATATTAGTTGATTAATACGTAAACTAATTAAACTATGTCAAGGCGTAAAAGGAGTTCGTGGACAGAATTCACTGAACAAAGCGCAAAAGTAACATCTGCGCCCTTTGGAAGAGGCGCGGCGATTCAGCTTTGCGTCTGTTTCAAGGGTGAGTTCTGGCCGGCGGAAGTTTAATCGCAAAACCGTTAATGTTAATTGGTAAATTAATGGATTGATTAAAATTATTTACTCGGATGAAAGTTATTAATGAATTATTTACATATGAATAAGGTCGTGAAAACAGTAAAACATGGATAATACGGAAACAAGACAGATTAATTATGTGAAGGGTCGATGCTAATGAACGATTAATTAAACTAACTAAACGAATTATTAACTAAACATGATGAATGACGACGGATTAATGAACAAACAGGTGAATGAACAGATGAAAACTATATCAATGACAAATTCCAGAAACTCAATATGAACAAATTGAATCCCTAAAACTCGAATTGAATTTAATGACGAAAAACCCGCAAATATTGATTATTAGGGATTTTAAGTCGGATTTATGACAATTAAAACATGTTAATGATGATGGTTAATATACATATGAATTATTAAACTATCATGAACGAAGAATTAACAGAAAACAAAACAAAAGAAATAAATTTGATACGAATTACAGAGGACGGAGGAAGAAGAAAAGAAGCAGGAACTGCGACAGCCTCACGAAGAGGCGCAGCAGTTACTGCGTCTTTTCTCGACGTCTGTCTACTGGAAATCCGCAAAAACAGAGTTTTAAAGCACGGTTTTAGAAATCGGTTTTAATGGTGTATTCGACATAAACCTTACAATTGTTATACGATAAATAAAATATAATAAATGAAAGAGAGATTAATACACCCTCAGACTTACATGTTGACGGAACGAGAAGAACTAAGAAGATCGATTAGTGATGCTCGACGCGAATGCAAGGAAAGAGTGCCCTCGAAAGAGGAAAACGATTTAACAAGTTGATTAATTAGATTGATTGAGTGTAGTGGTCAAATTGGTCGGTCATGCAACGGAGAGGCTGGTACCCGGAAGGATCCGAGCTTACGTGGTCGAATGTTCAAGCACGTAGGCGCCAATTAGTAAGAACGAAGTCTAGAATGCAAAGGGAGAAGAGAAGGGCGGACACTCGCGTGAGAAATATGAGGAACGAAGGCTCCTATTTATACTAATCACGTGAAGGAATAGGGTTTCGGAGACTCTTTGGAAGTGAATCTCGGAAAGATATAAAAAAGATACGTAAATCATGCAAAGAAGGGCCTGGGAAGAGGCGCAGCAGCCACTGCGTCTCTTGGAAGAGGCGCAGCACCTGCTGCGTCTATTCCCAGGAGGTTTCCTCCTGTTTAAGAAAGATTTCCGTGTTTAAGTTATGGTAGGACGGAATTAATTCGATTATCTTTAATATCTTATGTAAATATTACGGGATATTATTTGCCAAAAGATAAAATTTGAGAAATATGGAATAGAAATATCCGGAACATTCCGAACATTCGACTCGGGATTTAACGATTATCGAGAAAATGGAGACGGTTTTTGACCCGGACTCCGAATGTACTCTAATTACTGCCAAAACGACCGTATCGGCACGTAGATGACAACTAAGAGGTTGACATTAATATTTGAGCGATCACTTGACGATAATCTTACGAACTGTCACAAATCGTTCCGCGAATCAAACATGCGGCCCAATCATCACCGGGTGGTTTGCGAGGGGTGCAGAAACGAGGTGTCTACAGAGCCCCCACTTTGACCGAGGCTTGGACAAGGCGAAAGTCAAAGTATAGCCATCAGGTCAATCGAAGATTACAACCTGACGACTATGGCGACGCGAGGCGGCTCAAGGGGTCTGAGCCAAGGACCTATCGTCGGGAACATTTTAGAGTCTGTCGACTATCGGGGAGGGTCGTTTAAAGTCCATTAGACTACGTAAGGAGGCTCGCCAGCCATAAGAAGAGACCATACCTGAGACTTCTTCTCGAGATGCTTTCGGAGGTTGCGTAGGAGCTAAGGTTCGAGCTTGGGAGCTAAGGGTAAGACCTAAAAGTTATATAAGGATTGGTGCTAGGGCGTGGGACCCTAAAGGAAAGCATTGACGGGAAGGAGGCCAAATATGAGTTTCGACCTAAGGGTAACTAAGTTTTGGGTGTAGGAACTTCTGGAGAACGACACCTTGTCGAACTCCGCGGGGAAACAAGAAACATTGAAAGCAGCAGGACGTCGGTAGAAACTGCTGGGGGGAATCCGCTTGCGTCGGTCTCAAACGAACTCAGGCAAGAAAACTTGAGATTGAGGTTGAATTTGCTTGCGTTGGTCTCAAGCGAACTCTTGTTGGGGAACATACCGACGACTAGGAACATCTTGATCGTCGGGGAAGAAGTCTTGAGTGAGCAGTACTGCAAAATACTACTGCGCTGGGCGAAACAAACTGAGCAATATTGCAAAATACTGCTGCAAGGGATTTGGACGATACTGCAAAATACTGTCGCGCTGGATAAAACGCGGGCCGGAACGAAAGAGAATCGTCGAAACGGACCAAAATGATAAAATGTCATCGAGGAAGAGGCGCACCAAAGATGGGCCCACAAATAACGAACTCACAACGGATTTTTGAAAATCCGCAAGGAGGGAAACAAGGGAAGAGGCGCAGCAAGAGCTGCGTCTCTTGGAAGAGGCGCAGCGCCTGCTGCGTCTTTTCCCCAATTTGGCAATTTCTGCGTAAAAACGCGAAATCAGAAGGGATTTATTTCATTATTTCGAAACTCAAATCCTTCAATTTTCTCTCTCAAATCTTCACCAATTCCGTCAAGGTTGGATTCAAAAGCTTGCTTAAAATATGACTAATCGAGGTATGTGCCTTAATCTTGCATTAATCTCCCATATTTGTCGAATTTTAAGCCGCAAACATTAGGGTTTTTGACCCTTTTAATCGAAAATTTGGGGCTTTTCCCCCAAATGGATTTGTCTTGCCAAATTGATGCTAGAAATGGATAGTAGGCAATGTTAGGAACATAACCATGTATTTGCTTTGAATTTTCGTCGAGTTTTGAGCCCTTGAGCGAATTTTGAGACGGTTTCACAGCTAGATCGAAAATTGCTTCGAAAATGGCCTTAGGATTGCCCATTTGTGATGAAATTTGATATTTGGGACCCTTGGATGATGGGTAATCTTCCTGTCATTTCGAAATTTTGGTTGGTGACAACTTTTTCAGGACACTCTTCTAGGGCATAACCGCCATTATAGCGAAATGCTGCCGAATTTTCGACTTGAGCCCGGAACTAGGCTTTGACTTTGACTTGACTTGACCCAATTTGTCACATGAGTGATTGAATTGGTGGGAATATGGCCAAGGATGGCCAGAAGTGGGGAATTCCCGGGCCTTGAGGGCTCGAAAATTTCTTAACAAAGGCTTGTCGTCATATGATGCGGCCTGGATTTGCTTTAATATTGCAGGTGATGATGCTTCTACTTCTGGGAGGACTCCCATGGATGTAGACGCCAGTGCGGTTGAGGAGGCTTTGGAGCAGGCTTTCACCGATGCGGTGATGGCTGCTGCAGACGAGGTTCCCGAGGAGGAGGCTGCTGATGAGGAGGAGATTCCGAGACGGGCCCACCTCGGACGAGGGGTCGTCACCGAGAGGAGCTCTGCGTGGGCTGAGACCTGGGAGAGTAGGCACCTTGTGTGGGCTGCAGAGGGTCACTTGTCCTACAGGACGGCGAAGAGCTTGGTAAATAGGAATTCCCTAACTCATTACCTATCCTTTTCTGCTTTTTGTTCAAATTTCCTTTCAAATTTACTTCAAAACTAAAGATAGCTTTATTTCGAATCATAATAGGAGGCTGGGAACATCCGGTCGTTCTCGGGATACACGACGGCGATGGAGCACTACGAGCGGCTGTCGGAGGAGGAGAGGGCCATGATCGAGCGTGGAGCGTTCGGTCCTCTGGTTCAGGTCTGGAGGGATATCGTGAAGAGGAAGTTGCGGGCCAACCTTAGCCTGGTCCGCGCTTTCTTGGATCGATTTTGGGATACGACTTCCACGTTTCACCTGCCTTTTGGTGAGGTGGGAGTCACCTTGGAGGACTACGGCATGATTTCCGTCCGTGTGGGTCCGAGGAGATGGTGTGGCGGAGACGGCATGAGGGCGGATTCGGCCGAGGCGAGGAGGTTGATCGGCCGGAACCTGTCGCCGAAGGTGTTGTTGCGGTCGGGTTTGGTACCCGCACCTACGTTCGAGATTACTTTGCGGGGAAGACCCGGCAGATCGGTGGTGATCGATGGGAGGAGACGGCTCCCCCTCCTTGTCTGGTGAGGGCGGAGAGGGCTCGTCGTGGCTTTGGTGGTTCTTGTCTTCGATTTACCTCGGAGACAAGGGTGAGGAGTTGTCGACGAAGCTTCTTCCCTTTCTTTCGACCGAGCTCCCTAGGGCGTTGGGACCGGGTCATCTTGGTTTTGCGGTCCTCATCCGCTTTATGAGGGCCATGGTTCGTCCGGAGTTGATGGAGAAGGGGACTTCTCCTGGTGCCGTCGGACCTGGGCTACTGTTGGAGGTATGAACCTTTCTTTTAATGGCAAATTCTTTCTTTATCGACGACCGACAGATCGTCATTGATTTTTATGCTTTGCAGGCATGGGTGTACTCCTACTTTCCGGGCCTCGCGCCCAAGAGGACGGAGCCGCTGGAGAGGGCCTACCCCGTGGTGAGGGATTGGGTGATGTGCCGGACGAAGAGCAAGCGCTCTTCTCACAATGTCTACCGGCGGGATGTGAACGCGCTTCAGCTGAGCAGCGTGAGTATCCTATTTGTATGCACTTATTCTTCTCATACTTTGTTTTAAATTGATCATAGGAATGACCTTCGCCTTTATATTGTCGCAGGTGGGTGCCGGACTTGGGCGGAGTACGCCTGAGCGCCTCCTTTGTCGCCGAGGTCCTTCGACCTAGGAGCTCGAGTCGGCATTTCTTTGTTGTGGACGTCGATGGGTCTGTGTGGTATCCGGGCGAGCGGTTAGCTCGTCGGTGCTTTCGGGCGCGTTGACGGTTCCCATCGATCCTTCTAGGACGATGTTTAGGGAGCCTTCTGAGGCCGAGAGGGAGGCGGACTGGCCGGGTGCCGTGGCGACGACCTTCTTCTCCCTGACGAGGATTACTCGGCGTTCCTTTATGGGAGGTTGGCGTATTGGCCGGTAGTGGTGAGTATCTTTTGTTTCTTGTTGGATTTTGATTTTCGAGAATCGCGACGAAAGATCATCGATTAACGAGAGCCATTTGCCTTTGCAGGAGGTTGAGGCGGCGGGCATCGAGCCCCCAGAGTATCCCGAGACCCTCGAGTATACTGACGCTACTGGGAGGACGACGATCTCCGAGCTGCGTGACTTTGACATGGCTGTGACGGATGCTGGCCTAGATGACTGGCAGCATCTGATTCGGAGGGTGAGTTCTTGTTCTGCATAGTTTTCGTGTAAGAACACATTTGGTTGAACTTGTTCAGTTTACTGAGAACTCTTTTGAAACGCAGGTCGCGCCATCTCGGTTTGTGGCACTATGGAGGGTGGCCAAACGGCTACGAGCTACGGCCATCGAGGCACTCGTCGGCGGTCGAGGTCGTCAGGTATGAACCTCATTTGTTTTTCCTTGATCTTTGGTTTTTCAGTTTTGTTTGAATTGATTGACATGAGCCAATTTCTTGTTGTCCACAGGCCGATCGTGAGTGGAGCGAGAGTTGACCCGATCTCGGGAGGAGACGGCTCGTTTGTCGAGGGAGCTCGAGTTTCGGGATGCCGAGATTGCCGCTCTTACGGCGAGGGTTGCCGAGTGGAGGGTGCCTGCAGAGTCTGCGTGGTTTTGTAGACTTGATTTTGAACATTTTTGGATTTGTTTGGGGGCGCAAGCCCCCAGTTTACTTGGATTTGGATTTGTTTGGGGCGAAGCCCCCAGTTGCACATTTGGACTTGTTTGGGGCGAAGCCCCCAGTTTGCTTGTACATTTGCTTTTTTTGTTGTATATACGACGGCCTGAGTGCCTCTTGCTGCTGGGTTGTTTGTACCTGCAGGTTAGCTTTTGAACAGGTTTGGTAGACAACGGTTTACACCGTCATGCTGCCGAAATTTACATAGAAAATCACGTAACACATACATTTTTATATACACATAAGGCCTTTAATTAGTGCAAAATGAGACTCGAAAGGACGTGAAAATGCAAAAATTTTGTCGGAAATGACCGGACGGTAGGGAGGGTTACCCCCGAAAAAAAAGAAAAAGAGAAATCTATAAGTTAGAAAATGAAGAAAATAGAAATTAAGAAAATGAAATGACTAAGTAAATTTTGAAATAAAAAGAATTAAAATGAAAACTAAATATAAAAGTGTGAGAAAAATGGCGGAAAATGTCGATGTCGCCTCGAAATGCGCGTTCACGGATCAAGGAAACCTGAAGCATGGCAAATTTCTCGGATTTACCAAAATAAAATCCCGTAGGAATAGGAAATTATTCGTTTATAGAATTAGGAAAGATCCAAACGCGGAAATCACAGAAGTGATGCTGGGGAAGAGGCGCAGCATGAGCTGCGTCCCTTTGAAGAGGCAAAGCAGTGCCGCGCCTGTTCCCAAGCAGTGTCGGTTCTGACGGATTTTTGGAAACAGCAATTAGTATAAATAGAAGCGTCGACGAAGCTTTAAATCATATAATTCTTCCGTCTCTTCTTCGTCGATTCACACATAAAACTCCCAATAAATTTTCAAGAGAAAATTATCATCATGAATACCTTAGAGATTCGCTTGAAGGAATGGACTAACGAGTTTTCGAACATTGAGAAACATGACATGGGTGCTTATAACCTTGGTTCTTTGTTGAGTTTGAAACTCATTAAGGTTGTAAAACCGTTCTTGGATGCTTGCCTTGATTATTGGGACCCAAATTATCACGTTTTTGCGTTCCCAGGAGGTGATATTTGTCCTTTTAGGAGGAAATTGTTGCTATTGGCGGGTGGGACCCCGAACATTTACCTGCCATCCCTTCTACTGCTCAAGGGTATAAGAGCAAGTTTAGAGATTTGCTTGGACTTACTAGACTTGAGGTAGATCGTCTCGTTACTCCGAAGGGCGTGAGGATGCTAGATTTTATAGACCGATTCATCAACAGGGCCGACCCTACTGTCTCTTATGTTGCTAGGAGGAGAGCATTTGGCTTTTGTTTGCTTCATGTGTATGTCTTTCAGGGACATGTTGATGAAGATTTGAGAGGTGATCCCCGTCTATTGGGTCTTATTGAGCAAATGGAGCCGCGCAGAGCCCGACTTGTCTATGCTTAGGGAGATTATCTTGGGTTTGGACAATAGGAAATCCAACCGCGATCTTCCCTTTTTGGGGAGTCCCGTTATCCTACAGGTAAAAGACACCCTTCTTTTTTTTTTTTTTTCGTTTTTTTTTTTTTTTTTTTTTTTTTTTTTTTTTTTTTTTTTTTTTTTTTTTTTTTTCTTTTTGTCTTTTTTTCTTTTTGTTTTTTTTTTTGTCTTTTTTGTTGGGTGTCTAATACCTGTTTTTTGGTAGGTTTGGCTTATGGAACGACTCCGATTGCTCGAGCCCCCAGTTCATGCACTTTCCTATCATTCCCGTATGATTTCGATGAGGACACGGCTGTACATGGTGGACTTCACCCGGGTCTGCGATTATTGGAAGAACAAGCTGAAGAATGATGATGGCCCGCCGATCGGGTGGGTCGTTCCGTGGTGGCACCTCAAGTCATCCTTTGGAGTGTCTTCTTTGGATCCTACTAGGTCCGTGCGCATTCCTGGATTGGAGTTTATGGTATGCATCTTTCCTGAGAGATTGATGAGGCAAGTCGGGTTGAAGCAGATGATCCCTAGGCTTGACACCGTTCCGCAGACTGCTATGGCGCTTACTACAGAGAGCCGAAGAGAGTGGGCTATGAAGTGGGCCCAAAGAAACATGTGGTTCTTGAACTTCTCCTCCAATGCCTTGTAGGTGTCGGATTCTTATCTGAGGTGGAGGAAGGCCGCAACTTCGGAAGAGCGCGAAAGACTGAGGAAGCGCGAGCCCGTTGACTACAAGGTGCGCGAGGGAGAGAAAGAGAAGGAGAAGCATTTGACTGAAGGAGAAGAAGAAGCCGGGTTCCAAGTCATTCATCCTTCGAAGAAATCGAAGACTACTCCTGTCGCAGAGATGGTGGTTGGCAAGAATGGAAGAGTCAGGCCTCGAGAAAGACCGTTGGTGATTAGGTCTGAAGTGGTGCAAGAGCGCCCGGCTCGAGGTCGTGACAAGAAATATGACAAGAACGACAAGGGCAAGGGAAAGATGGAGGAATAGCCCAAGTCTTATTATTACTATTAGATTTATTATTATTATTGTTGTAATAAGAAAGGAGGGATTTTTAGAATCCTAGCCTAGTTTATTATTTGCCGTATTATTATTATTAGAAATTGAATGGAATAAAAAAAGGTTAAGTGGTTATGAAACCGTTGTGATTTTCTTTAATTATTCTTGTCGAATTTCAAATGCAATGCAAATGTCCTTCTATTTACATTTTAAATATAATGGTGGTGGGTTGAATCCCGTGAAGGATTGCCTACGTATTCACTTAAAAAAAGCGAAATCAAACCCTTGCGCGTAGTTCGAGTAAATGTAAAAGAATAATTGTTCGAAGCAAGAGCTTGTAATGAACATAGAAAATAAGCATGAGCTTTTGCTTACTCTGGAGGTGCGAAATTAGTTTGTTTGATGATATGAGGATGACAAGTTTGCCAAGATGCAAGAGCATAGTGACATTCAGATGGGCCAGGGGCCGTTTATTTAGTGCCACAAGAGCGACACGTGGGTTTACGCGAGGCGCGTTTTTGTTCCTGTTCAAGGCATAGTATCGTTTCAGTTGGTCGAGATTTGTGGGGTTTGAGAACTCATTCCCGTCTAGGTCTGTGATTCTAACCGCACCCCCTGGGAGTATTGATTTGACTAGATATGGTCCGGCCCAGTTAGGTTTGAATTTTCCCCTTGGGTCGACGGGTAAAGAGCTCGACCGATTTGAGAACTAAATCTCCTTCTTTGATGTTTCTTGGCCTAACCCTTTTGTTGAAAGCTCGTTTGATACGTGCTTGATATGTTTGGACATTATGTAAGGCACGAAGCCTACGTTCATCCAGGAGGATGAGTTCTTCGTATCTATCTTTCTTCCAATCGGCCTCCGGGATCTGACTCTCTAGTAGGATGCGTAAGGATGGTATTTCTAGCTCGACTGGTTGTACGGCTTCCATGCCGTAAGTCAAATAGAAAGGAGTAGCCCCAGTGGGCGTCCTGACGGATGTTCGATACCCCCACAAAGCGAAGGGTTTTTTGCTTGGCCAATCTCTATAATTGTCAGTCATTTTCTTGAGGATTGTGACGACATTCTTGTTAGCCGCTTCTACCGCGCCGTTAGTCTGTGGTCTATAGGGCGATGAGTGATGATGCTTGATCTAGTACTTGGCTAGCAATTGTTCGGTTTCGGCTTGGAAGTGGGATCCATTATCGCTAATGATCTCATGTGGGCAACCATATCGGCAGATGATGTTATTTTGTATGAATTTGGCTACATTTTTGGCCGTAAGAGCGGTGTAGGAAGCCGCTTCTACCCATTTGGTGAAGTAGTCAATTGCTACTAGGATGAAACAGTGACCTCCTGTTCCGGCTGGGGTTATTTTCCCAATTATGTCAATTCCCCATGCGGAGAATGGCCAAGGAGATGTCATCGTATAGAGCAACGTAGGAGGGACATATTGTACATTCCCGAAGATTTGGCAATTGTGGCAATGTCTCACATATTCGATGCAATCGGATTCCATTGTGGTCCAATAGTACCCTAGACGTGTGATTTTCTTTGCCATCATAGGTCCACTCATATGAGGACCGCATTCTCCGTCGTGGACTTCTTCTATCACCTTTCGTGCCTGTGAATGATCAAGGCAACGTAGGACTACACCAAGAGGTGTTCTTTTGTATAATTCTCCTTGCATGAGGACGTATTGTGAAGACAATAGGCGTATAGCTCGTTGTCCCCTCTTGTCCATATCTGGTTGGTAGGTACCATTAAGCTTGAAGTTCAGGATTGCTTGGAACCAGGGTTCCTGTGCGATTTCTTCTTCATCGGTAATTTGATGGACATAAGCCGGCTCCGACCGTCGTTCGATACACAAAGGCATTTCCATCATGTAATCCGGCATGTTTATCAAAGATGCAAGTTTCGCAAGAGCGTCTGCAAATTGATTTTCTTCTCGAGGTAGGTGTAAGTAGGTTACGTGATCAAAAAATTGAGCGACTTGGTCAATCCTAGCCTGATAGGGTGCTAGGCTTTCACTTCGGATTTTCCAGGATCCCGTAACTTGGTTGATGATTAGTGACGAATCTCCATGCACTCGGAGGTTTTTGATGCCTAAGCTTACTGCCGCTTGTAGTCCAATTAGACAAGCCTCATACTCTGCGGCGTTGTTTGTCACCTCGAAGTCGAGTTTGACAAAGAATCGGTGTATGCTCACCTTCAGGAGAAATGAGCAACACTCCTATCCCAAATCCTCTTAGGTTTGATGCTCCATCAAAGTATAGGTCCCAGGAGTCTACATCTGTTTGAAGTATATCCTCGTCGGGAAATGACCAAGTATCTATGGCTTGTGCGTCGTTGATGGGATTTTCTGCGAAGAATTCGGCGACGGCGCGACCCTTTATTACTTTTAGTGGCACGTATTTGAGGTCAAATTCCGAGAGCATCATGGTCCATCTTGCCAGGCGTCCGTTGAGGACAGGTTTCTCGAAGAGGTATTTGACTGGATCCATTGTGGAGAATATCTTGATGGAGTAGCTAAGCATGTAGTGACGTAGCTTCTTTGTTGCCCACACAAGAGCGAGGCATGTATTTTCGAGTTGTGAGTATTTGCACTCGTATTCCAAGAACTTCTTACTTAGATAGTAAATAGCTCTTTCTTCACTTCCTACGGTTTGAGCTAGCATGGCACCCATGGCGGTTTTGTTTCGTGAGATACAAACCAAGAGGTTGATCTTGTTGTGGTGGCATGAGCACTGGTGGTTTAGCCAATATCTCCTTGATTCGGTCGAACGCCTTTTGACAATCATCATCCCACATGGTGTGGTCTGTTTTCTTGAGTTTCTTGAAGATAGGCTCGCAAATCATCGTAAGTTTCGATATGAATCGACTTATGTATTGGACTTTTCCCAGGAATCCTCTGACTTCTTTTTCTGTTTGAGGTTGTGGCATTTCAATCAGAGCTTTGATTTTGGAAGGATCTATTTCTATACCTCGTTGGTGATAGTAGGAAATTTGTCGTCTACTTCCTATACCAAAACAATTTATAAAACCCGAAAAAGGCGTAGTATTTAGTCGGGGTCGAACTCAAGGACAGCGGGGGTTGCTACAAAGTTCAATTATGAGTCAAGTTTAATCAAATTTAAGAGTAAAGGTTTTGGTTATAATCACTAGAGCAAAAGACAAACAAGATGATGATAATGAATACGGTTAATTAAAAGCTAGGGCTTTCGGGGTCATCAATATGGTCTAGGGGCAAACATGAAGATCAAAAAGGGTCAATGGTGAGAGATTAACCTAAGATGAAGAACCAATGTCTTGGGTATCTTAAGGGTGGCTACTAATTTTCATTAAGTATCCCTCCTCTCCTAACATACATCAAGACTCCCAAAAACTTTCATTTCAAAGGAGAATTAAGCAATAAATGAAGAAAGGCCAAAGCTTTCACTTGAGCAAATCAACAAACACCTTGAGTGCATTGAATAGGAAAGTTAAACAATTTCACCAAAGACAAAAATATTCAAAGAATCATGCCCACAAATCCCATAAAGAATCACCCTAAACCCTAGAAGGGATCTACTCACTCATGTTAAGGGAAATTATGCTAAATAGAGAAGAAAAGCAAACAACACAAGGAGAAGACATAATGAAGGTTGTAACAAAATCAAAAGACAAGGAAAATGTAAACAAATGATAAACAAGTAAAAGGAAGGAGAGAAATTATACCAACAAAAGGGAAGATGGAAGCTTGATTGATTAATAAGAAGGAAAACCCTTCAAAATCCCCAATACAAACTTCAACAAACAAGTGTAAACAATTGACTATTACTAGAACTAACTAATTCTTGCTAAATATTAATAATAATTATTGAAAGATTAGAACTTGATTAAGGAGATATTACAATAAATATGGAATGTTTTCAGATCTAGGGTTGTGTGTACAAGGGTTTAAGGAGAGGGGTATATATAGGTTACACCAGGATTAGGACCGAAATTGGAAATGGGCTTTGAAACACGTATATGCACTCCGTAGGTCGGTCAACCGCGCCGGTCGTTTGCTGGCCGGCTGGGAGTTTCCTGGATTTTAAATTGAAGTTTTGAAGTCATCAGGTGTGCACGGCCGGTCAACCGGCCGCCGGTCCCTGACCGGCTGGGGCACCCTTGACTTTGAAGCTTGACTTCTGGCCTTGGAGGAACTCCCAGCCGGCTAGCCGGCTGCCGGTCATTTGACCGGCTGGGAGGTTCCTGTAAGTTTCTTCCAATTTCTTTGTTTCTTCAGCCAATGCGTCTTCCCAGCCGGCTAGCCGGCCGCCGGGCCACCGGCTGGGAACACTCCTTCCTTGTTTCCTACTTCATTTCTTGTATACGGGTGCTCCCAGCCGGCTGGCCGGCTGCCGGCCTACCGGCTGAGAGTACTCCTCAGCATCATTTCCTTCATCTTTTGTGCGTGGCTTAGCATTCCCGTCTTTTTAGCCTCACTTTGCCCGATCCCGCCTCAGTTTCTGCAAGGGGGCTACAATGTCATAGTAAAAGGGAATCGGGACAAGAAACAAGAGGAAAGGGGGTGCTAAACCGCCTCAAATGGAGTTGAATAAGCAAGAAAATAGGGGGAAAAAGGGTGCAAAATGGTCCTATATCAACCTCCCCACACTTGAACCTTACTCGTCCCCGAGTAAGTCCCAAAACCAATGTACACAGCATTATTATGATAGATATGGAGAGTAGATGCACAATGTAAGCATCACTCAACTAAACTACTACTACTTAAGCCGATCGAGTATTAGCGCACTCAACGCCCCTTCAACTCACAATTTGACACCCATGAGGGGAGAGTGCCCTATTGTAAGGCAAGTTGGGTCTTGCTACAAAACTTTTGACACATTCATCATGAAAGCACATAATCAACAAATAGAATGCATCTAACAAAATGATCCACTTTCCTCATCTAAGTGGTCGGATTTTTCAAATAACAAAACATGGTCTTGGTCGGGAGTACCGTCTCAGAAACGCCAATTGAGGTGCCAACCCCCTAAATGTGACAAAAGCAACCCTTGTGTGACCAATGCTCAAGAAACAAATTCAAGAGCGGGGAAAGGGAAGAGAGGCGAGTCCGCCGAGAATTACAAAACCGACACAAGATTCAACCAAAGGACCCATGACTACGGAGACCAAGGCAACGACATCCTCACGGTTTTCACTCGTCACTCAATTAAAGAACAGGGTGATTTTTGTGACAAAAAGCAACCAAAATCACTCAACTAACTCGACTAGCGAAAACGTGCCCGCAATCTAATGTGTAAAACCGTCCTATGTCCAATGAAATGCAGACAATGGGAAAAATGCACAAAACATGAAGCAAGGGTTTCAACGGGGCTAAGGAGAAGGCCGAAACGGGATTGGTGCAAGCACCATTTGGACATGTGGGGCTCAAATCAAGAATCGTCGACACATCACATCCCATTTCTTATTGCAACACATGAGACACGTCTATGCCCTAACATAGCAATGATGACCAAAACTATGCAAAAATTGCATAAACCCAACTCAAGTAGGAAAAATTTGATAAAACTCCTTTTATTTCAACAAATGGTAACGTCTACACCATAAAAACGACTCGGTTTCCCAAGCCGTGCAAAAAAAAATGTGTAAACCCGACTCATCTTTGGAAAAACATCAATTTGCCCCTTTTTATTTAGCAACGGCTTTTTCTACCCCATTAAATGATGAGTAGGGGTGTTGCTTTGCCTTTTTCTTTTCTTTATAACATATATACAACATGACTTACTATTTTTCATTTTTTCACGACATTTTCTCTTTTCTATTTTGCTTTTTCATTACAATTTACCTCTTATTTTATATACAACACCAAATGTGGACAAAATTTTCGACCCAATGGACATGTACTTCGTCCATCACCAAATTCCGACTCCACCACCTAGACACTTCTACAAATCACGACCCATTCTTGATTAAGGAGGGGTGTTTTTGGGATGTAGCTCTTTTAGTGGGTATGCCAAAAGGAATAGGCTAAGGCTCAGAGGGATGAATCAAAAAGGAAATCAATGCAAGGGAGAAAACATGGCTATTTGGCTATTGTGAGGTTCATACAAGCTGATTTTTGCTTCATATTATGTGCACAAAAATGTAATGCAATTTCATGGTCTAAGGACGATGCGACACACTTATGCGTAGTGATGTGACACGCCTCGCGAGGAGGCCTACTCTCAAACCTAGATGAGGGCGGGGTATGAATGTACCCACCCTAGGAGGCTCTACCCTTACCTTTGAGTAGTTTAGGTCGAGCCAAAGGTCTAGTCTACGGCCCAAGGTGTCACAAGATCGGTCTAGACTCATTGGTCAAGCTCCCCCTTCCTCGGCTAACTAAGAGGCCACGGGTGCGAGTCACGAGGAGGGGGAAGGCACAATTGGGCACATTAGTTCATCATGGGGGTACTTGGTTCCCTTCCTTTGACCATGTTCTACCTTAAAAACTTATTTACAAACTCAATGCAAAAGAAAGAAATGCAACAAGTATTTACATGTGAACAAATGCATGCGAAAATTTAAACAAACACGAAATGAAACATGCAACAAAATGGCTAAACCTAGCAGCACATCAACACCAAAATTCCAAACGGTCTCCCAAGGAGACACCCAAAGCATCAAAACTCCCATTCTCCTTCAAAATATCCAAGATACCAAAAAGAAAGAATAGTAAAAAGGAGCAAGAGATAGGAAGGATTATACCAAGCGGTCTTCAAGCTCCTTTTGCCTCAAGTGGTCAATGTGCCATGCCAAAGGTTAGACAAAACATATATATACAATGCAAAATAATTTTTTGAATTTTTCAGAAATTTTTCAATTTTTAGGCATTTTTTCTAATTGATAAACATTTACAAATATAAATAAATATGCACAAGAGTGATATTTCCCTCCCCACACTTGAGATGTACATTGTCCTCAATGGACAAAAGCATAGGGAGTGAATAAGAAAAAGAAAGGAACATATTTTTTTGATTTTTGATTTTTCAAAGGGAAAATAACATATTTTTGTGATTTTTGGTTTTGAAAAATTAAAAAGACATATTTTTGGGTTTTTGATATGAGAACTCCCTCCCCACACTTATTTATTTACATTACTTCCAAATGGAAATAAATGGGTGGAGGGAGTATAAATTAAAAGACATATTTTTGTTGTTTTTTTTTTTTTTTTTTTTTTTTTTTTTTTTTTTTAGGCCCTCCCCACATTTATTTATAGACATGGGAGGGCATATTAGTGAAATAAAGTAACATGTTTTTGGTTTTTTTTTTGGTCATTTTTCAATTTTTAGTTGGTTTTTATTTTGAAAATGCAATGCATGCTCTATTCTACATGCAAAATGGAAATGACAATGCGAATTATGCTAAGTGAATGCATTACTAAATGTGACAATATATTACAAAATTGAAATCTAATGCAATCCTATATGATGCAACTAAATGAATTATCAACTAAATGCATGCGAAGAATTTAAACATGAATGAGAAATTTGGATAAAAGGGAGAAATCATACTTGTCATTTGGAAGAAGAAGTAGAGCCCTCATTACTAGGCTCTACTCAAAGTCATCATCACCATCACCGTCTCCATCTTCATCTCCATCACCATCACCTTGAACTCCCCCGAACTCGGAGTCACGGATGAAATCGTCCGTGTTCAAGTGGACATCCGAGCTAAAATCCTCCATGGCTTGGCTCATACCAACAAACATCTCCGGGTGCCCTCCGGCACCACTAGACCCGCCCTCTTGGAAGATTGAAGGGGCACCCCCGAACCACCTCGCGTCATGTCCCTCCCCTTGGGTGGTAGGCGGGGTGGGAAAGACCGGGGCACTAAAATAGTCGGGCCGCAAGTTAATATCGCCGTACTTGAAGGTCCCATCTTCCGGATGTCCACCATCCGGGAATAAATAGTAGGAGGGGTGAAGGCCGGAGGGGTGTTTGTATTGGTTCCTCATACAATCATCATAGACCGGGAATTGACCAAGAGAATGGTCATAGTAAATCCGGTCAAGTCTTTGTTGAAGGCCATGCCGCTCATTTGCGGCGTTTGTCATATTAATCTTCATCTCCGCCATGAAGGAAATGAGGTCGGCATGGAGAGGAGGCGATTGTTGTTGGTGTTGACTGGAGGACCCCTCTCCTTGTTGCAAGGGGCCGGGGACAAAAGGAGAAGTCGGTGTGGCATACCGCAAGGTAGACCTTGCGGGAATGATGGGTCGGCCACGAGCATACCGAAGGTTAGGGTTAATTTGTTGGGGGATGGAGGGATCATCAAGATCTTCAATCTCAAGCAAGTAATATTCTTGATTAGGCACTACTTTCATTTTGTCGGGGTTGGTAAGAGGGATTGAATTCCGATCAACTCCATCAACCCGAATTTGCCAATAGTCTAGGCCATCATTCGGGTTGGTCTTCAACCAACCGAGGTTGTGGTGGATATAATTTTTGAACAACATTGTATCACCAATCATAGAACGCAAGCCACCCAAGTTGACCCTCCGATTGAGCCTCTTCAACAAATGGGTGATGAGTCCACCCACGACAACGGCCGTATTAGAGGCCGGCGAATTGCTAAGCCATTGTAAAGTAAGGGCCAAATGGTGGGCAATGTCAATTTTGAAAGTAGTTGGGTTGGAACGAAGGTAAGAGCCGAGAATTTCCAATTCCTCCGTTCTGAAATTATGATTTTCCTCTCGGCCAAAGATGGTCCAACCCATGTACCTATGCCAAACCCGGATAGCCGCATTGTGGACAGTGTTGGCGGCTCTCTTGACCCCCTTAACATCATCTAAACCCGTAATAGCCTTCCATAAGGCCCCATGGTCAAATGTCTCGGGTGCCTTGTGAGGAGGGCTAGTGTCAAGCCCAAAATGGGATGCGAAGGTCGGAAGGGTCAAGGAGTAGTCCTTGTTCATCAATCTAAAGTGCAAAAAGGCTACCTTTTGGGTTTGGCGATGCTTGTCAAGACGGAGGGAGCTCAAAAACTCCCAAGTAAGACGGACATAGGTCCGCTCATGAATTCCATACATCATTTTCATTCCCACCCCATCAAATAAGTCAAGAGTAACTTGATCTAATCCTAGTTCCCGCATGGATTGTCGATCAATAAATCGGGTAGGGACAATAGGGCGTTTCTTGAACAAGACAAACTTACCTTTCATTGTGATTGAGGTGAATTGGATATCCGGGAAGTCGGGGTCGGAGCTCATGTCGGTCGCCGCCGCCGCTACCGCCTCCGCTTGCTGAAGGGCCAAGTCTCCTCTCCTCACTCTTTTCTTTGGGGCCATGTTTGGGATTTTGATGGTGGGTGAAAGGTTGGGAAGGAGGTTGGGGTGGTTGTAGGTGGTTGAGGTGGTGGTAGGTGGTGGTGGGAGAGGTTGTTGATGGGAATGAGGGAGGGGGAGTTAGGGTTAGGGTGAGAGAGGAGAGAAGAAGGTGTCGAAAATAAGGAAGGGATTTGGGTGAAATTGGTGTTAAAACACGATCAGAGTACTCCCACCGGTCAGAGACCGCCACGGCCATCCCTACTGGGAGTTCGTGTAATTTTAAGATTTTTCAAAAAGTATCAGAAGACTCCCAGCCGGTCAGAAGACCGGCCGCCGGTCACCCGGCTGGGAGTTCACCCAATCTCCATTTTCTTCATAAATGCATTCCCAGCCGGTGAGCCGGCTGCCGGCCTGCCGGCTGGGACTTCCTTCTTAAGACAACTTTGTTCAAAATCCCTTATAAGCGTACCCCCAGCCGGTGGACCGGCTGCCGGCCTGCCGGCTGGGACTTCCCTTCAATCCAATTTGCTACATTTCCAATTGTATACGCACTCCCAGCCGGTGGACCGGCTGCCGGCCAGCCGGCTGGGACTACCCTTCCTTGTGTTTTCTTCAAAATTCCAACAAATTTACAGGAACTTCCCAGCCGGTCAGAAGACCGGCCGCCGGTCACCCGGCTGGGACTTCCTTCAATCATGATTTCTTCAATAAACCCCTTATTCCAATTCCCATCATTTATTGGCCTCGTTTTCCGTGTTTTCGACTTTCAAACCCGACTCGGGACGTCGGATAAAGGCCAATAAATGGTCAAACGCTTGTTCATCAAACAAAAACCCCAAATCTTCAACAATCATGACCGACAACAATCAAATTGACAAGTAGTATCCATCCAAAATTCCTCAAATTTTACCTAAATGCATGATATTTACAAATGGTGGTTCTTGTGGAACTCCACCAAACCAATTCATTTTCAAGAGTTTTAACTTTCCCTTATCTCGGGGAGGGGTTCCCCGAGATAAAGTACTTCAATTGGACCTTTGTTATCGCCGTCGTAGTAACGCTTTACTCTTTGACCATTCACCCGAAAGGTACCTCCCTCCTCGCTCCAAAGCTCAAAGGCGCCATAGGGGAATACCTTCATCACTTTGAAGGGTCCGGACCACCTTGACTTGAGCTTACCCGGGAACACCTTTATCTTGGAATTGAAGAGGAGAACGAGGTCTCCAACACTTACCTCTTTTTTCATGATCTTGGCATCGTGCCATTTCTTCATTTGATCTTTGTAGATTTTGGAGCTCTCATAAGCCTCCAATCTCAACTCTTCAAGCTCATTCATTTGGAGAAAGCGCACTTCTCCGACGGCATCAAAGTCAAAATTCATTTCTTTAAGAGCCCACCAAGCCTTGTGCTCCAACTCCACGGGCAAATGGCAAGCTTTTCCGTACACAAGCTTATACGGGGTGGTGCCAAGCGGTGTCTTGAAGGCGGTTCGCAATGCCCATAAGACATCCGGGAGCTTTTGAGACCAATCTTTCCGGCTCTTGTTGGTGACCTTTTCCAAAATAGCTTTAATTTGGCGGTTAGAAACCTCCACTTGCCCACTAGTTTGAGGGTGGTAGGCAAGTGCGGTTTTGTGCCGCACACCATGTGATTCAAGTAGAGCCTTGAAGGTACTCTTGCGGAAATGAGATCCACCATCACTTATAACTACCCTTGGCGTTCCGAATCTTGGAAAAATCGTGCCTTTAAAAAGCTTCATTACAACCTTGCTATCATTGGTGGGGGAGGCAACCGCTTCAATCCATTTGGATACATAGTCCACCGCAACCAAGATGTATTCATTTCCACAAGAGTTGGGAAAGGGTCCCATGAAGTCTATGCCCCAACAATCAAAAAGCTCAATCTCTAATATGTTAGTCAATGGCATCTCACTCCTCTTCCCTATGTTCCCGACTCTTTGGCAAGCATCACACGATTTAACCAAGTGGTGAATGTCTTTGAACATGGAGGGCCAATAAAACCCACCTTGGAGGATCTTGGCGATAGTTCTAGAAGTGGCCAAGTGTCCCCCGTAGGCGGAATTGTGAACCCGGTCAACAATTTCTAAGCCTTCCTCTCGGGACACGCATCTCCGGAACATACCATCCCCACACTTGCGAAACAAATGTGGGTCATTCCAAAAGTACCTTCTAGCATCATTTCTCAACTTCCTCCTTTCTCTTGGCTCCATTTCATCCGGCAAGAAACCGCTTACAATGTAATTTGCAAGATCCGCAAACCAAGGAGTTTTGGCGGTAACTTCCATGAGTCCATCATCCCGCAACCACTCATTTATGGGTCCACTCTTGTCTTCTATCCCATGGTCTTCAACGGTCAATCTAGATAAGTGGTCGGCTACAACATTTTCCGAACCGGCCTTATCTTTAATCTCTAAATCAAATTCTTGAAGAAGAAGGACCCATCTCAAGAGCCGGGGCTTTGCATCTTTCTTTACCATCAATTGTCTCAAGGCGGTGTGATTGGAGTAAACCACCACCTTAGACCCAACAAGGTATTGCCGAAATTTTTCCACGGCATGAACAATTGCCAACATTTCCTTTTCGGTAGTAGCATATCCACATTGAGTTTGATCAAGAGTCTTGCTTGTGTAATATATCACATGATGCTTCTTATCCACAACTTGCCCAAGAACCGCACCAACCGCGAAGTCCGAAGCATCACACATTATCTCAAAGGGAAGATTCCAATCCGGAGACCGGATTATCGGTGCCGTGACTAATGCTCTCTTCAACCTATTGAAAGCTTCAAGACAAGAATCATCAAACACAAAGGGGGAATCCTTGAGGAGTAATGAGGTTAGGGGCTTTGCTATTTTTGAAAAATCCTTGATAAAACGCCGATAAAACCCGGCATGGCCTAGAAAACTTCTCACTCCCTTGACATTGGAAGGGGGTGACAAGTTCTCTATGACCGCAACTTTGGCACCATCAACCTCAATACCCCTACTAGAGACAATGTGACCGAGTACAACCCCTTCCTCTACCATAAAATGGCATTTTTCCCAATTGAGGACGAGGTTGTGCTCCTCACATCTCTTCAACACACTAGTCAAGTTCTCTAGACCATGATCAAATGAGTCTCCATGGACACTAAAGTCGTCCATGAAGACTTCCATGCTTTTCTCTAGAAAGTCCGAAAAGATTGCCATCATGCACCTTTGAAAGGTACCGGGCGCATTACAAAGCCCGAATGGCATCCTACGGTAGGCGTAAACTCCTATTGGACAAGTGAAGGTCGTCTTCTCTTGGTCATCCGGGTGGATGGGAATTTGGAAAAACCCGGAATAACCGTCTAAGAAGCAATAGTAAGCATGCCCCGCGAGTCTCTCTAGCATTTGGTCAATGAAGGGAATTGGGAAGTGGTCTTTGAGGGTGGCGGCATTGAGCTTGCGGTAGTCAATACACATTCGCCACCCGGTCACGGGTCTAGTGGGTAGGGTGGTGCCATCCTCTTGTTCAACCATTTGTACCCCCCCCTTTTTAGGTACCACGTGGACCGGACTAACCCATTTGCTATCGGTTATTTGGTATATAATACCGGCCTCTAGGAGTTTCAACACTTCATTTTTCACCACCTCGGCCATCTTTGGGTTAATCCTCCTAAGACCGTCAACCTTGGGTTGACTCCCCTCTTCCAAAACTATTCTATGCATGCACAAACTCGGACTTAAACCTTTGATGTCATCAATGCTATACCCAAGTGCTCCTCTATGAGTTTTCAAGATTTCCAAAAGCTTCTTTTCTTGGGACTCACTCAGGTTAGCATTAACGATCACCGGATAGGCCTCTCCCTCACCAAGGAAAGCATATTTGAGTGAGGGAGGCAAGGGTTTGAGTTGTACCTTTGGAGGGAGAAAGCCCTCCACTTTCTTTAATAGCTCCTCATCAACTTCGTGATCCTCTTTCATTGCCTCATCATGCAAAGAGATTTGAAAAACCTCTTCCATCTCCGCCTCTTCACGGGCTACTTCATGCACTACTTCATCAATTACCTCGATTGTGCTCAACCTTTCTATACTTGGACCTTTCATCAAATTTGGCAAGTTAAATTCAATTTTGTTGCCCTCAATTTGGAAGGTTAGCCGCCCATTCTTCACATCAATGAGTACTCCTCCGGTAGCCAAAAATGGCCTACCTAGGATGATGGGAGTGTGGCTATCCTCCGGAATATCAAGGACAACAAAATCGGTGGGAATCAAAAACTTTCCAACCTTGACGGGCACGTCCTCAAGTACCCCCATAGGGCGCTTGACGGACCTATCCGCCAATTGGAGAGTCATGGTAGTGGGAGCCAAGTTTTGAATGCCAATCCTTTTTGCAACTTTCAAAGGAATAACACTAACACTTGCTCCCAAGTCACAAAGAGCTCTAGAGATGGGAACACCGCCAACTACACAAGGAATGGAGAAGCTTCCCGGGTCACCAAGTTTAGTGGGCAATTTGTTAAGGATATGAGCACTACATGCTTCTTCCATAGCCACTATTTCTTGGTCACCCAAGACTCTTTTCCTTGTCAAAATGTCTTTTAAAAATTTTGAGTAGGTTGGCATGTTCATTATCACCTCCGTAAAGGGTAGGGTAACCTCAAGTTTCTCAAGCATATCACAAAATTTGGCATACTTGAGGTTTTCCCTACTCTTTATGGCTCTTGAAGGGTAAGGAATTTTAGAAACAAGTTGAGAATTGGAAGATACCTTTGGAGGAGCCGAACTTTTTGTTACCTTTTTAGAGTGTTGCAAAGGTATTTCTTCAATAGCTTCCTCCTCATAAGGGAGGTCTTCCACATATCCATCAACATCCTTGTCCACTTGAATTCCTTTTCTAGTCAAATCTTCACAAGCTTTCTTTCCTTTGGTGTCTTCTTTAGCTTTACCCGAAGCCTCAATGGGTGAGCTTTCTTCTTCATCATCCATTTCTACCTCATTCCCCTTGGGATCTTCATCAACTTCCAACTCAAGTTCTTTGTAAGGGTCCTCAAGCTCTAAACCACTCCTTAGCACTACCGCATGAGCATGGTGGCTATTTGAGGCATCTTTGGAGCTTTGTCCTTGAGCCAACAAACCACCGGGTGGCCTTTGAGGGTTAGCCATAGCATGATAAGCCATCCTAGATTCCATTTCCCTCATGTCCTTAAGAAATGTAGCTCTCAAGTTTGCTTGTTCTTGTTGAGTAGCTTTTGCAAAGTTAGCTATCTCTTGGCTATGTTGAAGTTGCATGTTCTTAATCATCTTCAAAAGCTCCACTTGAGAGAGCTCACCTTGGGGTTCTTGATGAGGTTGGTTGGCTATGGGTAAAGGGAACCCATAGTCATATCTAGCATTGGGACCTTGGTTGTTGTTTTGCCCCACTTGGAGGTTACCTCTCGGACCATAGTTGTTGAAATTCGATCCTTGACCTTGTTCTTGAGACCCTTGAACATACCCTTGCCCAAATCCTTGATTTGCTTGATTCACTTGATTCCCTTGGTAAAACCCTTGGTTGCTTTGGTTTCCTCCAAATTCTTGGTGCCCTTGTTGTTGGTTGCCATAGTTTTGGGGTGGATTCTTTTGCTTGACCATTGGTTTTGATTTCCAAAATTATTTCTTGGGTTTGGGAGAATTCCCCTTGGTTGAGCAAAACCGGGTGGATTGGTTTGGGTTTGTGGTTGGAGATGTTGGGGGTTTTGAACATTGGTGCTTTTGTAGCTAAAGTTGGGGTGGTTCCTTAACCCGGGGTGGTAGAAATTGGTATTTGGATTGTAGGTGTTTGGGTTGTTGTAAGGAGGCCTTGGTGGCCTAGGATTGTTGTTGTAGCTTTGAAAAGCGTTCACCTCTTGGGTATTCTCTTCATAGGCACCATTGTAATTGTTCCCACACAAGTCATATGTATGGCCACTTCCTCCACAAAGTTCACAACTCGCAACTTGAGCAACTTCTTCCATGGGCGGCCCATAAGAGGTCGCGGCTTGGTTCACTTGATTCTTTGAAAACTTCTCAAATTGCTTTGTGAGCAAGTCAAGCTTGGCATTTGTCTCGGAGTTGGAGGAGTTTTCTTTTGGAAACTTCCCATTTCTCCTTAACATGTTTCCTCTAGATCCGTAATTTGCTTCCGAATCCACCATTCTTTTGATCAACGTCATCCCCTCTTCATCACTCAAGTGGTCAAACCTCCCCGCGGAGGCATTTACCATCTCCTTGGTTCTTGGTAGTAAAGTTTGGAAGAAAGTTTGAGTAATGTACCATTCCGGTATTCCATGGTGGGGGCAACTTGCTATCAAATCTTGGTAACGGTCCCAAGCCTCACCTAAGGACTCCCCATCCTCTTGTTGGAACGTATGTATCTCGTTGCGGAGCATCGCGGTCTTTGAGGAAGGGTAGTACTTGGCCATAAATGCTTGGGCTAAGTCATCCCAAGTAGTGAAAGTATCCGGTGGGTGAATGTTCAACCACCGGTCCGCTTTGCCCGTAAATGAAAACGGAAACAACATCATTCTCAAGGTGTCTTCGGACACCCCATTCTTCTTCATCATTGATACTTTCCTCTTAAACTTCCGGAGATGAGCATGGGCATCCTCCTCAAGATGACCTCCAAACAAGTCCTTCTCAACTAACCCGACTTGGGCGGGATGCATTTCAAAGTTGTTTGGGGCCAAGGTGCCAAAATTGATGGGATTACATGAATCATTATGGTTAGGCCGGTTGTGATCTCTAAGAGCCATTTGTGGTGGGTGGTTTGGTTCTTGATGTGGTGGCGTTTGAGGTGGGCTATTGTAATTAAGGAAGTTATGAAAGGGATTCTCTACTAAAGTCTCAATTGTGGTATTTGGTTGAATCGTAGTTGTTGTATCAAAATTTTGTGGGATGTGTGAGTTTGGTTGATCAATGTTTGCTTGGGTGGAATTATTCCTTACTCTTTCAAGAGTCCTAGTCCTCAAGGTTCTAAAGAGCCTTTCGGGGTCGGAGTTAAATAGAAGAGCTTGGTGATTCCTCCTAGGCATACACTTAACGAATCGTAAGTCTCCTAGTGTTTTTACACACTAGGGAAAGGCAAAAATCACACACACTCTACAAACAACAATCAACTACTTAAAGCAAACTAAAAATTGACACAAGATTAAAGCAAAGACTCTAAATAAAACTAAGCATAACCTAACGCCATCCCCGGCAACGGCGCCATTTGATAGTAGGAAATTTGTCGTCTACTTCCTATACCAAAACAATTTATAAAACCCGAAAAAGGCGTAGTATTTAGTCGGGGTCGAACTCAAGGACAGCGGGGGTTGCTACAAAGTTCAATTATGAGTCAAGTTTAATCAAATTTAAGAGTAAAGGTTTTGGTTATAATCACTAGAGCAAAAGACAAACAAGATGATGATAATGAATACGGTTAATTAAAAGCTAGGGCTTTCGGGGTCATCAATATGGTCTAGGGGCAAACATGAAGATCAAAAAGGGTCAATGGTGAGAGATTAACCTAAGATGAAGAACCAATGTCTTGGGTATCTTAAGGGTGGCTACTAATTTTCATTAAGTATCCCTCCTCTCCTAACATACATCAAGACTCCCAAAAACTTTCATTTCAAAGGAGAATTAAGCAATAAATGAAGAAAGGCCAAAGCTTTCACTTGAGCAAATCAACAAACACCTTGAGTGCATTGAATAGGAAAGTTAAACAATTTCACCAAAGACAAAAATATTCAAAGAATCATGCCCACAAATCCCATAAAGAATCACCCTAAACCCTAGAAGGGATCTACTCACTCATGTTAAGGGAAATTATGCTAAATAGAGAAGAAAAGCAAACAACACAAGGAGAAGACATAATGAAGGTTGTAACAAAATCAAAAGACAAGGAAAATGTAAACAAATGATAAACAAGTAAAAGGAAGGAGAGAAATTATACCAACAAAAGGGAAGATGGAAGCTTGATTGATTAATAAGAAGGAAAACCCTTCAAAATCCCCAATACAAACTTCAACAAACAAGTGTAAACAATTGACTATTACTAGAACTAACTAATTCTTGCTAAATATTAATAATAATTATTGAAAGATTAGAACTTGATTAAGGAGATATTACAATAAATATGGAATGTTTTCAGATCTAGGGTTGTGTGTACAAGGGTTTAAGGAGAGGGGTATATATAGGTTACACCAGGATTAGGACCGAAATTGGAAATGGGCTTTGAAACACGTATATGCACTCCCGGCCGGTCAACCGGCCGCCGGTGCTTTGGCCGGCTGGGAGTTTCCTGGATTTTAAATTGAAGTTTTGAAGTCATCAGGTGTGCACGGCCGGTCAACCGGCCGCCGGTCCCTGACCGGCTGGGGCACCCTTGACTTTGAAGCTTGACTTCTGGCCTTGGAGGAACTCCCAGCCGGCTAGCCGGCTGCCGGTCATTTGACCGGCTGGGAGGTTCCTGTAAGTTTCTTCCAATTTCTTTGTTTCTTCAGCCAATGCGTCTTCCCAGCCGGCTAGCCGGCCGCCGGGCCACCGGCTGGGAACACTCCTTCCTTGTTTCCTACTTCATTTCTTGTATACGGGTGCTCCCAGCCGGCTGGCCGGCTGCCGGCCTACCGGCTGAGAGTACTCCTCAGCATCATTTCCTTCATCTTTTGTGCGTGGCTTAGCATTCCCGTCTTTTTAGCCTCACTTTGCCCGATCCCGCCTCAGTTTCTGCAAGGGGGCTACAATGTCATAGTAAAAGGGAATCGGGACAAGAAACAAGAGGAAAGGGGGTGCTAAACCGCCTCAAATGGAGTTGAATAAGCAAGAAAATAGGGGGAAAAAGGGTGCAAAATGGTCCTATATCAGTTGGCTAACGACGTATCCTAGGAGTTTGCCAGACGTTACCCCAAATGTGCATTTCTGAGGGTTGAGTCTCATGTTGTACTTCCGTAGCCTTGCGAAGAACTTGCGAAGGTTCGCAATATGTCCCTCTCTCTCCTTGGATTTGACGATCATGTCATCTACATATACCTCAACTTCTTTGTGCATCATGTCATGTAGGAGTGTAGTTGCGGTGCGTTGGTATGTAGCTCCAGCGTTGATCAATCCGAACGGCATTACTGTATAGCAATAGGTTCCCCATTGGGTGACGAACGCGGTCTTGTGCATGTCTTCCATGGCCATTTTGGTTTGGTTATAACCCGCATACCCATCCATGAAGGATAGTAATGCGTGGTCTGCAGTGTTGTCCACTAATATGTCGATGTGAGGCAGAGGGAAGTCATCTTTTGGACTCGCTTTGTTCAAATCCCTAAAGTCAACACAAACACGGATTCTCCCATCCTTTTTGGGTACGGGTACTATGTTAGCTACCCAGTCAGAATACTCGGAAACTTTGATGAACCCGGCTTTGAACTGTTTGTCAACTTCTTCCTTGATCTTTAGAGCCCACTCGGTTCTCATTCGTCGAAGCTTCTGTTTCACGGGCTTGAAACCCGGCTTAATCGGAATTCTATGTTCGGCAATATCCCTGTCGATCCCTGGCATGTCTTTGTAGGACCAAGCGAAGACGTCTTTGAATTCATTTAGGAGGTCTATGAAATCGGCCCTTTCGGTAGAGCTCAAGGTAGTCCATATCCTAAGTTCTTGGGGTTCTAGTTCAGTTCCTACATTGATGGGTTCGGTGTCCTCAATTACTGGTCCCCCTTCCCCTTCCTGTAGTATTTCTTTGGCTACGTAGGGAGGTATTTCGGTCAAGTCTGGGTCTTGGTCATCCTCAGTATCATCATAAAAGTAATTGCACTCAAGATAACGCAAAGAGTAAGCGTAACCTGATTTATTCATATTAAGATTCGAGTAAAGTTGAAACAAAGAAGCCAATTGATCCATGGTCAGTGGCGGCAAAGGAACAGTAATTGGGGCATTTCCCGAACTACTGTGACTACTTGTAAATAAGCTAGGAGAAACGAAGGGAGTGGGGGTGACGACAGGAGTAGACTCTCTAATGACTTCTCTAGACTCTGACTCTGACTCCGACTCTGATTCGAACTCGTCGTCTTCTGGTTCTTCCTTGAACATCTCTCCTTCTCCAGTGGTGAGCTTGAAGAGTCTTCCTTGATTGTCGGTCCATTTGATTGATTTTCTCCATCCTTTCTGCTGCTTTGTGTCGATTTCTGTGATTAATGCGGTTGGGTTGAAGCGATCGTCTTGAAGTATTGTAGTAATGATCTCATCCTGCGCGGCCTTAACAAATCGGTCCTCTCCGAACAGGAGGCTAACAGCTTGCTCGTCTAAGCAAGGTGCTTGACGGGTTTTGACGGTAGGAACCGTTTCTGGAGGGATGAAGTAGCAATCGTGAAAGATCTCGATTCCGGCTAACTTCCTCTCAAGGTAATGCCAAGGTTCGGGAAACCCGTGATAGAGTTCTGAACTTCCTTCTTGAACGAAGTATCCATTTAAGGTGGGGAGATATGGCCTCATTTGGACTCCTACATACTTGCGATTTTGGACTTGCGCAAGCATTTCGAGAACTTCTTCTGTTGTGGGTTTGTACCCTAGTCCAAGTGGTATTCTCGATGAGTTGCCTTTCTTGTATGGCGCGAAGGTGTTCTTCCGAATCGGGTTCAAAGGCATTCCAGGGAAGTATCCCTGATTTTTGAGTATGTGGTTGACCACCAAGTTAGAGTAGGGATTATAGTACAAGGGTGCCAATTCACTTTCTATGACGCTTACACTTTGGAAGCCCCCAAGTTCGTATATGGGATCCGCAAGGACTTGATTGTTTGATTGCTTCTCAATTATTGCCTTGATAGGCGACGAAGTGATCGTCACAACTTTGCCATTGAGTGGGATCTTGATCTTTTGGTGAAGGGTGGATGTTACCGCTTTGGAAGCATGAATCCAAGGCCTTCCCAGAAGTATGTTGAATGAAGCTTCGATGTCCACTATTTGGAAGTTAACCTTTCGTTCGATTGGTCCCGTTGCTATGGTTAGGTTAGCAAGTCCTACCACTTTTCGTCGTGTACCGTCATATGCACGTACACCTTGACTTGTAGGGGTCCAGTCCGACTCTTTCATGCCTAGTTTGTATGCCGTTTTGAGGGGTATGACGTTGACCGCGGAGCCATCATCTACCAAGGTCATTGGCACATTCTTCTTTAGACAAATGACGGTGATGTATAGAGCAAGGTTGTGACTAGCGCCAAAAGGTGGCAAGTCTTCATCTGAGAAAGTAATAGGATTACTTAACCTCGGTGATTCTTGGAAGACCAAGTTGACTACATCTTCGGGAGTAGAGTTATGTGCTACATTTAGTTTGGCCAAAGCTTGCAGTAAAGCTTGGTGATGCGGAAATGAGCTTGCCACTAGTTGCCAGACTGAAAGATCAGCCTTGGTTTTCTGTAATTGCTTGAGCAAATGATCCGTGGGGTCATCTTCGTCGTCATTTGGTGTGATGACATTATTTGGACCGTTTTGAGTGGTGCTTTGGTATGGACGACCCGAGCGAGTTAGGTGATCCACATCTTGGTCTTCGCCATTTTGGACTATTTCTTTGACTAAGGAGTTTTCGATGAGATACTCGTCCTCGTCGTCATCGGCCCAAACCCCATTAACTGCAGCTAGCTCCCTCATTCTCATGATGTCACTTTCTAGTTGTATGATTTGATCGACTAGCTTGTCGACCACGGCGACTACTTCTTGCATAGTGGTATTTTGAGAGAAGGTCAATGGTACGCGTTCTTTAGGCGTTGCCTTGGGATCGCGTAAGGTCGTTACCATGTTTTCTAGTTCCCACACTTGTCTATCTACACTCCTTGCCCATGCGATGAAGTCGGAAATGGCAGGGGAGATGGTAGAGTAGAGTCTTTCTTTCTCAATTGCATGAATTTCATTTTCGGTGGGAGAAATGAGATGTGAGCAATCTAAGGTAGATTCGTCACTTGTAATCACTAGAACTCCAAGAGGATTCTGAGTGTTGTTGGGCTTACCTCCCGGTGGAATTGGAAGTCGACCATCTTCAATCATATCCTGAAGCACGTGTTTTAACTTGTAGCATTTTTCTGTGTCATGCCCCTTGCCCCTATGGTATTCACAGTAGGAGTTTTCATCCCAGAATTTGGACTTCCTTTCGGGTTCAGGAGTAGGTCCGATGGGTTGGAGTTTACCTTGCTTCATTAGTCTCTTTAGAGCGTTGGAGTACGTATCTCCAAGGTTTGTGAACTTCCTTGGTGGGCTAGTTTTCTTGGATGGCTCGAGAAGGTTAACTTCATCGGTCTTGCTAGTAGAGCCGTATGAACGACTTGTGGACCCTTGGTATCCTCGACCTACCGTTTTGGACAAGAGTCCTTTACGGATGTCGTCTTCAATTCGTGTCCCTAGTACAGTTAAGTCCTTGAAGGTCTTGATGTTTTGATATCTCAAATGGTTGGCATATATGGGCTTGAGATTATCCACAAACTTTTCCACAAGAGTAGCCTCATCCGGGCGTTCAACTAGTTGGGTACTAGTCTTCCTCCACCTACTTAGAAAGTCGGTGAATCCTTCCTTGTCATTTTGGGTAAGAACCTCTAGAGTGCGCATGTTGACTTGGATCTCGGCATTATCCGCGTATTGTTTCGAGAACTCGATGGCGGCGTCCTCCCAAGTAGCGACCTTTTTGTGATCTAAAGTGTAGAACCACTGCTTTGGGATGGTGTCAAGAGATGAAGGAAAGATCCTTAAGAACATCTCGGGTTTGATGCCTTTGATAGACATGTAGTCCTTGAAGGCGCGGATGTGGTTCAAAGGGTTCTCATGTCCTTTAAACTTAGGGATATCCGTCATGCTAAAGTTAGTGGGCAATTTGGAATTGACGGCTTCATACTTACGATTGTTCTCCCTGTAAATGTCATCCCCCTTAAGGTACATCAATTGCTCCTCTAGGTATTGGAGTCTTTTCTCAGCTGCGGTTGTTCCTAGGACAGGATTCTCATCTTTAGACTCGTCATCGGAAAATTGTAGTACTTCACCTTTAATGGGAGGTAGCTTTCCCTCTACATCAAAGATGCGGCCTTCGATAAGCTCAAGGCGGTCATAGGTTTGTTCTTGAGTGATTTGCATTTGGGTTATCGCGGCTAGGATTCGATCATTACTCTCTTGAATTTGCTGGAGGTTCGTATCATCACTTGACCCAGGCATCTTGGAAACTGGATAAGAGATCGGCGACGAATCAAAACACGACCGACCATTCTATCACACTTGCTAAAAGAGGGAAAGTTTTGACTCGTGAAGTGGGTGTGTGCCACTTGTGTTGAGTGAGTTTTGAAGAAAGACAAGGTCTTTGAAAATGTGTGTCCTAGCCAACTGTAGTGTAGTTGTAGGAGTGGACTCGAAGTGAGGTTTTGAAATGGGCTTGTGGCCCGAATTTTGACTTGACAAACGGACAGAGTTTTGACCGGATTTTGTACTAATTGAAGGCCCTATTTCGAAATTCTTAATTGAAAACGGGTTTTGATTTTTTTGAAAATTCGTCATGATTTGTTTAGAAATGGTGATCACATAAGGTTTACACATTTATACAAGCATTATAACGGGATGCTGAGTGCATTTAGAAGGGTTTTGGTTTAAAGGGTGGGTTGCCATACCGAACCATCAAACCCGAAGTCTGTGGAGAGGCTCGTGCCAAACAAGAGTAAGGCCGATTCCTAGTCCATTTCCTCAAGTAGTGAAGGCCCTTGATACAAACAAGAGTAAGCATCATGGTATGGATGACGTCAATCGCTATCCATCCTTAGGCCCAAATAAGAATTAGGACCGTTTAGACGGGACGATTGGTCGAATGGGTTGGGTTGGGCCTAGGAAGGCCGAATAAACGGTCTAGGAAGACCGAGTTATGAAAACCGACAATTGTCTTGTACAAACTTATTCCCTAACCTTGTTCAAGTTTCACCCTAGCTACACGTAAGTGTATATCCCCATGAGTCGCCAAACGTGGACAGCGGGCCGCCCACGGGGCGCTTGGTGAAGGGGCTCGAAAACAAGCGTTTGCATTTTGTAAGGAGTCGCCACCAATTTTTATGGGAAATTGGAACCGTTCGAGTACCTCGTGTCATGTCAAGACACAAAGTAGTGACATGAACACTAAGCAATCGTTACCCTTAGCATTCTATGTCTAGAATGACTCTCGTGGATGCCAATGAACACGGGTGCTCACGGAGATCTGGAGTAAGGGGTGAGGGTACGTATTAGGAAGCTCTTTTGATCGAACACCTAATCCCGCCCGCCTCGATAGCGGCCTCTACTAATGATTAGGGAAGTTATTTATACTTGATATATCGTCGGCTATATGCATGCAATGCAACATCCATAGATTAATCCTAGCATATGAGAATTAACTAAGTCGGTTGACAATTAATTAGCAAACAATTGATGTCGAAGTTGGATTTAATATTCAATTACATGTGAAAACATACAAGCAATGAAAGAGATACAATAATTATAAATTACAATAACGAAAATTACAATAATTACATCGGATAGGCGATTTATGTCGAAAACACCTTTAAAACGGATAATTTGATAAAAAGGAATAAAAGAATAAAACACGACAGATCAGAAGGTGATAATACGAATATTAGTTGATTAATACGTAAACTAATTAAACTATGTCAAGGCAGAAAAGGAGTTCAGGGACAGAATTCACCCTGGAACAGCGCAAAGCGAAGCATCTGCGCCCTTTGGAAAGAGGCGCGATTCTTTGCGTCTGTTCCAAGGGTGAGTTCTGGCTGTGAAGCCGGAACTGCAAACCGTTAATGTTAATTGGTAAATTAATGGATTGATTAAAATTATTTACTCGGATGAAAGTTATTAATGAATTATTTACATATGAATAAGGTCGTGAAAACAGTAAAACATGGATAATACGGAAACAAGACAGATTAATTAGGTGAAGGGTCGATGCTAATGAACGATTAATTAAACTAACTAAACGAATTATTAACTAAACATGATGAATGACGACGGATTAATGAACAAACAGGTGAATGAACAGATGAAAACTATATCAATGACAAATTTTAAACTCAATATGAACAAATTGAATCCCTAAAACTCGAATTGAATTTAATGACGAAAAACCCGCAAATATTGATTATTAGGGATTTTAAGTCGGATTTATGACAATTAAAACATGTTAATGATGATGGTTAATATACATATGAATTATTAAACTATCATGAACGAAGAATTAACAGAAAACAAAACAAAAGAAATAAATTTGATACGAATTACAGAGGACGGAGGAAGAAGAAAAGAAGCAGGAACTGCGGCAGCCTCACGAAGAGGCGCAGCAGGTGCTGCGCTCCTTCGAAGAGGCGCAGCAGTTGCTGCGTCTTTTCTCGACGTCTGTCTACTGGAAATCCGCAAAAACAGAGTTTTAAAGCACGGTTTTAGAAATCGGTTTTAATGGTGTATTCGACATAAACCTTACAATTGTTATACGATAAATAAAATATAATAAATGAAAGAGAGATTAATACACCCTCAGACTTACATGTTGACGGAACGAGAAGAACTAAGAAGATCGATTAGTGATGCTCGACGCGAATGCAAGGAAAGAGTGCCCTCGAAAGAGGAAAACGATTTAACAAGTTGATTAATTAGATTGATTGAGTGTAGTGGTCAAATTGGTCGGTCATGCAACGGAGAGGCTGGTACCCGGAAGGATCCGAGCTTACGTGGTCGAATGTTCAAGCACGTAGGCGCCAATTAGTAAGAACGAAGTCTAGAATGCAAAGGGAGAAGAGAAGGGCGGACACTCGCGTGAGAAATATGAGGAGCGAAGGCTCCTATTTATACTAATCACGTGAAGGAATAGGGTTTCGGAGACTCTTTGGAAGTGAATCTCGGAAAGATATAAAAAAGATACGTAAATCATGCAAAGAAGGGCCTGGGAAGAGGCGCAGCAGCCCCTGCGTCTCTTGGAAGAGGCGCAAAGACTGTCGTTTGCGTCTATTCCCAGGAGGTTTCCTCCTGTTTAAGAAAGATTTCCGTGTTTAAGTTATGGTAGGACGGAATTAATTCGATTATCTTTAATATCTTATGTAAATATTACGGGATATTATTTGCCAAAAGATAAAATTTGAGAAATATGGAATAGAAATATCCGGAACATTCCGAACATTCGACTCGGGATTTAACAGGTTATCGAAAATGGAGACGGTTTTTGACCCGGACTCCGAATGTACTCTAATTACTGCCAAAACGACCGTATCGGCACGTAGATGACAACTAAGAGGTTGACATTAATATTTGAGCGATCACTTGACGATAATCTTACGAACTGTCACAAATCGTTCCGCGAATCAAACATGCGGCCCTATCATCACCGGGTGGTTTGCGAGGGGTGCAGAAACGAGGTGTCTACACAAGCCCCCAGCCCACCACCACTGACCGCATCACCACACCGCACCACCACTGCCTCGCACCACCACACCAGATTTCCGCCGCCACCATTGCCACCATTCACGCGTCACTTCCGTCTCAAATATGATATTTTGTTACCTCCTCAATTTCTTTGTTTTTGTTCAGTTTATTTTTTGTTTTGCTTTGTTTTTTTTGTTTTGTTATTGTTTTGTTTTTGTTATTTGTTTTTTTTATTTGTTTTTGTTCAATTTCTTTGTTTTGTTATCGTTTTTTCCAGATCTGAGTATTGGTTGTTGGTCGATTTTTTCGAATTTTTTGTGTGTTGTTTTTGGTTTTGGCCGGATGTTGTTGTTTTTTCGAATTTTTTAATTTTTGTGTTTTTGTTATTTGTTTTTTTAATTCTTTTATTAGCTTGTGTTTGTCTCTTTTTTTTTAGTGTTTTTTCAGATTTACTTTATTTTGTTATTGTTATTTGGGTTTTTTTATTTTTGTTGGTTATTGATGGGTTGTTTTTAATTTCTAATTTATTATTTGTATTGTTATTTCATTGTTAATTTTTTTAATTTGTATTGTTATTTCATTGTTATTTCATTTATGGGTGAATTTTTCTTAATAGATAACATTTTTTATTTTTTTGGTCTAATTTGGTTTTGTTATTGTTACATAATTTTTTTGTTTTTTCATTGTTATTGTTACATAATTTTTTTGTTACTAAAGTTATACATTTTATGACTAAAGTTGTACATTTTATGACTAAAGTTATACATTTTATGACTAAAGTTATACAAATTTGGACTACAATTATACAAAAAAATGATTGAAGTTATACAAATAAGGACAAAAGTTATTCAAATAAGGACTAAAGTTATACAAAAATGGACTAAAGTTATACAAAAAAGGACTGAAGTTATACAAAAATAGACCAAAGTTGTACAAAAAAAGACTAAAGTTATACAAAGATTGGACTAAAGTCATACAACAATGGACTAAAGTTATACAAAAATGAACCAAAGTTGTACAAAAATGAACCAAAGTTATACAAAAATGGACTAAAGTTATACAAAAAATTGGACTAAAGTTATACAAAAATGAACCAAAGTTATACAAAAATGAACCAAAGTTATACAAAAAGAGACCAGAGTTATACAAAAATGCACCAAAGTTATACCTTTAGTCCAATTTTTGTATAACTTTAGTCCAATTCTTTTGTATAACTTTGGTTCATTTTTGTATAACTTTGGTTCATTTTTGTATAACTTTAGTCCAATTTTTTGTATAACTTTAGTCCAATTTTTGTATAACTTTAGTCTTTTTTTGTATAACTTTGGTCTATTTTTGTATAACTTTGGTTCATGTTTGTATAACTTTGGTTCATTTTTGTATAACTTTGGTCCATTTTTGTATAACTTTCGTCCTTATTTGTATAACTTTAGCCCATATTTGAATAACTTTAATCCATATTTGTATAACTGTTGTCCATTTCTGTATAACTTTGGTTCATTTTTGTATAACTTTGGTTCATTTTTGTATAACTTTAGTCCTTATTTGTATAACTTTAATCCATATTTGAATAACTTTAGTTCATTTTTGTATAACTTTGGTTCATTTTTGTATAACTTTGATTCATTTTTGTATAATTTTAGTCCAATTTTTTGTATAACTTTAGTCCAATCTTTGTATAACTTTAGTCTTTTTTTGTATAACTTTGGTCTATTTTTGTATAACTTTGGTTCATTTTTGTATAACTTTAGTCCATTTTTGTCTTAGATGAAAAAAAAGTATCTCACAAAAAAAAAACAAGATTTAAAACACGAAATCTTAAAAAAAAACGTATAACAAGAAGAGATTTAAGAAAATGAATAAAAAATGAGAACTAATAAAATAAAAGACAACTAAAATAAAATAAAAGACAAAAAAAATAATGAATGGAAAAAACAACTCAAAACATACAAATTAACACAAAACGAAAAAAAAAAAAACGAGTTGAAAAAAAAAAAAAAAAAAAAAAAAAAAAAAAGAGTCGGCGCGGTGGGGGCGGCGGCGGGGGTGGTGGGTGGTTATTTGGTGTCGGGTGGGGTGGTGGTGGGTGGGGGTGAATGAGGAAGAGATGAATGAATGATTTATTTGAGTTTTTTTGATTTATTTGGATTTTTTGGGTTTTTTATTTATTTGGATTTTTGGGTTTTTTTTATTTATTTGGGTTTTTTTTTTAGAGTTTGAGAGAAGAGAGAAATGAAATGTGTAAGATGAAAGAGAAATGGATGAGTGGAAAACAAATATATAGTAAATTAGTGATTAATTAGAGTGGATTAGTGAAGGAGGAGAGAGATGGTGAGATTAGCTTATAAACATACTTTTTTGGGGTTGATCTCATCCCTCCATCTCCCTCCATCCAATGGCTCATAATAGAACTTATGGACTTAATATATCTAAGGACCTTAGTTGATCTCTTCTCTCTCTCTCTCTCTCTCTCTCTCTCTCTCTCTATATATATATATATATATATATATATATATATATATGATGCTGTTGTGGTTGAATTGAATCTATGAGTTCTGATGAACCTAGCTGTGATTTATGCTGGTGCTGATATATGGTGCTGCTGATATATGCATGTTTTTGAATGGCATGAAACAAATTTAATTTTTAAAAAAATTAGGAGTTCGTAATAAAAACGGTTTCTAAAACAAACACCGTTGTAAATACCTTTCACAAATACCCGCGATAATATTCAACAACAGGTTTTAAAATAAGAACCGTTGTAAATACCTTTCACAAATACCCGCGCATAATATTCAACAACAAGTTTTAAACGAAGAACCGTTGTTACTACATCTTTCAACAACGGTTATTTAGCGTATACCCGTTGTTAAAAGTCTTCACAATTTTGGTGGGAAAGATACAACAACGGGTTTTTATATGATAACCGTTGTTATATTATTCCCACCAAATTTTTGAAACACTTTCCACAACGGCTTACACGCAACAACAACGGCTTTTAACCGTGGTGAATACTTTCGACAACGGTTTTAGTAAATAACCTAACCGTTGTAAATACCTTTTACAACGGCCGCTTTAACAACGTCCACTTTTTGTTTTTACAACGGTTTTTACCCGTTGTTATAGCCTGTATTTGTGGTAGTGCTAGTGTCGATACTACTTCCTCCGTCTGGGCCGGTCCCAACAGTAAACCAAGTGGCTGTAGTCGGGGTGGCCTGGCTGCGCCTGGCTCGCTAGTTAGTAGGTTGGGCTCGGGCCCAACAAACACTGGCACAACCCAGTTTACTAAGTAGCGAGCCGACGTGGCCTCACCCACTACTTAGTAGGCTGGGCTCGAGCCAACAAACACAACAAAACACTTGCCCGCCCCAGCCCGCCCCTCACTCTTACCATGCCTGAGTTGCTGACCCTCAGCCTAGCCCAGCCCGCCCCTCACTCTTACTTAGTAGGCTGGGCTCGAGCCAACAAATACAACCCAGCACTTGCCCGACCTATCCCGTCCCTCACTCTTACAATCATTTGAGTAATTAATCATGTGGTAAACTTATGTTTTGAAACGAATATAAGTATTTTTTTTGATAATTTTCAAAATTGTAATAAATTTACCTATCTTGGGTAGCGTTATGGGTTGGGCGGATCTTGATTCTAAATGTACGAATTATTATCGGATCGAGTTTCTATCAGTTTTTCAAATCGGGTTATTTTTGTAAGATATCTACTCACACACTGTCGTATTTATAGGCTTTGTAAATTGTAAGTCGGCAAACGTAGCCTACATGGCGACATATGACCTCTACACTCGCCTATGTGTATTTAGAACTTTCTAGATAGGACTACTACACTTAGAATTTTCTAGAATAAGCATTAGTACTGACACGTCTGTCGTGTACCTGTCAAAAATAAACTAACTAAACTAACTATATATCTAGGGAAGTCAGGTCGATCTCCACAGGGAGGCAAGATATCTGTAGGGGGGGTTGTTTGAATTGTTTTCTAAACTACCAAGGTTAAGGGAAAGAGAGATAAAGGGTAAGAGCAAATAAGGCAAGAAATAAGTTTTAAACTATCAGATAGAGAGGGACATGTCAGGATTTCGGTTCACTACGGCAGTCCAGTGACTCAGCTGTAAATGACTCAGACGAATTAATGTAAGACGGATGCTGAAAGGTCCTTTCGGTCCACTTTCTATCCTAAAATACCACTAACTTAACTTTCATTCTCGTCAGGGTAGTCTACTGTTCATAGCAGGCCTATTTAGTCCAATCTTTCGATGTAGGATTAATTTTAGCCAGATTAAGAAATAACTCAGAAGCGTGCACTCAACTAAGTCGATAAATACAATTAAATTGCTATGGTGACAGAGTCTCCTAATTAATTCGTCTATTTCATTTACTACATCGTCACATTCCTACCGCAGATCCTCTAATCCCAACATGAAAGGGGTTTAGCTACTCATGTCGCTAATTAAACTAACAACAGATAAATTCCCAGCAATAAACATTATGAAATAACAAATAAAATGCATAAAAGAGAAATTAGGGCAGAAATTAAATGTAACGAAACGAAGAATAAAAGCAAACAAAAGATTAATTATTATTAAGAGAAGAGAAGAGAAGAGGATTACAATCAAGCGAATCCGGCGTAAAGAACAATCAGATCCGAGCAATATAAACTCAAGAGCAAGGTTACAGTCAAGGAGAAAGTTTTACGCAGTAAAGTTTGATAGAAGCTAAGTAGTGAATAAATCTGATACTAATGACCTAACTAATGCGTGCTTAAATAAGAAAATAAGTAAGTTTGCGAAATAAAACATAACACAGGCTGTTTTAAAGCCCATAACTGTAACACCCCCATACTCCAAGTGCCTTACCAGGACCACTTAAGGCATGGAAATGCTACCATCTCGGTTACCCGAGGCAATGATTATCATAAGACAATAAAGAAACATATTTAAATAATAATTAACATTTAAAGTGATTACATGCCAAAAACCAAAACTGATAAAGAGATACAAGTTCTCCAAAACTATCTACTATCAAAAGACTATAAAACTATCAAACACAGCGGAAGACTTCTAAACTGCATCGTGGTGACTCCTCCCAGTTATCCCAAACGCATCAGCTCATACCTGCTCAATAACTGCTCACCACCCCCCGAATGGATCACCACAGTTTTTAAAACATTTAAACGGGGTCAGTACTAATCACACAATTCAATATAGCAACAATAAGATAAACAGACAACTTAACCGTCACACACACACACACAACCACCAATTCCAATCATCTCAATCATCGATCGTCCTTTGGACCACCCGCCATGGGGGACCGCAGCCGTTCCCACCTAAGCCCCGCTCATCATACCGAGCGATAAACCTGTCCATTAATGTGCACATCCCCTTCCGTGGCGGGTTCCACGAAGGGCAAAACTAGGGCGTGAAGTCACTCCCGCAAGTGACCCCACTCAGCCGAGAACGCATCTCGAGAACCATAGACAACCAATCACAATCACAATCACAATCACAATCATCATATCAAACAACTAACTACAGCACATCACCAATATCCCATTATGGGACTAATACTGAGTAGGAAATCCTACCTGGAAAGCAACACAATCATCAGACGATCTAGCAGCTGTCTCAAAACCTCTCCTTTACAAACCCTTCTCCTATACACATAATCACATAATCACTACCAACACAACAAATCATAAAAAACCCCCAATCCCAAAATTAGGGTTTAAACAAAGTCAACCAAACGCTATAAAATTGGTATGTAGGACTTACCCTTGACGCAAGGAACACTATGATGCAAAGAACAATGAAATCCGACACCTCTAGCTCCGGGATTTGCTAACGATGCGATGACAGACAAATTACGTAACTCCTTTTCTCCTCACTTAGGTTTTAGAACATATAAAAGAAACTAAGAAAAGTGACAGGCAACCTTTTATACTTATCTCGCATCACTTAACAAAACCCGACAAAACATCCCCGTAAACCGGTTACTCGATCGAGTACCCAAGGATACTCGATCGAGTACCCCCCTACTCGATCGAGTACCCCAGCTACTCGATCGAGTACCCAACAGGTCAGAAACTATTTTAAAACGCGACTCACCCTTACTCGACAGAGTAAGGCCTACTCGATAGAGTACCTAAAGACTTATAAATACGGAGTATTACAGTCTTCCCTCCTTAAAAAGAACTTCGTCTCCGAAGTTCAACCCATACATAAAAACAACCATACTGACTCGACCAAGACACAACAACTTAGCTAAGGACTCAAGAACTCGACCGAACATAGAACATGAACTCTTAACCCCCGCTCTACCAACTATGTTTACTTCCACAACATGACTCACTATATCGTATCTACCACATATATATCTCTCACGACACTAACTCCATACATAATCAATTACCATCCTCTAATGCTGCTAGCTCCATAATATCATCAACTATCAAATCTAAAATCAAGACACTCATAGACATCAAACGGAATGTTACATTCTACCACCCTTAAAAGGAACTTCGTCCTCGAAGTTTACTCACACTCGTAACCTCGTCATCCGACTGTCAACACTAGCGAAATATTCTCACACTCCTAAACATCACGCTACTACAAGCACGGTCATGACCTTTAATAAAATCACCCACAACACGAATCGATCTTTATTCTACATTAAGACTCAACTTCCGAATGTATTACCATATGTACAACCATCAAAATCTGTTTTATCGCATCCTACTCCTCTTAAGATAAATGTTAAGTCCTCGTAACCTACTAATACTATATCCTTAGTTATATCTTCTCATTATTCTCATCATCATCACATGTCATAGATAACCACCTATATCTAAACACTCGCCATGCATGTATCCAAGGCTCTCTTACTTAAACAACTCTCATACTTCAATTCACTCGACACACCACCTAACCTATACCTCAAAATCTTTATCTTAACCCAAAACTTCAACTTTTCCACATTACCGCAACATGACATACCTCTCTATATAAACTATATGAAACTCCCATCATCAAAAGCATAACTCACGATCCACACTTGTTACGTGCACTCATTCCAGATCCTCAAGTTCTTTCCTTCATTACCGCAAAACTCATACATAACTTAATATGACACTAATTCCCTCAACACCCTACACTCACTGTCCCAACAAAAGATTATGAACCACCTGCATATATCAGATCATTACCACACATGTTCTACGAATCACTTGTCATTATCATATCCACTAAAGCCTTATTTAGAACAAGATCAAAATTACTGTAACAACCTCTCACAACCGTGTCCCATCAATAGAACATCATTATACCATGACAACAACGAAAACATACTCAACTCTATTTCATATCATAATCTACCTCATTTTCAACTTAACCTGGTAAAGAAAACATCAATAAGCAAGACAACTGTCTACATGTTCAACCAAAACTCACAAAGAACAACAGCAAACAAAACAACAATCTATGTATAACTGGTATGCACTTTCGAAAACTCGTATCATAATCATCCCGCCTACTCCACCACAACCGGTGACGGCATCACAACACCGCCACCAACAGCCACACCGTAGTGCGAAAATACCCGCATCACAACACTATGTACCGTGCCCGGATCACCACCCGAGGCACCACAACCACACCGATAGACATCACAACTGCATACGATTCCCATAAACACTGACTGAGCATAACTTCTCAGACAAGAAAAACTTACTCAAATCCACTTTACTCAATCACAACGCAACATATTATATGAATAAATGGATAAGCACCTCATGAGCATCATTTCCACCATTTCACGGAATACATATGTATTATAAATACACATACAATTATAACTAACCATGCCATATCAATCAAATTATCACTTTTAATCATCATTCCATCAGATAGTCGTACCCTACATATATCACAAACATTCATATAACATCTTTATAACTATCACACCATACTGCTTCTCGTGAGGTCAGAACCTCACATAAACATTTATACACATCATAGACCAATAATCACATCCAACCAGTCAATCCTGATCACGTAAGTTACCACTCGATAAAGGTTACCTGTCGCCCGAGCTTAACTCATATGCTCTTCATAAGATATTTTCCCATTCGCATAACCATCACCTCATGCCATACCGTTAATATTCAACCACTAGCGCTCGCCTCATATAACCACATCTTATACTCTTTCATAACCATACTTATCAATCTGGTCTCTACAAAATCAGCCTCTTTAGAATTACCATCTCTCTAACATATCGTCACCCTTATCCACTAGTCATAAACCATAACACTACCACTGTCCGGACATCAAACCTCTTCACTCATCTCTAAACATCACGATTTATTTCCTATCTTTGGTTAACATCCCAAACAACGAACATCGAATCCATGAACAAAATTACCTCAACATTCTTTCCAATACTATCTTTAATTGTATCATCATCTAACTCTCCACCAAAATCTCATATCATGCAGGTATTCTACCAACTTCTTGCTTTCCTTAATTCCTCAAAACTCAAAACTAATCATGTTGTTCTGGAACTTCTATATAACTGTAAACTCAAATCCTCATGATAGTATCATACATCTCGACGATTCCTTACTTTTATATCACATAACCTCGGTGAACATTCCTTAGTTTTACTCCCCTCATTCTTTTCTTTTTGCCCTTGACAAAATCCCTTAATAATTCAACTCTTCATTATTTCTATCTAACTCTCTAGTGCTCCGGTTACCTTCTCATTGTTCAAGAACTCACATCTCATTATCTTATATCGATATCATCTCCCTCTTTCTTACCATAGATATCCTCTTATTATGCTATCACTCACCCTTGCCACTAATCTGTCCATAAAATCAATGTTTAAACAATTGCATCTCCCTTTTTACGTCTCAAGAAATCAAAATTCATTTTATACCATTAATTGCCCAAGGAAGTCACACATTAGTTTCACCTCTTGATAACACAAATTCCCAAACTCACTCACTATCTGCAAATCCACGTCGCGCCATATCTCCATTAAGTTCACTATATACCACTCTTCTCAATTCCTCTAAAACGACCTTTCACTACATATATCCTTAACTCACACGATTCCTAACCATCTCCCTCCATAATTCCTTACATATCTCAAGTTGCCACCATCCACATCCTTCCTTTCGATCTTTTCATTCTCACGTTTCCTTAGACTCACATCATCCCTTACCCATATTTACTTACTTTTTACCTTACTCAACCCAAAATCATATCACTCATCTCATCTCAAACATGCTCCATGCCTCAATAAGCCTTAACAATCTTTCTTTTCTTTTTCCACTATCTATCACAACCACATATAACTCATGTCCTCCCACCGAACTCCTACTCATCATAGGTGCCACTCTTTACACCACAAAATTGGGTAACTTACGCGTCAAGACCAACATACATGTAAAACAATGCACAAAGAAGCAAAATGACGCCTTTGAATTAAACATAATATACAACGAAGTCAAAAGATAAGCATATGACCCAAAACAGGGGTCACTAGATCGAGTACAGGCCACTCGATCGAGTAAGTGACTTACTCGGTCGAGTAGGTGAAGATCAGAAGCACGTAAAACAAATTACCAGGGCTACTCGATCGAGTACCCAAGGCTACTCGATCGAGTACCCCCCTACTCGATCGAGTACCCCAAGGCTACTCGATCGAGTACCCCTCTACTCGATCGAGTACCCCAATTCTCAGCACTGTCCAGTTTTCGTAAAACAGTCATAACTCACTCATTACTTGGTCATTTTGGGCGTGTGACCTATCGTTAGAATCATAAAAGGACTAGCTATCACCTCCAATTGGAATCACATCAAAATCCTTTATGCATCTCAAGTTATAGCAGTTTAAAGACAACCTCTTTATCATCGAAAAACACAACTATTGATTTTTACTTCCCAAACGACTTAAACAACAACAAGGTAGACAAAACGACCCAGTACTCATAAAACCAATATTGCTAATCTCATGTTACCATCTTCAAAATCAAGCAACATCATCCATCATGCACATATATTATTCAACTTACCAATCACATATTACCCACATGTTATCTCACATCTCCCAACATACTAAGCAACATTATAAACGCAACATGTGATATAGCTAAGCATGAAATTTTATCAAGCTTTTCATATAATCAACGAAACAGTGACGTCATATTATCAAATGCCACATAGTAATCATCCAACATGCTTTTCTATTCCAACAACAATTCTATATATCTCATCAATCTTTCAATTCAGATCCCCCATCCTCCACATACATGCATCCATCAATTCATACAACATACTACTACATAGATACACACAGCACACAATCAGCACATAACGATCCCGACACATATCCCATGGTGACCGGTTCAAAATGGTAGGGCGAGTTCGCGACTTTAGGACGTCTCCCAAGTCTTTGCATTAGCACCTACAACCTTTACCCCGGGTTCATTTTAATTGACTCCCTAGATTCATTAGATTCATTGGTTACAGGTTTCAGGATCGTCTCTCTGATACCATTTGTAACACCCCCATACTCCAAGTGCCTTACCAGGACCACTTAAGGCATGAAAATGCTACCATCTCGGTTACCCGAGGCAATGATTATCATAAGACAATAAAGAAACATATTTAAATAATAATTAACATTTAAAGTGATTACATGCCAAAAACCAAAACTGATAAAGAGATACAAGTTCTCCAAAACTATCTACTATCAAAAGACTATAAAACTATCAAACACAGCGGAAGACTTCTAAACTGCATCGTGGTGACTCCTCCCAGTTATCCCAAACGCATCAGCTCATACCTGCTCAATAACTGCTCACCACCCCCCGAATGGATCACCACAGTTTTTAAAACATTTAAACGGGGTCAGTACTAATCACACAATTCAATATAGCAACAATAAGATAAATCGACAACTTAACCATCACACACACACACAACCACCAATTCCAATCATCTCAATCATCGATCGTCCTTTGGACCCCCACGCGATGGGGACCGCAGCCGTTCCCACCTAAGCCCCGCTCATCATACCGAGCGATAACCCTGTCCATTAATGTGCACATCCCCTTCCGTGGCGGGTTCCACGAAGGGCGAAACTAGGGCGTGAAGTCACTCCCGCAAGTGACCCCACTCAGCCGAGAACGCATCTCGAGAACCATAGACAACCAATCACAATCACAATCACAATCACAATCACAATCACAATCACAATCATCATATCAAATAACTAACTACAGCACATCACCAATATCCCATTATGGGACTAATACTGAGTAGGAAATCCTACCTGGAAAGCAACACAATCATCAGACGATCTAGCAGCTGTCTCAAAACCTCTCCTTTACAAACCCTTCTCCTATACACATAATCACATAATCACTACCAACACAACAAATCATAAAAAACCCCCAATCCCAAAATTAGGGTTTAAACAAAGTCAACCAAACGCTATAAAATTGGTATGTAGGACTTACCCTTGACGCAAGGAACACTATGATGCAAAGAACAATGAAATCCGACACCTCTAGCTCCGGGATTTGCTAACGATGCGATGACAGACAAATTACGTAACTCCTTTTCTCCTCACTTAGGTTTTAGAACATATAAAAGAAACTAAGAAAAGTGACGGGCAACCTTTTATACTTATCTCGCATCACTTAACAAAACCCGGCAAAACATCCCCGTAAACCGGTTACTCGATCGAGTACCCAAGGATACTCGATCGAGTACCCCCCTACTCGATCGAGTACCCCAGCTACTCGATCGAGTACCCAATAGGTCAGAAACTATTTTAAAACGCGACTCACCCTTACTCGACAGAGTAAGGCCTACTCGATAGAGTACCTAAAGACTTATAAATACGGAGTATTACAATAACAGCGAAACCACTCGATCGAGTGGAATAAAACCACTCGATCGAGTAAAAACCTCAGCAAATCCACTCGATCGAGTAACTCCTCTTCCAGCAACTTAAGGATCGAGTAGAAAACTACTCGATCGACCATCTTGGGACGTAAAAACCACTCGATCGAGTGGTAAAACTACTCGATCGAGTGGTAAAACTACTCGATCGAGGACTTAATCTTCAAATCAGCTCAAGTCCGTGCCCGACTGCCTCGTAATGCGTGCCTTGACGCTTCCCAACGCAGTATCTCACTCTGGAAAATCCCGTCTCCTCTAAATGCATGCAAAAAGGACGAAAAAGGGTATGATTCCACTAATTTTGCGTTCATTTCAACAAAATAGACAAAACGAACCAAAGTAGCCAATTCGGTGCGAAATACTATAAAAACAGTATAAAAATGCATAGAAATACGTGCTGAAATAGGCTAAAAAGACTATACAAAATGCACGTATCAAATCTCCCCAAACCGAACCTTTACTCGTCCTCGAGTAGACTAAAATGCAACTAATGGAACGGAATGATAACTCAGAGCTAGCTTAACTTGTCTACTTGAACCAATTTAATGCAACAAAAACTAACAGTTAAAGCTAAGCAGTCAATATGCAAACGAGTTATGAGCTGTTCAGAAATATAACCAACCTATCGACCTTGCAAGACCAACAAAATCGGACTCTCTCGTGGTCACTCTTCTCTCATGAAGCAAAGGGTGAATGTATATGTATAAGAGAGGAGAAAAGACAGTCACTCACCTAACTGCGACCTACATAGCATGCATGCAATAGAAATGAAAGACAATTAAAGTACTAATGCACACACTCCAACCAATAATGTCCGTCACAGCCGAGGGCTTACAAATAATTTGGGAATAGTGAGGTTCAGGTGAGAAAAGGCAAACAAGTTATGGAAATGTGGAGGTAAAAGCGTCAAGCTAGTTCCTAACAGGACCATAATAAACCATCCGAATCTCAACTGACTGAAAAACTAAGTACAAGTGCCCTTCACTTGGCGCAAAGCTCACTAAACTCAAACACAATCTCCTCAAAAATATAGAATAAGAATGGAGGAGTCAGACGGTCACAAACGACACCGTCTGAATGAACTAACTGGAACAAGACAACTCTTTTTTTCAAACTTTCTTTCTTTTTTTTCTCTGTTTTCTCACGTTTCCAGCTTTTTCATTTTTTTCATCTTTTTTTTTTTCTTCTTTCACGTTTTTCTTTTTCTCTTTCTTTTCAATTTTTTCTTCTTCTTCTTCTTCTTCTTCTTCTTCTTCTTTTTTTTTCATACTCCCTTCCTTTATTTTCCAACAGCTCCATACAAAAGAGATACGGCCAAACTGCAGACGGAAACTCATACCACAAAAGACATACTAACTAGCTTGACTAGGCAGGCTTAGTTTGGGATGTAGCTGATGGGTCAAAAAGGCAAATTTTGGCTTATGTGGAGCTAAATGGGTGAAAAATATAAGGAAAGGGAAATTTTGCAAGCACCTCCCTGCATGTGACACCAACCACAAACCCGAATATGTGCATTTGACGAGAAATTGAATGTCATAAAAGTGCAAAAATGATGAACAACCTATGCAAGGAGTACTACTCTCAATTCCTAATGAACTGGTCATGAATGTCACCAGTTATGGGCTCTAAAACTCAGAATTTATCAAGTAGTTTGCCAATTTATCAGGTCAAGTCTAAACAGTCAGCTATATTTAAACAGAAACTCGTAGACTATGCGTATGACAAAGCTAATAACTATCAATAAAGTGCAAGGCTCAAGTAAAATGACAAGTTATAGTACATTATCATCATGGAAATCTACCGTTCCGACTCAACCTATATGCAAAAGTAAACGTGAATTTTTTGAATTGTTGGAATTTTCTAATTTTTTTTTTTGATTTTTATGATTTTTTGAAGAAATAAACAAACAATGCAAGCTGAAAAATAAACGTGAATGCAAAACAAATGCAAATACAGACTCAAAAGGATGCAATACCCTCCCAAAACCAAAACGGACAACGCCCTCGTTATCCTCCAGCATACACGAGCAGATATATACAGGGGAATGGGAATATACAACCAATAATAAATAAAAACAAAAAATAGAAAGGAGACAAAATAAAAGAGTAGGAGATACATACAAAACGCGAACTTCCCCAAACCAGCCAGAAAACTGGGGAAGTGAGTAGATCAGTAGCTACCCATCAGCGTCGTCGTCGTCGTCCACCACCGTGTACTCCGGGTCTCTCTCCTCCTCTCTCCTCCTCCGCTCCTCAGCACGAGCCCTCTCCATTGCCACCTCTGGGTCCTCGTCCTCCTCCTCGTCAGCAGACTCCGGGTACCCCTCAGGTGGATACCTGTAGAAGGAAGGGTGTGGCCAACCCTCTGGAATCGGACGGTGTCGCCGCAAGTGGTACTCGTACAGAGGGTGTAAAGCTAGGGCGGTGTCCCTCTCCATACGAGCCTGACGATCTGCGATCTCAAGCAACAAACCGTAAACGGCGCCCCCTTGGTCTATGACCGCGGGCGCCACAAAGGGAGGAGGTGGTACGTAAGTAGCCGGTAGGACCGGCGGAGCCTGTGTCTGGTCAGTGGGTGGTGCAGAAGTAGGAGTGGTAGTAGTAGTGGGAGTAGGGGTCGGGATAGAAGTAGCCGTGGAAGGCTGGACACTCCCTGAAGGTGTGGACCCCTCTCCGATCTCAAGACGCCGCTTCTTGGTGGCGGGTGCAGCAGGAGGAGGTCGGAGTGGAAGGTGAAGGTCAGGCAGTGGTGGCAGACGGGTGCCCCTAGCAACAGTGGGCAAGGGCTCTAGACGGGGGAGAGTCTCACAAGGTAAGTCAACAGACAAGGAGCCGTCTATCTTCCAAGTCTGGTAGTCTGGGGTCCGCCAATGCTGAGAAAGCATGGCATCCAGACTCAGTAGCCTCTCTCCCTCGAGGTACTGCAAGTCACGAGGCCAAACGGGGATAAGGGAACGAGCAAGGATGGTGGCTATGCCACCGCAGGCAATGGTTCCGTTTCCTTCAGCCCCTGGCTCTGAAGGTACTGGGCGGTCAAGTAAGCTATGTTGAAGGTAAAAGGACCCTCGCAATCAACGTTCAGGTAACCGCCCAAGATGGAGAGCTCGGTGTTTGTGATGTTGTTCGGCTCCTTTCGGCCGAAGATAGTGCTCCCCATCAGTCTAAGGAAACAACGGACAGGGGGAAGGTGGACCTGTTGGAGCTTTTGCTCCGCAAAGGTAGTATGGGCCAGGGTCCTCCAAAGCTGACGGAAGACCCTCCTAGGGGGTGTAGTCTCCCCTGTAGAAGAGAGGCCAAGTCTCCTATCGAACTCCTCTAAAGTCATCGGGAAGGTCCGGTTAAACAACCGGAAGAAAACTGAAGAACTAGCGGGGTCAGCAGCGTGTGCCCCGGAGGAGAAGGTAAAGGAGCTGAGAAACTCAAGGCTCAGCTCTAAAAAGGTACGGCCGCTCATAGTGATGAGTCCGGCCATCCCCGTGCCTCGTAGTAAATCACAAACTGACTCGTAAATGCCGAGTCTCTCAAGTGCCGATTTCTCTAGAAATCGGGAAGGTACAAACGAGCATCTTAGAAAGTTATAAAATCTCTGACGACGAAAAGCATTGACAAAAATTACCTGTGGGTAGTCTGGGTGAGAGTCGAGGGAAGTGTCCCCCCCCCCCCCCCGAACTGTAACCGTGCCAGAAGTAGAAGGAACAGCAGCTGAAGTAGAAGTGCTGGGGGCGGAAGAGTAAGAGGTAACAGGAGCTGGTGTAGCTCGAGACTGTCTACGACCCCGGTCTCTGGAACTCAAAGCTGCAGCCCGTGCAGTGACGGTGTGAGGGACGAGGGCTGCCCTAAAGGCTGCGGCAACTGCTGGCGAGTCTGCCACAGGATTGAAAACAGTGGCTGCTGTAGAGGTAGTGGATGCTGTGGCCACCACCGAAGAGAGACTAGCATCAGTGCTAGTAGTGATGGTGACCGTAGAGGGAAGTGGCAGCCTGAACTGAGCTAGCGGCAGAGCTAGCTGGAGCGAAAACTGTACCTGCAGCTGAAACTAGTAACACTGGGGCTGTAGTAGTGACTAAAGCGGAGGCGGTGGCAACAGCAGGGGCCACTGTCTCGGACAGGAGTGGACTAGAGGATGAGCTGGTGGAAAGTAAAGTGCTAGAATCCATCATGTATACAGAGGGTAGGAGCATGATAAGATAAATAGTGGCTAACAATGGCTTAAACAGAAAGAAAACCAACATGCTAGGCCTGAAAACTCCCTACCAGTCGAAAAATTTCGACCCACAGCACATAATTCCCAACAATTCCTCAAACAAATTTGAATAGCAGCATGTAGATGGCGATAGGGGACGGGATAGCAGGTATTGACAGCAGTAATTAACAACAACTGAGGTTAATTAAGTCATGAAAGCATATAAACCCGTCCGACAGTCGAAAGATTCGACTGAAACAGCCCTAATCGCGAAATTTCGCGCAAAGGTCGAATTGAAGCATGTTAAGCATCGTCAGGGGTGTGAAAGCAGTCTAGAATAGCAACAATTAAGCGACAAAGAAGCTAACTAGACAAATTACAGCAGCAATAACCAAAATGACAGTCGAAAATTTCGACTGTCCTGAACCCATATCGCAAAAATCATGTAAAATTCGAAAAAGACATGCGACAAACAGCGAGGGATTGGGGTTGATCATCAAGCAAGATAAACAAGGGCAATAAAGACAATCAAAGTCGAAAAATTCGACCAACAGTGGATTTTCGAACCCTAATTCCAAATTTTCCTCATAAAATTCAAAATAATCGAAATTAAAATGCAATGAAAGTAGAGGAATCACTTACTTGACGAGAACAACCTACAAATTCCAAATAATCTTCAAAGAACAAACAAGAAAAAGGCGATTTTTTGTTCGAAAATCGCAAACCCTAAATCCTTTTTAAACCCGTGAAAATGAGCACAAATTAAGGGGAAAATAGGGGGCTTTGAAAGATTAATAAGCAAGCAACAGATTGTAGGTGGCAGATTTGGTATTTAGGCAAGAAAATTGGGGATTTGGGGGAGGTTTTTTTTTTTTTTTTTTTTTTTTTAATCGCAATTAGGAGGGTTAGACGAAAAATTAGGGATAAATGAAATAGGAAACAAAAGATAAGAGTTTAAGGAACAACTCCTTGCGTTCTTTTGCGAAACCACTCGATCGAGTGGTTTTAAACTACTCGATCGAGGATTTTGATGATCCAGCTACTCGATCGAGTAGAATTCTACTTGATCGAGAAATCCTCTTTATTGCTTTGCTCGATCGACTGAAAAAAAACACTCGGTCGACCATATTTTCACTCGATCGAGTACAAAAAGTACTCGATCGAGCTCTTTTCTCGCGTAAGCTCTTGAATTTCGTCTATCCTTCCTTGGAATGCGTAAAACTTCCCCAAACCTGCATGAAAACACGTGCAAACACATCCCAAAATACCAAATACGCATAAGAACAGTCTATAGTCTTAAATCTACGCTAAAAAATGTCTATAAACTAATTGTCCTAATTAAAAGCATTAAAACAAATTCAACGGAAAATTCAAAAATTATTTATTACAAGGTCTTACACGGGGCATTTCCCCGCTCAATTCCCAATGCAATTCAGTAGCCCCTTGGAGGGCTCCTGACTGGAGGACGTCATCTCAGCAACATTGACTGTCCTCTTCAACTTCCATGAGCTTGAATAATCATTTGAAACGGTAGGAGGGGAATAGTTCACATCCACATAAGCGCGAACTTTCCTCATCCTTGCTCCTCTATCACCATCTTTAGCATCCGTACTCCCCATTTGATTGACAGTAATCACACCACACCCTTTGACAGCTTCTTCATTGCTCTCATCTGTACCTGCAGCAAGGAAAACAGACGAACTTTCCTCCTTTTTGCTCTCAATCTGAGGCGGAGGGGTAACAATAGCAGCACAATACTCCAAATTTTCATCTGGAGTGTCAATAATAGGGTCAATGGAAGAGAGAGCATTGCAAGGTTGCGCTTGCATGGGGGCCCTTCGGAACTTGGACTGATGAAAAATCAGCTCCTCGTCCCCTACCTGAAAGGTCAAAGTCTTTCCCCCGACGTCTATTACTGTACGAGCAGTGGACAAAAATGGTCTCCCTAAAATAATAGGGGTGTGTGCATCTTCGGGGATGTCTAAGACAACGAAATCGACGGGAATAAAGAACCTCCCGATCTGAACAGGTACGTCTTCTACTACACCTAGTGGCCGTGATATACTACGGTCGGCCATCTGGACTGTCATGTTGGTGCAACTCAGCTTTGTCAAACCAAGTCTCTTAGCCAGAGACAACGGCAGGACACTCACGCTAGCGCCTAGATCGCATAGCGCGTTATCAATCAAATAGGTACCGATATGACACGGAATTGAAAAACTACCCGGGTCTGACTGTTTAGGAGGTAACTTATTTTGAAATAGGGCTGACCCCACCTCAGTTAAAGCTACTATCTCATTATCACTAATATTCCTCTTACGCGATAAAATTTCTTTCATAAATTTAAGGTAAGAGGGTACCTTTGTCAGCAACTCAGTGAACGGCACAGTGACTTCCAAGCTTTTCAGAAGTTCGACAAATTTGCCGAATTGTTGATTGCCTTTAGTACTCTGCAGCTGCCTCGGGAAGGGAATCGTGATAGGTATCTCGAGTCCCTTGTTTCTCTCTTCCAATGTATCTTCCAGAGTAAGTTCTGTATCCTTTGGACGCTTCTTACCTCTCGAACGAGGTCTTTCCGGTGATTCATCACTTAATCGAGCACTAGCAGGCTCTCGAATAAGTTTCCCGTCATCAAAACTACTCGATCGACCAATATACCCATTCGATCTAGTAGAATCTTCATCAATGTCACTCGATCGAGTGAAATGTTCACTCGATCGAACAACTCCACTTTCTTGTTCACTCGATCGAGTAGGAAAACTACTCGATCGAACAGCTCCATTTCTCTGTTCACTCGATCGAGTAGAAAAACTGCTCGATCGAGCACTTTCACCATCAAAACCACTCGATCGACCTCCAGAAACCAGTCGATCGAGCACTTTCTTAGCCGTAAGCTCATTTTCTTCGACAGAACACTGTTCACCATCAGTTATGGCCTGCCTTGGGTCTGATTTTTGCATTTCCGATCCCTCATATGAACGGCCGCTTCTCAAATTTATCAGATTTACCGTTTCATGTGGGTTTTTCTCATTCTGAGTCGGTAAATGACCCTGCTTTCTTGAAGATTGATTCGTGGCTAGTTGGGCAACTTGAGTTTCAAGTGCCTTAATGGATGCATCTTTCTGTTGATCACTCAACTGCCATTGCTTTGTGAAGGACTGCAACATAGACTTAAGCTCACCAATTTCACTCACCCCACCGGATGATGATGCACCGTGATTAGGAGGAGCAAAGGAAGGAGGCTTCTGATAGCCTTGTTGATTCTTATGTGGAGGAACATATGGCTGCTGCTGGTGCGGAGGAGGAGTAGGATTGAGCACATTTTGACTAGTCCACCTCAAATTGGGATGGACTGCCCCTTGATTGTTGTAGTAGGAACCCCCTCCTTGCTTATATTGCTGAAAAGCAAGGACTTGTTCCTTCTCCACAAAACAGCCAACATCAGTGTGGCCATCATTACTCCCACATCTCTCACATGAAACGGTCTCTCCTCTAGTAAGAACATGGACCGTCTGAGGCTCCCCAACAGCTTGTAACTCCAACTTGTCAAATCTAGCATTCATGGTTTCCAGCTGAGCCAAAACCTGCTTATCAACTGTATGAACTGTTCTTATACTATCCCTCGGGTTACCATACTCAGCACTATGGTTGGCCATTTCTTCAATAAGGGACCAGCCCTTATCATCGTCAGTGTTCTCCTGGAATCTCCCACTAGATGCTGCATCAAGTATGGCTCTGTGGTCATCATACAGCCCATTGTAGAACTGATTGGCTAGGAACCATGGGTCAAAACCATGGTGAGGAATAGACCTCACCAACTTCTTGAACCGTGACCATGCCTCATAAAAAGTCTCAGTGGGAGCCTGCTTGAAACTGGTAATCTTGGCCCTCAACAGATTGGTGCGCTGTGGAGGGAAATATCTCTTGTAAAAGGCAAGAGCAAGAGATTCCCAGTCTGTAACTCCTGCAGCTGTGCGGTCCAAGTCAGTCAGCCACTCCCTGGCTGAATCGGCTAAAGAGAAAGGAAATAAAACCTTCTTTATCTTATCTTGAGTTACCCCCTTAGTGGCGGGGATAGTAGAACAGTAATCTGTAAAGACCTCCATGTGCTTCCTCGGGTCTTCACCAGCCACACCTCTATAAATATTTCTCTCCACCAGATTGATATAAGAAGGACGGATGTCGAATGTGTTCCCATCCTCAGTCTGGAGATTGAAACCCTTCGGAATAGAGGATGCTTTAGGCACTGAATGACTAGAAAGTTTTGGCATCTTTACTGTAGAAATCGGACTGTCTTCGAAAAGAGAGTGATGTAGCTCTGGCTCGAAAGTACTCAAGTCTTCCTTTCGTGATTTTCTTTGTAGACGGAGTTTATGCCTGAATAATCTCTCTGGTTCTGAATCAGGTGAAACTAATTCAAACCGTCGACTGGGCATAAACAAAGACTGAAAGAAAATGAATAAGAACTGCCTCAAGGAATAAAAATTCCCTGAGACGGATAAAATAAACGGAACGAAAACAATTAGGGCAATTGCCTCCCCGGCAACGACGCCAAAATTTGACACGTCTGTCGTGTACCTGTCAAAAATAAACTAACTAAACTAACTATATAGCTAGGAAAGTCAGGTCGATCTCCACAGGGAGGCAATATATCTGTAGAAGTCCGTCTATTTGGTCACAAATTGGGGGGGGGGGGGTTGTTTGAATTGTTTTCTAAACTACCAAGGTTAAGGGAAAGAGAGATAAAGGGTAAGAGCAAATAAGGCAAGAAATAAGTTTTAAACTATCAGATAGAGAGGGACATGTCAGGATTTCGGTTCACTACGGCAGTCCAGTGACTCAGCTGTAAATGACTCAGACGAATTAATGTAAGACGGATGCTGAAAGGTCCTTTCGGTCCACTTTCTATCCTAAAATACCACTAACTTAACTTTCATTCTCGTCAGGGTAGTCTACTGTTCATAGTAGGCCTATTTAGTCCAATCTTTCGATTTAGGATTAATTTTAGCCAGATTAAGAAATAACTCAGAAGCGTGCACTCAACTAAGTCGATAAATACAATTAAATTGCTATGGTGACAGAGTCTCATAATTAATTCGTCTATTTCATTTACTACATCGTCACATTCCTACCGCAGATCCCCTAATCCCAACATGAAAGGGGTTTAGCTACTCATGTCGCTAATTAAACTAACAACAGATAAATTCCCAACAATAAACATTATGAAATAACAAATAAAATGCATAAAAGAGAAATTAGGGCAGAAATTAAATGTAACGAAACGAAGAATAAAAGCAAACAAAAGATTAATTATTATTAAGAGAAGAGAAGAGAAGAGGATTACAATCAAGTGAATCCGGCGTAAAGAACAATCAGATCCGAGCAATATAAACTCAAGAGCAAGGTTACAGTCAAGGAGAAAGTTTTACGCAGTAAAGTTTGATAGAAGCTAAGTAGTGAATAAATCTGATACTAATGACCTAACTAATGCGTGCTTAAATAAGAAAATAAGTAAGTTTGCGAAATAAAACATAACACGGGCTGTTTTAAAGCCCATAACAGCGAAACCACTCGATCGAGTGGAATAAAACCACTCGATCGAGTAAAAACCTCAGCAAATCTACTCGATCGAGTAGATAGTTACTCGATCGAGTAACTCCTCTTCCAGCAACTTAAGGATCGAGTAGAAAACTACTCGATCGACCATCTTGGGACGTAAAAACCACTCGATCGAGTGGTAAAACTACTCGATCGAGGACTTAATCTTCAAATCAGCTCAAGTCCGTGCCCGACTGCCTCGTAATGCGTGCCTTGACGCTTCCCAACGCAGTATCTCACTCTGGAAAATCCCGTCTCCTCTAAATGCATGCAAAAAGGACGAAAAAGGGTACGATTCCACTACTTTTGCGTTTATTTCTACAAAATAGACAAAACGAACCAAAGTAGCCAATTCGGGGCGAAATACTATAAAAACAGTATAAAAATGCATAGAAATACGTGCTGAAATAGGCTTAAAAGACTATACAAAATGCACGTATCAAGTACTTTGTAGTCCATATATTTTTCAATTGGATTATTATAGACATAGCTTCACAATTTTGTCGTGGATAATTCTAGAATTTTCTATTGGATAATCTAACATATAAATAGGTCATGATACTAAATTTCTTTATCTTTGAAGCACCTAAACAAGTCAACTAAACCCACATAAATTCTCACTACTAAGCCCTAATCTTAAGCATCCAATTCAGATAATGAAGTTCAAAGCTACTTAATCAATACACACATTTAAAAAATGGTTTCGACTGATTGTCCGATTGCCGGACGGATAGTGATGGGGCATGGTAATTAAGTCTAAGCCATTAGGCTCAAAGTCAGTTTCGAAACCCACAAGACCTTTTCGAAGGCCCAAGTAATTTAGAAGTAGGACTCTCATGTTGATAAGGAAGACTGGAGTCTCGTCTAGACCGAGGGTGAGATCCAACCATGACCCATCTCCGGGATTGCCGGTCAATGCTAGGTCAGTAGTACGATCAAGACTACATGGAATCCCCACGTGTGCCCCTCGTTCCGTACAAATTTATCCTCTATAAATAGGGACACAATTCACCCTTTAAGCAATTTCCCTCACTACAAAAGATTGACCAAGTAAATCTCCTCACGAGAGACTCAGCCAACCCTAAAGTGAGGGCAAATACTGACTTAGGCATCAGAGATACTTTCATCGGAAACCCCAAACTTGGTTTGTTCCCTGTTTCAAGAGCAAAGAGAGTAGGTTCAAGACCTCACCTCCAAGGACCCGAGGAGCATCGACGTCTCACGTCGGACAAAGCTTAGTCATCATAAAAAAGCACTTATTAATCTCGTGTAATTTGTATTAAGCACTAAATACTCCCTCCTATTCTAAATAACTGTTCCATTTGCCATTTCCGTCTATTCACATAACTGTCTCATTTGCCATATTTGGACATGGTTTTTTACTTTTCTACCCTTAGGTCTTTTCTTTATTTACCAGTTACCACCCCAACCACCCATAACTCATCATATTCAATACTTTTCATTATTTAACTCATATATTCTTACCCCTATACAATAATTTTCATTATTTTAACTATATTCCTTAATTTTCGTGCCATTGTCCAAATGGGACACTTATTTGGAATAGGAGGGAGTACATTTTTACTCGAAATAGATAGTATATCCTTCTCACTTGCATTTTTGGATTATGGCCTACCTAGATTAACAAATAAAATATATGTAAGCTCTAAAAATAAGGTTACTATATGTAAGCTCTAAAAATTGTAAGTCGGCAAACAGAGCCAATACCACCTCTACACTTGCCTTAGTTGCAGACATACCACCTCTTCTTCTACACTTACTTATATGTATTTAGAAGTTTCTAAACATACAACCTCTATACTTGCTAATGTATATCTTGAACTTTCTACACTTACTACTTTAGAACACAAGGTTAGTTTTATCATGTCCTATTTTTATTGGGTTTGATAAGTCGGCAAACATAGCCAACATGCATGGCGACCTGTCGATTAGCGCTACTATACACTTGCTTTTAGAACTTTCTAGGCATGGATTTTTCTAGAATAAGCATTACTCTATCACAAATTATCCGTCGTGGACTATTCTAGAAATTTCTACTGGATAACATATAAATAGGAGGGACGTGATACAAAATTTCATCCCCCTTAAACCACCGGAACATAAATTCACACTACATACTATTAGAAATAGAGAGGGAGGAATTCATAAAGGAAATCGTGTTATTGATAATAGTTCGTGTCTGAAACCGTTACAATGATATCATATTTATACTAGTCTAAAGATCCGAAGATAATAATCGTATCTTCTAATATTACTAGCATAATATACTTTATTCTATGATATTATATTATTCTGATTACGGTATATTACAATATACCGTAATATCTTCAACATCCCCCCTCAAACCCATGGTAATTTGTAAGAATTTCCATGGGTTTGCCAAACAAGGAAAGAAGAAAAAAATCCATTTCTTCTACCTTTAATCTTCAATCTTCGATCATCGATTCATCGGTGTACGGGAACGTCGTAGCTTTTCGGACCCGTCGAAATTCGAACAAAACGAGAACGTCAATTTTTTCGAACTCGTTGAAATTTCGAGATCAGGAACGTCGCAACTTTTCGAAGCTGTCAAAAAAAAATCGGCGGACGGGAACGTCGTAGTTTTTCGGACCCGTCGAAATTATAATGAAACGAGAACGTCGATTTTTTCGAACTCGTTGAAATATCGTTGTCAGGAACGCCGCAGTTTTTCGAACCTGACAAAAGTCATCAATCGAAAGAGAACACCATTTTTTTTTTTCGAACTCCGACAAAATTTCAATTTAACAAGTAAACAAATCTCGTCAAAGAAAACAATTGCCAAAATGGACGTCCTCCACTTTGCTCTAATCAAGTAATCATTACGTATGTATCGCATGGAATGGAGTTTGGATCAAATTTTTTTTTTTTTTTTGATTGCTAAAACTTACGAAGTAAATATTATTACACGAAATCCCGCCGGTGGGTGTTATACATTAATCATAACCCACCGGCAGGCAGCGGAATTTTGTGTTTTTAGGCCTCAAGAGCGTGAGGCTCTGATACCATATTAGAAATAGAGAGGGAGGAATTCATAAAGGAAATCGTGTTATTGATAATAGTTCGTGTCTGAAACCGTTACAATGATATCATATTTATACTAGTCTAAAGATCCGAAGATAATAATCGTATCTTCTAATATTACTAGCATAATATACTTTATTCTATGATATTATATTATTCTGATTACGGTATATTACAATATACCGTAATATCTTCAACACATACTAAGCTCAAAGCTAAATGAACCAACACCCACTTGAGAAAATGAGTACAAGTAACTCCGAAGCGGCCACTCGTTTCAGCGGGTTGTCTGATTTCCTGATGAACTAGTATTGGTGCCCGGCTTCGCCCGGGCTACCTCTACTTACCATTATTTTTTTTTTCAGTAAATAAAATTACTTAAAGTTGCATAACTCATAAATTTATCAATAATATATTTTTCTATTACATATCCTAAAATTACGATGAAATAAATTTTGAGACAAATTACTACTCCCGTTATTAATATTTTACTCTTATTAATGAAACAATATTAATAACATTTCACTACTTTCCCGTAATCATTGTTACTTTTATTACTCACGCCGTAATTATTGTTACTGTCATTACTGTCGCATTAATATTGATAATTTCACTACTCCCGCCGCAATTATTGTTACTTTCATTATTGTCGTATTAATATTGATTATTTCGCTACTCCCGTTGTTGTTTCTACCACTTTCACTAATCTCGTTGATAATATTGTTACTTTTCAAATGAGTGATTACTATAATACAACTATATCCAACGTTACTACAATTCTTTTCTTTACTGACGAAATTACTTTTACTACTTAAGCATGCAATTTTAAGAGGATTATATATTTATATAAATATATTACATATATGCGTTAAATCAAATCGAAAACATTATGAATATTATATATTATGGAATCTAACTTGAATTATTTATTATTTTATTTTAAGGAAATTGACAATCTTAATTAATTATTTTATTTTAAGGAAATTGACCATGTTTTAGTCTCTTACAAATGTTTAGGAAAATTACCAAGTTTCTATCTAATATAATTTTAACCCAAACTATATAATATTTGCATTGAGATCCCTTAATCGGGTCCATCACACGGTGCTAGTGATTTAAAACTATAGAGTATAATTAATTTGTGTAACTTTCTTTAATTACATTGAAGTCCCTTGTTTATGGATTTAATATATAGTATTGATTGATAACTGGGGTGAATTACCGTTAAAAGAGGACGATTCGGAGGATATGTTGTTGTATCACTTTGGAGAGAAAACTTTAGAGAAGTTTTCTCTTAGTATATGAGAGGATTTATACTTTTTAAATTTCCACCTCATTATTATTTATCAGTTCACTCCATTATATTTTGATATAAAACAAAAAAATTGAAAATGGAAAATTAATAAAAAAAATTATTTAAGTTCTGATTTTTTTTAATGCATTTGTTTTTTTGTCATTAAGCTAATAGTAAGAATGTGTCAAGTTATATATTCTTTAGAGTAATAATTATTGCATTACTAAAAAATTTAGTAACTTATAGTTTATAATTTAATATCAATTTTATTTTATTTTAATGAAAAAAATCATAATTATGAATTTATTTAAAAACTTTGAGTTTATTTATAAGAATATATTCACTGAAAAGATAATAATTAATGAAATTTTTTTTTACTTATGACCTTATTTAGCTAGATGCTTTTTAGAGGGAAAACTAAGAGAATTTTTATTCTCTTAGTTGTAAGGGGGATTTTTATGCATTGGTATTTAGTCAAACAAATTACATGCTTCCCCTTGTCAGTTGGGCCATTGCGCTAACTCGACACAACATGGGCACACCTTATCTGAGATGGAAAATTTTAGCCAAGGTTTTATTTTGTTGAATACTACTAGTATAGATCCCGCACAATGTGCGGTATGTATAGAGTATTTATTTTTTAGGATGTTATTTATAATAATGGAAAATTAAAGTAATGAAAGGTGTATTTTTATGAAATTTATATATTTTTTTTACCATAAAAATAAGGATTTCATTTTATAAGTTTTCTCTAATTATTTTAATGATTTTTTTTTGTCACAAAGTTAATGGTAGTAATGTGTCAAGTTATTTTCTAAAGTTATAATTATTGCATTTAATGAAAAATTTACCAACTTATAGTTTATAATTTAAAATCAATTTTTTTTATTTTGATGAAAAATCATAATTTTAAATTTGATTATAAGATTAAAGTTTATTATAATATAATTATTACTCCATATTTTAATGAAAAGATAATAGTTTAAAGAAAGAAAGTTTTACTTGTTTCTTTATTTAGATAGAAGTATTTGGAGGGAAAAACAAAGAGAATTTTTATTCTCTTAGTAGTAGGGGGATAGTAGGGGAATTGGTAGTTGTTTACTTTATACTCCCTCCCATCCAAACCAAAGGTTACATTTGACTTTATTACGCTTGCCGAGGCGCGTTTTGCAACATGAATATCTTTAGTTACATATTATTAAAAATTATAAAAACTTGATATTCTTATAGCATTCATGACGATGAATCAAACAAGATCTCACATGGCTATGTTTTCTCTTATACATTACTAATAATACCAAAGATTCTCTACAATCATGAATAGTGCCAAAAAGTCAAATGTAACCTTTGGTTTGGATGGGAGGGAGTACTAGTTTAGATCCCGCACAATAAATTGATGCATGTGGTATCGATGAATACCAAGTCAGCAAGGGACGGGTGAGGCAAGCAGTGAGGCCGGGGTTCGGTGGGTAAGGTAGTGGAGGGATTAATGCGTGTAAGTGGTGGTGTAGTTGGGAGATAAGATTCCGGCAAATGGGAGATAGTACTTTTACTACTTACTGATCAACAAATTTCGTAAATAGGTGCCGTGTTATCAATGATTCAATCAGAGTGAGAACTGGCAAACGCTCCAGGATACCGTGTCAAAATGAAACACAGCATATAAGTCTTCTTGATAGCATAACTGAAATAAAATGAAACACAGCATATAAGTCTCAGTTCCATGCCAGCTAAAGACAATAGCACATCCGAAACCAAATTAAGGTAATTGTTAGAGAGGGTTTTTTTGGATTGGAGTTCATTAAGTAAAACAAACAATGGGAGACATTAGCCTCAATGAGAGTAACAAATAGCATTTTCTACGAGTTCCTACTTTCCTAGGTTTTCAAGGTTATTTTTTCCTGTGACTTTTCGTACCAATGGATTGCTCGTAAAAAATATACCTGTTGGAGGAACCCTTGGCAGCATTGATGAGCTCATCAGCAAGGCACTCAGCAATAGTCTTGATGTTCCTGAAAGCACTCTCCCGAGCTCCTGTTGTCAGAAGATAGATAGCTTGATTTACTCTGTATCGTGGTTTGCCAATGTCAACAGGGAACAGAAATCAAAAATAGTGAATGGCTGAAGTCGGTACCTGTTGATGATGGCATCGACAATAACTTGAATAGGGTTATTCTCAGTGAGGAGGTGGATGATTTCCATGGCATGCTTCACAATCCTAACAGCCATCAACTTCTTACCATTGTTACGGCCGTGCATCATGAGACAGTTGGTAAGTCTCTCAATGATGGGGCATTATTGAGCCTTCCTGAAACGCTTCATTTGGTACCTCCCAGCAGTGTGAGGCACATAGGTTGCATGTTTGACAGCAGATACACCAACGTAATCAACTAGAGCAATGTCATTAACCTACAAAGATTGGCCAAGTAAATCTCCTTACGAGAGACTCAGCCGACCCTAAAGTGAGGGCAAATACTGACTTAGGCGGCATCAGAGATATACTTTCATCGGAAACCCCAAACTTGGTTTGTTCCCTGTTTCAAGAGCAAAGAGAGTAGGTTCAAGACCTCACCTCCAAGGACCCGAGGAGCATCGACGTCTCACGTCGGACAAAGCTTAGTCATCATAAAAAAACACTTATTAATTTCGTGTAATTTGTATTAAGCACTAAATACTCCCTCCTATTCTAAATAACTGTTCCATTTGCCATTTCCGTCTATTCACATAACTGTCTCATTTGCCATATTTGGACATGGTTTTTTATTTTTCTACCCTTAGCTCTTTTCTTTATTTACCAGTTACCACCCCCAACCACCCATAACCCATCATATTCAATACTTTTCATTATTTAACTCATATATTCTTACCCCTATACAATAATTTTCATTATTTTAACTATATTCCTTAATTTTCGTGCCATTGTCCAAATGGAACACTTATTTGGAATAAGAGTACATTTTTACTCGAAATAGATAGTATATCCTTCTCACTTGCATTTTTGGATTATGGCCTACCTAGATTAACAAATAAAATATATGTAAGCTCTAAAAATTGTAAGTCGGCAAACAGAGCCAATACCACCTCTACACTTGCCTTAGTTGCAGACATACCACCTCTTCTTCTACACTTACTTATATGTATTTAGAAGTTTCTAAACATACAACCTCCTCTATACTTGCTAATGTATATCTTCTTGAAGTTTCTACACTTACTACTTTAGAACACAAGGTTAGTTCTATCATGTCCTATTTTTATTGGCTTACATGCATGGCGACCTGTCGATTAGCGCTACTATACACTTGCTTTTAGAACTTTCTAGGCATGGATTTTTCTAGAAATTTCTACTGGATAACATATAAATAGGAGGGAGTGAGGGACGTGATACAAAATTTCATCCCCCTTAAACCAACCACCGGAACATAAATTCACACTACCAAACCAACACCCACCTGAGAAATTAAAATGAGTACAAGTAACTCCGAAGCGGCCGCGACTCGTTTCAGCGGGTTGTCTGATTTCCTGATGAATAACTGGGGTGAATTACCGTTAAAAGAGGACGATTCGGAGGATATGTTGTTGTATGACGTGTTACAGGATGCCATTGATACGGGGTGGTCTCCTGTCACAGACCCACCGGAGAAATTGCCATTTAATTCGGAGGATATGTTGTTGTATGAGGCGGGCCCTCCAGTTGAGAAGCGTTATAGAGGAGTCAGACAGCGGCCGTGGGGGAGATATGCGGCCGAGATTCGGGACCCTACCAAAAATGGCGCTAGGGTTTGGCTGGGGACATTTGGGACTGCTGAGGATGCGGCATTGGCCTATGACCGGGCTGCCTTACGAATGAGGGGGAACAAGGCCTTGTTCAATTTCCCTCTTCGGGTTAACTCTGCTGAACCTGACCCAATCCGAATCACAGCAAAACGAAGGGTCCCTCAGAGGACTGCATCGTCCTCGTCTTCCTCCTTATCGGATAACCAGTCTCCCAAGAGGAGGAAGGATGTGTTGGGTGGGACAACAGCAATTAGGCAGGGGGATGCATGCCTATTTAATAAGCTAATTTGTTAAAAACGCACTAGACAACGAGTCATTTTATCATATATGAATATGACACCTCTAGTAATAGGTGTTAGGTGTACCGGTAGACTGAGTCATCTTATAATATGACACCTAGAGGTGTACTAGTGAAAAACTCCAGGGACGGTTCTATTAATAGTGTGATAAACGGGCCGGGTTAGATTGGGTCGAAAACGGGTCATATCAGTTTGAACTGGATTAATCTTGAGTTTACAAAAATTCAGGTCAAGTCGGGTTAGATCACTATAGATTCCGGTCATTTTCGGCTCCATTACTATCAAGTTTTAGAGGTAATGATCAGTATGAAAAAAATAAAATAAAAAAAAATTCAGGTCAAGTCGAGTTAGATCATTTCAGGTTAGGGTTATCTTCGGCTCAATTACTATCAAGTTTTAGGGATAATGATCAGTGTGGAAAAAATAAAAATTCTGGTCAAGTAGGGTTAGATCACTTTTAAGTTCGTGTCATTTCCGGCTCAATTACTATCCAATTTTAAAGGTAACGATCAATGTGAAAAAAAATTAAAAGTTTAGGTCAGGTTAGATCACTTCAAGTTCCGGTTATATCCAACCCAATTACTATCAAGTTAATGATTTGTTTGTAAAAAAATAAAAATTCAGGTTAGACTATGCTGGGTAGGATCAATTCGGGATATTGATTAAGCTCGAATTTTTAGTTCCAATGTCAGGTTAGGTCGAATACATGTTTGATCATTTGGAGGAATAATTTTGTCAAGTCTACTTGTGGGTGTTAGAAAAATGTTGGTCAAATGCAAATCATAAACGATTTGGATACTTTTTTTTTTTGTACTAGTCGTTGCTCCGCGCCCTCCTGGGCGCGGTTCCCCAATTTGTTCAATTGTGTAGGTGACTTCATTAGTAAGCGCTGCAATGGATATGGATATTGCGGGTCACGTACCCCAAATCTATACGGTAAGTACTAAACTACATACATGCAAACAAATGAATAAATAGTATTTTGACATACCTACAATAGAACATAGTTTAGTGAAATAAATCAGGGCATGTTCGTATGAACGGGCGTGACTCATCAACCCGACACAATTAACACTATACAAGTTAGCTTACGTATATTTGGAGTAAGAGAAAGTTGGTAATGCAAAGCACTCGTAGCAGTTGGTTCTGTTTCTTATAATGAATAATTATAACCTTTACAACCATCGCCTTTAGGTCTATCGACGTGCAAATGACCACCCTAACCAGGGGCGTCTTAAAACAAATGGAGGCCCGGTGCGACACAAGAAAATGAGGCTCTAAATATGAATGCACAAGTCTATTATAGTTCAATGTTTGTATTGAATTTCATTTATAAAAGCTTGTAATCCGGTGACCAATAGCATAATTTCTTATGTTTGTAATGAGGCCCTGTGCTAAGTGCGTCAGGGTTCCATCAAAGTCCAAAACATAATTTCACTTTCAACAATCCGTACTATCTAGCAGAATGTTAGCCTTTTTTAATATCCAAAAAATGGTATATTGGCACAAGAAACATTTTCAAATCTAAATTCTTTATCCAAAAACAATGCGCATGGTATCTATAAGATCACAAATATGCCCCTTGGACGGCCCTGATTCCTTAAAGTTGATTGTCGATAATTTAGAGTAAAGCGGCGTATTTCACATAAACTTGGGTTGTATTTCACATAAGAAAAAGGCATTAAACGAAACAAATATGATTCAAATCCTCAAAATAAATAATAATATTTGTTTTAGAATGTAGGGCAAATACTCTATATATTTACATCAACGACAACCACCTATAATTTTAGTCGCTTCGCAATTGTTAGCAAAACTATTCCCAGACTTATAAGATGTAAACTAGTTTTGGAGCCCGTGAAATTACTAATCGTTAATAATTGATTGTGTTTAAGTGTTTAATTTGTGAATAACTTATATGGAGTAGTCCCCCTCTCAATCATTTGTTTAATTTTAATTAAAAAACCACTCACAAATAATTAAAAAACAAAAAGGTAAATAAATGAACACGACTGAGGGAGCGGTATTTTAAAACAAAAGTTTAATACACTCCAAAATTTTGATTCAGGATGATACGCAAACCAAAATGTGAATAGCTTGGTTGTTTTGAAGCGATGACAGAATCCGTCAAATTGAATTTTCGGGTACTTCTGGTCTTTTGGACAATTTTGACGCCATAGAAGTAGTGGAACATGAATTTGCGCTCCATTGTCGTCCCCTATTTTCAAAGGATTTAAAAATATGAGTACAAGTTTCTACCTATAAAATTAAACATTAAAAGAAGTCACCCTTCCATATATGAACAAATTGCATTGAAATTTATTTTCTACTACATATGCAGTTAAAAACCTCCTAACTTCGAACTATATAGCGTGAATACTTTTCATTCATTATCCTTTCTTTCTCTACAAAAATATAACCTTCTTATTACTTCACTTATAGTAAGTACACATATAGATATAGAATTTAAATAAATACTCCCTTCAAAATCCTAAACTCGTACAATATGGATAATTATGCTAGCCTCGTAAAAATATTTCTTATTATTGGGTATGCAAAATAATTACGCGAAGTTCAAAGCACATCCATTTTAGGATCGCATTAACATATAAATACCTCCTACAATAACATCATTAATTAAATTATCAGGTTAATTAATTGAATTGGCACCTCCAATTAAGACTATTAAATATAAATACCTGAACAAAAAGAAAAGGAAAAAAGAAGACACAAAATTCCAATAAAATACTCTAAATTACAGAGAGAACAAAAAAACCGACTTTTGTAAGGACGGGTAATGTTGGTTTGGACAATCTGGTATCAAATACACCATTGTAGAAAAAAGAAAAACCGACAAAAATAAAAGAGTCATCCAAACCAAGAAAAAAACCTGTAAAGAAGATCTATAGCCATTATTTCGAATCTCGTGCATTGTTATTGATATGTGAGTATGTCATCCTCCTATAATATTAATAAAAACACACACAAAAAAATAACTAATAAAATTCTAATTAATTCAAAACATAATAAAAATAAAAATTGAAACAATTAATTTAGTTCTCATTCTATAGTTTACCTACCAATTTTTTGAATAAAGTTGAAAATTCATTCTCCTGCAATATTAATATAAACACAAAAAAATAACTAATAAGATTCTAATTAATTCAAAACATAATAAAAATAAAAAACGAAATAATTAATTTAGTTGTTTAGCTATACCTTACCTACCAATTTTTTGAATAAAGTTGGAAATTCATTCTCCTGCAATATTAATACAAACACAAAAATAATAACAAATTAATACCAAACATAAGAAAAATAAAAACGAAACAATTAGTTTACTTTTCTATGTATACTTTAGGTGCTATTTTTTTGAATAAAATTTAAAATTAGGGTGAATATAATAGTTATATATATGAAAAATTCTATTATAAATTCTCTCAAAATTTTATGAATGAAGGAAAAAAAATATGGTACATAAATACGGAGTATATATAGTAATGATGAAAGGAAAGTTAAAAGGTCATTTCATTAAATAAAGAAAATAATGGTCAAATAAATAAGGTAAATAAATAATAAAAAGTATGAGAGGGGATCAATGGTTTACAATTTTTTTTCTTTCTTTTTTGTGTTTATACCTTATATTTTTTAAATTTTTTTACCTTATACTTTTTAATTTTCTTAAATTGGTAATCCATATCACTTTTGTTTTTTACCATGTAACATTAAAAGTTGTCACGTCAAAATTAAACTTGCAATGTCACATTTTTTAGGTTAGCCTTTTAATACGATTTTATAGATAAAAACTATTAATGGTTTTATAGCCATTATACAACCATAAATTCCAATATTTAAATTTTATTTTTAATTTTTTTGTGGTATTATTTAATTAGATAATTGATTGTCGAGAAACTTAAGAGGTGAATTAAATAGGAAAAAATGTAAATGAAAATTATCGATGTTAGCTTTTAAGTAATATAAAGAGTTTTAATCAATTTATTAACATATTATATTATAAAAATTAATTAAGTAGGAAAAACTTTTAATTCATTTGGTGGGTGTTAAGTATTATGAATAGTTTTAATCAATTTATTACCATGTTTAATTAGAAAAATGAATTAAATAGGAAAAAATGTTAATAAAATTGTTGGGTGGTAAGTAATATGAAAAGTTTTAATTAATAAGTTTTAATTAATTTATTAACATGTTTTATTACAAAAATTTCAATTTTAATTATAAATTATGAATTTTATTAACATGTTTTAACACAAAAATTTCAATTAAAATGTCAATATTAATTATAAATTATGCAATTTTGATGTAAATTTCTAAGGGTTACATAAATTTTGGAAAACAATATATTTAATATACAAAAATCATTTAATAATATAAAAATATCTTTTAATATTATAGATAAGTGAACTAAATTAATTTATAGAGAAATGGATTAAATTAATGCCGTGTAATAATAAATTAATGCCGGTTGACGAAATGAGCGGAAAAAGGGGGATTGTCGTTGTCGGTAGGAACAGTGATGATAAGAGACAGGGTAATTGGGTATGAATGTGTGTGTGGCATTTGGGTTATGCATCTGACGTGAGCTTCAAATGTCTGCGTGGCTTTTTTTATCCTATGTGGCATTGTCTACGTGGACTTAATTGGTCATTTTAGGGTAGCCTTTTAATAATATTTATAGATGATACGAGTACGTTACAAAATTAGAACTACTGGATATTCATCTTCTAATCCTCATTCTCGTTCTCATTATCTTCCTCTTTCTCTTCTTCATGTCCTTCCGCTATTCCCATTGTCCTTTATCTTGCAAAAAAAGGGGTGCGATATTGTCAACAAATAACAATAATCATTAATTGGAACGAAATACTAACATAAGAGCAAAGACAAACCGTAGAGTTGCACTAATAATTGCATGTTTCAAAGACACTAGGAGACCAACAGAGTCAATACTACTCAATAACTTCGCAACAAAAATCAAGACTTCATTATCTCCGATAGTTCAAACCATACACCTGGTTGAACTTTGTCTGCGTTATATAGGTAATTCGATTGCATCACATTTAGAGACATTATCAGCACTTTAGCAGTATAATTCAGTTACAAAATTCAGACAGAGGACCATCTCATTTCATTCAAGGATAGCAAGAAAATGAGACGAACCATCGGATTTGTTATGACTTTAGGTGCAAAACGTTCATGGCAGTCATCCTGCAATTGGTTAGAAAAACCAGTGCCCAACCAGTTAATAAAGAAAATTTCCTCAAATAGATATAATAATAATAACGATTTTTCCTAATCGGTAACAGAACCAGAATTTGTAGCATTCATTTACAGGGCACGCAATACGACTTAACAAGCGTAGAAACACTTGCAATAGGCAGCTCCAAACACAGTGTTCAAGGAAAGCTACATACTAAAAAGTATAAGATGATTTCCAATGAGCAGAAACTCACAACTACCCGGTCCATCTTCTCTAGATACAGCTTGATCAGGAGAATTTACAATAACTAAAGCGAGAAAATAATCAAGAGAAAATTTCAAACAAATCTTTGTTTTTTACAAGAATGACAACATCTAACCAGCCAGCAATGACAACATCTATGGAATTCATTCAATAGAAATACGATTCTCTTTCTCATTCGGCAAACCTTAGTTTACCATATCATATATCAACTTTATGACGATTCTTTCATTACATCTCTCAGAATGACAAGTTTTACAAGAATCCCCCTGCCTTCAAAGAATGAAACATTACAGCTTACAGTCGCATCCAGTACACCAATTTAAAAATTTAAGCTCTGACATTAGCACGGGTCTCGATGGCAAGGATGAGAAAAATGATTTTCGAAAGTTCTATATACGACTTCATGAGTAATTTGCAAATTTCAAGTTTATTAATCACAGAAACTAAGTACAAACACAAACAAGCATGCTCCATAGTCCATACATTACAAGTTCTATAACTGAAACCATGAAGCAAGAGATGCAAGTACCTTGCAGGAGCAGATTCTTCCAAGGAATTCTGTAATAATTTTGGATCTTGAGATGACAAAGCGAGTTGCAAAATGAAGGAGAATTCTGCTAAAAAAATCGATCGGGATACCGTGTCAATAAATCAGATCAGGTTGATATTCGAACAAGATTCAACTTTTGATCCAAAATTAAGTGCCAAGCAGGATGTATGACGATAAAACGACTACCAAAGTTGGGTGTCGGAGAAACAAAACATACAAGTGTAGAAAATAAACAACCTCTTCCGTCTAAACAAACTTTAAAATCGAAAAGGATCCGAAACAAACATTGAAGCAATGTATAATATTGATCATAGGGCGAGTTCAAAGAAAAACGAAGCTAGCTTCTTTAAGGAAGCATTCTATTATCCGAGAATTACTAACAAAAAACACAATGTCTTCAACACAAGGCTCAACAGATCTGATACTTGTAAAGAATAAGACCTACATATTTGAAATAGTAGTAGACCACAATCCTTCGGGACTCTTAACGATTAGCCTTGGCGACTCTTTCAATCTCGTCCTTCTTCTTGATAGCATAACTGAAATAAAATGAAACACAAAGATATAAGTCTCGATCAATGCCACTAAAAACAATAGCACTCACGAATGTTTAAAGAGTTTAGACAAATTAGCATCATCAACAGAATAGATACACGCTTCAGAAAACCTAATGAAGCTCCAAAATGCCACAATTAAGGGTGCATTTCCAAAATGTCAACAGGAAACAGAAATCAAAAATAGTGAATGGCTAAGGTCGGTACCTGTTGATAATGGCATCAACAATAACTTGAATAGGGTTATTCTCAGTCAGGAGGTGGATGATTTCCATGGCATGCTTCACAATCCTAACAGCCATCAACTTCTTACCATTGTTACGGCCGTGCATCATGAGACAGTTGGTAAGTCTCTCAATGATGGGGCATTGAGCCTTCCCAAACGCTTCATTTGGTACCTCCCGTGAAAGTGTGAGGCACATTGGTTGCATGTTTGACAGCAGATACACCAACTTAATCAACTAGAGCAATGTCATTAACCTACAAAGATTGGCCAAGTAAATCTCCTCACGAGATACTCAAACCGACCCTAAAGTGAGGGCAAATACCGACTTAGGCGGCATCGAGATACTTTCATCGGAAACCCCAAACTTGGTTTGTTCCCTGTTTCAAGAGCAAAGAGAGTAGGTTCAAGACCTCACCTCCAAGGACCCGAGGAGCATCGACGTCTCACGTCGGACAAAGCTTAGTCATCATAAAAAAACACTTATTAATTTCGTGTAATTTGTATTAAGCACTAAATACTCCCTCCTATTCTAAATAACTGTTCCATTTGCCATTTCCGTCTATTCACATAACTGTCTCATTTGCCATATTTGAACATAGTTTTTTACTTTTCTACCCTTAGCTCTTTTCTTTATTTACCGGTTACCACCCCAACCACCCATAACCCATTGTTCCGGGTGTAATTCCAGAGCAAGTATAGTTACCACCCGTGGCTCGTAGAATAATGTCTTTGGTTGAACCCTTCTTGTCTTTATCGTTCCTCTCGGCCTCTCCTGCAACAATGAACGAACTGAGGGCTTGGCTTTGTGCCAAGCGTATTCACTCCGACGCTCAAGTCAGTAAACTTAAAGGATTAAGTTGCGTTACTTGGCTAGGTATAAATTGTAGAGAGATAAGGAAGATGTTACCAGATGAATAGTGTATTTAGGTTAGGTTGTGGATCCTTTCCTCAATGAAGGTTGAGGAGTATTTATAGACTTTCACCTTTTGCCACGTAGTGGCCAAGTGGCCAAGTGGCTAGTGGGTGGAAAGTGTGGACAGCGGGCCGCCCACGGGGGCGCTTGGTGAGAAACGAGGGACAAGCGTTTGCATTTTGTAGGGAGTCGCCACCAATTTTTATGGGAAATTGGAACCGTTCGAATACCTCGTGTCATGTCAAGACACAAAGTAGTGACATGAACACTAAGCAATCGTTACCCTTAGCATTCTATGTCTAGAATGACTCTCGTGGATGCCAATGAACACGGGTGCTCACGGAGATCTGGAGTAAGGGGTGAGGGTACGTATTAGGAAGCTCTTTTGATCGGACACCTAATCCCGCCCGCCTCGATAGCGGCCTCTACTAATGATTAGGGAAGTTATTCGTACTCGATATATCGTCGGCTATATGCATGCAATGCAACATCCAAGTTTTAATCCTAACATGTGAGAATTAGACTAAGTCGGTTGACACATAGTTTAGCATACAATTGGGTCGAAGTAGGATTTAATGCTCATTTACATGTGAAAGCATACAAGCAATAAATACAATAATTATAAATTACAATAATGAAAATTACATTAATTACATTGGATTAGGCGATTTATGTCGAAAATACCTTTAAAACGGATAATTTGAGAAAGAAAGAACAAAGGAATAAAAGAATAAAATAAATGAAATAAATAAATTACGAACGGGATGATGAAGGTGATATTACGAATAATAGTTAGTTAATACATGGACTAATTAAACTAGGTCAAGGCGTAAACGGAGTTCGGGGACAGAAATCATCTGGAACAGCGCAAGAGAGATCGCCCTCGGGAAGAGCGCGGCGATTCTTTTGCGTCTGTTTCCAAGGGTGAGTTCGGGCCGTGAAGCGAATCGCAAATCGTTAATGTTAATTGTTAATTTTAAGGATTGATCAGATTATTTGACTCGGATGGAAGTGATTTAATGTATTAATTACATGTGAATGATGGTCATAAAAACTGTAAACATGGGTAAGACGGAATTAAACGGATTAATTATGCGAAGGGACGATGTTAATGAATGATTAATTAGTGACATCGGTGAATGGAACAAACTAAACATGACGAATTAACAATGAACATGGATGCAAATATATCAATGACGAATCTTAAACCCAATATGGACAGATTGAATCTCTAAAACCCAGATTTGAATGTAATGACGAAAAACCCGTAAATATCGATTATTTAGGATCTAAGTCGGATTAACAACGAATAAAATATATTAATGATGATGATTAATTATATACATGTGAATTGATACGTTATTATGACGAAAAAATTAATGAACAAAAGGAAACAAATAAATCGAACAAACACGAATTACAGAGGACGGAGGAAGAAGAAAAGAAGCAGGAACTGCGGCAGCCTCACGAAGAGGCGCAGCAGGGACTGCGCTCCTTCGAAGAGGCGCAGCAGTTGCTGCGTCTTTTCTCGACGTCTGTCTCACGGAAATCCGCAAAAATGAGTTTTAAAGCACGGTTTTAGAAATCGGTTTTAATGGTATATTTGACATAAATCTTACAATGATGATACGATAAACAAAATACAATAAATAAAGGAGGAATATACACCCTCAGACTTACATGTTGACGGAACGAGAAGGACTAAGAAAATCAACTAGTGAATGCTCGACGCGAATGCAAGGAAAGAGTGCCCTCGTAAGAGGAAAACGATTGATTAATTAAGATTGATTGAGTGTAGTTGGTCAAATTGGTCGGTCATGCAACGGAGAGGCTGGTACCCGGAAAGATCCGAGCTTACGTGGTCGGAAGTCCAAGCACGTAGGCGCCAATTAGTAAGAACGAAGTCTAGAATGCAAAGGGAGAAGAGAAGGGCGGACACTCGCGTGAGAAATATGAGGAACGAAGGCTCCTATTTATACTAATCACGTGAAGGAATAGGGTTTCGGAGACTCTTTGGAAGTGAATCTCGGAAAGATATAAAAAAGATACGTAAATCATGCAAAGAAGGGCCTGGGAAGAGGCGCAGCAGCCACTGCGTCTCTTGGAAGAGGCGCAGCGCCTGCTGCGTCTGTTCCCAGGAGGTTTCCTCCTGCTGAAGAAAGATTTCCGTGTTTGAGTTATGGTAGGACGGAAATAATTCGGTTATCTTTTGAATATTACGGGATATTATTTGCCAAAAGATAAAATTTGTGAAATATGGAATAGAAATATCCGGAACATTCCAGAACATTCTGACTCGGGATTTAACAGCTATCAGAAAATGGAGACGGTTTTTGACCCGGACTCCGAATATACTCTAATTACTGCCAAAACGACCGTATCAGGACGTAGATGACAACTAAGAGGTTGACATTAATATTTGAGCAAACACTTGACGATAATCTTACGAATTGTCACAAATCGTTCCGCGAATCAAACATGCGGCCTAATCATCACCGGGTGGTTTGCGAGGGGTGCAGAAACGAGGTGTCTACAGAGCCCCCACTTTGACTGAGGCTTGGACAAGGCGAAAGTCAAAGTATAGCCATCAGGTCAATCGAAGATTACAACCTGACGACTACGGCGACGCGAGGCGGCTCAAGGGGTCTGAACCAAGGACCTGTCGTCGGGAACATTTTAGAGTCTGTCGACTATCGGGGAGGGTCGTTTAAAGTCCATTAGACTACGTAAGGAGGCTCGCCAGCCATAAGAAGAGACCATACCTGAGACTTCTTCTCGAGATGCTTTCGGAGGTGCATAGGAGCTAAGGTTTGAGCTTGGGAGCTAAGGGTAAGACCTAAAAGTTATATAAGGATTGGTGCTAGGGTGTGGGGACCCTAAAGGAAAGCATTGACGGGAAGGAGGCCAAATATGAGTTTCGACCTAAGGGTAACTAAGTTTTGGGTATAGGAACTTCTGGAGAACGACACCTGTCGGACGGACGCGGGAAACAAGAAATATTGAAAGCAGCAGGACGTCGGTAGAAACTGCTGGGGGAATCCGCTTGCGTTGGTCTCAAGCGAATTCTTGCTGGGGAAATATTGACGACTAGGAGCCTCTTGATCGTCGCGAAAGGAATCTTGAGTGAGCAGTACTGCAAAATACTACTGCGCCGGACAAAATGAACTGAGCAATACTGCGAAATATTGCTGCGCGGGATAAAATGAACCTGGACAATACTGCAAAATACCGTCGCGCTGGATAAAGTGCGGACTGAAACGAAAGAAAATCGTCGAAACGGACCAAAAGAATATAATAGCGTTGAAGAAGAGGCGCACCAAAGATGGGCCCACAAATAACGAACTCATAACGAATTTTTGAAAATTCGTATGGAGGGAACAAAAGGAAGAGGCGCAGCAAGAGCTGCGTCTCTTGGAAGAGGCGCAGCGCCTGCTGCGTCTTTTCCCCAATTTGGCAATTTCGCGTAAAAACGCGAAATCGAAGGTTTATGTTTCATTATTGAAACTCATTTCCTTCAATTTCTCTCTCAAATCTTCACCATTTCCGTCGAGGTTGGATTCAAAAGCTTGCTTTAAATATGACTAATCGAGGTATGTGTCTTAATCTTGCATTAATCATCCGCATTTGTTGAATTTCGAGCCGCAAGAATTTAGGGTTTTCGACCCTTTTGATCGAAAATTTGGGGCTTTTCCCCCAAATGGATTTGCTTTGCCAAATTGATGCTAGGAATGGATAGTAGGCAATGTTAGGAACACAACCATGTATTTACTTTGAATTTTCATCGAGTTTTGAGCCTTTGAGTGAATTTTGAGACGGTTTCTGACTAAACCCCAAATTGCTTCGAAAATAGCCTTAGGAATGCCCATTGGCGATGAAATTTGATATTTGGGATCCTTGAGTGATGGGTAATCTTCCTGTCATTTCGAAATTTTGGTTTGTGACAACTTTTTCAGGGCACCTTTCTAGGGCATAATCGTCGTTATAACGAAATGCTGTCGAATTTTCGACTTGAACCCGGGACTAGGCTTTGACTTGGACTTGATTTGACCCAATTTATCACATGAGTGATCGGGTTGGCGGGAATATGACCAAAGATGGCCAGAAAGGACAGTTTTTTCAGGGCTCCGGAGGCTCGAAAACTCCTTAACAAAGGCTTGCCGTCAAGTGACGCGGCCTAAATTTACTTTAACGTTGCAGGTGAAGAGGCTTCTTCTTCTGGGAGGACTCCCATAGAGATAGACGTTGTTACGGTTGAGGAGGCTTTAGAGCAGGCCCTCACCGCTGCGGTGATGGCTACTGGAGGCGAGGTACACGAGGAGGCGGAGGAGGAGGAGGCCCCGAGACGGGCCAACGTCAGGCGAAGAGGTCGTCAGCTGAGGGGAGCTCCCGCGTGGGCTGAGACTTGGGAGAGTAGGCACCTTGTGTGGGCTGCAGAGGGTCAACTGTCCTACAGGACGGTGAAGAGCTTGGTAAATAAGAATTCACTACTCATCACCTATTCTCTTTAATTCTTTTTGTCCAAATTTCTTGCAAATTTCATTCAAAACTAAAGATAGCCTTGTTTCAAATCATAATAGGAGGCCGGGAACATCAGGTCATTCTCGGGTTACACGACAGCGATGGAGCACTATGAGCGGCTGTCGGCGGAGGAGAGGGCCATGATCGAGCGCGGAGCGTTTGGTCCTCTGGTTCAGGTCTGGAGGGATATCGTGAAGAGGAAGCTGCGGGCTAACCTTAGCCTGGTCCGCGCTTTCTTGGATCGGTTCTGGGATACGACTTCCACGTTTCACCTACCTTTTGGTGAGGTGGGAGTCACTCTGGAGGACTACGGCATGATTTCTGGTCTGCCGTGTGGAACCGAGGAGATGGTGTGGCCGGAGACTGCTATGAGGGCGGATTCGGCCGAGGCGAGGAGATTGATCGGCTGGAACTTGTCGCCGAAGGTGTTGCGATCCGGGCTTGGTACCCGCACCTACGTCCGAGACTACTTTGCGGGGAAGACCCGGAGTCGGTGACGATCGATGGGAGGGAGACGGCTCCTCCTCCTTGTACACCTGGTGAGCAGAGCTCGTCCCGTGGCTTTGGTGGTTCTTGTCTTCGATTTACCTCGGAGACAAGGGCGAGAGGCTATCGACGAAGCTTCTTCCTTCCTTTCGACCGAGTTCCCTAGGACGTTGGGACCGGGTCATCTGCTGGTTTTGCGGTCCTCATCCGCTTCATGAGGGCCATGGTTCGTCCGGAGCGGATGGAGAAGGGGACTTCTCCGGCGCGCGTCGGACTGGACTACCTGTTGGAGGTATGAACCTTCCTTTAGACCGAAATAAATTCTTTTCTTTGTCGAATCACGAAAGATCGTTATTGATTATTCTGTTTATAGGCATGGGTGTATTCTTACTTCCCGAGTCTCGCGCCGAAGAGGACAGAGCCGCTGGGGAAGGCCTATCCCGTGGTGAGGGATTGGGTGATGTGTCGGACGAAGAGCAAGCGCTCTTCTCACAATGTCTACCGGCGGGATGTGAACGCCCTTCAGCTGAGCAGCGTGAGTATCCTACTTGTATTTATATCTCTTGATTGCCTTCACTTGATCATAGGAATGATCTTTGCCTTTATATTGTCGCAGTGGGTGCCTGACTGGGCGGAGTACGCTGGAGCGCCTCCTTTCGTCGCCGAAGTCCTTCGACCTAGGAGCCCGAGTCGGCCGCTCTTTGTTGTGGACGTCGATGGGTCTGTGTGGTATCCGGGCGAGCGTTTGGCTCGTCGGTGCTCTCGGGCGCGTTGACGGTTCCCATTGACCCTCCGAGGACGATGTTCGGGGAGCCACCGAGGCCGAGAGGGAGGCGGACTGGCCGGTGCCGTGGCGACGACCTTCTTCTCGCTCTCTCGGCGAGGACTACTCGGCGTTCCTTTACGGGAGGTTGGCGATCGGCCAGTAGTGGTGAGCATCCTTTACTTTTCTTGATTTGATTTTGAGAGTTACGATGAAAGATCATCGACTAATGAGGGCTTATTTGTCTTTGCAGGAGGTCGAGGCGGCGGGCATCGAGCCCCCAGTGTACCCCGAGACTCTTGAGTACACTGACGCGACTGGGAGGACGACGATCTCCGAGTTGCGTGACTTTGACGTAGCTGTGACGGATCTTTGGCTTAGACGATCGGGCAAGATCGATTCGGAGGGTGAGCCTCCAGCTTATGTACCTTTCGTGTAAGAACACATTTGATTGACCTTGTTCACTTTACTGAGAATTTCTTTCGAAATGCAGGTCGCGCCATCTCGGTTTGTGGCACTATGGAGGGTGGCCAACCGGCTACGAGCTACCGCCATCGAGGCACTTGTCGGTGGTCGAGGTCGTCAGGTATGAACCTCGTTCGATTTCTTTTGATTGATTTTGATTTTCAGTTTTGTTTGAGCTGATTGACATGAGCCAATTTGTTGTTTACAAGGCGACCGCGAGCTGGAGCGAGAGTTGGCCCAGTCTCGGGAGGAGACGGCTCGCTTGTCGAGGGAGCTCGAGTTTCGGGACGCCGAGATTGCTGCTCTTACGGCGAGGGTTGCCGAGTTGGAGGGTGTCCATCAGTAGTTCGGCATAGTTTTGTAGACTTGTACATCTGATTTTGAACGTTTTTGGACTTGTTTGGGGCGCAAGCCCCCAGTTTGCTTGGACTTTGGATTCGGTTCGGGGCGCAAGCCCCCAGTTCGCTTGTACATTTGTATATATGATGGCCTGCGTGCCTTTGCTGCTGGGTTGTGTTGCTTGTACCTGCAGGTTAGCTCTTGAACAGGTTGGGTAGACAACGGTTTACGCCGTCATGCTGCCGAAATTTACATGGAAATCACGCAAAACATACATTTTATACACATATGGCCTTAATTAGCGCAAAAAAGACTCAAAAGTATACAAAAAGTGCAAAAATGCAAAAAGCAAAAAATTTTTGTCAGAAATGACCGGACGGTAGGGAGGGTTACCCCCTAAAAAAAGAAAAAATAGAAATCTGTAAGTGTAGAAATGAAAATGTTGAAATGAAAACAAAAGAGAATTTATTTCCTAAAAAAAAAATGAAATTAGAATAACCTTATGAAATTTAATTAAAATGAAATTTTTATTTCCTAAGAATAATTAAAATAAAAAAAGAATTAAGTGTGATGAAAAGTGGCGAAGGTGTTGATGTCGCCTCGAAATGCGTGCCCGCAAATTTAGGAAGTTGGAAACATGGTAAACTGCTCGTAGTTACCAAAATAAAATCCCGTAGGAATAGGAAATTATTCGCTATAGAATTAGGAAAGATCCAAACGCGGAAATCGCAGAAAGTGATCCTGGGGAAGAGGCGCAGCATGAGCTGCGTCGCTTTGAATAGGCGCAAAGCAGCGCCGCGCCTGTTCCCAAGTTGGTCTCTTCGGCGGATTTTTGAAACAAAGAATTAGTATAAATAGAAGCGTCGACGAAGCTTTAAATCATATAATTCTCCCGTCTCTTCTCCGTTAATCTCATAAAAAAACTCCCAAAATAAATTTTCAAGAGAAAATTTGTCATCATGAATGCTTTGGAGATCCGTTTGAAGGAATGGACCAATGAATTTTCGAATGTTGAGAAGCACGATATGGGTGCTCATAACCTTGGGTCTCTATTGAGTTTGAAACTCATTAAGGTGGTAAAACCGTTCCTGGATGCTTGCCTTGACCATCGGGACCCAAATTGTCATGTTTTCGCGTTTCCGGTGGTGATATTTGTCCTTTTCCGGAGGAAATTGCTGCCATTGGTGGGTGGGATCCCGAGCACTTACCCGCTATTCCTTCCACTTCACAAGGGTATAAGACCAAATTCAGAGACTTGCTCGGATTGACTAGACTCGAGGTGGATCGCTTGGTTACCCCGAAAGGCGTGAGAATGTTGGATTTTGTAGACCGATTCATCAACAGAGCCGACCCTACAGTCTCTTATGTTGCTAGGAGAAGAGCATTTGGCTTCTGTTTGCTGCATGTGTATGTCTTTCATGGACATGTTGATGAAGATTTGCGAGGTGATCCCCGTCTTTTGGGTCTTATCGAGCAAATGGAGTTGCGCAGGAGCCCAGCTTGCTTGTGTTTAGGGGAGATTATCTTGGGTTTGGATAATAGGAAATCCAACCGCGATCTTCCATTTTCGGGGAGTCCCGTCATCTTGCAAATAAAAAGACACCCTCTTTCCTCTTTTTGTTTTTTTTTTTTTTCGTCTTTTTTTTTTTTTTTTTTTTTTTTTTTTTTGTAGGTGTCTAATTCCTGTTTTTGGTAGGTTTGGCTTATGGAACGGCTCCGACTGCTCGAGCCCCCAGTTCATGCACTTTCCTATCATTCCCGTATGATCGCGATGAGGACGCGGTTGTACATGGTGGACTTCTCCCGGGTCTGTGACTATTGGAAGAACAAGCTGAAGAGTGATGATGGCCCGTTGATTAGGTGGGTTGTACCGTGGTGGCATCTCAAGTCTGTCACTGGAGTGTCTTCTTTGGATCCTACTAGGTCCGTGCGCATTCCGGGATTAGAGTTCATGGTATGCATATTTCCGGAGAGATTGATGAGGCAGGTTGGGCTGAAGCAGACTATCCCGAGGCTTGATACCGTTCCGCAGACTGCTGTAGAGCTTACCACCGAGAGCCGAAGAGAGTGGGCCATTAAATGGGCCCAAAGGAACATGTGGTTCTTGAGCTTCTCTGCCAATGCTTTGTGGGTGTCGGATTCTATCTCGAGGTGGAGAAAGGCTGCAACTTCGGAAGAACGCGAGAGACTAAGGAAACGCGAGCACATCGACTACAAGGTACGCGAGGGAGAGAAAGAGAAGGAGAAGCATCGACGAAGGAGAAGAAGAAGCTGGATTTTGGTCATTCATCCTTCGAAGAAATCAAAGACTACTCCTGTTGCGGAAATGGTGGTTGGCAAGAATGGAAGAGTCAGGCCTCGAGAAAGACCGTTGGTGATTAGGTCTGAAGTGGTGCAAGAGCGCCCGGCTCGAGGTCGTGACAAGAAGTATGACAAGGCTGACAAGGGCAAGGGGAAGATGGAGGAATAGCCCGAGTCCTTATTTATTATTTGGTTATTATTATTATTGTTGTAATAAAAAGGAGGGATTTTTAGAATCCTAGCCTATTCTATTTTTTATTATGTAACGTACTATTATTATTAGAAAATGAATGGAATAAAAAAGGTTGAATGGTTAAGAAACCGCTGTGATTTTCTTTTATTATTCTTGTCGAATTTCAAATGCAATGCAAATGTCCTTCTATTTACATTTTAGGTATATTGGGTTGAATCCGGTGAAGGATTGCCTACGTATTCACTTAAAAAAGCGAAATCAAACCCTTGCGCGTAGTTCGAGTAAATGTAAAAGAATAATTGTTCACAAAGAAGAGCTTGTAATGAACATAGAAAATAAGCATGAGCTTTTGTTCTCAAGGTGCGAATTTAGTTTATTTGATGATATGAGGACGACAGTCTTGTCAAGATGCAAGAGCATAGTGACACCTAGCTTATTTCAGCTTGGCCAGGGGCCGTTTATTTAGTGCCACAAGAGCGACACATGGGTTTACGCGAGGCGCGTTTTTGTCCTATTCTAGGCATAGTATCGTTTCAGTTGGTCAAGGTTTGTGGGGTTCGAAAACTCATTCCCATCTAGGTCTGTGATCCTAACCGCACCGCCTGGGAGTATGGATTTGACTAGGTATGGTCCGGCCCAATTAGGTTTGAATTTTCCCCTTGGGTCGACAGGTAAAAGAGCTCTAACCGATTTGAGCACTAAGTCTCCTTCTTTGATGTTTCTTGGCCTGACTCTTTTGTTGAAAGCTCGTTTGATACGTGTTTGATATGTTTGGACATTATGCAAGGCGCGTAGCCTACGTTCATCCAGGAGGATGAGTTCTTCATATCTATCCCTCTTCCAATCGGCTTCAGGGATTTGACTTTCGAGTAGAATACGCAAGGATGGTATTTCTAGCTCGACTGGTTGTACGGCCTCCATGCCGTAGGTCAAATAGAAAGGAGTAGCCCCAGTGGGCGTCCTAACTGATGTACGATATCCCCACAAAGCAAAGGGTATCTTGCTTGGCCAATCTCTATAGTTGTCAGTCATTTTCTTGAGAATTGTGACAACGTTCTTGTTTGCCGCTTCTACGGCGCCGTTAGTCTGTGGTCTATACGGCGAAGAGTGGTGATGCTTAATCTTGTATTTGGCTAGCAATTGCTCGGTTTCGGCTTGGAAGTGTGACCCATTATCGCTGATGATCTCATGTGGGCAACCATATCGACAGATGATGTTGTTCTGTATGAATTTTGCCACATTTTTAGCCGTAAGAGCAGTGTAGGAAGCCGCTTCTACCCATTTGGTGATATAATCAATTGCTACTAGAATGAAACAGTGACCTCCTGTTCCGGCTGGGGTTATCTTCCCGATTATGTCAATTCCCCATGCGGAGAATGGCCAAGGAGATGTCATCGTGTATAGCAACGAAGGAGGGACGTGTTGTACATTCCCGAAGATTTGGCAATTGTGGCAGTGTCTCACGTATTTAATGCAATCGGATTCCATTGTGGTCCAATAATACCCTAAGCGTGTGATTTTCTTTGCCATCATGGGCCCACTCATGTGAGGACCGCATTCTCCGTCGTGGACTTCTTCCATCACCTTTCGTGCCTGTGAATGATCAAGGCAACGTAGGACTACACCAAGAGGTGTTCTTTTGTATAACTCTCCTTGCATCAGGGCGTATTGGGAAGCTAGTAGGCGTATAGCACGTTGTCCCCTTTTGTCCATATCTGGTGGATATGTACCATTAAGCTTGAAATTCAGGATCGCTTGGAACCAGGGTTCCGGTGCGATTTCTTCTTCATCGGTGATTTGATGGACATAAGCCGGTTCTGATCGTCGTTCGATACACAAAGGCATTTCCACCATGTGATCTGGCATATTTATCAAAGATGCGAGTTTCGCAAGAGCGTCTGCAAATTGATTTTCCTCTCGAGGTAGGTGTAGGTAGGTTACGTGGTCAAAGAATTGAGCCACTTGGTCTATCCTAGCTTGATAGGGTGCGAGGCTCTCGCTTCGGATTTTCCAGGATCCTGTAACTTAGTTGATGATTAGCGATGAATCCCCATGTACTCGGAGGTTTTTGATGCCTAAGCTTACTGCTGCTTGAAGTCCAATGAGACAAGCTTCATACTCTGCAGCGTTGTTTGTCACCTCGAAGTCGAGTTTGACAGCGATTGGTGTATGCTCACCTTCAGGAGAAATGAGCAGCACTCCTATTCCGAATCCTCTTAAGTTTGATGCTCCATCAAAGTATAGGTCCCACGAGTCTACGTCTGTTTGAAGTATATCCTCGTCGGGAAATGACCAAGTGTCTATGGTTTGCGCGTCGTTGATAGGATTTTCTGCGAAGAATTCGGCGACGGCGCGACCTTTTATGACTTTTAGTGGCACATATTTGAGGTCGAATTCCGAGAGCATCAGAGTCCATCTTGCCAGACGTCCGTTGAGGACGGGTTTCTCGAAGAGGTATTTGACTGGATCCATTTTGGAATATATCTTGACGGAGTAGCTAAGCATGTAGTGACGTAGCTTCTTCGTTGCCTACACAAGAGCGAGGCATGTCTTTTCGAGTTGCGAGTACTTGCACTCATATTCCAAGAACTTCTTACTTAGATAGTAAATAGCTCTTTCTTCACTTCCTACGGTTTGAGCCAAAGATAGCACCCATGGCGTTTCGATTCTTGTGAGATACAAACCAAGAGGTTGATCTTGTTGTGGTGGCATGAGCACTGGTGGTTTAGCTAATATCTCCTTGATTCGGTCAAACGCCTTTTGACAATCATCATCCCACATGGTGTGGTCTGTTTTCTTGAGTTTGTTGAAGATAGGCTCGCAAATCATGGTAAGTTTCGATATGAATCGACTTATATATTGTACCTTCCTGGGAATCCTCTGACTTCTTTTTCTGTTTGAGGTTGTGGCATTTCGATCAGAGCTTTGATTTTCGAGGGATCTATTTCTATACCGCGTTGGCTAACGACGTATCCCAGGAGTTTTCCGGATGTTACTCCAAATGTGCATTTCTGAGGATTAAGTCTCATGTTGTACTTTCGTAGCCTTGCGAAGAACTTGCGAAGGTTTGCAATGTGTCCCTCTCTTTCCTTGGATTTGACGATCATATCATCTACATATACCTCAACTTCTTTGCGCATCATGTCATGTAGGAGTGTAGTTGCGGTGCGTTGGTATGTAGCTCCGGCGTTGATCAATCCGAATGGCATTACTGTATAGCAATAGGTTCCCCATTGGGTGACGAAAGCTGTCTTGTGCATATCTTCCATGGCCATCTTGATTTGGTTATAACCCGCATACCCATCCATGAAGGATAGTAATGCGTGGTCTGCAGTATTGTCCACCAATATGTCAATGTGAGGTAGAGGGAAGTCATCTTTCGGACTCGCTTTATTTAAGTCCCTGAAGTCAACACAAACACGGATTCTCCCATCCTTTTTGGGTACGGGTACTATGTTAGCTACCCAGTCAGAGTACTCGGAAACTTTGATGAACCCGGCTTTGAATTGCTTATCAACTTCTTCCTTAATCTTTAGAGCCCATTCTGTTCTCATTCGTCGAAGCTTCTGTTTCACAGGCTTGAAACCCGGCTTAATCGGAATCCTATGTTCGGCGATATCCTGTCGATCCTCGGCATGTCTTTGTAGGACCAAGCGAAAACGTCTTTGAATTCATTTAGGAGGTCTATGAAATCGGCCCTTTCGGTAGAGTTCAAGGTAGTCCCTATCCTAAGTTCTTTGGGTTCTAATTCGGTTCCTACGTTGATGGGTTCGGTATCTTCTATTCGGTCCCCTTTCCCCTTCCCGTAATATTTCTTTGGCTACGTAGGGAGGTATTTCGGTCAAGTCCGGGTCTTGGTCATCCTCAGTATCATCGTAAATGAATTGCACTCGAAAGAACACAGAGAGTAAGCGAACCTGATTTATTCATATTAAGATTTGAGTAAAGTTGAAACAAAGAAGCCAACTGATCCATGGTCAGTGGCGGCAAAGGTACGAAGAATTGGGGCATTCCCCGAACTACCGTGACTACTCGAGGCTAAGCTAGGAGAAACGAAGGGAGTGGGGATGACAACAGGAGTAGACTCTCTAATGACTTCTCTAGACTCCGACTCTGACTCCGACTCCGACTCCGACTCGAATTCGTCGTCTTCTGGTTCTCCTTTGAACATCTCTCCTTCTCCAGTAGTGAGCTTGAAGAGTCTTCCTTGGTTGTTGGTCCATTTGATAGATTTTCTCCACCCTTTCTGCTGCTTTGTGTCGATTTCTGTGATCAATGCGGTGGGGTTGAAGCGATCGTCCTGAAGTATCATAGTAATGATCTCATCCTGCGCGGCCCTAATGAATCGGTCCTCTCCAAATAATAGGCTAACGGCTTGTTCGTCGAAGCAAGGTGCTTGACGGGTTTTGACGGTAGGAACCGTTTCGGGAGGGATGAAGTAGCAATCGTGAAAGATCTCGATTCCGGCTAACTTCCTCTCAACATAATGCCAAGGTTCGGGAAACCCATGAAAGAGTTCTGAACTTCCTTCTTGAACGAAGTATCCATTTAAGGTGGGGAGATATGGCCTCATTTGGACTCCTACGTACTTGCGATTTTGGACTTGAGCGAGCATTTCGAGAACTTCTTCAGCTGTGGGTTTGTATCCTAATCCAAGTGGTATCCTTGTCGAGTTGCCTTTCTTGTATGGTGCAAAGGTGTTCTTCCGAACTGGGTTTAAAGGCATTCCAGGGAAGTATCCCTGATTCTTGAGTATGTGGTTGACCACCAAGTTGGAGTAGGGATTATAGTATAAGGGTGCCAACTCACTTTCTATAACATTTACACTTTGGAAGCCCCCAAGTTCGTATATGGGATCCGCAAGGACTTGATTGTTTGATTGCTTCTCAATTATTGCCTTGATAGGTGACGAAGTGATCGTCACAACTTTGCCATTGAGTGGGATCTTGATCTTTTGGTGAAGGGTGGATGTTACCGCTTTGGAAGCGTGAATCCAAGGCCTTCCCAGAAGTATGTTGAATGAAGCTTCGATGTCCACTATTTGGAAGTTGACTTTTCGCTCGATTGGTCCCGTGGCTATGGTTAGGCTGGCAAGTCCAACCACTTTTCGTCGCGTACCGTCATATGCACGTACACCTTGATTGGTGGGAGTCCAATCCGACTCTTTCATGCCTAGTTTATATGCCGTTTTGAGGGGTATGACGTTGACCGCGGAGCCATCATCTACCAAAGTCATTGGCACATTCTTCTTTAGACAAATGACGGTAATGTATAGAGCAAGGTTGTGACTAGCGCCAAAAGGTGGCAAGTCTTCATCTGAGAAAGTAATAGGATTACTTAGTCTCGGTGATTCTTGGAAGATCAAGTTGACTACATCTTCGGGAGTAGAGTTATGCGCTACATTCAATTTGGCCAAAGCTTGCAGTAAAGCTTGGCGATGCGGAAATGAGCTTGCTACTAGTTGCCAGACTGAAAGATCAGCCTTGGTTTTCTGTAATTGCTTGAGCAAATGATCAGTGGGGTCGTCTTCGTTGTCATTTGGTGTGATGACATTGGTTGGACCGTTTTGAGTGGTGCTTTGATATGGGCGACCCGAACGAGTTAGGTGATCCACATCTTGGTCTTCACCATTTTGGACTATTTCCTTGACCAAGGAGTTTTCAATGAGATATTCGTCTTCATCGTCATCGGCCCAAACTCCATTGATTGCAGCTAGTTCCTTCACTCTCATGATGTCACTTTCTAGTTGTATGATTTGATCGACTAGCTTATCCACCACGGCGACTACTTCTTGCATAGTAGCATTTTGAGAGAAGATCAATGGTACACGTTCTTTAGGCGTTGCATTGGGATTGCGTAAGGTCGTTACCATGTTTTCTAGTTCCCACACTTGTCTATCTACACTCCTTGCCCATGCGATGAAGTCGGAAATGGTAGGGGAGATGGTAGAGTAGAGTCTTTCTTTCTCAATTGCATGAATTTCATTTTCGGTGGGAGAAATAAGATGTGAGCAATCTAAGATAGATTCGTCACTTGTAATCACTAGAACTCCAAGAGGATTCTGAGTGTTGTTGGGCTTACCTCCTGGTGGAATTGGAAGTCGACCGTCTTCAATCATATCCTGAAGCACGTGTTTCAACTTGTAGCATTTTTCTGTGTCATGTCCTTTGCCCCTATGGTACTCACAGTAGGAATTTTCATCCCAGAATTTGGACTTCCTTTCAGGTTCGGGAGTAGGTCCAATGGGTTGGAGTTTACCTTGCTTCATTAGCCTTTTTAGAGCGTTGGAGTACGTGTCCCCAAGGTTTGTGAACTTCCTTGGTGGGCTAGTTTTCTTGGATGGCTCGAGAAGGTTAACTTCGTCGGTCTTGCTAGTAGAGCCGTATGAACGACTCGTGGACCCTTGATATCCTCGACCTACCGTTTTGGACAAGAGTCCTTTACGGATGTCGTCTTCAATTCGTGTCCCCTAGCAGTTAAGTCCTTGAAGGTCTTGATGTTTTGATATCTCAAATGGTTGGCATATATGGGCTTGAGATTATCCACAAACTTTTCCACAAGGGTGGCCTCATCCGGGCGTTCAACTAGTTGGGTACTAGTCTTCCTCCACCTACTTAGAAAGTCGGTGAATCCTTCTTTGTCATTTTGGGTAATAACCTCTAGAGTGCGCATGTTGACTTGGATCTCGGCATTATCCGCGTATTGTTTTGAGAACTCGATCGCGGCGTCCTCCCAAGTAGCGACCTTTTTGTGATCTAAAGTGTAGAACCATTGCTTTGGGATGGTGTCAAGAGATGAAGGAAAGATCCTTAAGAACATCTCAGGTTTGATGCCTTTGATAGACATGTAGTCCTTGAAGGCGCGGATGTGGTTTAAAGGGTTCTCATGTCCTTTAAACTTAGGGATATCCGTCATGCTAAAGTTAGTGGGCAATTTGGAATTGACGGCTTCATACTTGCGATTGTTCTCCCTGTAAATGTCATCCCCCTTAAGGTACATCAATTGCTCCTCTAGGTATTGGAGTCTTTTCTCAGCTGCGGTTGTTCCTAGGACAGGATTCTCATCTTTAGACTCGTCATCGGAAAATTGTAGCACTCCACCTTTAGGGGAGGTAGCTCCCCTCTACATCAAAGATACGGCCTTCGATAAGCTCAAGGCGGTCATAGGTTTGTTCTTGAGTGATTTGCATTTGGGTTATCGCGGCCAGGATTCGATCATTACTTTCTTGAATTTTCTTTGGAGGTTCGTTTCATCACTTGACCCAGGCATCTTGGAAACTGGATAAGAGATCGGCGACGAATCAAAACACGATCGACCATTCTATCACACTTGCTAAAAGAGGAAAAGTTTTGACTCGTGAAGTGGGTGTGTGCCACTTGTGTTGAGTGAGTTTTGAAGAAAGACAAGGTCTTTGAAAATGTGTGTCCTAGTCAACTGTAGTGTAGTTGTAGGAGTGGACTCGAAGTGAGGGTTTGAAATGGGCTTGTGGCCCGAATTTTGACTTTGACAAACGGACAGAGTTTTTACTGGATTTTGCGCTAATTAAAGGCCTATTTTTTTTCGAAATTTTGTTTGAAGATGAAGATTTTGAATTTTTGAAAATTCGTCATGGTTTTGTTTAGAAGTGGTGATCACGTAAGGTTTACACATTTATACAAGCATTATAACGGGATGCTGAGTGCATTTAAAAGGGTTTTGGTTTAAAGGGTGGGTTGCCATACCGAACCATCAAACCCGAAGTCTGTGGAGAGGCTCGTGCCAAACAAGAGTAAGGCCGATTCCTAGTCCATTTCCTCAAGTAGTGAAGGCCCTTGATACAAACAAGAGTAAGCATCATGGTATGGATGACGTCAATCGCTATCCATCCTTAGGCCCAAATAAGAATTAGGACCGTTTAGACGGGACGATTGGTCGAATGGGTTGGGTTGGGCCTAGGAAGGCCGAATAAACGGTCTAGGAAGACCGAGTTATGAAAACCGACAATTGTCTTGTACAAACTTATTCCCTAACCTTGTTCAAGTTTCACCCTTGCTACACGTAAGTGTATGTCCCCAGCGGAGTCGCCAAACTGTGGACAACGGGCCGCCCACGGGAGCGCTTGGTGAGAAACGAGGGACAAGCGTTTGCATTTTGTAAGGAGTCGCCACCAATTTTTATGGGAAATTGGAACCGTTCGAATACCTCGTGTCATGTCAAGACACAAAGTAGTGACATGAACACTAAGCAATCGTTACCCTTAGCATTCTATGTCTAGAATGACTCTCGTGGATGCCAATGAACACGGGTGCTCACGGAGATCTGGAGTAAGGGGTGAGGGTACGTATTAGGAAGCTCTTTTGATCGAACACCTAATCCCGCCCGCCTCGATAGCGGCCTCTACTAATGATTAGGGAAGTTATTCGTACTCGATATATCGTCGGCTATATGCATGCAATGCAACATCCAAGTTTTAATACTAACATGTGAGAATTAGACTAAGTCGGTTGACACATAGTTTAGCATACAATTGGGTCGAAGTAGGATTTAATGCTCATTTACATGTGAAAGCATACAAGCAATAAATACAATAATTATAAATTACAATAATGAAAATTACATTAATTACATTGGATTAGGCGATTTATGTCGAAAATACCTTTAAAACGGATAATTTGAGAAAGAAAGAACAAAGGAATAAAAGAATAAAATTAATGAAATAAATAAATTACTTAACAGACGAGAAGGTGATATTACGAATAATAGTTAGTTAATACATGGACTAATTAAACTAGGTCAAGGCGTAAACGGAGTTTCGGGGACGAAATCATCTGGAACAGCGCAGAGAGATCGCGCCCTCGGAAGAGGCGCGGCGATTCTTTGCGTCTGTTTCAAGGGTGAAGTTCTGGTGTGGCGAATCGCAAATCGTTAATGTTAATTGTTAATTTTAAGGATTGATCAGATTATTTGACTCGGATGGAAGTGATTTAATGTATTAATTACATGTGAATGATGGTCATAAAAACTGTAAACATGGGTAAGACGGAATTAAACGGATTAATTATGCGAAGGGACGGTGTTAATGAATGATTAATTAGTGACATCGGTGAATGGAACAAACTAAACATGACGAATTAACAATGAACATGGATGCAAATATATCAATGACGAATCTCAGAAACCCAATATGGACAGATTGAATCTCTAAAACCCAGATTTGAATGTAATGACGAAAAACCCGTAAATATCGATTATTTAGGATCTAAGTCGGATTAACAACGAATAAAATATATTAATGATGATGATTAATTATATACATGTGAATTGATACGTTATTATGACGAAAAAATTAATGAACAAAAGGAAACAAATAAATCGAACAAACACGAATTACAGAGGACGGAGGAAGAAGAAAAGAAGCAGAAACTGCGGCAGCCTCACGAAGAGGCGCAGCAGGGACTGCGCTCCTTCGAAGAGGCGCAGCAGTTGCTGCGTCTTTTCTCGACGTCTGTCTCATCGGAAATCCGCAAAAACGGAGTTTTAAAGCACGGTTTTAGAAATCGGTTTTAATGGTATATTTGACATAAATCTTACAATGATGATACGATAAACAAAATACAATAAATAAAGGAGGAATATACACCCTCAGACTTACATGTTGACGGAACGAGAAGGACTAAGAAAATCAACTAGTGAATGCTCGACGCGAATGCAAGGAAAGAGTGCCCTCGTAAGAGGAAAACGATTGATTAATTAAGATTGATTGAGTGTAGTTGGTCAAATTGGTCGGTCATGCAACGGAGAGGTTGGTACCGGAAAGATCCGAGCTTACGTGGTCGGAAGTCCAAGCACGTAGGCGCCAATTAGTAAGAACGAAGTCTAGAATGCAAAGGGAGAAGAGAAGGGCGGACACTCGCGTGAGAAATATGAGGAACGAAGGCTCCTATTTATACTAATCACGTGAAGGAATAGGGTTTCGGAGACTCTTTGGAAGTGAATCTCGGAAAGATATAAAAAAGATACGTAAATCATGCAAAGAAGGGCCTGGGAAGAGGCGCAGCAGCCACTGCGTCTCTTGGAAGAGGCGCGTGGCCGCTTTCTTGCGTCATTCCCAGGAGGTTTCCTCCTGCTGAAGAAAGATTTCCGTGTTTGAGTTATGGTAGGACGGAAATAATTCGGTTATCTTTTGAATATTACGGGATATTATTTGCCAAAAGATAAAATTTGTGAAATATGGAATAGAAATATCCGGAACATTCCAGAACATTCTGACTCGGGATTTAACAGCTATCAGAAAATGGAGACGGTTTTTGACCCGGACTCCGAATATACTCTAATTACTGCCAAAACGACCGTATAATATTGATCATAGGGCAGTTTAATATTGATCATAGGGCAGTTCAACCTCTTCCGTCTAAACAAACTTTAAAATCAGAAAAGGATCCAGAAACAGCATTGAAGCAATGTATAATATTGATCATAGGGCAGTTCAAAGAAAAACGAAGCTAGCTTCTTTAAGGAAGCATTCTATTATCCGACAATTACTAACAAAAAACACAATGTCTTCAACACAAGGCTCAACAGATCTGATACTTGTAAAGAAAAAGACCTACATATTTCAGAAATAGTAGCAGACCACAATCCTTCGGGACTTAACGATTAGCCTTGGCGACTCTTTCAATCTCGTCCTTCTTGATAGCATAATCGAAATAAAATGAAACACAAAGATATAAGTCTCGGTTCCATGCCGCCTAAAGACAATAGCACTCCAAAACGTTTAAAGAGTTTAGACAAATTAGCATCATCACGAGAATAGAAATCAAAAAAGGTGAATGGTCAAGTCGGTGCATTTTGTTGATGATGGCATCCACAATAACTTGAATAGGGTTATTCTCGGTCGGGAGGTGGATGATTTCCATGGCATGCTTCACAATCCTAATGACCATCAACTTCTTACCATTGTTACGGCCGTGCATCATGAGACAGTTGGTATTTGCCATTTTCGTCCATTCACATAACTGTCTCATTTGTCATATTTGGACATGGTATTTTTACTTTTCTACCCTTAGCTCTTTTCTTTATTTACCACCCCAATCACCCATAACCCATCATATTCAATACTTTTCATTATTTAACTCATATATTCTTACCCCTATACAATAATTTCCATTATTTTAACTATATTCCTTAATTTTCGTGCCATTGTCCAAATGAGACACTTATTTGGAATAGGAGGGAGTACATTTTTACTCGAAATAGATAGTATATCCTTCTCACTTGCATTTTTGGATTATGGCCTACCTAGATTAACAAATAAAATATATGCAAGTTCTAAAAATTGTAAGTCGGCAAACAGAGCCAATACCACCTCTACACTTGCCTTAGTTGCAGACATACCACCTCCTCTACACTTACTTATATGTATTTAGAAGTTTCTAAACATACAACCTCCTCTATACTTGCTAATGTATATCTTCTTGAAGTTTCTACACTTACTACTTTAGAACACAAGGTTAGTTCTATCATGTCCTATTTTTATTGGCTTACATGCATGGCGACCTGTCGATTAGCGCTACTATACACTTGCTTTTAGAACTTTCTAGGCATGGATTTTTCTAGAAATTTCTACTGGATAACATATAAATAGGAGGGAGTGAGGGACGTGATACAAAATTTCATCCCCCTTAAACCAACCACCGGAACATAAATTCACACTACCAAACCAACACCCACCTGAGAAATTAAAATGAGTACAAGTAACTACTCCGAAGCGGCCGCGACTCGTTTCAGCGGGTTGTCTGATTTCCTGATGAATAACTGGGGTGAATTACCGTTAAAAGAGGACGATTCGGAGGATATGTTGTTGTATGACGTGTTACAGGATGCCATTGATACGGGGTGGTCTCCTGTCACAGACCCACCGGAGAAATTGCCATTTAATTCGGAGGATATGTTGTTGTATGAGGCGGGCCCTCCAGTTGAGAAGCGTTATAGAGGAGTCAGACAGCGGCCGTGGGGGAGATATGCGGCCGAGATTCGGGACCCTACCAAAAATGGCGCTAGGGTTTGGCTGGGGACATTTGGGACTGCTGAGGATGCGGCATTGGCCTATGACCGGGCTGCCTTACGAATGAGGGGGAACAAGGCCTTGTTCAATTTCCCTCTTCGGGTTAACTCTCTTGAACCCGACCCAATCCGAATCACAAAGCAAAACGAAGGGTCCCTCGAGGACGCATCGTCCTCGTCTTCCTCCTTATCGGATAACCAGTCTCCCAAGAGGAGGAAGGATGTGTTGGGTGGGACAACAGCAATTAGGCAGGGGGATGCATGCCTATTTAATAAGCTAATTTGTTAAAAACGCACTAGACAACGAGTCATTTTATCATATATGAATATGACACCTCTAGTAATAGGTGTTAGGTGTACCGGTAGATCGAGTCATCTTATAATATGACACCTAGAGGTGTACTAGTGAAAACTCTAGGGACGGTTCTATTAATAGTGTGATAAACGGGCCGGGTTAGATTGGGTCGAAAACGGGTCAAATCAGTTTGAACTGGATTAATCTTGAGTTTACAAAAATTCAGGTCAAGTCGGGTTAGATCACTGTAGATTCCGGTCATTTTCGGCTCCATTACTATCAAGTTTTAGAGGTAATGATCAGTATGAAAAAAAAAAAAAAAAAATTCAGGTCAAGTCGAGTTAGATCATTTCAGGTTAGGGTTATCTTCGGCTCAATTACTATCAAGTTTTAGGGATAATGATCAGTGTGGAAAAAATAAAAATTCTGGTCAAATAGGGTTAGATCACTTTTAAGTTCGTGTCATTTCCGGCTCAATTACTATCCAATTTTAAAGGTAACGATCAATGTGAAAAAAAATAAAAGTTTAGGTCAGGTTAGATCACTTCAAGTTCCGGTTATATCCAACCCAATTACTATCAAGTTAATGATCTGTTTGTAAAAAAATAAAAATTCAGGTCAGACTATGTTGGGTAGGATCAATTCGGGATATTGATTAAGCTCGAATTTTCGGTTCAATGTCGAGTTAGGTCGAATACATGTTTGATCATTTGGAGGAATAATTTTGTCAAGTCTACTTGTGGGTGTTAGAAAAATGTTGGTCAAATGCAAATCATAAACGATTTGTATACTTTTTTTTTTTTTTTGTACTAGTCGTTGCTCGCGCCCTCCCGGCGCGGTGCCCAATTTGTTCAATTGTGTAGGTGACTTCATTAGTAAGCGGATATGGATATTGCGGTTCACGTACCCCAAATCTATACGGTAAGTACTAAACTACATACATGCAAACAAATGAATAAATAGTATTTTGACATACCTACAATAGAACATAGTTTAGTGAAATAAATCAGGGCATGTTCGTATGAACGGGCGTGACTCATCAACCCGACACAATTAACACTATACAAGTTAGCTTACGTATATTTGGAGTAAGAGAAAGTTGGTAATGCAAAGCACTCGTAGCAGTTGGTTCTGTTTCTTATAATGAATAATTATAACCTTTACAACCATCGCCTTTAGGTCTATCGACGTGCAAATGACCACCCTAACCAGGGGCGTCTTAAAATAAATGGAGGCCCGGTGCAACACAAGAAAATGAGGCCCTAAATATGAATGCACAAGTCTATTATAGTTCAATGTTTGTATTGAATTTCATTTATAAAAGCTTGTAATCCGGTGACCAATAGCATAATTTCTTATGTTTGTAATGAGGCCCTGTGCTAAGTGCGTCAGGGTTCCATCAAAGTCCAAAACATAATTTCACTTTCAACAATCCGTACTATCTAGCAGAATGTTAGCCTTTTTTAATATCCAAAAAATGGTATATTGGCACAAGAAACATTTTCAAATCTAAATTCTTTATCCAAAAACAATGCGCATGGTATCTATAAGATCACAAATATGCCCCTTGGACGGCCCTGATTCCTTAAAGTTGATTGTCGATAATTTAGAGTAAAGCGGCGTATTTCACATAAACTTGGGTTGTATTTCACATAAGAAAAAGGCATTGAACGAAACAAATATGATTCAAATCCTCAAAATAAATAATAATATTTGTTTTAGAATGTAGGGCAAATACTCTATATATTTACATCAACGACAACCACCTATAATTTTAGTCGCTTCGCAATTGTTAGCAAAACTATTCCCAGACTTATAAGATGTAAACTAGTTTTGGAGCCCGTGAAATTACGGAATCGTTAATAATTGATTGTGTTTAAGTGTTTAATTTGTGAATAACTTATATGGAGTAGTCCCCCTCTCAATCATTTGTTTAATTTTAATTAAAAAACCACTCACAAATAATTAAAAAACAAAAAGGTAAATAAATGAACACGACTGAGGGAGCGGTATTTTAAAACAAAAGTTTAATACACTCCAAAATTTTGATTCAGGATGATACGCAAACCAAAATGTGAATAGCTTGGTTGTTTTGAAGCGATGATGAGAATCCGTCAAATTGAATTTTCGGGTACTACGGTCTTTTGGACAATTTTGACGCCATAGAAGTAGTGGAACATGAATTTGCGCTCCATTGTCGTCCCCTATTTTCAAAGGATTTAAAAATATGAGTACAAGTTTCTACCTATAAAATTAAACATTAAAAGAAGTCACCCTTCCATATATGAACAAATTGCATTGAAATTTATTTTCTACTACATATGCAGTTAAAAACCTCCTAACTTCGAACTATATAGCGTGAATACTTTTCATTCATTATCCTTTCTTTCTCTACAAAAATATAACCTTCTTATTACTTCACTTATAGTAAGTACACATATAGATATAGAATTTAAATAAATACTCCCTTCAAAATCCTAAACTCGTACAATATGGATAATTATGCTAGCCTCGTAAAAATATTTCTTATTATTGGGTATGCAAAATAATTACGCGAAGTTCAAAGCACATCCATTTTAGGATCGCATTAACATATAAATACCTCCTACAATAACATCATTAATTAAATTATCAGGTTAATTAATTGAATTGGCACCTCCAATTAAGACTATTAAATATAAATACCTGAACAAAAAGAAAAGGAAAAAAGAAGACACAAAATTCCAATAAAATACTCTAAATTACAGAGAGAACAAAAAAACCGACTTTTGTAAGGACGGGTAATGTTGGTTTGGACAATCTGGTATCAAATACACCATTGTAGAAAAAAGAAAAACCGACAAAAATGAAAGAGTCATCACAAACCAAGAAAAAAACCTGTAAAGAAGATCTATAGCCATTATTTCGAATCTCGTGCATTGTTATTGATATGTGAGTATGTCATCCTCCTATAATATTAATAAAAACACACACAAAAAAATAACTAATAAAATTCTAATTAATTCAAAACATAATAAAAATAAAAATTGAAACAATTAATTTAGTTCTCATTCTATAGTTTACCTACCAATTTTTTGAATAAAGTTGAAAATTCATTCTCCTGCAATATTAATATAAACACAAAAAAATAACTAATAAGATTCTAATTAATTCAAAACATAATAAAAATAAAAAACGAAATAATTAATTTAGTTGTTTAGCTATACCTTACCTACCAATTTTTTGAATAAAGTTGGAAATTCATTCTCCTGCAATATTAATACAAACACAAAAATAATAACAAATTAATACCAAACATAAGAAAAATAAAAACGAAACAATTAGTTTACTTTTCTATGTATACTTTAGGTGCTATTTTTTTGAATAAAATTTAAAATTAGGGTGAATATAATAGTTATATATATGAAAAATTCTATTATAAATTCTCTCAAAATTTTATGAATGAAGGAAAAAAAATATGGTACATAAATACGGAGTATATATAGTAATGATGAAAGGAAAGTTAAAAGGTCATTTCATTAAATAAAGAAAATAATGGTCAAATAAATAAGGTAAATAAATAATAAAAAGTATGAGAGGGGATCAATGGTTTACAATTTTTTTTCTTTCTTTTTTGTGTTTATACCTTATATTTTTTAAATTTTTTTACCTTATACTTTTTAATTTTCTTAAATTGGTAATCCATATCACTTTTGTTTTTTACCATGTAACATTAAAAGTTGTCACGTCAAAATTAAACTTGCAATGTCACATTTTTTAGGTTAGCCTTTTAATACGATTTTATAGATAAAAACTATTAATGGTTTTATAGCCATTATACAACCATAAATTCCAATATTTAAATTTTATTTTTAATTTTTTTGTGGTATTATTTAATTAGATAATTGATTGTCGAGAAACTTAAGAGGTGAATTAAATAGGAAAAAATGTAAATGAAAATTATCGATGTTAGCTTTTAAGTAATATAAAGAGTTTTAATCAATTTATTAACATATTATATTATAAAAATTAATTAAGTAGGAAAAACTTTTAATTCATTTGGTGGGTGTTAAGTATTATGAATAGTTTTAATCAATTTATTACCATGTTTAATTAGAAAAATGAATTAAATAGGAAAAAATGTTAATAAAATTGTTGGGTGGTAAGTAATATGAAAAGTTTTAATTAATAAGTTTTAATTAATTTATTAACATGTTTTATTACAAAAATTTCAATTTTAATTATAAATTATGAATTTTATTAACATGTTTTAACACAAAAATTTCAATTAAAATGTCAATATTAATTATAAATTATGCAATTTTGATGTAAATTTCTAAGGGTTACATAAATTTTGGAAAACAATATATTTAATATACAAAAATCATTTAATAATATAAAAATATCTTTTAATATTATAGATAAGTGAACTAAATTAATTTATAGAGAAATGGATTAAATTAATGCCGTGTAATAATAAATTAATGCCGGTTGACGAAATGAGCGGAAAAAGGGGGATTGTCGTTGTCGGTAGGAACAGTGATGATAAGAGACAGGGTAATTGGGTATGAATGTGTGTGTGGCATTTGGGTTATGCATCTGACGTGAGCTTCAAATGTCTGCGTGGCTTTTTTTTATCCTATGTGGCATTGTCTACGTGGACTTAATTGGTCATTTTAGGGTAGCCTTTTAATAATATTTATAGATGATACGAGTACGTTACAAAATTAGAACTACTGGATATTCATCTTCTAATCCTCATTCTCGTTCTCATTATCTTCCTCTTTCTCTTCTTCATGTCCTTCCGCTATTCCCATTGTCCTTTATCTTGCAAAAACAGGGTGCAGACAGCTGTCAACAAATAACAATAATCATTAATTGGAACGAAATACTAACATAAGAGCAGCAAACCGTAGAGTTGCACTAATAATTGCATGTTTCAGCACACCGGGAGACCAACAGAGTCAATACTACTCAATAACTTCGCAACAAAAATCAAGACTTCATTATCTCCGATAGTTCAAACCATACACCTGGTTGAACTTTGTCTGCGTTATATAGGTAATTCGATTGCATCACATTTAGAGACATTATCAGCACTTTAGCAGTATAATTCAGTTACAAAATTCAGACAGAGGACCATCTCATTTCATTCAAGGATAGCAAGAAAATGAGACGAACCATCGGATTTGTTATGACTTTAGGTGCAAAACGTTCATGGCAGTCATCCTGCAATTGGTTAGAAAAACCAGTGCCCAACCAGTTAATAAAGAAAATTTCCTCAAATAGATATAATAATAATAACGATTTTTCCTAATCGGTAACAGAACCAGAATTTGTAGCATTCATTTACAGGGCACGCAATACGACTTAACAAGCGTAGAAACACTTGCAATAGGCAGCTCCAAACACAGTGTTCAAGGAAAGCTACATACTAAAAAGTATAAGATGATTTCCAATGAGCAGAAACTCACAACTACCCGGTCCATCTTCTCTAGATACAGCTTGATCAGGAGAATTTACAATAACTAAAGCAGAAAATAATCAGTAGAAAATTTCAAACAAATCTTTGTTTTTTACAGTAATGACAACATCTAACCAGCCAGCAATGACAACATCTATGGAATTCATTCAATAGAAATACGATTCTCTTTCTCATTCGGCAAACCTTAGTTTACCATATCATATATCAACTTTATGACGATTCTTTCATTACATCTCTCAGCAATGACAAGTTTTACAGGAATCCCCCCCGCCTTCAAAGAATGAAACATTACAGCTTACAGTCGCATCCAGTACACCAATTTAACAATTTAAGCTCTGACATTAGCACGGGTCTCGATGGCAAGGATGAGAAAAATGATTTTCGAAAGTTCTATATACGACTTCATGAGTAATTTGCAAATTTCAAGTTTATTAATCACAGAAACTAAGTACAAACACAAACAAGCATGCTCCATAGTCCATACATTACAAGTTCTATAACTGAAACCATGAAGCAAGAGATGCAAGTACCTTGCAGGAGCAGATTCTTCCAAGGAATTCTGTAATAATTTTGGATCTTGAGATGACAAAGCAGTTGCAAACTGAAGGAGAATTCCTGCTAAAAAAAATCAGATCAGGATACCGTGTCAATAAATCAGATCAGGTTGATATTCGAACAAGATTCAACTTTTGATCCAAAATTAAGTGCCAAGCAGGATGTATGACGATAAAACGACTACCAAAGTTGGGTGTCGGAGAAACAAAACATACAAGTGTAGAAAATAAACAACCTCTTCCGTCTAAACAAACTTTAAAATCAGAAAAGGATCCAGAAACAGCATTGAAGCAATGTATAATATTGATCATAGGGCAGTTCAAAGAAAAACGAAGCTAGCTTCTTTAAGGAAGCATTCTATTATCCGAGAATTACTAACAAAAAACACAATGTCTTCAACACAAGGCTCAACAGATCTGATACTTGTAAAGAATAAGACCTACATATTTCAGAAATAGTAGCAGACCACAATCCTTCGGGACTCTTAACGATTAGCCTTGGCGACTCTTTCAATCTCGTCCTTCTTCTTGATAGCATAACTGAAATAAAATGAAACACAGCATATAAGTCTCGATCAATGCCAGCTAAAAACAATAGCACTCACGAATGTTTAAAGAGTTTAGACAAATTAGCATCATCAACAGAATAGATACACGCTTCAGAAAACCTAATGAAGCTCCAAAATGCCACAATTAAGGGTGCATTTCCAAAATGTCAACAGGAAACAGAAATCAAAAATAGTGAATGGCTAAGGTCGGTACCTGTTGATAATGGTATCAACAATAACTTGAATAGGGTTATTCTCAGTCAGGAGGTGGATGATTTCCATGGCATGCTTCACAATCCTAACAGCCATCAACTTCTTACCATTGTTACGGCCGTGCATCATGAGACAGTTGGTAAGTCTCTCAATGATGGGGCATTGAGCCTTCCTGAAACGCTTCATTTGGTACCTCCCGGCAGTGTGAGGCACATTGGTTGCATGTTTGACAGCAGATACACCAACTTAATCAACTAGAGCAATGTCATTAACCTACAAAGATTGGCCAAGTAAATCTCCTCACGAGATACTCAGCCGACCCTAAAGTGAGGGCAAATACTGACTTAGGCGGCATCAGAGATACTTTCATCGGAAACCCCAAACTTGGTTTGTTCCCTGTTTCAAGAGCAAAGAGAGTAGGTTCAAGACCTCACCTCCAAGGACCCGAGGAGCATCGACGTCTCACGTCGGACAAAGCTTAGTCATCATAAAAAAACACTTATTAATTTCGTGTAATTTGTATTAAGCACTAAATACTCCCTCCTATTCTAAATAACTGTTCCATTTGCCATTTCCGTCTATTCACATAACTGTCTCATTTGCCATATTTGAACATGGTTTTTTACTTTTCTACCCTTAGCTCTTTTCTTTATTTACCAGTTACCACCCCAACCACCCATAACCCATTGTTCCGGGTGTAATTCCAGAGCAAGTATAGTTACCACCCGTGGCTCGTAGAATAATGTCTTTGGTTGAACCCTTCTTGTCTTTATCGTTCCTCTCGGCCTCTCCTGCAACAATGAACGAACTGAGGGCTTGGCTTTGTGCCAAGCGTATTCACTCCGACGCTCAAGTCAGTAAACTTAAAGGATTAAGTTGCGTTACTTGGCTAGGTATAAATTGTAGAGAGATAAGGAAGATGTTACCAGATGAATAGTGTATTTAGGTTAGGTTGTGGATCCTTTCCTCAATGAAGGTTGAGGAGTATTTATAGACTTTCACCTTTTGCCACGTAGTGGCCAAGTGGCCAAGTGGCTAGCAGGTGGAAAGTGTGGACAGCGGGCCGCCCACGGGGGCGCTTGGTGAGAAACGAGGGACAAGCGTTTGCATTTTGTAGGGAGTCGCCACCAATTTTTATGGGAAATTGGAACCGTTCGAATACCTCGTGTCATGTCAAGACACAAAGTAGTGACATGAACACTAAGCAATCGTTACCCTTAGCATTCTATGTCTAGAATGACTCTCGTGGATGCCAATGAACACGGGTGCTCACGGAGATCTGGAGTAAGGGGTGAGGGTACGTATTAGGAAGCTCTTTTGATCGGACACCTAATCCCGCCCGCCTCGATAGCGGCCTCTACTAATGATTAGGGAAGTTATTCGTACTCGATATATCGTCGGCTATATGCATGCAATGCAACATCCAAGTTTTAATCCTAACATGTGAGAATTAGACTAAGTCGGTTGACACATAGTTTAGCATACAATTGGGTCGAAGTAGGATTTAATGCTTATTTACATGTGAAAGCATACAAGCAATAAATACAATAATTATAAATTACAATAATGAAAATTACATTAATTACATTGGATTAGGCGATTTATGTCGAAAATACCTTTAAAACGGATAATTTGAGAAAGAAAGAACAAAGGAATAAAAGAATAAAATTAATGAAATAAATAAATTACGAACAGGACAGAAGGTGATATTACGAATAATAGTTAGTTAATACATGGACTAATTAAACTAGGTCAAGGCAGAAACGGAGTTCAGGGACAGAAATCATCCTGGAACAGGCGCAGCAGAGACTGCGCCCTCTGGAAGAGGCGCGGCGATTCTTTGCGTCTGTTCAAGGGTGAGTTCTCGTGAAGTTTAACGAAGCGCAAATCGTTAATGTTAATTGTTAATTTTAAGGATTGATCAGATTATTTGACTCGGATGGAAGTGATTTAATGTATTAATTACATGTGAATGATGGTCATAAAAACTGTAAACATGGGTAAGACGGAATTAAACGGATTAATTATGCGAAGGGACGATGTTAATGAATGATTAATTAGTGACATCGGTGAATGGAACAAACTAAACATGACGAATTAACAATGAACATGGATGCAAATATATCAATGACGAATCTCAGAAACCCAATATGGACAGATTGAATCTCTAAAACCCAGATTTGAATGTAATGACGAAAAACCCGTAAATATCGATTATTTAGGATCTAAGTCGGATTAACAACGAATAAAATATATTAATGATGATGATTAATTATATACATGTGAATTGATACGTTATTATGACGAAAAAATTAATGAACAAAAGGAAACAAATAAATCGAACAAACACGAATTACAGAGGACGGAGGAAGAAGAAAAGAAGCGAGAAGCTGCGGCGGCCCTCACGAAGAGGCGCAGCAGGGACTGCGCTCCTTCGAAGAGGCGCAGCAGTTGCTGCGTCTTTTCTCGACGTCTGTCTACTGGAAATCCGCAAAAACAGGTTTTAAAGCACGGTTTTAGAAATCGGTTTTAATGGTATATTTGACATAAATCTTACAATGATGATACGATAAACAAAATACAATAAATAAAGGAGGAATATACACCCTCAGACTTACATGTTGACGGAACGAGAAGGACTAAGAAAATCAACTAGTGAATGCTCGACGCGAATGCAAGGAAAGAGTGCCCTCGTAAGAGGAAAACGATTGATTAATTAAGATTGATTGAGTGTAGTTGGTCAAATTGGTCGGTCATGCAACGGAGAGGCTGGTACCCGGAAAGATCCGAGCTTACGTGGTCGGAAGTCCAAGCACGTAGGCGCCAATTAGTAAGAACGAAGTCTAGAATGCAAAGGGAGAAGAGAAGGGCGGACACTCGCGTGAGAAATATGAGGAACGAAGGCTCCTATTTATACTAATCACGTGAAGGAATAGGGTTTCGGAGACTCTTTGGAAGTGAATCTCGGAAAGATATAAAAAAGATACGTAAATCATGCAAAGAAGGGCCTGGGAAGAGGCGCAGCAGCCACTGCGTCTCTTGGAAGAGGCGCAGCGCCTGCTGCGTCTGTTCCCAGGAGGTTTCCTCCTGCTGAAGAAAGATTTCCGTGTTTGAGTTATGGTAGGACGGAAATAATTCGGTTATCTTTTAAATATTACGGGATATTATTTGCCAAAAGATAAAATTTGTGAAATATGGAATAGAAATATCCGGAACATTCCAGAACATTCTGACTCGGGATTTAACAGCTATCAGAAAATGGAGACGGTTTTTGACCCGGACTCCGAATATACTCTAATTACTGCCAAAACGACCGTATCAGGACGTAGATGACAACTAAGAGGTTGACATTAATATTTGAGCAAACACTTGACGATAATCTTACGAATTGTCACAAATCGTTCCGCGAATCAAACATGCGGCCTAATCATCACCGGATGGTTTGCGAGGGGTGCAGAAACGAGGTGTCTACAGAGCCCCCACTTTGACTGAGGCTTGGACAAGGCGAAAGTCAAAGTATAGCCATCAGGTCAATCGAAGATTACAACCTGACGACTACGGCGACGCGAGGCGGCTCAAGGGGTCCGAACCAAGGACTGTCGTCGGGAACATTTTAGAGTCCGTCGACTATCGGGAGGGTCGTTTAAAGTCCATTAGACTACGTAAGGAGGCTCTTGACCATAAGAAGAGACCATACCTGAGACTTCTTCTCGAGATGCTTTCGGAGGTGCATAGGAGCTAAGGTTTGAGCTTGGGAGCTAAGGGTAAGACCTAAAAGTTATATAAGGATTGGTGCTAGGGTGTGGGGACCCTAAAGGAAAGCATTGACGGGAAGGAGGCCAAATATGAGTTTCGACCTAAGGGTAACTAAGTTTTGGGTATAGGAACTTCTGGAGAACGACACCCTGTCGGACTCCGCGGGGAAACAAGAAATATTGAAAGCAGCAGGACGTCGGTAGAAACTGCTGGGGGAATCCGCTTGCGTTGGTCTCAAGCGAATTCTTGCTGGGGAAATATTGACGACTAGGAGCCTCTTGATCGTCGCGAAAGGAATCTTGAGTGAGCGATCGCAAAATATACTCTGCGCCGGACAAAATGAACTGAGCAATACTGCGAAATATTGCTGCGCGGGATAAAATGAACCTGGACAATACTGCAAAATACCGTCGCGCTGGATAAAGTGCGGACTGAAACGAAAGAAAATCGTCGAAACGGACCAAAAGAATATAATAGCGTTGAAGAAGAGGCGCACCAAAGATGGGCCCACAAATAACGAACTCATAACGAATTTTTGAAAATTCGTATGGAGGGAACAAAAGGAAGAGGCGCAGCAAGAGCTGCGTCTCTTGGAAGAGGCGCAGCGCCTGCTGCGTCTTTTCCCCAATTTGGCAATTTCCGCGTAAAAACGCGAAATCAGAAGGTTTATGTTTCATTATTTCGAAACTCATTTCCTTCAATTTCTCTCTCAAATCTTCACCATTTCCGTCGAGGTTGGATTCAAAAGCTTGCTTTAAATATGACTAATCGAGGTATGTGTCTTAATCTTGCATTAATCATCCGCATTTGTTGAATTTCGAGCCGCAAGAATTTAGGGTTTTCGACCCTTTTGATCGAAAATTTGGGGCTTTTCCCCCAAATGGATTTGCTTTGCCAAATTGATGCTAGGAATGGATAGTAGGCAATGTTAGGAACACAACCATGTATTTACTTTGAATTTTCATCGAGTTTTGAGCCTTTGAGTGAATTTTGAGACGGTTTTACAGCTAAACCCCAAATTGCTTCGAAAATAGCCTTAGGAATGCCCATTGGCGATGAAATTTGATATTTGGGATCCTTGAGTGATGGGTAATCTTCCTGTCATTTCGAAATTTTGGTTTGTGACAACTTTTTCAGGGCACCTTTCTAGGGCATAATCGTCGTTATAACGAAATGCTGTCGAATTTTCGACTTGAACCCGGGACTAGGCTTTGACTTGGACTTGATTTGACCCAATTTATCACATGAGTGATCGGGTTGGCGGGAATATGACCAAAGATGGCCAGAAAGGACAGTTTTTTCAGGGCTCCGGAGGCTCGAAAACTCCTTAACAAAGGTTTGCCGTCAAGTGACGCGGCCTAAATTTACTTTAACGTTGCAGGTGAAGAGGCTTCTTCTTCTGGGAGGACTCCCATGGAGATAGACGTTGTTACGGTTGAGGAGGCTTTAGAGCGAGGCCCCCTCACCGGCGCGGTGATGGCTACTGGAGGCGAGGTACACGAGGAGGCGGAGGAGGAGGAGGCCCCGAGACGGGCCAACGTCAGGCGAAGAGGTCGTCAGCTGAGGGGAGCTCCCGCGTGGGCTGAGACTTGAGAGAGTAGGCACCTTGTGTGGGCTGCAGAGGGTCAACTGTCCTACAGGACGGTGAAGAGCTTGGTAAATAAGAATTCACTACTCATCACCTATTCTCTTTCATTCTTTTTGTCCAAATTTCTTGCAAATTTCATTCAAAACTAAAGATAGCCTTGTTTCAAATCATAATAGGAGGCCGGGAACATCAGGTCATTCTCGGGTTACACGACAGCGATGGAGCACTATGAGCGGCTGTCGGCGGAGGAGAGGGCCATGATCGAGCGCGGAGCGTTTGGTCCTCTGGTTCAGGTCTGGAGGGATATCGTGAAGAGGAAGCTGCGGGCTAACCTTAGCCTGGTCCGCGCTTTCTTGGATCGGTTCTGGGATACGACTTCCACGTTTCACCTACCTTTTGGTGAGGTGGGAGTCACTCTGGAGGACTACGGCATGATTTCTGGTCTGCCGTGTGGGACCGAGGAGATGGTGTGGCCGGAGACTGCTATGAGGGCGGATTCGGCCGAGGCGAGGAGATTGATCAGCTGGAACTTGTCGCCGAAGGCTGTTGCAGTGCCGGGCTTGGTACCCAGTACCTACGTCCGAGACTACTTTGCGGGGAAGACCCCGGAGCTGGTGACGATCGATGGGAGGGAGACGGCTCCTCCTCCTTGTACAGCTGAGCAGAGAGCTCGTCTGTGGCTTTGGTGGTTCTTGTCTTCGATTTACCTCGGAGACAAGGGCGAGAGGCTATCGACGAAGCTTCTTCCCTTCCTTTCTGACCAGAGTTCCCTAGGACGTTGGGACGGGTCTTCTTGGTTTTGCGGTCCTCATCCGCTTCATGAGGGCCATGGTTCGTCCGGAGCGGATGGAGAAGGGGACTTCTCTGCGCGCTGTCGGACTGGACTACTGTTGGAGGTATGAACCTTCCTTTAGACCGAAATAAATTCTTTTCTTTGTCGAATCACGAAAGATCGTTATTGATTATTCTGTTTATAGGCATGGGTGTATTCTTACTTCCCGAGTCTCGCGCCGAAGAGGACAGAGCCGCTGGGGAAGGCCTATCCCGTGGTGAGGGATTGGGTGATGTGTCGGACGAAGAGCAAGCGCTCTTCTCACAATGTCTACCGGCGGGATGTGAACGCCCTTCAGCTGAGCAGCGTGAGTATCCTACTTGTATTTATATCTCTTGTACTCTGCCTTCACTTGATCATAGGAATGATCTTTGCCTTTATATTGTCGCAGTGGGTGCCCAGACCTTGGGCGGAGTACGCTGGAGCGCCTCCTTTCGTCGCTGAAGTCCTTCGACCTAGGAGCCCGAGTCGGCTGCTGTTGTGGACGTCGATGGGTCCTGTGTGGTATCTGGGCGAGCGTTTGGCTCGTCAGTGCTCTCGGGGCGCGTTGACGGTTCCCATTGACCCTCCGAGGACGATGTTCAGGGAGCCCTGCGAGGCCGAGAGGAGGCGGACCTGGCTGGTGCCAGTGGCGACGACCTTCTTCTGCCTGGCGAGGACTACTCGGCGTTCCTTTACGGGAGGTTGGCGTACTGGCCAGTAGTGGTGAGCATCCTTTACTTTTCTTGATTTGATTTTGAGAGTTACGATGAAAGATCATCGACTAATGAGGGCTTATTTGTCTTTGCAGGAGGTCGAGGCGGCGGGCATCGAGCCCCCAGTGTACCCCGAGACTCTTGAGTACACTGACGCGACTGGGAGGACGACGATCTCCGAGTTGCGTGACTTTGACGTAGCTGTGACGGATCTTTGGCTTAGACGACGGCGGCAAGATCATCGATTCGGAGGGTGAGCCTCCAGCTTATGTACCTTTCGTGTAAGAACACATTTGATTGACCTTGTTCACTTTACTGAGAATTTCTTTCGAAATGCAGGTCGCGCCATCTCGGTTTGTGGCACTATGGAGGGTGGCCAACCGGCTACGAGCTACCGCCATCGAGGCACTTGTCGGTGGTCGAGGTCGTCAGGTATGAACCTCGTTCGATTTCTTTTGATTGATTTTGATTTTCAGTTTTGTTTGAGCTGATTGACATGAGCCAATTTGTTGTTTACAGGGCGACCGCGAGCTGGAGCGAGAGTTGGCCCAGTCTCGGGAGGAGACGGCTCGCTTGTCGAGGGAGCTCGAGTTTCGGGACGCCGAGATTGCTGCTCTTACGGCGAGGGTTGCCGAGTTGGAGGGTGTCCATCAGTAGTTCGGCATAGTTTTGTAGACTTGTACATCTGATTTTGAACGTTTTTGGACTTGTTTGGGCGCAAGCCCCGGTTGCTTGGACTTTGGATTCGGTTCGGTTGGGCGCAAGCCCCGATTCGCTTGTACATTTGTATATATGATGGCTGCGTGCCTTTTCTTTGCGGGTTGTGTTGCTTGTACTGCGGGTTAGCTCTTGAACAGGTTGGGTAGACAACGGTTTTACGCCGTAAATCATCTTTGCCGAAATTTACATGGAAATCACGCAAAACATACATTTTATACACATATGGCCTTAATTAGCGCAAAAAAGACTCAAAAGTATACAAAAAGTGCAAAAATGCAAAAAGCAAAAAATTTTTGTCAGAAATGACCGGACGGTAGGGAGGGTTACCCCCTAAAAAAAAAAAAAATAGAAATCTGTAAGTGTAGAAATGAAAATGTTGAAATGAAAACAAAAGAGAATTTATTTCCTAAAAAAAAAATGAAATTAGAATAACCTTATGAAATTTAATTAAAATGAAATTTTTATTTCCTAAGAATAATTAAAATAAAAAAAGAATTAAGTGTGATGAAAAGTGGCGAAGGTGTTGATGTCGCCTCGAAATGCGTGCCCGCAAATTTAGGAAGTTGGAAACATGGTAAACTGCTCGTAGTTACCAAAATAAAATCCCGTAGGAATAGGAAATTATTCGCTATAGAATTAGGAAAGATCCAAACGCGGAAATCGCAGAAAGTGATCCTGGGGAAGAGGCGCAGCATGAGCTGCGTCGCTTTGAATAGGCGCAGCAGGCGCTGCGCCTGTTCCCAAGTTGGTCTCTTCGGTGGGATTTTTGAAGCTTTAAATCATATAATTCTCCGTCTCTTCTCCGTTAATTAGTAAAAAAAATAAATAAATTTTCAAGAGAAAATTTGTCATCATGAATGCTTTGGAGATCCGTTTGAAGGAATGGACCAATGAATTTTCGAATGTTGAGAAGCACGATATGGGTGCTCATAACCTTGGGTCTCTATTGAGTTTGAAACTCATTAAGGTGGTAAAACCGTTCTAGGATGCTTGCCTTGACTACTGGGACCCAAATTGTCATGTTTTCGCGTTTCCGGTGGTGATATTTGTCCTTTTCCGGAGGAAATTGCTGCCATTGGTGGGTGGGATCCCGAGCACTTACCCGCTATTCCTTCCACTTCACAAGGGTATAAGACCAAATTCAGAGACTTGCTCGGATTGACTAGACTCGAGGTGGATCGCTTGGTTACCCCGAAAGGCGTGAGAATGTTGGATTTTGTAGACCGATTCATCACGAGCCGACCCTACGAGTCTCTTATGTTGCTAGGAGAAGAGCATTTGGCTTACATTTTTGCTGCATGTGTATGTCTTTCATGGACATGTTGATGAAGATTTGCGAGGTGATCCCCGTCTTTTGGGTCTTATCGAGCAAATGGAGTTGTTGCAGAGCCCGACTTGCTTGTGTTTAGGGAGATTATCTTGGGTTTGGATAATAGGAAATCCAACCGCGATCTTCCATTTTCGGGAGTCCGTCATCTTGCAAATAAAAAGACACCCTCTTTCCTCTTTTTGTTTTTTTTTTTTTTTTTTTTTTTTTTTTTTTTTTTTTTTTTGTAGGTGTCTAATTCCTGTTTTTGGTAGGTTTGGCTTATGGAACGGCTCCGACTGCTCGAGCCCCCAGTTCATGCACTTTCCTATCATTCCCGTATGATCGCGATGAGGACGCGGTTGTACATGGTGGACTTCTCCCGGGTCTGTGACTATTGGAAGAACAAGCTGAAGAGTGATGATGGCCCGTTGATTAGGTGGGTTGTACCGTGGTGGCATCTCAAGTCTGTCACTGGAGTGTCTTCTTTGGATCCTACTAGGTCCGTGCGCATTCCGGGATTAGAGTTCATGGTATGCATCTTTCCGGAGAGATTGATGAGGCAGGTTGGGCTGAAGCAGACTATCCCGAGGCTTGATACCGTTCCGCAGACTGCTGTAGCGCTTACCACCGAGAGCCGAAGAGAGTGGGCCATTAAATGGGCCCAAAGGAACATGTGGTTCTTGAGCTTCTCTGCCAATGCTTTGTGGGTGTCGGATTCCTATCTGAGGTGGAGAAAGGCTGCAACTTCGGAAGAACGCGAGAGACTGAGGAAACGCGAGCCTGTCGACTACAAGGTACGCGAGGGAGAGAAAGAGAAGGAGAAGCATCGAGGAAGGAGAAGAAGAAGCTGGATTTGGTCATTCATCCTTGAAGAAATCAAAGACTACTCCTGTTGCGGAAATGGTGGTTGGCAAGAATGGAAGAGTCAGGCCTCGAGAAAGACCGTTGGTGATTAGGTCTGAAGTGGTGCAAGAGCGCCCGGCTCGAGGTCGTGACAAGAAGTATGACAAGGCTGACAAGGGCAAGGGGAAGATGGAGGAATAGCCCGAGTCCTTATTTATTATTTGGTTATTATTATTATTGTTGTAATAAAAAGGAGGGATTTTTAGAATCCTAGCCTATTCTATTTTTTATTATGTAACGTACTATTATTATTAGAAAATTAATGGAATAAAAAAGGTTGAATGGTTAAGAAACCGCTGTGATTTTCTTTTATTATTCTTGTCGAATTTCAAATGCAATGCAAATGTCCTTCTATTTACATTTTAGGTATATTGGGTTGAATCCGGTGAAGGATTGCCTACGTATTCACTTAAAAAAGCGAAATCAAACCCTTGCGCGTAGTTCGAGTAAATGTAAAAGAATAATTGTTCACAGCAAGAGCTTGTAATGAACATAGAAAATAAGCATGAGCTTTTGTTCTCAAGGTGCGAATTTAGTTTATTTGATGATATGAGGACGACAGTCTTGTCAAGATGCAAGAGCATAGTGACACCTAGCTTATTTCAGCTTGGCCAGGGGCCGTTTATTTAGTGCCACAAGAGCAACACATGGGTTTACGCGAGGCGCGTTTTTGTCCTATTCTAGGCATAGTATCGTTTCAGTTGGTCAAGGTTTGTGGGGTTCGAAAACTCATTCCCATCTAGGTCTGTGATCCTAACCGCACCGCCTGGGAGTATGGATTTGACTAGGTATGGTCCGGCCCAATTAGGTTTGAATTTTCCCCTTGGGTCGACAGGTAAAAGAGCTCTAACCGATTTGAGCACTAAGTCTCCTTCTTTGATGTTTCTTGGCCTGACTCTTTTGTTGAAAGCTCGTTTGATACGTGCTTGATATATTTGGACATTATGCAAGGCGCGTAGCCTACGTTCATCCAGGAGGATGAGTTCTTCATATCTATCCCTCTTCCAATCGGCTTCAGGGATTTGACTTTCGAGTAGAATACGCAAGGATGGTATTTCTAGCTCGACTGGTTGTACGGCCTCCATGCCGTAGGTCAAATAGAAAGGAGTAGCCCCAGTGGGCGTCCTAACTGATGTACGATATCCCCACAAAGCAAAGGGTATCTTGCTTGGCCAATCTCTATAGTTGTCAGTCATTTTCTTGAGAATTGTGACAACGTTCTTGTTTGCCGCTTCTACGGCGCCGTTAGTCTGTGGTCTATACGGCGAAGAGTGGTGATGCTTAATCTTGTATTTGGCTAGCAATTGCTCGGTTTCGGCTTGGAAGTGTGACCCATTATCGCTGATGATCTCATGTGGGCAACCATATCGACAGATGATGTTGTTCTGTATGAATTTTGCCACATTTTTAGCCGTAAGAGCAGTGTAGGAAGCCGCTTCTACCCATTTGGTGAAATAATCAATTGCTACTAGAATGAAACAGTGACCTCTGTTCGGTGGGGTTATCTTCCCGATTATGTCAATTCCCCATGCGGAGAATGGCCAAGGAGATGTCATCGTGTATAGCAACGAAGGAGGGACGTGTTGTACATTCCCGAAGATTTGGCAATTGTGGCAGTGTCTCACGTATTTAATGCAATCGGATTCCATTGTGGTCCAATAATACCCTAAGCGTGTGATTTTCTTTGCCATCATGGGCCCACTCATGTGAGGACCGCATTCTCCGTCGTGGACTTCTTCCATCACCTTTCGTGCCTGTGAATGATCAAGGCAACGTAGGACTACACCAAGAGGTGTTCTTTTGTATAACTCTCCTTGCATCAGGGCGTATTGGGAAGCTAGTAGGCGTATAGCACGTTGTCCCCTTTTGTCCATATCTGGTGGATATGTACCATTAAGCTTGAAATTCAGGATCGCTTGGAACCAGGGTTCCGGTGCGATTTCTTCTTCATCGGTGATTTGATGGACATAAGCCGGTTCTGATCGTCGTTCGATACACAAAGGCATTTCCACCATGTGATCTGGCATATTTATCAAAGATGCGAGTTTCGCAAGAGCGTCTGCAAATTGATTTTCCTCTCGAGGTAGGTGTAGGTAGGTTACGTGGTCAAAGAATTGAGCCACTTGGTCTATCCTAGCTTGATAGGGTGCGAGGCTCTCGCTTCGGATTTTCCAGGATCCTGTAACTTGGTTGATGATTAGCGATGAATCCCCATGTACTCGGAGGTTTTTGATGCCTAAGCTTACTGCTGCTTGAAGTCCAATGAGACAAGCTTCATACTCTGCAGCGTTGTTTGTCACCTCGAAGTCGAGTTTGACAGCGATTGGTGTATGCTCACCTTCAGGAGAAATGAGCAAAGACTCTATTCCGAATCCTCTTAAGTTTGATGCTCCATCAAAGTATAGGTCCCACGAGTCTACGTCTGTTTGAAGTATATCCTCGTCGGGAAATGACCAAGTGTCTATGGTTTGCGCGTCGTTGATAGGATTTTCTGCGAAGAATTCGGCGACGGCACGACCTTTTATGACTTTTAGTGGCACATATTTGAGGTCGAATTCCGAGAGCATCAGAGTCCATCTTGCCAGACGTCCGTTGAGGACGGGTTTCTCGAAGAGGTATTTGACTGGATCCATTTTGGAATATATCTTGACGGAGTAGCTAAGCATGTAGTGACGTAGCTTCTTCGTTGCCCACACAAGAGCGAGGCATGTCTTTTCGAGTTGCGAGTACTTGCACTCATATTCCAAGAACTTCTTACTTAGATAGTAAATAGCTCTTTCTTCACTTCCTACGGTTTGAGCCAGCATAGCACCCATGGCAGTTTCAGTTACTGTGAGATACAAACCAAGAGGTTGATCTTGTTGTGGTGGCATGAGCACTGGTGGTTTAGCTAATATCTCCTTGATTCGGTCAAACGCCTTTTGACAATCATCATCCCACATGGTGTGGTCTGTTTTCTTGAGTTTCTTGAAGATAGGCTCGCAAATCATGGTAAGTTTCGATATGAATCGACTTATATATTGTACCTTTCCCGGGAATCCTCGACTTCTTTTTTGTTTGAGGTTGTGGCATTTCGATCAGAGCTTTGATTTTCGAGGGATCTATTTCTATACCGCGTTGGCTAACGACGTATCCCAGGAGTTTTCCGGATGTTACTCCAAATGTGCATTTCTGAGGATTAAGGCCCTGTTCTTTCTGGCTTTTTAGAGTGAATCGAATGAATCGAATCGAATGGAGCCGAATCGAATCGAATCGAGCTGAATCGAATGAATGGAGCTGAATCGAATCGAATGGAGTGAGCTGGATCGAATCGAATCGAATAGAGTGAATGAGTGAATCGAATGAATAAAGTTGAATTGAATGAATCGAATCGAAATAATCATATTAATATTAATAATAATAATATTTAATATTATTGTTATTATCAACTGTACTAATAATAATATTCATAGTATAATACTATTTATAATAAAATTAATATTTTTAAGAAAAAAATTATAATATTATACTCCCTCTGTCCCGGTAATTTGTTGTCCTATTTCATTTTGGGGTGTCTCATTCAATTATTGTCCTTTCTATTTTAAGAATGAACTTGATGAGCAATTTGATCATTCACACTCAATTTGGTCCGCTTGTCATTTATAATTGGCCCCTCCTCTTTCCTTGGTCTTTGTGCCAAAAACCAAAGGACAACATTGACCGGGATAGAGGGAGGAGTATATGAATAATCATAAATTATAATAATGAAAAAATAGTAATTTTTTACTAATAATATTCTTAATAACAATAATAAATAATAATGTCAATATTAATAATGATATTAGTAAAAATAATTGTTTCGAATAAAAACACTCAAGTAAGCGTTGCTCGAAACCGGGTCGGGTCAACGCGCTCCTTTCAGACGATGGCACCTCGAACCTATGCTTGCTCTCTCCGGATGGATCTTTCACGCGTAACAAATAGGGCCTCGGAGGGTTCGCAATAGGTCCTTCTCTGATGCCTTACAGATCTTGGTGGATAGTTGGGACCTTGCTTGAAGCTAAGGTTTCCGTGCCTTCTCATAGTAGCTCGAGTAGTCTTACTTCTAGAGAGAGGAAGTTGTTGGTGAGAAGTATTTTACCATTGATGGGTGAATAATGAGGTATTTATAGATTTCTATGTGTACCTCAAATGATGGTTGGCAAGCATGGTTACCATATTCGCTATGAATACGCCTTATCGATTCGCGATTCGCTTATAGAAAATGTGTTATATGTATTTTCAGTAATCAGTTGATAGAATTCGCTTTTAACAATTCGTGATTCGTAGAGTATCAAGCGAATCCGTAACCATGTTGGCAAGCGTGTTGACTTGTATGACCCCGTATTGGCTATTGGGTCAAGTCGGTTGGGCGTGCCCCATCAATAATATTAATAATAAATGTTATTAATTTTAATAATAATACCAATAATTATAACAACCACAACAACAACAATACTAATAATAATAATAATAATAATAATAACAATAATAATAATAAATAATATTATTATTAACATTAATAACATTATTATTCATTTTAACAACAACAACAACAACAACAACAACAACAACAACAACAACAACAACAACAACAACAACAACAACAACAACAACAACATTATTATTCATTTTAATAATAATATTCATAATAATAATAATAATAAATAAATTATTAATAACATTATTATTAAATATAATAATAATAATAATAATAATAAAGAATAGTATTAAAAAATAGTATTATTGATAACAAAATTAATAATAACTATTAAATTTAAGATGAGTAAGGCTGAAATGAGCTGAACTTAATGGAGTGAATCGAATCGAATCGAATCGAATCGAATGGGAATGGAGTGAAATGAGCCGAATCGAATGAATGGAGTGAATCGAATCGAATCGAATCGAATGGAGTGAATCGAATCGAATCGAAATGAGCTGAATCGAATCGAATGAATCGAATCAAGTAGGTGAAAATAAGCCAGAAAGAACAGGGCCTAAGTCTCATGTTGTACTTTCGTAGCCTTGCGAAGAACTTGCGAAGGTTTGCAATGTGTCCCTCTCTTTCCTTGGATTTGACGATCATATCATCTATATATACCTCAACTTCTTTGCGCATCATGTCATGTAGGAGTGTAGTTGCGGTGCGTTGGTATGTAGCTCCGGCGTTGATCAATCCGAATGGCATTACTGTATAGCAATAGGTTCCCCATTGGGTGACGAAAGCTGTCTTGTGCATATATTCCATGGCCATCTTGATTTGGTTATAACCCGCATACCCATCCATGAAGGATAGTAATGCGTGGTCTGCAGTATTGTCCACCAATATGTCAATGTGAGGTAGAGGGAAGTCATCTTTCGGACTCGCTTTATTTAAGTCCCTGAAGTCAACACAAACACGGATTCTCCCATCCTTTTTGGGTACGGGTACTATGTTAGCTACCCAGTCAGAGTACTCGGAAACTTTGATGAACCCGGCTTTGAATTGCTTATCAACTTCTTCCTTAATCTTTAGAGCCCATTCTGTTCTCATTCGTCGAAGCTTCTGTTTCACAGGCTTGAAACCCGGCTTAATCGGAATCCTATGTTCGGCGATATCCCTGTCGATCCCTGGCATGTCTTTGTAAGACCAAGCGAAAACGTCTTTGAATTCATTTAGGAGGTCTATGAAATCGGCCCTTTCGGTAGAGTTCAAGGTAGTCCATATCCTAAGTTCTTTGGGTTCTAATTCGGTTCCTACGTTGATGGGTTCGGTATCTTCTATTACTGGTCCCCCTTCCCCTTCCTGTAATATTTCTTTGGCTACGTAGGGAGGTATTTCGGTCAAGTCTGGGTCTTGGTCATCCTCAGTATCATCGTAAACAGAATTGCACTCGAAAGAACACAGAGAGTAAGCAGAACCTGATTTATTCATATTAAGATTTGAGTAAAGTTGAAACAAAGAAGCCAACTGATCCATGGTCAGTGGCGGCAAAGGTACAGTAATTGGGGCATTCCCCAAACTACCGTGACTACTCGAGGCTAAGCTAGGAGAAACGAAGGGAGTGGGGATGACAACAGGAGTAGACTCTCTAATAACTTCTCTAGACTCCGACTCTGACTCCGACTCCGACTCCGACTCGAATTCGTCGTCTTCTGGTTCTCCTTTGAACATCTCTCCTTCTCCAGTAGTGAGCTTGAAGAGTCTTCCTTGGTTGTTGGTCCATTTGATAGATTTTCTCCACCCTTTCTGCTGCTTTGTGTCGATTTCTGTGATCAATGCGGTGGGGTTGAAGCGATCGTCCTGAAGTATCATAGTAATGATCTCATCCTGCGCGGCCCTAATGAATCGGTCCTCTCCAAATAATAGGCTAACGGCTTGTTCGTCGAAGCAAGGTGCTTGACGGGTTTTGACGGTAGGAACCGTTTCGGGAGGGATGAAGTAGCAATCGTGAAAGATCTCGATTCCGGCTAACTTCCTCTCAACATAATGCCAAGGTTCGGGAAACCCATGAAAGAGTTCTGAACTTCCTTCTTGAACGAAGTATCCATTTAAGGTGGGGAGATATGGCCTCATTTGGACTCCTACGTACTTGCGATTTTGGACTTGAGCGAGCATTTCGAGAACTTCTTGTTTTGTGGGTTTGTACCCTAATCCAAGTGGTATCCTTGTCGAGTTGCCTTTCTTGTATGGTGCAAAGGTGTTCTTCCGAACTGGGTTTAAAGGCATTCCGGGGAAGTATCCCGATTCTTGAGTATGTGGTTGACCACCAAGTTGGAGTAGGGATTATAGTATAAGGGTGCCAACTCACTTTCTATAACATTTACACTTTGGAAGCCCCCAAGTTCGTATATGGGATCCGCAAGGACTTGATTGTTTGATTGCTTCTCAATTATTGCCTTGATAGGTGACGAAGTGATCGTCACAACTTTGCCATTGAGTGGGATCTTGATCTTTTGGTGAAGGGTGGATGTTACCGCTTTGGAAGCGTGAATCCAAGGCCTTCCCAGAAGTATGTTGAATGAAGCTTCGATGTCCACTATTTGGAAGTTGACTTTTCGCTCGATTGGTCCCGTGGCTATGGTTAGGCTGGCAAGTCCAACCACTTTTCGTCGCGTCTCGTCATATGCACGTACACCTTGATTGGTGGGAGTCCAATCCGACTCTTTCATGCCTAGTTTATATGCCGTTTTGAGGGGTATGACGTTGACCGCGGAGCCATCATCTACCAAAGTCATTGGCACATTCTTCTTTAGACAAATGACGGTAATGTATAGAGCAAGGTTGTGACTAGCGCCAAAAGGTGGCAAGTCTTCATCTGAGAAAGTAATAGGATTACTTAGTCTCGGTGATTCTTGGAAGATCAAGTTGACTACATCTTCGGGAGTAGAGTTATGCGCTACATTCAATTTGGCCAAAGCTTGCAGTAAAGCTTGGCGATGCGGAAATGAGCTTGCTACTAGTTGCCAGACTGAAAGATCAGCCTTGGTTTTCTGTAATTGCTTGAGCAAATGATCAGTGGGGTCGTCTTCGTTGTCATTTGGTGTGATGACATTGGTTGGACCGTTTTGAGTGGTGCTTTGATATGGGCGACCCGAACGAGTTAGGTGATCCACATCTTGGTCTTCACCATTTTGGACTATTTCCTTGACCAAGGAGTTTTCAATGAGATATTCGTCTTCATCGTCATCGGCCCAAACTCCATTGATTGCAGCTAGTTCCTTCACTCTCATGATGTCACTTTCTAGTTGTATGATTTGATCGACTAGCTTATCCACCACGGCGACTACTTCTTGCATAGTAGCATTTTGAGAGAAGATCAATGGTACACATTCTTTAGGCGTTGCATTGGGATTGCGTAAGGTCGTTACCATGTTTTCTAGTTCCCACACTTGTCTATCTACACTCCTTGCCCATGCGATGAAGTCGGAAATGGTAGGGGAGATGGTAGAGTAGAGTCTTTCTTTCTCAATTGCATGAATTTCATTTTCGGTGGGAGAAATAAGATGTGAGCAATCTAAGATAGATTCGTCACTTGTAATCACTAGAACTCCAAGAGGATTCTGAGTGTTGTTGGGCTTACCTCCTGGTGGAATTGGAAGTCGACCGTCTTCAATCATATCCTGAAGCACGTGTTTCAACTTGTAGCATTTTTCTGTGTCATGTCCTTTGCCCCTATGGTACTCACAGTAGGAATTTTCATCCCAGAATTTGGACTTCCTTTCAGGTTCGGGAGTAGGTCCAATGGGTTGGAGTTTACCTTGCTTCATTAGCCTTTTTAGAGCGTTGGAGTACGTGTCCCCAAGGTTTGTGAACTTCCTTGGTGGGCTAGTTTTCTTGGATGGCTCGAGAAGGTTAACTTCGTCGGTCTTGCTAGTAGAGCCGTATGAACGACTCGTGGACCCTTGATATCCTTGACCTACCGTTTTGGACAAGAGTCCTTTACGGATGTCGTCTTCAATTCGTGTCCCTAGTACAGTTAAGTCCTTGAAGGTCTTGATGTTTTGATATCTCAAATGGTTGGCATATATGGGCTTGAGATTATCCACAAACTTTTCCACAAGGGTGGCCTCATCCGGGCGTTCAACTAGTTGGGTACTAGTCTTCCTCCACCTACTTAGAAAGTCGGTGAATCCTTCTTTGTCATTTTGGGTAAGAACCTCTAGAGTGCGCATGTTGACTTGGATCTCGGCATTATCCGCGTATTGTTTTGAGAACTCGATCGCGGCGTCCTCCCAAGTAGCGACCTTTTTGTGATCTAAAGTGTAGAACCATTGCTTTGGGATGGTGTCAAGAGATGAAGGAAAGATCCTTAAGAACATCTCAGGTTTGATGCCTTTGATAGACATGTAGTCCTTGAAGGCGCGGATGTGGTTTAAAGGGTTCTCATGTCCTTTAAACTTAGGGATATCCGTCATGCTAAAGTTAGTGGGCAATTTGGAATTGACGGCTTCATACTTGCGATTGTTCTCCCTGTAAATGTCATCCCCCTTAAGGTACATCAATTGCTCCTCTAGGTATTGGAGTCTTTTCTCAGCTGCGGTTGTTCCTAGGACAGGATTCTCATCTTTAGACTCGTCATCGGAAAATTGTAGCACTCCACCTTTAGGGGGAGGTAGCTTCCCCTCTACATCAAAGATACGGCCTTCGATAAGCTCAAGGCGGTCATAGGTTTGTTCTTGAGTGATTTGCATTTGGGTTATCGCGGCCAGGATTCGATCATTACTTTCTTGAATTTGCTGGAGGTTCGTTTCATCACTTGACCCAGGCATCTTGGAAACTGGATAAGAGATCGGCGACGAATCAAAACACGATCGACCATTCTATCACACTTGCTAAAAGAGGAAAAGTTTTGACTCGTGAAGTGGGTGTGTGCCACTTGTGTTGAGTGAGTTTTGAAGAAAGACAAGGTCTTTGAAAATGTGTGTCCTAGTCAACTGTAGTGTAGTTGTAGGAGTGGACTCGAAGTGAGGGTTTGAAATGGGCTTGTGGCCCGAATTTTGACTTTGACAAACGGACAGAGTTTTTACTGGATTTTGCGCTAATTAAAGGCCTATTTTTTTTCGAAATTTTGTTTGAAGATGAAGATTTTGAATTTTTGAAAATTCGTCATGGTTTTGTTTAGAAGTGGTGATCACGTAAGGTTTACACATTTATACAAGCATTATAACGGGATGCTGAGTGCATTTAAAAGGGTTTTGGTTTAAAGGGTGGGTTGCCATACCGAACCATCAAACCCGAAGTCTGTGGAGAGGCTCGTGCCAAACAAGAGTAAGGCCGATTCCTAGTCCATTTCCTCAAGTAGTGAAGGCCCTTGATACAAACAAGAGTAAGCATCATGGTATGGATGACGTCAATCGCTATCCATCCTTAGGCCCAAATAAGAATTAGGACCGTTTAGACGGGACGATTGGTCGAATGGGTTGGGTTGGGCCTAGGAAGGCCGAATAAACGGTCTAGGAAGACCGAGTTATGAAAATCGACAATTGTCTTGTACAAACTTATTCCCTAACCTTGTTCAAGTTTCACCCTTGCTACACGTAAGTGTATGTCCCCAGCGGAGTCGCCAAACTGTGGACAACGGGCCGCCCACGGGGGCGCTTGGTGAGAAACGAGGGACAAGCGTTTGCATTTTGTAAGGAGTCGCCACCAATTTTTATGGGAAATTGGAACCGTTCGAATACCTCGTGTCATGTCAAGACACAAAGTAGTGACATGAACACTAAGCAATCGTTACCCTTAGCATTCTATGTCTAGAATGACTCTCGTGGATGCCAATGAACACGGGTGCTCACGGAGATCTGGAGTAAGGGGTGAGGGTACGTATTAGGAAGCTCTTTTGATCGAACACCTAATCCCGCCCGCCTCGATAGCGGCCTCTACTAATGATTAGGGAAGTTATTCGTACTCAATATATCGTCGGCTATATGCATGCAATGCAACATCCAAGTTTTAATACTAACATGTGAGAATTAGACTAAGTCGGTTGACACATAGTTTAGCATACAATTGGGTCGAAGTAGGATTTAATGCTCATTTACATGTGAAAGCATACAAGCAATAAATACAATAATTATAAATTACAATAATGAAAATTACATTAATTACATTGGATTAGGCGATTTATGTCGAAAATACCTTTAAAACGGATAATTTGAGAAAGAAAGAACAAAGGAATAAAAGAATAAAATTAATGAAATAAATAAATTACGAACAGGACAGAAGGTGATATTACGAATAATAGTTAGTTAATACATGGACTAATTAAACTAGGTCAAGGCAGAATCGGAGTTCAGGGACAGAAATCATCCTGGAACAGCGCAGCGAGAGAGATCGCGCCCTCGGAAGAGGCGCAGCGAGCTTTCTTGCGTGTTCCAAGGGTGAGTTCTGGTTGTGAAGCCGGAACTGCAAATCGTTAATGTTAATTGTTAATTTTAAGGATTGATCAGATTATTTGACTCGGATGGAAGTGATTTAATGTATTAATTACATGTGAATGATGGTCATAAAAACTGTAAACATGGGTAAGACGGAATTAAACGGATTAATTATGCGAAGGGACGATGTTAATGAATGATTAATTAGTGACATCGGTGAATGGAACAAACTAAACATGACGAATTAACAATGAACATGGATGCAAATATATCAATGACGAATCTCAGAAACCCAATATGGACAGATTGAATCTCTAAAACCCAGATTTGAATGTAATGACGAAAAACCCGTAAATATCGATTATTTAGGATCTAAGTCGGATTAACAACGAATAAAATATATTAATGATGATGATTAATTATATACATGTGAATTGATACGTTATTATGACGAAAAAATTAATGAACAAAAGGAAACAAATAAATCGAACAAACACGAATTACAGAGGACGGAGGAAGAAGAAAAGAAGCAGGAACTGCGGCAGCCTCACGAAGAGGCGCAGCAGGGACTGCGCTCCTTCGAAGAGGCGCAGCAGTTGCTGCGTCTTTTCTCGACGTCTGTCTACTGGAAATCCGCAAAAACAGGTTTTAAAGCACGGTTTTAGAAATCGGTTTTAATGGTATATTTGACATAAATCTTACAATGATGATACGATAAACAAAATACAATAAATAAAGGAGGAATATACACCCTCAGACTTACATGTTGACGGAACGAGAAGGACTAAGAAAATCAACTAGTGAATGCTCGACGCGAATGCAAGGAAAGAGTGCCCTCGTAAGAGGAAAACGATTGATTAATTAAGATTGATTGAGTGTAGTTGGTCAAATTGGTCGGTCATGCAACGGAGAGGCTGGTACCCGGAAAGATCCGAGCTTACGTGGTCGGAAGTCCAAGCACGTAGGCGCCAATTAGTAAGAACGAAGTCTAGAATGCAAAGGGAGAAGAGAAGGGCGGACACTCGCGTGAGAAATATGAGGAACGAAGGCTTCTATTTATACTAATCACGTGAAGGAATAGGGTTTCGGAGACTCTTTGGAAGTGAATCTCGGAAAGATATAAAAAAGATACGTAAATCATGCAAAGAAGGGCCTGGGAAGAGGCGCAGCAACCACTGCGTCTCTTGGAAAGAGGCGGCCACTCTTCTTCGTCATTCCCAGGAGGTTTTCCTCTTTGAAGAAAGATTTCCGTGTTTGAGTTATGGTAGGACGGAAATAATTCGGTTATCTTTTGAATATTACGGGATATTATTTGCCAAAAGATAAAATTTGTGAAATATGGAATAGAAATATCCGGAACATTCCAGAACATTCTGACTCGGGATTTAACAGCTATCAGAAAATGGAGACGGTTTTTGACCCGGACTCCGAATATACTCTAATTACTGCCAAAACGACCGTATCAGGACGTAGATGACAACTAAGAGGTTGACATTAATATTTGAGCAAACACTTGACGATAATCTTACGAATTGTCACAAATCGTTCCGCGAATCAAACATGCGGCCCAATCATCACCGGGTGGTTTGCGAGGGGTGCAGAAACGAGGTGTCTACAGAAAGACTGATCTACCCCTCGGCCGAGGGACCTATGGCAGGCCGGCGGGCCCTGTTGACATACCGCCGAGGGGTCTTGGATATGAGTACGCGGGTATGTGTCCCGGCTGGCAGGTTGCCATGCCGAGACCCAGGCTGACAGGCCGATGGGCTGCATCGGCTAGGCGGTCTAAGTCGTTGACTTGCTGTGGATATCTTTGACCTTGCTCAATATGTTGACTCGGTCAGCGGTGCAGAATATGCCCCATCAATTTGCCCCCAGCGTAGTCTATGCCGTGGTATGGGCTCCGATGTATGTTTGAGCGTATATTCTGCATAAGTAAGTTGTAAAAAAATTTCTACATCGGCTTCTTCTGCGGCGGCCTCTTTTACCTCGGCATGGTTCTGCTTAGGCCGTACCATATCCCCCCTCCACATGGATGCGTAAAGGGCATCCGATGTGGAAAGAAAGTGACGCTGGCCGTGACCATGGTTGAGAGTGCCGGTTGTTTTTGATTGCCCCCCGGCCGGCGCTGCTGAGCTTGGTTGATCATGTGGCCGGCGGAGAACAGATGCTTGAGAATTTGTTGAGGAAGGTGAAATAGGCAGAGAGATATGAATGGGCGTGCTGAAGACGCTTGGTTACTGTTGCATTGATTGACGTTCAACTGTTGCGACGATTGACATCCCGTGGTTGCATGTCCGACACGTGTCTGTTCGCTGATTGGATGACGCTTTATGGGCTTTTTTCTGATTGGTCCTTCTTCATGGGCTTTTCTCTATAAATAGGGCAGTTATCCCGTGAAATTGGCCACCAATTTCATTCTCCAAAATTTTCTTCTCTCTAAACTTTCAAGGGCTTCCTTGTCTTCTGATTTTCAGAGTTGTTACTCCGGCGAGTGTTTTTCTTCAAGGTAAACAAACAAACTTCTTCACTTTTTATTTTGTTAAATAATTATTGCTATTATGTCTTCTGCTGACGCCGGAACTAGCACTTCTGCGCCGGAGGGTTCCCCGTCGCGTCTTGATGGGGAGGGGATACTAGACGTCATTCCGATAAGGTTTGGAGGCCCTAGGTCTCCTTCTCCCGTGGTCGATCCACCAATTTTGGAGGAACGGGAGGATGAGGATGACGATCTTTGATGAGGATGAGGGGGCTCCTTCGATGGTGGGAGGTCATCTGTCCCGGATCATGGCGAGCCCCCGCACGACGGGTCTTGACCGTGCTTGGTCCCATAAGTTCGCCAGTTGTTCCGGCGAGACATTTTTCGGAGGCCATTTCTCCCTCGGTGAGGGGTACAAGATCGTTATCCCTAAGAAGGGTCAGGCGGTCTGTTGCCCTCCACCGGGTCACACCGGCGTGTACATCGGCACTGGAGTATGGGCTGCGGTTTCTCTCGAATAAATACGTCATGGCCATTATCAAAGCTATGAACGTCGCTGTGGCCCAACTACATCCGCTGGCCATGAGGACGATAGTTGGCTTTGTGTGGCTCTGTCTTTTTAGGGGGGAGATCCCGACAGTCAACTTATTTCGCCGCCTTCATCATCTACGGCCGTCAATTGCCGGTAAAGAGGGGTGGTACAGCGTGCAGACGGAGCCTGGCTATATCTCCGTGAACAAGCTTACTTCTTGCAAGGACTGGCAGCGGCGATGGGTGTACGTCCAAGTGCCGGAGGACTACCCATTGCCTCGGTCTTTCCAGAGCCCTGTTCACTTACGGTGTGAGAACCGAGAAGAGTATGAGGAGTGTATCTCCCGGGGTAAGGCAAAGATGGATGCTTCGTTGGTCCCTCTTCTGCGGATGAAAGCGGGCGATGCGACTGTTCGATCTGCCGGGAAAGGATGGCTGCCCCGACTCGATTATTCTCCAAGATGAATCGCTTTGCCGCGTCAGCCTCATACCGGCCCTCGACCAGGGTGAGTGGGGTCGGTGTGAGGCCCATTTTTGCCTGCTATGTTTCTGTTCTGGAGCTTTGTTTTACTTCTGTTACGTAACCTTTGTTTGATTTCTTGCAGATCGGTTTGGCCAGGACCTGTCCGAGAGTACCTTAAAGAGGTTAGGCCTTGATAAGGACGGGAAGGTCGTTGAGCAGCATCCTACGGCTGACTGGCGTGATCGTAGACCGTCTCCCAACGAACTCATGGATAAACAGCTGAAGTCGCTGGATCCGGCGGCGGCCCAGGCAAGGGTTCTCGGGAGCGTGCCAAAGAGAACAAAGAAGGCAGCGTCCAGGTTGGCGGCGGCGTCCGTGCCAGCTCCCTCTTCGACCCCAGTGGTTCAGGAGTCTGTGGAGGTCATCGAAATCACTGATGGGGCGGTGACTGTTGCTAAGGCCCCTTCTCCTCTGAAGAAGAGAAAAGAGCCTCCGTCTGCTTCCAACGTTGCCGGGGAGAAGACTGACTCAGCCGGCCCTCGAACGAAGAGGGTCCAGACTGGTACGGATCTAACTTGTGGTTCGGATTTAGCTGGTTCGTTGGACATCCCAGATGACCGGCTTTCTGATGTGTCAATGCATGGTGACATGGATGCTCTGTGTAAATTTTTTGTAGATCCTCCTTCGGCAGCCGCCGTTGTCACTGAACGGCAACTTGGGAAGCAGACTGAGAAGGCTATTGAGAAGGCGGGTGACAGAAATGTCATCGTTGACTCCTCGGCTCAGAAGATTCCTCCCTCCGAGCTTGTGGCAGAGGGTGTGAAACTGTATAAGAGGATGGCCAAGTGGACCCAACAAGCCGGCTCCTACATCTTGGAGCAGGAGAAGACCATGGGCCAAGCTGCGCCACTGATCGCAAAGCTTAAACTTGATCTCTCTGCCGCAAAGGGGGAAGCCGCGAAGGCTAAACGGGATCTCTTTCTTGCCGCCCCCGGCGCGTGGAGGAAATTGAGAAGTCGCTAGGGGCCGAGAGGGCCAAAGTGGAGGAAGCTGATGCCGCCACTGCCAAAATGATGGAGGAGCGGGACAGGTACAAGGATGCTTATGACGCCGTGGCTGCCAAGGGGGAAAAGTGGAAGGATCTGTTCCACAACCAGGCGGAGGCGCTCAGGGACGCGCAGGCTGCCCTTGCTCAAAAGGAGAAGGACGTTGAAATGCTTCAAGATGATCTTCTCCCCAAAATGTGTGCCCAATTCCGGGACCAGGCCGAGGAGGCGACCAGGGAGGCAATAAAAAGACTCGTCCCCGAGGGCTCTTTCCCGTGGGATAAATTTGACCAGCTTCTGGACGAGATGGCTGATGCTGCAGAGGCAGCGGCTGCAGAGAAGGCGGAGGCAGCGAAGGCGGCTCAGATAGCTGAGGCCAAGGCGGCCTACGATGCGAAGGTGAAGGAGGGTGAGAGGCTGAAGTTACTTGAAAATGTTGAGCCTTCCCCTAAGCCGGCCACCGAAGATGCTGCTGCTACTGACGGAGGGCAGCAACAGGCATAGGGAGACGGGCGGTCATCACCAGACTCACCCGGCGTCTCGGATAGCTTTAGCTGTTCGGGGCCAATTACCGAGCCTTCTCTCCCTGCCATCCTTTTGGCGCTTCAAATCCCAAGTCTGTAACCTTTTGTTTTTTTGTTTCCTCGCTTTTTGTAAAGCTTTGGTAGGTAGAGTTTAGGCTATCCTTATGGGGACGGCCATCGTCTGTACTCTCCTTGCAATCATCTTCAATAGTTTTATCTTTTTGTTCCTCGGCTTGGCCGGGACTCCGATCACGATCTTTTACTTATCTTCTTGCGTTATTAATTGAGTGCCTTCGTTTTTACCGTCGGCATGGCCGAGTCAGTTAGAATGCACATCTCAACTGCGTAACGTCTTTAGCATTTCTTCTAGCGTATCGGTCATTGTGTCCCCGTCGCTCTCGGCTAAGGCCGAGGTAATCGAGGTTATGGCTCGATAGCAATTCTTCTAGCGTATCGGTCATTGTGTCTCCGTCGCTCTCGGCTAAGGCCGAGGTAATCGGGGTTATGGCTCGATAGCAGTTCTTCTAGCGTATCGGTCATTGTGTCCCCGTCGCTCTCGGCTAAGGCCGAGGTAATCGGGGTTATGGCTCGATAGCAGTTCTTCTAGCGTATCGGTCATTGTGTCCCCGTCGCTCTCGGCTAAGGCCGAGGTAATCGGGGTTATGGCTCGATAGCAGTTCTTCTAGCGTATCGGTCATTGTGTCCCCGTCGCTCTCGGCTAAGGCCGAGGTAATCGGGGTTATGGCTCGATAGCAGTTCTTCTTTTGAGTTCCTGCCTGGTGGCAATTTGTGGAGGGGACAAACACTTTGATGGAAAACTTGGGCGATTCATTTGTTTGTTATGATCGTGCGTTGGGGTGTCCACAATGGGTTTGGACACCTCCGCCGCTATACAAAGTATTTTCTCAAGTTATCGGTGTTCCAATGGCTCATCAAAGGCACACCTCCCATGCCTGTCAGCCGGTATGTACCCGGCCTCATCTCTTCGACCACTTTGTAGGGACCCTCCCAGTTGGCCGTCAGTTTACCATGAATATTTCCTTTGTTGGTGGCAGCCGACTTCCTTAGGACTAGGTCTCCCATTTTTAAGTCCCTTTTGTGGACTCTTCGGTTGTAGGCTCTCTTCATCCGGTTTTGATATACGGCCAAGTTGAGGCGTGCTGTATCTCGGCTTTCTTCGACGAGGTCTAGGGAGGCTTTCAGGCCTTCCTCGTTTTCAACTGGGTTAAAGGTAGCCGTTCTGAACGTTGGTACCGGTGCTTCAATTGGTAGGACTGCTTCGGAACCGTAGACTAGGTGGAAGGGGGTGTACCCCGTTGCTTCTTTCTCCGTGGTCCGAAGGGACCACAGGACGCCGGGTAGTTCATCGGCCCACCTTCCCTTAAGGTCTTCAACTGTCTTCTTCAAACCGTTGAGGATTGTTTTGTTGGCTGCTTCCGCCTGCCCGTTGCTCTGTGGGTGGCAGACGGAGGAGTACGCAAACTTGATGTCAAGCTCTTCTAACCAGTTCATTATCAGGTCGCTCCAAAACTCTCGGCCGTGGTCAAATACCATAACTTGGGGTAACCCGAAGCGAGTTATAACATTTTCCCAGATTACCTTTCGACGGCCGGTCTTGGCGGTATCGCTGCCTTCAACCCATTTGGTGAAGTAATCAACGGCGACGATTAAGAACTTCCTTCCTCCGGAGGCCGTTGGGAACGGCCCTAGCATGTCCATCCCCCACTGTGCGAAAGGAAGGGGACTAAGCACCGGTTGTAGGTCCCTGGAGGGAGCGTGTATCACCGGGGCATGCATCTGACAGTTCGTGCACTTCTTGGTCTTTGTTCTGGAATCTTGAAGCATGGTGGGCCAGAAGTAGCCAGCTCGGAGAGCTTTGTGGGCTAGTGTTCTTGCCCCATGTGATGTCCACAGATGCCTTCGTGAATCTCTGTCAGTATCAGTTCTGCGTCGGCCGGACCGACACACTTCAAGAGTGGTCTTATTACGGATCTTCTGTACAGTTCCCCTTCGAACACCAAGTACCTGGCGGCGATCCTTTTTATTTTGGCCGAGGGATTGCGGCCCTCCGGCAATTCACACCGTAAGTTTGTATTTCATTATCGGAGTCATCCATGTTGTCTCGGTCTCTATGTTACCCACCATGCCGACGGTCTCAGTGATGCTTTTCGCATTCTCGATATCTACCAAAGACGGTTGGTGACATTCTTGATGGTTGAGCTGGCCGGTTTGAGAGAGCGTCGGCCCGGTTGTTCTCGGATCGGGAACGCAATGGATTTGGAAAGATTTCAACTTTGCTATGTCGGCTTTTACCCTCTCTAGGTACCTTACCATTCCGTCGTCCCGAGCCTCAAACTCCCCTCGATCCGGTTAGTAACCAACGGTGAGTCTGTCTTCAACACAATGTGTTCGCTCCGGCAGACCCTAGCTAGCTCGACTCGTTATCACCGCCTCGTATTCGGATTCGTTGTTCGAGGCCGAGAAGGTGAATTTCAAGGCGTACTCAAACTCGTCCCCGTTTGGGCTGATGATAAGGATGCCGGCTCCCGAGCCGTTTCGTCGTGGATGAGCCGTCGGTGTATACTTCCCATATGCCTGGGTTTGGCTCTTCTTGATATGTGCATTCGGCCAGAAATCGCAAGTGCTTGCCCCTTTATCGAAGGCCTTGGTTTGTCTTGAATGCCGAAACCAGAGAGTTCCACCGCCCATTTGATGAGCCTGCCGGATTGTTCGAATTTTTCCAAAGCTTTCTCCAACGGCTGATCGGTTAGGACCGTCACGGGGTGTGCGTCGAAGTAGGGTTTTAACTTCCTCGTGGCAACGACGACGGCGAAGGCTGCTTTTTCAATTAGTGGGTAATTTCTCTCGGCGGGCAGCAGCGTATGGTCGACAAAGTAGATTGGGTGTTCTTTGTTTGTCTTCTTCCCCGATGATCACGGCGCTGACCGTGGCCGAGGTAACTGCTATGTATAGGTATAGCGTCTCCCCAAGATCGGCTGGACAGAGTTGGGAGAGTCGAAGATGAGCTTTCGATTGCTTGAAAGCCGTGCTCTGTTCCTCCCCACCAAGTCTTTATTTCCTTTCAACACTTTGAATAATGGGGTGCTCTTGTCGGCTGACCGAGAGATAAAACGGGCGAGAGCCGCCATTCTCCCGGTCAGCATCATAACCTCTTTTCGATTCCTTGGTTCCGGCAGGTCTAGGATTGCTTGGATTTTGTCTGGATTTGCATCGATGCCTCTGGCACTGACAAGTACACCGAGGAATTTACCTGCTCGGACACCGAAGTTGCATTTCATTGGGTTGAACTTCATCTTGTATTTCCTTAGTGAACAAAATGTTTCGTGTAGATCGGCCAGGTGCTCGCTGTCGCACTTGCTTTTCACAATAGCATCGTCGACGTAGGCCTCAATGTTTCGCCCTTTTTGATTTTGGAACACTTTGTCCACCAGCCTTGTGTACGTTGCGCCGGCGTTTTTCAAACCAAATGGCATCATTTTGTACATGTATGTGCCGCTAGCGGTGATGAATGCGCATTTAGGCATGTCTTCCTCAGCCTTTGCTTGACAGGGCGAGCGGTGGGGAGTACGTTTAGTTTGTGAATAATTACCTCCCGGCTCACGCCTGGCATCTCGGCCGCCGAATAGGCGAAGACGTCCTTATTTTTCCTTAGCAGGTCCAGGAGTTCGGCTCTGAATTTTGGTTCCAGGTTGACACCGACGGTTACGGTGCGGCCTGGATCAATTTCCACCTCCTCTGTCTCTGCTCCTTCAACCATGCTGATGGTTCGGTCGTTCTCGGACCTGGGAGTGTGCTGTATCTGGAAGGATTTTAATTTTGAAGCGCCGGCTCTCACCCTCTCTAGATACCTTGTTGTCCTATGGTCCCGAGCCTTGTACTCTCCTTTGATCTGGTTGGTCAATGAGAGCGAATCTGTTTTTACCACGACATGCTCCGCCCCGGCGGTTCTGGCTAGCCTGATTCCGGTTATCACTGCCTCGTACTTGGATTCGTTGTTTGAGGTCGAGGAGGTAAGCTTTAAGGTGTGCTCAAACACGTCTCCGTCCGGGCTAAAAATAATGATGCTGGCTTTCGAGCTATCCGTCATGGAAGGGCCGTTGGTGTGTATCTCCCATACGCCGGGATCCTTCTCGTTCTTCGAGACGATTTTATGCGCTTCCCCCCGGTCCGAGACGTATATCAATGTCAGGGCCCGGATGGATATCACAGCGTCGATTTCGCTCAAAGTGACCCGACCTATGAGAACGTTGTAGGCGGACGTGCCGTCGATGACTACGAATTCAGACATAACATTCTTGGCTGCACCTCCCTCGCCGAACCTCACCGGCAACTGACCGACCCTGGGGTACGGACCGGCCCCAGAAAAAGCCGTATTTGGTTGGTGCAGGGGCTCAAATCTTCAACCCTCAGACCGAGGCTGAGAAAGCATTCTCTGTACATAATGTTCGTGTAGGCGCCTGTGTCAATCAGGCACCCCTTCACCAAGTGGTTGGCTATGTCCAGGCGGACTGTAAGTGGGTCGCTATGAAGAGCGATGACTCCCTCGTAGTCCTCCTGTCCGATGGTCATATCGGGGATTTTGGGAGCGGGGGTGGCTGTGTTGGGCACAAAGTTGATGGCTCGACATGGTTCACTCGGTGCCGTTTGTGCCCATGAGCGGACCCATCGTTCCGTCGCCCCCGTTGACAACATGGATTACTCCTATCCGTTCGAAGACGGACTTGCTATTTGATCCGCCGGCATCTGGTTTTCGGCCTCCGGCAACATATTTGCCGAGGCTCCCTTTCCGGATCAGCTCTTCAATGGCATTCTTCAGATGTCGGCAATCGTTGGTTAAGTGTCCGGTGTGGCCGTGGTACTCACAATACTGGCTCGTGTCACCGTCACTCCTCGGCCTAGGGGGTCTTTCCCACTTCTGGCCCTCGTTCTTGCTCAAAGCGAAGACCTCGGCGGCCGACACGACTAGGGGGGTGTGATCATCGTACCGTTTTTTGTAGTACGTTCCCGAGCTCCCCCCGGTATCCGCCGAGCTCTGTTTTCTGGCAGACTTTTCTGACCGCGACCTATTATTCTCACGGCGTCTCTCATCGGACCGTGACCCGTTGTTATCACGGCGTCTTTCATCCGGGCTGTCCTCTCGGCGGCTCTTCTTTTCTGAGTGCTCGGCCTCGCTGGGGCCTACCCAGGTCTTGTGATAGTCTTCTACCTTGATGGCTTGGTCGGCCATCTTCCTGGCGGCGTCCAAGCCCAGGCCTCCGCACTTGATGAGCTCATTTTTTAAGTCTCCCCTTGGGAGGCCTTTCATCATCACAAAGCCGCCAATTCGGGATTAATTTCTCGAATCTGCTGGACCTTTCCGTCGAACCTTTTCACATAGCTTCGTAGAGACTCGCCCCCCTCCTGTTTGATAGTTAGGAGGTCCGACGTCTCCACGGCCCTCCTCTTATTGCAAGAGTACTGGGCTAGAAAGGCGTCCTTTAGGTCGGCGTAATAGTATACCGAGCCATCGGGAAGCCCCTTGTACCAACTTTGAGCCATCCCATGCAGAGTTGTTGGGAAAACTCGGCACCAGACCTCATCGGGCTGCTCCCATACCGACATGTAAGACTCGAAAGCCTCAGCGTGGTCGGCTGGATCACTATCTCCTTTGTATGATAGAGGTGGTAACTTGAGCTTGGTTGGCACCTGGACTTCTAGGACGTAGGCGCTGAGGGGCTGTCTGACCACGTGTCGAACGACACGCGGCGATCGGCTCCTCGCATTCCTAATCCGGCTCCTCCCCTCGTAGCAGGAAGGGCTCCTTCTTCGACTCGGACTTCTCCTCCAACTCTGCTGAGTCGGACTCCTTTGGCTCCTTTGGGGTAAGCCTCGTTCGTGCTGCGGGGACGCTGTCCTCCCATGAGTGCGGGAAGGACTTAGGTCTACTACGCCCACTTTGGGCTCCCCCGGCGACTTGGCTGGGTCAGCTTCTCCTAGCGCTCCGTTCAAATTTCTCGGAGTCACGTTTTGGGCCCTGGTCTCCTGGACGATTTCCGCCGCTCTTGTCGGCGTGACAGTGTGAGCAGGCGTATTACTAATTAGGTCCAGGAGCATTTTCAGTTTTGCTACGTCAACCACATGTCCCATGATGGTGACCTGGTTGGCTGGCAGCGGCGTGTCTGGTATTATTGGCATCCCGAACTCCGGTTGGGTTACTCCGCCGGTGGATGGCTGCACGACTCCAGAATTGTTGAAGGTATCATCTTGGTAGAACGCGGTTTCGTCGGTCACGACTGCGTCTTGTTGTTTCGACATTTTCTTGGCTTTTTGGGTGGGTTTTTCTTGTTTGTTTTTTTTTTTTTTTTGTTTGGGAATGAATGTGACTAGCTTCTAGTAGCGTTCCCCACAGACGGCGCCAATTGTTCCGGGTGTAATTCCTGAGCAAGTATAGTTACCACCCGTGGCTCGTAGAATAATGTCTTTGGTTGAACCCTTCTTGTCTTTATCGTTCCTCTCGGCCTCTCCTGCAACAATGAACGAACTGAGGGCTTGGCTTTGTGTCAAGCGTACTCACTCCGACGCTCAAGTCAGTAAACTTAAAGGATTAAGTTGCGTTACTTGGCTAGGTATAAATTGTAGAGAGATAAGGAAGATGTTACCAGATGAATAGTGTATTTAGGTTAGGTTGTGGATCCTTTCCTCAATGAATAGTGTATTTAGGTTAGTCTCTTACAAATGTTTAGGAAAATTACCAAGTTTCTATCTAATATAATTTTAACCCAAACTATATAATATTTGCATTGAGATCCCTTAATCGGGTCCATCACACGGTGCTAGTGATTTAAAACTATAGAGTATAATTAATTTGTGTAACTTTCTTTAATTACATTGAAGTCCCTTGTTTCTGGATTTAATATATAGTATTGATTGATAACTGGGGTGAATTACCGTTAAAAGAGGACGATTCGGAGGATATCTTGTTGTATCACTTTGGAGAGAAAACTTTAGAGAAGTTTTCTCTTAGTATATGAGAGGATTTATAATTTTTAAATTTCCACCTCATTAATATTTATCAGTTCACTCAATTATACTCCCTCCCAGTCACTATAATGTTCCCTCTTTCCCAAAACGGATTATTCAACTAATGTTCCCTTTTCTATTTTTAAAAACTTTTACTCTTATTTTATTCATTCCTCTCTCCTATCACCAAACCCCACACAACTCTTTTACTCTTATTTTATTACTTTCCTTTATGTTTTGGCCCCACAATTCTTTATTTAACTACTAATAATTCATCCCTCTCTCCTATCACCAACCCCACACAACTCTTTTACTCCTATTTTAATACCTTTTCTTAAGTATTGTGCCCATATCAAATGGGAACAATATAGTGATCGAGAGAGGGAGTATTTTGATATAAAACAAAAAAATTGAAAATGGAAAATTAATAAAAAAAAATTATTTAAGTTCTGATTTTTTTTAATGCATTTGTTTTTTTGTCATTAAGCTAATAGTAAGAATGTGTCAAGTTATATATTCTTTACAGTAATAATTATTGCATTACTAAAAAAATTAGTAACTTATAATTTATAATTTAATATCAATTTTATTTTATTTTAATGAAAAAAATCATAATTATGAATTTATTTAAAAACTTTGAGTTTATTTATAAGAATATATTCACTGAAAAGATAATAATTAATGAAATTTTTTTTTACTTATGACCTTATTTAGCTAGATGTTTTTTAGAGGGAAAACTAAGAGAATTTTTATTCTCTTAGTTGTAAGGGGGATTTTTATGCATTGGTATTTAGTCAAACAAATTACATGCTTCCCCTTGTCAGTTGGGCCATTGCGCTAACTCGACACAACATGGGCACACCTTATCTGAGATGGAAAATTTTAGCCAAGGTTTTATTTTGTTGAATACTACTAGTATAGATCCCGCACAATGTGCGGTATGTATAGAGTATTTATTTTTTAGGATGTTATTTATAATAATGGAAAAGTAAAGTAATGAAAGGTGTATTTTTATGAAATCTATATATTTTTTTACCATAAAAATAAGGATTTCATTTTATAAGTTTTCTCTAATTATTTTAATGATTTTTTTTTTGTCACAAAGTTAATGGTAGTAATGTGTCAAGTTATTTTCTAAAGTTATAATTATTGCATTTAATGAAAAATTTACCAACTTATAGTTTATAATTTAAAATCAATTTTTTTTATTTTGATGAAAAATCATAATTTTAAATTTGATTATAAGATTAAAGTTTATTATAATATAATTATTACTCCATATTTTAATGAAAATATAATAGTTTAAAGAAAGAAAGTTTTACTTGTTTCTTTATTTAGATAGAAGCATTTGGAGGGAAAAACAAAGAGAATTTTTATTCTCTTAGTAGTAGGGGGATTGGTAGTTGTTTACTTTATACTAGTTTAGATCCCGCACAATAAATTGATGCATGTGGTATCGATGAATACCAAATCAGCAAGGGACGGGTGAGGCAAGCATGCGGTGGGCGGGGTTCGGTGGGTAAGGTAGTGGAGGGATTAATGCATGTAAGTGGTGGTGTAGTTGGGAGATAAGATTCCGGCAAATGGGAGATAGTACTTTTACTACTCTTAGTGATCAACAAATTTCGTAAATAGGTGCCGTGTTATCAATGATTCAATCAGAGTGAGAACTGGCAAACGCTCCAGGATACCGTGTCAATAAATCAGATCAGGTTGATATTCGAACAAGATTCAACTTTTGATCCAAAATTAAGTGCCAAGCAGGATGTATGACGATAAAACGACTACCAAAGTTGGGTGTCGGAGAAACAAAACATACAAGTGTAGAAAATAAACAACCTCTTCCGTCTAAACAAACTTTAAAATCGAAAAGGATCCGAAACAAACATTGAAGCAATGTATAATATTGATCATAGGGCAGTTCAAAGAAAAACGAAGCTAGCTTCTTTAAGGAAGCATTCTATTATCCGACAATTACTAACAAAAAACACAATGTCTTCAACACAAGGCTCAACAGATCTGATACTTGTAAAGAAAAAGACCTACATATTTCAGAAATAGTAGCAGACCACAATCCTTCGGGACTTAACGATTAGCCTTGGCGACTCTTTCAATCTCGTCCTTCTTGATAGCATAACTGAAATAAAATGAAACACAGCATATAAGTCTCAGTTCCATGCCAGCTAAAGACAATAGCACTCCCGAAACGTTTAAAGAGTTTAGACAAATTAGCATCATCAACAGAATAGAAATCAAAAAAGGTGAATGGCTGAAGTCGGTACCTGTTGATGATGGCATCCACAATAACTTGAATAGGGTTATTCTCAGTCAGGAGGTGGATGATTTCCATGGCATGCTTCACAATCCTAACAGCCATCAACTTCTTACCATTGTTACGGCCGTGCATCATGAGACAGTTGGTATTTGCCATTTTCGTCCATTCACATAACTGTCTCATTTGTCATATTTGGACATGGTATTTTTACTTTTCTACCCTTAGCTCTTTTCTTTATTTACCACCCCAATCACCCATAACCCATCATATTCAATACTTTTCATTATTTAACTCATATATTCTTACCCCTATACAATAATTTCCATTATTTTAACTATATTCCTTAATTTTCGTGCCATTGTCCAAATGAGACACTTATTTGGAATAGGAGGGAGTACATTTTTACTCGAAATAGATAGTATATCCTTCTCACTTGCATTTTTGGATTATGGCCTACCTAGATTAACAAATAAAATATATGCAAGTTCTAAAAATTGTAAGTCGGCAAACAGAGCCAATACCACCTCTACACTTGCCTTAGTTGCAGACATACCACCTCCTCTACACTTACTTATATGTATTTAGAAGTTTCTAAACATACAACCTCCTCTATACTTGCTAATGTATATCTTCTTGAAGTTTCTACACTTACTACTTTAGAACACAAGGTTAGTTCTATCATGTCCTATTTTTATTGGCTTACATGCATGGCGACCTGTCGATTAGCGCTACTATACACTTGCTTTTAGAACTTTCTAGGCATGGATTTTTCTAGAAATTTCTACTGGATAACATATAAATAGGAGGGAGTGAGGGACGTGATACAAAATTTCATCCCCCTTAAACCAACCACCGGAACATAAATTCACACTACCAAACCAACACCCACCTGAGAAATTAAAATGAGTACAAGTAACTACTCCGAAGCGGCCGCGACTCGTTTCAGCGGGTTGTCTGATTTCCTGATGAATAACTGGGGTGAATTACCGTTAAAAGAGGACGATTCGGAGGATATGTTGTTGTATGACGTGTTACAGGATGCCATTGATACGGGGTGGTCTCTGTCACTGACCCACCGGAGAAATTGCCATTTAATTCGGAGGATATGTTGTTGTATGAGGCGGGCCCTCCAGTTGAGAAGCGTTATAGAGGAGTCAGACAGCGGCCGTGGGGGAGATATGCGGCCGAGATTCGGGACCCTACCAAAAATGGCGCTAGGGTTTGGCTGGGGACATTTGGGACTGCTGAGGATGCGGCATTGGCCTATGACCGGGCTGCCTTACGAATGAGGGGGAACAAGGCCTTGTTCAATTTCCCTCTTCGGGTTAACTCACTGAACCCGACCCAATCCGAATCACAAAGCAAAACGAAGGGTCCCCTCGAGGATCGCATCGTCCTCGTCTTCCTCCTTATCGGATAACCAGTCTCCCAAGAGGAGGAAGGATGTGTTGGGTGGGACAACAGCAATTAGGCAGGGGGATGCATGCCTATTTAATAAGCTAATTTGTTAAAAACGCACTAGACAACGAGTCATTTTATCATATATGAATATGACACCTCTAGTAATAGGTGTTAGGTGTACCGGTAGACTGAGTCATCTTATAATATGACACCTAGAGGTGTACTAGTGAAAACTCCAGGGACGGTTCTATTAATAGTGTGATAAACGGGCCGGGTTAGATTAGGTCGAAAACGGGTCAAATCAGTTTGAACTGGATTAATCTTGAGTTTACAAAAATTCAGGTCAAGTCGGGTTAGATCACGGTAGATTCCGGTCATTTTCGGCTCTATTACTATCAAGTTTTAGAGGTAATGATCAGTATGAAAAAAAAAAAAAAAAAATTCAGGTCAAGTCGAGTTAGATCATTTCAGGTTAGGGTTATCTTCGGCTCAATTACTATCAAGTTTTAGGGATAATGATCAATGTGGAAAAAATAAAAATTCTGGTCAAGTAGGGTTAGATCACTTTTAAGTTCGTGTCATTTCCGGCTCAATTACTATCCAGTTTTAAAGGTAACGATCAATGTGAAAAAAATTAAAAGTTTAGGTCAGGTTAGATCACTTCAAGTTCCGGTTATATCCAACCCAATTACTATCAAGTTAATGATCTGTTTGTAAAAAAATAAAAATTCAAGTCAGACTATGCTGGGTAGGATCAATTCGGGATATTGATTAAGCTCGAATTTTCAGTTCCAATGTCAGGTTAGGTCGAATACATGTTTGATCATTTGGAGGAATAATTTTGTCAAGTCTACTTGTGGGTGTTAGAAAAATGTTGGTCAAATGCAAATCATAAACGATTTGTATACTTTTTTTTTTTTTTTGTACTAGTCGTTGCTCCGCGCCCTCCCGGGCGCGGTGCCCAATTTGTTCAATTGTGTAGGTGACTTCATTAGTAAGCGGATATGGATATTGCGGTTCACGTACCCCAAATCTATACGGTAAGTACTAAACTACATACATGCAAACAAATGAATAAATAGTATTTTGACATACCTACAATAGAACATAGTTCTTCAATGACATTCTTCAGACTTTGTTCGATTGTATTTACTTTGTTCCTGGGCCTCCAGCTACATACTTGCTTGCTGAGGCTCCCCTTCCGGATCAGTTCTTCAATGACATTCTTCAGAGGCCGGCAGTTATCAGTTAAGTGACCGGTGTGGCCGTGGTACTCGCAGTACTGGCTCGTGTCACCGTCACTCCTCGGCCTGGGAGGTCTTTCCCACTTCTGACCCTCGCTCTTGCTCAGGGCGAAGACCTCGGCAGCAAAGACTCGAAGGCCTCGGCATGTGACCATACCGACATGTGAGACTCGAAGGCCTCGGCATGGTCGCTTGGGTCACCTTCTCCTTTGTATGATATGGGCGGCAACTTTAGCTTAGTCGGCACCGGGACGTCAAGGACATAGTCATTGAGGGGCTGTCTGACCACGTGTCGAACGACACGCGGCGATCGGCTCCTTGTATCCTTAATCCGGCTCCCCTCCCCGTGGCGGGTCGGGCTTCTTCTCCGACTCTGGTGAGTCGGGCTTCTTCTCCGACTCTGACGAGTCGGACTTCTTTCACTCCTCTGAGGCAGGCCTCGTCGGTGCCGCGGCGACGCTGTCCTCCCGCGGGTGCGGGAAGGACTTAGGTCTACCACCGGCACGGGCTCCTCCGGCGTCTTGACGGGGCCAGCTTCTTCCGGTGCTCCATTCAAGTCTCTTGGAGTCGCATTCTAGGCCCTGGTCTCCTGGACGGGTTCCGCCGCTCTTGTCGGTGTGACAGTGTGAGCCGGCGTACTGGCAATTATGTCCAGGAGTAGCTTCAGCTTTGCTACGTCAACCACATGTCCCATGATGGTGACCTGGTTGGCTGGCAGCGGCGTGTCGGGTATTGATGGCATCCCGAACTCCGGTTGGATTACACCGCCGGTGGAGGGTCAGTATGACTCAGAATTGTTGAAAGTATCATCTTGGTAAAATGCGTTTCGTCGATTCTGTTGCATCTTGTTGTTTCGACATTTTCTTAGCTTTTTGGGTGGGTTTTTGTTGGTTTTTTTTTTTGTTTGGGAATGAATGTGAACTAGCTTCTAGTGTCTTTTCCCACAGACGGCGCCAATTGTTCCGGGTGTAATTCCGAGCAAGTATCGTTACCACCCGTGGCTTGTAGAATAATGTCTTGAGTTGAACCCTTCTTGTCTTTATCGTTCCTCTCGGCCTCTCCTGCAACAATGAACGGCGAGGGCTTGGCTTTGTGCCAAGCGTACTCACTCCGACGCTCAAGTCAGTAAACTTAAAGGATTAAGTTGTGTTACTTGGCTAGGTATGTATTGTAGAGAGATAAGGAAGATATTACCAGATGAATAGTGTATTTAGGTTTTTGTTGTGGGATCCTTTCCTCAAAGAAGGTTGAGGAGTATTTATAGGCTTTCACCTTTTGTCACGTAGTGGCCAAGTGGCCAAGTGGCTATCAGGTGGAAAGACCGTTCTACCCTCGGCCGATGGACCTCTGGCAGGCCGGCCGAGGGCCTTGGATGTGAGTACGCGGATATGCGTCCCGGCTGGCAGGTTGTCAGGCCGAGACTCGGGTGGCAGGCCGATGGGATGCATCGGCTGGGCTGTCTAAGTCGTTGACTTGCTGTGGATATCTTTGACCTTGCTCAATATGCTGACTGGTCAGCGGGTGCAGAATATGCCCCATCACCTACAAATCCTCTCTGTCAAAATCATTGTAAGCAGTCAACAAGCACATCAAATCGTGCCGCCTGCGTTGAAGATTCAATCACAAGTTCAAACCTTCAAGAGAGATTCAAGTCATCGCGACCCTCTCAAGAAATCAAATTTACATCGCGCGTAGAGCAATTAAATTCGTCTACACGCGCACCCCTCACGTGTACCCCGTAAACGTACCCCTTACAGCATATTAGAATCAGAGGATACATTAGAGATTGTACACGTACTTTTGATATTTATTAATAAAAATATAATTGTTTCCTTGTTTTGTATTTCAGTTATCGCAATACAAAAATTTGCTGTTACAAATTTTGGTGAACCCGACGTGAAAATCTCTACCTCTCATCTCTACTGCTGTTTTATTCAAGTCTACCAAAACAAGAAGATGTCTACCAAGCAAAGCACCTCCTCCAGTCCATCCAAGAAGACCTACGCAGATATCTGCAGTGGTACCCCCATTTCTTTGCTACCTCCTCCTACGCTACGCGATCGGTTGGCATCTCCACAAGAAGAATGGCGAAGAAGGTCGGCTGTCAATCAATCTTTCTTGCTGCCGATCTACGCTCGCACACGTCCCAACTAGGCCGCGCAAATTCTCTCGTCGCCTCCATAGCCGCGCCGCTACAAAGACTCTTGGTCGCCTCATCTCCTTCACGCGAGGAGGGTAGAAATGTTAAGGCTGACAAAAAGGCTTCCCCCTGCAAATCCAAGGCGTCGCCAAAGAAGAAAGAAACATCAACTCCTAGCGTCGCTTCAGTCATGGTGATAAGTGGTGATACTCTTGAGGATCGAATGCAGAAAATGAATGAACTCCTTGAGAAGATGATGAAGGAGAATGAAGAAAAGAACAAAAAAATTGATGAGCTCCAAAAAGAGGTGGTGGCACTCCGTGACAGGAAGGCCGAGAGCGAGCATGGTGACACCGATAGGGATGTTGATAGCGATAGAGAAGTTGGCGAAGATAGGGAAAAGCCAAAGAATGAGATCAGCAACTTCACTGAAGAGAAGCTGCAGGAGTTAATAGCCAAGACGATCAAGTGTTAGTTGGATGATAGCTCGACAAGTAGTGGACGCTGCATCAAGCCTTACACTAAGAGGATTGACAGTCTGCGCATGCCATCTGGCTATCAGCCTCCAAAATTTCAACAGTTCGACGGGAAGGGGAACCCAAAGCAACACATCGCCCACTTCGTCGAGACATGCAACAATGCTGGAACAGAAGGTGATCGTTTGGTGAAGTGTAGACACCTCGTTTCTGCACCTCTCGCAAACCACCCGGTGATGATTGGGCCGCATATTTGGTTCGCGGAACGATTAGTGACAGTTCGTAAGATTATCGTCAAGTGATTGCTCAAATATTAATGTCAACCTCTCAGTTGTCATCTACGTCCCGATACGGTCGTTTTGGCGATAATTAGAGTACACATTGAGTCCGGTCAAAAACCGTCTCCATTTTTCGATAATCTGTTAAATCCCGAGTCAGAATGTTCTGGAATGTTCCGGATATTTCTATTCCATATTTCTCAAATTTTATCTTTTGGCAAATAATATCCCGTAATATTTACATAAGATATTAGAGATAATCGAATTAATTCCGTCCTACCATAACTTAAACACGGAAATCTTTCTTAAACAGGAGGAAACCTCCTGGGAATAGACGCAGCAGGTGCTGCGCCTCTTCCAAGAGACGCGATGTCGCCGCGCCTCTTCCCAGGCCCTTCTTTGCATGATTTACGTATCTTTTTTATATCTTTCCGAGATTCACTTCCAAAGAGTCTCCGAAACCCTATTCCTTCACGTGATTAGTATAAATAGGAGCTTTCGTTCCTCATATTTCTCACGCGAGTGTCCGCCCTTCTCTTCTCCCTTTGCATTCTAGACTTCGTTCTTACTAATTGGCGCCTACGTGCTTGGACTTCCGACCACGTAAGCTCGGATCTTTCCGGGTACCAGCCTCTCCGTTGCATGACCGACCAATTTGACCACTACACTCAATCAATCTAATTAATCAATTTGTTTAATCGTTTTCCTCTTTCGAGGGCACTCTTTCCTTGCATTCGCGTCGAGCATCACTAATCGATCTTCTTAGTTCTTCTCGTTCCGTCAACATGTAAGTCTGAGGGTGTATAATCCTTTTATTTATTGTATTTATTTTTCGTATAACAATTGTAAGATTTATGTCGAATACACCATTAAAACCGATTTCTAAAACCGTCTTTAAAACCTTTTTTACGGATTTCCAGTAGACAGACGTCGAGAAAAGACGCAGCAACTGCTGCGCCTCTTCGAAGGAGCGCAGCACCTGCTGCGCCTCTCCGTGAGGCTGCCGCAGTTCCTGCTTCTTTTTTTCTTCTTCGTCCTCTGTAATCCGTCTCTCGTTTTTATTTGCTTTCAATTGTTTTCTGTTAATTCGTTCACATCATCATTAATAATTCATATGTATATTATTCATCATCATTAATATGTTTAATTCATCATTGTTCCGACTTAGATCCTAAATAATCAATATTTACGGGTTTTCGTCATTAATATTCAAACCCGGATTTTAGAAGTTCAATTTGTTCATATTGAGTTTCTGGGATTCGTCATTGATATATTTGTGTCCATATTCGTCGTAATTCATCATGTTTGGTCTAATTAATTGTTTAGTTTGTTTCATTCACCGATGTCACTAATTAATTGTTCATTAACATCGACCCTTCACATAATTAATCCGTCTAATTTCTGTCTCATCCATGTTTACTGCTTTTATGACTTCAATCATATGTAAATAATTCATTAAATCACTTTCATCCGAGTAAATAATTTTAATCAATCCATAAAATTACCAATTAACATTAACGGTTTGCAGTTCCGGCTTCACAGCCAGAACTCACCCTTGGAACAGACGCAGCAACTGCTGCGCCTCTTCCAAAGGGCGCAGTGCCTGCTGCGCCTATTCCAGGGTGAATTCTGTCTCTGAACTCCTTTTCTGCTTTGACATAGTTTAATTAGCTACGTATTAATCAACTAATGTTAGTATTATCACCTTCTAATTCTGTCGTGTTTTAGTCTTTTATTCCTTTTTCTCAAATCATCCGTTTTAAAGGTATTTTCGACATAAATCGCCTATTCCGATGTAATTAATGTAATTTTCATTATTATATTTATCGTTATTGTATTTCTTTTATCATTTGTATGTTTTCACATGTAATTGAATCTAAATCCAACTTCGACCCAATTGTTTGTTAAACTAATTGTTCACCGACTTAGTTAATTCTCACATGCTAGGATCAATTCATTGGATGTTGCATTGCATGCATTATAACCGACGATATATCAAGTACGAATAACTTCCCTAATCATTAGTAGAGGCCGCTATCGAGGCGGGCGGGATTAGGTGTTCGATCAAAAGAGCTTCCTAATACGTACCCTCACCCCTTACTCCAGATCTCCGTGAGCACCCGTGTTCATTGGCATCCACGAGAGTCATTCTAGACATAGAATGCTAAGGGTAACGATTGCTTAGTGTTCATGTCACTACTTTGTGTCTTGACATGACATGAGGTATTCGAACGGTTCCAATTTCCCATAAAAATTGGTGGCGACTCCTTACAAAATGCAAACGCTTGTTTTCGAGCCCTTCACCAAGCGCCCCTGTGGGCGGCCCGCTGTCCACAGTTTGGCGACTCATTGGGAAATACACTTACGTGTAGCTAGGGTGAAACTTGAACAAGGTTAGGGAATAAGTTTGTACAAGACAATTGTCGGTTTTCATAACTCGGTCTTCCTAGACCGTTTATTCGGCCTTCCTAGGCCCAACCCAACCCATTCGACCAATCGTCCCGTCTAAACGGTCCTAATTCTTATTTGGGCCTAAGGATGGATAGCGATTGACGTCATCCATACCATGATGCTTACTCTTGTTTGTATCAAGGGCCTTCACTACTTGAGGAAATGGACTAGGAATCGGCCTTACTCTTGTTTGGCACGAGCCTCTCCACAGACTTCGGGTTTGACGGTTCGGTATGGCAACCCACCTTTTAAACCAAAACCCTTCTAAATGCACTCAGCATCCCGTTATAATGCTTGTATAAATATGTAAACCTTATGTGATCACCATTTCTAAACAAAACCATGACGAATTTTCAAAAAAAATCAAAACCCATTTTCAATCAAGAATTTCGAAAATAGGGCCTTTAATTAGTACAAAATCCGGTCAAAACTCTGTCCGTTTGTCAAGTCAAAATTCGGGCCACAAGCCCATTTCAAAACCTCACTTCGAGTCCACTCCTACAACTACACTACAGTTGGCTAGGACGCACATTTTCAAAGACCTTGTCTTTCTTCAAAACTCACTCAACACAAGTGGCACACACCCACTTCACGAGTCAAAACTTTTCCTCTGTTAGCAAGTGTGATAGAATGGTCGATCGTGTTTTGATTCGTCGCCGGTCTCTTATCCAGTTTCCAAGATACCTGGGTCAAGTGATGATACGAACCTCCAGCAAATACAAGAGAGTAATGATCGAATCCTAGCCGCGATAACCCAAATGCAAATCACTCAAGAACAGACCTATGACCGCCTTGAGCTCATCGAAGGCCGCATCTTTGATGTAGAGGGAAAGCTACCTCCCATTAAAGGTGAAGTACTACAATTTTCCGATGACGAGTCTAAAGATGAGAATCCTGTCCTAGGAACAACCGCAGCTGAGAAAAGACTCCAATACCTAGAGGAGCAATTGATGTACCTTAAGGGGGATGACATTTACAGGGAGAACAATCGTAAGTATGAAGCCGTCAATTCCAAATTGCCCACTAACTTTAGCATGACGGATATCCCTAAGTTCAAGGGACATGAGAACCCTTTGAACCACATCCGCGCCTTCAAGGACTACATGTCTATCAAAGGCATCAAACCCGAGATGTTCTTAAGGATCTTTCCTTCATCTCTTGACACCATCCCAAAACAATGGTTCTACACTTTAGATCACAAAAAGGTCGCTACTTGGGAAGACGCCGCGATCGAATTCTCGAAACAATACGCGGATAATGCCGAGATCCAAGTCAACATGCGTACTCTAGAGGTTCTTACCCAAAATGACAAAGAAGGATTCACCGACTTCCTAAGTAGGTGGAGGAAGACTAGTACCCAACTAGTTGAACGCCCGGATGAGGCTACCCTTGTGGAAAAGTTTGTGGATAATCTCAAGCCCATATATGCCAACCATTTGAGATATCAAAACATCAAGACCTTCAAGGACTTAACTGTACTAGGGACACGAATTGAAGACGACATCCGTAAAGGACTCTTGTCCAAAACGGTGGGTCGAGGATACCAAGGGTCCACAAGTCGTTCATACGGCTCTACTAGCAAGACCGACGAAGTTAACCTTCTCGAGCCATCCAAGAAAACTAGCCCACCAAGGAAGTTCACAAACCTTGGGGATACGTACTCCAACGCTCTGAAAAGGCTAATGAAGCAAGGTAAACTCCAACCCATCGGACCTACTCCCGAACCCGAAAGGAAGTCCAAATTCTGGGACGAAAGTTCCTACTGTGAATACCATAGGGGCAAGGGACATGACACAGAAAAATGCTACAAGTTGAAACACGTGCTTCAGGATATGATTGAAGATGGTCGGCTTCCAATTCCACCAGGAGGTAAGCCCAACAACACTCAGAATCCTCTTGGAGTTCTAGTGATTACAAGTGACGAATCTACCTTAGATTGCTCACATCTCATTTCTCCCACCGAAAATGAAATCCATGCGATTGAGAAAGAAAGACTCTACTCTACCATCTCCCCTGCCATTTCCGACTTCATCGCATGGGCAAGGAGTGTAGATAGACAAGTGTGGGAACTAGAAAACATGGTAACAACCTTGCGCGATCCCAAGGCAACGCCTAAAGAACGCGTGCCATTGACCTTCTCTCAAAATGCCACTATGCAAGAAGTAGTCGCCGTGGTCGACAAGCTAGTCGATCAAATCATACAACTAGAAAGTGACATCATGAGAATGAGGGAACTAGCTGCAGTTAATGGGGTTTGGGCCGATGACGACGAGGACGAGTATCTCATCGAAAACTCTTTGGTAAAAGAAATAGTCCAAAACGGCGAAGACCAAGATGTGGATCACCTAACTCGCTCGGGTCGTCCATACCAAAGCACCACTCAAAACGGTCCAACCAATGTCATCACACCAAATGACAACGAAGACGACCCCACTGATCATTTGCTCAAGCAATTCTGAGAAAACCAAGGCTGATCTTTCACCGGCAACTAGTGGCATTCTCATTTCCGCATCGCCAAGCTTTACTGCAAGCTTTGGCCAAATTGAATGTAGCGCATAACTCTACTCCCGAAGATGTAGTCAACTTGGTCTTCCAAGAATCACCGAAGCTAAGTAATCCTATTACTTTCTCGACGAAGATTTGCCACCTTTTGGCGCTAGTCACAATCTTGCTCTATACATCACCGCATCATCTGTCTAAAGAAGAATGTGCCAATGACCTTGGTAGATGATGGCTCTGCGGTCAACGTCATACCCTTCAAAACGGCATACAAATTAGGCATGAAAGAGTCGGATTGGACCCCTACAAATCAAGGTGTGCGTGCATATGACGGTACGCGATTTAAAAGTGGTTGGACTTGCTAACCTAACCATAGCAACGGGACCAATCGAACGAAAGGTTAACTTCCAAATAGTGGACATCGAAGCTTCATTCAACATACTTCTGGGAAGGCCTTGGATCCATGCTTCCAAAGCGGTAACATCCACCCTTCACCAAAAGATCAAGATCCCACTCAATGGCAAAATTGTGACGATCACTTCGTCACCCATCAAGGCCATAATCGAAAAACAATCAAGCAATCAAGTCCTTGCGGATCCCATATACGAACTTGGGGGCTTCCAAAGTGTAAGTGTCATAGAAAGTGAGTTGGCACCCTTGTACTATAATCCCTACTCTAACTTGGTGGTCAACCACATACTCAAAAATCAGGGATACTTCCCTGGAATGCCTTTGAACCCGATTCGGAAGAACACCTTCGCGCCATACAAGAAAGGCAACTCATCGAGAATACCACTTGGACTAGGGTACAAACCCACAACAGAAGAAGTTCTCGAAATGCTCACTCAAGTCCAAAATCGCAAGTATGTAGGAGTCCAAATGAAGCCATATCTCCCCACCTTAAATGGATACTTCGTTCAAGAAGGAAGTTCGGAACTCTATCACGGGTTTCCCGAACCATGGCATTACCTTGAGAGGAAGTTAGCCGGAATCGAGATCTTTCACGATTGCTACTTCATCCCTCCAGAAACGGTTCCTACCGTCAAAACCCGTCAAGCACCTTGCTTAGACGAGCAAGCTGTTAGCCTCCTGTTTGGAGAGGACCGATTTGTTAGGGCCGCGCAGGATGAGATCATTACTACGATACTTCAAGACGATCGCTTCAACCCCACCGCTTTGATCACAGAAATCGACACAAAGCAGCAAAAAGGATGGAGAAAATCAATCAAATGGACCAACAATCAAGGAAGACTCTTCAAGCTCACCACTGGAGAAGGAGAGATGTTCAAGGAAGAACCAGAAGACGACGAGTTCGAATCGGAGTCGGAGTCGGAGTCTGAGTCGGAGTCTAGAGAAGTCATTAGAGAGTTTACTCCTGTCGTCACCCCCACTCCCTTCGTTCATCCTAGCCTAGCATCGAGTAGTCACAGTAGTTCGGGAAATGCCCCAATTACTGTTCCTTTGCCGCCACTGACCATGGATCAGTTGGCTTCTTTGTTTCAACTTTACTCAAATCTTAATATGAATAAATCAGGTTCTGCTTACTCTTTGCGTTATCTTGAGTGCAATTCTGTTTATGATGATACTGAGGATGACCAAGACCCCGACTTGACCGAAATACCTCCCTACGTAGCCAAAGAAATACTACAGGAAGGGGAAGGGAGACCAGTAATTGAGGACACCGAACCCATCAATGTAGGAACCGAACTAGAACCCCAAGAACTTAGGATAGGGACTACCTTGAGCTCTACCGAAAGGACCGACCTCATAGACCTCCTAAATGAATTCAAAGACGTTTTTGCTTGGTCCTACAAAGACATGCCAGGGATCGACAGGGATATTGCCGAACATAGAATTCCGATTAAGCCGGGTTTCAAGCCTGTGAAACAGAAGCTTCGACGAATGAGGACAGAATGGGCTCTAAAGATCAAGGAAGAAGTTGATAAGCAATTCAAAGCCGGGTTCATCAAAGTTTCCGAGTATTCTGACTGGGTGGCTAACATAGTACCCGTACCCAAAAAGGATGGGAGAATCCGAGTTTGTGTTGACTTTAGGGATTTGAACAAAGCGAGTCCAAAAGACGACTTCCCTCTGCCTCACATCGACATATTAGTGGACAATACTGCAGACCACGCATTGCTGTCCTTCATGGATGGATATGCGGGCTATAACCAAATCAAAATGGCCATGGAAGACATGCATAAGACCACGTTCGTCACCCAATGGGGAACCTATTGCTATACAGTAATGCCGTTCGGATTGATCAACGCCGGAGCTACATACCAACGCACCGCAACTACACTCCTACATGACATGATGCACAAAGACGTTGAGGTATATGTAGATGACATGATCGTCAAATCCAAGGAGAGAGAGAGACATATTGCGAACCTTCGCAAGTTCTTCGCAAGGCTACGGAAGTACAACATGAGACTCAATCCTCAGAAATGCACATTTGGGGTGACGTCTGGCAAACTCCTAGGATACGTCGTTAGCCAACGAGGTATAGAAATAGATCCTTCCAAAATCAAAGCTCTGATTGAAATGCCACAACCTCAAACAGAAAAAGAAGTTAGAGGATTCCTGGGAAAAGTTCAATACATAAGTCGATTCATATCGAAACTTACGATGATTTGCGAGCCTATCTTTAAGAAACTCAAGAAAACAGACCACACCATGTGGGATGATGATTGTCAAAAGGCGTTCGACCGAATCAAGGAGATATTGGCTAAACCACCAGTGCTCATGCCACCACAACAAGATCAACCTCTTGGTTTGTATCTCACGGAATAAACCGCCATGGGTGCCATGCTAGCTCAAACCATAGGAAGTGAAGAAAGAGCTATTTACTATCTAAGTAAGAAGTTCTTGGAATACGAGTGCAAATACTCACAACTCGAAAAGACATGCCTCGCTCTTGTGTGGGCAACAAAGAAGCTACGTCACTACATGCTTAGCTACTCCGTCAAGATATTCTCCAAAATGGATCCAATCAAATACCTCTTCGAGAAACCTGTCCTCAACGGACGCCTGGCAAGATGGACCATGATGCTCTCAGAATTTGACCTCAAATACGTGCCACTAAAAGTAATAAAGGGTCGCGCCGTCGCCGAATTCTTCGCAGAAAATCCCATCAACGACGCACAAGCCATAGATACTTGGTCATTTCCCGACGAGGATATACTTCAAACAGATGTAGACTCCTGGGACCTATACTTTGATGGAGCATCAAACCTAAGAGGATTTGGGATAGGAGTGTTGCTCATTTCTCCTGAAGGTGAGCATACACCAATCGCTGTCAAACTCGACTTCGAGGTGACAAACAACGCCGCAGAGTATGAGGCTTGTTTAATTGGACTACAAGCGGCAGTAAGCTTAGGCATCAAAAACCTCCGAGTGCATGGTGATTCATCACTAATCATCAACCAAATTACAGGATCCTGGAAAATCCGAAGTGAAAGCCTAGCACCCTATCAGGCTAGGATAGACCAAGTCGCCCAATTCTTTGATCACGTGACCTACTTGCACCTACCTCGAGAAGAAAATCAATTTGCAGACGCTCTTGCGAAACTTGCATCTTTGATAAACATGCCAGATTACATGATGGAAATGCCTTTGTGTATCGAACGACGCTCGGAGCCGGCTTATGTCCATCAAATTACCGATGAAGAAGAAATCGCGCAGGAACCCTGGTTCCAAGCAATCCTGAACTTCAAGCTTAATGGTACCTATCCATCAGATATGGACAAGAGGGGACAACGAGCTATACGCCTACTAGCTTCACAATACGTCCTCATGCAAGGGGAATTATACAAAAGAACACCTCTTGGTGTAGTCCTACGTTGCCTTGATCATTCACAGGCACGAAAGGCGATGGAAGAAGTCCACGACGGAGAATGCGGTCCTCATATGAGTGGACCTATGATGGCAAAGAAAATCACGCGTCTAGGGTACTATTAGACTACAATGGAATCCGATTGCATCAAATATGTGAGACATTGCCACAATTGCCAAATCTTCTGGAATGTACAACATGTCCCTCCTTCATTGCTCTATACGATGACATCTCCTTGGCCGTTCTCCGCATGGGGAATTGAAATAATTGGGAAAATAACCCCAGCCGGAACAGGAGGTCACTGTTTCATCCTAGTAGCAATTGACTACTTCACCAAATGGGTAGAAGCGGCTTCCTACACCGCTCTTACGGCCAAAAATGTAGCCAAATTCATACAAAATAACATCATCTGCCGATATGGTTGCCCACATGAGATCATCAGCGATAATGGGTCCCACTTCCAAGCCGAAACCGAGCAATTGCTAGCCAAGTACAAGATCAAGCATCATCACTCATCGCCCTATAGACCACAGACTAACGGCGCGGTAGAAGCGGCTAACAAGAATGTCGTCACAATCCTCAGGAAAATGACTGACAATTATAGAGATTGGCCAAGCAAAATACCCTTCGCTTTGTGGGGGTATCGAACATCCGTCAGGACGCCCACTGGGGCTACTCCTTTCTATTTGACTTACGGCATGGAAGCCGTACAACCAATCGAGCTAGAAATACCATCCTTGCGCATCCTACTAGAGAGTCGATCCGGAGGCCGATTGGAAGAAAGATAGATACGAAGAACTCATCCTCCTGGATGAACGTAGGCTACGTGCCTTACATAATGTCCAAACATATCAAGCACGTATCAAACGAGCTTTCAACAAAAGGGTTAGGCCAAGAAACATCAAAGAAGGAGACTTAGTTCTCAAATCGGTCAGAGCTCTTTTACCTGTCGACCCAAGGGGAAAATTCAAACCTAACTGGGCCGGACCATATCTAGTCAAGTCAATACTCCCAGGGGGTGCGGTTAGAATCACAGACCTAGACGGGAATGAGTTCTCAAACCCCACAAATCTCGACCAACTGAAACGGTACTATGCCTAGAACAGGAGCAAAAACGCGCCTCGCGTAAACCCACGTGTCGCTCTTGCGACACTAAATAAACGGCCCCTGGCCCATCTGAATGTCACTATGCTCTTGCATCTTGGCAAACTTGTCATCCTCGTATCATCAAACAAACTAAATTCGCACCTCCAGAGTAAGCAAAAGCTCATGCTTATTTTCTATGTTCATTACAAGCTCTTGCCTCGAACAATTATTCTTTTACATTTACTCGAACTACGCGCAAGGGTTTGATTTCGCTTTTTTAAGTGAATACGTAGGCAATCCTTCACGGGATTCAACCCACCATTTTATTTAAAATGTAAATAGAAGGACATTTGCATTGCATTTGAAATTCGACAAGAATAATTAAAGAAAATCACAACGGTTTCATAACCACTTAATCTTTTTATTTCATTCATTTTCTAATAATAATAATACGGCAAATAATAAAAATAGACTAGGCTAGGATTCTAAAAATCCCTCCTTTCTTATTACAACAATAATAATAATAATCAAATAATAAATAAGACTTGGGCTATTCCTCCATCTTTCCCTTGCCTTTGTCGTTCTTGTCATATTTCTTGTCACGACCTCGAGCCGGGCGCTCTTGCACCACTTCAGACCTAATCACCAACGGTCTTTCTCGAGGCCTGACTCTTCCATTCTTGCCAACCACCACCTCGGCGACAGGAGTAGTCTTCGATTTCTTCAAAGGATGAATGACTTGGAACCCGGCTTCTTCTTCTCCTTCAGTCAGATGCTTCTCCTTCTCTCTCTCTCCCTCGCGCACCTTGTAGTCAACGGGCTCGCGCTTCCTCAGTCTTTCGCGCTCTTCCGAAGTTGCGGCCTTCCTCCACCTCAGATAAGAATCCGACACCCACAAGGCATTGGAGGAGAAGTTCAAGAACCACATGTTTCTTTGGGCCCATTTCATAGCCCACTCTCTTCGGCTCTCGTAGTAAGCGCCATAGCGATCATGGAACGGTGTCAAGTCTAGGGATCATCCGCTTCAACCCGACTTGCCTCATCAATCTCTCGGGAAAGATGCATACCATGAACTCCAATCCGGGAATGCGCACGGACCTAGTGGGATCCAAAGAAGACACTCCAGGATGTGCGGACTTGAGGTGCCACCACGGAACGACCCACCCGATCAACGGGCCATCATCATTCTTGACTTGTTCTTCCAATAATCGCAGACCGGGTGAAGTCCACCATGTCACACTAGTGTCCTCATCGAAATCATACGGGCATGATAGGAAAGTGCATGAACCGGGGTTCGAGCAATCGGAGCCGTTCCATAAGCCAAACCTACCAAAAAAACAGGTATTAGACACCCGAAAAAAAAAAAAAAAAAAAAAAAAAAAAAAAAAAAAAAAAAAAAAAAAAAAAAAAAAAAAAAAAAAAAAAAAAAAAAAAAAAAAAAAAAAAAAAAAAAAAAAAAGAAGGGTGTCTTTTACCTGTAGGATAACGGGACTCCCCAAAAATGGAAGATCGCGGTTGGATTTCCTATTATCCAAACCCAAGATGATCTCCCCTAAGCATGACAAGTCGGGCTCTCGCGCGGACTCCATTTGCTCAATAAGACCCAATAGACGGGGATCACCTCTCAAATCTTCATCAACATGTCCCTGGAAGACATACACGTGCAGCAAACAAAAGCCAAATGCCCTCCTCCGGCAACATGGGAAACAGTAGGGTCGGCCCTGTTAATGAATCGGTCTACAAAGTCCAACATTCTCACGCCTTTCGGGGTAATTAAGCGATCCACCTCAAGTCTAGTAAGTCCAAGCAAATCTCTAAACTTGCTCTTATACCCTTGAGCAGTAGAAGGGATGGCAGGTAAATGTTCAGGGTCCCACCCGCCAATAGCAGCAATTTCTTCAGGAAACGGGCAAATATCGCCTCCCGGGAACGCGAAAACATGATAATTTGGGTCCCAATAGTCAAGGCAAGCATCCAAGAACGGTTTTACTACCTTAATGAGTTTCAAACTCAACAAAGACCCAAGGTTGTAAGCACCCATGTCATGTTTCTCAATGTTCGAAAACTCGTTAGTCCATTCCTTCAAACGAATCTCTAAGGTATTCATGATGATAATTTTCTTTTGAAAATTTATTGGGAGTTTTATGTGTGAATCGACGAAGAAGAGACGGAAGAATTATATGATTTAAAGCTTCGTCGACGCTTCTATTTATACTAATTGCTGTTTCCAAAAATCTGTCAGAACCGACCTGCTTGGGAACAGGCGCGGCGCTCGCTTTGCGCCTCTTCAAAGGGACGCACTCATGTCGCGCCTCTTCCCAAAGATCACTTCTGTGATTTCCGCGTTTGGATCTTTCCTAATTCTATAAAACGAATAATTTCCTATTCCTACGGGATTTTATTTTGGTAAATCCGAGAAATTTACCATGCTTCAGGTTTCCTTGATCCGCGAACGCGCATTTCGAGGCGACATCGGCATTTTCCGCCATTTTTTCTCACACTTTTATATTTAGTTTTCATTTTAATTCTTTTTATTTTAACTTTTACTTAGTCATTTCATTTTCTTAATTTCTATTTTCTTCGTTTTTCTAACTTATAGATTTCTCTTTTTCTTTTTTTTTTCGGGGGTAACCCTCCCTACCGTCCGGTCATTTCCGACAAAATTTTTGCATTTTCACGTCCTTTCGAGTCTCATTTTGCACTAATTAAAGGCCTTATGTGTATATAAAAATGTAAATGTATGTGTTTTTTCTATGTAAATTTCGGCAGCATGACGGTGCAAACCGTTGTCTACCAAACCTGTTCAAAAGCTAACCTGCAGGTACAAATAACACAACCCAGCAGCAAAAGGGCACTCAGGCCATCGTATATACAACAATAAAGCAAATGTACAAGCAAACTGGGGGCTTCGCCCCAAACAAGTCCAAATGTGCAGCTGGGGGCTTCGCCCCAAAACAAATCCAAGTCTAAATAAGCTGGGGGCTTACGCCCCAAACAAATCCAAAAAGTTCAAAATCAAGTCTACAAAACCACGCAGACTACTGCTGGGCACCCTCCAACTCGGCAACCCTCGCCATAAGAGCGGCAATCTCGGCGTCCCGAAACTCGAGCTCTCTCGACAAACGAGCCGTCTCCTCTCGAGACTGGGTCAGCTCTCGCTCCAGCTCACGATCGGCCTGTGGACAACAAGAAATTGGCTCATGTCAATCAATTCAAACAAAACTGAAAAACCAAAGATCAAGGAAAAACAAATGAGGTTCATACCTGACGACCTCGACCGCCGACGAGTGCCTCGATGGCCGTAGCTCGTAGCCGGTTGGCCACCCTCCATAGTGCCACAAACCGAGATGGCGCGACCTGCATTTCAAAAGAGTTCTCAGTAAGCTGAACGAGTCCAATCAAACGTGTTCTTACACGAAAACTATGCAAAGTAAAAAAAAAACTCACCCTCCGAATCAGATGCTGCCAGTCATCTAAGCCAGCATCCGTCACAGCCACGTCAAAATCACGCAGCTCGGAGATCGTCGTCCTCCCGGTCGCGTCGGTGTACTCGAGAGTCTCGGAATACACTGGGGGCTCGATGCCCGCCGCCTCAACCTCCTGCAAGGACAAATAAGCTTTCATTAATCGATGATCTTTCAGTGTAATTCCCGAAGTCAATCAAAGAGAATAAAAGGATACTCACCACTACTGGCCAGTACGCCAACCTCCCGTAAAGGAACGCCGAGTAGTCCTCACCAGGCAGAAGAAGGTCGTCGCCACCGGCACCGCCAAGTCGCCTCCCTCTCGGCCTCGAAGGCTCCCTAAACATCGTCCTCGGAGGGTCAATGGGAACCGTCAACGCGCCCGAGAGCACTGACGAGCCAAACGCCGCCTAAGTACCACACAGACCCATCGACGTCCCAACAACAGCCGACTCGGGCTCCTAGGTCGAAGGACCTCAGCAACAAAAGGAGGCGCCTCGGCGTACTCCGCCCAAGGTCTGGGCACCCACTGCGACAATATAAAGGCAGAGATCATTCCTATGATCAGATGAAGGAAAAGAAGTATAAGTGCATACAAATAGGATACTCACGCTGCTCAGCTGAAGAGCGTTCACATCCCGCCGGTAGACATTGTGAGAAGAACGCTTGCTCTTCGTCCGGCACATGACCCAATCCCTCACCACGGGATAGGCCCTCTCCAGCGGCTCCGTCCTCTTGGGCGCAAGGCCCGGGAAGTAAGAGTACACCCACGCCTGTAAAACAAGATAGTCAATGGCGATCTTTCGATCTTTGATAAAAGAAAGGAATTTACTTTGGTCCAAAGGAAGGTTCATACCTCCAACAGTAGCCCAGGTCCGACGGCACCAGGAGAAGTCCCCTTCTCCATCAACTCCGGACGAACCATGGCCCTCATAAAGCGAATGAGGACCGCAAAACCAGCAGCGACCCAGTCCCAACGCCCTAGGGAGCTCAGGTCAGCAAGAAAGGGGAGAAGCTTCGTCGACAGCCTCTCACCCTTGTCTCCGAGGTAAATCGAAGACAAGAACCACCAAAGCCACAGACGAGCCCTCCGCTCATTTGTACAAGGAGGAGGAGCGTCTCCTCCCATCGATCACCACCGATGCCGGGGTCTTCCCCGCGAAGTAATCTCGAACATAGGTACGGGTACAAGCCAGGCACCGAACAGCCTTCGGCGATGGGTTCCACCGATCAACCACCTCGCCTCGGCCGAATCCGCCCTCATGCCGGTCTCCGCCACACCATCTCCTCGTCCCCACACCGCACGTAAATCATGCCGTAGTCCTCCAAGGTGACTCCCACCTCACCAAAAGGCAGGTGAAACGTGGAAGTCGTATCCCAAAATCGATCCAAGAAAGCGCGGACCAGGCTAAGGTTGGCCCGCAACTTCCTCTTCACGATATCCCTCCAGACCTGAACCAGAGGACCGAACGCTCCACGCTCGATCATGGCTCTCTCCTCCTCCGACAGCCGCTCATAGTGCTCCATCGCCGTCGTGTACCCCGAGAACGACCGGATGTTCCCGGCCTCCTATTAGGATTCGAAATAAAGCTATCTTTAGTTTTGAAGTAAGTTCGAAAGGAAATTTGAACAAAAATAGAAAGGGATAGGCAATGAGTTAGGGAATTCCTATTTACCAAGCTCTTCACCGTCCTGTAGGACAAGTGACCCTCTGCAGCCCACACAAGGTGCCTACTCTCCCAGGTCTCAGCCCACGCGGGAGCTCCTCTCAGCTGACGACCCCCTCGTCCGAGGTGGGCCCGTCTCGGAATCTCCTCCTCGTCAGCAGCCTCCTCCTCGGGAATCTCGTCTGCAGCAGCCATCACCGCAGCGTCGAAAGCCTGCTCCAAAGCCTCCTCAACCGCACTGGCGTCTACCTCCATGGGAGTCCTCCCGGAAGTGGAAGCATCGTCACCTGCAACATTAAAGCAAATACAGGCCGCGTCACGTGACGGCGAGCCTTTGTTAAGAAATTCTCGAGCCTCCGGAGCCCTGGAAGCTATCCTTTCTGGCCATCCTTGGCCATATTCTCACCAATTCAATCACTCATGTGACAAATTGGGTCAAGTCAAGTCAAAGTCAAAGCCTAGTTCCGGGTTCAAGTCGAAAGTTCGGCAGCATTTCGCTATAATGGCGGTTATGCCCTAGAAAGGTGCCCTGCAAAAGTTGTCACCAACCAAAATTCCGAGATGACAGGAAGTTTACCCATCATCCAAGGGTCCCAAATATCAAATTTCATCACAAATGGGCAATCCTAAGGCCATTTTCGAAGCAATTTACGATCTAGCTGCGAAACCGTCTCAAAATTCGCTCAAGGGCTCAAAACTCGATGAAAATTCAAAGCAAATACATGGTTATGTTCCTAACATTGCCTACTATCCATTTCTAGCATCAATTTGGCGAGACAAATCCATTTGGGGGAAAAGCCCCAAATTTTCGATTAAATGGGTCGAAAACCCTAGAAATTGCGGCTCAAAATTCGACAAGTATGGAAGATTAATGCGAGATTAAAGCACATACCTCGATTAGTCATATTTTAAGCAAGCTTTTGAATCCAACCTTGACGGAAATGGTGAAGATTTGAGAGAGAAAATTGAAGGATTTGTGTTTCGAAAATAATGAAATAAAACCCTTCTGATTTCGCGTTTTTACGCAAGAATTGCCAAATTGGGGAAAAGACGCAGCAGGCGCTGCGCCTCTTCCAAGAGACGCAGCTCTTGCTGCGCCTCTTCCTTTTTGTTCCCTCCATACGGATTTTCAAAAATTCGTTATGAGTTCGTTATTTGTGGGCCCATCTTTGGTGCGCCTCTTCCTCGATGACATTTCATCATTTTGGTCCGTTTCGACGATTTTCTTTCGTTCCGGCCCGCATTTTATCCAGCGCGACAGTATTTTGCAGTATTGTCCAAATCCGTTTTATCCCTCGCAGCAGTATTTTGCAGTATTGCTTAATGTGTTTTGCCCAGCGCAGTAGTATTTTGCAGTACTGCTCACGCAAGACTTCTGCCCCGACGATCAAGATGTTCCTAGTCGTCGGTATGTTCCCCAACAAGAGTTCGCTTGAGACCAACGCAAGCAAATTCAACCTCAACCTCAAGTTTTCTTGCCTGAGTTCGTTTGAGACCAACGCAAGCGGATTCCCCCCAGCAGTTTCTACCAACGTCCTGCTGCTTTCAATGTTTTGTGTTTCCCCGCGGAGTTCGACAGGGTGTCGCTCTCCAGAGGTTCCTATACCCAAAGCTTAGTTACCCTTAGGTCGAAACTTATATTTGGCCTCCTTCCCGTCAATGCTTTCCTTTAGGGTCCCACACCCTAGCACCAATCCTTATATAACTTTTAGGTCTTATCCTCAGCTCCTATGCACCTCCGAAAGCATCTCAGGAAGAAGTCTCAGGTATGGTCTCTTCTTATGGCTGGCGAGCCTCCTTACGTAGTCTAATGGACTTTAAACGACCCTCCCCGATAGTCGACAGACTCTAAAATGTTCCCGACGATAGGTCCTTGGTTCAGACCCCTTGAACCGCCTCGCGTCGCCATAGTCATCAGGTTGTAATCTTCGATTGACCTGATGGCTATACTTTGACTTTCGCCTTGTCCAAGCCTCAGTCAAAGTGGGGGCTCTGTAGACACCTCGTTTCTGCACCTCTCGCAAACCACCCGGTGATGATTGGGCCGCATGTTTGGTTCGCGGAACGATTAGTGACAGTTCGTAAGATTATCGTCAAGTGATTGCTCAAATATTAATGTCAACCTCTCAGTTGTCATCTACGTCCCGATACGGTCGTTTTGGCAGTAATTAGAGTACATTCGGAGTCCGGGTCAAAAAACCGTCTCCATTTTCTGATAACTGTTAAATCCCGAGTCGAATGTTCGGAATGTTCCGGATATTTCTATTCCATATTTCTCAAATTTTATCTTTTGGCAAATAATATCCCGTAATATTTACATAAGATATTAGAGATAATCGAATTAATTCCGTCCTACCATAACTTAAACACGGAAATCTTTCTTAAACAGAGGAAACCTCCGGGAATAGACGCAAGCAGTGTCTTTGCGCCTCTTCCAAGAGACGCATGGGCTCGCTGCGCCTCTTCCCAGGCCCTTCTTTGCATGATTTACGTATCTTTTTTATATCTTTCCGAGATTCACTTCCAAAGAGTCTCCGAAACCCTATTCCTTCACGTGATTAGTATAAATAGGAGCTTTCGTTCCTCATATTTCTCACGCGAGTGTCCGCCCTTCTCTTCTCCTTTTGCATTCTAGACTTCGTTCTTACTAATTGGCGCCTACGTGCTTGGACTTCCGACCACGTAAGCTCGGATCTTCCGGTACCGGCCTCTCCGTTGCATGACCGACCAATTTGACCACTACACTCAATCAATCTAATTAATCAATTTGTTTAATCGTTTTCCTCTTTCGAGGGCACTCTTTCCTTGCATTCGCGTCGAGCATCACTAATCGATCTTCTTAGTTCTTCTCGTTCCGTCAACATGTAAGTCTGAGGGTGTATAATCCTTTTATTTATTGTATTTATTTTTCGTATAACAATTGTAAGATTTATGTCGAATACACCATTAAAACCGATTTCTAAAACCGTCTTTAAAACCTTTTTTACGGATTTCCAGAGACGGACGTCGAGAAAAGACGCAAAGCAATCGCCGCGCCTCTTGAAGGAGCGCAGCAACACGCCGCGCCTCTCCGTGAGGGGCCGCAGTTCTCGCTTCTTTTTTTTCTTCTTCGTCCTCTCGTAATCCGTCTCTCGTTTTTATTTGCTTTCAATTGTTTTTGTTAATTGCGTTCACATCATCATTAATAATTCATATGTATATTATTCATCATCATTAATATGTTTAATTCATCATTGTTCCGACTTAGATCCTAAATAATCAATATTTACGGGTTTTCGTCATTAATATTCAAACCCGGATTTTAGAAGTTCAATTTGTTCATATTGAGTTTCTGGGATTCGTCATTGATATATTTGTGTCCATATTCGTCGTAATTCATCATGTTTGGTCTAATTAATTGTTTAGGTTGTTTCATTCACCGATGTCACTAATTAATTGTTCATTAACATCGACCCTTCACATAATTAATCCGTCTAATTTCTGTCTCATCCATGTTTACTGCTTTTATGACTTCAATCATATGTAAATAATTCATTAAATCACTTTCATCCGAGTAAATAATTTTAATCAATCCATAAAATTACCAATTAACATTAACGGTTTGCGATTTAGCTCGCCACGCCAGAACTCACCCTTGGAACAGACGCAAAGAATCGCTGCGCTCTTCCAAAGGGCGCGATTCTTTCGCCGCGCCTATTCCAGGGTGAATTCTGTCTCTGAACTCCTTTTCTGCTTTGACATAGTTTAATTAGCTACGTATTAATCAACTAATGTTAGTATTATCACCTTCTAATTCTGTCGTGTTTTAGTCTTTTATTCCTTTTTCTCAAATCATCCGTTTTAAAGGTATTTTCGACATAAATCGCCTATTCCGATGTAATTAATGTAATTTTCATTATTATATTTATCGTTATTGTATTTCTTTTATCATTTGTATGTTTCCACATGTAATTGAATCTAAATCCAACTTCGACCCAATTGTTTGTTAAACTAATTGTTCACCGACTTAGTTAATTCTCACATGCTAGGATCAATTCATTGGATGTTGCATTGCATGCATTATAACCGACGATATATCAAGTACGAATAACTTCCCTAATCATTAGTAGAGGCCGCTATCGAGGCGGGCGGGATTAGGTGTTCGATCAAAAGAGCTTCCTAATACGTACCCTCACCCCTTACTCCAGATCTCCGTGAGCACCCGTGTTCATTGGCATCCACGAGAGTCATTCTAGACATAGAATGCTAAGGGTAACGATTGCTTAGTGTTCATGTCACTACTTTGTGTCTTGACATGACATGAGGTATTCGAACGGTTCCAATTTCCCATAAAAATTGGTGGCGACTCCTTACAAAATGCAAACGCTTGTTTTCGAGCCCCTTCGCCAAGCGCCCCCGTGGGCGGCCCGCTGTCCACATGAAGCAGTTCGTTCGTTCGCTCAAAGGGATCGCATTCGACTGGTACACAGATCTGGACTCTGAGTCAATTGACAGCTGGGGTCACATGGAAGATGAATTCCTCAACAGATTCTACAGCACCAGACGTGTCGTCAGCATGAGCGAATTGACAAAGACAACTCAATGGCAAGATGAGCCTGTCGTCGATTACATCAACAGGTGGCGTGCGCTGAGTTTGGAATGCAAGGATCGCTTAAGTGAAGCGTCAGCAGTTGAAATGTGCGTCAACGGGATGAAATGGGACATTCTTTACATCCTGAAAGGGATCATGCCAAAGAGCTTCCAAGACCTGGCTACCCGCGCCCATGACATGGAGATCACAATCAAAGAACATGGTAGTACTCGACCAAGTTCTTCTAAGGTGCCAAGTGAAAAGAAGGAGTTCAAGAAAAGCGATAAGAACTCCAAATCGTCGACAAAGGAAACAATGGTCGTCGAAACCAAAGAAGTGCACTGTCAAAATCTCGTCAAAGCCTAAGTATGAAAAGAAGAAAGAGTCATTCTCTTACAACTACCAACGAGACAAGCCTACATTGAAAGAGTTGCAGGCTAAGAAATATCCATTCCCAGATTCTGACTTGTCCGGAATGCTTGATGACCTCTTGGAAAAAAAGATTATACAATTGCCAGAGTCCAAGCGCCCTGAGCAAGCAAACAAGACAAACGATCCCAATTACTGTCGTTATCATAGGCTGGTGAGTCATCCTATTGAAAAGTGTATAACACTCAAGGAGAAGATCATGCAGCTCTCCAAGGAAGGGAAGATCATTCTTGACTTGGAGGACACAGTAACCACAAATCAAACTATCGTAGTCCCTGGAGCAACTTGACGAGCCAATTATACGGCAAGGACAATGTGTTTATATGTTGCAGTTCGGAAGTTTTGAGCCTGTGGCATTACAGATCCAAGGGTCATTGCCGTCGCTACCTCCAATGTCATTGGAAGAAAAACTACCTCCTCAGAATAAGAATGAGGAAAAGAAGCATGAAGATGACGAGGAAGGCTGGACTTTGGTTACGCGCAAGAAGTCAAAGAAACAAACAAGACAGATAGCGCAACCTGTTCACCGTCGAAGAAAACAATCAAAGAAGACTAAACCTCGCAAGACGAAGGGAAAGAAAAAGCCCAAAACAGTGATCAAACCACATGTCTTGCCAATTGATTTGCTGGAACAAGAACCACCAAGTCCCGTCACCTTAGAAGAATTCTTCCCGCGAGATTTCATGAACAAGGTTACTGCGTGCACCATCTCAGCTACTGAAGGTGGCGACGATGAAAAGAAGAATGAGGAAAGGGGCCTAGATGATGCGGTATCACCACAACAAGTCTCATTCTCGAAAAAGAGAACGAAATAGTGGCTGCTCTCGATGCCCTTCCTACAAACATGGGGTGGAAACAAATCTTTCATCTACCTAAAGATAAGCGTAAGCTGATAATTCAAGGACTTGAGAAGCCAGAATTGTACGCAGGCAAGATGAAGGAAAAATGCGAGCCTCCCGAGCAATCAATCGGATGTGTCTCCTGCAATGCGGCTTTGAGTTTCTCGGATGAGGATTTACTTCTTGGATCCAAGCCTCACAACAGGCCACTTTATGTGTCGGGGTACATCCGGGGGCGAAAGGTCAAGCGCATCTTAATAGATGGAGGCTCAGGAGTCAATCTCATGCCAAAATCCACCATGAATGAATTAGGGATCACAATGGATGAACTCTCGAGTAGTCGAACAATGATTCATGGTTTCAACTTGAATGGGGAGCGTGCGGTTGGCATGATCCGTGTGAACCTTACCATGGGTGATCTTTCTTCCGACACATTGTTCCATGTCATGGATGGCAAGACATCGTTCAAACTATTCTTTGGGGACGACCTTGGAAGCACGAAACGGAGTTGTCGCCTCAACCCTCCATCAATGCTTGAAATATTATCGTGGTGGCGAAAGGAAAATAGACGGAGACGCCAAACCTTTCTCTAAGGTCGACTCTTTCTTCACGATGCAAAATTCTTTGAAGAGAATGGTACTTCCGGTGAGTTCATGCCAACCACCATCTCTTCAACAGAAAAGGGGGTAAGCGGGAAAAGAACATCATCAAAGAAGATAGTGCTGCAAATCCTACTAAAGAAAATGATGTTAAGAAAGATGTAGACAAGGCCAAAGAAAAACAGCTACTCCCCGCCGCATCACCCAAGAAGCAAGAGACGACGCGTAAAACTACACCACCAAGTACTACGCTACATCCCGAAGTCTCGCCGCAAAGATGGGGAGAGTCCTTTTGCAGAGTGTCTAACACCAAAGATAGAGCCTAAGGATAAAAAGTCAAGTCTGGTGTTCAAGCAGGAATGGGTAGCCAAAGTCGTTACACCTCTACCAAGTTCATCTCAAACGAAGATTGTGAGACCTCCTCCGAATGGTTTCGTCTTCATCCGTCAATCATCAAATGAAGAAAACAAGGGGATATTTGATTCCAATGCTTACAAGCTACTGGCAAAGGCTGGATATGACTTTACAAATCCGACTCCTCTTGGCAAAGTTATAGAAGTTGAGCCGTACGGTCTTAACAAAGCACAACATGAAGTATTCAAGCAAGATGGGAGTTTCATGGTAACCAGGGCCGGGCTCGGATATGAGTCTCCTGCGCCAGTAAAGATTGGTGCTCAGAGAAAAGGGGCTACCTGCGTCTTCTCAAAGACATCACAAGAGAAGAGGTCGAAGAAAATGAAGGAGAGGAAAAGATGCATCCATCTTCAGTCTTCGATCGAATAAGTCCACCTCCAGAAAAGTGTCGCCCTTCTATATTCACAAGGTTAGGGAGACCAAGTGCTTCAACCAAACACATTTCTATATTTGCTAGGCTTAGCAATCAAGGAGAAAGTAAAGTCAAAGTGTCAACACTTTCATTGCGCATAAATAAGAAGGGCGCAATACATGAACGCTTGGACGGTCCATCAAAAACAGTCTTCAGTCGACTAGGGGCTCCCAAGAAGAATAGTGGCAAGGGTCGTCCTCTCTCAACTTCTGCAACACAAAATGAAGAAGAAGTAAGAGTAAGCGATGACTTGAGAAGCGCAATACCATCTCGCATGAAGCGTATGCAAGTAGTGGATATCATCCAACATGAGCCGCTCAAAGCAAGGAGGCGCGTACTAGTTCTTACTGGTCAGCAAAAGAATGCCGAAGAGATTGTGCCTTCATCTTCGCGTCCCTGTGATACAAAGAAGTCAAGTGACTTAGAAATCACAACGTCGTCATATCACATCACAGTAGAAGAGATACCTGACGAGAACGAAGAAGTTGAGGCGGATGAGGCCCCTGAAACACTTGAAGACGGAGGGCAATCGACTGTGGATGAACTCAAGGAACTCAATTTGGGAACTACTGAAGAGTGAAGATCCTCGCCCCATTTATGTCAGTGCTTTGCTGACTAAGGAAGAAGAAGAGGAGTACTACAAGTTGTTGGTCGAGTACAAAGATGTCTTCGCTTGGAGCTATAAAGAGATGCCTGGACTAAGCCCAAAAATTGCAGTTCATCGTCTAGCAATCAAGAAAGGCACCAGTCCCAAAAAGCAACCTCAACGTCGTTTCAGGCCGGAGCTTGTACCTGAAATCGAAAGGGAAGTCAATAAACTCATTGAAGCAGGTTTCATTCGAGAAGTCAAATATTCTACCTGGATAGCAAACATAGTCCCAGTCAGAAAGAAGAATGGACAACTGCGCATATGTGTCGACTTCAGAGACCTTAATGATGCATGCCCGAAGGATGACTTCCCTTTGCGATTCTGAGTTGATGATTGACGCAACCACTGGTCATGAAGCCCTCTCATTCATGGATTGTACTGCTGGTTACAATCAAATACATATGGCACCCGAAGACCAAGAAGCAATAGGTTTTCGAACCCCAAAAGGGATCTTCTGCTACACAGTCATGCCGTTTGGATTGAAGAATGCGGGCGCTACGTACCAACGCGCAATGCAAAAGATCTTTGATGATATGCTGCATAAAATAATAGAGTGTTATGTTGATGACGTGGTTGTCAAATCAAAGAAAAGAGAAGACCATATCAAAGACCTTCGAACCGTCTTTGAAAGACTTAGAAAATGTCAACTCAAGATGAATCCACTCAAGTGTGCGTTCGGTGTCACATCTGGGAAGTTCTTGGGGTTTGTGGTTAGGCATAGAGGCATTGAAATTGACCAAACAAAAATTAAAGCCATCAACGAAATGCCGGAACCAAAGACGTTAAAAGAGTTGCGCGGATTGCAAGGACGTTTGGCATACATTCGAAGGTTCATATCTAACCTAGCAGGACGTTGCCAACCATTCAGCCATCTCATGAAAAAGGATGCTCCATTCCAATGGGATGAAAAATGCAAAAATGCTTTTGATAGCATCAAGAAGTACTTGGCCGTGCACCAAAGGTCTTTGGGGCACCAATTCCGGGAAAGCCACTTGTCCTCTACATCGCAAAGACAAGAACGCTCACTGGGTGCAATGTGTGCTCAAGAAATTGAAGACCGTAAGGAGAGAGCACTCTATTACTTAAGTCGTACCTTGGTTGGAGCTGAGTTGAATTACTTGCCCATAGAGAAGATATGTCTTGCTTTGGTGTTCGCCATCCGGAAGTTGAGGGCACTACATGCAGCGCATACCATACACGTGGTCTCAAAAGCTGATCCAATCAAGTACATACTCTCAAGACCAGTCTTGTCTGGAAGACTTGCGAAATGGGCAATGTTGCTTAAGCAGTATGACTTGGTGTTCGTGCCTCAAAAGGCTGTCAAAGGTCAAGCTATCGCCGACTTCTTTGCCGATCATCCAGTGCCAGCAGAGTGGGAAATTTCAGATGACCTCCCAGGAGAAGAAATTTTCTATGTAGACGTCCTACCTCCATGGCAAATGTACTTTGACGGTGCTGCAAGGAAGGACGGAGCTGGAGCCGGAGTTGTATTCGTAACTCCACAAAATCATCTCATGCCGTACTCCTTTACGCTCACTCAGTTGTGCTCAAACAATATGGCAGAATACCAAGCTCTCATACTCGGCCTCCAAATGGCGATCGAAATAGGTGTTAGAGATATGGACATCTACGGCGACTCAAAGCTGGTGGTCAACCAAGTCCTTGGTGAATATGAAGTAAAAAAGGAAGACTTGATTCCCTACCATCAACGGGCATTACAACTGTTGAATCAACTTGAGGACATCCATGTTGGTCATGTGCCAAGGAGTGCCAATAAGTTGGTTGACGCGCTTGCTAATCTTGCAGCCACTTTGGCACTGGGGGCAGAAGAGTCTATGCAAGTCCCAGTCTGCAATCGTTGGGTAGTATCATTGCTTGAAGGAGAGGAAAATGTAGATACAACCAACATGATATATGTTTACACAGTTGATGAAGATGACTGGCGTCAACCTATCATTGATTTTTTGGACCACCAAAAACTACCCGATGATCCCAGACACAAGGTAGAAATACGTCGACGTGCTCCAAAGTTCATTCACTATAAAGGGACACTCTACAGACGTTCTTTCTCAGGCCAATGGTTGAGGTGTCTAAGCAAGGATGAAGCTACTGAAGCAATGCATGAAGCTCATTCTGGCATTTGTGGGGCTCATCAATCTGGGCCTAAACTTCATGATCGTGTAAAGAGAATGGGGTATTACTGGCCAACCATGGTGCAAGATTGTATGGACTTTGCAAAAAAATGTGAACCCCTGTCGGTTCTACGCAAACTTCATACACCAACCGCCGGGAGCCGTTGCATCCATTGTTTCTTCATGGCCCTTTGAAGCTTGGGGACTTGATGTTGTGGGACCTCTTACTCCAAAGGCCTCAAATGGACACGCGTATATCCTCGCCGCCACCGACTACTTCTCAAAATGGGCAGAAGCCATCACACTACGGAAAGTGAAGAAAGAAAATGTTGTGGACTTCATTAGAACCCAAATCATCTACAGATATGGTGTACCTCAACGTATCACAACTGACAATGGGAAACAATTTTTCAACCATCTGATGACAAGTCTGGGAGAAAAATTCAAGTTCAAACAATACAAGTCATCCATGTACAATGCCTCTGCAAATGGTTTGGCTGAAGCCTTTAATAAAACTCTTTGCAATTTGTTGAGAAAAGTAGTAGCAAAGTCAAAACGAGATTGGCATGAAAGAATTGGTGAGGCGTTGTGGGCATATCGTACCACATACAAAACACCTACTCAGGCAACCCCGCACGCATTGGTGTATGGAGTGGAGGCCGTGTTGCCTTTGGAGTTGCAGATCCCTTCCTTACGCATTGCTATTCGGGGAGGGACTCACGAGATGATGAGAATGACAAATTGCGATTAGCGAGTTGGAAGCTCTCGATGAAAAGAGATTAGAGGCTCAACAAAAGCTCCAGTGCTATCAAGCAAGGTTGTCACGCGCATTCAACAAAAAGGTGCGCCCTTGTTCTTTCCAAGTAGGAGACCTCGTCCTTGCAGTACGAAGACCAATCATCACCTCTCACAAGCCAGTTGGCAAGTTCACCTCTAAGTGGGATGGTCCATACGTGGTACAGGAGGTCTATACAAATGGTGCTTACAAAATCGTGGATGAAGACGGCGTTCGAGTAGGCCCAATCAATGGGAAGTTTTTGAAGCGTTACTATTCTTAAATCCCAACAGTGAAGGCTCCTAAGCAAGAGCGTAAACTGCAAATCCAAGCTCCTAAGCAAGAGGTTAAACTGTATACAAAAAAAAAAAAAAAAAAAAAAAAAAAAAAAAAAAAAAAAAAAAAAAAAAAAAACTTTCTTCCTTTATGAACTACGTCGGCTTGATCTTGTGAAATACACTTTGTACTTCACAGGTACGTAGGCAGCTTGAGTGAACATGTAGCTCAAGTACAGCCACACCTCCAAACAAAAAAAATCCCTCCCTTGAACTACGTTGGCTTGATCTTGCAAGTTGTCATCTTGGTAGCCTTGCGAGTACGTAGGCAGTTTGAGCAAATACTTTGTTCAAGTGCAGCCACACAAAAAAAAAAACCAAAAAAAATTACAGCAAAATATCTACTCCTGGCCCGCAAGAGTTTAAACTGTGTACGGCTAAAATTACAGTCAATCATCAACCAAGTTTGTAAAAGACCAAGAACATGTTAATCGATGATGAATTTCGCTTGAGCTGGGTTTTCACACTCTTTGCTTTACGGTTAGTCTTGGATGGCTCTTGAAAAAAAAAGAGGTCACATCAATTGAGCAGGTTCATTGCAAGTTGCAGCCCTGCAAAAAGGACAAATACAAGTAAATATAAAGAATATGTGGAGATCTTTTACAAGTTGGAGAGACATCAAATCAAGAAGTGTATTCATCCGGCATGTCTCAAGGGGAGAGGGTAATGAAATAATAGTCTTCATAAAGAGGTTCATTACACGAGTCTTCAAAACTGTGTCGCGATGACCCGAATGGGTTCACCCTGACACAACCTGTCGCGATGACCCAAAAATGGGTTCACCCTAACAGGCAATAAGTCTTCAAAACTGTGTCGCGATGACCCGAATGGGTTCACCCTGACACAACCTGTCGTAATGACCCAAAAATGGGTTCACCCTAACAGGCAATAAGTCTTCAAAAGTGTGTCGCGATGACCCGAAACGGGTTCACCCTGACAAGTAATAAATCTTCACCCTGTCCCGATGATCCAAAAGTGGGTTCACCCTAACGAGTAATAAGTCTTCAACGGTGCACAATAATAAAATTGCACTTCATGATAATGAAGATAAATGGAGTTGCTGGCCGAAAAAAAGCCGGAATGTAAAACCTGCATAAACCACGGACAAGCAAGCATACAAACAAGGATACCAAAAGCAAAAGTGTAGATCAAACAAGTTAAAGAAAAGGACGAAAAGAAATTAAATGCTAAGATGTTTAATATTTGGCAAGTTGACCGATCCTTCTGTTTGGTAAATTTCTCGGCAAAATCAAATAACGCCTTGCAATACACAGTCAAGTTTCATTACAAGAAATCAAATGAAAATATAAGGCTGTGTCATCGATCATCTCCAGATAAAGTCATCCCAAACCATGGGATCTGAATACAACTTTTTGATATTGGCATAATCATCATCGGGCCGACGAAAAATGGCGGCGGCCACAACCCTGCATATCAAGACATCAACTTAACAAAGGATGAAAGATATCAAATGTCGTCTGGTGTACTTAGATAAACAAATTCACGGATAAAACGAACGATCGAAGACTACATTAATTCATATAGTGTCCGCATACTATGTTTTTTTTTCAAAAAAATAAAGGGTGATTGTTTGAGACGGTCTTTGCTGAGGTCGTTGGGGGATCAAACGATAACGGAAATCCGAGCTATTCGATATTTCGGAATCGTGGGACTGCAAATTTTGTGAATATGGGAAGCTTTAGGATCAAAGATCATTCTCCATGATGTAAAATTGGTCGACAACAGGGGCTGTCCACGCACTCTGTTTTTCACGAAATCAGGGGACGAAGTGTGAATCGCTCTTGTTCAAACTCAAACTTTACGGGTCAGTTATCTAAAGCAAGGTGTGTGTTTAATTGATCATTATGGTGATCTTCATCCCGTCAAAAAGTAACATACAAGAATTCAACCACACAAAGTACAACCAATTGAAAGGAGTAAGCTAAATTCAATGTCAGGCCAAGCTTTTAAGCTACCTCAATATTTTATCTTTAGAGTGTACTCAAAGAGACTCTGTTAAGACTTGGATATGAAAAAAATATGTATGAAGGAAAAGGAGACTCATGCTAAAGGTCTCATGCTGAAGGTGACGTATTCTGCCGAACATCGCATCGGAGGGTAAAGTGCATCAAGAAAATAAATCAAACAGAATAAAGAGAAACAAAGTGCAGGACTTGCCTCTCATGCAATGCGTGTTTTACAAGATTACCAAATAAAAGGGAAAAGTAGAATAATTCATGGTGAAGTTTGGGGCAAAATTTTAAGTTATAGTCAAAGAGAAGGCCAAACTTATACATGAAGCTCAAGTGAAGTTCGAGTTGATGTCAGTCAAAATTCAGGCAGTAGTACGATTCAAACCGCTTATCAAGATTTGTTTTGACAAGAAAAGAGGAAGGTGATTAAAATTTACCTGTATCGAGCGGGTCCTTCGCACAATGAAGACTAATACAACAAGTCGAGATGCAACGATGTTCGGACAACAACTTACTTGAAGATTGCTGAATGGGTTGAGAAACCAGAGATGATTTTCGGTACCAAACGAATTGAATTCTGCACATATGATAAAAAGGAGAAGATGAAGGTTAACATCACGAATGCAAAAGTATGGACGGACAGGAGAAATAACTCAAGAATTTGCCAAAAAAAAAATAGAGAAAAGAAAAAGGGTAATACCGCCTCGTCGAGCAATTGTTTGGACTGATGTTTCATACCTATGATTCAAGCTTGGATATATATACATGAGTGATTGGTTTCCATAAAATTCTATTAAACCTAGGTAAGTCGCGGAAAAAAAAGAATCCTAGGACTTATCACTTTCCATAAATATATCTCAAAATAAGAAAGTGACGAGGTAACCCAATTAAGATTAAAGTTGACCTCTTAATCTCTCTAATGCGTTGCTTGCTTCTCATGGAAATTTTGGTCCACTCTTGGTCAAGGCTATACATATTCTAATTACTACAAACGAAAGGCGACGTTATAATGTGTCCAAGTTTGCGTGATAAGTTGCTTATCGAAACTTCTCAACGCTGTCATTCGCCCCGTCTAAAAAAGAAATGATAGGGTGATGTCAAAAAAATTCCGCAAGCTACTACCCTTACGACAAGTTCGGGTACGCTATTCGACTTCCAAGTCAAAGGAAAAAAAAATCGCTCGCCAAATCAAAAAAAAAAAATGATAGAGTGACGTCAAAAAAGAAATGGGTCATCCTTACGACAAGTTTGGGTACCTGTTGACTTTCAAGTCAAATACAAATTCATCCGCCAAGTCAGATAATGACAGGGTGGCAAAATAAGAAGAATGGAGCTACCCTCGCGACAGGTTAGGGTGCTCACTATCTATTTCCAAATCAAATCAAGTCAAGTGGAGCTGTCTTCGCGACAAGTAAGGGGGCTCATTATCGACTTCCAAGTCAAAGTAAAATCGAGACCCCGCCACGTCAAGACACCGGGTGGTGCACGTGACAAGGTCCCGAGGGGGCAATTTGTAGGCACGGAAAATTTATTAATGTGCCGAATAAATAAAATAAATTAATTATTTTGAGTTAATACCAAATTTTAACTTAATTTAATTAATTTGTCCCGATTAAATGAAATATGGGCTGATTCGGATTACAAAAGGAGTTGTTCGGATCAATAAACCCAGAAAGAATCAAATTTGGGCCAAGGTTGCTTATAAACCCACAAATGGGCCTGTGACCATCAAAGTCCAACAAGGGGATTTGAAACTCTATAAATAGAGCTCTTCTCATTCATTCAAAGGGTTGGAAATTCATAATTGCAAAGGAGCTAGAGAGAACAAGGTACAAATTCCTACAAATCCTCTCTGTCAAAATCATTGCAAGCAGTCAACAAGCACATCAAATCGTGCCGCCTGCGTTGAAGATTCAATCACAAGTTCAAACCTTCAAGAGAGATTCAAGTCATCGCGACCCTCTCAAGAAATCAAATTTACATCGCGCGTAGAGCAATTAAATTCGTCTACACGCGCACCCCTCACGTGTACCCCGTACACGTACCCCTTACAGCATATTAGAATCAGAGGATACATTAGAGATTGTACACGTACTTTTGATATTTATTAATAAAAATATAATTGTTTCCTTGTTTTGTATTTCAGTTATCGCAATACAAAAATTTGCTGTTACAAGAGTATAGATTCCACAAAGGCACTGACTCTTGATCAGGAGAATTTACAATAACTAAAGCAGAAAATAATCAGTAGAAAATTCAAACAAATCTTTGTTTTTTTTACAGTAATGACAACATCTAACCAGCCAGCAATGACAACATCTATGGAATTCAATAGAAATACGATTCGGCAAACCTTAGTTTACCATATACTTCCTCCTATTCTATATACTAGTTTAAATGCCCGTGCGTTGCAACGGAATAATTAACTTATTTATAATGCAAAAAAAAAAACGTTATAAGGGTTTAATTTTTACATTTCATGTCTAATGATTTGCTTACATATTATTAAAATATTCTTTTAAAAAAAATAAAAGATTAATATATACATGGGTTAACTCCTATTTATAATCACCCCACCTTATATTAATCTTTCGATGTGGGACAATTATACTATTTATAAGTAATATTCACCAAACTTAAATTATTTTTCTGATGTGGGACAATTCTACTATTTATACGTAGTATATATTTATCAAACCTGCATTGTTTTTCAATGTGGGACAAATAACATACTCATTATAATTACACCCTCTTTTTTGCATTTAGTTCGACATCCAACCAAATCCCGAATACCGAATACGGACAATTGCTACTCATTATATCTAATATTTATATTTAAATTTAATAATATGATCAAGTACTCTCCATTAATAATGTTCGACATTAACTTAGTTTGAATGCCCGTGCGTTGCAACGGGGTAATTAACTTATTTATAATGCAAAAAAAAACATTATAAGGGTTTAATATTTATATTTTATGTGAGACTATGTCTAATGATTTGTTTACATATTATTAAAATATTTCTTTCAAAAAAAATAAAGGATTAATATATACGTGGGTTAACTTATTTATAATCATATAATCACTCCACCTTATACTAATCTTTTGGTGTGGTACAATTCTACTATTTATAAGTAATATATTCACCAAACTTGGATTATTTTTCTGATGTGGGACAATTCTACTATTTATACATAGTATATATTCATCAAACATGCATTGTTTTTCAATGTGGGACAAATATCATACTCAGAATTACACCATTTTTTCGGCACTTAGTTCGACATCCAACAGATCCCGAATAACGAATACGGACAATTGCTACTCATTATATCTAATAGTTATATTTAAATTTAATAATATGATCAAGTACTCTCCATTAATATTTGTATTTTGTTTTTCTTCAATTTTTTATCATAATTGAGATACGGAAATTTCCCGTGGTACCTCTTAATTTTGTCAGATTTTCCATGTTACCCCTACTTTTAAGAATCTGCCTATGGTACCCTTGAGGTTCCATTTTTTTTGCCCATGGTACCCCCTAATGTAAAGGCTGTTAAATGGACGTTAAGTTTGATAACGTGATAATAAAATAAAAATTAAAAAATAATACCCCTTATTATTTTATTGGTACAGATTTCTCTCTCTTTTAAATGAAAATTTAATTACCTGTTGGAGGAACACAGCATATAAGTCTCAGGACCCGAGGGTTTTTTTGGATTGGAGTTCATTAAGTAAAACAAACAATGGGAGACATTAGCCTCAATGAGAGTAACAAATAGCATTTTCTACGAGTTCCTACTTTCCTAGGTTTTCAAGGTTATTTTTTCCTGTGACTTTTCGTACCAATGGATTACTCGTAAAAATAAAGCCCTTGCTAGTAGAAAATATACCTGTTGGAGGAACCCTTGGCAGCATTGATGAGCTCATCAGCAAGGCACTCAGCAATAGTCTTGATGTTCCTAAAAGCACTCTCCCGAGCTCCTGTTGTCAGAAGATAGATAGCTTGATTTACTCTGTATCGTGGTTTGCCAATGTCAACAGGGAACAGAAATCAAAAATAGTGAATGGCTGAATCAACTAGAGCAATGTCATTAACCTACAAAGATTGGCCAAGTAAATCTCCTCACGAGAGACTCAGCCGACCCTAAAGTGAGGGCAAATACTGACTTAGGCATCAGAGATACTTTCATGGGAAACCCCAAACTTGGTTTGTTCCCTGTTTCAAGAGCAAAGAGAGTAGGTTCAAGACCTCACCTCCAAGGACCCGAGGAGCATCGACGTCTCACGTCGGACAAAGCTTAGTCATCATAAAAAAACACTTATTAATTTCGTGTAATTTGTATTAAGCACTCAATTCTCCCTCCTATTCTAAATAACTGTTCCATTTGCCATTTCCGTCTATTCACATAACTGTCTCATTTGCCATATTTGGACATGGTTTTTTACTTTTTTACCCTTAGCTTTTTTCTTTATTTACCACCCCAACCACCCATAACCCATCATATTCAATACTTTTCATTATTTAACCCATATATTCTTACCCCTATACAATAATTTTCATTATTTTAACTATATTCCTTAATTTTCGTGTATGTCCAAATGGGACACTTATTTGAAATAGGAGGGAGTACATTTTTACTCGAAATAAATAGTATATCCTTCTCACTTGCATTTTTGGATTATGGCCTACCTAGATTAACAAATAAAATATATGTAAGCTCTAAAAATTGTAAGTCGGCAAACAGAGCCAATACCACCTCTACACTTGCCTTAGTTGCAGACATACCACCTCTTCTTCTACACTTACTTATATGTATTTAGAAGTTTCTAAACGTACAACCTCTATACTTGTTAATGTATATCTTGAACTTTCTACACATACTACTTTAGAACACAAGGTTAGTTCTATCATGTCCTATTTTTATTGGCTTTGATAAGTCGGCAAACATAGCCAACATGCATGGCAACCTGTCGATCAGCGCTACAATTGCTTATATGTATTTAGAACTTTCTAGGCATGGATTTTTCTAGAATAAGCATTACTCTATCACAAATTCTCGCTTCACAATTTTGTCGTGGACTATTCTAGAAATTTCTACTGGATAACATATAAATAGGAGAGACGTGATACAAAATTTCATCCCCCTTAAACCACCGGAACATAAATTCACACTACATACTAAGCTCAAAGCTAAATGAACCAACACCCACTTGAGAAAATGAGTACAAGTAACTCCGAAGCCGCCACTCGTTTCAGCGGGTTGTCTGATTTCCTGATGAACTAGTATTGGTGCCCGGCTTCGCCCGGGCTATCTCTACTTATCATTATTTTTTTTTTTCAGTAAATAAAATTACTTAAAGTTGCATAACTCATAAATTTATCAATAATATATTTTTCTATTACATATCCTAAAATTACGATGAAATAAATTTTGAGACAAATTACTACTCCCGTTATTAATATTTTACTCTTATTAATGAAACAATATTAATAACATTTCACTACTTTCCCGTAATCATTGTTACTTTCATTACTCACGCCGTAATTATTGTTACTGTCGCATTAATATTGATAATTTCACTACTCCCGCCGCAATTATTGTTACTTTCATTATTGTCGTATTAATATTGATTATTTCGCTACTCCCGTTGTTGTTTCTACCACTTTCACTAATCTCGTTGATAATATTGTTACTTTTCAAATGAGTGATTACTATAATACAACTATATCCAACGTTACTACAATTCTTTTCTTTACTGACGAAATTACTTTTACTACTTAAGCATGCAATTTTAAGAGGATTATATATTTATATAAATATACTCCGTATTACATATATGCGTTAAATCAAATCGAAAACATTATGAATATTATATATTATGGAATCTAACTTGAATTATTTATTATTTTATTTTAAGGAAATTGACAATCTTAATTAATTATTTTATTTTAAGGAAATTGACCATGTTTTAGTCTCTTACAAATGTTTAGGAAAATTACCAAGTTTCTATCTAATACTCCCTCCATTCAACTCCACTTTGCAACATTGCTTTTTGCGCGGGTATTAAGAAACGGATTAAAAAAACTATTAAAAGTACATAGGGAAAGGGAATGGTGGGGTTAAAGATATTAAAAAAATATAAAGGTGAGTTTTATGGTGGATTTGTGTGGGGTATGAATGACATTTTTTGTAAATATAGATTTTCAATAAGGATAGAAAGGTCTTTTACATGTCCAAATAAGGAAACCTGTAAAGTGGAGTTGAATGGACGGAAATAGAATACTTGTAAAGTGGAGTTGAATGGAGGGAGTATAATTTTAACCCAAACTATATAATATTTGCATTGAGATCCCTTAATCGGGTCCATCACACGGTGCTAGTGATTTAAAACTATAGAGTATAATTAATTTGTTTAACTTTCTTTAATTACATTGAAGTCCCTTGTTTCTGGATTTAATATATAGTATTGATTGATAACTGGGGTGAATTACCGTTAAAAGAGGACGATTCGGAGGATATGTTGTTGTATCACTTTGGAGAGAAAACTTTAGAGAAGTTTTCTCTTAGTATATGAGAGGATTTATACTTTTTAAATTTCCACCTCATTAATATTTATCAGTTCACTCAATTATACTCCCTCCCAGTCACTATAATGTTCTCTCTTTCCCAAAACGGATTATTCAACTAATGTTCCCTTTTCTATTTTTAAAAACTTTTACTCTTATTTTATTCATTCCTCTCTCCTATCACCAAACCCCACACAACTCTTTTACTCTTATTTTATTACTTTCCTTTATGTTTTGGCCCCACAATTCTTTATTTAACTACTAATAATTCATCCCTCTCTCCTATCACTAACCCCACACAACTCTTTTACTCCTATTTTAATACCTTTTCTTAAGTATTGTGCCCATATCAAATGGGAACAATATAGTGACTGAGAGGGAGTATTTTGATATAAAACAAAAAAATTGAAAATGGAAAATTAATAAAAAAAAATTATTTAAGTTCTGATTTTTTTTAATGCATTTGTTTTTTTGTCATTAAGCTAATAGTAAGAATGTGTCAAGTTATATATTCTTTACAGTAATAATTATTGCATTACTAAAAAAATTAGTAACTTATAATTTAATATCAATTTTATTTTATTTTAATGAAAAAAATCATAATTATGAATTTATTTAAAAACTTTGAGTTTATTTATAAGAATATATTCACTGAAAAGATAATAATTAATGAAATTTTTTTTTACTTATGACCTTATTTAGCTAGATGCTTTTTAGAGGGAAAACTAAGAGAATTTTTATTCTCTTAGTTGTAAGGGGGATTTTTATGCATTGGTATTTAGTCAAACAAATTACATGCTTCCCCTTGTCAGTTGGGCCATTGCGCTAACTCGACACAACATGGGCACACCTTATCTGAGATGGAAAATTTTAGCCAAGGTTTTATTTTGTTGAGTACTACTAGTATAGATCCCGCACAATGTGCGGTATGTATAGAGTATTTATTTTTTAGGATGTTATTTATAGTAATGGAAAATTAAAGTAATGAAAGGTGTATTTTTATGAAATCTATATATTTTTTTTACCATAAAAATAAGGATTTCATTTTATAAGTTTTCTCTAATTATTTTAATGATTTTTTTTGTCACAAAGTTAATGGTAGTAATGTGTCAAGTTATTTTCTAAAGTTATAATTATTGCATTTAATGAAAAATTTACCAACTTATAGTTTATAATTTAAAATCAATTTTTTTTATTTTGATGAAAAATCATAATTTTAAATTTGATTATAAGATTAAAGTTTATTATAATATAATTATTACTCCATATTTTAATGAAAATATAATAGTTTAAAGAAAGAAAGTTTTACTTGTTTCTTTATTTAGATAGAAGCATTTGGAGGGAAAAACAAAGAGAATTTTTATTCTCTTAGTAGTAGGAGGATTGGTAGTTGTTTACTTTATACTAGTTTAGATCCCGCACAATAAATTGATGCATGTGGTATCGATGAATACCAAGTCAGCAAGGGACGGGTGAGGCAAGCAGTGAGGCCGGGGTTCGGTGGGTAAGGTAGTGGAGGGATTAATGCATGTAAGTGGTGGTGTAGTTGGGAGATAAGATTCCGGCAAATGGGAGATAGTACTTTTACTTCTTACTGATCAACAAATTTCGTAAATAGGTGCCGTGTTATCAATGATTCAATCAGAGTGAGAACTGGCAAACGCTCCAGGATACCGTGTCAAAATGAAACACAGCATATAAGTCTTCTTGATAGCATAACTGAAATAAAATGAAACACAGCATATAAGTCTCAGTTCCATGCCAGCTAAAGACAATAGCACATCCGAAACAAAATTAAGGTAATTGTTAGAGAGGGTTTTTTTGGATTGGAGTTCATTAAGTAAAACAAACAATGGGAGACATTAGCCTCAATGAGAGTAACAAATAGCATTTTCTACGAGTTCCTACTTTCCTAGGTTTTCAAGGTTATTTTTTCCTGTGATTTTTCGTACCAATGGATTACTCGTAAAAATAAAGCCCTTGCTAGTAGAAAATATACCTGTTGGAGGAACCCTTGGCAGCATTGATGAGCTCATCAGCAAGGCACTCAGCAATAGTCTTGATGTTCCTAAAAGCACTCTCCCGAGCTCCTGTTGTCAGAAGATAGATAGCTTGATTTACTCTGTATCGTGGTTTGCCAATGTCAACAGGGAACAGAAATCAAAAATAGTGAATGGCTGAATCAACTAGAGCAATGTCATTAACCTACAAAGATTGGCCAAGTAAATCTCCTCACGAGAGACTCAGCCGACCCTAAAGTGAGGGCAAATACTCACTTAGGCATCAGAGATACTTTCATGGGAAACCCCAAACTTGGTTTGTTCCCTGTTTCAAGAGCAAAGAGAGTAGGTTCAAGACCTCACCTCCAAGGACCCGAGGAGCATCGACGTCTCACGTCGGACAAAGCTTAGTCATCATAAAAAAACACTTATTAATTTCGTGTAATTTGTATTAAGCACTAAATACTCCCTCCTATTCTAAATAACTGTTCCATTTGCCATTTCCGTCTATTCACATAACTGTCTCATTTGCCATATTTGGACATGGTTTTTTACTTTTCTACCCTTAGCTCTTTTCTTTATTTACCAGTTACCACCCCAACCACCCATAACCCATCATATTCAATACTTTTCATTATTTAACTCATATATTCTTACCCCTATACAATAATTTTCATTATTTTAACTATATTCCTTAATTTTCGTGTCATTGTCCAAATGAGACACTTACTTGGAATAGGAGGGAGTACATTTTTACTCGAAATAGATAGTATATCCTTCTCACTTGCATTTTTGGATTATGGCCTACCTAGATTAACAAATAAAATATATGCAAGTTCTAAAAATTGTAAGTCGGCAAACAGAGCCAATACCACCTCTACACTTGCCTTAGTTGCAGACATACCACCTCCTCTACACTTACTTATATGTATTTAGAAGTTTCTAAACATACAACCTCCTCTATACTTGCTAATGTATATCTTCTTGAACTTTCTACACTTACTACTTTAGAACACAAGGTTAGTTCTATCATGTCCTATTTTTATTGGCTTACATGCATGGCGACCTGTCGATTAGCGCTACTATACACTTGCTTTTAGAACTTTCTAGGCATGGATTTTTCTAGAAATTTCTACTGGATAACATATAAATAGGAGGGAGTGAGGGACGTGATACAAAATTTCATCCCCCTTAAACCAACCACCGGAACATAAATTCACACTACCAAACCAACACCCACCTGAGAAATTAAAATGAGTACAAGTAACTCCGAAGCGGCCGCGACTCGTTTCAGCGGGTTGTCTGATTTCCTGATGAATAACTGGGGTGAATTACCGTTAAAAGAGGACGATTCGGAGGATATGTTGTTGTATGACGTGTTACAGGATGCCATTGATACGGGGTGGTCTCCTGTCACAGACGGCCCACCGGAGAAATTGCCATTATTTAACAAGGACGATTCGGAGGATATGTTGTTGTATGAGGCGGGCCCTCCAGTTGAGAAGCGTTATAGAGGAGTCAGACAGCGGCCGTGGGGGAGATATGCGGCCGAGATTCGGGACCCTACCAAAAATGGCGCTCGGGTTTGGCTGGGAACATTTGGGACTGCTGAGGATGCGGCATTGACCTATGACCGGGCTGCCTTACGAATGAGGGGGAACAAGGCCTTGTTCAATTTCCCTCTTCGGGTTAACTCTGCTGAACCTGACCCAATCCGAATCACAGCAAAACGAAGGGCCCCTCATCAGAGGACTGCATCGTCGTCGTCTTCCTCCTTATCGGATAACCAGTCTCCCAAGAGGAGGAAGGATGTGTTGGGTGGGACAACAGCAATTAGGCAGGGGGGATGCATGCCTGCCTATTTAAACTAATTTGTTAAAAACGCACTAGACAACGAGTCATTTTATCATATATGACACCTCTAGTAATAGGTGTAGTCATCTTATAATATGACTGACACCTAGAGGTATACTAGTGAAAAACTCCAGGGACGGTTCTATTAATAGTGTGATAAACGGGCTGGGTTAGATTGGGTCGAAAACGGGTTAAATCAGTTTGAACTGGATTAATCTTGAGTTTACAAAAATTCAGGTCAAGTCGGGTTAGATCATTGTAGATTTCGGTCATTTTCGGCTCCATTACTATCAAGTTTTAGAGGTAATGATCAGTATGAAAAAAAAAAAAAAAAAAAAAAATTAAGGTCAAGTCGAGTTAGATCATTTCAGGTTAGGGTTCTCTTCGGCTCAATTACTATCAAGTTTTAGGTATAATGATCAATGTGGAAAAAATAAAAATTCTGGTCAAGTAGGGTTAGATCACTTTTAAGTTCGTGTCATTTCCGGCTCAATTACTATCCAGTTTTAAAGGTAACGATCAATGTGAAAAAAAATTAAAAGTTTAGGTCAGGTTAGATCACTTCTAGTTCCGGTTATATCCAACCCAATTACTATCAAGTTAATGATCTGTTTGTAAAAAAATAAAAATTCAGGTCAGACTATGCTGGGTAGGATCATTTCGGGATATTGATTAAGCTCGAATTTTCAGTTCCAATGTCAGGTTAGGTCGAATACATGTTTGATCATTTGGAGGAATAATTTTGTCAAGTCTACTTGTGGGTGTTAGAAAAATGTTGGTCAAATGCAAATCATAAACGATTTGTATACTTTTTTTTTCGTACTAGTCGTTGCTCCGCGCCCTCCCGGGCGCGGTGCCCCAATTTGTTCAATTGTGTAGGTGACTTCATTAGTAAGCGCTGCAATGGATATGGATATTGCGGTTCACGTACCCCAAATCTATACGGTAAGTACTAAACTACATACATGCAAACAAATGAATAAATAGTATTTTGACATACCTACAATAGAACATAGTTTAGTGAAATAAATCAGGGCATGTTCGTATGAACGGGCGTGACTCATCAACCCGACATAATTAACACTATACAAGTTAGCTTACGTATATTTGGAGTAAGAGAAAGTTGGTAATGCAAAGCACTCGTAGCAGTTGGTTCTGTTTCTTATAATGAATAATTATAACCTTTACAACCATCGCCTTTAGGACTATCGACATGCAAATGACCACCCTAACCAGGGGCGTCTTAAAACAAATGGAGGTCCGGTGCGACACAAGAAAATGAGGCCCTAAATATGAATGCACAAGTCTATTATAGTTCAATGTTTGTATTGAATTTCATTTATAAAAGCTTGTAATCCGGTGACCAAAAGCATAATTTCTTATGTTTGTAATGAGGCCCTGTGCTAAGTGCGTCAGGGTTCCATCAAAGTCCAAAACATAATTTCACTTTCAACAATCCGTACTATCTAGCAGAATGTTAGCCTTTTTTAATATCCAAAAAATGGTATATTGGCACAAGAAACATTTTCAAATCTAAATTCTTTATCCAAAAACAATGCGCATGGTATCTATAAGATCACAAATATGCCCCTTGGACGGCCCCGATTCCTTAAAGTTGATTGTCGATAATTTAGAGTAAAGCGGCGTATTAATTTACTTCTAATGCCCGTACTTGTCACTTTGTGCATCCTTTTGCAGGAAACGGCTCAAGTATGGAGGAATTGGGGCAAGAAAGGCACCCCATTGCCTTTACATGAAGAAGAGGTGAAGAAATGAAGAACAGTGTGTTTTGCCGGCAGGCCGGCAGCCGGCCCACCGGCAGAACACACCCCAGGCATGCCAAAGAAGTTGAAGAAAAGGCTGAGTGCTGTGTTTTGCCGGCAGGCCGGCAACCGGCCCACCGGTAGAACACAGCTAGTGGGTTTAATTGAAGAATTTGGTGAAAAACAAGCTTGACCTCGCTGCCGGTAGGAGCACCGGCAGCCGGTCAACCGGTATTACGCACCCCAAAGAAGAAGAAGAAGTCCTGAAGAAGGTGTTTTGCCGGCAGGCCGGCAGCCGGCCCACCGGCAAAACACGGATGCCAGACATTTTAAATCCTTGCACGGTTTTGCCGGTAGGAGCACCGGCAGCCGGTGCACCGGCAAAACACAGCAGCACGGGATTTGGGCTTTTCTTCCCCTTTTCTTCCTAATCTTGTACAAGCCTATAAATACCCCCTCTTAAACCCTTTTGTAAACACAACCCTAGATCCAGAATATTTACCCTTTCAAGCTTAAAACTTTGTTAATCTCTTTGTTAATCTTTCCTTAATTAGAGAGTTTCTTCAATCAATTAGTGATTGAATTTGGGTTTGTAAGAAGATTGAAGGATTTCCTTCTTTATTATTTCTATCCAAATTCCTCTTTCACTATTTTGTTGGTATTAATTCTTTCCCTATTTCCATTTGTTTACATTTTATTCTTCCTTCTTGTTTGTTTGATTGTTTATGTTAAAATTGTTGTTGTTGTTTGTTTGTTGTTCTTATTTTCACCATTGTTCATCTTTTCATTGTTCCTCTTTCCTTTGTTTCTCTTTCATTTGTTCATCCTTGGATAGTTGTCCTCAAAGACTTAATCTTTGAGTTGATTTGGTTAAAGATTGTGCCTTTTAGATTAGTTAACCCTTGTTATTAGAATTAATCTCTTTTCTCTTAATTATTGTTGATTTGTTGCATGTTTAGTAGTAAGATTCATCTCCTCACTATGTTTGTGACCAAAGTTTCCATCTTTATTGTTTATTTTGCAATTAGGACCATGATTAGTGAGTAGTCTCCTTCTAGGACTCGGTTTGACCCGATATGGGTAATTTCACTAATTAATTGTCACTAAGGCTAATTTGTGGGGAAAATTGGTTAGGGTAGTCTTGGGGAATTTTCATGCTTAAGGTTTGGTTTCCGGGTAGTGTCGGCTTTTGACCCTTGTCCACCAACGGAAGTTGGTTAGGTTGTTAGTCGAGTATTTGGGGACCGACCCTTGTCACCAACTAAGGTTGAGACCGGAAGGGAGAACCGAGGGAGGGTGCCTCTAGGCTAGTGTTTGAAATCGACCTCCGGAAGGGGGAGTGGGATGACCCGGAATTTGATGAGGGCTTAATGACCTTGACCATTTACTTGACCTCCTTGGGAAAATGCATGTTCTTGGGGTTGTCGGGTCTTGAGTTAGGGAGACCGGCTTTCGAACCCGGGAGGGGGGTTAGTCGGAGTAGCTAGTGTCCTAGTGCGAGACCGGAAGGGAGGTTCTAGGCGAATTAGAGCCATCTCCCCCTTACCTTTCTACCCCTTTTGATTAGCCGAGACGATTAGTATGTGGAATTACTCATATTCATGGTCGGACCGAGTTCTAGTCTTTCTCTTTATTTGATCTATCTCCTATCTTTAGCTTGTTTTTACCTTATCTTGTTGTTTGTCTTTAAATTTGTTAGTTTAGCGTTAGTTTGTTACTACCCTCCTTGTTATTTATCGACTTAGCTAAACCGGTGAATTAGAACGATTAGTACTCCACCTACTCCTTGTGGGATCGACCCTTTTTAAGTGTACAACGATAAAATCGTGCACTTGCGAGGTTTAACTTGAGACCATCAAGTTTTTGGCGCCGTTGCCGGGGAGTACGGCTTGATATTAATCGTTTTTGTTCTAGTTTAGACTAAGTCCTTTGTTACTAATCCTTTCTTTCAAGTGCTTAGGTCTTTTGCATGAGTAGGCGACGAAGACGAGGTCAGCCGATATATCAACTTGACCGCGAAATTGAAGCTACGGCAAGAAGACTTAATTCTCTAAGAAGAAGAGGTTTACTTGATATTCCACCGATTGAAGAAGTTAATCACCAAGAAGCTACCGAAGTGTTTGAAAATCCTTTTGGGGTTTTAGAAGAAGAGCCTAACACCATGGTTGAACCGGTTCCGATAAGAGACACTATGGCTCCTAAGCACATAGTCAATCCAAGCATCCAAAGGCCACGAATTCAAGCTAATAACTTTGAGATTAAAAATGCCTTGCTCAACTTTGTTCAAGACAACCAATTTGGAGGAGGTCCCTTGGAGAACCCAAATGATCATCTAAATGATTTCCTTGAAAATTGTGATATGTACAAATCAAATGGGGTTTCCGATGACGCGGTTCGCCTTAGGTTGTTCCCCCGTTCTCTTAGGGGTTCGGCCAAGGATTGGTTGAAGAATTGTGACCCGGATTCCTTCAAGACATGGGATGAGTTGGCTTCGGCATTTTTGAACAAATATTTCCCACCCTCAAGAACGGCCAAAGTCAAGAGTGAATTACAAAGCTTTACTCAAGAAGAGGATGAGACCTTATATGAGGCATGGGAACGGTACAAGAAGCTCCAACGGTTATGCCCACACCATGGCATCTCCGAAGCCGAGCTAGTGAACAATTTCTACAAAGGGTTGACTCAAGACCTTAGGCTTTCATTGGATGCGGGATCGGGGAAAGGTGCCTTAGACATTTTGGGGCATAAAGCGGCAAAGGAACTAATTGAGGAGATGGCCTCAAGAACTATGGAATGGGGAAGTGATAGGCAAATGAGGAAGGGCAAGAGCAAGGATTCTAATTCGGTTTTGAATGTGGAGGTTAAGGGTATGCTAGATGAACTCACCCAACAAGTTGCTTTGCTAAATTCAAAACCTAAAGGCTCCGATATGAGGCAAGTCTTGTCTTGTGAGTTGTGTGGTGAACAAGGGCATACTCCCATTGGGTGTCCCTTGATTGCACCCCTAGGTGAGGAATGCTATGAGCAAGTAAATGGGATTTGGGAGTCAACTAGTGCAAGGCAAGGGTTCAACAATAATAACAACAACCAATTTGTCAATGGAAAAAGAACTCACCCTTTCTTATCTTATGCTTCACAAAACATTCAAAATCCCACAACTTCCCAACCTCAACAACAACCAAGGTTCAATCAAAACTCTCAATTCCAAAGACAAATTCCACCCGGTTTCCAAGGAAAACAATTCATCACCCAAAACCAACAACCATTTAGGGGTTTCAAGGGGCAAAATTTCAATCAACAACAAACCCAAAATTTCCAACCACAAAACCAAAACTTCCAAACCCCTCAAAAACCATCTTGGGAACAAGCTTTTGAACAATTGGTTATTGCAAATCAAAAATCCGACTCAAAGCTTGATAACCACATTGCCTCACAAAGCCGGGTGAATGATGAAATACGGGCATCACAAAAGGCTACGGAAACTCATGTGGCCCAAATTTCTCAACAATTGAGTCAATTGGCTCAAAATCCGGGGAAGTTTCCGGGTAATACGGTTAACCCAAGGGAGATGAACGCGGTATTTTTGAGGAGTGGGAAGCAATTGGAGGAGGTTGAGAAATCTCCTAAGTGGAAGAGAAAGAGGGTGACTAATGAAGTTGTGAAAGAGCACCCGGTTGAAATTGTGGGAGAAGATGAAATTGTGGTGGAAAAGTCTAAGGAGGTGGAGATGGTTGATCCTCCAAAGCAAGATGAGCCTATTGCAACTAAGGCCAAAGAATGTACTCCACCACCAAGGGAGTATGTAGCACCGGTACCCTTTCCACAAAGGCTTGCAAGGCCTAGAATTGAAAAGAAATATGAGAAGTTTGTTGAGATCTTGAAGGGAATGAATGTGACTATTCCTTTCCTTGATATGATTACCGAAATTCCATCTTATGGCAAATTTCTTAAGGAACTTGTCACCTTGAAGAAGAAGAATGGAGAGGTGCAAACCATCAACCTCTCTAAGGAATGTAGTGCTATACTTACTCACACAAACAAGCTTCCTAACAAGCTAGAAGATCCGGGGAGCTTCTCCATCCCTTGTTCTATCCAAGGGGTGGCTATTAAAAGAGCTTTGTGTGATTTGGGGGCTAGTGTGAGCCTCATGCCACTTTCAATATTCAAGAGGCTTGATTTGGGAGACTTGAAACCTACTAGAGTTTCACTTCAACTTGCCGATCGGTCGGTCAAATTTCCCATTGGTGTGATTGAAGATGTACCCTTGGTAGTTGGGAAGCTTGTCATACCATGTGATTTCTTTGTTATGGATATGCCGGAGGATTACAATGTGCCTATTATTTTAGGCCGACCTTGTATTGCTACCGGTGGAGCTATGATCGATGTAAAGAGTGGCAAGTTGTCTTTACAAGTGGGTGAAGATAGAGTGGAATTTGAACTCCACAAGTCCATGGAAGCTCCTTCTCTAGGTGACACTTGTTGCATTGTAGACATTCTTGAGAATCCCATGGAGGAGCATGACCCAAAAGCTTCCTCTATGGATCCTTTGGAAACTTGTCTTGTTAGTGGGTATGAGGTCGATGACAAAGATGTTGAGACTCTTGCATATGTATGGATGTTGGATTTGGCTCCTATTCATGAACAAGCACCCAAATTTGAAGTGTTGGAAGTCGGTAAGAAGGAGGAGAGTTCCACGCCTCCTCCCACGGTTGAACTGAAACCTCTTCCCTCTTCTTTGAAGTATGAATTTCTAGGAGATAATTCCACTTTTCCCGTCATCATCAATAGTGCACTTGATGACACCCAAACCTCAAAACTCATTTCTTTGCTCAAAAGGTTCAAGGGTGTCCTTGGGTACACTATTGGTGACCTCAAGGGGATTAGTCCCTCTTTGTGTACTCATAAAATTCTTCTTGAAAATGAGGACGCATCCTCAATAGAGCCACAAAGAAGGCTTAACCCCATCATGAAAGAGGTTGTAAGGAAAGAAGTCCTTAAGCTACTTGACGCGGGCATTATCTATCCTATTTCGGATAGTAGGTGGGTAAGCCCGGTTCATGTAGTTCCCAAAAAAGGAGGCATGACGGTAGTGCGAAATGACAAGAATGAATTGATTCCTACAAGGACGGTAACCGGGTGGAGAATGTGCGTGGACTATAGGAAGTTGAACAAATCCACCCGGAAGGATCACTTTCCTTTACCGTTCATGGATCAAATGCTAGAAAGATTAGCTCAACACAACTATTTTTGCTTCTTGGATGGCTATTCAGGATTTTTCCAAATCCCCATCCATCCAAGCGACCAAGAAAAGACCACCTTTACTTGCCCATTCGGCACCTATGCATATAGGAGGATGCCGTTTGGGCTATGTAATGCTTCCTCTACCTTTCAAAGAGCTATGATGTCAATTTTCTCCGATTTCATTGAACAAGAAATGGAAGTTTTCATGGATGATTTCTCGGTTGTTGGGAAAAGTTTTGAAAATTGTTTGATGAATTTGGAGAAAGTTTTGAGTAAATGTCAAGAGTCTAACCTTGTGCTTAATTGGGAAAAGTGCCATTTCATGGTACAAGAAGGTGTTGTGTTGGGACACATAGTGTCCAACCGAGGAATTGAAGTTGATAAGGCTAAGATAGAGGTCATAGCTAGTCTCCCACCTCCCACCAATGTTAAGGGGGTGAGAAGTTTCCTTGGTCATGCGGGCTTTTATCGCCGCTTCATCAAGGACTTCTCTAAGATCGCGAGACCCTTGACCGAGTTGTTAGCCAAAGATACTCCTTTTGTGTTCTCTAACCGTTGTCTTGATGCTTTCAATAGGTTAAAGGAAGCTTTGACAAGTGCTCCTATTATACAACCTCCGGATTGGAGCTTGCCGTTTGAGTTAATGTGTGATGCGAGCGATCATGCCTTGGGCGCGGTTTTAGGCCAAAGGAAGAATGGAAAGGTGCATGCAATTCATTATGCAAGCAAAACTCTAGATGATGCTCAAACAAATTACTCAACAACGGAAAAGGAGCTCTTAGCCGTGGTTTTTGCAATGGAGAAGTTCCGGACCTACTTGGTGGGAGCTAAGATTATTGTGTTCACCGATCATGTTGCTTTGAGACACTTGCTCATCAAGAAAGAGTCCAAGCCTCGGTTGATTAGATGGATATTACTTCTCCAAGAGTTTGACATGGAGATTAGGGATAAGAAAGGAGTTGAAAATGTGGTGGCCGACCATTTATCTCGGCTAATCAACCTCAATGTTGACAATGGGCTTTCTATCAATGATCACTTGCCCGATGACCACTTGTTGTCCCTAAGTTTGGGTGAAGCACCGTGGTATGCGGATATAGTGAATTATTTGGTTTCCGGGATAATCCCGCATGATTACGACTATCACAAAAAGAAGAAGTTCTTCCATGATGTGAGGCACTATTATTGGGATGACCCATGTTTGTACAAGTCTTGTGCCGATGGGATGATAAGAAGGTGTGTTCCAAGGGAGAAAACTACCTCCATTATGAGCCATTGCCATGACTTGCCTTGTGGTGGCCATGCAAGCTCCAAGAAGACGGCCGCTAAAGTGCTTCAATGTGGTTTCTTTTGGCCCTCTCTATTCCGTGACGTTGCCTTTTATGTTAAAGAATGTGACAAATGCCAAAGGAGCGGGAACATCACAAGGAAACATGAAATGCCCATGAATTTCATGCTTGAGGTTGAGCTCTTTGATGTGTGGGGGATAGATTATCAAGGTCCCTTCCCATCCTCATTCGGCAATGAGTACATACTTGTGGCGGTCGACTACGTTAGCAAATGGGTTGAGGCGATCCCGACTAAGACTTGTGATGCTAAGGAAGTGATCAAGCTACTTCAAAAGGTCATCTTTCCTAGGTTTGGGGTCCCGAGAGTCCTCATTAGCGATCGTGGTACTCATTTCGGAGAGAGAGCATTGGAAGCTTTGTTGAAAAAGTATGGAGTGCAACAAAGGAAGAGTCTTGCCTACCATCCTCAAGCTAATGGGCAAGCCGGGATTTCCAACCGAGAGCTGAAGACTATACTTGAGAGAACCGTGAACAAGTCAAGAAAAGATTGGTCCTTGAAAATTGATGATGCTTTGTGGGCTTACCGTACGGCCTTCAAAACACCTATCGGTACCTCACCATTCCGATTGGTGTATGGCAAGGCTTGTCATTTGCCGGTTGAACTTGAACATAAGGCATATTGGGCCATCAAGCATCTCAACTATGACTTGAAGACGGCCGGTGAGAAGAGACTTCTCGATTTGAATGAATTGGAAGAATTTAGGCTAGAAGCCTATGAGAATGCCAAGTTGTACAAGGAAAGGACGAAAAGATTTCATGACAAGCACATAATTAGAAGGGAGTTCAAGGAGGGGGAATTGGTTCTTCTATACGATACCCGTTTGAAGTTCTTTTCCGGAAAATTGAGGTCGAAGTGGACCGGACCCTTCACCGTGGTCCGATCTTTCCCTCATGGGGCGGTGGAAATAAGCCAAGGAGACCGGACTTTCAAAGTGAATGGTCAAAGACTAAAGCACTATCACGTTGGCAATCCCGTCCAAAAGGAAATGAAGACCCTTGAAACCTTTCTAGTGAATTAAGGTTCTTTTCCATCCTCATCATGAAAATTTGTTGGCTTGTTTACTTGGTCGAGCCTACGACATAAAACAAGGGCGCTTCATGGGAGGCAACCCATGCATCTTTGTATATAACTTGCATTCTAGACTAGTATTGAGAGATTTGGAGTCGTATTTTGTCTATTTGGATTGGTGACGGAGGTCACCTTTGAAGAACACAAGCATTATTTTCATTGACCCGAAAACCCGACATCATGCGTCGGATTAGTTGCGGAAAACAAGAATCCCGTGGTCAATGAAAAAGCTCAAAGTTGAGTTGAAGAAAAATTGAGCAAATATGAAGAACACAACGAAAAATAGCTGAGTGTTGTGTTTTGCCGGTGGACCGGCAGCCGGTTAGTCCACCGGCAGCGAGGCCAAACAAAATTTTGAAAAATTGAAGTAAGGGTGTGTTTTGCCGGTAGGCCGGCAGCCGGCTCACCGGCATAGCACACCTGTCAAGATGAAAAAGAAGAAGAATTGATGATTGAGAGTGTGTTATACCGGTAGGCCGGCAACCGGCTCACCGGCATAACACACCTGATGACTTAGAAAAACTTCGAAGAATTGGTGAAGAGGAGTGTTTTGCCGGCAGGCCGGCAACCGGCCCACCGGTAAAACACTCATACTTTGAAGCTGGGAGATTGGAATTTTGAGTGAGGAGTGTGTTTTGCCGGTAGGCCGGCAGCCGGCTCACCGGCATAACACACCTGGTATTTGGGAAAATAAGTTGAGAAGAGTGTTTTGCCGGTGGACCGGCAGCCGGTTGGTCCACCGGCAGCGAGGTCAAAATTTTGGGAGAAAATTCGAAAAATTGGAAAAAGGAAGAGTGCGTTTTCCGGAGACCGGTTCTTAGTTCACCAACCGCAAAACGCACACGCAGAACATAAATTAAAGCCCGAGAAATCCCTTTTTCCCAATTCATTTCTTCATTTCTCCTTCATCTTTCCTCCTTATTTTCCCCCCTTTTCAACCCTAACTCCATTAAAACTCAATCAAACTTCCTCCTACCTTCACCAATCTCCTCCAATCATCAAGATGACCGGAAGAAGAACAAGGGCGGACATTGCTAGAGATCAAGCCGATTTGATTGCTCGAGCCGCAACCGATACTTACCCCGATCCGGACTTTCCCACTGTCGAGTTTACCACACCTACGCAGAAGGGTAAGTTTATTCTCTTTAAAAATCGTCCCCTCACCCCTACTAAGTTCCTTCATCATCCGTCTTTGTGTACCCTTGGGATTGCTAGGGAGACGGAAGCTTTGTTTACGGGGTGTGGTATGAGGGGGATATTTACCATGCATGAGTATACTTACCCTCGGATCACATGGGAATTTTTGAGTAGTCTTAAGATTACCAAGCACCGGCAATCTGGGATGGTGGGCACTCTTAGTTTTAGACTAATGAACCGGGAACACAACATCACTTTGGGTCGGTTGGCTCAAATTTTTGGGCTAGAAAATGCGGCGTCGCATACCCCACCCGCTGATTTTCACTACTCCCGTGTTTGGAGGGCGATTTCGGGCCTTGATGATCAACCAGGGGTGAAAAGGCCCGCGACAAGTTGCCACAATCCCGTCATTCGGGTGTGGCATAGATGTATGGGGTGCACCGTTCTTGCGGTGGATGAATGTTGGAGCTGTGTCCTCCAGTTAGTGCGGATAACGTCATTGCACATACACTTGTACGGACAAGTGGGAGCTTGTTGGGGTTGGTGTCCTTAACAGTTAGTGCAAGGACTTATAAATCTCTAAAAGGATCAAAGGGCATACTTTTGGTATTATTATCAGTTGATCCACGTTTATCAATAACGGTTGGCTTGCTAGATAAGTTTGACGTTATTGTCATACAGATGGCGGTGATCAACTGGTCCCGAAAAGTCACACCTATAGGATACGTTTGAGAGATGTGACGGTATGAAAATACTGTCATGTAGATGCCAAAATTGACTAACCAGTTAGTCCGAGTCATTTGACTAATAATAAGTCAAATATGTGATGTGAGATCTAGGAATTTCAGAGAAAGTTACATGTCTAGACTTGTTGCTAGACTTTGGCTCCTTAGCTTGGAAGATGGCACCACTATTGTCGCAATAGATGGTGATCGGGTCATTCGAACTAGGCACTACAGATAGCCCATGTAAGAATTGACGCATCCATATCGCTTCCTTTGTAGCTTCAGACGCGGCATAGTACTCGGACTCAGTCGTAGAATCTGCTTTAATGTGATTGTTTGGAACTCTTCGGTGACTGCAGCGCCATTAAGAGTAAAAACGAATCCGGACCGAGATTTCGAGTCATCACGATCCGTTTGGAAGCTAGCATCTGCGAAGAGGTTGCGCATAGCTTTTGAGGGCCTCCATAAGTCAATGCCCAATCTTTAGTCCTCCGGAGGTACTTAAGAATGTTCTTGACAGCTAACCAATGTGATTCACCTGGATGCTGTTGGAATCGACTTGTCATACTCAATGCATATGCCACGTCGGGACGTGTGCATATCATGGCATACATGATTGATCCTATAGCTGAGGCATAAGGAATCCGTGTCATGCGGGTGTCTCTGGTGACTGAGACTTGCTCAAATGCACCCCTGGAGCCATAGGAAGAAACCCCTTTTTGGAGTTAGTCATGCTGAATCTCTCTAGGATTTTGTCTATGTAAGACTCCTGACTGAGAGATAACATCCGACGTGATCTATCTCGATAGATACGGATGCCTAGAATTCTTTGTGCCTCTCCCAGATCTTTCATCTGGAAATGGTTTTTCAACCATACTTTCACCGAAGTTAAGAGAGGTATGTCATTCCCAATCAGGAGTATGTCGTCAACATACAATATTAGGAAGACAATTTTGCTCCCACTCGACTTGATATATAGACATGGTTCCTCGACAGATCGAGTAAATCCATTTTCTTTTATCACTTGGTCGAAGCGATGATTCCAACTCCTTGATGCTTGCTTAAGTCCATAAATGGAACGCTTCAGCTTGCACACTTTCTTAGGATGTTCTGGATCGATGAAACCTTCGGGTTGTACCATGTACAACTCTTCCTCCAAAAAGCCGTTTAAGAAGGCGGTTTTCACATCCATTTGCCAAATTTCATAGTCATGAAAAGCGGCAATCGCTAAGATAATCCGAATGGAACGCAGCATGACTACGGGTGCAAAAATTTCATCGTAGTGCAAACCTTGCACTTGGGTGAAACCTTTAGCAACTAGTCGTGCTTTGTAGATATCTTGTTGACCTTCCACAGAGTGCTTTATCTTGTAAAGCCATTTGCATTGAAGGGGACGAACCTTAGCAGGTAAGTCAACAAGATCCCACACGTTGTTCTCATACATGGAGTCCATCTCGGATTGCATGGCCTCAAGCCATAGCTTTGAGTCAGAACTAGTCATGGCACCTTTATAGGTTGCGGGTTCACTACTCGTTAAGAGTAGAATGTCATCTATGTCATGTTCCTCGACCATACCAATGTATCTGTCCGGAGGAATAGAGACTCTTCCCGACCTCCTAGGTTCCTCAGGAATGTTAACCGCAGCCGGAATTGAAGGAATAGGTTCCTCCAATGGTTTCTCGGTACTTGGTTCTGGAATCTCCGACAGTTCGAAGGTTCTATCACTCTTTGCATTCTCGAGAAATTCCTTCTCTAAGAATGTCGCACTAGCCGCAACAAAAACACGTTGTTCGGTTGGCGAATAAAAGTAATGACCAAGTGTTCCCTTAGGATAACCTATAAAGTATGTCTTGACCGATCGCGGGCCGAGCTTATCCTCGTGTCTCCACTTGACATAAGCCTCGCAGCCCCAAACCCGTATAAAGGACAAGTTAGGGACCGTTCCCTTCCATAGTTCATATGGAGTCTTGTCAACAGCTTTAGACGGACTTCGGTTAAGTATTAGAGCGGTGATTGAGAAGAGCATAACCCCACAATGAGTCGGGCAACACGGTGTGACTCATCATGGATCGAACCATATCAAGTAGTGTTCGATTTCTCCGTTCGGACACACCATTCAACCGAGGTGTTCAGGTGGAGTTAAGCGTAGGGCAATCCCACGAGTCTTTAAGGTGTTGATCAAACTCGTGAGAAAGATACTCGCCACCACGATCCGAACGCAGTGTTTTAATCTTTCTACCCAATAGGTTCTGTACCCTATTCTGGTATTCCTTGAATTTCTCAAAGGATTCACTTTTGTGCTTCATTAAGTAGACATAGCCATATCTACTTAAATCGTCCGTGAAAGTGATGAAATACCTATAGCCTTCTCGTGCGGTGATTGACATAGGACCACATACATCCGTGTGTATGAGTCCTAATAGGTCGACAGCGCGCATTCCAACACCTTTGAAGGAAATCCGAGTCATCTTACCGATGAGACATGATTCACACGTGCCAAATGATTGAAAATCAAAGGCCGAGATAGCTCCATTCTTGATGAGCTGTTTAACGCGTTTCTCATTAATGTGTCCCATACGGCAGTGCCATAGATACGTTTGATCTTTGTCACCAACCTTTAACTTTTTATTCATTACGTGTAATATTTCGGTTGTCTGATCTAAAACATAAATTCCGTTCATGGAGACTGCCTTGCCATAAATCATATCGTGTAATGAGAAAATGCAAGTATTATTCTCTATTACAAATGAAAATCCAAGTTTGTCAAGTGCGTAAACCGAAATAATGTTTTTCGAAAGATCGGGTACATAATAGCGAGTTATATAAAAATAACTCAAATCCGCTAGGAAGCTGGATCACATATGTTCCCCTTGAGACGGCAGCCACTCGTGCTCCATTCCCAACACGCAGATCCACCTCACCCTTTACGAGGGGTTCGATGTTTGAAGCCCCCGCACATGATTACACGAGATGAGAACCACAACCAAGTATCAAGTACCCAAGTTCCGTAACTTGCGTGGTTAATCTCAATCATATGAATAAAAGTAGAAGAGAGAGAAGATATACCAATAGGTTTAACACGACCTGCCTTTAAGTCCTCATGATAAACAGGACATGTACGCCTCCAATGCCCAGCTTGTGGCAATGATGGCACTCCATGTTTTCATTCTTGCTCTTTGTCGCGCCTGATGAGGTGCTCGACTCACCAGGCCCACTCTTACCCGAACCCGACTTCTTGAACTTCGGTTTACCTATCGCTAGGTTTGCCCGAGCTTTGCCCTTACCTTTCCCCTTGTTTGTCACAACGAGAACATCCTGTTTCAAGCTCCCACTGAACTTCATGTCCTTCTCGGTGCCGTACGAGAAGGGAGTGCGTTCATGGGGACTTTTCTTCAAATCATTCATATAGTAATTCGCTCTAAATTGCGAAAAACCATCGTGGAGTGAGTGAAGCATGCGGTCGATCACAATGTTCTCGCTGATCTTACAATCAAAGGTCTCCAACTTCTCGACATTCTCAATCATCTTTGAGAATGTGTGGGCTAACTGGTTGGCCCTTTCGGAGTCTCGCATCAAAGAAGCGAGTGGTATGCTCATAGGTCACGATTCTCGGTGCTTTCGAGAATTCCTTGGTGAGCGTGGTGAAAATCTTGTTTGCACCATGGGCTATGAAGCGTTTCTGCAAATTGGGTTCCATTGCAAAAATGAGTACGTTTTTAATCGCACCCGCTTCCATACAGAAATCATTAAACTTGGTGATTTCAAGACTCTAGCCGTGGGACCTGGGTTTGCCGGGATGGGCTCTAATAGATATTTGAGCTTCCGTCGCAGCGGCAGACATTCCGTAATGCCGCCTCCCAGTCCGCGAAGTTTGATCCATCATTCTTGATCGAGTAGACCGATTCATCGATTCATGAAGATCCGAAGCCAGGACTCACGGTCCAATGTGGCACTTGGCATTGGGTTGTCGAAGAACTTGACCATTTGTTATTAGCAGTTTAAAAGTTCGTGATCTACACTGAAAAAGAAAGAAAAACAAGAACGAAATAAGCAACTCATCGAGGTGATTTAAGTCTATTTAAAATTCATATTAACGTGTAGACTCAATGCACTTGCATAATTGATCTCCCTCAAGAATGATACAAGTGATCCCAAGACTCAATTTCCGTAAATTGATAAGCCAACTGTTTAGCTAATTCTTCCGTAAGAACTCTTGGTCGATAGATTTCCGTAAATCCTATCTATAGTCCACCATGATCACAGGATCGTACAAGTGACCATAGTGTTTAGATAAAATAGGTCAATCAGTTCCAACTTACCCGACGTAGAAGGGGTCATATTATGCCTACCGACGAAGAAGGGACTCATTGGAGTTTGACCTATAAAGACCGTTCTCAATTTTTGTTTATACGAGGAAGATCTCATCAACTAAATTATAATTCATATTAAGTGAACGAATAACTAGCGTCTGCGTGAATGAATTAATTTGGGTGATGGCTTAAAATCATGTGACATAAGAATGTCAAAGAAAACTAACTCGTGACCTCTATATGTGTCAATTTTCATGCAATTATTAGGTGGTTTGGTATTTAGGCGGAATATGATGCATATTATCGTTACGAAAAATAAACAAAAGAATGCAATACGTAAATAAAAATTCCTAGTGTGGCCTATCCTAATAAAAAGAACATAAAACAACTTTGGAATCCACCGTTGGACCCGAGAAGCTTGTCTTGATGTTCCATCTTGATCCATGTAGCGGGAGTGAGCATCCGGTCTCCATCTTTTGGTCTTCTCAAAAATTACAATTAAAATTACAAAATATAAACCTATTTACATTCTAATTAAAACTGTAATTACAAGTGAAAAATCCAAAACGGAGATACGAGATCTCAAAATACAACCAAGACCGTGTTCCATCATTACGGTAACACGTTCTACTAAGGCCACACTAAGTTACAACCGTTTGTAAAATAAATAAATACGTAATATAAAGCATTCACAGCATTTAAATCAACGATAAAAAAAAATGCATCAACTAAAACAAATTTATTCGTGACATAATTCCGTAATTATGTTAAATTATCCAAACCACCTTTTAATGATTAAAATTCATGTGATAAAACCGCTTCTATCAATTTAATTTTAATCTAATACAATCCGTTACTTTAAATACGCTTTAAAATAACTTAATGGTACGTGTGTGAACCGTTTCACAATCATAGCGAGTGTACAATATCCGTATAAAGTACATATTAAGGCCAAAAGAAAATTTAAAACAAAAGAATAAATTTTCAAAGCTGCCAAACCAAAAATCACTCGATCCAGGGACATAAGTGCTCGACCGAGGAATAAAAGAGCTCGATCGACTGAACTGCTAGTCGATCGAGAGGATTGCCAAACAGAAAGTGCTCGATCGACTACACTGGAGGTCGATCGAGTACTTTTATTAGCAACACTGTTCGATCGAGTACGAGGAGGTCTCGATCAAGCGATCGTGGTTTTAAAGCGGTCGATCGAGTGCAAAGCAAGGACTCGATCGAGTAAAACAAGGCAGAAAAACCACTCGATCGATTTAAAAACTTGCTCGATCGAGTACAAAAATTTCTGGAAAACTTAAAACCCTCGTGAAACAGTTTGTCAACACAAAACTTATTGCAATTTTGATCAAAACCTTGTAAAATTAAATCAACAAATTGCAAAACATAAACATATTGCTATAATGATCGTGTAAAATAACAATATGCAACGGACAATAACCGTATCAGCCGTGTAAACACAAGACACGGTTATCAAAACACAAAAACGCAATGACAAAAAAAAAAAAAAAATTTGCCGTGAGAGATAGGCTGATGCCGCACGGTTTTTAAGACAAAAACAAGATCGTTTCAAATCGATTTATGAAAAATCACAATGAAAATTTACGTGGCCTCGCTCTGATACCACTTGTGGGGTAATATCCGTATAAGACCCTTTAAATTTAGGACTATAACGTAAATTTAACATGTGAAATATGGTCATAAACGAAATACAATATAGAAACGACAAAGATAAAGAATCAACCTCGGGTCCTTTGTAGTGCGGCGTAAAGAAGAAGTAAATCAACAGAGATTCCTCCTAATTGTTGCACCCAAGACCGTCTGAGACTATGCCCTTGTGCTAGAAATGCTTTCTAATTGACTTGCAATATTGAGAAAGCTCTTGTGAGGTTTTTACGATGTGAGATCTAGGAATTTCAGAGAAAGTTACACTGAAACCCTAATTGTTTTTCACTAATGATGATTAGGTTAAGCAAGAGGAGAAGCTCTCCTTTTGTTCTCCTAATCTCGGCCAAACCGAGAGGGGCCTTGGGAAGTGGGCTTCCACTTCCTTTTAGAATTAGCTCATGGTCCGGTTCGTAAATCGCTAAAATGTATATGACGCGGTTTTGTTATAAATCGTCATCGGTTATCGGTTATTAAAGCATCAACTAATAATACGGATTAGTTGAAACATTAATACATGTCCGACAATGACGATATTGTATAATTATATTTAATATATACATTTAATTAAATATAAAACGCTTATATTCAATTTACGAATTAACTGCTTAATTCGCCTTAGCCATTATTATTTAATCCGTATTAAATAACATATCTCAACATCACATATTTGACTTATTATTAGTCAAATGACTCGGACTAACTGGTTAGTCAATTTTGGCATCTACATGACAGTATTTTCATACCGTCACATCTCTCAAACGTATCCTATAGGTGTGACTTTTAGGGACCAGTTGATCACCGCCATCTGTATGACAATAACGTCAAACTTATCTAGCAAGCCAACCGTTATTGATAAACGTGGATCAACTGATAATAATACCAAAAGTATGCCCTTTGATCCTTTTAGAGATTTATAAGTCCTTGCACTAACTGTTAAGGACACCAACCCCAACAATGAACCTTGGGTGTTTAGGACCCACGAGCTTGAAATATTAGGGTCCTACTTGTTCACGAAACCCACCCCCTTCCGAATTAATGTGGCTCACTACCTCGCCCTTAACCTATCCAAAATTGCAAGTTCTCCGGGGCACAAAGTCCCGATACATGTGGGTGGCATGATCACCCGAATTGCCCGTAACTTGGACCGTCCGGTTGACCTTTCCACGATGAATTGGATAACCGGGGACACCTACTTGACAAAGCACTACATGGCCACCAAGCTTGAGTGGTTCAAGGTGAGCCCCTTCGACGATCTTGAATATTGGCAAATCAATCATAAGAATTCAATCCGGCTTCCAAATGTTACCGAGGTAAAAATTGAAAAGGACAAGGAGTTCTATCTCCTTGATATTGAAGAAGAACCTCCCACCGACCAACCTCCTCCCAATATTCCACGGGTTTATTCTAGGGACCGTAGACGCGACACTCCCTCCTCCCTACGATACGCCGCACCTCAAACTCACCAACCACCACCATGGCAATTTCAACAAGGGGAGGCCTCCTCCTCGGGTCAACCTACTTATCCACCCTTACCTCCATCTCTCACCGAATGGATGGAGAGGATGGACATTGCCACGGCAAAGGCCGCTAGTGAGAGGGACGTGTTGGGGAGAAAGTTGGACCGGATATACTATGATCAAGCTACCGGTACTTATCCCATCTATGATGATTTTTGTCGACGGGATTACGTGGGCTATGAGGACCCTCACCCCTCTTATTTCACTTGGCCCGATGGGAACTACCCAAAGGATGGGAGTATGGTCCGCGGAGGTTTTAACCTCCAACCGGACTACTTTGCGCGCCCCGTTTTCCCGCCTATGCCCGAGTCTAGACCGGAGGGGCATGATGCCCAATGGTTAGGGGGATTTCGGCCCTATTTTGCTAGTGATGCGGGTGCGTCGGGGTCCGATGGTGGTTTCACGGGGGGAGATAGCGGCGTGATGAATATGAGTGGCGATTTCACGGGAGGTCTTATGGGTGCCGGCGGTAGTGGAGGTAACTTCACCTTCAACCCCGAGGATTTAGTTCAAGGCTCCGATTTAAATACCGGAGATGATATCAATGATGAAGATTTTGATGATGTGATGGGGTCTTAGTCCCAAGAGGCCGAGTTGATGGCCTATTATTGCTCCATTTTCAATCCAAAGCCTTTGGTATGCTCCTCAAAATCAATCCAAATGACAAGTACGATCTCTCCCTTTTATCCAAATTTCTTATTCACGTTTAAATTTTTCGCATGCATTTAGTTGATAATTCATTTAGTTGCATCATATAGGATTGCATTAGATTTCAATTTTGTAATATATTGTCACATTTAGTATTTGCATTCACTTAGCATAATTTGCATTGTCATTTCAATTTTGCATGTAGAATAGAGCATGCATTGCATTTTCAAAATAAAAACCAACTAAAAATTGAAAAAAGACAAAAACCACCAAAAACATGTTATTTTATTTCACTAAATTGCCCTCCCATGTCTATAAATAAGTGTGGGGAGGGCCCAAAAAAAAAAAAAGCAAAAACATGTCTTTTAATTTGAATTCCCTCCACACATTTATTTCAATTTGGAAATAATGTAAATAAATAAGTGTGGGGAGGGAGTTCTTATATCAAAAATCACAAAAATATGTTATTTTACCTTTGAAAACTCAAAAAAAAAAAAAAAAAAAAAAAAAACCAAAAAAATATGTTCCTTTCTTTTTCTTACACTCCCTATGCTTTCATCCATTGAGGACAATGTACATCTCAAGTGTGGGGAGGGAAATATCCACTCTTGTGAATATTTGTTTATAATTGTAAATGTTTATAAATTAGAGAAAATGCCTAAAAATTGAAAAATTTCTGAAAAATTCAAAAAAATTTGCATTGTATATATATGTTTTGTCTAACCTTTGGCATGGCACATTGACCACTTGAGGCAAAAAGGAGCTAGAAGACCGCTTGGTATAATCCTTCCTATCTCTTGCTCCTTTTATTATTCTTTCTTTTTGGTATCTTGGATATTTTGAAGGAGAATGGGAATTTTGTTGCTTTGGGTGTCTCCTTGGGAGACCGTTGGAATTTTGGTGTTGATGTGCTGCTAGGTTTAGCCAATTTGTTGCATGTTTCATTTCGTGTTTGTTTAAATTTCCGCATGCATTTGTTCACATGTAAATACTTGTTGCATTTCTTTCTTTTGCACTGAGTTTGTAAATAAGTTTTTAAGGAAGAACATGGTCGAAGGAAGGGAACCAAGTACCCCCATGATGAACCAATGTGCCCAATTGTGCCTTTCCCCTCCTCGTGACTCGCGCCCGTGGCCTCTTAGTTAGCCGAGGAAGGAGGGCTTGACCAATGAGTTTAGACCGATCTTGTGAGACCTAGGGCCGTAGACTAGACCTTTGGCTCGACCTAGCTACTCAAAGGTAAGGGTAGAGCCTCCTAGGGCGGGTACATTCATACCCCGCCCTCATCTAGGTTCGAGAGTAGGTCTCCTCGCGAGGCGTGTCACATCATTACGCATAAGTGTGTCGCATCGTCCTTAGATCATGAAATTGCATTACATTTTTGTGCATATGATATGAAGCAAAAATCAGTTTATATGAACCTCACATAGCCAAATAGCCTTGTTTTATTCCCTACATTGTTTCCCTTTTTTTGATTCACCCCCTTTGAGCTTAGCCTTTTCATTTGGCAAACCCACCAAAATAGCTACATTCCCATAACCACCCTCCCTTAATCAAGAATTGGTCGGTTTTTGTAGTTGTGTTGTAGGAGGTGATTTGGGGGATAGTGATGGATAGTACACATATCCATTTGGGTCGGAATTCGGTATGGTTTGGCTTTATATATAAATAAGAGGTTTTGAAAAAAGGAATGAAAAAAAAGAAAACAAAATAGAAAAGTGAAAAGTCATGAAAAATCAAAAGAAAAATGAGTTATGTTGTATATATTTGTTTGTTGTCAAGAAAAAAAAAAAAAAAAAAGAGAGAGAAAAAGGCAAGCAACACCCCTACTCATCATTTAAAGGGGTAGAAAAAGCCGTTGCTAAATAAAAAGGGGCAAATTGATGTTTTTCCAAAAATGAGTCGGGTTTACACATTTTTTGCATGGCTTGGGAAACCGAGTCGTTGTTACGGTGTAGACGTTACCATTTGTTGAAATAAAAGGAGTTTTATCGAATTTTTCCTACTTGAGTTGGGTTTATGCAATTTTTGCATAGTTTTGGTCATCATTGCTATGATAGGGCATAGACGTGTCTCATGTGTTGCAATAAGAGATGGGATGTGATGTGTCGATGATTCTTGATTTGAGCCCCACATATCCAAACGGTGCTTGCACCAATCCCGTTTTGACCTTCTCCTTAGCCCCGTTGTAACCCTTGCTTCATGTTTTGTGCATTTTCCCGTTGTTTGCATTTCATTGGACATAGGACGGTGTTACACATTAGATTGCGGGCACGTTTTCGCTAGTCGAGTTAGTTGAGTGATTTTGGTTACTTTTTGTCACAAAAATCACCTTGTTCTTTCATCGAGTGACGAGTGAAAACCGTGAGGATGTCGTTGCCTTGGTCCCCTTAGTCATGGGTCCTTTGGTCGAATCTTGTGTCGACCTTGTAATTCTCGGCGGACTTACCCTTTCTTCCCTTTCCCCGCTCTTGAATTTGTTTCTTGAGCATTGGTCACACAAGGGTTGCTTTTGTCACATTTAGGGGGTTGGCACCTCAATTGGCACTTCTGAGACGGTACTCCCGACCGAGACCATGTTTTGTTGTTTGAAAAATCCGACCACTTAGATGAGGAAAGTGGATCATTTTGTTAGATGCATTCTATTTGTTGATTACGTGCTTTCATGATGAATGTGTCAAAAGTTTTGTAGCAAGACCCAACTTGCCTTGCAATAGGGCACTCTCCCCTCATGGGTGTCAAATTGTGAGTTGAAGGGGCGTTGAGTGCGCTAATACTCGATCGGCTTTAGTAGTAGTTTAGTTGAGTGATGCTTATATTGTGCATCCACTCTCCGTATCTATCATAATGCTTTGTACATTTGGTTTAGGGACTTACTCGGGGACGAGTAAGGCTCAAGTGTGGGGAGGTTTGATATACGATTAATTTACTTCTAATTCCCTCCTTCTTTTATGCATACCGACTCATATCGAGTCGGTTTCGGGTGTTTTTCCTTGCGTTTTGTGCCCAATGCCCGTACTTGTCACTTTGTGCATCCTTTTGCAGGAAACGGCCCAAGTATGGAGGAATTGGGGCAAGAAAGGCACCCCATTGCCTTTACATGAAGAAGAGGTGAAGAAATGAAGAACAGTGTGTTTTGCCGGCAGGCCGGCAGCCGGCCCACCGGCAGAACACACCCCAGGCATGCCAAAGAAGTTGAAGAAAAGGCTGAGTGCTGTGTTTTGCCGGCAGGCCGGCAACCGGCCCACCGGTAGAACACAGCTAGTGGGTTTAATTGAAGAATTTGGTGAAAAACAAGCTTGACCTCGCTGCCGGTAGGAGCACCGGCAGCCGGTCAACCGGTATTACGCACCCCAAAGAAGAAGAAGAAGTCCTGAAGAAGGTGTTTTGCCGGCAGGCCGGCAGCCGGCCCACCGGCAAAACACGGATGCCAGACATTTTAAATCCTTGCACGGTTTTGCCGGTAGGAGCACCGGCAGCCGGTGCACCGGCAAAACACAGCAGCACGGGATTTGGGCTTTTCTTCCCCTTTTCTTCCTAATCTTGTACAAGCCTATAAATACCCCCTCTTAAACCCTTTTGTAAACACAACCCTAGATCCAGAATATTTACCCTTTCAAGCTTAAAACTTTGTTAATCTCTTTGTTAATCTTTCCTTAATTAGAGAGTTTCTTCAATCAATTAGTGATTGAATTTGGGTTTGTAAGAAGATTGAAGGATTTCCTTCTTTATTATTTCTATCCAAATTCCTCTTTCACTATTTTGTTGGTATTAATTCTTTCCCTATTTCCATTTGTTTACATTTTGTTCTTCCTTCTTGTTTGTTTGATTGTTTATGTTAAAATTGTTGTTGTTGTTTGTTTGTTGTTCTTATTTTCACCATTGTTCATCTTTTCATTGTTCCTCTTTCCTTTGTTTCTCTTTCATTTGTTCATCCTTGGATAGTTGTCCTCAAAGACTTAATCTTTGAGTTGATTTGGTTAAAGATTGTGCCTTTTAGATTAGTTAACCCTTGTTATTAGAATTAATCTCTTTTCTCTTAATTATTGTTGATTTGTTGCATGTTTAGTAGTAAGATTCATCTCCTCACTATGTTTGTGACCAAAGTTTCCATCTTTATTTTTTATTTTGCAATTAGGACCATGATTAGTGAGTAGTCTCCTTCTAGGACTCGGTTTGACCCGATATGGGTAATTTCACTAATTAATTGTCACTAAGGCTAATTTGTGGGGAAAATTGGTTAGGGTAGTCTTGGGGAATTTTCATGCTTAAGGTTTGGTTTCCAGGTAGTGTCGGCTTTTGACCCTTGTCCACCAACGGAAGTTGGTTAGGTTGTTAGTCGAGTATTTGGGGACCGACCCTTGTCACCAACTAAGGTTGAGACCGGAAGGGAGAACCGAGGGAGGGTGCCTCTAGGCTAGTGTTTGAAATCGACCTCCGGAAGGGGGAGTGGGATGACCCGGAATTTGATGAGGGCTTAATGACCTTGACCATTTACTTGACCTCCTTGGGAAAATGCATGTTCTTGGGGTTGTCGGGTTTTGAGTTAGGGAGACCGGCTTTCGAACCCGGGAGGGGGGTTAGTCGGAGTAGCTAGTGTCCTAGTGCGAGACCGGAAGGGAGGTTCTAGGCGAATTAGAGCCATCTCCCCCTTACCTTTCTACCCCTTTTGATTAGCCGAGACGATTAGTATGTGGAATTACTCATATTCATGGTCGGACCGAGTTCTAGTCTTTCTCTTTATTTGATCTATCTCCTATCTTTAGCTTGTTTTTACCTTATCTTGTTGTTTGTCTTTAAATTTGTTAGTTTAGCGTTATTTTGTTACTACCCTCCTTGTTATTTATCGACTTAGCTAAACCGGTGAATTAGAACGATTAGTACTCCACCTACTCCTTGTGGGATCGACCCTTTTTAAGTGTACAACGATAAAATCGTGCACTTGCGAGGTTTAACTTGAGACCATCACGTGTCCTAAGGGCACAAATTAATAAGTCTAATAGGGGAAGATTGAAAAGATATTCTTATTAATTATTGTAAAATTGAGTTTATACTTACATTTGTGATGAGAATATCTTGCAAATATTTACATATTCAGGCTTATTAATGGAGTTAACACTAAGATAAGGACCCGAACTATTCACAAAAATACAGTCAAGGACCCCAACTATAAAATTTTACAGTTAAGGACCTCACATCCATATTTTTAACTGCCGTTGGTATAATTTCCTTTATAGTATAATTTCCTTTATTGTAAATGAAAAATTAAGCCTGCCTCAATGTCATTAGTTGTGTTTCCCTGCGTAAGTTATTAATTTTCCCCACCTCTTTCTGATGTATGCATAACTTCTACAAATTCGATGTTCATCATCCTTTTTTCATTTTTACTTTCCTATGTTCATGCCTTTCTCTCACCATCTCCATTACCATTTACCTGAATTACCTCCATAGAAATCCACTATGAATTCCTCCCTTGCAAACGTCAAAGCTTACGTACGATAGCTATAAGCGATGCTGGCTCGTGACCACTGCCCAAAAGCGGATTCGTGTCGTCGCGGCCCCGCGGTGCCAAAACCGAATCACCGTCGTTGAAGGGAGATACATATTGCAGTAAGACATGTAAATTAATTGCTGATTTTTTTGGCAAAGATAATTTTTTTTTACTATAGTAAGAAATGGAGGTACCGTAGATAATCAATCTAACGGCAAATTTGACGGTGGAGCACTCTCAAGTCCTTAACTGTACAAATTTATAGTTCGGGTCTTTAACGGAAAACAAATCAATAGTTCGGGTCCTTATCTTAGTGTTGACTCTTTTTTCTCCGAGCATCAGTCAAGTTGAGGGTTTAGCTTGAGGCTAGCGTGATCCTCATGATCATTATACTTAAAGAAATCATCAATCTTGTTTACGATAGTACGATGATGCACAAGCCATTGCCGACACTAATCAATAAACAATACGCATTATGTAACCTGGAGTCATCTACTCCATAGGGTTTTATTTTTATAATTGTAGCGTCCTTATCTCCAACTCTCCAAGTGATTATATTGTTGGCTAGCACATTATTTAAAGTTAATAGGTGGAGATACCTTGGTCTATTAAAAATCTATTATGTACTCCCTCCGTTTCAATCATTTGTTATCTATTGTATTTAGCACAAAGACCAAGGAAATGCAAGTGGATGTCTAATAAAGTAATATAATATTATTATTTCATCCACTTGCACACTACCTTTTACATATAAAACTTACCAAAAGTAGAAATAGATAATAATTCACTGATACACCCCAAAATGGAAATAGATAACAAATGACCGGGACGGAGGGAGTATGAACTATGAATATTAGAGAAGTGGATAAGCAATATACATTTGTATTACGGAGAATATTTGATAATGCATCTTATATTACTAATTTATGCCTCTTGAGGCAAATCGATGACGCTTCTTACTTGTATGTGCATGCCTTGTGCTCCAGTTCATAATCCCGTCTCTGATGGTCAAATATGGAAAACTCCATGGGATGAAAATAAAACCTACAATACGATAACAAATGAAGCAAACCGGTCTCATTAGAAAGCATCAATAATGATTGAGAATTAAGCTATGCAACTTTCCGTAAGATACTAAATAATACTTCGTACCCTGTAATTTGCTACGATGTGATTATCTAAATTATGATTCAATTATTCACTCCGTATTTATACAAACGCTCCTAATGTATTTCTCCGTGAAAAGATAGGCAATAAAAATTTCTGAATTAATGAACATTGTTGAGTGTCGGTTTAACAAATATGTTACTTACATACATCTTTGAATTGCTCTTTAAAGCTAGATGCTAAAACACACAATGTACCTACAAAATAATGGCACACGAAAAACTTGGTTAGAGACTTCGAGATATAGATCAGGTAGATAAAGCCAAAAAAAAAAATCACACACAATACAAAAGGGAGGGAAGGAGGGCATATTAATCGTATAGCAGGGCATTGATAATGATATTGATAGTATATATATAATACATATAGTATACCACGTTTAATAATCAAAACTATTTGAAACTGAGTAGGAAACAAATTAACCCTTTATTTGAGCTCTTATTATGTAATCTTTATCTTATAAACTACCTATAATTTTAAATTATCTTATTTCAATATTTTAGAACTTAAATAATTCACAAAACCTTGAACCAATAATATTGACATCTTATCAAATTCTCTATCTTTTAAGATTTAATTTAACTTTTAAAATAATTTTAAGATTTAGTTAAAATTATTTAGGTGTTTTAGAATAGTTGGAGACTCTAGAATTGCCTGAAAAAAACCTCTTTTATATATATATATATATATTGATTATCCGGTCAGACAGTCATTCTCCCGATCGAGGAAACCATTTTATGATATGATCACGTGCAAGAACGACCTGAAAGACATCTTGCATTGAGTGGGAGATATTATTGGACAAGAGAATTGGTAACGCACACTTGTGTCGGACAAGTGGGAGACTGTTGGAGTAATGTCCTCCACAATAAGTGCGTTTACATATTAAATCTCGTAAAAGGAATATCAGGGATTTATCTTTTTATTTGTCAGCTGGTCATCGTTAATCGGTAATGATTGGCTGACTAGAGTTTGACATTACTGTCGTGTGACGGCGGTGATCAGCTGATCCCTTTAGGTCACATCTATAGGATGACGCCCAAATAGAATGAATTAATTGTTTGTATGAGATACGAGATAATTAATTCCTTGTATTATTTGACTTTTAATTAGTCACGTAAAAGTATTATTTGATGACGGGTTACGAACTCGAGCAGAGAAGATTTATTATTTAATTATGTGATATTTAAGTAATAAATTTAGAATTTAGAATTTATTAATTAATTGTTAATTAATTAATTTTATGCGATATATGTATATGTTTTGAGGTGGAATTAATTAGCTATTTATATTTTACAAGAGGTTGTAAAATTAGCTAATTGGGATAATATTGACACATTGTATGTTGATAAAATGGTCTTATGATTACTTAATAGTTAAGTAGCCATTGGTAGTTAATTTATATTATTTAAGTGTTAAATAATCAAATTAATATTTAATTATGTCAGATAATTAAATATAAGACTTATAAGCATTTGTGGGGCAAATGTCGAAAATCGAAATGGACCCGGAGGGGACCATTTGGACAGATTTTTATACACTACTAATACACTCATTGTGAGTGGAAAAGGTAGGCATTTCCCACTAGCATTTGTATGTGAATTGTATACATTTGCATGCCTATATATACCTAAGTCCTTCCATCATTTCTAAGGTTGGAAATTTGAAGAAAAATTGGTCTTTGTGTGCTTGTTGTAGATGGTTCATATACACCATCAATAGACCATATTTTTCTTCTTATTTTGTTCATCCTTTTACAATAAACACATATAAAAGTAAACTAATAATATTATCAAGGTAATAATATTAATTAGTACATCAAATATACAAATAAACAAGGTTACTACTTACTACTACATTTACCTAGTTAGTATTTTAGTAGTATTTTGGGTTTATCTTGGGTGCCACCTTAGGAGATTACCTACTTTGGTAATTAAGGTGTTGGAGGATCATCCTTATTGCATTAGCACAAGAACAACATCAAGGAAGGAGTCCTTGAGTTGTGCCCATTTTGCCTTATAACAATGTAAGGAATTTTTGTCTTAAGATGGTTTAATACCATCTCTTTTATATTTTGCTTTGCATGCATGTAGATTTAGACCACCTAAAATTAATTTGTAATTTTGATATCATAAGATGAGTATTAATTTGGTCTAAATAACTAACACATATATCACAATATGCAATACAATATGCCAAAATTGCAACCATCACATGGAATATGAATCTCAAACATGCCAATGACACATGTACCAACAATTACTCATCCTCATGTTATAATGTATTCCCACCAATAATATGAGACTAACAACAATTTCCCTCGTTCATGTTATAATGCAAATCCAATGATAATTTGAGACCACAATAATTACCCATTATCATGCTAAGATGAAATCCCAACAATAAGATGAAGCCAACAACAATCAAGAATGACAACAACAAGAATGACATATACAAACATATGAGTAAGCATCTATATTACCAAAACCGAGTAGGAAAATCCTACCTTTTAGCAATCCTCCAAATATCACAAGCAAGCACAAGAATCCTCCTCTAAGAAATTTCATCCTACAATTAATCAAGTAATACTTATCACAAACATGTCCTACAACAATAACAATACCCGTAATCCCTTAATTAAATCATATAATTACCCAAAACCCTAATTAAATCCCCATAAGACACAACCCCCAATTTCTAGGGTTACTACTAAGACTTAAAAGGAGAAAAAAGAATAAATAACAACTTATAAATGTAAAGAAATGAGAAAGGGTGGATATTGAGCACAAATCTTAAAGATAAGGTGAAATCTCAAATGAATAAGGGTTGAAGGATATTTTAGAGAGGTTTTGTGGTGCAGAAGGAGTTGGTAGGTGTTTAGGGTTGTAAAATGAAGAAGAAAGCTGAAAAGAAGGTATTTATCTCAAGGCCCAACACACAGAGCGCAACACTCGAAAATAGGCTCTGGGCTCATACACTCGGTCGAGTGACTCGCAACCAGAAGCGGAGTTTCTGCCAAGAAGACACTCGATCACCTAACTTGGTCGAGTACTCTGCCACTCGGTCGAGTACTCGGCCGAGTGCACAACTACAAAATATGGGGTATTACATCCCCTCGTCGGCATCAAGCATGTCCATCTCCCCCGAAGAAGCTACCCATTTTCTCTCTCCTCTCGCAGGCATCAATTTGATTTTAATTAGGTTTTGGTCAAGTTTTGATTTAAAACTTAGGACTAATCTGTTTTTATTAATCGGACTGAATTGGGTTTTCATTAATTGAATCGAATTAGGAATCGATTTTGATTTATTGCATAAGAGTTGATCGATTTTGATTAATCGAATTGAATTATGGTAACTAGTAGAAAACCGAAAATTAATCAGCGATTCAACAGCGACGCGCCTGTGCTGACCCTAGACCACCACCGTCACCACTGTCATCGTCATCTCAGGCCGGCAATCTCGTCGTCGGCAAGGGCTGTGGTATAGGCGGTTGTGGGGTTAGTTTTTGCGCTGATTAGGGTTGCGTTGTGGGTTTGTTTCACATTAGGGTTCCGTTTTTCGTTTTGTTTTTCCTCCGCCGTTGGCTGCCAACAACCACCCCACGTCGACCTTTAGACCTCACGTCGCCGGTCAGGGGAAGTTGTTGTCGGTGGTTCCTGCGGTGGTTGTCGCTGTTGTGAGGGGAATTTCGTGCAGCGTTTTGCCTTTTCAGGTGACATTGCCGCCTGTTCTGCGACGGTTGTCGACCTGCGCCACCACCCATTGGCATTCCGACCTCAAGTCACCGGCCATTCTTTGTGGTGGTTGATTGGGTATTGCCATTGCCCTTCCTCCGGTGAGTTTCTTTTCTTTTCCTGTTTTTTTATTCTGTTGCTTTCTTCACGGTTTGAGCCTTGTTACGGTGGTCTGCTGCTCCTGTCTGGTGCTCGGCCGCTGCCACCTCTGCCTGTGTGTGTGGGGTCAGGTTGTGGTGCGGGTTGCTGTTGGGAGTTTGGGTTGTTCGGTTTTTTAGGGTTGTTTGTCAACCATTATCGTTTTGGTTGGTGTGTTGGTCGTCCTTGGCCTTTCAATGCCGTGGTGTGCGCGGAGGGTGTTGGGTTTTTTGTCCTTTCATGCCTGAGCTTGTGCGGTACCATTGTCCTTTTTCGAGTCTTCATGCTTGTCGGGATGGTTTTGGTAAGGGCCTTACTAAGGCAGCTTGGCAGAAACATTTTAAGGACCGACATTGCCAGAATGGTGCGTTAGAACTTACGCGTCAGACTCTTACTGATAGTTTGACGGTTTATTCCAATGCCGAGAGTGTTTTGAGACGGATGGGGCTCTGGTTGTGTGGGGTGTGTTTTATGACCCGTACCACTCGTGCTAGATGTCGACATAGTCGGGGTGATATTGTGCTGTCTCCGGAGCGTGTTGATGGCCTCTATAATTTTCATATTTATGGTATTCCGAGACCTTTGGCTCCCTCTACTTCGGTTTCTTCTGATGATGGTGTTGAGCTTGTTCAGTGGTCTATATCTTCCCTTGATCGTTTATTGTCTTTGGGCCTCCGCACCGTCAAATCTATTCCTCCCAAGTGTCGTCTTGGGTTTGCTCGGGCTTTGAACGGAGCTCTGGATGATGTGGCCGATTCCCCTAGTGATCTCTCCCGCTGGATTCGGTTGCTTGTTTTACCGCTGTGTCTGCTTAAGACTTTCTCTCCTCGGAGTAAAGTTGAGTGTAGGACGGCTATTCGGCGCCAGCGTCAGGAGGAGAGTATTGCTAGGGTTATCCTTGCTTGGGGGGTTCCTGGGGGAGGTTTGCAGCTGTTGCAGGAGTGTTTTGATGAGGGTCCTTCTTTGTTTAGTGTGGAGGAGGATCTGGATTTGGGTGACCATAACCTTCGTCAATGTCGGCGGAAGATTTCTGATGGTCACTATACTGCTGTTGTTCGGGTGCTTTCTTCCTCTGGGGTCGCCCCCTACTCCGATGCCACTCTTGTGGCCCTGCGTGAGAAGCATCCTGTTGCCCCCACCTCCTTCTTTGCCTCCTTTGTCTGGGGATCATCACCATCTGGTTGCCTCTGAGTCAGTGGTTTTGGATATGATCCGGAGTTTCCCTCGTGGTACTTCTTGTAGGAGGGATGGTTTCCGTGCCCAGCACCTTATGGATTGTTTGAGTGGCGCTGCTGTGGCTATTTCTGATGAGTTGATCACTTCTATTACTAGGGTGGTTAATCTCTTTCTTGAGGGTCGGTGCCCTCTTGCTTTGGGAGAGTACATTGCCAGCGCCCCTCTCACGCCGCTTGTGAAGCCAGGTGGTGGGGTACGTCCTATTGCTGTTGGCACAGTCTGGAGACGGCTTGTCTCTAAGGTTGGTGCTTTTATGGTGGGTCCTTCTTTGTCCTCTTATTTTGCTGGTTTACAGTTTGGGGTGGGTGTGTCCGGTGGAGGAGAGGCTATCTTGCATGCCTTGAACCGGCTCATTGAGGCTCGGGGTGCTGAGGTGGGGCTTTCCATGTTACTGGTTGATTTCCAGAATGCTTTCAACCTTGTTGATCGTACGACCATGCTTTAGGAAGTCCGCCGACGTTGCCCGGTTCTCTCCCGTTGGGTGGAGTTTTGTTATTCCAGCCATGCCCGTCTTTTTTATGGGGAGCATTGCTTGTGGTCTTGTCAGGGAGTCCAACAGGGTGATCCTTTGGGACCGTTGCTTTTCGCGTTGGTTTTGCATCCCTTAGTATGCAAAATCCGGGACACTTTTGACCTCTCTATGCAGGCATGGTACTTGGATGATGGCACCATTGTGGGTGATACTTTGGAGGTGGGGAAGGTCTTGGATTTGATTGTGGCGGATGGCCCCAGTTTTGGACTACACCTTAATGTCTCCAAGACGGAGGTCTTTTGGCCTGTTGAGGATCCTCAGAGTCGGCTCCCTGGGGTTTCCCCCCCTCCATTGCTCGGCTCGCAAGGGGTGTTACAGTTTTGGGTGGACCTGTCAGTACTTGCCCTGGTTTTAGCAGTGAGGTTGTGGTGAGGAGAGTAACTAAGACCATTGAGCTAATGGACTTGGTTGCGAGGATTGAGGACCCGCAATGTGAGTTGCTTCTACTTCGAGCTTGTACTGGTATTTCTAAGCTCTATTTCTCCCTTCGTACTTGCTCCCCTAGTGTTTTTGGGTCCGTCCATCTTCCTTTTGATCTTTGCTCTTCGTTCCACTTGAACGCATCGTCACCGCGTCCGGCCCGGGTTTTGGGGATTGGCGGTGGCGCCTTGCTACTTTCCCTTTTCATCTTGGTGGTCTTGGTGTCTATGCGGCGGGGGATGTTTTACATTATGCTTTTTCTGCGTCCGTTTGCGTCTGGCGATTTGCGAGGCTAAGCTCCTCGGACCCTCCGGTATTGTAGCTGCTGGCCCTGCTTTTGATGATGTCGCGAGAGGTTTTACTGCGACTACAGGCTCTGGTATCTTAGGTAACCCTAGTGAAATTGCCGCCCCCAAACTTATGAAGAAATTGGCAGACATTTATTTCGCGACGGTTGCTGCTGCCTCAGGGTCTGTTTTCTCTTTGACACCTCGCCAGCTTGCTTTGTGGCAGTCTCATCAGGGTTCCCACTCCTCTGATTGGTTGCGTGCGGTTCCTATCTCGGGGTTGGGTCAGACTATGAACGGGAGGACGTACCGTAGTGTGCTTGGGTATCGTCTGGGTGTTCCGTTATTCACGGTCTCTAGGCCCTGTCCAGCTTGTTCTCGGGATTTTGCAGATGATGTTTTTGGGGACCACGCTGTTTCTTGTACTGGTACTGTGGGCGTTAAACATCGGCATAACCTCGTCCGTGACACTCTTTTCGACATCTGCTATAGATCTGGTATTTCTGCGGGAAAGGAGGTTGATGTTGGTTTGGTTGACGGGCATGGGGGTTCTCTTCGTCCTGCGGATTTGCTGCTTTATTCTTGGGACAGGGGGCGTGATGTGTGCGTTGACTTGACCGGATCCTCTCCTTTGACTCAGACTGGGATGACGAATTTTGTGCCTGGCCGGGTTGTTGCTGATGTTGCTCAGCGGAAGTGTGCTAAGTATGGGGATTTGTGCGCGGCAGCGGGTTATGGTTTCCTTCCATTCTCTTTCTCATCACTTGGGGAGTTGGGTTCGGATGTTGTTGCCTTACTCAAGCGGATCCAGAAATTCTCGGTATCTCAGGATGCGGGGGCTCGGGTGGCCGCTTACATTTTTACTAGACTTAGCTTTGCTGTTGCTAAGGGTGTGGGAGCCCAGCTTGTTTCTCGGCTCCCCACCAATTTCATGTAAACTTTTGTTTTTCATTTAATGAAAGTTGCGTGCATCCTTCTATAATAATATTAACAACAACAACAACAACAACAACAACAACAACAACAACAACAACAACAACAACAACAACAACAACAACAACAACAACAACAACAACAACAATAACAATAACAATAACAATAAGGGTTATTTAATGACAATAATCCAACCTAAGACTCCCCTTCCCCATTTAATCCAACCTATTGATTATCCCATATTAATCCGATCTTTACCATCATTTAACTTATTTTGATACGTTGTAAGGGCAACCTGTTAAACAGGTCACCCCTTAGAAATAAAAAATAAAAAAATAAAAATAAAATAATTAAAACAATAACACTGGCTTCCTATTCAATCTTCATCCCCTTCAACCTTCAATCTTCATCCCTCGCCTCCTCTTTCACCAAACACTAAAAATTATCGCCATGGAACCGCACCGCATGTCCACCACCACCACTGAACCGCACCACTTTAAGCCCACACCACCAAACCACCTAAGCATACCCGCCACCATTTTCACGTCCCGGACACTGGCTACACCTCTTCCTCACTCTTAGTCGCATCTCCGTCGCAGCCCAGCAACAACATCAAACATTAAACATATTGATAAACAAAGTAGAAGACGATGATGAAGGAGAAAAGGCAAGGAAAACTATAAAAGGGTAAAAATCAGAACAATAGCATAAATAAAGTACTTTTTCTAGTTTTGAAGAAAGAAAATGGGTTTTTAAGTCTGAGATTGGTACTTAGTTATGTTGAATGGTTGTTTGGTGAATTGGGAATCTGGGGGCAGTTGTACTAATTTTAGGGATTTTGAGAATATGGGAATTTGTTGAAGAAGAAAAAGACCAGGACTTGTATTTGAACCGAATTTAGAAAAGATAAATTAAATGGGGAAATTAACATTTGGGATGAACCCAGAAAAATGAAAGGAGTGATGATAGATGCAATTAGAAGTCTTAAAATAGGAAGGAAGGGGTAAAAAAAATTGGGTAAAAATAAGGAAACCTGCTAATTAGTGACCTTCACCGGGTACAACAAGTTAACATGAGGCGTGGTGCAAAATAAGTTAAATGATAGTAAAGATAGGATTAATATGGGATAATCAATAGGTTGGATTAAATGGGGAAGGAGAGGCTTAGGTTGGATTATTCCTATTAAATAACCCTAACAATAATAAATGTATAAAACAAACAAAATAAAAAATTCCTTAAATTTAGCATTAAAACTAACCTAGTTCCGTTTTAAAATTTCTCCTTTTTAAAATATCCTTAGCTTGATTGTAGGAAATTAGTTTGTTAATTATAGAAACTAGCTTTTTTAAAATTCCGTTTTCAACCTTTTAAACTTTATTTTTTGAAAATATTTGAGCTTGATTTGATTATTGAGAGTTTAAACTACATATGGCAAATTACTAACCTATGGCAAATTATCCCTAAACTAATCAATAGATGCATGTTAACTTGAGTTTGTTGTGTGTTGTGTTTTTATTGGTTGTGTATGGCTTTTCCATACACATTGTGTATATGTAGCCTTTTTCTCCAAAATGGTTTGCATTTGTTGACTTAGTCAACATCTTAAGATCGGGTATCAACCAACACTCAAAAGTCTCTTGACAATAAAAATAGCCGAGACACTTACAATCACCGTTACACTTACTCTCATACACGCGTTGCGCATTAGGCCTTTGTCTTCTAGTATACTTACTAATAAAATGCATCAACGAGTACCAAGCAGTTAGTATCCAAAAATTAGTAGCCAAACGGATACACGAACAGGAAGAACAATGATTAACTCCATCGAATCGTTTCGTATTTTTTGTAGAACAGTTCAACCATTATATTAGTGCATGAGTTGTTTTGTATGTAGTTTGTTTTTTTTTGTAAATTAGTTTTCTAATCCCACTTCTATTTATATAGAAGTAAAAGAAGGAAACATGGAACTTTGTTTTAAAGATTGTGTGAATCTTCAGAAATTTATGTCAAATTCAATTATTGTCGAGTAATTAAATTGGTGTCGTTGTCTAGTTATAATGATTCGAACAAAAAACTATACCCAAAATTCGTAAATAATTATGCAAATGACAGGCTAATCGTATACATATAAAAGATAACCAAGCGGTCTCTAACTAATATAGCTAGAAAAGTCGGGATCATATCCAAATGGAGGCTATATGTGTTCTATTTGCTAATTCGAGTATCTCTAGGTAACTAATGGGGTTTGTTTGTTTTGTTGTACTAACTAAAAGTAAAAGGGGAAGAGAAGCAAGTGTAGAGATGAGTGTAAAAATATAGGGAGAAGGAAAGCAGGAGCTAAATACGGCTTCTTCAAAATTTCCAATCATAGAATATCCAACTATATTTGTTGTTGATTACTTACTGCCATGAGTAGAGCTGACAAACAATGACCCGACATGAAAACACGACACAAACCCAACACGAAATTAACGGGTTTGGATTGAGACTTAATTACCCATTTATGTAAGTGGGTCAACACGAACACGACACGATATTTATTGGGTTGTGTTTGTTTTAAGCTATATAAACACGAACCCGACACGAATGACCTGTTTACTAAATTAATCTTAATTTTTCTTGATCCTCCATCACATAAATATACTTAAAAATTTTAAATACGGACATGACACGAAAACCCGACACAAACCCGACATAAAATTAACGGGCTAGGGTTAAGGCTTGATGACCCATTTATGTACGTGGGTCGACACGAACACGAGATTTAATTGGGTCGGGTTGGGTTGGAGGGTATGTGATCCGTTTACATATAACACGAACTTGACACGACCCGATCTGTTTGCCAGGTCTAGCCATGAGGAGTGTTAAGAAATAGGCTCGATATAGAAAAATACGTTTAGAGTTCTAAACATAGTAGGATGTTCGTTTCTTGCCAATGAAGGAAGAGTTTTCTTATATCCTGTTACTTCTAAATAATATTAATATTTATTAAAAAAAAAACTAATTGTTTCCTAATAGAATTAGGAAAGTAGTTTATTTTATTGGTAAGAAGGATATTTGTATTACCTTATAAATAGGGTTGGCTAGATTGCTCATAAAGTCATAATTATCATCAGAAAATTGTGAGAGCGAGCCTAGAGAGTATAATTTGAGAGCTCTTAAACTTGTAGGGGGCTTTGTTGATTAATACAATAAGGGTGTGAGAGAGTTCATCCACCAAAATCTTGTGTGTGGTTTCAATTTTTTTTATTTACCACTTAATACCTAACAAATTGGCATCCAAGCTAGAGTGGCGATTCCGCTATGATGGAGAAACTATTAGGCGGTAATCTTAATGTCATTGTTTAATGGAAAGAACAACTTGCGTTATGGGAAGGTATGGTGAAAGATATCCTCATACATTAAGGGTTGCATGAGACCTTTGAGGAAAAGAAGCCCCGTGATCTAGAAGAAGCCAAGTGGAGTGAGATGAAACTACGAGCAGTTTCAACTATTCAGTTATCCCTTGCCAGAAATCAAATACAGCGTTCTTGATGAAGACAACCCTAAGAGTTTGTGGATAAAATTAGGTAACACATACAATGCAAAGTCCCTAGCAAATAAATTGTTCTTGAAGAAAGACTTGTTTGAGCTCAAGGTGGAAAAGAACGGCGATTTGGGGGATCATCTTAACAAGTTTAATGGCATGATCACCCATTTGGCTAGCTTAGATGAGACATTCAAGGAGTAAGACAAGACGATAATGTTGTTGACATCCCTACCAAATACTAATCATTATAATAGCGTGATTACTAGTTTGTTAATGGGAAGGACAACTTTAACCTTGGATGAAACTATCGTTGTTCTACTCGAAGCGGAGAGGGGGGTGGTGCACTAGTAGCGGATGGTAGTTGCAGTAGATCTTCTAATAAGGGCGGACTTCGTAACTCTAAGGTTAAGTGTCACTATTGTAAGGAACTTGGACATATTCAATACGAGTGTCCCCAAGTGAAGGAGGACATAAAATTAATTGGTAGGCTAAGGAAGAGTGGATCTTAGACTCTGCGTATTTTTATCATATTTGTACAAAGAAGGAAAGTTTTTCTTCTTATGAAAAGTGTGAGGGTAAATTAGTACATGAGAGTTTTTAATCTTATGAAAAAATTTAAGATTCATGAAACATACTACCTTCAAAAATAAAAACAATCTTAAAATGGAATATTTAATAAGTATCTTGACATAGTTTTTTTCCCTTTTTTGAAAATCTAAATTAGTTAAAAATATAAATTAAAATAGGTAGATTTCCTAGACTTAAAAGGAAACTTCCTTAAAAAAAGCTACTTGAATTAAGGAAACCAATAATCACTAATAATCTAATTACTAAATTACCCATAGTCAAACAAATTAAATGAAAATTTTAAATTACACATGTCATTATACGATTTGGGGCATATGGAAATTGTCATACACATTGTGTATGTGTATCATCTTCCCTTTCATTTCTACTATATTTGCATATCACTGAAATACTTCATCCGGTGAAATAGAAGAAATTAATGCACTTCTATATATGCTTAATAACCAAAGTTAATTATTCATCACATTGTTTCATTTAAGCGTAAATTTTTCAATGCTAAAACTTAGAAGTGCATATGTTTATTCGTTTAATTAGATGGGAAGGCAAGGTTTATGAACAGTTGGATTTTGGTCTTCACGTTAAGGCTAAGCCCATCACTAAGTCACTAAAGTGTGTAAAATTACAGGAGGTTTAGGATGCGACAAAAGCTTTTTTCATTCATGTTTATCTTGCACCCAATATTAATTTAAGCTAAGTAAGGTAAATGATACGTAATTACTTAGATTATATAAGATCAACTACATAAATTATGTAAAATAGTACATGTAATATTTGTATATCGCTCTCTTTTTATGTTTGATTCTTGATTAGTACTTCAAAAAATTAATGTCAACCTAGACCCAAACAAATGTTAAAATAGTCAACTAAAATTTACAATAATTAATATCAATTATGCAATTTGTACTGATTTAAATTGTATGAACGATATTATTATTAACTTATCATACATCGTATTCTCAATTATTAGTTTAGACGTTATAATTAGATTATCGCGTCAAATTATATACCTTCATTCGTACAAAAAAAAAATTATATACTCCCATTAATCGAACATATTTGACAGATATTAATATAGTTTAGAGGTACAACATATTTTAGGGATTCAATTTTATTTAGTTAGTCGACAATGTTCATGCACGACCGAGGTGCATGCTTGGGAAGGACAAATAAAATCCCTGGCAGACCGACTATCGGGTTTGTTACCGGAAGGGTTAGAGTTACCTCCATATAGACTTAGCGGCGACCCTTTCTTGGGTAGCGTCAGAATGCTTGCCCATTTTTATCCACCATGTCAAGTGTCGGAGATGGTACTTGGAGATTCTGCCATACGGACCCGAGTTTACTAACAATTGCTCTTATAGATGATGTCTTGGATTTACAACTGAAAATTGATGGTTAATGGGTAAATTACTTTCCCAAACCTGGAATTCTGATCGTCTTGGAGACTTACTCCATGTACGATACTTATGGAACAAATGATGTCAATTTTTAGGCTTAAAATACACTTCTTACTCTTATTATCTGCATGCGCTCTAATTTGAATACGTTAAATGCAGATTGGAAGCAATGATATGTATCGGAGTGGAGAACACCGAGTGGTGGCCATTAGATCACTCAATCATATAAGCAGAACAGGAGTGTCTGTGTCGTGCCCTTCAGTCCATGCCATCCAGATAGTACATTTTTCCCACTTCCAAAACTAGTAGATTGAAAAGGTGGTTGTCCACATACAGTACCGCCCATTGTAGATGTCCGATTACCTACATTCAGTAGGCCATTTATTTGCATCTTGTACAAATGAGATGGAAGCGTGTAGTTTTGAGTTTGATAGTGTTGAATGAGAGCTGCCTCTTAGGTATCTATCAATTAATGAGAAGATTAAACATTTAAGAGAACTCATTATACATACCACCACAGAGTTAACTTACAATAGTTATGCAATACTATTGAATACATCATATAAAATCTTAATTAGTTTACATCAATGTTTATATATTACTAAAATATATTATATATTATATACTATATATTCGAAATAATAATTAAAATATATGAGTTTTTGTACTTTAAATTAAAACAAAATTAAAAATTCAATTTATATAATTTTTATATCATATAATTTTTTTTTTTAAAAAATGTAACAAAATAACATAAGTTCTGTAATTGTTTCAATATGAAGAATGTAAGAAATGAATATGATTAATATATTAATATTATATTAATATTAAATATGACAAAAAAAAGGAGTTAAAATTTTAGTCTATTATATACATTTGTTCTTGTAACTAGTATAGTTCCCGTGTTAAAGCACAGTTTTTTTAGGTTGTATTGTTCGAGAAATTAACTATTAAACAATTAAAAATTAAATTCCATTTTTATCTTTAACATTTATAATTGATGACGCATAGTATTATGTGCTAGAATATATAAAATTTGACAATCATACCAGGAATAAAATTGACGCTTTAAAATGTATTAGAATGTATTAGGCTCAATCATAAAACCTCCAATGTTAGACCCAACATAAATCTAGATTAGCCTCCAACAAATTAGACCCAACTTCTAGCTTGATACTTTTAGGCGGGAAAATCTCCAACTTTTTTATTCTCTTAGTATTATAGAGGATGAAAATTTTAAACTTTTGTGAACTAATTTACGAAAGTTCTCATTAATATCACATTTTTTTATTTCCCTTCTCAAATTTGGTCATTTAATCAATGTGGTTGCTCTTTCATGGACGAAAATTACTCTTTCGTGAACTTTTTGTCATTACTTTTCCATGCCCTACATATCTTTCCCACAAAAAAACAATCTCTCTTTAATCCTCTTCCTCACCAAATTAATTAAATTCGTCGAGTTATTCAATTATTGACTCTAATTCTCATGGCGATCAAGTAATGATTCTAACTTATTGATTGTGCACTAATTTTTTTCCTAATCAAATTAAGAAAACTAAATCAAATTAGGGATTTTGAAAATTGGGGTTTATTGAAAGGGTGGCAGGGGAGGCGACTGTGATGGTTGTCGCGGGGTTGAGGGATGAGGGCGGAGTCGTTTGTGGTGGTCTGGCCGGAGGCTGCACAGGAGAGGGAGAGGGCTGGTTGGTCGGCCGGATCTGGGAGGGTGGGGCAATTCTGAGTAGGGTGATCGGGGGTGGATGAGGTAGGTCAAGCAGTCGATATGGCCACGCCGGCTATAATACTACGGTTTTCTATGTCTATGGGTACTCTATCGAGTAGGGCTTACTCTATCGAGTAAGGCTTACTCTATCGAGTAAGGCTTACTCTGTCGAGTAAGTATGTTTTTATATGAAATAGTAGTCTGTCTGATGGGTACTCGATCGAGTATGTGAGGCACTCGATCGAGTAAGGGGCACTCGATCGAGTAAGTTACTTACTCGATCGAGTAAGTTACTTTTACGGGTTGTTTTGACGAGTTTTGATAGCAACGTGAGAAAGATATATAAACTTAATCCGTCAGTTTCTTTTCACTTTTACACTTTTTCTAAACTTCACAAAAGAGAAAACAAGGTTACGTAGTTCTCCTCTCTCATATTGCTATCAAATCCCAAGGCTTGTGTCGCCATAATCCTGAGTTCTTTATACCGTTGAGACCGTCATATTATGGGTAAGATCCTTGTACCGTTTTTATGTTGATCCGTTGATTTTAGTTGAAACCCTAATTGGGTAATTTGAGGGTTTTGGGAGTATTGTATTTATTAGATGTTGATTGTATGATTGTGTGTTTGATAGGAGGTGATTGTATTGAAAAACGATTTTGATTAGCTGCTAGACCGTCTGTGGTGGTTGCATTCCAAGTAGGGTTTCCCTACTCAGTATTAGTTACATGATGTGTGTGGTGATTGTGCTGTAGTTAGTGATTGTTGATTGATTCAGACGGTTGTGATTTCATATTGTTGATTGATTCAGGCGGTTGTTGATGTTGTATTGTGGTTGTTGTTTATCTGTCTGTGTTCTTCGGGGTGCGTCCCTGGCTAAGTGGAGTTACTTGCGGGAGTGGCTTCACGCCCTTGATTCTCCTTCTGTGGAACCCGCCACAAAAGGGATGTGCACATTAATGAACATGGGTTTATCGCTCGATGGAGATGAGCGGGGCTTAGGTGGGAACGGCTGCGGTCCCCCACTGGCGGCGAGGAGTATCATTGCGATGGGTACTGGGCGGGACTACACACTTTAGTGTATAGTCGATTTATGAGGTGATTGGAGATGGAGACGGGATTGTGTGTGATTTGTTTGTATGATTGTTTGGTGTGGCTTTGATTGTGTAATTAGTATCGACCCGTTTAAATGTTTTAAAAGCGTGGTGTTCCATTCGGGGATGGTGAGCAGTTATTGAGCAGGTATGATATGACGCGTATGGGATAGCTGGGATGAGTCATCACGTGGCATTTAGAAGTCTTCCGTTGTGTCAGACGATGTTTTATAACTTTGATAGTTTTATCAGTAGACCGTCTGAGAACCTTGTATTTCAGTTTAACAGTTTTGGTGTTGAACATGTAATCACTTTAAACTATATTGTTATTTAAATTATGTTTCTTCATTGTCATTTGATTATCATTGTCTCGGGCAACCGAGATGGTGACATTCCCATAGCTTAAGTGGTCCTGGTAAGGCACTTGGAGTATGGGGGTGTCACAAAGTGGTATCAGAGCGACGATCCTGAAACCTGTAACTAATGAACCTAATGAATATAGGGAGTCAAATTAAAATGAACCCGGGGTAGAAGTTGTAGGAGCTAATGCAAAGACTTGGGGGACGTCCTAAAGTCGCGAACTCGCCCTACAAATTTTGAACCGGTCACCATGGGATATGAGTCGGGATCGCTATGTGTTTATCTTGTGAATTGTGTACCTATATAGTAATGTGTGGCATGAATCAGTGGATGTATGTATGTGGAGAATGGGGAATGTGTAGAGAAAGATGATAATGAGGTGATGTTATACATTATTGATTGAAAGCATGATAGTTGTGTAGAAGTTGTTTTACGATATGGCAATATAGAAATACGGAAAGAAAATTTGTTTGGTTTGAATTATACATAGAGTTATGTGTATATATATATATATGTTGTTGGTAGTGTTGTACGAGTTTATATAGCTGAAAGTTTGAGTAAGAGCATGAATAATTGGTGGGAAAAGATGAATAATTGTTGCATGATAATATGATTTCTGATAAAGCATGTTGTACGATGGAAGAGATTTTATAATGTTGTTATGCTTGTAACATGTGAATAGGAGACTTGATATTATATATTTGTGATTTTGTTTACGTAAAGTTATAGAATAAAAACATGTAGGTAATACATGCTTGGTAAGTTCAATGATGTATGTGCATAATGGATGTTGTTGCTTGGCTTTTGAAGATAGTAACATGTGGTTAGGGATTCTGGTTTTATGAGTATTGAGTTGTTTTGTTTACCTTGTGGTCGTTTAAGTTGTTTGGAAGTAAAAATCAAGTAGTTATGTTTTTCGATTATAGAGAGGTTGTCTTTAAGCTGTTATAACTTGAGATGTATAAATGATTTTAATGTGATTCCAGTTGGAGGTGATAGCCTGTTCTTTTACGATTCTAACGATAGGTCACACGCCCAAAACGACCAAGAAACGAGTGAGTTATGACCATTTTACGAAAAATGGACAGTGCTGAGAAATGCGTAGGGTACTCGATCGAGTGGCCCTTACTCGATCAAGTGCACCTCTTGTTACTCGATCGAGTAGCCCTTACTCGATCGAGTAGCCCTGGTAATTTGTTTTACATGTCTCTGACCTTCACCTACTCGATCGAGTAAGTATTTTACTCGATCGAGTGGCCTGTACTCGATCTAGTGACCCCTGTTTTGAGTCATATGCTTACCTTTTGACTTCGTTGCATATTGTGTTTAATTCAAAGGTGTTATATTGCTTCTTTATGCATTGTTTTATGTCGTCCTGATACGTAAGTTACCCAATCTTATGATGTAAGGAGTGACACCTGTGGTGAGTATGAGTTCGGTGGGAGGACATGAGTTATATGTGGTTGTGATAGATAGTGGAAAAAGAAAAGGAAGATCGTTATGGCTTAATTAAGACATAGAGCATGTTTTCTGAGATGTGATGAGTGATATGATTGTGTGTTGAGTAACGTAAAAGCAAGTGAATATGGGCAAGGGATGATGTGAGTCTAAGGAACGTGAGAATGAAAAGATTGAAAGTAAGGATGTGGATAGTGGCAGCTTGAGATGTGTAAAGAATTATGGAGAGAGATGGTTAGGAGTCGTGTGGGTTAAGGATATATGTAGTGAAAGTTCGTTTTAAAGGAGTTGAGAAGAGTGGTATATAGTGAACTTTATGGAGACATGTCGCGAGGTAGATTTGTACACAGTGAGTGAGTTTGGGAGATTTGGTTTATTAAGAGGTGAAACTATTGTGTGATTTCCTTGGGCAATTAACGGTATGAAATGAATTCTGATTTCTAGAGAGGTACAAAGGAGATGCAATTGTTTGAACAGTGAACGTTGATTTTATGGATAGATTAGTGGCAAGTGTGAGTGATATCATAATAAGAGAAGATCCATGGTAAGAAAGAGTGAGATGATATCGATATAAAATAATGGGATTTGAGTTTTGGAGCGATGAGAAGGTAATTGGAGCACTAAAGGGTTAGGTAGAAGTAATAAGGAGTTGAGCTATTAAATGGTATTGTTGAGTATAAAGAGAAAAGAAGGATAAAAGTAAGCTGAGAAAAATGTTCACCGGAGCTATGTGACATAAAAGTAAGGAATCGTCGAGATGTATGATACTATCAAGAGTAAGTAAGTTAATGGTTATACAGAAGTTTCAGGACAACATGATTAATCATGAGTTTCGAGGAATTAAGGGAGTATGAAGTAGTGGAGTATTTGCACGATACGATATTTTTGGTGGAGAGTTAGATGACGATACAAGTAAGGATAGTATTGGGAATAATGTTGAGGTAATTTTGGTTGATGGATTTGATGTTCGTTATTTGGGATGTTAACCAAAGATAGGAAAGAAACCGTGATGTTTAAAGATGAGTGTAAGAGGCTTGATGTCCGAACAATGGTGATGTTGAGGTGTTGTCATTAGTGGTTAAGGGCGATGATGAGTAGGAAAGATAGCCATTCTAAAGAGGTTGATTTTGTAGAGACCAGATTGATAGGTATGGTTGTGAGGAAGTATAAGATGTGGTTATAGGAGGCGGTTGCTAGTAGTTGAGTAGTAATTGTATGGTTATACTTGGGATGAGGTGATGGTTATGCGAATGGGGAAATATGTTATGTGGGGCATATGAGTTAAGCTCGGGCGACAGGTAACGTTTATCGAGTGGTAACTTACGTGATCAGGATTGACTAGTTGGATGTCATTATGGGTCTAAGATGTATATAAATGTTGGTGTGAGGTTCTGACCTCACAAGAAGCGGTATTGTGTGATAATTATAAAGTTGTTATCTGAATGCTCTGTAATATATGTTGGATACGGTAACTTAATGGAATGATGTTCAAAAGTGATAGTTTGGATGATTTGGTATGACTGGTTATACTTGTATGTGTATTCATGATATATGTGTATTCCGTAAAAAGGTAGGGATGGTATTCATGAGATTCTTGTCTGTTTATTCCGTATAATATAGTGTGTTGTGATCTAGTAAAGCAGTCTTGAGTAAGTTTTATTGTCTGGAAAGTTATTCCGAGTCAGTGTTTATGGGAATTGTATGTAGTTGTGATGTCTATCGATGTGGTTGTTGTGCCTCGGGTGGTGATCCGGGCACGGTATTACTTAGTGTTGTGATGCGGGTATTTTCGTACTGCGGTGTGGCTGTTGGTGGCGGTGTTGCGATGCCGTCACCGGTTGTGGTGGAGTAGGCGAGATGATTATGACACGAGTTCTCAAAAGTACATATCAGTTATACATAGATTGTTGTTTTGTTTTTTCTTTGCTTCGAGAGTTTCAGTTTGTACAGATAGACAGTTGTTTTGTTTATTGATGTTTCTTACCAGTTTCAGTTTGGGAATGAGGGTACAGTATGATATAAAAGAGAGTTGGGTATGTTTTCATTGTTGTCATGGTATAATGATATTCTGTTGGTGGAACACAGTTGTGAGAAGTTGTTATAGTAATTTTGATCTTGTTTTAAGATGAGGCATTAGTAGACATAGTCATGGTAAGTGATTTGTGGAACATGTGTTGTACTGATATGGACACTGCAGGGGGATTCATAATCAGATTTTGGGACCATGAGTGTAGGGTGTTGGGAGTTAGTTTCATGTAAAGTTTTGTATGAGTTTTGCAGTAATGAAAGAAAGAACTTGAGGATCTAGTGTGAGTGTACGTAACAAGTGTGAATCGTGAGTTATGCTTTTGGCGATAGGAGTTTTATATAGTTTATATAGAGAGGTATGTCGTGTTGCGGTAATGTGGAAGAGTTGGAGTGTTGGTTATGATAAGGATTTTGTGGTATTGGTTAGATGAAGTGCAGAATGAATTGAGGTGTGAGAACTGTTTAAGTAAGGGAGCCTTAGAAATAGGAATGGTTATAGGTGTTGAGGTCTTAGGCGGTTATCCTTGACGTGTGGTGGTGATGAGGATAATGAGAAGATATAGCTAAGGATCTAGTATTAGTGAGTTACGAGGACGTAACATTTATCTTAAGAGGAGTAGGATGCGACAAAGAGAGTTTAATGGTTGTACAGGTTGTAGTAGATTTGGAAGTTTGAGTCTTGATGTAGAATAAAAGATTGATTTGTATTGTGGTTGATTTTGTTAAAGGTCATGACCGTACTTGTAGTGGTGTGATGTCTAGGAGTGCGAGAATACTTCGATAGTTTTGGCAGGTGGATGATGATGTTTAGGAGTGTGAGTAAACTTCAAGGACGAAGTTCCTTTCAAGGGTGGTAGAATGTAACATTCCATTTGATGTTTATGAGTGTCTTGATATTGGATTTGCTAGTGGATGATATATTACGGAGCTAGCAGCGTTTGTGGACGGTAGTTGGTAGTGTATGGAGTTAGTGTCGAGAGAGATATATGGAGTTGTTACGATATCGTGAGCCATGTTGTGGAGGTAGGAATAGTTGGTGTTACGAGTTCATGTTTGGTAGGTTGGAGTTTTGTTTTGAGTTCTTAGTTGCGTTGTTGTGTCTTGATCGAGTTAGTATGTTTGTTTGTTTTTGAGTATGGGTTGAACTTCGCGGACGAAGTTCCTTTTAAGGAGGGAAGACTGTAATACTACGGTTTTCTATGTCTATGGGTACTCTATCGAGTAGGGCTTACTCTATCGAGTAGGGCATACTCTGTCGAGTAAGTATGTTTTTATATGAAACAGTAGTTTGTCTGATGGGTACTCGATCGAGTATGTGAGGCACTCGATCGAGTAAGGGGAACTCGATCGAGTAAGTTACTTACTGGATCGAGTAAGTTACTTTTACGGGTTGTTTTGACGAGTTTTGATAGCAACGTGAGAAAGATATATAAACTTAATCCGTCAGTTTCTTTTCACTTTTACACTTTTTCTAAACTTCACAAAAGAGAAAACAAGGTTACGTAGTTCTCCTCTCTCATATTGCTATCAAATCCCAAGGCTTGTGTCGCCATAATCCTGAGTTCTTTATACCGTTGAGACCGTCATATTATGGGTAAGATCCTTGTACCGTTTTTATGTTGATCCGTTGATTTTAGTTGAAACCCTAATTGGGTAATTTGGGGGTTTTGGGAGTATTGTATTTATTAGATGTTGATTGTATGATTGTGTGTTTGATAGGAGGTGATTTTATTGAAGAACGATTTTGATTAGCTGTTAGACCGTCTGTGGTGGTTGCATTCCAGGTAGGGTTTCCCTACTCAGTATTAGTTACATGATGTGTGTGGTGATTGTGTTGTAGTTAGTGATTGTTGATTGATTCAGACGGTTGTGATTTCATATTGTTGATTGATTCAGGCGGTTGTTGATGTTGTATTGTGGTTGCTGTTTATCTGTCTGTGTTCTTCGGGGTGCGTCCCTGGCTGAGTGGAGTCACTTGCGGGAGTGGCTTCACGCCCTTGATTCTTCTTCTGTGAAACTCGCCATAGAAGGGATGTGCACATTAATGAACATGGGTTTATCGCTCGATGGAGATGAGCGGGGCTTAGGTGGGAACGGCTGCGGTCCCCCACTGGCGGCGAGGAGTATCTGTTGCGATGGGTACTCTGGCAGGACTACACACTTTAGTGTATAGTCAGTTATGAGGTGATTGGAGATGGAGACTGGGATTGTGTGTGAGCTGTTTGTATGATTGTTTCAGTGTGGCTTTGATTGTGTAATTAGTACTGACCCCGTTTAAATGTTTTAAAAACTGTGGTGATCCATTCGGGGATGGTGAGCAGTTATTGAGCAGGTATGATATGACGTGTATGGGATAGCTGGGATGAGTCATCACGTGGCGTTTAGAAGTCTTCCGTTGTGTCAGACGATGTTTTATAACTTTGATAGTTTTATCAGTAGACCGTCTGAGAACCTTGTATTTCAGTTTAACAGTTTTGGTGTTGAACATGTAATCACTTTAAACTATATTGTTATTTAAATTATATTTCTTCATTGTCATTTGATTATCATTGTCTCGGACAACCGAGATGGTGACATTCTCATAACTTAAGTGGTCCTGGTAAGGCACTTGGAGTATGGGGGTGTCACACCGGCGGCTGCGCAGGGGTGGGAGGCGGTGATGTGGACAGTGGGTGATATGGAAGGGGATATATGGGCGAGGTGGCGGATCTGGGAGAAACAGAGATAGTTCGGTGGCCGGTCTTAGGAGATCGCCACGAACGGTCGGCGGTGCAGGGGATGGGCATAGGAGGCGGCGGTGAGGGTTGTGCATGGTGGCTGTCGGATGGTGGTGGTTAGCGGGGGGTAGTTGGAGGGGTGAGTAAATTGAGAGTAATTGAATTGCAACAAAATACAATTAAAATGAAAGGGTATAATGGTCTTTCTTCTCCATAATTGAGTAAATCATGCCCATGAAAGAGCGTAATGCTTAATCAATTAGCATTCCTTCCTTTTTTGTGAACATTTTATTTAGATAAATGTTCTCTAAATCTCTCCCAATTAGGTCGTGTATCATTATGATGATGAGATAGTTTTATTTTTTTTTTGCTTTGCTTATCTTTTTACACATCTCATTTGCATACTACCTTCTGCACATTGGCTTATTAATTTTCAGTCTCTCAAAAATAAGAAAATAAACTCCCTTTTCTCTCGAATTGGTTGTGTAGTGACATTCAATCACCAATACCCCATTTTGTTCATCATTTTCTTGTTCAAATTCTCTCGTTATTCATCTTATTTCGAGGGCGATTTAATTACCCTTTCCATTCGAAAGTGTTTCCGCCACTGTTTTGTACTATATTTAATAGGGGATTACAGTTGGTATCAAAGCATCACTGCTTCCGATGCTCACACTTTGATCTTTAGACAAAAAGACTAATAAATGATTGACTAAGTTAAAATGAATCGGTGAGAGATGGGTAGAAACAAATAAGTACTTGTTTGCTAGCCTATATGTTTGTGAAATTCGATGACTAACATTGATTGTATGTCGATTCCTGTTATAAGATGGTCGGACGTGTACGTGGACAATAGTGGGTTTCAGCCCAGATTCAGTTTTGCTCATGCTGTAGATAGAGCTGGACTCCAGCACGGGCTGGCCCGGCCCACACCATCGGGCTCTATTATTCCCAGCCCGCCAAGCCCGGTCCACAACCCGCCCCTATACCCGAGCCGGTCCCGGGCTTCCTCTACCCCAGCCCACACCACCCAGCCCGCATAGCCCGCCCTTTTTTTAGCCCATTTGTGCAATCGGGCCGGTTTAGGGCCATAATTTCTCCAGCCCGGCCCACCCTAGCCCGCACACCCCCAGCCCGTGGTGTGGGCTCGGGCTCCCTCTCCACCAGCCCGGCCCGTCTACAGCCCGGCTCGGCCCGCACCAACCCGGCCCGATGTCCAGCTCTAGCTGCAGACCAGATGACCAAGACAAGACTCAAAATCTATGATGGTTCAGTAGACCCATAAGTGATTATACTATGGATTCGTTAGATGAAGCGGGCTAAGGCTAGTGTTTTTGTTCCTCTGCAAGAAGATGGAGATATTCGGTGAGCCCTATTGTGAACTCTGGAGACCTTGAGATTCCTTCTTTGACCTCAGATCTTGTTAGTATGCAATTACGGTTCCTTTTTTTTCACTCTTACAAATCTTCATCTTCTATTATGATAAAAAAAAGTCTTTATTTGCGATTCTTTCCCTTCTTCTACCTATTCTCTTGAGTCTTGAGATTTATTGGTTAGACTGATCCTTTCTTGGTGAACTGTGATGGAAGTTAAGTGCATTTGGGGGTTAATAAAGCCTTGTTACTTATGGTTGAGTATGATAAGTTTTATCTTGAGGCCTAGTATCGTAAAAAAACTTTTTATTCCTTAAGGATTAACTTGAATGGTGGCTAGTGGTTTATGGAGTTAGGGTGTTGGCTTGAATTATAGGTAACTTGCATATTTTGGGCACCAGAAGTTCTATTTGAAGTACTTTATTTTGCTTATGAGTCAAGATTTAATTGAATTGACTAAATCCTTAAGTTAAATGAAATTTAAAATTTCACTCCAACTTGTAAATCTCACGAGATATTCAATATACCATCTTGCTTTCAATCTATATATATATATAAAAGAGAGTTTTTTCGAGCGATCTGAGAGCGTCCACATCATCAAAAATCAATTTAGGAAAGTATAATTTTTGATGTAAAAAATAAAGTGTAAAATCTTTTAATTATTATAATATGTATATTTCCTAAATTATATTCAAGTGATATTTCCAATTTTTATATCAACTTTTACATTTCATTTGGCAAAAAAATATCATTCAAAAAATTATGAAAATAATATAATTAGCTTTGTGGTAAAAAATGCTATCATTAGAGTATAAATTTCATATTATTTGCACATATTAAAGATGATGTATTTTTAAATACGTAAAATTGTGTACTTTTTAGTATGTTTTGTCCCACATTGGAAAATAAGTAGGTGTGGTGAATATACTACATATAAATAGTAGAATTGTCCCACATTGAAAGATTAGTATAAGGTGATGTGATTCTATGATTATAAATATGAGGCATATTTGGAACTTATGTATCCACCCAAAAAATCTTGAGTCTCATAAATATTGTTTTAAAGAGCTCTTAAGATTTTCTATCATTATCTACGATATGATATAAAAAATAAAGTGAAAATCGTTGGGAACTACCAGGGAAAGAGTTAAGAACATGAACAAGAAAATCAAAAAATACAAAATTAAAGGTTTTACTAATGGTAGTCTCTCTCCTGACACAGTACAAAACTAAAAATTTTACTAATGGTTGTCTTCTGAATGTAGTAATAAAGCGTTAATGAGTCGTTATATGTACAATGTAGAGATCTCTATCTAATGATCGAGACTAGGTGGTTTTACTTTCAAAGAAAAATAATATGTATACAATAGTGGTTTTTTTAAGAAAAGACATGTATTTCTTGGTATGTTATATCTTTCACATTGAAAAATAATGTAGACATGATGAACATACTACGTCTAAATAATTAAATTATGTATCTCAATTCTTACATTGAAATAATAGTATACGGTAGAATGATTCTATAAATATAAATAAGAGGCATCCTTGAAACTTAGATATTAACCCAAATTTTTTTGTTATAAAAGATATGTACTTTTTAGTATGTTATATGTCCCACATTGAAAAATAATGTAGGTGTGGTGAATATATTATGTATAAATTGTAACACCCCCATACTCCAAGTGCCTTACCAGGACCACTCAGGTATAAGGATGCCACCATCTCGGTTACCCGAGGCATGATATTCATTAAACAATAACTAAACAACTTTAAAAGTAAATAAAGTTTAAAGTGATTACATAGCAATTCCAAACTGATAAAAAGAAATACAAGATTCTCAGACGGTCTACTGCTAAAACTATCAAAGCTACAAAACACCGTCGACACGGGGAAGACTTCTAGCGCCACGTGATGACTCATCCCGGCCTATCCCATACGCGTCATATCATACCGCTCAATAATCGCTCACCACCCCCGAATGGATCACCACAGTTTTAAAACATTTAAACGGGGTCAGTACTAATCACACAACTCAATATATCAACAATAAGATAAACACATGACTTAACCGTCACACACACACAATCACGCCAATCCCAACAATCTCAATCACGATCGTCCTTTGGACCAGCCCCGCTTGATGGGGGACCGCAGCCGTACCCACCAAATCCCCGCTCCTCATAATGAGCGATAACCCTATCCATTAATGTGCACATCCCCTTCCGTGGCGGGTTCCACGAAGGGCGAAACTATGGCGTGAAGCCACTCCTGCAAGTGACCCCACTCAGCCGAGGACACGCCTCGAGAACCAGAGACAAACAATCACAATCAACAAACCGTCACAATACAATTACTATATTATTCAATCAACCACAACACATCAACAATCATCCCATTATGGGACTAATACTGAGTAGGAAATCCTACCTGGAAAGCAACACAATCAGACGGTCTCACAGCTGATATCAAAAGGCTTCTTCTACAACCCTTCTCCTATACATATCATCATATAATCACTACCACATCAACAAAAACATAGAAAACCCCCTATCCCCAAAATTAGGGTTTAACCAATTCTAACGAAACAGTATAAAATTTATATGTAAAGCTTACCCTCGACACAAGGATCACAACGGTGTGAAGAACGATGAAATCCGACACCTCTAGCTCCGGGATTTGCTAATGATGCGATGACAGACAAACTACGTAACTCCTTTTCTCCTCACTTAGGTTTTAGAATAGATAAAAGAAACTAATAAAAGTGACGGACAACCTTTTATACTTATCTCGCATCATTTAACAAAACCCGACAAAACATCCCTCGTAAACCGGCTACTCGATCGAGTAGCTGAGGTACTCGATCGAGTCCCCCCTTACTCGATCGAGTACCCACGTTACTCGATCGAGTACCCAACAGGTCAGAAACTATTTTAAAACGCAACTCACCCTTACTCGACAGAGTAAGGCCTACTCGATAGAGTACCCAGAGACTCATAAATCCATAGTATTACAGTCTTCCCTCCTTAAAAAGAACTTTTCAACCCATACATGAAACAACCATGCTAACTCGACCAAACATAAAACATGAACCCTTAACACCCACTCCACCAACTATGTTTACTTCCTTAACATGACTCACGATATCGTATCCACCACATATATATCTCTCACGACACCAACTTCATTCATAACCAACTACCATCCTCTAACGCTGCTAGCTCCATAGTATCATCCACTATCAAATCCAAAATCAAGACTCTCATAGACATCAAACGGAATGTTACATTCTACCACCCTTAAAAGGAACTTTGTCCTTGAAGTTTACTAACACTCATAAACATCATCATCCAACTGTCAACACTGGTGAAATATTCTCACACTCCTAAACATCGAACTACTACAAGCACGGTCATGACCTTTAACAAAATTAACCACAACACGAATCAACCTTTTACTCGACATCAGGACTCAAACTTCCAAATATATTACCATATGCACACCCATCAAAATCTCTTTTATCGCATCCTACTCCTCTTAAGATAAATGTTACGTCCTCGTAACTCGCTAATACTAAATCCTAGATATATCTTTTCATTATCCTCATCACCACCGCATGTCAAAGATAACCACCTATAACCTAAACACTCGCCATGCACATATCCAAGGCTCCCTTACTTAAACAACTCTCATAATTCACTTCACTCGTCACACCACCTAACATATGCCACAAAATACTTAGCTTAACCCAAAACTTCACTTGTTCCCTATTACCGCAACATGACACACCTCTCTATATAAACTATATAAAACGCTTATCGCCAAAAGCATAACTCACGATCCACCCTTGTTACGTACACTCACACTAGATCCTCAAGTTCCTTTCTTTCATTACCTCACAACTCATTCATAACTCAACATGACATCATTTCCCAACACCCTACACTCACTGTCTCAACAAAAGATTATGAACCACCTACAGCTTTCAGATCGTTACCACACATGTTCTACGAATCACTTACCATGACTATGACTACCGATGCCTCATCTTAAAACAAGATCAAAATTGTTGTAACAACCTCTTACAACTGTGCCCTATCAACAGAAAATCACTATACCATGACAACAACAAAACATACACAACTTTCTACCATATCATACTCTACCCTCACACCCAAGCTGAAACTGGTAAGAAACATCAACAAACAAAACAACAGTCTACATGTTCAACCAAAACTCACAAGGAACAACAGCAAACAAAACAACAATCTATGTATAACTGGTATGCACTTTCGCAAACTCGTATCATAATCATCCCGCCTACTACACCACAACCGGTGACGGCATCACAACACCGTCACCAACAGCCGCACCGCAGTGCGAAAATACCCGCATCACAACACGAAGTACCGTGCCCGGATCACCACCCGAGGCACCACAACCACACTGATAGACATCACAACTTACACAAACCCATAAACACTGACCCAGCATAACTTCTCAGACAAGAAAAACTTACTCAAATCCACTTTATTAAATCACAACGCAACATATTATATGGATAAACAGATAAGCACCTCCTGAACATCATCTCTACCATTTCACGGAATACGCGTGTGTTATCAATACACATAAAATTATAACTAGCCATGCCAAATCAATCAAATTATTACCTTTTTAGCCTCATTCCATTATATTGTCGTACCCTACATATATCACAAACATTCATATAACAGCTTTATAACTATCACACCATACCGCTTCTCGTGAGGTCAGAACCTCACACAAACATTTATACACATCATAGACCCATAATCACATCCAACTAGTCAATCCTGATCACGTAAGTTACCACTCGATAAAGGTTACATGTCGCCCGAGCTTAACTCATATGCCCCTCATAACATATTTTCCCATTCGCATAACCATCACCTCATGCCATACCATTAATATTCAACCACTAGCGTTCGCCTCATATAACCACATCTTATACTCCCTTACAACCATACATATCAATCCGGCCTTTGTAAAATCAACCTCTCTAGGACTGCTGTCTTTCTTATCTATCATCACCCTTAACCACTAGTGACAACACCACAATACCACCACTGCTCGTATATCAAACCTCTTACACTCATATCAAAACAACACGGTTTTTCTCCTATCTTTGGTTAACATCCCCAAATAAAGAACATCAAACCCATCAACAAAATTACCTCACCATTATTCCTAATACTATCTTAATTGTATCGTCATCTAACGTTCCACCAAAAATCTCATATCGTGTAAATACTCCACCAACTCTTACTCCCTTAATTCCTCGAAACTCATTATTAATCATGTTGTCCTGAAGCTCCCATATAACCATTAACTAACATCCTCATGATAATATCACACATTTCGATGATTCCTTACCTTTATGTCACATAACTCCGGTGAAAATTTTCTTAGTTTTACTCCCCACATGCTTTTCTTTTGTACACTCGACTAAAGCAATTAACCATACAACTCCTCATTACTTCTTCCTAACTCTTTAGTACTCCGATCACCTTCTCATTGCTCCAAAATTCCAATCCCATTATTTGTTATCGATATCATCTCACTCTTTCTTACCATGGATCTTCTCTTATTATGCTATCGCTCACACTTGTCACTAACCTATCCATAAAATCAACGTTTACTGTTTAAACAACTTCATTTCATGCCGTTAAATACCCAAAGAAATCACACGTAGTTTCACCTCTTAATAAACCAAATCTTCCAAACTCACTCACTGTCTACAAATCCACCTCGCAACATGTCTCCATAAAGTTCACTATATACTACTCTTCTCAACCCCTTTAAAACGAACTTTCACTGTGTATATTCTTAACCCACACGACTCCTAACCATCTCACTCCATAATTCTTTACACATCTCAAGTTGCCACTATCCAAACCTTCCTTTCAATCTTTTCATTCTCACGTTCCTTAGACCCACATCATCCCTTACCCACTTTCACTTACTTTTACATCACTCAATTTCGCGAATAAATCACTCACCACGTCTCACCAAAACTTGCACCATGCCTCAATCAGCTCATCAATATTCCTTTTTTTTTTTTTCCACTTCTCAGCACAACCACATATAACTCATCTCCTCCCACCAAACTCATACTCACCATAAGGTGCCACTCACCACCCCATAAGATTTGGTAACTTACGAATCAAGACCAACTTACATGTAAAACAATGCAATAAGAAGTAAAATAACAACTTTGAATTAAACATAATATGCACGAATGACAAAAGATAAGCATATGACCCAAAACAGGGGTCACTAGATCGAGTACAGGCCACTCGATCGAGTAGGTGAAGATCAGAAGCACGTAAAACAAATCACCAGGGCTACTCGATCGAGTAGCTAAGGTACTCGATCGAGTGCCCCCTTACTCGATCGAGTATCCTAGTTACTCGATCGAGTACCCCAATTTTCAAGACTTGTCCGCCAGTAAAAAGTCATAACTCACTCATTACTTGGTCTTTTTGGACATGTGACCTATCGTTAGAATCATAAAAGGACAAGCTATCACCTTCAATTAGAATCACATCAAAATCATTTATGCATCTCAAGTTATAACAGTTTAAAGACAACCTCTTTATAATCGAAAAAAAAAAAACACAACTACTTGATTTTACTTCCAAACAACTTAAACAACAACCAAGCAAACAAAACCAGTCCAAAACTCATAAAACCAGTATTCATAATCATATGTTACTATTTTCAAAAATCTAGCAACAACATCCATCATGCACATATATTATTTAGCTCATTAGTCATGTACTAACCGCATACTTTAAATTTTATAATTTTTCGTAACACAACATTCTCATACATTACAAATCCTATTTCCATGTTACTAATACAACAACGTTACAAATACACTTCGTCACTTAAACATATTCATAATCACAAAATCCATATTCTCATGCAATTGTTACCCCATCTTTTCCAATCAATTCATCCATTTCCAACACATTACTCATCATTCTCATGCACTTTTCTAACAATTCCAACCAACATTGTAAACCAACTATCATGCAACATGCTTTCAATCAACAACATACGAAATCACATTATCACCATCTTTTCTACACATTCCCCATTCTCCACATACATACATCCACTGATTCATGCCACACATCACCATATAGGTACACAATTCACAAGATAAACACATAGCGATCCCGACTCATATCCCATGTTGACCGGTTCAAAATTGTAGGGCGAGTTCGCGACTTTAGGACGTCTCCCAAGTCTTTGCATTAGGTCCTACAACCTTTACCCCGGGTTCATTTTAATTGACTCCCTATATTCATTGGGTTCATTGGTTACGAGGTTTCGGGATCGTCGCTCGATACCATTTGTAACACCCCCATACTCCAAGTGCCTTACCAGGACCACTCAGGTATAAGGATGCCACCATCTCGGTTACCCGAGGCATGATATTCATTAAACAATAACGAAACAACTTTAAAAGTAAATAAAGTTTAAAGTGATTACATAGCAATTCCAAACTGATAAAAAGAAATACAAGATTCTCAGACGGTCTCATCGCTAAAACTATCAAAGCTACAAAACACCGTCTCGACACAATGGAAGACTTCTAATCGCCACGTGATGACTCATCCCGCCTATCCCATACGCGTCATATCATACCGCTCAATAATCGCTCACCACCCCGAATGGATCACCACAGTTTTTAAAACATTTAAACGGGTCAGTACTAATCACACAACTCAATATATCAACAATAAGATAAACAGACAGCTTAACCGTCACACACACACAATCACGCCAATCCCAACAATCTCAATCACTGACTGTCCACTGGACCAGCCCTGCCAGTGGGGGACCGCAGCCGTACCCACCAAATCCCCGATCCTCATAATGAGCGATAACCCTATCCATTAATGTGCACATCCCCTTCCGTGGCGGGTTCCACGAAGGGCAAAACTATGGCGTGAAGCCACTCCCGCAAGTGACCCCACTCAGCCGAGGACACGCCTCGAGAACCAGAGACAAACAATCACAATCAACAAACCGTCACAATACAATTACTATATTATTCAATCAACCACAACACATCAACAATCATCCCATTATGGGACTAATACTGAGTAGGAAATCCTACCTGGAAAGCAACACAATCAGACGGTCTCACAGCTGATATCAAAAGGCTTCTTCTACAACCCTTCTCCTATACATATCATCATATAATCACTACCACATCAACAAAAACATAGAAAACCCCCTATCCCCAAAATTAGGGTTTAACCAATTCTAACGAAACAGTATAAAATTTATATGTAAAGCTTACCCTCGACACAAGGATCACAACGGTGTGAAGAACGATGAAATCCGACACCTCTAGCTCCGGGATTTGCTAATGATGCGATGACAGACAAACTACGTAACTCCTTTTCTCCTCACTTAGGTTTTAGAATAGATAAAAGAAACTAATAAAAGTGACGGACAACCTTTTATACTTATCTCGCATCATTTAACAAAACCCGACAAAACATCCCTCGTAAACCGGCTACTCGATCGAGTAGCTGAGGTACTCGATCGAGTCCCCCCTTACTCGATCGAGTACCCACGTTACTCGATCGAGTACCCAACAGGTCAGAAACTATTTTAAAACGCAACTCACCCTTACTCGACAGAGTAAGGCCTACTCGATAGAGTACCCAGAGACTCATAAATCCGTAGTATTACAGTCTTCCCTCCTTAAAAAGAACTTTTCAACCCATACATGAAACAACCATGCTAACTCGACCAAACATAAAACATGAACCCTTAACACCCACTCCACCAACTATGTTTACTTCCTTAACATGACTCACGATATCGTATCCACCACATATATATCTCTCACGACACCAACTTCATTCATAACCAACTACCATCCTCTAACGCTGCTAGCTCCATAGTATCATCCACTATCAAATCCAAAATCAAGACTCTCATAGACATCAAACGGAATGTTACATTCTACCACCCTTAAAAGGAACTTTGTCCTTGAAGTTTACTAACACTCATAAACATCATCATCCAACTGTCAACACTGGTGAAATATTCTCACACTCCTAAACATCGAACTACTACAAGCACGGTCATGACCTTTAACAAAATTAACCACAACACGAATCAACCTTTTACTCGACATCAGGACTCAAACTTCCAAATATATTACCATATGCACACCCATCAAAATCTCTTTTATCGCATCCTACTCCTCTTAAGATAAATGTTACGTCCTCGTAACTCGCTAATACTAAATCCTAGATATATCTTTTCATTATCCTCATCACCACCGCATGTCAAAGATAACCACCTATAACCTAAACACTCGCCATGCACATATCCAAGGCTCCCTTACTTAAACAACTCTCATAATTCACTTCACTCGTCACACCACCTAACATATGCCACAAAATACTTAGCTTAACCCAAAACTTCACTTGTTCCCTATTACCGCAACATGACACACCTCTCTATATAAACTATATAAAACGCTTATCGCCAAAAGCATAACTCACGATCCACCCTTGTTACGTACACTCACACTAGATCCTCAAGTTCCTTTCTTTCATTACCTCACAACTCATTCATAACTCAACATGACATCATTTCCCAACACCCTACACTCACTGTCTCAACAAAAGATTATGAACCACCTACAGCTTTCAGATCGTTACCACACATGTTCTACGAATCACTTACCATGACTATGACTACCGATGCCTCATCTTAAAACAAGATCAAAATTGTTGTAACAACCTCTTACAACTGTGCCCTATCAACAGAAAATCACTATACCATGACAACAACAAAACATACACAACTTTCTACCATATCATACTCTACCCTCACACCCAAGCTGAAACTGGTAAGAAACATCAACAAACAAAACAACAGTCTACATGTTCAACCAAAACTCACAAGGAACAACAGCAAACAAAACAACAATCTATGTATAACTGGTATGCACTTTCGCAAACTCGTATCATAATCATCCCGCCTACTACACCACAACCGGTGACGGCATCACAACACCGTCACCAACAGCCGCACCGCAGTGCGAAAATACCCGCATCACAACACGAAGTACCGTGCCCGGATCACCACCCGAGGCACCACAACCACACTGATAGACATCACAACTTACACAAACCCATAAACACTGACCCAGCATAACTTCTCAGACAAGAAAAACTTACTCAAATCCACTTTATTAAATCACAACGCAACATATTATATGGATAAACAGATAAGCACCTCCTGAACATCATCTCTACCATTTCACGGAATACGCGTGTGTTATCAATACACATAAAATTATAACTAGCCATGCCAAATCAATCAAATTATTACCTTTTTAGCCTCATTCCATTATATTGTCGTACCCTACATATATCACAAACATTCATATAACAGCTTTATAACTATCACACCATACCGCTTCTCGTGAGGTCAGAACCTCACACAAACATTTATACACATCATAGACCCATAATCACATCCAACTAGTCAATCCTGATCACGTAAGTTACCACTCGATAAAGGTTACATGTCGCCCGAGCTTAACTCATATGCCCCTCATAACATATTTTCCCATTCGCATAACCATCACCTCATGCCATACCATTAATATTCAACCACTAGCGTTCGCCTCATATAACCACATCTTATACTCCCTTACAACCATACATATCAATCCGGCCTTTGTAAAATCAACCTCTCTAGATCGCTTGTCTTTCTTATCTATCATCACCCTTAACCACTAGTGACAACACCACAATACCACCACCGCTCGTATATCAAACCTCTTACACTCATATCAAAACAACACGGTTTTTCTCCTATCTTTGGTTAACATCCCCAAATAAAGAACATCAAACCCATCAACAAAATTACCTCACCATTATTCCTAATACTATCTTAATTGTATCGTCATCTAACGTTCCACCAAAAATCTCATATCGTGTAAATACTCCACCAACTCTTACTCCCTTAATTCCTCGAAACTCATTATTAATCATGTTGTCCTGAAGCTCCCATATAACCATTAACTAACATCCTCATGATAATATCACACATTTCGATGATTCCTTACCTTTATGTCACATAACTCCGGTGAAAATTTTCTTAGTTTTACTCCCCTCATGCTTTTCTTTTGTACACTCGACTAAAGCAATTAACCATACAACTCCTCATTACTTCTTCCTAACTCTTTAGTACTCCGATCACCTTCTCATTGCTCCAAAATTCCAATCCCATTATTTGTTATCGATATCATCTCACTCTTTCTTACCATGGATCTTCTCTTATTATGCTATCGCTCACACTTGTCACTAACCTATCCATAAAATCAACGTTTACTGTTTAAACAACTTCATTTCATGCCGTTAAATACCCAAAGAAATCACACGTAGTTTCACCTCTTAATAAACCAAATCTTCCAAACTCACTCACTGTCTACAAATCCACCTCGCAACATGTCTCCATAAAGTTCACTATATACTACTCTTCTCAACCCCTTTAAAACGAACTTTCACTGTGTATATTCTTAACCCACACGACTCCTAACCATCTCACTCCATAATTCTTTACACATCTCAAGTTGCCACTATCCAAACCTTCCTTTCAATCTTTTCATTCTCACGTTCCTTAGACCCACATCATCCCTTACCCACTTTCACTTACTTTTACATCACTCAATTTCGCGAATAAATCACTCACCACGTCTCACCAAAACTTGCACCATGCCTCAATCAGCTCATCAATATTCCTTTTTTTTTTTTCCACTTCTCAGCACAACCACATATAACTCATCTCCTCCCACCAAACTCATACTCACCATAAGGTGCCACTCACCACCCCATAAGATTTGGTAACTTACGAATCAAGACCAACTTACATGTAAAACAATGCAATAAGAAGTAAAATAACAACTTTGAATTAAACATAATATGCACGAATGACAAAAGATAAGCATATGACCCAAAACAGGGGTCACTAGATCGAGTACAGGTCACTCGATCGAGTAGGTGAAGATCAGAAGCACGTAAAACAAATCACCAGGGCTACTCGATCGAGTAGCTAAGGTACTCGATCGAGTGCCCCCTTACTCGATCGAGTATCCTAGTTACTCGATCGAGTACCCCAATTCTCAGCACTGTCCAGTTTTCGTAAAACAGTCATAACTCACTCATTACTTGGTCTTTTTGGACATGTGACCTATCGTTAGAATCATAAAAGGACAAGCTATCACCTTCAATTAGAATCACATCAAAATCATTTATGCATCTCAAGTTATAACAGTTTAAAGACAACCTCTTTATAATCGAAAAAAAAAAAACACAACTACTTGATTTTACTTCCAAACAACTTAAACAACAACCAAGCAAACAAAACCAGTCCAAAACTCATAAAACCAGTATTCATAATCATATGTTACTATTTTCAAAAATCTAGCAACAACATCCATCATGCACATATATTATTTAGCTCATTAGTCATGTACTAACCGCATACTTTAAATTTTATAATTTTTCGTAACACAACATTCTCATACATTACAAATCCTATTTCCATGTTACTAATACAACAACGTTACAAATACACTTCGTCACTTAAACATATTCATAATCACAAAATCCATATTCTCATGCAATTGCTACCCCATCTTTTCCAATCAATTCATCCATTTCCAACACATTACTCATCATTCTCATGCACTTTTCTAACAATTCCAACCAACATTGTAAACCAACTATCATGCAACATGCTTTCAATCAACAACATACGAAATCACATTATCACCATCTTTTCTACACATTCCCCATTCTCCACATACATACATCCACTGATTCATGCCACACATCACCATATAGGTACACAATTCACAAGATAAACACATAGCGATCCCGACTCATATCCCATGGTGACCGGTTCAAAATTGTAGGGCGAGTTCGCGACTTTAGGACGTCTCCCAAGTCTTTGCATTAGCTCCTACAACCTTTACCCCGGGTTCATTTTAATTGACTCCCTATATTCATTGGGTTCATTGGTTACAGGTTTCAGGATCGTCGCTCTGATACCATTTGTAACACCCCCATACTCCAAGTGCCTTACCAGGACCACTCAGGTATAAGGATGCCACCATCTCGGTTACCCGAGGCATGATATTCATTAAACAATAACGAAACAACTTTAAAAGTAAATAAAGTTTAAAGTGATTACATAGCAATTCCAAACTGATAAAAAGAAATACAAGATTCTCGACGGCTCTCATGCTAAAACTATCAAAGCTACAAAACACCGTCGACACGGCGGAAGACTTCTAACCGCCACGTGATGACTCATCCCGGCTATCCCATACGCGTCATATCATACCGCTCAATAATCGCTCACCACCCCGAATGGATCACCACGTTTTTAAAACATTTAAACGGGTCGACTAATCACACAACTCAATATATCAACAATAAGATAAATGATGACCTTAACCGTCACACACACACAATCACGCCAATCCCAACAATCTCAATCATCGATCGTCCATTGGACCACCGCCCGATGGGGGACCGCCGTACCCACCAAATCCCCGCTCCTCATAATGAGCGATAACCCTATCCATTAATGTGCACATCCCCTTCCGTGGCGGGTTCCACGAAGGGCGAAACTAGGGCGTGAAGCCACTCCCGCAAGTGACCCCACTCAGCCGAGGACACGCCTCGAGAACCAGAGACAAACAATCACAATCAACAAACCGTCACAATACAATTACTATATTATTTAATCAACCACAACACATCAACAATCATCCCATTATGGGACTAATACTGAGTAGGAAATCCTACCTGAAAAGCAACACAATCAGACGGTCTCACAGCTGATATCAAAAGGCTTCTTCTACAACCCTCCTCCTATACATATCATCATATAATCACTACCACATCAACAAAAACATAGAAAACCCCAATCCCCAAAATTAGGGTTTAACCAATTCTAACGAAACAGTATAAAATTTATATGTAAAGCTTACCCTCGACACAAGGATCACAACGGTGTGAAGAACGATGAAATCCGACACCTCTAGCTCCGGGATTTGCTAATGATGCGATGACAGACAAACTACGTAACTCCTTTTCTCCTCACTTAGGTTTTAGAATAGATAAAAGAAACTAATAAAAGTGACGGACAACCTTTTATACTTATCTCGCATCATTTAACAAAGTCCGACAAAACATCCCCCGTAAACCGGCTACTCGATCGAGTAGCTGAGGTACTCGATCGAGTGCCCCCTTACTCGATCGAGTACCCACGTTACTCGATCGAGTACCCAACAGGTCAGAAACTATTTTAAAACGCAACTCACCCTTACTCGACAGAGTAAGGCCTACTCGATAGAGTACCCAGAGACTCATAAATCCGTAGTATTACATAAATAATAGAATTGTCCATATATATATATATAAATATACATTTTCTATATTATATTAAAGTGATGTTTATAGTTTTGATATAAAAACTTTATATTTCATTGGACAAAAAAGAATCGTATGAAAATTATATAATTAGATTGTGACAAAAAAATGCTATCATTAGAGTGTAGATTGTATTGTATTGTATTTTCTCATTATTAAATCGGGTTGATGTCAAAGTAGGTGCAAAAAAAAAGGTGTACTTAGTATGTTATTTGTCCTACATTGAAAAGTAATGTAAGTGTGGTGAATATACTATGTATAAATATTAGAATTGTCCCACATCGGAAGATTACCATAAGGTAGGGTGATCTTATGATTATAAATAAAAGTCATAACCCAAAATTTTTTGATTCTCTTAAGTATTGTCCGAGAGAGCTCTTAAAAGAGTTTGTATTACTGTCTCTACAATAATGATTTCTAACCTAAGTTAATCTTTGGAAAATCTTTTAGTTATTATAATATATGCTTTGTATTTCTTTTTTTAAATTCAAGTGATGTTTCTAATTTTTATACAAAAGCTTTTACATTTCATTTGGCAAAATAATGTCGGTAAAAAAAATTATGAAAATAATATTATTAGATTCAAAGTAAGATGGTGTAATTCTGAGTATGTTATTTGTCCCACATTGAAAAACAATGCAGGTTTGATGAATATATATTACATATAAATAGTAAAATTGTCCCACATCAGAAAAAAAATCCAAGTTTGGTGAATATATTACTTATAAATAGTAGAATTGTCCACATCAAAAGATTAGTATAAGGTATGTTGATTATATGATTATAAATAAGAGTTAACCCATGTATATATTAATTTCTTTTATTTTTTTTGAAATTTCCGTATCTCAATTATGTTAAATTTTTTTTGAAGAAAAACAACGTACAAATATTAATGGAGAGTACTTGATCATATTATTAAATTTGAATATAACTATTAGATATAATGAGTAGCAAATGTCTGTATTCGGTATTCGGGATTTGGTTGGATGTCGAACTAAGTGTATTCCGTATTCGGGATTTGGTTGGATGTCGAACTAAGTGCAAAAAAAGATGGTGTAATTCTGAGTATGTTATTTGTCCCACATTGAAGAACAATGCAGGTTTGATGAATATATATTACATATAAATAGTAAAATTGTCCCACAACAGAAAAAAATTCAAGTTTGGTGAATATATTACTAATAAATAGTAGAAGTGTCCCACATCGAAAGATTAGTATAAGGTAAAGTGATTATATGATTATAAATCATTAGACATAGAATGTAAACATTAAATCCTTATAACGTTTTTTTTTTTTTGCATTATAAATAAGTTAATTAACCCGTTGCAACGCACAGGCATTCAAACTAGTTTTTCAATATTTAATACTCCGTGTGTGTTTTACTCCATTATTAAGAAGTAAAGTACACAAATTCTTAAATCCAAACCCTACTTGACGAAACCGAACCAACTACGGTCCCATTCTTTTGGGTTAAGTGAAACTAAACTGAACTAAATATAACTGAACTGAACTAAAGTAAGGTAAACTAAATTAAAGTTTGCAGAAATGAGTAGAGCTGAAATAATGTGAGTTGAATTGAAGTGAGCTGAATTGAGCCGAATAAGTGTTAAAATTAAGTCCACCCAAATAAAATAACCTCATATAACCTAAATTTAATTTCAACAACGATCCAAACCGACCTAAACAAAACGATCCTACCATTTAATTTCCGCTCGACCAGACCCAATCAAACGGACTAATATCACGAGTCACGACTTATAACGCTCGAAACATATTCTAATTCAAATTGACTCGACTCGACTCGACTCGAACAGACGACTCACCAGCAGTCATCACCACAAACACTCAAACAGCCACTTATCAATGGCGACGGCGACATATCCGCCACCGCCGCCGTATTACAAGCTATACAAAGACTACGCTCAAAACCCTAATTCCGCTCCTCAACCTCCTCCTCCTATCAATGGCACTTACCTCTGCTATGGCGCCACTTACACTGTTCGTTTTCCACTTCTCTCTCTTTTAATTTTTCGAATTAGGGTTTCGAATTTGCGTTCAATTCTTCGTCGATTGATTTTTGTTTTTGTTAATTTTGAATGTGTAGACTGATGATGTCATGCCTAGTTTGGAAGATCAAGGTGTTCGTCAATTGTATCCCAAAGGCCCTAATATTGGTAATCTTTTCGATTTATTTCTCGACGCGCTTTTCATCTTCGGTTTGTTAGTGTTAACACACGGTAGGGTAGTGTAGGGTAATGCTGCGTACATCTGATCCCTTACCTGACATATTGCGGAAGTGCTTGAGGAAATGAGATTATGTTGTTGTTCAGCCTGTTATTTGTTTGTAATTGTCGGTTTAGGAGCTCGGTATAGTTGGGAAGGTACACGAGTTTAGGAAGTTTGTTAATGGCTTGTATGCGATTTGATAGAGTTGATAGATACAAGAATGTAGATGATCAATGCTTTCTTGAAGAGTTGAAGGGTTGAGTTTGGATGTTATTATCGTGTCATAGAAAACAGTAATCGACAATTTTCTAAAGATTTAATTCACAATAGCGTCCAATGGCTGGCATTGATAGTATAGAGTGACGCTCGTCTGGTGATGTCCATTTTTGCTATCGATAAGTGGTATTAGTAATTTGAAATGCATATGAAAAAGGATCATGCTCAAACAATTAGTTCATTTTCTAATTAATCAGGAACATTATTTCTAACTACCTAATCATTCACTTAGATTTTAAAAAAGAATTGAAGTCCCTCAATAGAGAGCTACAGCTGCATCTTTTGGAGCTTGCTGACATTCTTGTCGAGAGACCTTCACAGTATGCTAGGAGAGTTGAGGAGATATCGCTCATATTTAAGAATTTACATCACCTACTCAATTCATTGCGGCCTCACCAGGTACACTATGGATGAGTTGCTTTCTCTGTTCTGTTTCTTGTTCCTGCTCCTGTACTTATGGTTGACTCGTGTTATGCACTTATGCAATTTTGTCAATTCTGTTTGTAGGCACGAGCCACACTTATTCACATTTTAGAGCTCCAAATACAACGCAGAAAAGAAGCTATTGAGGACATTAAAAGGTGTGTGTTCTTTTTTGTGATCATCTGATTCATTATATGGACGATTATTAATTTAATATGTTGAACCATCCTCACTTTTCTTTATGCAAAAAGGTTGTGCTTCTTGAGATCGCTTTGAATGCCTTACCACTAAGATAGTATGGCTAAGACGCTAAGTAAAATTTATTAAACAAAATTGAACCAGCTTCTGTTCCAGAAGCATGTATTTTAGAAATTGTTCGGCATGTTGTGACCAAGTGCAAGTAATGTATCATAGTGGCTAGTGGGGCTTGCTCAAAAGCAGGTTCATCTGTGGGAGTAGTGTCCCTACTTGAATGTACTTGCTTACGAATGAATGGTCTACTAAATAGTTGTATCCTTATATAGGCTATATTGATAAAATAAATGTATATGTTTGTATATTACGTGATATGTTTTCCCTGTTACCTAGACTTTTGTACTACCTTGTGTGTTTGTGTATGGCACTTGAGGACACTTAACTTTGAGTAGAAGGCATGTTATTTTTTCTTGAAATAGGCAAACCGGACACCTTGACCCCGTGTCTCATTCTTTTAACCAAGTCTAACTGTCTTAAGTAACTTACATGTTGCTTATATGTCAGGGGACCTTATTTGAGTTGTATACGTGTCCATGACGAGTCTTATGTGTTGTGTGAGTCAACTGTGAGAGCTCTCCATCCTTTGGAGCGTGAACGTGCTCCGGTTATTGGTTTGATATTTGGCTTGCGAGGGTTGTCAATTGTCCCAAAACTTGCACTTATGAGTTGATAAAATATTGGATTTTAACAGTGTTGTCACGTCACACGTGTATGGCATTTTACCAACAATCTTGATAAAGAGTAAATTGTATTTAGTGGATGTGCATAGTGTGCCTGTATTTTAACATCCGTACCATAAAACTAAGATCTTGTGGTACGTCTGTATTTGTTGCCATTCTTTTGATCTTCTTATCTTGAAGTTTGATACTATATACGATATGATGACAACATTATCCTAGTGTCTTTTAGGGCTCAAAAATGCTTTAAACTTAATTAGGAAACTATCAGTAAATTGGTCGCCAAGAAGGAAACATCAGGAGATGACACTCTCGTACAAAAGGAGAGCACGTAAAATAATGCTTTTAAAAATAGTTTTGTGAACTATTCGTAAAGAGTAAGCTTAATCTTAGTCTACAGGTTGGTGGTCTTGCCCAAATTCCAGACGGCAATGAGAGTACATAAAAAGATAATAGTAGTGTTGAACTTGCTTTTAATATTTAATCTTAGATGTATGTTTGAAAAATGTTTGTGCTTTGGAAAAAGTTAATGATATTCTTTTGATTGGCATTGTGCTTTGGTAATAACAAATTTGTTTGATCACTTGATGTAACATAAGATGTTCATGAACATTTAGCATCATTGCCAGATTGTGATAGTTGGCTTTGGTTTTAATGTGTATATTTATGTTTGCTCTTCTTACCATTCTTCAAGAGCTAATGAGTATGTATCAATTTGTGTCGAATGAGATTCTAGATAAAATGGATCCATTCCTTTGGAGACTAGATATAACAATGGTCAATGGCTGATTTGTGTGGGCGTGGCATCTTGTTCCGATTGACCCTACATCTTTCTGTAATTTACGACCTTTTAAGTTCCTTTCTTTACAAATTAGTGAAAGTATTACCTAATATAATTTTTTTTAACAATTTACTACCTAATATCATCCATTTTATTAGAAACTGCTACCATGGTTTCCAGCAAAAAATCACGTAAAGAGACAGCTATACCCTTTAAGCTTTCCCTTTAATTACAACTGTACCATCTTCTTCCTCCTTATTTCACCATTCCAGCAAGCACCAAAGATATTAATTCAGAAGTGAATACTTTGATAGATATAATGACTAAGTTTAGGAAGAAATTTTAGGGGCTCATTTTGTTTACCCCCATCTGAATATGGTTTTCCTCCAAAAACTAAAAATTTTCTCCGCACCGAATTCTTTTCTTTGGCTCTTGCTAGTTATGAAAACTCGGATCATTTTCCACCAAGTAATTTAGCCCCAAACTTCTCTTTTCTTCCCTCCAAACTTTTCCTATTAATTTTTCGTTCATTATTCAAATTATGGTCGGCACAAATTTCCATAAATACTAGACTTTACCCAATCAAGGAATCTCCAATCTCAAGAGTGTTTGGAACCTTATGAAGAGATAAAGAGATGGAGGAGGTGAAAGGAATAGAGGTTGAATTAGATGGAAAGAAGAATAGGTTTCTTCCAAACAAAGATAGATGGTTATCTAGGGAGAGAAAGAGATAAAGGATGAAGATGTAGGAGGAAGGTGAACGAAGGAGGGGTGGAGGAGGGGAGAATAATAATGACTATGAATCACATAGGGGTATTTTCACCGCAGATACAATAAAATTAAAGGTATTTAGGAGGAAAACTGCAAATTTAGGCGTAAACTGTCCTAAATTCAAGCCGGAGCTCATTAGTGGTAGCAAATTGTAACAAAAAAATATCATAGTAGGTACTAGGTGGTAAGTTTTGAGAAAAAAATTATCAAGTAGTGATTTGTAAAAAAAGGAACTTGTAGCTAGTACAGAGTACCAACTTAGCCTTAGTTTCGTTGCAAAGTTATATGCGGGTATTCTAGTTTTAGCATTCCCTATTTTGGAGATATTGTGGGATCACCATATTAGAGAAGAGAAGCATTGAGATTGCTGTTAGTGGAAGGGTGAACTAGTAGAACTAAGGGATAATTGTCAGTTGAGTTGCGACTGGTTACGTTGTATGGTTATTACACTCACAGTACTAGAAAACTAAGGGAATTGCATGCTATTTCTATGTGGAAGTTGAATCGAGCTACGTTAATGTGAACTTCTTTTATGGCGAATGTTTTGATATGTTTGTATAACCACATTAGTCATATTATTGTTTTTAAGTCAGGAAGATGATATTTGCTAATAATACAGAACATGCATGCGTTTATCTCATAGTTTGCGACTAACTCAAAAGTTTTTCATGCTAGCATAAAAAAGAACCCTGCTACATGTACTTTTTTACTAGGGGTCATCTACTCATCTCTAATAAACTCTGCTGGATCAATCTTGGTACTTTTTAAGTTGTAGTTTTATGTATAGACAAAGTTACTGAAAAGAGTGATTTTGGATTTAAATTCTTTTTTTAAGTGAAGATAATGGAGGTCAAAATGTAAATCAGAGTAACAACTTTCTAATTTTAGAAAGAGAGCAATTGATTTTAAAAAAACTAAAAAGGAAATGAGGCCTATATAAGTGAAATGATGGGAGTGATATTAAGTATAGCTTGAAAAGTTATAACTTTTGATGGTGAAATAAGTTAAGCTTTCCCTCGTGCAACCATTTGAAAGTTACCCCTAATGAAGTAGTCGATTGACTTGCTGTGATTCCTCACGATGGTCGACGGCTTATAATATGGATTTAGGCTCTTAGTGACAATTTTAACATTTTATCGGATGCTTATATAACCATTCAAACGTTAGATAGTAAAATAAATAGAGAAAATAATGATAATGAAATGATGAACTTTGTTATTGAAAGCTTGTGAATTGAAACATTTGGAAGCCTCTCGATTCCATCTTCAAGGAGGCATGGATCACATTGACTTGTTCCTGCACAATAGGTGTTGGGCCTATTTACGGGTCCTTTTATGGCGTATTTCATCACCTGCTACAAACAATATCTTCCACTTGAAATTTGAAATATTAGCTTTGGGGATGATATCTCATTACATAATCATTCAGGCAAACGTAAAGCTATTTATTCTGATACTCAAATTTTGGTGTCTTCACTCAGCTTAACTCTTCTGCTACTTCTGTGTCTAGGAGGAGAGAAGAATCGCAGAAACTTCTGAAGGAAGCTCTTGGAACCTTGGAAGGACAGTGATGGCGGATTGTTCACCTGTCAATTATGAATTATTTGACGTGTAAATTCCGTGAGCAGCTCACTTGGTCATCATGTTGCTGGTATCTTGCTTACAACTGAATGTACTGACATCAACTATGATTTTGAAGACTTGGGTACGAGGACTGCTTTCTGACCCTCGTTATGAATGCCTCATGATAGTTTTTACTTCGCTGTCCTCTATCTCCGACTACCATTAGGATGTCATAGCCATAGTTTTTCGGATTTTACTTCTATCTTAATTTATCTGAGAGATGCAGATCTAGGAAGTAAGAATCGAAAATCTTAATTGTGCCGAGTGCATTGATGAATTACATTGTTAATCGATGTTGTGTTGTACACTTGTAATCGTCATCCCAACATTATCCCTCTCTAACCAGACTGAATAATGTCAGCCCATCCCTCACCTTCCATCATCTTCATCTTTCCGACAATCTTTTCTTTCTCCTTCAGTCCTCCGTCATCCCTTTCCATCTCCATCTCAAAACGTACGCCATTTTGTTTTGTGGAGCAAAAGGTCGGAAGAACAGATCAAGACGAAGTTTGTCTGGGGTGGATTGAAAGTATGGTGATGGAAGTTGTTCAAGATCGCTCGTATATTAAAATCGAACTCAAGCTCTTTAAATCAAAGCTCGATTTGTTTCATATGATTTTCCTCGAGCTTTTCTCAAGCAAAACTACTCGTTTACTAACCGAAGCCGATATAAAGATAGGGCACCGACATGTTCGAAATTGACTCGGAATTGAGTCAAAAATTGGACTCAACTCTCACTAGTAGACTCTTAAAAATTGAACTTCGAGCTCAATAGTTTGTCACTATCTTCTTAATGTTTAATCAACATATAAAATACCAAAACCATAAAATAATTATTTTTGGCTTTTTATTAATTTTTTATTTCAGTTTGTCTAATGAGATTGTCCTCGTGAAATTATTTGTTTTTTCATAAATTTTGAAGTTAATTGGATAGCGCTGTTTGGTAAACGGCATATTGGCCAATTTTTAGCATATTCAAGGGTTTTAGCATGTTTGACCAATCAATATGCTAATTTTAGTGTTTGGTAAACAGCATATTGAAACAACATATTTGGGGTCAATATGTTGTTTTACAATATGCTGCTTACCCCAGCATATTGGTTAGCATATTGTAAAATAGGAAAATTTTTCTCCATTTTACGAGGAAAACTAACAATCTACTAATCTGCCAATTACCAAACACTCAAATTAATTCTGCTAATTATAATATGTTAGTCAAACCTTCTGATAAAATCTGTCATTTATAATCTGCTTTTGCAATTTCTTATGCTGAAATTAATCCGCTATTTACCAAACAGGGGGAGAGATGTTAAGTTAAAATTATGAGAAGGACAAAGTTGTCAATTTTGCTAATTTTCCGTGATATAAAGTAATCATGACGACCACAAATAGTACCTAGCTTAAACCGAGCCCATTTCGCTGTTTTGTACCCGTAAGTCATAACTAGAGAGGCAATGGGTCGTGTCGTGCCGGCCTGTCATGCCTAGCCACAATTTTGGCCCGGCCCGGTCACGATCAATCGTGCTTTTGGGGCGTGCCGTGCCGGCCCGCTCCCCCCTTATGGCCCACTCCTTGGCCCGGGTAAAGTCGGCCGGGCTCATGTCGTCTGTCGTGCTTCAGGTGTTTTTAATGGTTTTTTAATTAATTACCCCTAAAATCGTCGTGCCTGACCCATTGTGCCTCGTGCCGGGTCGTGCTTAGGCACTTTTTTTTTGGAATTTTGGCGTCGCGGCCTGCCTTTTACCCCAGTCGTGCCGGACCCGGGCCACCTCATTTTCTTCACCGTGCCGAACTCATGCCGGATTCGCGCCGCCCGTCTTAGCCCGACCCGAAATGCCTACTCTAGTCATAACCTTATATAGATCCATAGACCATAGTCCATAGTTCATAGTCCATAGTCCATAGTCCATAGTCCATAGTAATTGGGAGGATATACTTGACAAAATGCCAAATAAAAGGATCAATTAGCAATAACAAAAGAATAAGAAGGGTATAGCTGCAAAGTAGAACCTTCTCGAACGTCCCTTTGCGTATATATTCCTCATTAATCGCCCTTTTTCAACACGAGAAAATCACTTTGTTTCGCCAATATTATTTTTGCACCACAAATTCATTATTCATCTCCACCGTTTTCTGTTCTTCAATTCAAGGTACATCATCATGATTTTCTTTTAATTAATCCATTATTTATGATTTCCGCATTATTATTTGAGGTAAATTTTCGCCAATATTGTTGATTAGATTTTCAGTGACGATTTTTTTTGTGTTGCGGTAAAATATTTGAATAAATTGAAAACCCTATGCATGAATTTGAGAATCGATATCGGGTGTACCATGTCATCTCATCGTAGTATTAGTATACTCCGTATTATTTATTATACGTGGGAGTCGATATCAGGTGTACCATGTCATCTCATCGTACACACTAGCCAATCAAATTAGAATTAAACCAATTATTATGATTGACAGTGCAAGATCTAAATAAAGGTTTGGGTGGATTGTGATGTAGCGATTGAGTTTGTTTAGGTAATTTTAGGGTTCTTGATTGTGTTATTAATTTGTTGATTAGCGTAAATCGTTTTATTTTAGCGTTACTCTAATAATTTAGGATACGTATTAATACTCCGAGGTGGCTAATCTACAAAATAGATGTATTTCTAATTATTTGGACATCTCTAGATAGAGATGAAGTGAAAATCGTCGAGTTTTTTTTTATTTGTTGATGAGCAAGATTCCATCAATGTGAATTGTTTACGTAATTTTCATTTTGGCTCATTGTACGGTGTAACCGCGTCTGCCCTTGTTAATAAACCATTTCAACCAAAACCCAAGAAACTATCTCAACCAAAATCAAAACTTAAGCTTAATCTGGTGGTTGGAGTTCGGTGATCGATTTTATATTCAACACTCCCGTCACACGAATGCCTTTTGGGCTTGAAGTGTGGATGCAACTGTAGGCCCTTCCATACTAGCTCCTAATATTCCACTTTAGAATTGAGGGAGGTGAGATTCGAACCCGTGACCTTTGATCACATTGGATTTGATACCATGTCAAAAAATCATCTCAACCAAAAGTTTAAGTTGGTCGTTGGAGTCTATGATCGGTTTTATATTCTAAAAGCCCTCCTAACCTAACAATTTGTGGGAGTCTCAAGGCATTGTTTGTTGTTGTAGTTATTGTTCTACTAGATAGTGGCGAGTTTTTGTTCGCATTTCATTTGTTGGAATTTTGTATTGCGAGGAAATTTGCAGCACTAAAATTAAAAGTTTTGTAGTGACCTTTTCAAAAGGCTAAGTTGATTATTTGATGTTGGCGTCTGCTTAGTTATCTGTTTTTTCCATTGAAATGCAGGATAATGAGGGGAAGAAGTTACAGTTACAGCCCGTCTCTATCCCCACCAAGGGGATACGGAAGAAGATACAGGAGTCCATCTCCAAGGCACCGATATAGTCGTAGAAAGGAGCCTTCTGGTCCTACCAGTCTGTTGGTGCGAAACCTCCGACATGATTGCAGGTTGTTATTTTCTGCAGATCTCTTAGATCTTTTCTCTTGCTTTTGAGCTTTGTTGTTCAGTTTTAACTCTTATCTAATTTGGGGTGGATTATGAGTTAGATGAGCTTCTTTAGGGTTGTGTTTTGTTACCCGAGGGTTTGATTATTTGGTGCTAATTTTTGATGGGATTGGAATATACGGAGAAAAGGGTGCTAACTGCGAAGGAGTGAGTTATCGGGTAGTCTGTGTAAAATTGATTGTTAATCCACTGTCTTCTCTTTGCACTCTTCTCTCTTCATGGGCATATCCGTTCTCTAGAACTCAAAAAACCTGTTTACTTCCTAGTTATCGGTTTCTCAAATTTATTGTCTTTATTAGTTCACCACTACCTAAGGTACAAGTTGTAACGATTGTTGATTGCTAGTAAACGTTTAGTTATAGTTGACGCTATTTGACGGTTGAAGTCAATGAGGACAATAAAAATAGGATAGACTGATAGAGAGTATTTATTGTTTTAATGTTTTGATATTTGAGTATTGACGTAAAAATATTAAAATGTACTACATTAGTCGGAAACTTTAAACCGCTTAAAAAAAATACACATAGGCTCACTTTTAGCTTGTTTAGTAACTTAATTGCAGGGGGAAATGAGTTCCATAGCTCTTACTCAACTATGTCTTAGTGCCAGCCTTTTCTTCGGTCTTTTGTTGCTCTTTTGCTTTAAGTGAAGTAATCATGTAATGATTTGTTTGGGTTTGTCTCATTTGAGTCTGTCTCAGACAAGTTTTGCTATCAAAAGTATTGGAATGATCATATTACAGCCTTGGCTTTCATGACATTCGTCAAAAGTTGTATGGGACGGCCTTATTTAGTGGGATTCCGGTTCATTATTCGATTAGGCTTTGGTATCTTGTTTTATGTGGATGGGAACAGTGTTTAACAAAGTATCCTTATATTGCAGGCCTGAAGATTTGAGAGTGCCGTTTGGGCGATTTGGCCCAATCAAAGATGTTTATTTGCCTAGGGATTATTACTCTGGGTGAGTTTAATGAAGTTGCTTTATACATTTTTGCAGTAGTAAACATTTTTTAGAGCATCGGTATGTTCAGAGTCGAGTGTTTCTATAACTCTCCCGGAAATTTAGGCAGCCCTTGGTTCAACTGGTTTGAACTTGTAAATTGTCGTGTTTTCAGCTTTCACTAATGCGGCATTTTATTTTCATTTTGTCTCCTTTCTTTTAGCAGTTAGCAATATGGTACCGTTTTTTTTTTCTTGGGTATTTCTATTTGTCGTGTCTTTTAAATCTCCTTCCCATAGTATGGTACCGTGGTTTCTTAAAAGTTCTATGTTGCTTCTATAGAAATGTCACTAAGTAATGTCAAACGTTGATGGCACCAAATAATTAGAGTTCTGTGTTGTTTCTTAAGAGTCAAAGACTGAAGACACCAAGTAATAAGAGTATGTTCAAGATTTCAAGTAATGAAAGTCTTGTTCAAGAGTTATTAGTGTTGAAGAATTGAAGAAAAGAGTTTGGTTTCATTTTGAAGAAGACATTGAAGTCTTCTCTGATATCTCCAAGGTCAGCCGTCCTATGATCGGTGTTTAATGTAGTACTAACATTGTGGGATATTTTTTTGGTTTAATAGTTTCAGCAGGGATTCAAGCATCCGAATTGAAGATGAAGTTTTGAATTATTTACATATTTTTTGTTTCTGAATCTGAATATATAATGAATGTGCAGGGAACCTCGCGGTTTTGGGTTTGTGCAATTTGTGGATCCAGCCGATGCTGCTGATGCCAAATATGACATGGATGGTTATGTCCTCCTTGGTCGAGAGTTAACTGTTGTATTTGCAGAGGAGAACAGGAAAAAGCCAATCGAAATGAGGGCAAGAGAACGTACCAGGTAGTTTTTCTTATGCTTTGGCGCGTTTTTTGTCTGTTACAAGTTAAATTTGATTGCCATGAAGAGTTAAGCAGTCTAGTTGTCTTTTCCCTCATTTTTCGGAAAGGAAATTTAGAAATATTGGAATGTACTTACTAAACCATGCTATTTCAACTTTGTAGGAGTCGGTCTTATAGCCAAAGGCGATCTTCTGTTAGCTATTCTCGTTCCCCTCGATATGGAAGAACTTATTCTCGTAGTCGTAGCCCATATGATTATTCGCCTAGACGTAGTTACTCAAGGTACAATCATATCTGTTTTCTTGTTTTTTCCTGTATTGATGCTATTACTTCAACGTTCTAAATGGTGTCGTGGTTGTTGTCTAGGTCCATTTCTCCAGGGGATAGGTCACATAGAGGACGCTCGTACTCTAGATCTCCAAGCCGAAGCCCTTATCATTCAAGGCGTCGAAGCTACAGTCGTAGTCTGACTCCAGGGTACTCCCGATAACCGTAACCTGGAACGCCGTTGGTGATTTAGTGTTGCATGGATATGAGTCATGAGAGAATGTAAAATGTGTGGACCTCCCATACTGCAAGTCTGCAAGCGTGGTCAAGGACTCGAGGGGTCGCCTTTGGTTATTGGAGTCGAAGTTTAACCTTTGTATCTTAACTCGGTTTATTTTAGCCTCTTAGGTAGTGGTAATATTAGAGCTACTGTCAGAAATACTTCCTAAAGCTCGATTATTGGAGTCGGTTATTGGAGTCGAAGTTTAACCTTTGTATCTTAACTCGTTTATCATTCTACTCCTGTGTTTTTTATTACCACTATCTTTGGATATGGGCTTTGGAGAGAAATCGCGATTCTTGAGAAATGAGCCGAGGGAGCTTTTTGTGATTTTGATATCTGATAATGGCATACGCTTTCTTTCGATCCCAATTTGTGTGTAGAATTTTGGATCTTGCTTTCCAGATTGCGATTTGACTGGTTGAAATATTGTCGATTTATATTCGATTGATTTGCGATAGCGAGCACATGTCGTGTATGTGAAGAGTACGCTTGTAGGGGACAAAAACAAGAGCATCATCGGGCATCTTCATTGATTTTTGACCTGTTCCAAATGAGTGACCTCCAGTTGAGAGATTCCAAGATGGGAGGTGTAGGTTTAAACTGTGAAAATAACCGACATTATGCGTTTTGTTTTTATGTTGCTGCTTCTATGTTACTGTAAAGTGTAACCTCAATCGAGTAGTCGACTTGGTCCAGCCACGGGCATACATCTTGCACGTTGCTAATCCGCGAATTTTGCTAATTCATTAAGGTGAATGTCGGAAAGGTTGCGTAATTTTGACTGACCCATGACGTCTTATAGCTATGGTATGGTAACCAAATCGGCCCACACAATAAACTCAACAAATAAGATACAGCAACTCTCCTATAGGACCGTCCTATAGCATAGGACTGGCCCAAAAGGAGAGAAGCCCAAAGAAAACAATTAAGTTTATTTGTATTTTAAGTTTATTTTAACGAGTCAACATTTTATGATGAAAACTTAACATATCTAAATATACAACTTATCAATATAAAACTTTAGGTTATCAAAATAAAATAATTTTTTATAAGTTTATTAATTATTTTTTTTGGGCTTTTAGTTATTGGACTAGTCTTATGAATAAGGTGGTCTTACATAACAATTTACTAGTGCTAGACGCGATAATTTCCACTAAAAGCTTGACGGAGCCAATCGATTAATCCATTAGCAGTGGATACAAACGATACAACCACCATTTACTTAAAAATGACTCGTCACTTTTCATACGAATAAGGCGAATAGGAGATATAGCTTCCATTCCAAGCTTGCCATAAGTTTTCACTAATTTACCATTTTTTAGAACAAATATAACGACACCGCCTATTTTCAAGAGGTAGTTAGATAGTTTCATTGTTTTGTCACAAGCATTGTGTGTTCATTACATAACAACCATGATTATTTGTGATCAAGGTCGCATTATTAGCCTACTAGTCGTGTCTTTGTTGGTCTTATACAAAAATCTCATACGGAGTATTATTTTAGGTGCGAACGTAAATAACACAAACATTCATTGTTGGTCTTATATAAAAATCTCGTATTATTTTAGGTGCGAAGGTAAATAACACAAACATTCATTCTTTTTTTTTTTTGAAAGACAAACATTCATTCTTTTTACTTGAGAGATAAATCATGTTTTTATTTTTTATGTATAAATACAAGTAATAGGGCAATACTATGCGTCTGTGTCCCATCAAATATCAATTTGTCTTTCCGCAGTTGTAAAAAGATGTAATTACATAACGTTGAGAATTTGGCTACACATCAATTTGGTGTTATCATCGTCTTTTTAAGACAATTTTTAAGACAAATTATAAGCTTGCGTGAATTGTTAACTTAGAGTTTGAGTGACTTGTGTGTGTTGTTTCAACCCGTGATTATATAGATACATTGAACTAAATAATGAAGGTTCACCTTTCACATTCCCAGAGTACAATGAATACGGAAAATCAATCATCTCAGTACTTTTTTGGAACATTGATGAATACTCAATTGCTTCTCAAAACCTACTATCACTGAGTCGTTGTTCCATTCATTTCCTTAGCTTTGATTAAAATATATCGTAAAGAATGAAAAAATCAATCAAATAATTGAGACAAAAAGAGTATCTATTAACTCGTTTACAACACCATCCTTTATCTAATTTGTTTATTTATATAAAACAAATCGCTTCTCATCTAGCTCCGATTTCACAAGTCATGGTTGACTATCTTATGACCCAAACTCAAACCTTAAACTACACACTCGAATACCAAAAAAAGTAAAAATCCAACCTTTCTAAGTCTCCTACCATACAACTCGCTGAACCCCGATCCATCTTATCTAACACGAATCCCTAATACACATTTTCAAAAATCACAAAAACTCACGCAACTAACTCATTCCAAACATGCCAATCCCACCTATACACGAGCCACATAATCCACACTAAACCCGACCCACCTCCTAACCTAACCCGCATCCAATCTCACACATCAATATTCCCGTTCTTATTATTGCATCTTAACCAGTAAGCTACAATATCACCATATTCTCATTTTCAATATCCCGTCTTAATTACTCCCTCCATACCAGACCAATGGTAACATTGACCGTTTTGCCACTATTCATGGTCGTAGGGAATCTTCGATATTATTCTTAATCTATAAGACAAAATATAGTCATGTGAGATCTTGTTTGATTTATCGTCATGAATGCTATAAGAATATCAAATTTTTATAATTTTTAATAATGCATTAATGCGTAACAAAAGATATTTACGTTGCAAAATGTGTATCGACAGGTGTGAAAAAGTCAATATTACCATTAATGTGGTATGAAAGGAGTATTTAGCTAAAACATTCTCGATTCTTACTAAGACTCTGTTTGGTAGCGCATTTCAGGTACCTTTTTTCATCGAAGTAGCTTTTTTGACAAAAATTTCAGGTAGCTTATTTTCTTGAACGCGTTTGGCAAGTAGCATTTTATAGCAAAAAAAGGTACCTGAAATGAAATGCTACTTAGGGTAGCATTTGGGATTTCAGGTACCTGATTATATTTTGCTTACCTTTTTTACCCTTCAACTTTTTATATATATTACTCCAATATTATTATTTTATATATTATGATCCCAAATAAACCCAATTAAAGAGTTTCTACGGAAATGAAAAGCGTCCGTGATAATATCAATACTTTAATTCAGGGTGCAATTTAATTAACTATTTTTATGTATGGTTTAATATAAAACTTACTTCGTATCCATAAAATACATTTTTTTGTTGATATACTATTTGATTTTTTTTTACGTTATTGTGATATTTTAATTATTATTTCCGTCATTTTGAAACATGTTGAAGACTTCTGCAATTATAGTGAAAAAAATTACATTTTCTTCGAATTACTAACAATGCCAACGACAATAACACAACAATAATAATAAAAACATAAATGATAACAATAATAAGCCATGTTCTTTTACGTCATTTGACCAAATATCAGCTACCTTTTCAGCTAGTCTTCCAAACAGTTTTAATAAAAATTAGGTACATTTTCAGGTCGTAATTTTCAGCTACCTTTTAAGTTACCTTTTCAGGGTTCAGTAGCTTTTCAAGTTTCAGGTAGCTTTTCAGGTTTCAAGTAGCTTTTCAGCTAATTTTACCAAACGGAGCCTAAAACATTCTCAATTTCAAACTCGTCTTAACTACTAAGCTAAAACATCATCAACCCGAATTCCGAACCCCTCCCAACAACTAAAGCTCACACAACTCATAAGAGAGTAGAGAGAAGATAGAGAGGCTAAAATAGCAGGAATGAGAAGAGCGCCGTCCATCTTAAATTAGGACAAATCCCGCAAACTTTTCCCCAATTTTTTCCCCAATTCAATCAATTTCTTCTTCTTCGATTTTTAGAGAGAGAATTTCACCAAATCTTTTCTTCTATATATTCGCCTTTTAGATTTTTTCGCCTTCAATTCATCCCCAATTTTAGCTTTTTTTCTTCTAATTTTATTTTTTTCAATTTCAAAAAATTAGGGTTTTTTTTTTTCTTCCTCGCGTAATTTTCAGGTTTGTCTCTATCTCTCGATCCTTAATTCAAGTTGATTCCTTTTATTGTTCACTTTACTGCATTTCATATATATTATGATTGCTGATTTTTTTTTTTTTTTTTTTTGAATTTTGTTTATTTCTGCTGTATATATATGATTATCGATTATATATTTAGGTAATTTAGATGATGTGTTCAGTTGTGAATTTGAAAGGCATATGTTGGTTGAAACTTTGTTGATGATGATGTTATTTTTGTTTGGAATTTTTCGGGTTTGTCGATTTACAGGGTTTTGATCTGTGGGTTTGTTGCAGGTTTCATCGAATTTTTGATCATTTTGGATAGCTGTAGTGTTTAGGAGGTAATTTTGTTATTGAAATAATGAGTACTTCATGGGCGGATTCGGTGGCGGCTGAGAATGACAATACGAGGGGTGGCGGTACTGCACGTCCCACGAGGTCGACGTATGTGCCTCCTCACCTTCGTAACAGGCCACCCTCAGCTGAACCTATGGTAGGGTCGGGTCCTGGTTTATCGCAGGGTGGACCTCCTCCACCTGTTAATGATAGACCGGTTTATGGTGGACCACCTGGTGGGTCTAGATGGGGTGGTGGTGGAGGTGGAGGTGGATATGGCGGTGGTCGTGGTGGTATTGGTGGTGGTCGTGGTGGAGGATGGAATAATAGGAGTGGTGGGTGGGACCGTGGTAGTAGGGAAGTTAATCCGTTTGAGAATGATGTTGAAGAAGATCCTGTCGAAGCGTTTGATCAAGAGAATACCGGGATTAACTTTGATGCTTATGAGGATATCCCTGTGGAGACTAGTGGAGATAATGTGCCACCCCCGGTAAACACATTTGCTGATATTGACCTTGGAAATGAACTTAATGCAAACATTAGAAGGTGCAAGTATGTGAAGCCTACGCCAGTTCAGCGTTATGCTATACCAATTTCTCTTGCTGGACGGGATTTGATGGCATGTGCTCAGACTGGTTCTGGAAAAACTGCAGCTTTCTGTTTTCCGATTATTAGTGGTATAATGAAGGGCCAACCACCCCAGAGGCCTCGTGGGTATCGAACTGTTTATCCACTTGCTCTTATTCTGTCTCCTACAAGGGAGTTATCAATGCAGGTGAGGATTTTTCGGTGATAATTTTATCCTTGTATTTAAATACGTATGATTATGCTTTGAGGTGGAGATAATTGTTGTCCATTTCTTTCCACAAATCTTTTATCGCGCTGGTGTCCATTTATGTAGATAAATGAGGAAGCAAAAAAGTTTGCATACCAAACCGGAGTCAGAGTGGTGGTTGTATATGGAGGAGCTCCGATCAACCAACAGGTTATCTCTTATTTTAGATGCTGTTCTGTTGACACTATTGATACGTGTTTTCCCTTTTCACCTTTGTGGGCTTTTAGGGTAGGATAGTTACTATTTTATGTGTAACTTGTCATCATGTTTGGCTTGGTTAAGGGCAGATCTGATTGTAGTTATATTGGTTTTGGAACATTAAAAAACATTCTATGGTGCATTTTGTCCTATTTTATCGTCTTAAAACAAATTTAAATTTATTATTTTTAGAAAATGGCAACTGAGAAATTTCAATTATGAAGAATTCTTGGTACTGGATTTTGGTGGAATAAAGCAAAGTAGTTCAATTAGCTCGTTGCACTTGTTTTAACTCTGAATTGTGAAGTAAGAAATCAATCAATGCGATTCTCGAGCAATGTTATTTTTAGGTCATCAGAAAACAACCTATGTATGTTGTTTACATTTGGATCAGGCTTCTTACATCCGATCTCCCTTACCTCGCCATCTAGAGAGTTATTGATACAGCTGCAGTAATAATTATGCTTAAGTTGCTGTTGTAATGACTTGCGCATTTTTTATCGGGATGCTGTAAGCCTGTAACATTTTTTTAAGGTCATAAAGATGTTTTTTTAGGCTTGCCACTGTTGAGGTTTTTAAGACTGCAAGGAATATTTTAGACTTTATTGAATGGTTTAAACAATAGTCAAAAATAATACAGTAGTCAAAAGAAAAAAAAAAATTGTAATGGATTAATATATCTTCTCAACCGTTTTTTCTAACTTGATTTTGCTTATAAGTTATAAAGCAAGAATAATAATTTTCATTGTTAAAACTCCTTTGGCTTAAATCCCATATATTTTATGCCTAAATCAGCCTACGTGAAGAGGTTATGAAATGAATTCTTGTGGACGACCTCAAAAAGAGTTGGGTGAACGTTTAGTGTATAATATGTATGCACCTTTAATTGATATCAGTAGTGCGGATGGAGTTTTTGGCATTTAGTCTGTTAGTTTTGGAACTTTCACTGTAATTTTCCGGCAGCGTGTATTGTTAACGTGTGCCATGGGATTCATTTTACTTTTTCTGTTCTCATCCCTGATCTTAAATTAGCTTTGCTGATTCAATCTAATGAGTGAAGGTGCATTGGTGCCTTACTTGGCATTTATATTTTCCTACTGATGTATTTATATTTTTTTTCCCACTTGGATCTAAAATCTCAATTGTGAGCTATCTTATGCGTGCAGTTACGGGAGCTCGAAAGAGGAGTTGATATTCTTGTTGCAACACCTGGAAGACTGGTTGATTTGCTTGAGAGGGCTAGAGTGTCTCTAGAAATGATAAGATACCTTGCACTTGACGAAGCTGATAGAATGCTGGATATGGGGTTTGAACCTCAAATCAGAAAGATAGTAGAACAGACTGACATGCCGCCCAGAGGTGTGAGGCAGACGCTGCTGTTCAGTGCAACCTTTCCAAAGGAGATTCAGGTTTGGTTCTTGTCTATCATCTCTCTATATATGTCACTGGCCATTGATACTCATCACATTTACTTCCAAGTCCATGACACTTCAAAATCATACTATTCACATGTCTTGGCCTCTGATTCTCCGAATCACCATATACTTCGCGACTAGCGTCTTTGCTTCTCGTGTCACACATTCATGACAAGACACTAGGGCACTTTGTTTTAGGCCAAAGCGTTATTATTGGTATACGAAGTATGTCATACTTGTTGCAACCTCTTTCTGGACACTTATATTTGCCGGCCTCACTTTGTCGAATTGTGGATTTGCTGTCATCTCTTCTGGTTTGTATATTTTAATGATTCAGTCTTGTACTGTTTTTATCGTCAGTATTAGATGGTGGGATCTAGAAACTATATTTCATCTTGAGAAGTTGTGTTTTGTGTATATCGGTTAAAGATTCATTCTTGTACTGTCTATGTTGATATGTTCACATGTTTCTCTCTGATCTTGCAAATAAATCTTAGGAAACCACTGTGGTGCGTTGAGCTTTGGCCTTATTCATCTTTGGTGCCCTCATGTTTGTATATCGGTAAACTGAGATTTTGGCTCTTTCCCACTTTGGTGACTTGAAGTATAACAACATTAAAATATTCATCACAAAAGCATATTTTGAGCATAGTAAAGTATGGAGTACTTTTTTGGCAAAACTATGTGAAAATTCCATTTATTGTTTACTTTTACATCTATTTCTGCACTTTATTATGTTTAAAAATATCATTTATTAAGATGGATTGACTATTATTGGGTCACAAAGTGAAAATATTTTCAAACCTCAACTCACCAAAATGGCAAATAGCCCAAAACTCGAGGCACCAAAGTGGAATTAGCCCAAACCTCGACACCTCGAGGCACTAAAGCGAAAATTTTCCTTAATCTTGTTGTGAATGATGAAGATCTTAGAAAAAGACTTATGTTAACATTACTCCCATGTGCTGTTTCATCACTAAAGCGAAAATTTTCCTTAATCTTGTTTCATATGTGTTGAAGTAAGCAGTATTTTCTTTGATGTGTAGAGGCTGGCTTCTGATTTTTTGGGCAACTACATTTTTCTTGCTGTGGGAAGGGTGGGTTCAAGCACTGATTTGATTGTTCAGAGGGTGGAGTTTGTGCATGAATCTGACAAGAGGAGCCATTTAATGGACCTTCTACATGCACAACGTGCAAATGGAGTACAAGTCAAGGTAGGTATTGAATTAAATATTTGGCACTCCTATTCAGGGACTTTGCTGTTTAATAGTTTTAGGTTTACTCCCCCGTTTTTGAAATTTTGATATGTTGATTCTTCTTTTTTATCTGCAGCAATCATTAACACTTGTATTTGTGGAAACCAAAAAGGGGGCTGATGCGTTAGAGCATTGGTTGAGTATCAATGGGTTTCCAGCCACTAGCATTCATGGTGATAGATCGCAGCAGGTGAGCTGTTTGACTTTTGATGCCAGTGGATAGATCTTACTATATGATGGGCTAATCTTAACTCTATCGTTTTAAGAAAGTCAAATGCAATATGTTACTCTAATAATTCAATCCAAAATGATAACTCATTTTGCTTTATAGTTCAAATAGGAACCCTGAATGAAATATTGAGTAATATAAAGTACAAAACCAAAATTAAATTTGTTATGAAATGACCAATAGAATGAAAAGTAGAAGTAATAGTTTCCAGATTTGAGAGAAATTATTAACAAAAGTTGATACAAAAGCCATATCCTTTATATTGATATGTTATAGAATACAATGTGCTACTGTAAACCCAGGTCTACAAAAAGGCCAAGAATTAGACCACATATATAGTGAGTTAACTCAAAAATACCATAACCCAGAATCGGATAGGAAACTGCCTTAACCCGACCGCAGGGACTTAACTGCAAGATCTACCATTACCCCATCATGATGCACTACTTTGAGCTTGCAGTCTCACCCTCCAATTTACATCTTTTGCAAGTACATACACACAATGAACTTGTGCTGAACTCTAGGTAGCACTTCTATCCTCTCATACACCACATTTCCTTTCTCTTTCCTTGGTGAATCTGACCAATCTGGGGATGAGAGAGTTAAGGCAGAGCATGTATGGAGGGATGTTTGGAGACTTAGCAGATCTAGGGATGAGAAAGTGATGACAGCTGGAGATTGTTGACAGAAAGAGCAAAGGGTGGTAAGCAGAAATGAAGTCAGTTGAAGGAGACAATGCAGTTGGATAAGGAGGGCAGCAGTTGGGGAGCGATCTCAATTTGTTCTCTGGAATGTGCCTACTACTAATGGTTTAAGCCAACACACTTGCCCAAATCTTGGGCATAAAAATACGTTTTAAGAACTGTGGTCACTCGGACTTCAGTTGTAATTCTTGTATTGATTGGGTTTGTAAATAAAACGCACTCTCCGCGGAGATGCTTGGGAAAAAATAGACATCTTTGAACAAAGATGAAAATATATGACACTGAATTACTGTCTTTTCCTTCCCAAAAGATAGAATGCCAGTGGATTTGTTTGAATGATAAAACATGAAGGTTGAAATGCTTTATGGCAGTATACGCTACGTAATTGATAATTCAACTTTTTTTTTTTTTATTAAAGTATTCTGCTCTAAAGTGGGATAGTAAGTTTGTAGCCCAACTAAAACTATCGTTGTGTTGCCCTCCTTATTGTCTTAACAAGGATTTCCTGCTTTCAGGAAAGAGAACTTGCTCTAAGGTCCTTCAAAACAGGAAATACTCCAATTCTGGTTGCAACTGATGTGGCAGCACGAGGACTGGATATTCCCCACGTTGCCCATGTTATTAACTTCGATCTTCCCAATGACATAGATGACTATGTACACCGCATTGGGCGTACAGGACGTGCTGGGAAAAGTGGATTAGCTACAGCCTTCTTCAATGAAAACAACTCGTCACTAGCAAGACCACTCTCCGAGCTTATGCAAGAAGCTAACCAGGAAGTGCCTGAGTGGCTACAACGTTTTGCATCTCGCGCCTCTTATGGTGGTGGTGGTGGCAGAAACCGGAGAGGTGGGGGTGGTCGTTTTGGCGGTCGTGACTTCAGGAGGGATGGAAGAGGAGGCGGCGGCGGTGGAGGTGGCGGCAATGTCACTGACTACTACGGAGGGGGCAATAACAGCGGATACTATGGCGGCGGTGGTGGCGGAGGTGGTGGTGCTGGTGGAGGCGGAGGCGGAGGCGGTTACACTAGTGCCTGGGACTAGTATCTGAATCATTCATTGTCAAGACTATATCTCACCTCCGGGTATATACACATGTTTTTGTGGTAAATTGTTGTAGTGTCGCCCTAAGTACTAGAGTTGATAATATTTTAGGCTTAGGGTTTCAAGCATGCGGGTTATCTGACCCCATATTTTTAGTTTATGTCAGTTTAGATGTGTGATATTGTCTAGGGATGGTCGATTTACACTAACAAGCTTAGGTTTGGCTGGTTCATTGCTTTGCCAAAGTTTGACGTCTTTTGTTGTAATGTCTTGCTGGGGCTATCCGAAAGGTATATGGGGAGGTGAAAATACGAGGAAAATATTGCTTCTTTTTGCCATTTTCAATCAGGCACTATTTGCTACTTAATTTTGCAACCCTTTTACATTCTTGTATGGAGTATTATACTGTATTGTAGCAGTCTAGCAGGAAAGTTAATACTGATGTGCATGAGCTGAGATGCGGAGATGGCTAAATGTCGGTGTTCAGTCTCTTCTTTTTATTCTCCTTCGAGGAAGTCGATCTAGGGTGTTGGCATACATGTAAATGCAGAAGTAGAGTAATCTATGTAATTTGCAGGTTCTTTAGTCTTACTTAGTAGCGTGTTTGATTGCTATGATCTCTAATGTTTTCAGAGTAGAGGTAACTCGTTTGAATCAGTAGGATTGTTTTTCATCGAAATCTCCATGGAAGACGATTTTGCCAAGACTGACGTGCATCTAGTCCGGAAACGGTCCTCCATGTGATTAGACGCGTATGTTCCAACGTTCAGCCGTCTTATGTACAAAAGAGAACGAAATTCCGAAATCAGATGAGAGCCCGTGTCCCGTATCTTCGCTATGGATATCACGAGTGCCATTTCTTCCTTCCATCTTGGATGAATTGAAAATCACGGTTTTTCTATTATTGCATATTTGTTAAACTAAACGAAGATCGCATATCTAACCACTGTCATTTTTATCAGACCAATTTTCATACAAATGTAAACGTAACAGGAAAACAGAAGTTTAGGATCCTAGATTTCAGTCTAGATATTATCAGGACTTGAATCACTCCATTAACATTTTGAACATGACTCAACATCAATTAGCCTGAAAATATGGATGCATAAAGTCGAAGAGGAAGCATAGCACAGGAAACAGTTACATATGAACGCACAGAGGAAGCATAGCGCAGGAAACAGTTACACCCGCCATAGCAGTAACGTCTGTCTACTTGACGAGTCTCTTCTAGGAGTATATCAAAATTTAGATTCAAATACGCGACAAATCATTTTCTTGAAAGTACAGCTCTTGATGACAGAATGTACAGGCTTTGAAGAGACCGACATTGCAAGGCAGGTGATAAGCAAAAAAACAAAGGCTATATGAACAAATATTGAGTTTGCTCAGCAAGGTTTTGTTCATCCAAGTGCAGCAAAAATTTACTCCCAAGAATAAACAGTGAGGCTGTCTAATGGGCTTACTCCAAGACACTTCGACTTCGTTGCACAGAACTGCAAACAAGGGAGAATAATAGGTACGCAACTCCCTCCTTGTGTAATGCCCCTCATATGGGAGTAAATCGAGTAATAGTTCCCTGTCACCCCATTTTCCCACCCTCCACAACCATCACTTTCTTCCTTCTTTTCCCCCTTTGTTTAGAGCTCTACTAACCCCATTACAAGCGAGCCTAAAGAGGCACATCATCAGCAAGTAGTCGTTACGTGCATCCCCCTCTAAGAAACTACCAAGACTTGAACATGGCAATCTCACATATAGATAACCTCCAGGAGACTCGGATGCAATTTAGAGATACTCCGTATTAGTTTTAACTTTTAACCATTGCTAATGTTAAAACCTTATAGAGAATATAAAAGCAAGCCGTTATCTAAACAAAACAAAAGACGATATGCGCTCTTAAGTCTTACCCAAAGAGAAGATGATTAACGCGAAATTGTTTCCTTAGACACTAATCAGACTCTTCACTCAAATCCGAGTCTTTCCCCTCCCAGCATTCCTCTTCCACCTCCGAGTCTTCCTCCTCTGTCTCACTTTTTTCTTCTCCATCTGCATCCACAGCATCATCAAGCATACAGTCTTGGGGAGACAAATAGTTCAGCCCTTTACTTCGATACAGAAGCCCCGTTCTCATCACATGGTAAACCTTATTCCTGAGCAGCGCTAAAGGATGTGGGTCAATTAACTTACCCCTCCTATACCCTTCTCTAAGAGTAACAGTTGTCGTCTTACATTTCAATGACAAATAGAATATCCCCGGATACCTAGTAAAAATCCGAGTAAACCTATGAGGAAGAACCAACTCCTCCCTCAAACTCCTCAAATAATTCCTCTTCGTCTTCTTATGTATAGTCAAACTCAACAACTCATGAAGCAACCCAACACACCGCTTCTCCATAAGATCGCTTACAGGGTCCAGCCTCGTACAATCCTCATACGGAGAAATGTAATGCAACTTCTGAAACTCCGACATCCAAGCCTTAACCTTCTTCTGAGACCCATAACTCCGAGGAAAACTCATTGGGAAAGCTACCCCCGTCTCCCCTCTCCGAAACTCCCTATAATCACCACCATGACCACCCACCTCACATTTCCTCTCCAAACACGATACCGCGAATTCATCCCTCCATTCCACAAGACTCAAACACAATAACCCATTACACCCTTTCTCAACCCGAACACTATCCGGAAATTTCTCAACAACCAGCTTCTCAAATTTATCAGGCAAACCTAAATCATACCTCAATCTATACAAAAACTGTAAAGGCACAGACCTAGATTTCAACATCATAAGAACCCTAGACAATTTTTCTAAAATACCCAATTCATCATTCACATAAATCAACTGTTCTTGTTCATCTAAAGCTAATGCAATATCAGTAAGACGAAAACAAGGTAAAGTTTGAAAGCGAGAATGAGGGAATTCATGGAAAAGAGTAGGATACCTTCGTAGAAACCGGATTACAGGAAATGTAAGACCAAGAGGTTTTTGCCAATCAAGAATTGTTTTTGATGTAATGAAGGATGTTGAAGTTCTTTTAATGGCGTCTTTAAGAAGCATTGCAGCTTTTACATCTGTGTCTTTGTCTATAACATGGTCTAAAGTTTTGTTTTTTACCCATTTTAGACGAACTTTGGTGATGCTTCGCCATTGTTGGAGGTTTTTGAGGGTGAAAAGGGTGAAAGATTGTGTTTTTTGGGGTTTGGTGAATTGGGATTTGAGAATTGAGAGGTATGATTGCAGATTTCTGTGCATTTATGTTGGGATTTTGGGAGGGTTTTGGGGTGATTGTTGGTGGTGTTCAGTGTTCAATTGTTTAGGAGAGAAATGTGATGAAGATGGAAGAGTTGTTAAGAAATGGAGTAGAACCCGGGTTGTAACATTTCTGTCGTGTACCCCTCATTTTTCTCGAAAAAAAAAAAACTTTAATGTTAATAGCTCTTGCTTGGCTACAAGTTCGGAATACGATAATTTTTTTTTTTCCAAATTGACCGTTTTTAAGAGATCTTCAGTTTGAAAAAGAAATTACTGATGTCTCAACTCGTAGTCGATAATTATGGTCAGTCAAAGTTTATTCGTTGTTAAGAAATTGAGTAAACCAGGGTTGTAACATTTCTGTCGTGTACCCATCATTTTTCTCGAAAAAAAAACTTTAATGTCAATAACTCTTGCTTGGCTACAAGTTCGGAATACGATAATTTTTTTTTTTTTCAAATTGACCGTTTTTAAGAGATCTTCAGTTTGAAAAAGAAATTATTGATGTTTCAACTCGTAGTCGAGAATTATGGTCAGTCAAAGTTTTATTCGTTAAAAAAGTTTTGACCAACCATAACTACTTGCTACGACGAGTTCAAAAAGCGGTAAATTTTTCTTTTCAAATTCAAGGCCTTGTCGAGATAATTGGGGAAAAAAATAAGCTTTCTGAACTCGTAACAGATAATTATTATCGGTCAAAGTTTTTTTTTTTGTTAAAATTAAGGGGCACTCCATAGAAAACGAAAAAATTTAAGGGTACACGAGAAAATATCGTTAATTTGAGTAGAGTTGAATTTAACTGAACCGATTTGAAATTAAATCAGAAGACCTTAATCTTCAAACCAAACTCGAGTGTCGACCGTCGACAGTCGAGTTCATCCAAACTCGAGCCCAAACCGATTCTCGATTAATTTCATTCCGTATCCAAATCCCACCCATTACCACGAAACTCAAATATCCGGCCGAAACTAACGGTAGAAAGTAGAAACTAGAAAGAAACTAGAGAGTAGAGACCACACAGCAGGAGGAGAAAACATGGTAGAAGAAGATGGTCATCAATGGCGGAAAGAGATCGTACCTAGGGTTTTCACTCTCGTTAGCTCTAAGCTTCCACAACGCGACCTCATCTCTCTCTTACTCGTCTCCACCTCGCTTTATCGCACTCTCTCTTCCTATCCTTCTCTCTGGCAGGTCTCTTCTCTCTCTAATCCTTCCATTTTTTCGATTAATCTTCAATTTTAGGGTTTCTGTGATTGTATGAGTTTGTGATTTTGTTCCTTGAATTGTTATTTTAGGTGCTTGAATTCCGTGAAATGAACAATGCTGGTACTCGATTATTATCTGCTCTTTCTCTGGTTAGTTGCTAAAGTAGAATCATCGCCGTTTCGTATGATTATGTAGAATTTGGATGTGATTTTATGTAAGTTTGAGTGATTTGTGAGGTTTATTGCAGAGGAGGTATAAGCAGGTCAAGGAAATTAACCTTGAATTTGCGCAGAATGTTGAGGATACACATTTCGAGCTAATCAAAAATAAGGTGAGCTGCTAAATTTGACCAAGGCGGATTTTGTTTCATCTCTCCGCTATGGTATTTTAATGGTTGCGATTAAATATGAAACTTATATGCAAATGAAGATTGGAAAGTAATGCGAGTAATTTATGTAGCCGTTCTGTAATTGTATGTATGTGATAACTGGTAAGGCCTGGTTCCTTTGGACTTAATTTCCGTTCAGTTCAGTCCACGTAGTTTCAGTCCTAAAGAACCGGTCCGAAGTCCAAGACTTTTTACACTTTGTACGACAAGTTTTTGGTCTACCATTGGTGTAGGTTCTGATTCACTCTTATTGCTGGAAGTTTTCTGGGGAGGGTTTTGGGGTGTAAGACTAATTTTGTTGCGTATGATCAACATTAATTGTGAAGGTGCCTCTAGCCTTTACTTTTTAATGAGATAACTGAAATTCCCTGTCGACTTCACGCTTATCAATCAACGTAGGGATGTAAGTTTTTAAATTATTAGTTATCATTACTTATCAACATTAAGAGGAATTATTACTCCATATGGAGGTAATGCATTACTTGAGGGGGAAGGTAGGTAACTATTACTCCCCTTAATGGAGGGACTATTAATTTTTATCCATTTTTATCTCCAACCCCCATCCCTTACCTCCATTTTTTAGTTCATTTAAGCTCTATTACTCCCTTAATAATTACTCTCATCCCAAGCAAGCCCGTAGGTGTTATACCTATGACTTAAGTTGGCGCTAGTTTTTTGGTTCATTATTGGTTAGTACCTATTATTTCATTTCCAATAAAGCCAAAGATTCACTATTGGTTTGTTGTGGAATAAAGAAAAATAGCTCACTAAACTCTCTGATTCAATTATCATAAAGGTCGTCTGGATACAAGCTTGTTGTGTAACATAGGGGTTGACCCACATTTCCCAAATCATAGACGGCAGCATTAGAGGCACTTGGCTGATGTTATTTTTATTATATGTAATGGTTATTGTTCGTTATGTTATACTCTTATAAGTGTCTATGGAGTACCTAACAAGGGAGGAGGGTGCAAAGAATGAGATTAGTTAAAACCAGAACTATATAATCATAACATACAAATCTTAAAGGCAACATTGTAATGAAGGCATGAAGCTGCAATATGAGCCGAGGCTCAAACAGTCAAATCTTTTCAGTTCTGTAGGACTTTGATGTTATTTTGTTACAGTTTTATTATGTCCCGGGCCTATAAAATACAACTTGAGTATTTAAGCATATGATTTAGGTGCCTAAGCCCTACGGTTTCAACTTACCATCATGAGGCATACTTGTATAGACTTGCAGACTTGCAGTACCCTTTTTTTCCTGGTTTTAAAATTCAATACATTTTATGTCTTTGTTTGCATGTTTTCTGTTCTAACTAGATGTTGTGATGGTCAGTGCTCCAGCTCTCTTGAAAACCTCGAGATCTTGAATTTGAATGGCTGTCAGAAAATTTCTGATAAAGGAATTGAAGCGATAACTAGTGCATGCCCTACATTGAGGGTCTTTTCAGTTTATTGGAATGTGAGGTACTTGTCCTTTGCATTTTTAAATACAACTCATGTTTTTGACAATGAAATTTAATATCTTGCTGATAATTATGCTATCTAATTCAGGGTGACTGAAGTAAGCATACAGAACCTAGTGAAGTACTGCAAAAATGTTATTGATCTGAATTTGAGTGGGTGCAAGGTATGAATGTTTCTGTATTGTTACATCTTCCAAGAGCATTTCATTATCATTACCCTAGTGCCTCAATTCCTCAAAGGGCTCTCACTTCAAGTGGGTATTAAGGCGGAATCCGATGTATGTAGCCGTTCCCTCAATAATAGGCATGTACTTTCCAAATGACCCTTAGCGGAAGATGGGATGATTGTTTACTACTTCATTGAAAAAATAGTGTAAAGGGTTTGAAGAGCATTTTTATTCTAGTTTATCACTCCTTGAATCTTCGGCTCGATTAGAATGGAGGGATATACTAAGAGCGTTTGTGTTTGATACCTCAAAATTCTTCAATCGGTAGACATTTTCACTTTTCATGTTCATATTAATGATGTTCCATGACTTCCATCACAGTAAGTTAGCTGTCTAAATTCTCTAAGAGAGCCGAAATGGGGCTGAGGTTTAAGCATATCTAGGATTTAATTCCTAGAATAATCCCAGTGGTTCTCTCTCCCAATCAGATTAAAACACTGAACAGTGAACATCATGGTCCATATTGCAAGGCTGCATCTATATTTAGTTATTTACAGCGTCCAGCTTATGTTAAATGGTCCTGTTTTTCATTCTCTTATTTTCTATTTACCTTAGCAGTAAACTAGTGTTGCCACTCACAATCTATGCAGTGAAGTCAAGTTAAGGCTAGTCTTGTTTGTTTATCCTTTCCTCCTTTCTGATTACCCAGAATATCTCCGACAGAAGTATGCAACTTATTGCTGACAGTTACCATGAATTGGAGTCTTTGAACATAACAAGGTAAATGTAATCTCAGCCTTACAAGTTTTGATTAGTAAAAGACATTAGGGATCAATCATGCCATTCTATTTCCTGAATCTTGGAAGCTGATTCCGCTGATAATTATAGGTGCATCAAAATAACTGATGATGGCTTGAAGTGCATATTGAGCAAGTGCCCATCTCTTCAAAGCCTAAATCTGTATGCCCTTTCGAGGTATAGTGATCTTATGTTTGTTGGTGCTATGTTTTTCTATTCCAAATAGGTGTTTATAAATGATGAACATGTTTGTTCGTTTAGCCTGACAGACAAAGTTTACAAGAACATATCGCTTGTTAACCAGCTCAAATTTCTGGATCTCTGTGGTGCTCAGGTACAACTATTTTTCCACTGTAGTGTACAGGAGTAGTGGAACCTCTAATTCTGTCTTTCATCTTCTGATAAGTCTGATTGACAACTAACGTGTTAATTATTATTGGCTTGTCAGAATATATCAGATCAAGGACTATCTTCTATAGCCAAGTGCAATTATTTGGTTTCTCTCAATCTGACATGGTATGCTAAGCACAAGTTGATATAAAATGTTTGAGTTGTTATATAAACGGACCAAGAATACATCGACTTACAGTTATTTGTCCCCAACAGGTGTGTGCGTGTCACTGACGTTGGAGTGATAGCCATAGCAGAAGGATGCAAGTTTCTTGAGCTACTCAGGTAAATTATACCTCAAACTTGCCTTATTTTCTAATTCTGAAAGTTCCAAGTGATTGCTTCATATTTTTCGGGGTATTGATCTTTTGTTCTTTACATTACTTTTCACGAGTCTCAGAGGTATCACATATTTTGCAACCGTTATTTATAAGACTGATACATGTCCTTCCTCTGAGAATATGCATGACAGGTTATGACAGCTTTTTATGGTGGTCTATTCTTCTTGCTTTAAGAGCATGCCATATGACGTTCTTTGTTAGAAGTTATAACCTATTTCCAATTGAGTCGAAGTCTCCCTAATTTTTGGTTGTAATTATGGTGGAATAAAGCGAAAATGCACACTAAACTAAATCCACCATATCGCTGGATTTGCAGCAGTTTTCTTTTTTGTCCAATTCACTAGAGTTGCCACATTTCTGTTTGTGACAAATAATAATTAAATTGCAGGAGATTTTTACCCTTAGTGTTTACTAAGAGACTACATTTTCCTACTTGCAAGTGGGCTACCGAAAGATTTGTGCAAATGCACAATGTCTATTACCGACGTAGTTTTCATTATAAGTTATCCGGAAACATCATCTTTGCGTTGTTAACACTAAGTCTGCATACTCTTAACAGTCTAACCCGCTTACCCTGCCATTTACTGGAGCCCTTGAGTTATTGGTGTGATAGTATTTTGTTAGCTTACCCGTGGTACTGCTAGGCGTGCTAGCTGTTGTTTGATCTATCTCTATATAGACACTTTCTATAGTGTGCTATCCTTCTGACATGTTCGTAAACTGCAGCTTGTTTGGAATTCTCGGCGTGACAGATAAGAGCCTCGATGCACTCTCAGGGTCGTGTCAGAGCACATTGACAACCCTTGATGTGAATGGATGCATCAACATTAAGGTACGTGCAAATTTCAACTAATCAATTTCTTTCAGAGAAATGTAAAAGTTGAAAGGGACTGCAAATAATCTAATACTTAATTGAGCAATCCTTATTTTGTGTGATGTCTTCAGAGAAGGACGCGCGAAGAACTTCTTCAACTGTTTCCGCGTCTACAGTGCTTCAAAGTGCACAGCTGATGCGATGCTCATGGGGAACTTCTTCATACTTGGTTAGAATTGGGTGGAAGGTGTCCCAAAATCCTTGCTAATTTTGCAAAAAAGTGTCGCCTATAAACCAAGTTAATTTGCTCCTTTGAAAACAAAAATCATCCACGAGACTGGCAAAAGTTTATTCGTGTTTTCAGCATACTATTAAGGTCGGTAGATCTGATTCCACCTTACTCCGACCATTTCCAGCCGCTATGTCAGGAGAGCCTTTGAGACAACACAAATGGTAATGTTTTTTGGAGCATGAGCTAGAAAACAATGGAAGTGAGGGAATGGCGACTTTCTGTTGTTAATTGTTGCACAATTATTGGATTGTAGTAAATAATATTTAAGTTCTTACAACCTTCAATCCATTTTTTTTTTACATTGTAATTCATTTCTATATGGTATGGTAGTTAAAAGTAGAGAGCATATTCTTCTAGATTTAAAAATGAAAAAAATCTAGGGAAGCAAAAGGAAAACACAAAAAGTTTGTTAAGACGACAATAAATTATTGCACATTCAAAAAGTTACTGTATGTAGGTTTAACAAAGTAAGTAGTCACCAAATTTATTTGAATACTTTTTTTTAGCATATAATAGACCGATTCAACAATAAGATCATATCCTTTTGGACCGAAATTGTCTGAAAAAAACAGACCCCAAGTTATTACTACCAAACAACCTATTAAGTAAACACAAAATTTCATTTGTGACGGCATATATCCGTCACTTTGGAGTGACGGATACCATTTTCCCTCACAAATCCCAAATAGAGGAGTGAGGGAAGCACATGGGGGTGTCCCCACCTTGTCCCCCCTATCCGTTTTGTGAGTGACATTATCCGTCACTTGCTCCGACCCGTCTTCAGCAAGACTAATTGTTAAGTAAAACCTTGCAATCAATCTATGTCACGACGGCCCTAATCATCTTCCTTAACTAACTCAAAACACTGAGGTCTTGTTATCTTGGACTTGGACTTAACTGAACTGATTTGAAATAGATTTAATGGATCTAAACCGATGATTTTGTACGTTTAAAAAAGTTCAGATCTTATGAATTCGGTTAAAAGCTGTTCCGATCCTATCAATTTAGTTATAAAAATTTAGCAAAATTAAGTCTAAATGTCATTCTTGTAGATTCTGCAATGATATTTTATGTTCTACAAGTACTCCCTCCATACCACACCAATGGTAACATGGACCCACTTTTCTCCTCACAAAAAGTGGGTCCATGTTACCATTGGTGTGGTATGGAGAGTATATAATTACATGGATGGACAGATTATACATATAAATGGATGATGAATGGCCCCTATCAACTTACATCCATCTAATCCTTTTACTCATGATGATATCAAAACTCATATGATCATGTTCTATTCGAGGAAATGAGAATAAATGAAAATGGAATTATGTCGGAGAGATGGCTGAGTGGTTGATAGCCCCGGTCTTGAAAACCAACACGGTTCTTTGTTCAAAACTATCGAGGGTTCAAACCCCTCTCTCCTTTTAATCGTTCTCCAGACTTTTTTTATTTTTCAACCAGACGGGGAAAAATAAAGGGAAAGACTCGGCCATCTTGCCAGGATGGTAGAATTAATGTAGGACGACTTTTCAAATTGCTAAATTTGTTTAGTGGCCACCTAATTCATGCGAGTGCAAAATTCCAAAAATCGAAAAAAGGGGTGTGGCTCGCTGTCAAAATTTCATTCAATTTGATATAGTCCATACTGCGAGAAGCCGAGAAGGCTGATACATAAGAAACGAACTTCAAAATTCTTAATGAATAGCCCTACTAAGCTCTTTGTTTAATGACCATATAACCGCGGCACAACAATCTCTATTTGTGTAAAGAGATCAATAAAAGCAGCTCTGTAATGACGAAATTTGGTCTCTAATCATGAGTAACCAATGCCGCGTGACTTCATCAACTAAACTAGCGGTCGCATATTCACATTGAAAACCAGCGGAATATAATTTCAGCGACCAACACAAGAATCAAGTTAAGAAGAGAAGTACACAATATGGCCTTGAAAACATGTGGGATAATTATCATATATTTTGGGGAAACAAGGCATCAACAACTTTATACCAGTGGCATTGCTTTTGTACTGAGAAAAATGGGGGCACTATAACACCCTGCTAGACAAAATACAGAGAACCTAAAGACGAGAGACCCCGACTAGAACAGCAAAGCTACAATCTGTGTTGCTTCTGTAAGAAATTTGACAGAGTAAACATCATTACTACCCATATTGAGCTCACAGATAAACCTGTGACAATTTCTATTAAAAAAAAAAGAAAATTTTTGAATAGGGTCGATCATCTTTTTCTATGGGACAAGGTAAGATAATACAGGGCGGATCATAGCCATACCCCGCGAGGCGGGGAAGAACTTACGAGCATGAAACTTACGAGCATGATCGGTCGTTCTTACAATGACTTGCAATAGTTATATTCATCAGCTCTGCACAATTGTGTCAACATACCAGCCAGGAAGCCTGTTAAATAAAAAAGGACTCCCTATCAGATGGAGAAGAAACATTTGTACATACTGTATACATGAAATCAGCTACTTTTAGGTTGATACACATCAGCTCAGCAACAAAAGATATATGATAGTAAGATGTTTGGAATGCAAACAATGAAAATGATGAATGCAGCTAATAACAAGAAACTGCATACTGTGTATTGCGCCTACGACTATGATATCAAGTATCGGTTTTAGCCTTTTTTTAGGTGAAATGTGAATATTATTCATAAACATGATAAATTACAAGCCTTACTTCCAAGCCATACACAGGGACAATATTAGAAATAATTTTTATCTTATGCCAATCCCCCTACTCCGGTCAATACCTATTCGATGCTAGACTTTCCATATACGAGCTTGGACTCTAGGAAGCACAGCCCCTTGAATATCGGTTTTAGCCTTATCTCAGAATTCGGTGTCAAAGCCAAATCACAGTCATACCGTCTCAAAATGTGGAGATTGCGTTGCAATAAATCTTGGTTTGAGACATAAAACTTGGAATAAGACCTGATTACAGTGGATACCTTCTCAAATGTGGTTTCAGTCTTAGTTTGAGAAGACCTTAATACAACATAGACATGATGCACCACTGGTTTTTTGAGCGATTATGTATATTTTATACGTAATAAATATCTTGGATTTCTTGAGCAACAATAGCCCCCTAAAGTTTTTTAAAGGAGGCTAACATGTAAATAAATGAAAGATAACTGGGAGAAGATAAGGGTAAACAAAAAGAATTAGCAAAAAATATGGGATTGCACACTAACGCGCCTCGGTGGGCCTCACTAGTTGCGCCTTACTGTCAGAGCACCTCGCACTTTTTAAACAAAGGTCGCGGTAATTTCCAAACCTTATAACACGGCTGCAATGCAATGTCGCTGACATTTAATGCTTTAGAGCATTAACCTTCAAATGCGAATGTACTGACAAGGCAGCCTAAATTTAATATTATGGATTTATGGTATGGGCATGTCATTTATAAAGAGTCTTGTGCAGGTTATCATTGAGAATAAGCTACATACAGCCAAAACCAAGTTGAAATTCGACTAATTATTGAGATTGACACAAGTCATCTAACCACAGATAACGCACAATTGAGGGATAATTCAAAGAATACAAGTGCTCTACTCGGGAAAAAAAACAAGATGCTGATTTTAGGATGTTTATACTTTGTGAAGTAAATAAAATATGACGCAGTTACCATAACAGAAAGTCTATGTGCCACATACCCCCAAGGTGCTAACGTCGAATTCTTGGCTGGCAACGGAATTCGGCCAACAGAGCTATATGATCAGAAGACCACTCTGGAGAAGGAAGCGCGGTATCCTTCCTCAGACTATCCTCATCAAGTAGTTCAAGTAATGACTCTACCGTCAAAGAGTCCGCTGAAACATCAAGGAGTTTAAATTAATTTCATCTCAATACATGCTCTATATAAACACAGAAAGGGCAATAACCAGAGATCAAACATCGCCACTACAACAGCAACATCTTTACCACAATGCCTCAGAAGCTCTGCTTTATGGCAGAGTGAGGGGATCGGGCGTGACGTCGCATGTGTTGAACACACAGATTGTTTGATAAGAAATGCCACTTGTATGGGACTATTCAACGATAACAAAACCATTACCTGTGTAAAATATGTAATCGTGTGTCCCTATAAAATCTCTAGTACAATTCGTAAATAACGGCTCATTCGTCGAAGGATCCATTCTTCTCCTCTGTTGCTCTAGTCCATTCCCTCGTGCAAACGATGAGTAGGCACTCACCTAGAAGTTGCAACCATATCTCATTTAATCCAAAAATAGTGAAAACTATAAAAAAAACTAGCCAAGTACGATGCAAGATTTCCCTGATTACCAGTGGTAGGTGGTGTATTAGCTTTGAATGAGGACGCAATATTCCAAGAGGATCCACCCCTAAATCGAGATGCATAGGATCAACTTTGCCCATTGCAAGAAGCAAGTGAGAGGCACTACACAAAAATAATACAGATGTTATTTCAATTGAATAAGCAGAATTTCAATAGCATCAACTTTCAGCACTCACAAATCACAATAAGCAAAAAATTGTTTTTTCATTAATTCTTTATTTATTAATGGTATTGTGAATTATTATATACGAATTGAAAAGTATAAGGTACATTTAAGCTAATTTTTTGACTTTTAGATTAAGAAAATTATGACCTAAAACTCATCTCAACTGATATTGACCCGACCCGAACGCACACGACTCGAAATAGCACAAACCGATCAAATTGGCTAACCAAAATGAACCCGGCCGAAATCGAACTGAAACCAAAACTAAGGTCAACCCAATTTAAATCGAACCAATTTAACCTAATCTGAAACCGAGCCGAATGACCCGTTTGACAGGTCTAAGCACAATGGCATAGGACTGACCTGCCAGGAGTGGAATTAAAGTCCCCACAAACCAACATCGGGATATCAGCACTGACAGCAATCTTTTCCAACCCTTTTAATAAAGTGTGAACCTGAAGACAACAGAGCAATTATTTTATACAACACATCCACAAAACAATGAGGACCAGCCACCAAAAAAACAAGTAAGAATTTGTTTTCCATACCTGCCATAGTTTGACGTCTTTTAGATCTTGCTGAACATTTACATGGGTATTGGCCTGATCCACATCATCAAAAGAGAAGCAAGGATAAAATCAGGGATCAAGAAAATGACAAACAACATGTGACGAATATGAAACCATGTCAAGTAAGAAAACATGCAGGATGTCGAATATAAAAAAAAGGCAAACATGAAAACTTGAACGTCATGCTGACAAGTGATAAGCCATTATCTTGACGCTATACAGTAACACATGGCAAAAAAAAATTAAATGTACTACTAGCTAATAGCCAATAAAAGTATTGCACATCTGACTTGATACAAATAGCTCTTAGAGACAACTGCATACTTAATACTGATCCACCAACACTAATCCACCAACCCAAAACCCTGAAATGCTCATTTTCCTCCCATCCCGGAGTTTCTACCTAAAGCTTAAAAAAGCAAGACCATGACTGGCTAAACTGAATTGAAACATGTAATACTTGCATCTCTTTTCTTTCTTGTGAAACGCACTCCGGGAAAAAAAAAAAAAAAAAAAACAATTTTTGAAAGGTTGCAAAAATTAAGACTATTTCACAGGATCAACACTCCACTAAATTTCTTAATCCCTATGTTCATGGACCAAAAAACTAAATTATCTCACCATTATTGTGACTATAAAAACTCTCTCCAATTCAAAAATACATTTCCTATTTGGTTGTTTCTATAGTACTTTCCACTTTCTTTGTGGGTCCGCTTTTTGGGTGTAAAAAAACCTCATTCTCCCAAGTTTGATGGGTAAATTGGCCAACCAACACTTCTGTACAGTTCTTCACTTATTGCCATTCAGTATGTGTAATAGGCCCACTTGTACTTTACACCCATTTTTTTATTGAATTCATTATAAATAAGCTGTTGTGAAGAAAGGAAGATATTAGCGAGTCAGAGGGGAGTATATACGATTCATCATTTAACTTCACAATAACTTAATGATACTCACAACACAAAGAAGCTGCCGTTTTCCAGGGTTATCAACACCCTGATGACCAAATTTAGCTTCCAGAACGGCAATAAGTGCAACATTATCCTGCAGAAGAAATCAAGTGGTACCATCAAAGACCCACAACATATTCCAAGAAAGACAAACAATGAAGCGATAAATGTGAGACGCCCAAACAGACGATCTGCTAACCTTGACAAGTCGACTCAATGCTGTTTTTTTCTGAGTACTAGGAACAACGGCCTCTGTCAAGGACTGGGCCGCCTTGTTGAATTCAACCTACAAATAAAAAATAATTCCTATCAGAGTGCACTAATAGAAAAATATGGAAAAAGGATCGTTGTACAAGGAAAAATGAAAATACACGAACCTCGTATTTTTTTACATGTGCAAATCTGTCTCTACGGAAAAATGTTGCACATCCATCAAGAGTATGCGTGACCTACATCAATAAAGACACGCACTAAATAATTGGCGGACGTGGTAAAACACCAAGCTCCACATGATTATCAAATACCTCTGATGTTTTTCTTTTATATAAGGCTTGGTAGCCATGTTTGTCCAGCTCTGGAGCAAAAAATTCATCAAAGTGGTCATATTGAACCTGAAAGGAAATAGCGTATACCATCCTCATCATCATCATCATAAAAAAAGGGTATAATAAAAAGTCAAAAAGTGGAAAGAGGCGGTCAGGACTCAGGAAACAGGACAGTCTCTCCAAGAAGTCAAGAACTATAATATAGCAATATTTCGATGTCATTGAATTTTAACTAAACGTTGGTATTACATCATGAACTCCCCACCCCCTCTCTGTACCCGCCAATGCAAGAGCCTTTGAGGTATTGCATTAGGAATCATACATATTTCGACCTGCAAATCTGGTAATTTAAAGCATACACTTATTTCAGCAGTCCTCAACAACTAAAATTCAGCAACGTCCAACAGAAATAGATCACAAAATGCATATTACATGATGCAAGAGAGCTTGGAAGTTTGGTCAACATATATGCAGACTTAAATTGCAAAAATTTTCTGTCCAAAGATCTGCAGATTATGTAACATACAATTGTAACCAAGAATTGCTAAAGAAAAATCAAGCAGAGACAAGTAAGTATGCTTCAATAAATAAACAAAAAAACGGCAGCACAGCCTCTGAAGAAATTTTCATGATGTGGGCACAAAAACCAATTTCTTTTCAGTTTGAGCGGTAAATGATATAATAAGTAATTAATCAAGAAATAGATTGAAGGAAAAACAGCAACTGAAGAGAGAACAATCATCTGTACCTCTTGAAGGCAAACAATGTCAGCCCGATAACCAACTATTTCCCGTAACAAATTCTGTCTTCGATATGCCCAAGAAAGGGCCCACGACGGACAGTAGCTATATGCCTCACTTGTGGCATATGCTTCAGCAAGTATGTTGTAGGAGAGCACAGTAAAATTTCCAACAGATGCAACACGATCTGAATCCAAATTCCCCATCACATCTGCCCCACTAACTGAAATCATACGACGAGGAGAAGGCGTAGGTGCAGGGATGACTCGAGATGTTGTTAAAGTCATGGGATGTCCCACCGATAGCTTTGTCTCGGCATCTACCACAACACATTCCAATTTCAGAACATGGCCAATATCATCAGCTGAAGGAGTGTATGTCTTAGCACGCCCAACTTCAAACCAAGTTTCACCACCATTCCTTTGTGTAACCTGGGCAGGATAAACTGTTGTTGAGCCATTTGACAAGTTAGTGCTCGAGGCGGAAGAAGGTAAGCCAGTACTCAGCACTCCAGAGCCTGTGCTGTTGAAACGCCCAAACAATTCATCTTCTTCAGCTCCATTTTCATTCACAGCACTAGCTGCACGGTCATGTAGAGCACGATGATGCTGCCATGCATCTGAAAAGCATTTGGGAGAGCAATGGTAGCTTTTGGTAACAGGGAGCTTAGCCTTAATGCAACCTAGGCACTGTAGAGTCGCCTGCTCAGTTGGATGTACACTGCAAACTGCAACCTTTTTGTCACTCTGTATACGATACCTGCAATTAACAGATACAAGTCATTCACAAAACAAGCCTGAGCATGAATAACAATTTCAGCGCTCAACACTTTCAATAGAATCTCCTATGCGGACAAAAGGTGATAAATCTTTAATTATCAACCCCATACTAATATCACGCTACACAGGGCTCAGATTTGATTGAGATTAATTACAGGCACTCCTCCATGGCAGATTAAAAAAAGGCAAGTACAAAACCTCTGACGCTCTGCTTATAAAGACAATGATACAGAAGAGTCTGAGAGGAAGTGGTAATGTTTACAACAAGAAGCAGAAATTAAGTTAGCAAGACAGAAATCATTCAATTTTGTTGCTTCCTGAATTAGTCTGAATTTACTTACTTTCCCTGACCCCTTTACGCAAGATCTAAAACTGAGTCAAACTGATTTCTGTAAATTTTAAAGTAGTTTTCAATACACCATCACAAAGCTTCTTCTTATAGTCCTTCGCCCACTCGACTTTGCCACAATAAAATAATGTTTATATTACTATAATGGTACACCCCAGCATATTTATGTATTTATCAGTGTTACAAGTCTAAGTGTGGAAGTAGATTCCTAAGCGACAGATTAAAGTCTCAAATTCAATCGGAACGTCCACGAACGAAAATTTAAGATGATAAAAATAGTGAAATAAAAACAGTAAAACATCATGCTTAAATAGAAAAACAGAATAGCAAGACCGACACCAAGGAAAATCTTAAAAATATTAATCCAATTAGAATTTTAGATTAAAAAAAAATGTATTCAGACTAGGCCAATCAAGTAAAAAATCTAGATTGCATCCTCAGCAGCTTCAGACCAAATCAATATGTCAGGAAGGAGCGAGCAACTAATGCAAACTAACTTCAGTAACACTTGCCATTCTCTTTTGTACTAATTGGTTAACATGAAAACATTCTTAACTTACCAGATCATTAGAGTCAAATCCCTAAGAAACAGCTCTTTAATAGAAAACTCATCAAGTTCTTCGTGAAATTAATTTTAAAGTCCTTGATTCATTTTGGGCAATATGCCACAACGGCACCGGATAGCTCAGATCTATAATACTCAAAACCAAATGAATAAACAAGCCCACTATTTCAGCTACTCCACAAATAACCTAAACCACTACGACGAAGCTAACAATCCCACTATTTCAGATCCTGCGTAAATAACTTCAACCGCTACTCTTAAACTAACAAAATGAACGAAAAAGACTCGTATACGACTAGTGCACTTAAAAAGGGAACATACTGATGTTCAAAATTTCTTCTATGATTCCCATACTAATATGGTATAGTAGCAAAAATATGAGAAAACTACCACAGAATAGCAAAATAAGAAGGAAGTTTATCTTTAGAAGAGGGAACATTATGACTCAGGCCAAACTTCAAATTGAATAAACACTTAGCATTCAAGCATTTCAAAAATTTCCTTTTATTCCTAGAAGCACAGGCATTTCAGCTTCTCCTTTGATTTGGTCTCTCATTGAAACTGAACAGAAGCTGCTCCACTTAACCGAGTCAAAGAAATAATATAAAACCGCGCAAATAAATGTATGCAAAGAAAAACTATACCAAAATATAAGCCTGTGAGGATCCTTGGTTAAAACAAGCCAATCTACCACAAACTTTTTCACCCTTTAAACGACATAAAGGCTGTGCTGTTGTACTCAACCCTAAAAATCAGTAAATAAGACAAGGAGTCTAGGACAAAAACGCAACTTTAAAACCGCAGAAGACCAAGGTGATAAGAGCAGATAAACTCACGCTCTTACAGAATTAAAAGATGACTGAAATCTCTTTACAAGGGTCTTTCCGAGGATAAGATTACAAAAGATCTTTATGCAAAACATCTCCGACTTCTCTTTATAATTCTCTTTACAAGTATTAGCTATGTACCTAGCATTATATCTCTAAATGACACACATAGATACCAAATGCAGCCACACACAAATTCTCACATAACTACGAGAATTCTGATTACTATGAGAATCCATCCTGAACCATTCAGATACTCGTGAAAAGTTCAGTTGATCGCAACACATATCCTATAAATGGCATACCTGATACCACTAATAAACAGCACAAACACAAGAGTTGCAAAAGCCATTTGATGTCAACAAATCTTTTCACTAATAGTAACAAACAGCAGCAGCAATAGCAACAACACTGCCGCAGTGGCTAAAGGCTATTAAGGGTCAGATGTACACAACCTTACCCTTATGTGAGTGACTTGTAGAGATTGTTTCCGAAGGGCCCAAAGATAAAAATAGCATAGAGAATTGCATCGAATTACAGCTAATTCACAATTAAAAGACGCGCAACCAGCTATCAAATTTCTATAATTTCGACAAACGCACAAACAAAAAAGGAAACAAACATACAATAAATTACGATAACTACCAAAAGAGTAAACCATACCACTTATATCTCAAAAACTGTCCATCAACAGGGTTACTTTCAGGAATATCATCACTAAACACACTTTTATCGGGTTTACGAAGAAGAACATAAGGCGTAAGCTCGCAACCTACAATCGGAATATCAGAGGGTAAATGAACCCTCACCACACTCACCATGCTTCTACTACTACACCTACTACTATAACTTTTTCTACAGTTCTAATTGCAATATTATCAAACCCTAATTTCTCCGCGCCCAAATCAATTATAAATTGTCGGCGGCCGTGAGCTGGCGGATCCGCCATTAACTTACACCACCTCCAATCTCGCCAGCTTCAATTAAACTTTCTCTCTCCTCCGACAAAACCCTAGAAAAATCCTTAATCCCTAATCCCTAATTTAATTACTACAAATTACACAGATATATCGCGATTTCCTTCAAACTAACATATTAAATAAATCAGAATTCGCGAATCGGAGATTTGTTTGACGAGAAGTCAAAACAATTAAGTCAATCGAACAATCAATTGAGAAATTGATGGATCGATTGAAGAGAGTAAGATCGAAAAGGGGAAAAAGAGAGATATTGGGGGAAATTGGAAAAATTAGGGTTTTAGAGAAGGGAGATTTGGTAAGAGAAATGGATTTATTGTTGATGTTGGAGTTGGGACTCTCTCTTTACTAAAACTGTCACAGTTTTTCTGGGTTAGATATTAGAAAGGAGGATGAGAAAGATGATGCAATTCATTGATTGGGGAACACTTATTAAATTATTATTATTATTTTAATTATTATTATTATTATTATTATTATTATTATTAAAATTATTTATTTTTTTATAAAATGCAACTTTTATTAAACTCAAACAATTTACAAGTAATTAGTGAGCAGCTGAGTCCTGAGATACTAACTTGTCAGATATTATTATTATTATTATTATTATTATTATTATTATTATTATTATTATTATTATTATTACTTGATGTTGGGCTATCTAATTAAAAATATTAGAGATTTAAACATGATAAAAATAAGAAATAATTGGATGTATGTTAAATCAAGAAAAAAGTATTGTTTCAATGATCATCGGTAATGTCAATAAATGAATATGATTCACGTGTTATGAACTTACGGCTATTTTGTACATTAGTTTTCAGGAAAAAGATCATGAAATTACCGAAAATGTCTTAGCCTAGTGGTTAAGACTAAGTGCGCTTCGATTGACCAAAAAAAAAAAAAAATCATGAAATTATGAGATGTCGTGTTTTAATAAAGAAGAAAGGAGAAAAGTGATTTGAAAATGAGGAGAAAATTACCATTTGTTTATACTTCAAACGGAAAAGTAAAGGAAAGGATGGATTGAGAAATTGAGATAGTTTAATAAAGGAACTACGATGAAATTGATTGAGATACGGAAGTATTTTTGAGGTGTTTATTAACATTGTAGTTCAGCTTGATTTTATTTGTGCAAACTGTACTAGATATATTAATATTAATGAGATTAATAAGGATTTCAATTTGAAAACCGATGTTATAAATCTCGGCATGATATCCAAGTTGGTTCGTAAGATCTAAAATGCATAAAGTTCGGTGTATAAGTGGAGTGTGGACATATAGTGTGAACACTGTGAAGAACTATATGCAGGTTTCCCACATCAGAGAAATAGAGATGAGTGATCTAACTTATAACCCAAGGGGCCAAGGGAATATTCTAGCCATTGTCAATTTGTTTTGGGATGGAACCTCCATAGACTTGTAAAGTGGACACTCTCTTCTCCTCGACGGGTGCGGCCTAGGCCCATCTGCGATCTAACATGCTATTAGAGCCCAAGGTTTAGTCCTAGGCTGTGAGGCGAAGATGGGTCCGAAAAGCAATGACGTTCCCGTTTGACAAAAAATTAGGCCACTATTTAGCGGGGTCCGAAAAGCGATGACGTTCCCGACGCCGAAACAAGTTCGAAAAAGAATGGCGTTCTTGTTGCTCGATCGAAAATGAGACCTTATATGTGAGGGGGTGTGTGAGAATCACATGTAGGTCTTCCACATCGGAGAAATAGAGAAGAGTGATCTAGCTTATAACCTGATGCGTGTCTTTTATATGATATTTTACACCCTATTTTACATGCATTTCAGAGCTCATTTATGTAGTTTAAGACTACTATTTGCCCCATTTCGTCTACTTTCGTATTTTTATGTAATATTGCAGATTTATGCGGAAATGAGTAGATATTGAGCTAAATCCGTCCCCGAGTATCTTGCACTGCATTTGACATGAAGTATTTACTTAAGGAACGAGCTTGGTGCGTATTTCAAGGCCCGAAAGACAAATCCACGAGAAGTTAGAAGTCAAGAATCGCAAAAGCGATCGATCGATCAAGCTCCTTGGTCGATCGACCAACCCACGACTTCCAGGAACTATCGTGCATCGCAGACGGTCGATCGACCGGTCATAGTGGTCGATCGACCAAACCGCTACTTCAGACGTGAATCAATAGATCGAGAAACTTGAAGCCCAAAGCTATGTTAGGTTTAGGAATAAAGTTACGTGAGTTTGTTATATAACGTAACCTAGTTTACAGAGATATTCATTCAGAAAATTATCTAGTTTTCCTTCTGTTCTTTATCAGTTTAGCATATCAAATAATCAGGGTTCGGGATATTACTTTCATTCGCTCTCTTAATCTTTCCGTTACCATTCATCTTCACGGTATTTTCCTCTGCTTATTTTCAGTTTCATCACTTTATCGTTCATAGTATAGAATTGTTAGTTAGTTTCCCGAAGCCATAATTATCGTTTTATGCTACCCTTTTATTCCGTCAATTTAAGCATGAATTCAGTAGTTAATTTCGTTAATTCCATTGTTGTTATCATTCCTAGTATGAGTAGCTAAATTAATTGTGCTAGGATGTAGGGAATCTATAGGTTAGGCGGCATTAAATTTAACACGGCCTGAAATCGCATGCCGGTCGATCGACTGGGTTCCCTGGTCGATCGACTGGCCACGCTGAGATTGTTTCGTTTTAATTGTTTTAATTGTTGTGTTTGACGAATCGAGTGCACGCGACCAGTTGAATACCTAGGATTTGACCGACCCGATAAAGATCGAAAGATAGGGGAGGGAGATAGCCTACTTAAGTAAGACGACTAGATTAATTAGATCGAAAGATAGATTAATTTAGACCTTTAGTCACTTTTCAGGACGAAAGTCAGTATTAGTGGTATTAGGGACCCGTAGCGAGATCGAAAGATGCTACCTGTGAGAGTGGACCGAGAGGACCTCTTGTTTTCCCGCCTCATGTGTTTGATTTAGACCTACTTAGTATGCTGCCGCCGAAACTATAGTGAACCGACCATCCTAGTACCTCTTCTTTTATCTGTTTTATCCGTCTATTTAGTTTATTGCCTTTAGCCATAGACCAAATCAATTCAACCCCCACATTCGTTACCTTAGACTAGAATTAGACAATTATTAATTACATTCGCCTCCTTGTGGTTCGACCCTGTTACCACTAGCCTAGGTTAGTTTTAATAGGAAATATAAATATTATTTTTGGTACTCACAACGACGGGTATCAAATTTTGGCGCCGTTGCCGGGGAGGCAATTGTTCTAATTTTTAGTTGTTTTATTTTAGTCTGTTTCTTAGTTTAAGGGACATTCGTTCCTTAAACTACTCTCATATTCTTTTTGTAGTTTCCTCTTATGCGCAGGTCACAGGGTGGTGAATTAGTACCTTTCAATCCTGAGATTGAGAAGACCTTGCGTGAGTTGAGACGATCATCTAGGATATTGCCGACAGAGGAAGAGCTGAGTACTCTGTCTAGTTACTACGAGAACGAGCTATACGAGAAGGATCCACCTTCATCACCCATTTCCACTTCTTCACTAAGACAGATTACATCTCAGAATTTCAGTCATGGCTGAAGAAGCGAGTATAGCGAGTCACTCTGAGCCGACAACTGCAAATCTATATAAGGGGTTCGAATTACCTGGAGCTGATAGGAAATTCGAACCGAAACCTGCTTATATCAACTTGGTTGAGAGGAACCAATTCGGGGGAGCTGCAAATGAAGATGCAGCCAAGCATATGGAGATATTTATTGATTATTGTTGCTCTATACCCCCGCCGACCGGTGTGACCCAGGACCAGATAAAGGAGACCATGTTTATATTCTCACTCCGTGATGCTGCAAGGGAGTGGTACAGGGATCTGGACCGAGCTGCTAATGGGATCACCGACTGGAATTCTTTGGCCTTGGCATTCTACAAGAAGTACTTTTCTGCCTCAAAGACGAATGCTATCAGAGCTCAAATCACGAGCTTTAAACAGGGGCCGGATGAGAACTTTCATGAGGCATGGGTCCGTTTCAAGAAGCTGGTGCGAACCATTCCGCATCATGGGTTTGAGAAGTGGAGCCTATGCAATCAGTTCTACAATGGGCTCTATGACGATCAGAGGGCTATCCTAGATGCGACAGCTAATAGCAGATTCCAGGAGAATACAGGGGAGACTAAGGGGTGGAAGTGTTGGCAAATGTGTCCTCAACAATAGTGCGATCACATGATTTAAATATCATTATTAAATCTCATTTTAAGAATACATGTGGGATGTAATATTTTACAGTCAACTGGTCCACACATATCGGTAATGATTGGCTGACTAGAGTTTGACATTACTGTCGTGCGACGGTGGTGATCAGTTGATCCCCTTAGGTCATACCTATAGGGAAATACTCTTAATTGATTATTTAATTAATCGTATACCGATACGAGTTAATTAAATTGTTTAAAATTGACGGATGATTTTGTGAGTATAATTTACGTATCTTATTGTAAATATGATTAAATGAGACACGGTCTAAGTAATCGAATTATTTTATTACTTAGATGAAATTATTGTTTACAGAAACAATTGAAACGGAATGAATAAATTATAATAAATAAAAAATGTTGTAGTTTATAATTCGGGAACACTTTTGGCACAAGTAATTATGAATTACTAGTCGATTTTGTAAATGACATATTTTATGAGTATGTTGATTTTTAATATGATAAAAATACATTGCATTGTTACATGTCATGTAACATGTAACACATAACAAAATTGACAAATGACAAAGTTAATATGGACTACCATTTTATATGGTAACCGAAAATTAGAAGGGCATTAAGGGTTTGTATTGTTTAAATTTATTTTATTCAAAACACAATGATAACCCTAGAGTTGCATGCCTAGCCTCTTGTGAAGAGCAAAAATGAAATGCATTGGGCATACTACCCAATGCATTTTTTCGGCCATCCCACAAGAAAAGAGAGAAGTGCTTTTCTCTTACATAACATTATTCATTCTTTTCACCATACAATTTTCTAGTGTAAGAAAATGTATAATCTCTACAATATGTGATTTTTCTAGAGAAATAAAATCTCACAAATACTCCCTCTTGACCGAGATTTTCAAGAGTAAAAATACAATTTATTTTGTGTCAATTTTATAGTAAAACCAATATTATTACTAGATCTAAATAATATTGGTTATTATGAGTTTCCTTGGGTATATGCTTTTGGAAGAGGTTCTAATTTGAATCTTGTTCATCCAATATTTGGAAGCTCAAGAACAAGTGAGTAGGTGAACTCACTTGTGCCCATAAATCCGAAAATCACAATGTAAGATGATGGTTTCTTCTTTATATTGTTTATTAGTTTGCATGCATAAGATCACTTATTAATTTTATAACAAATTAAATTAAAACATAATGAATATGTTAGTATATAGATCTACTTTTCCTTCAGGAAGATCATTGATGACTTAGCCACCCATAAAGCTGAGTATAGGAATTTCCGGGGAAACCAAAGGAGAGCTGCTGAATCTCCTTCTGTAGCTGCATTAGAAGCTCTCACGGCGAGATTTGACAAGTACGAGTTGGGAGGAGCTTCCAAATGAGGGATTTACCATGTAAAGGCTGTTTCAGACGGTCCTTTCATCTGTAAAAGATGTGGAGCTGAGGGACATGTTTCAGACAATTGTCCTAATCCCTTCGAGTCTTGCGTTGCCTTTCAACACTATAGGCAGACAAATACTTACTATGAGTCGAATGTCCACCCTAACTTGAGATGGAGTAGCCAAAATGTTTTGAATCCGACTCAACCTCCACAGCAGCAGCAGCAGAACTATGTGCCCCCTCATAAGCAACAACAGTTCCAAAAGCCTCCGTATGTCCCACAGCAGCAGCAACAAACCCAAGGTTCTGATTTCAATGAGTTAAAGAATTTGTTGCTGAAGGAATCCCAGGCTATAGAGGCTGGGAAGAAGATGTTGGAGAGCCAAATTGCCTAATTGGCTAGCAAGAGCACAACTCGAGCTCCGGGACACTTACCGACTCAGATGGAGCAAAAAGAGACCCTTAATGCTATCACTCTGAGGAGTGAATCTACCCTTGAAGGGCCTGCTATGATAGAGGATGCCCCTGAAAAAGATGAGGTGGAACCGAGTCAGAAGAAAGCTGGAACGAACAAAAGCAAGAAAAAGACGATCAGCAGGTATGTCAGTCGATCGACCGACATACCTTGGTCGATCGATCAAGTGCGACGAACAAGTAGCTTTCCACGGTCTGTCAAAGTCAGTCGATCGACTGACCAACCTGGTCGATCGACTGAGATTGCTGTTGTGGGTGATTCTTTTCGTCCTCCAATGCCCGACAACTTGAGGGACCACTTGTTTCGGGGTACTACTGGCCCGAAAATATTGAGGACAGACCCGAGTGCTGATGGGTCCGTTCCGGTTCCGAAGTACGACCCTTTATCGATTAATGGTTCACATTTGAGACGGTCTGAAGAAGGGTCGAGCTACAACAAGGAGAAGGTGGTGGATTTTCAGCCTAAATCCACCGATGCCGGCATGAGAGATCTAGAGGAGAGGGTTAAGTTGCTACTTTCAGCCCCTTATCCAGAGAGATTGGTGCCGACAAAGAAACAGGTATCACTTAATAAGTTTGAAAAAGTTATTCGTAGTTTAAATGTGCAAGTTCCTTTCCTCGAATTAGTCAATCAAGTGCCTGCTTACACAAAATTCATGAAGCAATTACTGTCTAAAAAGAAGTCACTTGAAACTGTGCACACTGTCGCACTCACTGAGGAGACATGCTCTTATTTGACCCATACTACACCCCTTAAGCTAGAAGACCCGGGTAGTTTTTCTGTCCCATGTAATATTGGCACCTTTCCTATAGAGAAAGCCTTATGTGACTTAGGAGCCAGTATTAGTGTAATGCCCTTGAGTCTTGCTAGGAAGCTCAAATTGACTAGGTTTGCCGTGACCAACATGACAGTACAGATGGTTGATCGCTCTGCGGTCCAGCCAATAGGAGTCTTAGAGGACATCCCCGTGCAAATAGGGAAGTTTTTCTTCCCTGTTGACTTCGTTGTGCTCGATATGCCCGAAGATGCCCACATCCCTATCATTTTGGGTAGACCATTCCTGCACACTGCTGGTGCAGTTATTGATGTTGGTTCGGGAACTTTGACCTTTAAGGTAGGCAAGCATTCCATTGTCTTTGCCCATACAGCTAGGAAGAAAGACCCCATGTGGCCTGTCACTTGCAATACGGTTTCTGAAAAGAAATCTTATTTTATACTTCCTGATATGCCTGTCTCTATTCCTACTCCTGTTTTGACACCTCCGCCCCAGACGGGGAGCAAAGTGGAGGAAGATCCTACTGTTTTAGATATTGCAGGAGCTGATTTGGGGAAGGAAGAGCCACATGTTGCTCTAGTTGTGAAGGAGCCAATTATTTAGAGAGGTGGTCTAGGATGCCTTAGCTACGACACTGATGAGGAGCCCGAAGATGAGTCAGTCAAAGCAAAGGAGTCTGATCTGGATTCCGACGAGTCAGAGGAGGTCATTGAGTGGGAAGATGTCCAACATGTTGATCCGTTGAGTTTGTCGGATGATGAGGTTACGAAGAGTGCCGCTGAGAAGATGAGCACTGTTGAGGCTACCTCTTGTAGCCAGAAGCCAGTCAAGTGGGCCATTCCATGGCCGTTCTTGATCAACTATTAGTTGATTGAGACTTCTTCAAAACATTTACATTTTATTTGTTTTTGAACCTTTTTATTTATTGATTTTGTGTGCGCGAGACTTCGCAATTTATTTCGTCTGCTTAGGATTTTAAACACTTAGGATGGTTACTTTGGGTTTTGCGCAATTTTGGGCGCGTATTTTGTGAATTTGCAGGTTTTTGGACCTTATTAGCTCAAGTTCTCGAGCTAATTGAGAAATCAGAAAGTTACAAAGCAGTATTTCCAATCGATCGACTGACCCTTATGGTCGATCGATCGAGCCGCATGAGCCCAGGAGTTTGTTCTGTTCACCCGGTCGATCGACCGGGTGAGATGGTCGATCGACCGTTGTTCGTTCTCTTCTTTGTACCTATAAACGACCTATCCCATGCTGTGTTTGGTCGTTTTGCGGAATTGAGGGAGTCTTTCCTTCTCTTTCTTTTCCGACATAATTCTGTTTTCTTCATTTTCTTAATCTTATGCACATTATACCGCTTCAAAAATTGTTTTCTCGGACTTATGCGTGGTTCCTTTGTCTTTTCAGGTACTTTTTGGTAGCACTGCTAGCTACTGAAATCTCCTAGCTCACGCTGGTTTGATGAGGTTTCCTTTTGCTGCGCTTAAAGTCTTGTGAGTTCCAAGTCCTTACTTCATTTCTTGTTTACTTAATTTTCTCGCAAATTCCCATTTCTCTTTTCTTTCATTATATGATTTTGCACAATGGGGACATTGTGCGATTTGGTTTGGGGAAGGGTTTTGCGTCGCATATCATTTGCTTGCATTCACGTTTACATTTCAGTTTGCATTTGTTTGTTTCGTTTCTCATATATACAAAAAAATTCAAAAAATTGAAAAATTTCAAAAAAATGCACATTTATTTTAGCATGTAGGTCGAGTCGGTACGGTAGTATTTCAATGATGACATTGCATTTGCATCTGTTTTTGCCTAAGCCTTGCTGATTGACATGTTATTAGTAGAATCATAAATGCATATCTACGAGTTTTCGTTAATTTCTTGCTGGACTTTAGACTTGACTTGAATTTTTGGCAAACTACTTATATTTTCTGAGTTATTAGAGTCTATAACTGGTGACATCTATGACCAGTTTATCTAGGATGTGAGTAGTTACTCCTTATGAGACATATTTCATTAATTTGCATAAATATGAACTTAATCTGCTTAATACCTGTATGAATTCGGTTTGTGGTTAGTTGACACATGTGGTAGAGGTCCATTTTTTTTCATTTTACTCATAAGCTCCACACTGCCAAAAACAACCTTTTTGTCCCATTACTACATCCTACATTTAGCCTGCCCTTGTCAAGCTAGTAGTTTATGTTTTTAGGATTGTTACTACGTTTTTGGTGGCAAATGCTCTTTTGAGATGATGATTGGAAGATGAAAGGAAGGAAATAAAGAAATAGAAAAGAAAAAAAAAAAGAAGAAGAGAAAAATGATTCGAAAAAGAAAAGAAAGAGTGTTGTACTGTATAGGCAGTCGATCGACTGGCATCATCGGTCGATCGACCGCTACCCGAAAAGAGAAAGAGAAAAAAAAAATCATTTCGCACGATTCAAGTCTTTATCAAATGGCGATTTTTGCTCCCATGTTTCATTTATATATTATGGGGAGTTGATTTATTACGGAGATTGTGAGTTTTGTGCTTACTATAGCACCGGTCAATTGAAGTTTGAGCAAGAAGTGGATATTGTCATATGGTTTTGTTACGGTACTAGCTTGATCACCTGTACCCCCACGTTTCCATAAATGTTTTGCCTCTTTCTGCCCATTACCTCACATATCCTATATATACCTCGGCATGTGTCATGGTCATTTGTTCGGTTGAAATGCATATGTACGGTTGTAGAGATTACTTTAATATTATATTGCAGGCATGTTCTTATAGGTCGTAGTTAGGTGAGAGTCACTACAATATTACTTCTTTCCATCTCATACATTATTCACCTTGTGCTTATTTGAGTAATTTGAGCGACCCGTGAGAGTCCAACTTGATAAGTCTCTATAGTCAACGGTTCAGCAGTTTTTAACGACTCTATAACTCGTTTGCATGATTCACATCTCTAATTGATTGTTGGTTGTGCATTAAATCGGTTTAGGCTATTCAATTGCATCTCGCTCTGAGATTGAACTCGTTACTTTAGATCGAGTCTAGTTCTTGCTTGGGGACAAACAAGGGTTTGGTTTGGGGAAGTTTGATGCGTGTCTTTTATATGATGTTTTACACCCTATTTTACACGCATTTCAGAGCTCATTTATGTAGTTTAAGGCTACTATTTGCCCCATTTCGTCTACTTTCGTATTTTTATGTAATATTGCAGATTTATGCGGAAATGAGTAGATATTGAGCTAAATCCGTCCCCGATTATCTTGCACTGCATTTGACATGAAGTATTTACTTAAGGAACGAGCTTGGTGCGCATTTCAAGGCCCGAAAGACAAATCCACGAGAAGTTAGAAGTCAAGAATCAGCTAAAGCAGTCGATCGACTGGCTCCCTTAGTCGATCGACCAACCCACGACTTCCAGGAACTACTGTGCATCGCAAACCAGTCGATCGACCAAACCGCTACTTCAGACGTGAATCAATAGATCGAGAAACTTGAAGCCCAAAGCTATGTTAGGTTTAGGAATAAAGTTACGTGAGTTTGTTATATAACGTAACCTAGTTTACAGAGATATTCATTCAGAAAATTATCTAGTTTTCCTTCTGTTCTTTATCAGTTTAGCATATCAAATAATTAGGGTTCGGGATATTACTTTCATTCGTTCTCTTAATCTTTCCGTTACCATTCATCTTCACGGTATTTTCCTCTGCTTATTTTCAGCTTCATCACTTTATCGTTCATAGTATAGAATTGTTAGTTAGTTTCCCGAAGCCATAATTATCGTTTTATGCTATCCTTTTATTCCGTCAATTTAAGCATGAATTCAGTAGTTAATTTCGTTAATTCCATTGTTGTTATCATTTCTAGTATGAGTAGCAAAATTAATTGTGCTAGGATGTAGGGAATCTGTAGGTTAGGCGGCATTAGATTTAACACGGCCTGAAATCGCATGCCGGTCGATCGACTGGGTTCCCTGGTCGATCGACTGGCCACGCTGAGATTGTTTCGTTTTAATTGTTTTAATTGTTGTGTTTGACGAATCGAGTGCACGCGACCAGTTGAATACCTAGGATTTGACCGACCCGATAAAGATCGAAAGATAGGGGAGGGAGATAGCCTACTTAATTAAGACGACTAGATTAATTAGATCGAAAGATAGATTAATTTAGACCTATAGTCACTTTTCAGGACGAAAGTCAGTATTAGTGGTATTAGGGACCCGTAGCGAGATCGAAAGATGCTACCTGTGAGAGTGGACCGAGAGGACCTCTTGTTTTCCCGCCTCATGTGTTTGATTTAGACCTACTTAGTATGCTGCTGCCGAAACTATAGTGAACCGACCATCCTAGTACCCCTTCTTTTATCTGTTTTATCCGTCTATTTAGTTTATTGCCTTTAGCTATAGACCAAATCAATTCAACCCCCCCATTCGTTACCTTAGACTAGAATTAGACAATTATTAATTACATTCGCCTCCTTGTGGTTCGACCCTGTTACCACCAGCCTAGGTTAGTTTGAATAGGAAATATAAATATTATTTTTGGTACTCACAACGACGGGTATCATAACCCAAGTGGCTACTCAACCCATTGTGAATTTCCATAAACTTGTAAAGTGGACACTCTTTCCTCCTTAACGGGTGCGATCTAGGCACATATCTAATCTAACATATAATTTATGATAGTCATTGCAGGATTTGTTAAGGATTAAAACTATTACAGTATATGAATACGTTTTGTAATCTCTCAAACGTTGGTTTGTTTGCATTGTTACAATATAACAACTATACAAGTAGTTCGAAAAGAATGATTTCTTACATAGCCGAAATATGGTTAAAAAGAGTAGTGTTATCATTCGACTGAAACATGAGGCGATTGAAAAATAAAAGCGTTATCACGAATTTAAGATGTTGATAGTTATTGAACTTAGACTATTTTTTATGGTTGAAAGGAGTTGAAGTGAAAAGAATTGAGCTGAAATAAGATGTATGCCATGTGTTTTTGGACTTAATTTCAGTTCTTGTAAGTTCAGTTAAGTTAAGTTGATTTTAGTTCAGTTCAGGTTATTTTTTTACTACTTATAAGTTAAGTTTAGTCCAGCTTAGTTCATTTTAGATTTTCAGGTCTATTCAGTTTAGTTTTGTTCAGATCAATGCAGTTCAGTTTTAGTCCAAAAGAACAAAGTCTAATTAAAACTATTAAAACTAGAACTACAAATAATCTGGGTTGTATCGGATTCGTGTTTGTGTCGCATATAAATGGGTTGAGAATCATTCAATCCAAGTTCGACCCATATAAATTTTATGTCATGCTTGTGTTGACCACTTTAAATAAATAGGTCATCAGAGCTCACCTAAACCCAATAATTTCACCGCGTCGGGTGCTTGGATCATGTAAATATATGTCGGGAAATTGAAGATCGTGGGCTAATTTAAATAGTTGGATTATTCATGTTAGGTACGTGTTTACAAAGTTCAACCCAAATTCGAACCAAATAAATATCGTTTCATGTTCATGTCTACCTAATCCCTAACCTTTAAAAAGAGTAAACTTACTCTTACTGTAGCTATGAACAGTATTGCCACAAGTATATCCTCCACCGTTCGATCCTTCTTCAAGATCTGGTCCCTCCATTTTTTCTAAAATCACAGCCACAATCTCATTTTTTCCTTCAGCCATTTCACTCCACCACTTATTCTCATCCCTCTCTTGTTTCTCACACTGCGATCTGGTCCCTCCTCTCTTGTTCCCTCGGCAAAACCTAGGTATGGGCTGCTAATCTGAATTTCTATTCGCTTTTGATGATTTCAAAGTTATTTCGTTCCGTTCTCGTTTCACTGCCTTCCGCTGTCTGTCACCAATACTGCTCAAAGTTTACTCATAAAACTCACAATCTGTTTATACATCCATAGAAATTCAGACACTTGATTGATGGAACTTCGACCCTAGCTTTCACGGGTTTGGATTTTGCGTTTCGAGGTGGTTTGGTTTTGCTCAAGTAATCTTCTCGACATCCAGTTTTGAACTAATTTTCGCAATTGATGGTTGGAAATCCGAGAATGTCAAAACTAGGGTTATGGAATTTGGAATTTGTTTATTTTGGTTTCATTTGATGGGAGAAAGTCTATTGGCATGTTGAATATGCTCAAATGTTTTTTTTTTTACATTTTGTTGCAAAATTGTTGCTGTGGTTGTGATGGGGAATTGAGTTTTGGTTGAGTTTGTGATTTATGAATTTGTTTATGTGTGGCATTTATCGCTAATTGTTTAACATGAATATTCGTGTCTCCAAATAAAGTACTTGATGTCTAGGTTTTAGTTTCCCCACAAATTGTATGTAATGTGACCTTAGTACTTACCTGGTATCACTAAATCATTTTTTTTGTCTATAAGATCAGTCGACAGCTGGTTTTCTAGATAATTAATCGAATTTACTTTAGGTATTTTGCGCTTCTTTACAGTCGTTACAATTTCTTAATGCTGGTTTTGTTCATTGTTCTCATTTTTTTTCCATTCAGCTTGATTTGTCGGAGAGGATGAAGCCGGAATATCTGAGGTATCTTCAATTCTTTCATAAAGGTTTTATTATTGCTGTGTTAATTTAGACTTCAAATGATAACTTTGCTTATACCAGATTGTTCTTAGAAATCATCGCTAGGTTCGCCTTTTTTTAGATATGGCGATGGCCAAAGATGTGGGGCAAAGACGTTTACACCAATGTAAAAAGAGCTATCACGTCATTCTCGATGCTCAGCTGTTGGTTATTGAATCTTCTTTGTGGTCTTGGTACAACTTTTTTTTTTTTCCTTTTTTCCTTATTATAATTGTTGTCTTCCTAGGGTGCTTGGTTGCTAATCGGGTCTGGCTTTAATAACCAGGTTGTTGTCGTCGTGGTTGGAGGTGTCTTGGTTCGAGTTAGAGATGTAATTAATAACAGGAGGTATTAGTTCTACCGTGTTCCAACTTAAGACAGTTTGGAAATGCTTTCATAGTACGATTACTTCCCTTTTTAATTGTTGAAGTTCCTGATATTTCTTTCTTACTGCTATTTACAGTTTCAATTGCTATTTACATTAAAAAAATCTTCCCCTTTCTTTTAAATTAGGGTTTTGATGTCAATTTCAATTGCTATTTACAGTTATCTTGGATGTTTTCATATTGTAATTAGGGTTTCGATTTCAATTTCAATTGCTATTTACAGTTATCTTGGATGTTTACATACTGTAATGAGTAAAATAATTGTTTAACTGAGTGTTTTCAGTTTGAAATTTATGGTCCAATTTGAATGAGATTTAGAATATTTATCGATAATTTATTTCGGTAAATGTTTTTGAAGGAGCGGGGAGTTTAGACGAAGTTTGTCGACAATGATAGTGAGGTTGGCTATTTATATATTCCCCTTTCTTTTAAAATATGTATTTGCTTAATTGGTTGTACACATTATTGTGCAAGTTGCAATTGGGTTTGATTGGTTGCCATTGTCACAGATAATGACAGCTCTTAAGTGAGGGCTTCTGACTTGTTGCGAATTACAAACCCACTCACATAAGGCCGGGAGTGGAACAACTCAAGACTTATTTGGTGATACGAGCCGTGTGATTTTAGGATGTGTTGTTAAAGGCGGTATTGGTGGCTTCTAATTAAAGTTCATTCTACCTTTGCAGCTCAGTTTTCTCATTTGCCGTTTCTATTTTGATGGTTACTTCTCAGTTTTTTTTTTTTTTTTTTTTTTTTTTTTTTTTTTTTTTTTTTTTTGTGGATAACCGATTACTTTTGCTAGCTTACCGAACTCTACACTCTATTGGTGGAAAAATGCAGTAACAGGCGCCTCCTTTGGTGATACGAATCGTATAGATTGAATAAGGGTTCTTATATTAGGTGGGATTATAACTTCTGGTTTACTTATACCCATTCTTGTTATCTTTTTTATGGCTTAAATTTTTTTGTTTAGGTTGATGTTGTTTCGTGGTTCCTCTAGGTCAAGACATGAGGGGTGCAGTCACAATTGTGGATGGTTTGGGACCCATTCCTAACGAGGGTTCACTCATCTACAATGTAAGTCCAGTCCAAACATTCGATTCCTCGATATATTGTGCTGACAATGGACTTCCATTCTTATGTGAATGGAAGTTCATTGGATGTATCTTGTGTATAATTATTTGCCCTCTGATTATATCCGCTTCCATTATGATTATTATAGGCATATTGAAGGTCATAGAGGAGCAATGACTCAAGGCATCGCTTTAGATTGTCAAGCACGCCGGCTGCCCCAAGGCACAGGTACTTATTTCATTGGCTTAATTACTACCGATTTATTTGGTGGGTTTTGATTGAGTTTGTTATTTCCATTAACACTTCTTGCTGACAGGGTTTCTTAGTTTAGTGAAGATAAGGGTTGGGAATGCCAGAACAGGAGGCGCCTCTGCTGATACGAGTTGTGCACGTTGAAAAGGTATTTTAGGAATACGAGCGGTCTGTTTACTCTACTTTAACTGCCATTTCTCAGCTCCTTGATTACTTATCAACTGTTTGATGGTGTGTATAACAGATTTATTTCGGCAAATAAATGAACCAACGAGGTGGGAGATGTAGCGCAGATGGAAGCTTGTGCTTTGTTTGTGTCTCGTTTATGTGTTTTTATTATAGTGTTAAAATTTATTGCATTTTGTTCATAGTTGATAGTTTGGGTTCAATGGGGTTTTATTAATTTAGAAATAGGGACTATTGTTGATTGCTTGATTTGGCAGACTGGTCCTTAGGGTCGAGTGCATTCTTTTGTTGTTTTCTTCCTGTATTCCTGGGGGTTTGGTCGCTAACCAAAGCTGCGTCCTTCCTTTTATTGCTTTTATTTATTGATTGATTTTGTTTATATATGATATATGTAGGTTGTCCTTGTTGTGGTTGTAGTTGATTCAAGCTGCTGGGTGAGGGCTCGAGTTTAGAATGAGAAGTATGGGTCTTACTTTAATTACTTTTGTTTTGGGTAATCCGTTTAGCGTTTTTTTGTTTTATGGTTTAATTTTTTCGGCTATGTACGCTGATTTAATCTTTGTTGTGGTTCCAGTTTTCTCAGGCTGCGGGGTGAGATCTTTAGCTCAGAACACGAGGTACTTGACTGCTAATCAGAACTATAGCATACTAAATAGTATTGAACACCAGGGTTTTTTGTGTTTAATTAAAGTTGAGATTGTTATATGCGTTGTTGTAGGATGTGTTAGTGATCTAGACTGACGAGTGAAATCTTGAGCTCAAAGCACGAGGAATTTGTCTGCTAATGCCCGAATGTTTAAGACTATTTGAGTTTCAGGCTGTGTTGGTATCTGAATCAGTTACAATATTGGGTTTGTAAATCAAACCGAAATCATTTCAGCCAATATAATGGTGGTGTAAGACTGTAAGCAGTACTTTCGTTTCTGCAGGGCCTTTTATGTGCTGAACACCGTATACAAATGTGTCATTTACATTGTGGCTACTTTTCCGTTTACACCGAATTTGGGGTAAGCAAATTTATCAGAGATTATCAATTAATCTTTAAGTGTTGATGCCATTACATGCTAAGCAAAGTACCTACCAACGGACCTTAACTGTTTTATGTAGTGTGAAGAACTACTTATGCGAGAATACTCTTGTTCCTGCTTGTAATAATGAGTTTGATGACATAGACGATAGTTTCAGGAATTTGCGGTTGATCATAAATTATAGCTCCTTGACCACAAAGTTGACTCTTCTCCTTTTATTCCCAGGATCCCTTAAGGTCATGCTTGTTTGTGGTTCCGATTTATTGGAATCATTTCGTAAAAGTTTTTGGATTCCTGAGCAGGTATATTCCGGCGCCCATTACTCACTAGATGATTTTCGTAAATGATGTTAACTTTCCAGCCACCTTGCTCTAGACGTGGTGGCCTTGCTACCACTACATATGCTTTACTTAAAAAAAAATTGTATATCCAGGTTCAAGCCATAGTCAGAGACTTTGGTGTGGCTTGTATACGTAGGGAGGCGCAAGACGTTGAAAAAATGCTTTCGGACGATCCTATTCTGCGTGAAAATAAGGTAATCTTGTTCCTGTTCTGTTCTTGATTATGTGAGCCAAAATCATTCAATGCAATTTTTGGCTGCCCTTTTTCATTATGAGTCATTCAGAAACAATATCATTGTTCATTACTACTAATATGTGTACATATCGTCGCTGATGTGTTCTGAGAGGTTATAATTTTTCTGCAGAATAATATCATGATTGTGGATCAATTCATCCCTAACCAGATCAGCTCAACCCGAATAAGGTAAACTAATTTCAAGAATATTTGTCGAAACTTACACCTACTCAGTAACTATGTAACATTTATGTTTGCCGTATTGGTTTTAGAGACTGTATCTCAAGAGGGTTGTCTGTGAAATATTTAACAGCAGATGAAGTTATAGCATATATCCAAAAATACCATTTGAATACACTTGAACCAGAAAACTGATCCGGCCAGATCTCTAAAGGCAACAGATGAAGTTATAGAATATATTCAAAAACTCATTCTGTATACACATGAACCAGAACGCTGACCCCGGCCAATTCTCTAAAGGCAACAGATGAACTACTGATTTAGTTTGCGAATTTGATGGGGTTTGTTATTTCTGTTGGCGTCTTTAGTGTCCTCCAGTTTTTAGGCTCCGGTGCCCTTTCATTGCCTTGATTACTCCTGACTTATTTGGCGAGTTTTGGTTGAGCTTCTGTGCCCTCGGTTTTGTTTCGTTTTTTTTTTTTTTTTTTTTCAATTGTTAGAATATTAGAAAGTTTTCACCCTTCCATCTCCTCTTACAAAAGTTTACAATTCCCTGCGTCATGTATTAAGTTTTAGCACTCGTAACATTCTTGGACCTTCTTTCCACGGCCATTTAGTAGAAGGCTCGGAGCAATGGACATCTTTACCTTGACCAGACCCAACACGTTAGCGTCGAATGTGATGTATAGACACGTTGCTGCCTCGAGATCTGCAATGTCTTTCAGTAGGTTGCAACATTCTGGGCTAGGCTTAGATTCTAGGACTTAATTAATCAGAGTAAGCAGACCAAGCCTACTACCACACACTCCAATTTAAAGGTGTCTTTGGAAGTTGGCACAGGATACAAAAAATTACAATTAAGGCAACTGAGTTTGAGTTTCTCATATTCATTTTAGTGAAGGAAGTTTGTAGGATCAGTTGCATATTATGTGTACAGTACATATATAGAGTGAAATATGATATGTTCTTTATTTGCTTTTCTAATTTATTTTTTTTGTGGGGTTTTGGTGTCTTGGAGCGAGTTAATCTCAGGCGATCAATTTTAAGAGCTTGTTTGGATACATTTTTAAGAGGAAAAAGGGGAAACGGGCTGGAAATGGAGTAAGTTAGGGGTTCGATTAGGTTTTTAAATGAGATTGATTTTGCTTGCCTTCTTTTTAAACAGGTTTGAGAAACACAAACAATACATAGACTAAATTCCAAACCACTATAAGTCCGATGGTCTAAGATTTTATAAATGAGTATCACTTTTAAGATATATATATATATATAGCATTGACTCAGGGATTTCCAATCGACGACCTATTTAATCAAAATTTAGATAAATTATGAATCTCCAATACAAATAGAGAGTCAGCTGGTGTGGATCACCAGAACTTTTGTTGTATCATATATCTTGAGAACATAGAGGATGTGAATCGATTCTCAAAAATAAGCTGTCTCAATGTAATGTATAAGAAAGTTGATTATTTAGGGTTGATAGGCTGTAATTTTGAAGTTCTTGTCCCACAGTTGGACCAAGAGGGGTTTCGAACACTCGAATATCTTAGCCTCTTTTGCTGCGATCTAAAGAAATTTATTATCACGGGCGCATAGTGAGTAAATTGATAGTTTTTCCAAATCCCCAATCACTAAAACTCGAGTATTCGACGAGTATAGAGATGAAAGGTGGAATATGTTATAAACATTCAGGTCCTTCTATTTAGTGCAAAATTGCTTGATTGGCTCAACAAGTTGGTATTTCTATTGATTCTTCTCTCTTAATTGTTCATTGTATAAAAACGATTTCCTTGAGATTTTGCCAAGACTCAGTTGTTTTGCAGTTGATACCTTTTCCCCTGCTTGATCCATTTCTTTGGAAGTTGTGATTATGATTTGGTTGTTGTTTCCAAAACAAAGGGTGCTTTTAACAAGAAGTTTCAGAATCTTTTAGATTAGGACTTCACGCTACCACTTCGTCGTAACTTTATATATTTCTTTTTTCTTAAAAAAAAAAACTTTTTATGATTTTCCAAGCAAAGGCATCGAAGCTCTTAACTTCTTTAATGCTTCTAAGTTCTTTTACAGATTTTAGTGTGTATGTTGTTTCCTTACATTGGTTTCATATCATTGAGTAAACGTTCTTTGATTAGTGTGCATTTTTTCAGATAGCTATTATGAACTTGGAGGACTGTTATTCTCTTGGTGTCTGAAAATTGCCGCAAAGTGTGATATTAGGCGGTGACTCGTGAGTCCCTTTTCAAGTTAAGATAGGCTCTGATTCATATGTTGTCTGTGTAGTTAGTTATAGAATGAATGCAGTTTCTTTTTTTGTTTGGTTATAGTTAAAGGGCAACGTATTGTGCTTAAGATTGCTCCGTTGAGCTAGAGACGGTAAATCTTTTGTTCAGTGTTGGCACTTGCATATTTCTGACGTTTGTGCCAAGGGGTCAATTTTTTCTTTGGAATACGAGGGAACAAAGAAAAAGACCCATATTTGAGAAATATTGTGAGAATTTCATAGTACTTCAGGAGCTTAACCTTTATAGTTGATGGACAATATTTGAATTGAGCTTCTCATTTATTTTGCATACTTTAACAGACGGTTGGCTGGAAAGGCTCCAACAGGTGATGCTAAAAGTAGAGAAGTTGTTAGCTTTTTATGACCGTCATTGAGAATAAGCCTATACCGCTTTCACCAGGTGTTGCAAAAGTATGTAACTTAAGCTCTGAGTTTGGCATGACTATTTTTTAATTCATTAATGGCGAGGGGATGAGCATGAGGCATCATTCTGCTACTCCCATTTTTACGCTTTTTTTTTTTTTTTTTTATGCAAGTGTTTAATTAGGATATGATATTGGGCTTAAGCAGTGTTGGTTGGCTAAACTTTGGCCCTTGTAGTACTTCTGGGCATATTTGAAGAAATTAACTTTGGGGAATAAAGAACGAGGGGCCAAGAAGGTGGTGAAAAATTCAAAGGTTGCAACCAAACTAACACATCCGAACCACATGCTGATATCTGGTGACATTGGGTCTGGGTTTGGATTGCGGATGGGGTTGGGGTTGGAGAATGTACCACACCACTACATTCTGATATCTGGTAACGTTGGGTTTGGGTTTGGATTTGGGTTGGTTGATTATGTTGTCTGAAAAAGATTTAGCTTTAGTTGGATTTGTACATGTGGAAACAAGAAAACACGATCTTGTAAACCCGACCGGTTGAGATGGAGGGAAAGAGAAGCAGATAGGGATAAGGTGAGATGGTGGGAGAGATGGAGAGTTTTGAGATGGAATGGGGGAGGGATAGGGATGAGGGAAGGAAAGAAAGTTTGTGTATGATTTTGCTTCGAGTGGTAAGGAGGAAGGTGGCTCTAACTGATAGACTAAGGGTTAGAGAGAGACTCTGTTTGTTTTGTTCAAATTGAGAGTACATGGGGAGGGGAATTTGGTTTTAGGGAGGGAGAGTGATGATGGCTTTAGAGCTTTGACAACTGTTTTCAATATGCGACCTAGATGGTTAAATGGTAGATTAGGAACAACTAGAGTTAAGCGGTGAAAGAGAGCGGTGGTGTTAATTGTATGTTCTCTTGTTCAAAACGTTTGTACGTGAATTATCTCATGTGATTCGTCGCCTTATAAGATAGATGGAATGACTTTAAAAAGTGTTTAAAGCCTATTACTTAGATAAAGAAAAAAAAAGGAAGTTTACATATTTTAGTTTATCATTTAGTGAGTAAAATGTTACTATTGCTTCTTCCCTTTGTATTGTTGTTCTATTACCTCTTATTTTCCTTCACTTTTACCTCTTTCTTTTACTTTACTGTTCTCCCACGAAACTCTTCTTAAAACTTTTCTGATTATTGTCGTGCTCTACTAAATTTTCATAGGAAGCTCCAAGACCAAGATGTAACTAAAAGTGGAGATGAGCTGGATGTCACACTAAAGTAGATTTTTCAGCTGTCGAACCAGGTAAGTTTGATGTTTGATCGTTGATAGAGAGTTTCTACTCAGTAAATTTGTGAACTTTTTACGAAACAAAGTCAGGAGCTCAGGTAGTTCTTCCTACTTTGCTAAGTTCGAACTGAAATTATAGTATAGATGCATTGAACTTTCTTTTTTGTAGAGATTTATTTTCTTTGTTTTTGTGTTCAGCTCGTATCATTGGCCGGGTTAGAGAGGAAACGGAATTAAAAATATTGTTCACTGGCAATTTTCTTCAGATTTAATCCCTTTCATGTGAGGTCGATTGGTTTAATGTCATGCTACTTGCTTATGTTAAAGTTTTCATTGATTGAAATTTAATACGTCATAGGTTCTCAGTGTCCATGTGTCACAATAATCATTTGAATTAGGGGAAACCATTACAGCCAAGAAATACAAAAAAACAGTTAGTAGTTAGACTTAGAGTTCTTGTCACAAACTTGCAGGTTAGCACATGGAGTACGATATTCAGCCACTTGATTATTTGATTTCAAACCACCATAAACTGCTAATTATATATGCGGGATGTTGATTGTTGCTATTTATTCTTGCGCAGGATAGCATCTTCGATGCAAGATATGGTGTTGCTCAAACGATTGAATAATCACTCTCAATCATAGAAGGCTGGTTGTGAGATTGTAGTTATTATTTTATTACATTACATTTTTTTGGGTAGGCTCTTTCTAGCTGCCCAAGTTTATAACACTTCACTGTTTCGTTGTAGATTTTAGGTTCTCCTGTACAGACATATTAAATTTTATAAGGCATTTTGATGCTTTAGCTACTCTGGATATTTAGTAATCCGTATTTTGTAAGGTATTACAATAAGTTTGAAAGGAGTTGGATTACGTAAGCTATTCCACTCAGATTACTTAGTTTGTTTAGTAAAGATGATTATTTTCAATAAATACATCCCTACTGCTTCACAATACTATTTAGTGGATTGGAGCACCTTGACCGTCACAGCTTTTTTTAAGCAATATCGCTAATTGTGTTGAACGTCCACTTTTCTCGTTATTTATTTCAATTTGCATAGGTACTTTTCTTTTAAAAGAAAAGTCTACCTTACTGGCACATGCGTTTTTGCTTTATTTTTTACGATTGTTGTGCCATAGGTATTTTGCATTACTGTATTTTTTTTCCTTTCTTCGTGCATGCCAATCGCTTATAGTGCTTTCTATGTTCCATTGACGTTTTCGGCCAAATGATGGGCAACATTCTTTTCTATTCGACTGCATCCTCTTGCGGCTAGCTAAACGATTAGCCAAATTAAGGCACCGCGTATTTTGATCCAGTGAAAGATCCAAAGACTAGGTTAGATCTCGTTGAAAATGATCTTCTCTATAGGGGGTGAGTTTTTCTTGTATTCCGTCACGCCGACTTATTATAAACATGCCTATAATGGATCATGTTGTAATGTCGTCGTTATTACCAATGCATTAGACTACCCTGTGACGATTGTGCCACCCACTAGAATTCGGGTTTAGAAATCGGCCCAGGTTGTGGTAGCCAGAATCCTATTAATAGTTACCTCCTGACAGTACCCGCCGTTAGAAGTTCATTAACACAAAACTGTACGCCCAAAAGTAAGCATGCGGAAAGCGCACCATTGCACCATATACATAATAACAAGTATAGTTATTACATATTTACATACATCCATAGATTCGTACCAAAACAAAAAACATACATCCATAGACCAAACAATATTCATTTGCATTGCGATGCTTACGTATACGTTCATCCAAACGCATATCTGTATAATGATTGTCTGCAGGACGTCGTTTCCACTCCAAGGTATTAAACTCACAACACAAAAAACACTCATGTGAACTTAACTCCTTAATTGCATAATGTTTTGCATGTACAGAATGGCAGCAACATTTCAAGTTGCAGATGGAACTAGAGAGTATACTCTATCTGCATACACTGAAAATTTAGAAATGCTTTTGGAAATGAAAAGTGACCTTCCACTCTCGACCGAACACGGGTATAATTTAAACGCAGTTTTGTAGAACACATGTATCTTCAGCACACCTATACACCTTTGGAAATAGAAATCCCTACCCCTGTGTATTCCCCACATATCAAAACAGTCACACAACCCAAATATTCTGATTTAATTACGTAAATAGTTCATGCAATTCACATGCAGTAAGCGGTAACCCTTATGCCGGTCTAAGAAGGCATCCTAATAGTACAACATAAATTTATCGCTGACTAACCACTCATGCATTCATTCAATGCAGGGTAAACAGGCCTATCTCAAAGACATTGCAAACAAATTTAAGACAACTAAGCTGTACGTTAAAGTCGTGCCTACTAAGGCTCTCTCTAGAACTCAAGAATTGAAGTGGGTGCTCCACAAAATCTCCCTAACCTAAACAACAAATATGCCAAGACTATTTTGACTCATTTTGAAGCAGGTCTGTTGCAAGGCACATTTTCAAATATAAGCACGAAACATCTCGGGTTAGTTACCCTTGAGACAGTTAGATCGGATTGTAGCGGAAGTTTAGTAACATATGATAACTAGATAACCTTACTTTTTGCGGTAAAAGCATCTACCGTGTAAGATAGCCTAGGTTGTACTAATTGTAAATATTCGTACTTTTCTCTTAACTAAATTCTGGTAAGACGGTTTAATCCTATGATAAACACGGCTTTCCAATACGTATGTGTCTAGCTGCAGCGATGTTCTATAACATTTAACATGTCTAATGTAGTTGTATAATACTGCCATACAATTTGGTAAATGGTAGAAGGCAACCACATGAAAAAAAAACACCTCACAATTTAAAACAAATCACACATTAACTAAACCTAATTACCGTTAAAAACATAGCAAATGTTAGTCAAATCGAGGCTCCGCGCCCGGTAGGGCGCGGCGCAGCGACTAGTATATAAAATGTGTCATTAAATTTCAACTCAAATCTATTAATTTTATGTTGGATGTATATCGTGTTTTTAGGTCGTGTTAGTATTATCATGTCTATCAAAAGCGCTAATGGGCTCGAGGAGTTGGCCTGTTGGGCTACATTTGTAGCATCCGAGCTAGAGATATACAAAGTCAGATAAATAAAGCCATAAAGAAGCCCATCAAATTAGCCTCGAACAAAATCGGGCTTATATAGTTATATGGATGTGCACTATTATGTGTTAGGCCGTGAGTTTGCAACTAATTGTAAGCTAGGTATGGGCGCAAATTCTTAGACGGTCACTTTTCGTCTGAAGTTTCAGACGGGTATGTGACTATTTTATAATTAAATGTAACCACAAAATACTGTTAGTGTTACAACTTATGTTAACTAATTTTTCAATAGTGGTTTTGGATGTAAAATGGTTATAAAATACCATTTTATTATTTTAAACCAAAAAAATCCGTTTGAAGCAAGATCAACTGATGTATGTAATAATAGTCATAATGTAAGACGCATCACATTGCATACCTAAGAAGTTTGAAAAATACAGTTATCAAGTAAATTAGCTTTTTATTCATGATATATTTGAGTTAGTAATTTCATTTTACATAATATATGTATCTATGGTACACCCGAAAAAATTTCGATTTTTTTTTACTAAAATTTCGAAAATTTCACCTCTACACTAGTCCCCTAGATCCACCACTGACTCCACCTAATATATGTAAGGGTAAGATTAAAATAACTTAACATTTTAAGAAATGAATAGATTAACACAAACATTTTACGAGTGTGACGTTATGAATATCCTAGCAGAGTAATAAAATATACTTTAAGACTTTATTCTAGACAATGATAGTGTCTCCACAACCCGTCAATTCTACATGCCTTGGTCCCTATATATCTTTTTAACAATTGCACATTATGACGGAATTAGCCCGTCACAAGCAAGACTATCTGATATTGGATAGCATAGACTTAAAACCATCATGTAAATGTCCATCCAAATTTTCCAATTCTCCCTCTTTTCTCTACTTATCATCCTAAGCTTCAACCCCTTGAGCTTAAGCAATGGCGCCTTCTCAAGAAGCATTTCAAAAGAAGAGATGGCCTGGGAATAAAATCCCAAAATACCCTAACCCATCTCCACTTTTTCTTCCATGACTATGTTGTCGGGCCTAGGCGAACTGCAGTCAGGATCGTCCAGGCCAAGACAACTGACAAAGACCCCAATACGTTTGGGGCCCTTGTTATGATAGATGACCCGTTATCCATTGGACCGGATAATAGCTCTCATGTTGTAGGGTACGCCCAAGGAATGTATGGGTTTGCAGATCAAACAACCGCCGGGTTATTGATGGTTATGAACTTTGTGTTCAGTGATGGAGAATTGGAGAGTACAAAGGAAGTACCTTAAGTGTGTTGGGAAGAAATGAAGTGTTCTTAAAAATAAGGGAAATGGCTATTGTTGGTGGGACAGGAAAGTTTAGGTTTGCTTCAGGTTATTGTCAAGCTAAAACTATTTCAGGGTTGGATAAAAGTGGAGCTAGTGTTATTCAGTATGATGTTTATGTGTCACATTAGTTGATTTTCTAGTTAATAATGCAACAAATAATCAAGTACCTAGTGATTTCAAATGTGTTTTGTATTAGGGTTTTCTTATTTTGTAATGTTCAATTTGGTAAACAACATATTGACAAAAATTGGCACTCAATTTGGTAAACAATATATTGACAAAAATTGGCATGTTATTTAAATTTACCGATTTTATTCTACTAATGAGATTTGTTAGTCAAATATGCTATTTAAATTTACCGATCTTATTCTGTTAACGTCATTTACTCTTTAAAATCTGCTTTGCTAATTGCCAAACATGATTTGTGTTTTTATATAAGAAAATTTAGCTTTAAGAATATATCTCAATGTGCAAATTAAAACACCGAAAAATAACTTAAACACGAATTACTTGGTTGGATTTAAAAACATAAGAAAGCATATTCTAATACGTTGAACCATAATGGCCAGACCTAAAATCGATACGTGGTGTAACTAGGAGTTGATCAGGATCGCCTGAACAAATAAAAACTACTCCGTATAATATCTTGGTAATCCTACTAATTCTCAAGTTGATGAGATTAGAGGTGTAATTGGTTCACTCAGGCCGTATGTGTCAGGTCATATTAAATTCAAAATCTTTTATCAGATCAACGTCATCCTACGGGCCGACCATCGGATTTATATCGAATTATTGTTTTGTTGGTTATCACCGGGTGACAGGTTGGGTCAAGTTCAGTTTGGATCATTATTGGGTCAAATGATAATAAGACAATATATTTTCTTATGCTTTTTAGTTTAGACCAATATAGAATTTTATGTTTAAGCTATTTTTAATATTTAAGATGAGGCTGTTCCGTTTTAAATAAGACTTCTCGATTTTCAAATATATATGAGCACAAAAAAACGAGAACTTTTGGTAGCAAATGCAAGTTGATTGGTTACCAAAGTTGGCTGGTGTGAGTGGTAAGGGCTCTCATCTCTTAAACAAGTGGTCAGGGGTTCGATTCCTGACTCTTGCGAATGAAAAAGCCAAACTTGGAAGGGGTCAACCCATTAAATTGCCTTCAGTACCCCGAAGGAGATTGCCCCAGCTGTCGGTAGGGGATACTCCTGGTCAACACCAAAAAAAAAAAAAATGCAAGTTGATTGGCGCATTGTTGGAGTGAGCTAGTGCGCGGGCCGGGATGATTATTACAGTTGGCTTTTGATGATGGCAGGGATCACTACTACAAATCCAGGCAACTACAACGCCCCTTTAACAACGATTATTCACGAAAATCACAATAGACGTTGTAGAATGTATGACGCGAATTTTACTAAAATCAATTACAACGGGTATGGTTATAAAAACCGTTATTAGTTTTAACAACGGGTCACACATGCACAACCGTTGTTAATAATTTGGCGCAAAATTGGCGCAAAGTTAGTGAAAAGTAATCACAACGGTTACTTTTTTAACCCGTTGTTAAAACATATTTCACAACGGGTGTTTGTTACAACCGTTGTTAAAACATATTTCACAACGGTTGTTGTTTAATAACCGTTGTCAATACCTTCCATACTATAAACCACACAAACAAGTCTGCTGACCACAAAACACAACCCTTAATACACAAACACAAACACAAACACAGCAGACAAACAAACACAAAACACACACTTTCTCTTTCTCTCTTTCTCATCGTCGCTTTATCTTCTCGCCGTCACTGTTGATTTCATCGTCTCTTACGTTCTGTATTTATCGGGTAAAATCTCGCCGTCTTTCGTTAGTTTCATCGTCATTATTTTCTTTTTCTATTTATTTCTTTTGCATGTATGTGTTTTTATCGACCATTATGTTATTTGTTTAAGTATTGTTCGCATAATTAGTTAGTAAAACAATGAAGAAGCAAGATAAACATAATTAATATATATATATATTTATAAATACATAAATTAAAAAAAAAAATTACATATATAAAAATGCAATTCTTATATTTTCATAGAGGTTATTCTGCTCTATCGTATCCGTCCTCTCCTCCTTGGCTATTTGGAGGTTCCGTTTCGCCATTGCTATATCGTCATATAGCCGCGCAATCGCTTTGCTCCGTCAAGCCATCTTCTTTGGCGTGCTTCGGTGCGGATCGAGCATCCGCAAGGTAGCTCCTGAAACTTTCCTCAATATGGAGGAACCGGCGGATGAAGCTGTTGTTGTTCTCGATCATGGTAAGAGTCTTAAGGATGAAATCATTCATTTTGTTGGAGTTTTTTGGAGTTTGTTTTGAAAGATTAAGTAGAGTTTGTTTTAGCAGTTAGGGTTTGGAGATGTATATATTGAGATAATGGAAATATTAGTTGAGATAATGCAATGTATTTATACTAAGCAATGTGTGGGTTGAGTTGTTTTTTAATTAATATATATGTTAGGAAGTTGTGCCATAATCATCATCATTTCTCTCAATGCTGCTTCAAATCTTATTACTAACCCTTCTCATTCCATATTGTCCGTTCATATGCACAGTGATGTCGGTAATAATGCAAAGATCGAATTCTAACGGGCCGTAATTATGCATGCATCTAGTAATATTTAATTTAATTTTTTTTTTTTTAAGAACAAACAACAACGGTTATTTACAAGCAACCCGTTGTCTTTAGTTATAACAACGGTTTTGTATATTAAAACCCGTTGTTATAACTTTCCCCCCAAAATTGAGTCACACTTTCCACAACGGGTTTTTATACATAAAACCGTTGTTAATAGTTTTAACAACGGTTTCCTTAAGAAAACCAACCGTTGTTAAAACCTTCTACAACGGACGCTTTAACAACGTCCGCTTTTTTATATAACAACGGTTTTTGACCGTTGTTATAGCCTGTATTTGTAGTAGTGGATGCTCATTGTTCTACTCTACTTTATGAGCTTTTGATTACATATTATAGCATAAATTATGAATTCGGTTTTTTGTGCCTTTAGGAGTTTGGGGCATCCCAAATTCTTGTTTGTGACGGAACCTATCCGTCACTCTTGAGTGACGGATACCATTTTACCTCACAAAGTACTCACTTTTTCTCTCTCTGCAACACTATTCATGTGGTCCCCTTTCTCCACTAACCCATTTTGTTACCATTTTATCTCACAAAATATCCGCCACAAATGGTAACCCGTCACAAGGGAGACCAATTGTTGGGGCATACATTAGTAAAAGTCAATTTGTGACCCTTATTGGCTCAAATTGACCTCCTTTGTGACCCAATAGGTGTCACACTCTGGTTGGTTGTTCAATTTTTTTTTTTTGCTTTTCTAAGATTTTATTATGTAGAATTAGTTTGGAACTTTTAGAATTATTTATTTTCATGTTTTTTTATCTTATGTATGCGATTTTTTTTTTATAATTATATTTGCGGTTTTTTTTGTTGTCAATGAAATCGTCTTTTCAATTTTTAAATTTTAACATTGTTATTTAATAATTTTTTTCCAGTAGTGTATCCCATTAAATTAATATTTAACATATTGGACTACTTTTATTTTATGAAAAATACAAAAATAACTTGTGTATATTTAGTTAGTAAATAATGATTGAAAAAGTTAAAGAGAGGTTTTAGTGAGGTATAGAATGTGGGAAATAATTAGAAATGATGAAAGTGAAAAATAAGTGGATTAATTGACCCAGATCGTGACCTTCTGCTTGAGAGGGTGAAATGGGTCAAATTAATAAGGGGTGATTAAGAGTAAAAATTCTGATTGACCCGATTAAGTCGGCCTTTTGCTTGGGGATGGTCTAATAACCTAACGTGCTACTTTTTATCGCCCGTGTTTTACTTAGTATCGCCCGAATTTAGCATTGACTTTCCAATTCTACCCCTGTCCATCTCATCTTTTGACTTTCCAATTTCTATCTCATCTCTTATTTTTATCCAAACTTTTTTTTCTCAATTGCATAACTTTAAATTTTTTAATCATGAACGACGATAATTCAAGCAAGAAACGAGGTAAATTAATCGGATTCGATTGTACACTTTCTTCGTCAACAATGATATATACAATCTTTTCCTTTAACGTAAAAAAAATTATCAGAAATGACAATTGTTTAATGTCAACAAATATGAATCAATGATGTACGATCTTTTCATTTCTTGAACTTTGACAAAAAAATAATTTTAATGAATACGGTTGTTTAAGCATCACCATTGACAACGCAAAAAGAAAAGAAAAAATTGTATGGCCATTAATCGTTTTCGATCTTTATTAGAAAATTTACAGTTTATGAGTATGGACTATGGAGGTCGTAGAATATGGACAGTTGAATTTTGGAATGATTTTCGAATCGGGTTGCCGTCTCCGCGCTACTCGGTGACCGTATAAAGTGGGGCACTGTTAGTGCGTGATTACTTTGTTTAATCATGTTTGAAAGATGACATGCCCAGGAAAATCGCATAGCTTACAAGACCGAGTGCTCGGCCGAATCGTGTAGCTTACACGTCCGTCCACAATACGCCGACGTTTGGTTTACATGACACTGACCACGACATGGTTGTCTAATCTACACGAGATTTCCTTGTTTATGTCGTGTGTCCTGCACGATCAAGTAAGGTTGCTTCTTCATTTTCTTGTATTGATTTTCTTTAATTCGTTTGAAACTTTAATCAACTTTGTTTTTGTTTGTAGGTTGTATTAGAAGATTCTAATGGAAAGAGTGTTGATTATTAGACAATTTAGAGGCCTATAAGGTGTTAGTAACAGGGTGTTAATTATATAAAGGTAAATTGGCGAGGGTATTAATTATAGAAGGGTCATTTCGTAATTTATACGGGCGATATTAGTAATTTTCGGGCGACAAAAAGAAAAAGTTAAGATTAACAAGATATTCTTATTAATTATGGTTAAATCGAGTTTATACTTGAATATCTTAGACTCTGTTTGGTAAAACTACCTGAAAAGGTAGCTGAAACCTGAAAAGGTAGCTGAAAACTGAAAAGCTAACTGAACCCTGAAAAGGTAACTGATAAGGTAGCTGGAAATTAGGAACTGATAAGGTAGCTGATTATATAAAAAATGTTTGGCAAACTAACTGAAAAGGTAACTGATTTTGATGAAATGACGTAAAAGGATATGATAATTATATAATAGTATAGATTTAAAGGGTAAAAACGAAAAATCAAACCAAATCAGGTACCTGAAATCTCAAATGCTACTCTAGGTAGCATTTCATTTCAGGTAGCTTATTTGATTAAATAAGCTACTTGCCAAACGCTTACAAAAAAATAAGGTACCTGAAACTTTGGTCAAATAAGCTACTTTGACTAAATCAGGTACCTGAAATGTCTTGCCAAACGGAGCCTTATGAGTATATTTTTTTTATGAATCTTACCACATATAGGTTGTTAATCTGGCGAATTTTTTGTCCACTTTAATGTTCAACTAATATTATCATGTTATGAAACATTAGTTAGATGGATGTCCATTGGGCTTATACCCATTATACATGTAACTAGGGTATTGAAAAACCCATCATATATGTACTATATATACCCCATATGAGATGAATAATAAATAACTCTCTTACCTCTCTCAATCGATTTGCTTAATTCTCTCTAAGTTTTCTCTACTCTTTATTCTCTATTTCTTATTCTATAACACGTTATCAGCACGAAACTCTAATTGTATGAGCATAAAATCAAAGAGACCATTCTCTCTACAAATTTGCCCCACCCTATTTCTCTTATTGAGGTATGTTTCTAACAGGTTTGCTTAAACTTCTCTCGTATTAGAACAATAAAGGGATACTTTTAATCCGTAAACGCATTTCATTCATTAGATTTTTACGTTTGTTTAATCATATGAAAAGTTTATAGGGCTCGACTCTTGTATTATTAACGGGGTGCATCTGACCATAAAATTTAGGATTGGTTTGATCTGCCTTTAACTTAAATCGGAATTTTGATTATGTAGATTGATTGTTTACGTCTTACAACATATCTTATATCACGGAATATATCAACCCATCCCACAAATTGATCTTGAAATAAGATTTTATACCAAAATCACATTCATTTAGTAGTAAAATATTCGTGTGTATGATATCAAGCATTCAAGTTGGATGTACTCATTACATTTTGACGCATTTGTGATATAAAACACAATGATAGAGTTGTTATTTAAGTTTTATGTTATAGTTTTACTACTTACCATTTTATTGTACTACCCTTATTGTTAAATGATGAGCGACAATATAATGTCTTAATGTGATAGATCGAGACTCCTATTTATTTAATGTGAGACGATCTCAGTCTTCTATCTATTCAATGTAAGACCGCGTCCTATCTATTTAATTCGAGATGATCTCATATGTATTTAATTGACGAGTTCCTATATCTAATTAATTTTAGACGATCTCATATCTTTTTAACATGAGACACGATCGTCATTATAATTTAAGACGATCTTCCATCAATTTAATGTGAGACAACTTCTCATCTATCTATTTCGAGGCGATCTCATATCTATTTAACGTGAGACGGTCGTTTATTTATTTCATGCGAGATAGTCTATTGTTATTATAATTTAAGACAATCTTTTATCAATGTCATTATAAGAGATATAATAACTCATCACATTAAAGTGAAATAATAGTCTTCTATCAAAACAACCTTATATCAGTTCACTATCTCTATAATGTGAATGAGTCTCCTATAACTTTAATGTAAGACTAATAGTTTATGGAGTAGTCTTACCCATATTTTTTCATTCTTCAATCGGAAATCATATTTTCTAAATTCTTATGACTTAATTATTTATCATTCTTCATATTTCCCAACGAGGATATTAATTCTTGCAAGTTACCTAAGACACTAAATGTGTCATATAACAAATCATATATTTGGCAAGATGACGATGCATTATTTTGAGCACATACGATATAATAGCTAACCATAAGTTAGCATCCAACTGTAGTTTGGCAAGTCCGTAGTGCACAATTGCACATATTAAGGCATATCTAACCCCAAATATGGAGGATTATAATAAATTGCTTGCGAACTACCATCAAAAGTTGACATGGAATGACATATATGATCAACACGTGCTTAAAGAACTTTGATGTAACATTGAGTTCATATGGTTTTTACTATACCCGTTTATTAAAAAATTAAAACTTATAATGTGCTAAAACTCTCGTGTGTAGCATATAAATATTACTCCGTATTACAACAGAAGACTACACTAATAAGTATGGTTGATATTTGAAGATCTAAACATGTGTTTCACATTAATACTCGAGGTTAAAAAGACCTAATAAATTCAATTTACAAATTGATATTGCTTTTAGTGGCTTGAAAACCACGTAGCAAAATACGAGTAATTGTGCAATAACATTTCACAGTTTGATTATTATCATGTGAACAAGTTGATCTTCTAAATTGGGTGTCTTGATTCAGTACATTAAGAGCCAATTACATTAGTCACTACTCCCCAAAATATTTTATGATTTTACAAAATGTCCACTATTGTATCTCATTTATATATGATATGAGAAATCAGATTCTAAGGTGGTTATGTAAATGATTGCAATCTATCTTGAATATAGTTTTTACCACCTTAGGGGGAGAAAGTAAGTGAAAAGTTGGTAAAACAAAAGAAGTTTTATCATATTAAATTACACCTATAGTGTAATATATGAACAATATCGATTCTACAAATTCTAGTATATGATCATAAAAGTATATCCATATAAAACGGATACACATTTGTGCGCACTATTTAATTGCCATTGAATTAGGACTTTATAAGTCTATTGGACCGTCGACATACTTATGGTTATGAGCTCATAAACCTCCATCCAAATCATGGATATTGAAAATAGAACTGTACAATTTGCATTATTATCGAGTCATCATATGCATATACATAACCTAAGTTAAGCATTTGCATTTTATTTTTCTATTACATCATTGCATTACTTCATATCATATAGTTTAGAACTTAGTCACATATCATATGCATGCACATTATTGTTGATGATATGATCATTCAAAGAAAAGGTGCAGTATTACAAAAGTGACAAGATTATTTGAAGTGAAGACGCAATAATCGTTATGAATTACTATCTTCATATTATGAAATTTGAAGCAATCAACGACTCCTAATAATTGAAGACATCTATCAAGTACGATGACAGCTATTTTCAAGATCGAGAAAATTTATCACACCATGAGTTGTATTGACGTTCTACAACTGATGTAATCATCAGGGGGAGTGTGCACGCGCTGTACTCTTTTTCCTTATCTATGGTTTTGTCCCACTAGGTTTTCCATAGAAAGGTTTTAATGAGGCAGCTTATTCCTTTGCGTGCTAGAGGAATATTTTACTCTTTTCCTTACTAGTGTTTTTCCCATAGGTTTTTTTTTTAGTAAGGTTTTAACGAGGCGTGTTCTTCAATAGTGTACATCCAAGGGGGAGTGTTATGAAACATTAGTTAGATGGATGTCCATTGGGCTTATACCCATTATACATGTAACTAGGGTATTGAAAAACCCATCATCTATGTACTATGGTGCTGTTTGGCCAAGTTTATGTGAAAGAGCTTTTACTTCTTAGAAGGAGTTTTTTCATAAACTACTTTTTGAAAAAGTTGTGTTTGTTTGGCCTAACTTTTGAAAAAATAGTTTATTGACAAATTGATGTGTTTGGCCTACTCCTAATTTTCTAGCTTTTTAGTTTTTTTTTTTTTTTTTTGTTAGTTTCATTTTAACTAACATTATTAATAATATAATCTTTTGAATAAGAAAACTTATGTTAAAAGAATCACGATTTTGATAGAGTTGCATACTTGATGGAAAAATTGTTGATGCATACTTGATGATATTCGGGTATGAAACATAAAAAATCAGTTTTCTCAAAAATACAAGTTACATAAAAACATGCACACATTAGACATACAAACATGCACACCTTTTATCATCTTTTGATTTGTGTGGTTTACAGCATACATACATGCACACAGCCACACATGAGATCATAATCATCCCCTTACAAATTAATCTAAAACGATGAAAGAATTAGATAATTACCTGATAGCATATTGCTTGATATGACAATCAAATAAAATTTTTAAAGTTCAAAGACGGAGAGTATAGAACGGGAGAATAGAAGAAACGTGGCTTTGTTGATAAAATGATGGCGGTAAAAAAAGCATTGTATTGGCGCCTTAATTCAAAGAGTTTTCGTGAGAAGTTGAAGCAAAGTACCAATTTGGTGCTTCTGTTTCTAGTGGCTTTTTTTTAGCTTATGACTTTTGAAAAGTAGTTTTTTATCTCCCTAAATTGTAGTGTTTGGCCCAACTTCTCCTTTTACAATTAAAAAGCACTTAAGAAGCTTGGCCAAACATGCCCTATATATACCCCATATGAGATGAATAATAAATAACTCTCTTACCTCTCTCAATCGATTTGCTTAATTCTCTCTAAGTTTTCTCTACTCTTTATTCTCTATTTCTTATTCTATAACATATCAAGGATTATGTCTCAAATAAAGTACACAACTAAGTAATTAACTCAAATGAAATTAACATTAACGTGTTAAAGAAAATTTATTTGACAGAAGGTATTTACATTGCCATATAAATCAAACAATCTCTTCTTGTTCAAGAGAAAAAAAAAACCAACGAAGCCTTTCACGTTACATTTGATTGTGATATCTACATTTGCAATTGGTTAAATGATAATCCAGACGGTAAATGAGATGATTCGGATTCGGCACGATTGAGACTCGTACAAAGTAAGAGCTAATATTGAATGGGGAAACTACGGAGCACAACGGATTCAAGAGTAATCCCGGGTCCAATCCCAAGAAGGACACCGTACTCGAACCCGTCACCCGTAGTAGCCTTTCCGTCTTTAAAAGACCTCTTCCTTGTTTCATCCAACACAAAGAATATCGTCGCACCCGACATATTCCCGAACTCACGTAACACGTGTCTACTCGACTTCGTCTTATCGGGGTGAAGCCCAAGTTTTGATTCAATTTCGTCTACAATCGCGGGCCCACCGGGGTGAACAACCCAAAACACCGAGTTCCAATCGTTAATGCCAAGTGGACTAAGGGATTTAATCACGGGTTTTTCGACATAATTAGCAATTAGACTCGGATTATCCCTAGCTAAGACTAATGATACCCCGAATTTTGTGATTTGCCCTCCGATAGCTCTCTCAGTGTCCGGGACAGTCGCTTGCATTGCTGAGACCAATTCAAAAATGGGCCGCTCACCAGCGGCCCAATCTGGGTCCGAACCAATAATAGCAGCGCCGGCCCCATCACCAAAAAGGGCTTGTCCAATCATCAAGCCAATGTTGGTTTGAGTGGGCCCACGAAAAGACGACAAGGTCATCTCAGCGCACACAACTAAAACCCGAGCTCCTCTGTTATTCTCCGCGATGTCCTTGGCTAAGCGGAGGATTGTACCTCCCGCATAGCACCCGACTTGGAAAAACATGAAACGTTGCACATTTGGGCCGAGGTCTAGTAGCTTGGCTAGTTGGTAGTCGTACCCGGGCATAACGGCTCCAGATAAACTTGTAAAGATAATGTGGGTGATTTTCGACTTGGGTTGGCCCCACTCTTTGATCGCTTCTAAGGCCGCTTCTTTTGCCAGTTTTGGTATTTCGGCTGTGAGTATTTCTTGACGTTTGTCCAAACAAATAGCGTCGTAATTTAACAGTTCTGGGTTTTTCTTCATAAACTCTTCTGTTTGGAAAAAATGGCGTTTTCTGACTGTCGTTTTTTCGCCTGTTTTAGCTCATGTTATTAGTATGGTCAAAAGCGTACTAAGGTAACATACATTAGACCTGAACTCGGGCTGGCCAGGGGGCGGGCCGGGCTCTCCTGGTCAGACCCACGCCAAGCCAGGGGGAGGGGCGGGCTTGGTCGGGTCGGGTCGGGTTGGGATATGCTTGACCCGAACCAGACCCGAGGCGGGCCAAGGGCGGGCCGGGCTAACGGGTCTTACCAATTTATTTTTATTTCTTATTATTTTTACTAAAATAGTGGGCCAAGGCCGGTTGGGCTGAAATTTTAGGACCAGGACCAGGCCCGGGGCCAGGACCGGGCCGGACCGTGTCAGGCCAAGTTGCATAAAAATAACGGGCCAAGGCGGGTTGGGTCCGGGCCGGGTCAGCCCGTGCTGATGGCCAATTCTAACATACTATGCTGTGATGAATATTTTCATTAAGATAAACAAATGATTGGGATGGAGGGAGTAGTAACATGAGACTTGCCAACAATAATTAACAACATAGCCAACTTTACGACTCCACCATCACGACTGATTGCTCTTGTTTTAACAATGTTTGTTAATATATATATACTCTCTCGGACTCAATAAATAATTTACATTTTTATTCCTTTGTAAAAAAGTATTTTTAATCAAATATAAATAATCTCCTAAGTTAGAGAGAGCAATTTTTTTATTTCCTAGAGCCTAAGTCACAAACATAGACACATCTTTTGGAGAGAAATTATTTATTGAAGGTGGATTGGAGATATGAAGAAGGGAAGAATTTGTAACAACTATAGTTGTTAAGATACGGAGTACATACTCTGGTCTCAATTATCCTATACTATCATGTAAATACTCTTTGGTTGATCTTATTCGTGTACTCTAAGCCTATGTATTATGGCTAGCGTAAGTTGTTATGGTAGATTATCAGTAAGTGGTTATACATCTGATGTAGTACATCAGATGATATAGTTTTTGAGCATTAAGATAAAGTTTTTGAGTTTTAGTCAAATTTTTTTGAGTTTTATTATAAAGTTTTTAAGTTTATTTACTAAAACTTTAATCTCAAAAAGTTACATTATAACTCAAAAAAATTACATATAAACTCAAAAAAATTTGATTTTTGACATCATAAAACTAAAATGTAATTTATAAACTCTATAGCACTCGAAAAAAATACACAAAAACTCAAAAAGTCATTAAGTATGATGTAGTACATCTGATGTACAATCCTTTTTCTCGTAGATTACCTCCTCATTATTGTAATTATTATAAATTGTACTACTATCGTAGTATCGTTTACCAATGATGAAAGTTATGCAACTATATTATTAAACCACCTTACTTATAATTCTTTATTCTCTATCAGTGTGTTTATGTTATGCTTGTGTAAGACGGAGATATGTACAAGTTTTTATGATGTTGAATAGAAGTTCATAGGCAGTGCTTAAACTTTTGACATCCGATTGACCATATTTGTGCAAATTATTACTCCGTGCGATGGAAGAAAATATCCCTCGTGTCAAATCTCTTATTTTACGTATTTTACTATTTATATATAAACGCGCACATAATTCTCCAAATAACGACGTACGATTAATAATATTAGACCGTTTTAACCCTAATCAATTAACTCGATAAAAAATACCAAAACAATAATCACTCAATAAAGTCGAATAATTTTACATTCAAATAATGGGCATGTAAAATATTTGATTAAAAATACAGTTACATCCGTATACAAATAAAACACAAATAATCACTTATTAATACAAATATGGAATTGTTCATACCCATTTTTTGTTTCAGTGTTTTTAACTTGTGACACATCATTATCCAGACAATAAATATATTTTCAGCGGTTAATTGTTGTAAACTTTTAATAACACAATACGATATTTAACAGTATTATAATATATGTTGCACGCCTACACCTCATTTAATAAAAACAACAAATAAGACAATTCCTAAGCAATCACCAATATATCCCCGAGTGATTTTGAATGATATCCCACTTGCTTTGTCTCTTTTCCATTGTATTAGTTTTAGTTTTACTCCGTGTTCTTTAGATAAGGTGGCTTATCAGTTAGCTAAAAATGTGATGAGCACGCCTACACCTCATGTTTTATTTCTGTTTTAAAATCCCTCAGAGGCGAGTCCAGGATTTTGATTTCGGTGTAGCAAAATATATACTCAAGGTAAAATGTATAGATAATTAGTGTGAAAGCGGTAATCATTGGTGTAGCAAATCACGAAATTCTAACCGAAATTTTCGCTTTCGGTGTAGCGGCTGCTACACCACAACTCATAGTGGCCTCGCCCCTATCCCTCCACCCCCTAAATTTTGAAAAACAGGACGATTCCTAATAAGAATCGAAGAGAGTACCACACACGGCACGACTATCAGGGTAAGATTAGAAGAACATACATATATGCTTAAACTTGATCTTGAGATCAGGCATAGTATCATCCATGCAAAAACAAAAATCAGGATAATCTTCTTGTGTTATTTGATGGAGTGGATTGGCAGTTCCTAGAGCTAAGATGGTTGCTAAACTTTTAGCTTTTTGGGAGATTTTAATTCCATCAAGTGATCCCATCTTTTTTTTACTCTTATGGAACTATTGCAATGAGTTTAATGAAGTTGATGCAAGTTTATATACACACTATACTACATGTGTTTTGGATTAGTAAGCCCTATTTGTCATTTTTAGTAGGGAGAAGTCAAATGTGATTTATTTATTTATTAATTGGATTAATTAGGTGAAATAGTGACACTTAGTATTAAAATATACTTAAAATATCAACAGAAAATTTGATTTTTTGAATAAATTAATTAATTACATGGTAATGGTGAATTAAGTGACTTATTCCATCAACCAAATTATCCTTCAATCAATCAATTACATCGCTTTTTGAGCAGGTGGGGTGAAATTGACATCCTTAAGTGCATTCTTACACGAAATAATTACAATAATTCATTTTTGCAGCTTTGCAACAATTACAAGTGATATTATTCATAGCGCAAAAACTTTGATGGAAAATCTATGCTTTCTAAACTCATGCCAAGCGTTAGAGTTAGTTAAACTTTTTTAACTGAATTGATTTTGACTAACTATATCTCTTGGTTATGGATTTAGAAAGTGACTATTTTTTTTTTTCCTTCAATCAATTTATCTTTGAAGTGGTAGGTATCCAAAAAAATTAAACCAGATATTTTAACTTGTATAACTCAAAAGATTTACGGACATAATTAATTCTTATTTGTGTTTAAATATAATATCCAGCCCGTAACACTTGATGAACTTAATCCTTAGATTTAAGGATGAAGAATGTAGAATTACTTTAATAATAGACTTTTATATGCCAAATAAACACTTCATTTATTACCACTCTTAAACGAAGCATTTTAACATATAACTAACCAATCGTTGGTTGGCGCAGTGGTAGCATGGGGCTGCGCTTGGTAGGGAGGTCTGCGGATCAATCCCCCACAACTGCGATTGGGAGGGGTTTAAATACCGTAATCCTTGGACACGCCTCGAAATTCGGATGAGTCGGCCCAATATGGTTCGGATTACCGGATGGTTTAGACAAAAAAAAAAACATATAACTAAGGTTTTTTCATAGAAGGCAATAGTCAAGGCACCTAATATTTAGGTCATTTGCAAAAAAAAAAGAGCACATAAAGTTAATTTTCTCGTTGAGAAGCACATAACATATACGGAGTACAATTTTTTTTCGGTCAAAGGCACAAACTAACATTTTCCGTCAAAAAGTCACAATTCCAACTTGACTCCACGGAAAACACGATTTTTGGTTTTGTTTAGATTTCTTACAGAGATACTTAGGCCCTATTCTTTTGGATTTAATTTCAGTTCTAATAAGTTCAGTTCAGTTCAGTTCAACTCCATTAAGTTCAGTTTAGTTCAGTTCAGCTCCATTCAGTTCAGTTCATATTAGTTTATTTCAACATTGATATTATTATTCTTATTTTATATTCTTATTGATATCATTAGTATTATATTAATTTATTTACTGTTATTATTATTATTATATTATTATTTTTATATTTATTATATTACTGTTATATTTATTAATAATTAATTCGTATTGTTTATATTATTATATTTATATTTAATATATTTATTATTATTATTATTATTATTATTATTATTTATATATTTATTTTTTAGTTATTATTATTAATTTATTAAATTGTTATTAATAATGTATCATTTATATTACTAATATATTATTATTATTATTACTACATTTATTATTATATTACTATTTTATTTTTTTATATATCTTATTAGATTATTAATAATATATTATATTAATATCTTATTATTATTAATGAATAATATATTATAATATTTATTATTATTATTATTATTATTATTATTGGTATTGGTATTATTGTTATTATAATATTTATTATTATTATTATTATTATTATTATTATTATTGGTATTGGTATTATTGTTATTGTTATTATTATTATTATTATTTTTTTAAATGCGCGCAGCTTTCATTATAATAAAAATAAAAGGTTTACATGAAATTGGTGGGGAGCCGAGAGACAATCTGGGCTCCCACACCCTTAGCAATAGTAAAGCTAATACGAGTAAAAATTATTATTATTATTATTATTATTATTATTATTATTATTATTATTATTATTATTATTGGTATTGGTATTATTGTTATTATAATATTTATTATTATTATTATTATTATAATCTTTTTATTAATATTTCAATTCAGTTTAGATAAGTTCAGTTCAGTTCAGCTCCATTAAATTCAGTTCAAACAATTTCAGTCTAAAAGAACACGGCCTTACTTAACTAGCCACATGATAGCCTCTAGTTACATATCTCATCCAACCCAAAACCATCAGAGGATACAAAATTAGATATATAGCCTCTGGTTTTGTACCAACCCAATATCTCTAATGCAATAATCTAAAGGGGAGAGGCGAGTCATGCCATGGGCCGCTCTAGACCTGGCAAACGGGTCAGGTCGTGTCGTGTTCGTGTTCGTGTCAACTTTAAACAGGTCATCACTACCCCAACCCTAACCCGACCCAATTACATAAACGGGTCATTTGTCTCAACCCTAACCCAACCCATTTAATTTTTCTATAATCCAACCCGACCTGTTTAACCCATTTATCTTTTACCAGGTCATGTATAACCCATTTATCTTTTAACGGGTCATTTTTAACCCACTTAATTCGTTTGACCCAATAAACTAATAAAATAAACTAAGCTTTATAAGCCTATTATCTCAAAAATGAGGATTGAAAATACTTATTTTTAAGTTATTTGGGTGGATTATTGATTCAACACAAATATATCCTGACACTTTTTAATAAGCGGGTTATTCGTGTCGGGTTCGTGTCAAAAGAGCTCAACCCTAACCCGACCCGTTTAAGTTTCGTGTCGTGTCCTTGTCAACCCAATTAATTAAATGGGTCGCAACGTCTTGACCCTAACCCGTTAACTTCGTGTCGGGTTCGTGTCGTATTTTCGGGTCGTGTCAATAATTGCCACCTCTAGGCCGCTCTATTATCTATGTATCGTTTCAAATATAAATTTAAATTAACCAGAATACGATATTTTTCAAACTGCTCGATAAAATATATTTATGATATTCACTATCAAGACCTAATCAAAACTTCGACGACCTATCATGAAATTTACTAGTGATTGTCCACTATCCATGATAAACTAAGTATGTTTTATTTTATTATGAATCAAAGAACAGTACTTGTAATAACAACTAAGATCTTGTATGTTTATTGTTTAATTACCAAGCATAAAGTGACTGATCAAGTCACAAAAAGCTATAAAAAAAATGAGTAGAATGAATATGGTAGTTGGAGATAGGTGATTGTTTAACTACTACAAGTAGTTTTAGGAATTAAGTATTCAAAGTATCACAAAATTTTGTTTTAAGGAAACCAGTTCCCTTCTCATAGACGGTCACAGAACTAGCAACCTTACTTGTAGGGCTTAGCAAGTTTAGGTCTCGATTGAAAAAATAGCTGGATCGGACCATTTTTTTTTTGGATAGAAGGAACTTGAATTAAAAGAAAATAAAGTAGTTAGAGTATATCATGGGGGCGGGTCAGGGGAAAGAGGCGCGGAGGCCAAAACAAAGTCACTAGTACAAAGATCAACAACAAAGGAGGGGGCATGAGCCCACTCAAAACAACCTAAGAAGGAACTAGTATCATGGACAGAGTGATTAGCAATAGCATCCGCCACACGGTTAGCAGTTCTCTTCTCAAAAACCAGCTTCAAATGGGGGTGAGTCAGATTTATTTTGGTCTAGGCCTCGGTCCACAGTTTTGAAAGCTTCGATTTTTGGTCCCGTCCGATCTAAGACTGGTTAATTTTGACAATAAAGGAAAAAAAACAGAGCTGTATGGAGGCCAACTTGCTCTTTAGTGAGTACTTTCTAATACTCCCTCTTATTCACTATATAATATTCCCTATTTCATAAAACGGATTATTCAGGTTTTCTCCCCCTTTCTATTTTTGGAAACTTTTACTCTTATTTTATTCATCTCTCTCCTATCGCCAAACCCCACCCAACTCTTTTACTCATATTTAATTACATTTCGTAACGTTTTGGCCCCACAATTCCTTATTTAACTCCTAATTATTCATCCATCTTTCCTATCACCAAACTCACCCAACTCTTTTAATCCTATTTTATTCCTCGCTTTAATACCCGTGCCCACAAATAAATGGAAGATTATAGTGAATAGGAGGGAGTATATCACAATTTTGGTGAAGAATCAAAAGATAAACATAGATGTTCCAAAGTAAAATGTTTTTATGAACAATCTTACTTTCTTACGATCATTTATTTGCCTATTTCATTTTGGGTGTCTCAGTTAATTGTTTGCCTTTCTATTTTAGGAATACCTGGATGAACAATTGGATTCTCCACGTTCAATTTGGTCCACTTGTCATCTAATAATCTTCTTTTTTTTCTGATCTTTATGCCAAAAACAAAGGCAAACAAATGACCAGGACGGAGGGAGTATATAAAATAATAAATCAATAGATCTTGCTTAAGACGAAGTGTAACACCCCTAATTTCCATAATATAATTCTATAATTTTATTTTCCCATATTTCATATTTTATTTTCCGGGAAAATATCCGTCTTTTATCTTTTGGGCTCGTTGGGCTCGAAAAACGATGAAGACCCGCTTCTCCCTTGGGTCTCACGTGATTTTGGTGTAGATGGGTAAGTTTTGGGCCTAAACCTAGAATAAACCCATGAGCTTCTCTATAAATATAAGAGGAAACCAAACCCTTGCTCTTCTTTTCTCATAATTCTCTAAACCCTAAACCTAATTTCTCTCCTCCTCTCTTCCTCCTTGTGCCGCGCGCCCCTGCCTAGGGTTTCGTGCCGTTCTTCCTTTCTTCCTCCTTCCTTCATCATCTTTCGTGCTTAGATCGATCCTACTTCTTGGATTTATCTATCCTCTTCGTAAGTTTTATGTTTTTCGCGTAAGTTTTTATAGTCTATAGTTTATATATATATATATATATATATATATATATATATATATATATATATATATATATATATTAGTATATTTATTAGTTTCGTTATCTTTGGCACGTGGATGATTCAATAAAGGCGTGGAGACTGCACCTGGAGAAGACGTTTATATCGTTGAAGACGATCTTTAGGATTATTTGCTTAATAAGGTAACTAGGTGTTTTCTTTTAATTGTGTTTATGCCAATTGATGTAATTAATATGATTTAATGATTGTCTTGTATGATTGGTACGTGTTTGATTATTTGTTATCATGATTAGATATGTTTTCGCATGTTCGTATATGTTTTAATGTGTTAATCATATATCGTATGTTGTTTATGTGTTTATTATGGGTGTCATGAGCGCAATTAGGGTTTACGAATAAACCCTAAGTGGCGGCATGATAGGCGGCCAAGGGTTCTCTCCAAAGTTATAGCTAAGGCTAGTGTAACCTTGATGATGATTCAAGTGTTATAGCTAAAGTTAATACAACTTTGGGTAGTTACTCTAGTTATGGCTGAAGCTACTATAACATTGAAGTACGAGATAAGGTTATAGCTGGAACTAACGTACCCTGAGATTTATGGCTCAAGGTTATGGTTAACGCTGGTATAACTTTGTGTTTCGTGTCATGGTTATAGTTGAGGTAAGTGTAACTTCAAGTCGTATATGTTGAAGTTATAGTCGAGGTTACTATAACCTCGCATCTAGAGTTTATGTTATGGTTAGGGTTACTATAACGTCGAATGGTTAATGTTAAAGTTATAGCTAAAGTTACTATAACATTGGTGGCTTATACTTGTTTCATATGTTGTATTGTGTTCAACGTGTTATGTCCTTGTGTTGCATATATCTTTGGTTACTCTTGTTCACATGACAAGTATGATGGTCAGTTATACTATCTTGTGAGTTGAGTCGTGATGTTGTTCACGCATGTTAGTACAGTTAGTTGTACTGTGCATTTGTTGGTTGGCTGGTGTATAGATGACGATAGTGTCAGTTGTATGCTATCGGAATGAACTAAGGCTACCCTTCAGGGATTTGTTATGGTCTATGGTCGGGGGGGTAGCAGAGGCAGTTCGTTAATCGCTCTGTTCCCCGAGTGTCGTTCGGTGTAGCAGAGGCAGTTCGTTAATCGCTCTGTGTTTCATCAAGAGGTCTGGCCAGGTCTTAGGCATATAGGCAGTGGTTATACGCTATACATAGTGTGGATGCAGTTCGTTAATCGGTCCACTGTGGGTGCAGTTCGTTAATCGGCCCATACCATTGAATGGAGGCAGTTCGTTAATCGCTCCATTAGTTAGAGGCAGTTCGTTAATCGCTCTAACGGCGTTCATTCTATACATTGTGCTTGGTGGTCTGGTTTGGTCACATGTTTTGCGTTTATGTTGCTCTATAGTTCATACGTGGTCATGATATGGTTTAAGTTGTCAAGCGTCGTCCCATGTTTCCTTTGGAGTTATCATTATGTCATAAGATTGTCTTAGTATGTTATCGTTTAATGGCATGACGAGAATCTTCGTATTTACGGCAATAATAAAAAGCTAACAGCTAAATTTTATATGGGGTAAGGATCAATCAAGGATCCCTTGATTGTAAGGGGCAATGGCTATGGAGCTAAGGAGCTTAAGGCTTATTACCCCCCTTCAAGTTGGTGCGTGGAAATTCGAGACACCCAAATTGGATAGTAACTCTTCAAAAGGAGCACGGCCCAACGCTTTGGTAAATATGTCTGCGAGTTGTTGCTTGGTGTGGACGTAGCTCGTGGAGATAATTCCTTTTTGTATTTCGTCACGAACAAAATTACAGTCGACTTCAATGTGTTTGGTTCGTTCGTGAAAAACAGGCTTTCGAGCGATGTGTAAGGCAGATTGATTGTCACAATGGAGTTGCATAGGGCGAGTATGAGTAAGCCTGATAAACTCGAGCAAACCTTTGAGCCATTTGAGCTCACATGTAGCATAGGCCATGGAGCGATATTCAGCTTCAGCGGAAGAGTGGGCGGCCGTTGTTTGTTTGTTTGTTTGTTTTCCATGATATAGGTGATGATCCCCAAAAAAAAATGAGATAGGTGAAATTGGAGCGTTTACTAGTGGGACACGTGGCGTAGTCCGCATCGCAAAAGGCTTGTAACTGTAGATTACTAGTAGCTCGAAGGAGTATACCTTGGTCGGGTGATTTCTTCAAATAATGAACAACTCTTAACGCGGCTTCCCAGCGTTCGGTTGTCGAAGCATGCATAAATTGTGCTAGAATATGAACCGAATAAAGGAGTTCAGGCCGTGTGATGGTAAGGTAGACTAGTCGCCCCACAAGATGAGGATACGCTTGCGCATCTTTCATAGGAGGAGCGGCTGTGGGAACATGTATTGCAGGTTTGGACCCGAGTAACCCAGATTCTGTGAGGATGTCGAGTGCATACTTGCGTTGAGAAATGAATATCCCGGTGTCATTTCGTGCAATCTCGAGACCAAGGAAGTATTTGAGAGCCCCAAGTCTTTCATATGAAAGCACGTACTTAAGAGAGACTTGAATTGATCGATTAAGGCGGTATTGTTCCCACATATGACAAGATCGTCGACATAGACGGAAACATGGACCTCAGTGGTGGGTGTTACCATAGAAAAGAGACTGTGATCATACATGCATTGTTTAAAACCGTAATCAAGAAGAGCGGAAGCAAGTTTTGTGTACCAACAACGAGGAGCTTGACGAAGACCATAGAGTGACGTACGCAAGCGACAAACTTTCCCGTTGATGGCAGATGAGAACCCGGGAGGTGGTTTCATGTACACCTCTTCGTGGAGGTCGCCATGGAGAAAGGCATTGTGAACATCCATTTGATGGAGGGACCATTTCTTGGCAGCGGCAAGGGCGAGGAGAGACCATTACATAGTTATCATATACTAAATGCATGCCAATTCATATGACCAAATTAGGTGATTAATAACAAGGTACAAACTTTAACCATAAACAATAGCCAAACGATAACAAACAATAGTAGAACGATTAACATAAAGAAAAACGAGAGCAAAACGTGAGAAAAGGGAGAAAGAAGGGTATTTTATTTACATCCTAAACATACATGTGTGAGACTTGGGACCGGCTTCGGTGGAGTAGGGATCAGATCTCGGATGTAAATTGTTGATTTGGGGCGTTTTTGATAATAACTTGAACGACTTTAAACCACTTTGAAAACTGCTTTAACTAGGCGTCTTGACGTAAGATTTTCAAATGCTTGGGGACACAACTTTGACTCAAACGTCCCGTAAATTTGTTCATGATGTTGCAAGGTAGAGGATCAAGCTTTTAATGGTGGTTATAAGATTTATTAGTGGTGGTCGATTGGCCTTGGAAAGTGACGAGTCAGGGTGGTTATTCTTGAAAACTGGGTAAACAACGTATGACACGGGGTGTTTGTAGGCTGTTTCTGGGACAGTTAGGGCATGGTTCTGGGTAGGCAATGAGATAATAATATATTCTATAATAGGGTGTGTCTTTTTGTGGTGGTTGTTGTGGTATAGGGAGATGGGAAGGCAGGTCGATAATGGTGGTAAATGTGGCTGGTCGTAACAGTGGCTCGGTTTTGTGAAGGTTGTTCTATACTACGGTTTTGTGTGCTTTTGGTGAGGATTTTTAACTGTTCTTGGCTACGTATTTAGAGGAGAGTATGGAAGGATCTTGAGGTCGAGTCGAATGTCGGGTTTAAATTGTGCTCTGTTTCGTGCCAAAATAATGACGGGAATTGAGCTAAAACAAACGACTTTTACAAAACTTGACATTATGAAATAAATCAAATGAAACAACAACAAAACACATTTATTTATTCAAGATGGTCATTTTAAAAGATAAAAAATGATGTTTCAAAAGTAAATTCAAAGGAATAAATTCTAAATCAATTTAATTAATCAAATGAAAATACTTATTTATTCCGAATATCAATTCGAACCGCTCTCCATGAACCTCCTAGTCGATTTTTGAACCTCTCACACACGTATGAGTCCGATCATCATTTGCTGTTGGTCGGGAGATATAAATACAAGTACCATGTTTTATTCATATTTTATGACTTAGATAATTTTCCACCTTGGTTTAATTTAATCGTATTATGTTACAAAAAGTCCGGGTTGCTACGAATTTATTTGTATATATCATGATGTAAAGGTGTTGTACAACAATTTATTTGAGGTTTGTACTTCATGAGTTCATGTCAATAATGGCATTACTACGAGAAACAAAGTATAATTATCAACAGCAAGTATTTATATGTATATATTATCATTTACATTTGAACATTATAATGTCTTATTGTACAAAATAAATAAAAAAATTCAACAATCTATTTCCATATTATAATCCTATTAGTAAAAGAGATAAAAATATATATTTGTTTCACAATGAAGACTAATCCAAAGCAAGGTTTAGGAATTAATGGGGAAACTCCGAAGCAGAAGGGTCTCAATAGTAATACCGGGTCCAAACCCCATAAGGACACCGTACTCCAATCCATCACCGGTAGTATTTTTTCCTTCCTTAATCGACCTCTTCCTTGTTTCATCCATCACAAAAAACACGGTTGCAGTCGACATATTCCCAAACTCACTTAGCACGTGTCGACTCAAGTCGAACTTATCTTTGTCAAGTCCGAGTTTTTCTTCTACTTGGTCTAGGATGGCAGGCCCACCAGGGTGAACTACCCAAAACACGGAGTTCCAATCATTAATGCCAAGTGGACTAAGGGATTTAATCACGGGTAGTTCGACTTTATTGGCAATAAGACTCGGGTTATCCCTAGCTAAGACTAAGGATACCCCAACTTGTTTAAGTTGTCCTCCGATAGCCCTCTCAGTGTCTGGAATAGTGGATTGTATTGCCGAGACCAATTCAAAAATGGGCCGCTCGCCAGCGGCCCAATCTGGCTCCGAACCAACTATAGCTGCACCCGCACCATCACCAAATAGGGCTTGTCCAATCATCGAGCCAATATCAGTTTGGGTGGGCCCACGAAAAAAGGCCAAAGTCATATCAGCGCAAACAACTAAAACTCGAGCTCCTCTGTTGTTTTCTGCGATGTCTTTGGCCAAACGAAGGACTGTACCTCCCGCATAGCACCCGAGCTGGAAGAGCATGAAACGTTGCACGTGTGGGCCGAGGCCCAATAACTTGGCAAACTGGTAGTCATACCCGGGCATGATTGCTCCGGATAAAGTTGAGAAGATGACGTGGGTGATTTTTGATATGGGTTGGCCCCACTCTTTGATCGCTTCTAAGGCGGCTTCTTTTGCCAATTTAGGTACTTCAATTGCGAGTATGTCTTGGCGTGCGTCCATAGTAAAGGCGTTATAGTTCACCAGTTCCGGGTTTTTCTTCAAAAACTCTTCGGTTTGGTAAAAATATCGCTTTTTGATTGTTGTTTTTTCGCCTGTTATTATAGCTTGTTTAATTAGTGTTATATGATCAAAAGTATAACAAGGTAAATGTAGTAGCTCCAAATACAATAAAAAATATTGTTTTTTGATTGGCATATGCTAGTCAAAACTATCAATTAAATCTGATCAAAAGTAATACCAAGGTAAATGTAGTAGCTCCAAAAAAAACGAAGATCATATTTGGAGCTACTACATTTACCTTGTTGTACTTGTGATCATATAACACTAATTAAACAAGCTACAATAACAGGCGAATAAATTAACAACAATCAAAAAGCGATATTTTTGTACAAAATCTGTTGATTGGCATATACTAGCCAAAACTATCAATTAAATGTCGTTTATATTTTGTTTATCTAATTTGTTTATGCTATTAATAATTTATTGAGTACCAAATTTGGCTTAAAGTTCAGATATTTTTCAATAAGAAATATTTAGAAATACGGTGTAAATGGCGTCTTGAAGTTGAAATTAAGTACCTTTTTTTTTCATGTTATTTCACTTTTGGAGGCCAAACTTAGAAACGCTTAATCAAAGTTATATTGAATGCTAGAAGAATTATGTATATTTATATTATTATTCAAAAACCCTTCACAAAAGAGATTTTAACGAAATAAAAGTTATATACACATACACTTGAAAAAATCAACCCACTCGAAACTGACTCAAAGCTAAAATTGCAAAACCGGAACATGACTCGCTCGAATCCGACCTAAAACCACACTGCTCGAAACTGACCAGGTCAGAAATGAGTTGAAAATTCGAGATAGCTAGTTTGAAATCGCATTTAATATTATCTATAATAAAAGAAAATATGAACAATAGATTTTGCAAATCACTTTTCGAGTGAAATTTACCAATATAATCGTTTTTAATTACTAATCCGACTCGATTCAAATGATCGGATACAAACAATTGTGCCCGGAAATGACCAAACAACTATACACCGAACATGTCCAAAATCCGATATGATCCTATAAAGCCCAATCTAATCCAAATATATACTCCATAATAATGTAATACAGATAAAATGACCTACTCAAAATAACTCAACTAACCGCGAACCATTAATCCCGTTTACCAAGTCTTACACATAGGTGTGGTGAAAACGTGTAGTGAAAAACTCAATCATCACTCAACATAGAGAGCGCATGTTCTAAAAATCTATGCGACGAAGTCTCGATGACCGATTGACCGTTGCTCAACGACTTTTACCAGAAAAACCTAATTTCTCTATTCTCTAATCAGTACTTATAATTACAATTAATAATTTGTTGACTTTTTGTACCTACCACCAAACTCAAATATTGTGATCATGGATAAATAACACGTGTAGCAAGCACGTGAGATATTTCCATTTTATGTTGTCCGTATTCTCCATGAAATCATTGTTCAAAAATGTTTTTAACATTTTTCAATTTTCGTATGGGTAAACTAATTTAGTTGGTAATGTCAAAAATAGTGGTATTCCGTATTTATTTATAACCGGGTTATGAAACCTGTTACATTATAACTGTCCTTATACCGATTTTTTTGCCAAAATACGTGCTTTTCACTAATTATTTAACGAATGGGTCGAGTTTGAAATTAATTACCCAAAATGGGTCAACGTCATACCCGAAGCTAGGTTTGTATCTAAGTCGCCATCTCGGTCAGCGACCATGCCCAAAGTGAAACCAAACCTGAGTTTTGCTGTTAATATCATTCAGATTCAAATCGCCATCTCGGCTGGCGAACTCGCCAAGCACCTTGGCAACTAAAAAAGTCCAGTATTTGAGCCAACTTTATTTTGATGAAATTTTGAATGTCTCAGATGCAAATCGCCATGGGGGCTGGCGACTGAATTTTTTTTTTTTTTTTTTTGAGTACTGATACAGTGGGAAGGGAAGGGGATCCCAAATATGACTTCGAACATAATCACCAACTGACCTGGCGACTTGAACCATTTACATTAGCTTCGTCTACACCGAGCCTACGTGGACCCATTTTCGAATTAATTTGAGATTCATATCGTTAAATAATTAGTGAAAAACGCCCATTTTAAAAACGGATTCCCTTATACCTCTCTTTACACACAAAAAAAAAAATCTATTTACCATTTCCCCGTAGATGTGTTATTGTGTTTGTGTAAACAAATCACACATACGGTATTGTTTTAGTTTGCGCTCGTATCAATTTAAACCCGTCTCATTCTAACTTCCTTGTACACCAGTCTCAAATGAGACTTTACGTTACCATAATCTTATCACAAATCAATATCGAAAGCAAAAAAAAAAAAAAACAAAAAAAAAACTTATTGTAAAGCATAATAATGTTGTTATAAGAGTAGTAAAACGAACGTACATATATGGTTAAACTTGATTTTGAGACCGGGCATAGTATTTTCGCCGTTCGCGTCCGCTATGCAAAAACAAAAATCAGGATAATCTTTTTGTAAAATTAGATTAGGAGGGTTGGCAGTTCCTAAGGCTAAGATGGTTGCTAAACCTTTGGGTTTTTGAGAGATTTTGTTTCCATTAATTGATCCCATCTTTTTGTGTTTTATTATTATGAGGAATGTTTGCCACAATTTTGATGAAATGGAACAAGGGTTTATATATATATACACTTACGTTTTAATAAGTCGTACCTTATCTTTCAGTTGTTTTTTATAAAAAAACTATTTCGTCCATTTTCTTTAGTCTTCTATTTTGAATTTTCGTCTTTCTCTTACACCAATTCTTCTATTCTTCTATGCAAGGGTTTCATATAACAGTGATTATGCTTGGTAGAGTTTCCATCTGTCTAAGTTTAACCCGACCCGTTTTTAAGAGTCACGAGCAGTAAATATTGACCCACGACCCGATCCATTCAAAATCGAAATGATCCGTTAATTTATGGTTGATACGCAATTCGATCTGCTTGAATTGATGAGGTTGTTGCGGTGCCAACCCAAGTAGCACATTGAAGGAGAAGAAGGAGTTCTACCTAGTTTATAAGAGATCAACCACTCCTTTAGTATTTTGGGAAGGAGCCCCAAAACAAATCCGTGCGGGATCGGCCCAATAAAGCGTGATAGATTTTATAAAGGGAGGGTTCATAAAGGTAATTGTATTATTGATTTATTGTGTCGATCTCATGAGAATACATGACGATATATATAATAGACGACGATACTCTAAACCCTAGACGGTAGCCGTCGTAACTCATAACCTAACCCTAATGATAGTCGGCCCTAATGGGCCTAATATCCTAATACATACCCTCCCGCAATCGTAAAGGCAGTACATAGTACTAACTTTACGATTGGAGAATTACAATAAAATCAAGATAAAATTAAAATAAGAAAAATCAATCTTCATCGACTTCTTCGTCTTCATTATCCATCTCCGTCTTCGCAAGGTTGGTAAAATAAACGAGTATTAAGACTCGTTAGAAATTTCTTCGAACAAGAACGTAAAGTTTTTCGGACTTGTCGAATATCAAATAATTTGTTAGGAACACTAATCGGACCTAAACAAATTTCAGTAAAACGGAAAATTATTCGTTAATTTCAATATTTGGAGAACGCTAAGTTTTTCGAACGCCAAATAAATTTAAACCACCATCATGGTGATTATAAGTGCGTAACTCGCCAGTCAATTTCATACCACCTTAAACGAATTTGAAATTTTTTAATCAAAATTCAAAATAAATTATTTTTGAAATCGTTCGATGCCACGATCAGGGATACTCTAGCCATGATAAACAATTGGCTAAAATCAAGATGAGAAGTAGAAGAAGACACCAAGGTATCGTCAAATTAGGGGATTTTTTTTTTTTTTTTTAAAGCTAAACGAATTGTTGTCAAATCCTGCCGGTGAGCGCCATAAGTTTTCGCTCACCGGCAAGAATGCGGAAGCGGTTTTCTAGAGTCCTCAAGAAAGAGGCTCTGATACCATGATAGATTTTATAAAGGGAGGGTTCATAAAGGTAATTGTATTATTGATTTATTGTGTCGATCTCATGAGAATACATGACGATATATATAATAGACGACGATACTCTAAACCCTAGACGGTAGCCGTCGTAACTCATAACCTAACCCTAATGATAGTCGGCCCTAATGGGCCTAATATCCTAATAAAGCGGACAATATTATACTAATATGACGGTGTGGTGGATGTCGTTGTCCCAACAAGTGGTATCAGAGCCGATGGTTCGGCCGAGTCCAGTGTGTGGTGGAGCCCAAGGTAGTAGATTGTCGCGCCCTCAGTGTGATCTCGCGATTGGAGATCTGTGAATGCCTTGTGTCGAAAGTCTTCCTGATAATGTGGTGATCGATTGTATGGTGGAGCCCAAGGTAGTGGATTTCCTTTGCCAATATGGATGAGCGCCCTCGGTGTGACCTCGCGATTGGAAATCTTTGGATCTTCCTGATAATGTAGTGATTAGGCGGCGGGTCCTGTTGGGTGATAACGGCGGTGCAAGATGGACAAATAATGGAGAAGATAGAAGAGGAGTTCTATCCTACCTAGTTATAAGAGACCCACCACTCCTTTAGTATCAGGCCTTTTGGGAAGGAACTCAAAAACAATTCCGTGCGGGCTCGGCTTAACACGGACAATATCATATTAATGTGACGGTGTGGTGGATGCAGCAGTCCCAAAAGAGGCAATTATTAGTTTATATCAAATGTAAATATTAAACATACGAAAATGAAAAAAAATGACTTAATATTAGTATCCATTTCAACTTAATTTTACAAATCATAAATATCATTATATAATATTAATATTTAAAATTCTACTTAAAATAATAATTAGAAATTATTAGTTGTAATACTTTATATTTCAAATTCAATTAAAAAATCAATATAAGTGATTTAAATAATGAATATGATTAAATAATAAAATAGATCATAAAGTAAATTAATTTTTGTAATTTATTTAATATAAGTGTTGTAAATAATATGATTAAATATTAAATTTGATTATATTTTTAACAAATATTTTCATTTGTTGCTATTATTAATACTAATTGTCTACCAAATAGGAACTAAAAGGTTAATTGTGTTTTTGATGTTGATCAGGAGTATCCCCTACTGACAGTTGGAGCATTCTTTTTCGAGGTACTGAAAATCAATTTAATGGGTTGACATCTTCCAAGTTTAGCTTTTTTATTCATAAAAGTCAGAAATCGAACCCCTAACCACTTAGTTAAAAGATAAGAGATCTTACCACTTACACTAGCCAATTTTAATTATTAAAGGGTAATCATAACTCATCTTTGAAATAGATGGAGGGTAAAGAATGACCGTGTATATTTGTTGGACTAATTGACTTATTCCTTCAATCTACGCAAATTCCCCCTTGTGACGAGTACTATTCCGTCACAAACATTGTTTACATTTGCGACGGGCTAAATGTGACCAGTTTATGAGAAAATGTGCCATTTTTTATAGGTGACATTTTATGAACAGTACTTGAGTGGTTACATTTAATCAAAAAGTGGTCACATTTGCCCGTCGCAAATTGTGACCGTCACAAGGGAGAATTGTTGTTCAATCTATTTACAAAACCATTTGATGTAAAACCACTTGGTATTTTAAATCAATCAATTTACGTGGTAAAGTTGACTTTATTTTGAATTAATCAATTTATCTCTTGAATGGTAGTTACCAAAAAAAAAAAAAAAAAAAAATCTGAGTGCAGGCGTTCAACCCAAAACTTTATCACAAATTATAGTGTACGACAGTCTCACACCGTGAGATGATCCATTTTTGTAGAATAAACATATATTTAAAACTAATAAATAATTTGTCTTTTTACATAATAGGATTATCTTATAATGTAAAACCGTCTTACCCTATAAGGCCCTGTTCTTTCGGTTGAAACGAGCTAAATTGAATTGAATGGAGTTGAACTGAATTGAATTAAACTGAATGGAGCTCAGCTGAAGTAAATCGAGTTAAAGTAAGAGTTAATTTAGTGAAAAAATAAGCTGAACAGAACTGACTGAAGCTGAACTAAGCCGAACATAATAGAATTGGGCTGAACTAAAAGTAGCTGAAATTAAGGCAGGAAGAACCGGACCTAATTACTGAAACCTTATCGACATAGTTAGTCCTTGTTGTCAAAATACAATAGCCACTTAATGAATTTGATCCTTAAATTCAAATGTGTTACGTGTGAGGTGGCTTACAATGTGAAATCGTAAATTACATAAATAACTTATTTTCTGAGTAGTTTATTGACTTACAAGTTTATTAACGTATTCAGTTTAACAAAATAGTAAGAACAGAAATAAGTCAAATAGTACTATAGAAGGCAAGTCTAAGTTTTAGATTAGCTAGTAGACTTGCTTAACCTTCAACCGTTCAACGTGCTATTTTTCAAACTCCATGATACGATTACGTACATAGTACTCCTATTATCCTAAAATTCAAGTTAAAATTCATATCCTTTTAGGCACCAAAAGTCCAAAACCAAGAAAGAACTAAGAAAGAGGAATAAAAGCCGAGAGGTTGGAAAAAGACAAGAGGATAGTTTTGTTTGCCTTTGGTAGTTTTAGGTTGTAGTTGTATTTGCTACCTAGGTTTAGTATAGCCCATAACGGACACGTAGTGATAGTAGTGTGATATGGCCTTCTCTAAAATGTAGAATACGGGAATCGTTATTTTTAAATTTGATAAAAACATATATTTTATAATTGAAAAGTACAATTTTTTTAAAAAGTATTTTATATTAAATTTAAATAAAAATTCAAATTATGAATGGTAGTATATGCTAAATAATTAAAAAAAGGATATTCTACAGTGTACCCTCGAGTTTTTCGATTTTCTACGGTGTACCCCTATAATTTTGAAATTTTATGGTGTACCCCTGAACTCTACACAATAATCTATACCATGACCTTATTTTTTGTCTTTAATATGCAAGTTTCTTAATTGACTTATTAAATCGTTTATTTAACATTCCAATTACTCGATAACCTAATCATCTACTTTTTAATTCGTTGGTTACCCATTAACCCACCAAACAGTATACGAATTTAACTGAAAATTCTCCAAATCTCCATTATCATTTCATGAATCATAACTAAGATTCTTAATAGTAGTTTGTGCTTATTAAAAGTGATTTGTGATACTTTTCACATAGCATGATGATACAAACATTCACGAGTTAGAATAAAGGTCAAATTACGGTTGTTTGATAGTGATAAAGTTAACGGAGAGTTAAATAAGGTCATGATAGAGAAATAAGTAAGAAATTTAGGGGTACGCCATAGAATTTCAAAATTGTAGGGATACACCGTAGAAAACCAAAAAATTCGAAGATTAAAAATAACTCATATTTCATCATGTATAGACATAAATCATGTATGTAAAAGATAAACATGATTTATCATGCGAAAAGTCTTTAAATTACATTGTATGATACTGTCTTCGAGTGTTTGAAAAGCGTCCACACTTTAAAAATATTTCAGAGTAATACCGTGCGTGTCTGACACGGTATCAGATACATACACACTAAATAATAAAAGTGTCCGTGCTACCTAATATAGGCATCACCCCATAGCACCCTAGCATTACCCATGATAAAATAGGTCAAATGAGTACTTTTGTGTCTAACAAGGTGTTACAAAATGATTATCAATTTTAATATGACTTGTTCATAATTAGAAAGCATTAAGTTTTTCCCTCCAAAAAAAGAAAAGAAATCATTAAAGTTTATCTTGAATCAAAGGTTAGTATAAAAGTCATTATAAAGACCAAATCAAAATTGCAAATTTGCCATCCATCAAGATCATACATTAGTTATTGTCCACTATCCATAGTAATCCGTCAGCACCGAAAATGAGCTGCATTCTTTGCCCATGCAAATTTTAAGTAGTTGGTATGAAGTTTTATGTTCCATCCATATTCTCAGATTACTATCCACACAAGTTTTTTTTTTTTTTTTTTTTTTTTTTTGGTTGGGATGCTGACAATAATGGTACAAACTTAATTAATTAGACCTGTTAAACAGGTCGTTCAATTCGATTTCGGATCAGGTTAAATCGGTTCAATTTAAATTGGGTTGATCCTAGGTTCGGTCGATTCAATTTGATTTTGATCGGGTTCATTTCGGTTAGCAACTTTAATTGGTTTTTGCTATTTCGAGTCAAGTACGGTTTGGACCGGGTCAATATCAATTTGTTGAGTTTCAGGTCATAGTTTTCTTGAGCTAAGGGTAAGAAATAAAATTAGTTTAATAATGTGTTTAATAATGTATCTTATACTTTTCAATTTGAATAATGTACTTAATAGATAAAAAAATTAATGGAAAAAAAAAACCTACGGAGTAAAATATAAGTGTTTTTATGAGAAAATAAATATTTCTAATCCAGGTCAATCGGTTCAGTTCTTATCAGTTTAGATATATTCAGATTCGGGTATTATTCTGTCATTATTGAATTAAGTTTGGTTTTGGTACGATTCAGATTGAGTCGGGTTTCAGGTACTATTGATTACTCATATCGGATGTTCGTTCGATTATCAATTGAGATATTTTCAGTCGATTTTTCAGATTCGGTTTATTTTGCCAAGTCTATACAAAATAAAGCAACAAACCATGTACAATAATGTTCATCCTTTCGACTCAAGTTTTTTACTCCCACCAACGCAGATTATATTTCAGAATTTCTTATTTTAGATAGCTCAGGTTAAGACTTTTTTTGGTAAAACTAAAAAAAAAGGTAGTTAAGACTTTTTCATAATTTATTCAATTGTAAGTATTTATATTACAATATAAATTGACCAATGTCTTATTGTAAAAAATTAAATAATTCAACAATCTATTTCCAAAGAATAATCCTATTAGTGATTCAGATAAAAATATACGGAGTACTACGTATTTATTTGACGACCAAGATTATTGATACGAAGTGAGGATTATGAATCAATGGGGAAACTGCGAAGCACAACGGTCTCAATAGTTATACCGGGTCCTAACCCAATAAGGACACCATACTCCAATCCTTCACCAGTACTACTCTTTCCTTCCTTGATCGACCTCTTCCTTGTTTCATCCATCACAAAAAACACGGTTGCACTCGACATATTCCCAAACTCACTTAACACATGTCGACTGGAGCGGAACTTATTCGTGTCAAGCCCGAGTTTTTTTTCTACTTGGTCTAGGATGGCAGGCCCACCAGGGTGAACTACCCAAAACACGGAATTCCAATCAGTAATACCAAGTGGACTAAGGGCTTCAATCACGGGTATTTCGACCTTATTAGCAATAAGACTCGGGTTATCCTTAGCTAAAACTAAGGATACCCCAACTTGTTTAAGTTGTCCTCCGATAGCCCTTTCAGTGTCTGGAATAGTGGATTGTGATGCCGAGACCAATTCAAAAATGGGCTGCTCACCCGCATACCAATCTGGGTCTGAACCAACTATAGCAGCACCCGCACCATCACCAAATAGGGCTTGTCCAATCATCGAGCCAATGTCAGTTCGGGTGGGCCCACGAAAAAACGCCAAGGTCATATCAGCACACACTACTAAAACTCGAGCTCTTTTGTTGTTCTCCACGATGTCTTTTGCCAAACGAAGGGCCGTTCCCCCGGAGTAGCACCCGAGCTGGAAAAGCATGAAACGTTGCACGTGTGGGCCGAGGCCCAGTAACTTGGCAAGCTGATAGTCGTACCCGGGCATGATTGCTCCGGACAAAGTTGAGAAGATAATGTGGGTGATTTTCGATATGGGTTGGCCCCACTCTTTGATCGCTTTCAAGGCGGCTTCTTTTGCCAATTTAGGTACTTCGATTGAAAGTATCTCTTGGCGTGCGTCCATTGTAAAGGCGTCGTAGTTCACTAGTTCTGGGTTTTTCTTCAAAAACTCTTCTGTTTGGTAAAAATATCGCTTTTTGATCGTCGTTTTTTCACCTGTTGAAGCATGTTTAATTAGTGTTATATATAGGATCAAAAATACATCAAGGTAAATGTAGTAGCTATGAATACAATGATCCCTAGATCGCGCAAAATGAAATTGAGTAATTATTAGCAATGTTTTCACAAATTTTAGTATAAAACGGTCTCACATCGTTAGAGGATTTATTTTTTTGTAAAAAAGCTGGTTCATTTATTGCTAATAAACGGTTATTTTTTTACCCAATAACCACTAGAATGCTTTATAGACCGTTGCTCAACAACTTATACCAGAAAAACCGAATTCCTCTAACCGTTAACTTTGTACCCACCAAACTCAATAACACGTGAAGCAAGCACGTGAGATCGATATTTCCATTTATGTTGTTCATATTCATATTCCTCTATGAAATCATTGTAAAAAAGTCTCAAATTTTCCAATTGGCAAATTCTCATTTTTAACGGAAAATTATACTCGTACCCTTTTCATGATAAAAACTAAAAAGTAACCATTATTCGATAAATAAGAATTTAAAAATGGTTACGGAGTACTTTTTACACTAAAATGGTCACATTCTGCCATCATAATTATAACCGCCACAGGTTAACATAATTTTATCACAAATCATTATCGAAAGCAAGAAAAATAAAAATAAACTTATTTGCAAAGCATAATAAGTTTATTAAAAGAGTAAGACGAACATACATATATGGTTAAACTTGATTTTGAGATCAGGCATAGTATTTTCGCCGTTAGCGTCTGCTACACAAAAACAAAAATCAGGATAATCTTCTTGTAAAATTTGATTAGGAGGGTTGGCCGTTCCTAAAGCTAAGATGTTTGCTAAACCTTTGGGTTTTTGAGAGATTTTGATTCCACTAAGAGATCCCATCTTTTTTTTTTTATTATGAGGAATGTTTGCTACAAGTTTGATGAAATGGAACAAGGGTTTATATGTATATATATACACTCGCGTTTTAATAGTCGTACGTACCTATTCTTTCAATTTTTAATAAAAAAATTGATTGCATTTCTTTAGTATGCTTCTTGGAATTTTCGTGTCTTTCTTTACTCTAATTAATTAATTCGTGTTCTTCTATTCTTCCATGCAACGGTTGCACGCGCATAATATTACACAAATTTTTAATTAAGGCGGGTATATACGTCTTAAGCTTAAAACTAGTCAAGTGTTATATTCGTCTTAAGGAAGACATGTTGTAAATATTACTGCAAACGATAATTATTGTATAAACGTAAATAATCTCACTAAAATAACTTGGTACCTATAGTAAAAAAAAGTTAATATTTTGGTTATTATTAATTATTCATTATATTAGTTTTGATTATGAAAAAGAGGATTAAAGTTGGTAGTGTTTATCAATTTACCCATGTTTTATTGGAGGCTTAGTTAGTTACTCTACCATAAAATCAGTTTGTTATTTTTGTTATTTGATAAACCTACACATATATTAACTCTGTCTCAGTCAATATTTTACACTTACTTTATTCACCCGTCACAAAATAAATCAACTGCAAACTATTCACCGGAACATATGGAGTAAGTATTTAAGTCATTTTAATAAGTAAATAAAAGCCTAATTGTAACTTATCCTATTGAAATAGATGGAGTGTAAAGAATGACCGTGTATTTGTTGGACTAATTGACATTAGTTTAAAATTATTTGGTACATTGAATATATCAATTTACATGGTAAACTTGACTTTAGTTTAAAATTTTAAATATATGAATTCCTCTTTGGAATGTAGCAGCCCAAAAAAGTGAAAACAAAATATTTGATCCGTAGGTAGTTGTTAAACCCAACAACTTTCTGGACAGTCAATTCTTGTTGTAGTTGTTGGGTATCAAATTACAATAAACACTTCATCAACTTTATCCTTATATTCAAATGTGTCACGTGTGAGGTGGCTTTATAATGTGAAAACGTAAATTACATCAATAATAACTTATTAATAAAACAATACAAAACAATTGCATATAAGTTGTATTCTGTGTACTAAAACTGTAGAAACCCAGAGAATCAGATGATGAAAAGATGTTTGATGATAAAGATGAAGATGAAGATAAGAGCTGAAGAAGAAGAAGAAGAACTGTAAATTTGATTTAGACATAGAACAATGTAATTGATTGTATTGATATATTGTATTTCTTTTTTTTTTTTTTTTTTTGACAACAATAAACCTTTTTATATTTAAAAGACTAGCAAATTACAACGAGTTTAGCCTGTAGCCAGGCTTACAGACCAGAAAGGCTGAAGTACAAACAAAGAACGGATCTTAAAGACAGAGTGCCGTACAGTAATTGGTACTGGCAACAAGTTTGCCAGAACGGTGGATAATTTTCTACTTGTAACCCGGAAAGTAACATGGCTATAGTTCTTCTGTTCAGCATAGCACATAGCTAGAACAAGTAATCGTGCAGTAGCAACAAACGATGATCCTGCCCGTACAGTCTTAGAAATTGAACATCCCAAGGCCGAATCAAGTAAAACACCAGTGAAACATTGTGAGGACCGTAGTCGGTGTGTAGAGATCAAAATGCAAACACCCTGCTCTTGTTGTACTGAAGTAAAGCCTGCATTTTTAATAAAAGGAAGGCGCACAACATGTGTTTGAAACGAAGACGGTATTTCAGAGAATATAATTTTCTAATCTTACAATGATCCCGTCTGTTAGTATTTATAACAAACATAAGGGCCTCCAACTGATTCTATACTACAGTTAGTTAGCCTTAACTATAGTCAGGTAATGAGTTAGTTTCTAACTAACTCATAACTAACTTTCCTATTCATCTAATATACCCCCTTAAGCTGGACTATTTGAGAACAACAGACCAAGCTTAGAGGAAAGAAAAGCATGCTGAGCCGCACCTAATGGCTTTGTCATAATGTCAGCCAATTGCAGTCCAGTCCTGATGTGTTTAGTAATCAAAAACCCTTGCTGCTGTTTATCCCTGACAAAATGGCAGTCGATGCTTAAGTGCTTGGTCCGCTCATGGAAGACAGGGTTTTCAGAAATGTGTAGAGCAGCTTTGTTGTCACAGTAAAGGCTGATAGGCTGAGGCACATTGACTCCCAAATCTTTTAATAAAGCATGTAACCAAACCATCTCAGAAGTAGTGTATGATAAACTGCGATATTCTGACTCTGCAGAACTCTTACTAACTGTGACTTGCTTCTTAGTCTTCCAAAAGACTAAAGACTGTCCTAGCAAGATACAATACCCACTAAGAGACTTACAAGAGAAGGCGCATTGACCCCAATCAGCATCACTAAAAGCAGTGAGCTGAAAGTCTGGTTGTGCTGCATAAAACAAGCCTGCACTGACAGTCCCTCTTAAGTATTTTACCACATGTAAGGCTGCCTGCAAATGGGGTAATCTTGGTTGATTCACAAATTGACTGAGATGTTGTATGCTATAAGAGATATCTGGTCTTGACATGTTGAGATATAGCAGCCTTCCTATCAACCGTCTATATTGCTCAGGATTGTCAAGAAGAACTCCCTGATCTGTGGACAGTTTCAAACCCTGATACATAGGAAATTTTACTGATGTACAATTTTCCATTTGTAAGTCTTGCAAAATGTCCATGATATACTTTCTCTGATTAATCATCAGACCATCCTTTGTCCTTGATTCTCTAAGCCAAGAAAATATCTTACTTCTCCTAGATCCTTAATAGAATAGGCACTGTGCAATGCTGTTTTAACTTTGTTGATTTCTGAAGTAGATGTTCCAGTGAGTAGCACATCGTCTACATAAACCAAGGCAACAGTAAAGGACTGAGTTGTTGCATCTGTTTTGGTAAATAAAGAATAATCATGCCGTGATTGCTCATATCCATGCCCTTGAAGGAATCTTGTCAACTCTTTATTCCATTGTCTTGAAGCTTGCTTCAAGCCATATAGAGACCTTCTTAATCTACAAACCATCGCTTGTCCTATATCATAACCATCAGGACGCTTCATGTAAACCTCTTCATCCAAAAAACCATGTAAAAAAGCATTATTGATGTCAAGCTGAAATAGTGGCCATTTCTTTGCAGCTGCAAGTGCAAGGAGTGTCCTAACTGTTGTGAACTTAGCCACAGGAGAGAAGGTGTGCTTATAATCCTTGTCCTTCACTTGATTAAAACCTTTAGCCACTAAACGAGCTTTAAATCTCTCAACAGACCCATCAGGTTTATACTTGATTTTGTATACCCACTTTGATCCAATAGCTTTATATCCTGCTGGCAATGCAACAATGTCCCACGTCTTATTCTCCTCTAATGCAGAAACTTCCTTTTGCATTGCCTCAACCCACCTTGGATCTTTCTTTGCTTGCTTATAGGTATAGGGTTATGGCTCTTGGATCACATTAAATAGAGAGGCTACATAGTCTGGTGAGTAAGCTTCCATATCTTGTAAAACCTCAGTATGGAAAGCTGATACTTGAACTGATCCTGCAGATGACTGGCCAGGAATTTTGCATTGATAGCCCTGCAACCAAGTACTTAGTTGCTTGGGCCTTGTTGATCTTCGAATTGGAACTTCAGCAGTTTGCTCAGCAGAAGGAGTTGATGATATTAAACCATCAGTTGAAGCCTGGTGTGGCTCCTCTGATGTAATGACTGGCTCTTCAGTAGACTCATGAGGTCTACTACCATGTAGAAACCCAGAGAATCAGATGATGAAAAGATGTTTGATGATAAAGATGAAGATGAAGATAAGAGCTGAAGAAGAAGAAGAAGAACTGTAAATTTGATTAAGACATAGAACAATGTAATTGATTGTATTGATATATTGTATTTCAGAGAATATAATTTTCTAATCTTACAATGATCTTGTCTGTTAGTATTTATAACAAACATAAGGGCCTCCAACTGATTCTATACTACAGTTAGTTAGCCTTAACTATAGTCAGGTAATGAGTTAGTTTCTAACTAACTCATAACTAACTTTCCTATTCATCTAATAAAAACGTACAGTTAGAACAGAAAATAGAAGTAAAGTAGGAGCAATTAGATTAGCTTTAGCACTTATGCTATGTTCGACAAGATGAATATGCAATCTTATTCGACCAAAATTACACCTATTTTATTTTTTGTAAATTTTTGGCAAATAGCTTATTTATTTTCCTTTTTTAACTCTTCAATTTATTATATTTAATAATTATAATGTCTATTTATGTTATTTTGCCAAAAAGCAGCTACTTTTAAGATAGTGTGACAACATTTTTTTTTATATAATTAGCTAGGTTATCAGCTCTTTATTTCAGTCACCTTATTAACTACATTTTTAGGTTTTAGTTTATTTTTATAATTTTCAGCTAATTTTTTAGGTTCCGACTACATTTTCACCTAGTTTCATCAAATAGAGCCTTAACCTTAACGTGTTGTATTCCAAACTCCATGATATATATATGATACATGTATATTCATTCACTAGTTTTTCTCATTTGGGTGCGATAAGCTAAAATAGATGGAAAATCATCGCCATCATCATTATTAATGTTAAAACTTAGCTTATTTTTGACTAACTAACGATTTTGCAGTATAGATTAGGACATACGATGCTCCTCGACTTTTCTGCTCCTCACATTCAGGTGAGTGTATTGCTAGTAGTTGTGGTACTTAAAATACAGTAATGTATGTGTCTCGTTAGTTATATAGGATCTTCTATGTTGATATTTTGTTTTCTCGTTAACTTTGTTGTGTTGAACCAGCTTCTCTTGGCAATATGCCCAATGGGAGATGAGCAAATCTGAGGCTGCCAAGTAGTCTTGTCTCTTCGGCCTTTTTTTTTTTTAACAATTAGTCAGTTTACATATCGATTTATATTTTTGTATAGGTTAGTCGTCTAAGTAAATTTGACACATTATGTAGATGAAATTTTTTTGTAATTGGCTTTGGATAACCGATTGATTGTATACAAATATTTTTTGTTGATTATGGAATCATTTTGCATTGTCATGATGTGTACGACTAATATGGGCAACAACGTAATATTTTTTTTTTTTATAAAAAATAATAATTATAGACATCGGATTTTTGCAAAAAAACTGATGTCCATGGATCAAATAGACATCGGTTTTCCTAAAAATCCGATGTCCATTAATCAAATAGACATCGGTTTTCCTAAAAATCCGATGTGCAAATTTTAATGGACATCGGTTTAAAATCCGATGTCCATTAATCCACAATGGACATGACCAAACTCTACATCGGTTGTGTATCCGATGTCCATATAGCGAAAAGTCCGATGTCCATCACAAGTTTTATAGTAGTGAGGGGTGAAGGTAAGTGATGGGAAGCCCTTTGTTCGGACACCCATACCCGCCTGCACATTAGCGGCCTCTACTAAGTCAATCAATGGTCTTTCAATGGAGGGCATAACTACTATAGGGATGTAATGCAAAACATCATTTTAAATTGTGGCATGTGAAATAAAAGAGAGAGATAAAGGGAAGAGGGCCGAGATAAGGATTACAACCCAGGCACAAGCCGAATCAAGGACTCGATATAGAAAAGATACGATAATTAAACTATGTCTGATTCGAAATAAGCTATAATAGATGACGCTTTACGACCCGATCTACATACAGTTAGACTAGTAATGACATGCATATAATCATAAGTCGAGCTATAATGTGACAAGCATTATATTACTTACTAGTTACTACGATCATAACTCAATGTCGTTCATTCATCTTCGTCTCAAATTAGGGTTTTGAAAAGTGATTTTGGAAAACAAAGAAAAGCTTTAGTGAAGATATTTGACCCTTATGAGAATTGACCCGGGTGAAAGATTCAATAACGATAACAACAATAAAGAATAACAACAATGATATCAATGGCAACAATGACAACGATACAAACAACGATAACAACACTAAACATTAATAACAAAGAAAAACGAGAGGAGTTGAGATCGGATCTCGGATGTAAATTGGGATCGACTTAGGTGGAGTCGAGATCGGATCTCGGATGTAAATTGTTGATTATGGGCGTTTTTGATAATAACTTGAACGACTTTAAACCACTTTGAAAACTGCTTTCACTAGGCACATTGAGGTAAGATTTTCAAAGGTTTAGGGACACAACTTTGACTCAAAATTCGTATAACTTTGTGAATGGTATTGCAAAGTAGAGGACCCAGCTTTTAATGGTGGTTATATAGTTTAGTATAGATGGTCGATTGGCCATGAATTGTGGCGGGTCAGTGTGGTTATACTGGAAAACTAGGTAAACAACGCATGACACGGGGTGTTTGTAGGCTGTTTCTGGCACAGTTGGGACATGATTCTAGGTATTCAATGAGATAATAATATGTTCTACACTAAGGTGGATCTATTAGTAGTGTTTATTATTGTACAGGGAGATACTAAGGCAGGTCGATAATGGTGGTAAGGGTGGCTGGTCGTGACAGTGGCTCGGTTTTGTGAAGGTTGTTCTATGCTACGATTTTGTGTGCTTTTTTGTGAGGATTTTTAAGTGTTCTTGCCTAGGGATTTATGTGTGTATGTAGGATGAGGTAGGGGAGTATTTATAGGAGAGTATGGAAGGATCTTGAGGTAAGTATAAGTATCGAAAGAGGGAGAGATAAGGAAAGATCCAATCTTCGGTTTTTATGCAAGTGTGAGCAGCTGTTTTGGAGACCATATTTGGTTGTGATATTTAGATAGTTTATGGAGATGGATTTGTTGAGGATAAAGGTGGGAGTGTTTATAATGCTTTAGAAGCTTGGTTTGTTGGGTTTGAGTCATGGGAGACGGGTTGATGGGTTAGCGAACATGGTGCGTTAGAGCTGTTTGTAACGAGGTGGGTTGTTTGTATGGCCCTTGTTCTTGAAAAAGGCTAGGTTTTATGAATGGTTTTGGGTTGTATTTTGCATGGGGATTTAGGTCATTGGCAGATTGAAGGTCGAGTCGAATGTCGGGTTTAAATTGGGCTCGGTTTCGTGCCAAAACAATGACGAGAATTGAGTTAAAAACGAACGACTTTTACAAAACTTGACATTATGAAATAAATCAAATGAAACAACTATAAAACACATTTATTAATCCAAGATGGTCATTTTAAAACATAAAAAAATGATTTTTTAATAATAAATTCAAAGGAATAAATTCTAAATCAATTTTTAATTAATATAAACCACTTAAAACATATAAAATGTGATTAGAAAATACTTCTTTAATCCGAATATCAATTTAAACTGACGATACAAGCTTTAATAGTACCCAATATAGCTCCAAAAGAAATAACATTACTACGAGTAACAAAGTATAATTATCAACAGCAAGTATTTATATGTATATATTATCATTTACATTTGAACAATATCTTATTGTACAAAATAAATAAAAAATTCAACAATCTATTTCCATATAATAATCCTATTAGTAAAAGAGATAAAAATATATATTTGTTTCACAATGAAGACTAATACAAAGCGAGGATTAGGAATTAATGGGGAAACTCCGAAGCACAAGGGTCTCAATAGTAATACCGGGGCCAAACCCCATAAGCACACCGTACTCCAATCCATCACCGGTAGTATCCTTTCCTTCCTTAATCGACCTCTTCCTTGTTTCATCCATCACAAAAAACACGGTTGCACTCGACATATTCCCAAACTCACTTAGCACGTGTCGACTCAAGTTGAATTTATCCTTGTCAAGTCCGAGTTTTTCTTCTACTTGGTCTAGGATGGCAGGCCCACCAGGGTGAACTACTCAAAAAACGGAATTCCAATCATTAATGCCAAGTGGACTAAGGGATTCAATCATGGGTAATTCGACTTTATTGGCAATAAGACTCGGGTTATCCCTAGCTAAGACTAATGATACCCCAACTTGTTTAAGTTGTCCTCCGATAGCCCACTCAGTGTCTGGAATAGTGGATTGTATTGCAGAGACCAATTCAAAAATGGGCCGCTCACCAGCGGCCCAATCTGGGTCCGAACCAACTATAGAAGCACCCGCACCATCCCCAAATAGGGCTTGTCCAATCATCGAGCCAATGTCAGTTCGGGTGGGCCCACGAAAAAAGGCCAAAATCATATCAGCGCAAACAACTAAAACTCGAGCTCCTTTGTTGTTTTCTGCGATGTCTTTGGCCAAACGAAGGATTGTACCTCTCGCATAGCACCCGAGCTGGAAGAGCATGAAACGTTGCACATGTGGGCCGAGGCCCAGTAACTTGGCAAACTGGTAGTCATACCCGGGCATGATTGCTCCCGACAAACTTGTGAAGATAATGTGAGTGATTTTCGATATGGGTTGGCCCCACTCCTTGATCGCTTCTAAGGCTGCTTCTTTTGCCAATTTAGGTACTTCAATTGCGAGTATGTCTTGGCGTGTGTCCATAGTAAAGGCGTTATAGTTCACCAGTTCCGGGGTTTTCTTCAAAAACTCTTCTGTTTGGTAAAAATATCGCTTTTTGATTGTTGTTTTTTCGTCTGTTATTATAGCTTGTTTAATTAGTGTTATATGATCAAAAGTATAACAAGGTAAATGTAGTAGCTTCAAATACAATAAAAAATATCGCTTTTTGATTGGCATATTCTAGTCAAAACTAATAATTAAATCTGATCAAAAGTAATAACAAGGTAAATGTTGTAGCTCCAAAAAAAACCGAAGATCATATTTGGAGCTACTACATTTACTTTGTTGTACTTTTGATCATATAACACTAATTAAACAAGCTACAATAATAGGCGAATAAATTAACAACAATCAAAAAGCGATATTTTTGTACAAAATTTGTTGATTGGAATATGTGAAATGATGGAATCCGCCATTGATGAAGGTAATGTAAGCTTGAACAAAACAGAGTATGAGAAATGAAGAGAGAGAAAACAAAAGATAAAAAAAGTTTGTTATGATATTGATCAGTTAGAATGAGTTTGTTACAACTGTTTATATACAAGTGAATATGCCAGCTCATCTAAGTATGTACAAATACTAACTATGTTCATATTCCCCCCCTCAATATGGACTGTCAGTAAAGCCAAGTCCAAGCTTGGAAGCCAAAAAATGATGCTGATGTGACCCCAAGGGTTTGGTCATAAGATCAGCCAATTGCAGACGACCTGTCCTAACATGCATAGGTTGCAATAAACCCTCCTGAAACTTTTCACGAACAAAGTGACAATCAATATTCAAGTGCTTCGTCCTTTTGTGAAAAACAGGATTTTCAGAAATGTGAAGAGCAGCTTTGTTGTCACAAAGTAATGGCAGAGGAAGCATAGGTCATGATCAGTAGATCTTTCAATAACGCAACTAGCCAAACTAACTCACTAGTAACATGGGACATACTTCGTACTCGTCAAAGCCAGCGCTCTTGCTAACCGTCTTGTTTCTTCGTTTTCCAAGAGATCGAGATGATCCCAAAAGTACACAAAAGCCACTTAGAGACCTGCAGGATAAACTACATGTGCCCCAATCTGCATCACTATATGCAGTGAGATTTAAAGAATTAGTGGCCGGATAAAATAAACCAGCATTAATGGTTCCTCTAAGGTATTTGACCATATGAATGGCAGCTTGAAGATGAGGTTCTCGTGGTTGACTAAGGAAGCGCCTCAGGTGTTGTACAAAGATAGGAAATATCTGGCCTGGTAAGATTCAAATAAAGTAAACGGCCAACTAGTCTTTCAGATCGCTCAGTGTCAAGGAGTGTACCAAAGTGTCGTGGAAAGCTTGATCCCTTAGGTAATGGGAAAGCGATATGGTACAATCCTCCATCTTCATATCCTTGATAATATCCAATGTGTACTTTCGTTGGTTAAGCATGATTCCAGTAGAATTTCGAGCCACTTCAAGACCCAAAAAATATCTCATTGTACCAAGGTCCTTGATAGTGAACTTCTGATCAAGCTGCTGTTTGGTGTGAACCAGGCCATGGGAATCATCTCCTGTGATGATTATGTCATCAACATAAACCAGAGCTATCAAGAAAGCACCAGAGGACTGTCTGATAAAAAGAGAATAATCTTGCCTTGATTGAGTGAAACCCAAATCTTTTAAAAAACGTGGCAGCTCAATGTTCCATTGACGTGAGGCCTGCTTAAGCCCATAGATAGACTTGTGGATCTTGCAAACCAACCCATCAGTAGCCTTATGATAGCCTGCAGGTGGCTTCATATAGACTTTTTCCTCAAGATGCCCATGGAGGAAGGCATTATTAATGTCCAATTGGTGCAAAGGCCAACCTTTAGCTGCAGCAAGAGCTAAGACTGTTCTAACAGTGGTGAATTTTGCAACTGGGGAAAAAGTATGTTTGTAATCCTTGTCTTTCACCTGATTAAAGCCTTTGGCAACTAATCTTGCCTTGTAACGTTCAATACTACCATCTGCTCTATGCTTAACTTTGTACACCTATTTAGACCCAATAGCTTTATGGCCAGGTGGTAGATGAACCAATTCCCATCTCTTATTCCTCTCTAATGCCTGTATTTCTTGATGCATAGCTTCAACCCATTGTGGTGCAGTACGTGCTTGCTCATAGGTTGAAGGTTCTAAAGTATTAAAGACATTATTCAGGGATGCTACATAACCCTCCTCATAGTCTGAAAGAGTGTGAAGAACCTTAGCATTAAAAGACATTGAGGAAGTCTTGCTGTCAGTGGTTGCAGGATTGATAGTGGTGAGTATATTTTTGGGATAGTCATAGTGATAAATAGTATTTTAGTCACTTTTTACCCCGCATTAATATCTTATTCGACTCGATTTTGTGTGCTTATATGATTAAATAGCTCATTTAATTAACTAATTTATAATATTAGTCGTATTAGTTATATTTATTAATTAGTCGGATCTCTATACAATATTAATATTATTATTATTTTATTAATACAATGTGTAGGTGAGACAAAATAATGAAACGGAAGCACGAGCCAAGTTGAGTTGAAACGGGATTGAGACGGGTCAAAGAGCAAGCATGTGAATCAAATAAAAACCAAAGAAATGGTCAAAGTCGACCATTTGACAAAGTCAACCCCAACCCCCGCATCATCAACAACAACACGCAACTACTACTCCTTTAACTCCACCATTTCCATGTTACCAACAAACACCATCATCACAAACTCCTACCTCCATTAATCTATCAACATTACCATACCTCCAATTCTTCCTCTCGTCCTTGATCGCAATGCATCTTCACTCACGCCTTCAACATCACCATTAAACCTCATCTCCTTCATCCATTCTCACCATTTCAATTCCAATTTAATCTTCATTTAACCACTCCACCATCGTCATTCTTCATCACCATTATTCATAATCACCTGCATCTCCAATCACCATTTCCACTCCGTCATTCACCATAACTATAAGAAGAACAACAATGACCACGGCATCCACCATAATCGCCATCATCTCCGATCACCATTCTCAATTAGACCACCACCGTGGTCTCTCGAGGCAGCAGCGACTCCGGGTTGAAACCCGCACCGCAAATCCATACATCACCATCCCTGAAATAACAAGAGCAAGACCAACGGCCCATCACTTGATCGAACAATCGTCAATATTGAACTCGGAATCAAAACCGGGTCAATTAGATACAAATGCATCAAAGGTACTCCCGGGCACCGTCTCACGGCCAACCGGCTCTCAACTCGCAACAAGCAAATTGCATTCCCAGTAGGGTCACCGACCGTCGACACCCCCACCTACCGGGAGAACCATCAAATATTCACCAAGTTTCCAGAAAGTTCCCAGCCGGTGCCATGACCGGCGGCCGGTGGACCGGCTCCCAGCCCCCTTCGCTGTGGGTTTCACGCGTGTTATGCCCCATTTGTCTTGTTTAGTGATTTTTGTATAAACCAACTAATCCCCTTTCCCTCTTGGCTGGGGGTTTTCAATTGTTTAGGCGTCGTCTTCTGTGAGATTTATTAGAAGAGATTATTATATTATTATTAATATTAGTATTATTAATTAATAGGCTAGTAGTATAAAATACACAGGAGAACAATTAGAAAAGGGGGGACACACCACTATTAACACAATTACTTTACCTTAGAAATTAGACTAGTTCATCTTATTCTCTCTCAATATTTGTAGAACCCTAAATATTTCCCTTTCAATATTTCTTCAATAAAATTTGTAATCATTCCTTAATTAGTTTAATTAATCTCTTGTTTATCCAAGTTCTTCATTCCATCAATTCAAGTTCCCATGTTATTGGTATAATTCTTTACTCTTATTTCTCTCTTTAATTTCAATAGTTTACATTTGCCTTCTTTTAAGTTTTGTTTAATTGTTTATGTTTGAATTCTCCTCTTTTGTTGTCTAATTGATGTTATTCTCTCTCTTGTTCATCTTTTCTTTGTTTTCCATTGTTGTTGCTCTCAAAGATTGAATCTTTGAGTTGCTATTGTTAAAGTTTGTGTCTTTTTGCATTAATCTCTTTCCATCTTAGATTAATTTGTCTTTCCTCATAATTTTGTTGATTAATTGCATGATTAGTAGTAGAATTTATTCTCCCACCATGTTCATGATTAAAGAATCCATCTTTATTGTCTCTTTTGTCTTAAGAAACATGATTAGTGAGTAATCTTCTACTAGGACTCGGTTTGACCCGACATGAGTAATTTCACTAATTGAATCTCATAAAGGCTAATTATTTGGGGAAATTGGTGAGGGTAGTTTAGGGGAATGACTTGACTTATGGACCGATTTTTGGGTAGTGTCGATTTATGACCCTTGTCCACCAACGAGAGTTGGTTAGGTTGTGATTTGGATACCCGGAATTCGACCATATTGCTAACCTAGGTTGAGACCGAAAGGGAGAACCGGGTAGGGCACCTCTAAATTAGCGTTTGAAATCGACCCTTGAGAGAGGGAGTGGGATGACCCGGAAAACGATGGGTACTTAATGACCTTGACCGATTTCTTGACCTCCTCGGAATTGTGCACGATTTTGGGGTTGTTGAGTGTTGAGTTAAGGATTCCGACCTTCGAACCCGAGAGGGGGGTTGGTGGGTAGTGCTAGTGTTCTACTTCGAACCCGAGAGGGGGGTCTTAGGCGAATCCATTTGGCGCCGTTGCCGGGGAGCAAAGGCTAGATATTAGTTGTTTTGTTCTAGTTTAGACTAGGTCTTTCTTTGTTACTAATCCCTTTGTTGAGTAAGTGGAAGGTATTTTAGAAGAACCGGGTAATCTTGAGTTCTTTGAGAATCCATTTGGAATTCCCAAAGAAGCAACAATGGTCGCGGTTCCTATGAGAGATAATTTGGCTCCGAAGAAGGTGGTGAACCCAAGTATTGTCAAGCCACCTATTCAAGCCAATAACTTTGATGTGAAGGCTACTTTGTTGCAACTAGTCCAAGGAAACCAATTCGGAGGGGGAGCCACCGAAAACCCCAATGAACATCTTAATGAATTCTTGGATAGTTGTGACATGTTTAAAGCAAATGGAGTGTCGGAGGATGCAATCCGCCTTAGGCTCTTTCCTTATTCTTTGAGGGGGAGTGCTAAGGAATGGTTGAAGAGTTGTGAGCCCGATTCATTTAGAACTTGGAATGATGTCTCCAAGGCCTTCTTGAACAAGTACTTTCCACCACAAAGGACCGCAAGAATCAAGAGTGAGCTTCAAGGCTTCACCCAACATGATGATGAGACCCTTTATGAGGCGTGGGAAAGATACAAAGGACTCCAAAGGTTGTGTCCTCATCATGGGATAGGAGAAGATGAGTTGATCAACAACTTTTATGAGGGGTTGAGCAATGAAATGAAAATGAACCTAGATTCCGGCTCGGGAAAAGGGGCATTAGATAAAATTGATCACAAGACGGCCAAAGAGCTTATTGAGGAAATGGCTTCCCGAACTTTTCATTGGAATAATGATAGGCACAAGAGGAAGGGAAAGACAACCGTTGAGTCGGCCAACAATGTTGAGGTTAAAGGGTTGATAGAAGAACTCAAGCAACAAATTGCTTTGTTGAACTCAAGCAACACCTCAAGAAACTCTTCATCAAATTGGTCACAAGTGTATTGTTGTGAGATTTGTGGAGATCAAGGGCATCCACCAAATGAATGTCCTTTTATGATGGGAGAGGCAAATTCTATGGAGCAAGTGAATGGAGTGTGGGAATCAATTCCGGCTAGACAATCATTCAACAACAATGGATACCATCCCGGAATGAGAGTCCACCCAAATTTTTCCCATGACTCACAAAATGCCCAAAACCCCATTTTCCAACAAAATCCACAATTTACACCAAATTTCCAAACCCAAAATCAAAATCCCACCTTCCAACCAAGACCACAATTCCAACCACTAAATCAACCAACCAACCCACCATTTCAACAAAATTCCCAACCGTTTCAACAATCCACCCAACCAAAGTCAAATGTGGAGCTCATGATAGAGCAATTAATGAGTTCTCAAACCCAATTCATCACTCATTCCAACCAAAGGCAAGAGGAGGCCACATCCTCTATCAACCAACTAAGGACTCAAATGCAAGCCTCCCAAAGAGTGACGGATAATCAAATCTCTCAATTGGCTTCTCAAATAAGTCAATTTCAAGCCTCAAATGGAAAGTTTCCGGGTAAAACCGAGGAGAACCCAAAGACCATTAATGCTATACATTTGAGGAGTGGCAGAGAGTTGGAAGACCGGGTGTTCATAAAGAGGAAAAAGAGTCGCAAACCGGAAGTTGTAGTTGAGCCACCAAAGGTGGTTGAAGATGATCTTGTGGAAGTTGTTGTGGAGACTCCCATGCTTGTTGATGAGTCCACCAAGGTTGTTGATGAACCTACCAAAATTGTTGAAAAACCCAAGGAACATGTTGTGAGACCATATGTGCCACCAATCCCTTTCCCTCAAAGGTTGGCAAGAGCAAAGCTTGAGCAAAAGTATGGAAAATTCATGCACATGATGAAAGGTGTGAACATCACCATGCCTTTTATTGATGCCATCAAGGAGATACCCGCATATGGAAAATTCTTGAAGGAGTTGATTTCCAACAAAAATTCATTGGGTCCAAGTACCATGGTCAATTTATCACAAGAATGTAGTGCTATCCTATTGCACAAGATGCCACCAAAGCTTGAAGATCCGGGTAATTTTTCCATACCATGCACAATTGGGACCGTTCATATTGAGAGAGCCTTGTGTGACTTGGGGGCAAGCATTAGCCTCATGCCTCTCAATATCTTCAAGAAATTGAAGGGTTTTGAACTTTCACCTACAAGAGTATCTTTGCAACTTGCGGATAGATCGGTGAGGTACCCAATTGGCCTTGTGGAAGATGTACCACTCAAAGTGGGAAAGCTTGTGATACCTTGTGACTTCTATGTTATGGATATTCCCGAGGATTCTAAAATTCCAATCATCCTAGGACGCCCTTGCCTTGCTACGGGGGGTGTCTTGATTGATGTGAAGAATGGCAAACTATCTCTTCAAGTTGGTGATGACAAGATAGAATTCTCCTTGGAAAACTCCATGAAATCTCCTTCTATGAGCAACTCTTGTTGTAGGGTGGATATGGTGCAAGATAACTTGGATGAACCTAATTTAGAGCCTTCATTTTTGGACCCATTGGAAGCTTGCTCAACAAATGAGATTGGAAATGAAGGTGATCTTATGTTGAGAGTTGATATGAAAGAAGTTTTGGGTGAATATGATTCAAGAAAAGATGAATTTGAAGACCAAATTGATGATGAGATTGAATCATATTTGAGCTCTCCGGATTCTTTTGGTCTAAGCTCTTTAGAAGATGCACCTTGGTTGGATAACTCTTCAAGTGATTGGGAAGCTCAAATTGATGCCTTGGAGGCGGCTCTCAATGGAAATGGTTCGGTTGTAAAGGAGAGTCAAGGAAATTGGGATATGAATAATAGCATTATGAACCTCAATGTTGAGAAATTGACTCCTCCACCTCTTATTCTTTACCATTCCCCTTCCTTTGATGACAATGAGGAAATTTCCTCACTCGATGAGATTTATGAGATGCCGATCCCTTCACATCCTAGCTACTTCTTCAAGAAGAAGGGTCCAAACCATCAAAAGGACCCAAGAAATGATGCAAAGAAGAGTAAAAGGAAGAATGGCAAGAAGTGTTGGAGAAGAGGTCGGGTGAGGATTACTATGGCATGGCACTACTTGTGTCTAGTTGAAGGTTTTGATAGAGCATTTGACCGTCTCCTCCGTGCCTTAAGTGACATGGATCATGCTACTTGGAGTTTCAAACAACAAAATTTTGCATGAGAGGTTTGGTGGAGTCCCTTAAGAACCACCATATTGTTAGTATTCTTTTCCCTTGCTTTATTTATGCTTTGCTTGCATTTGCATTTGCATTTACTTTACTTAACCGAATAGGAGTTAATCTAAATTAGCTCTCTTTGCATTCATGTAGTGTAGTTTGCATTGTCCTTTAAATTTAGCATATAGAATAGTTCATGCATTACATTCATTAACCAAAAACCACTAAAAATTTGAAAAATTCAAAAAAATCAAAAACATGTATTTCATTTCCAAATTTCCTCCACACATTTATTTCCATTCGAAATATGTAAATAAATAAGTGTGGGGAGGAAATTCCATCATTTAAAAATACCAAAAACATGTTATTTATTTTCAAATATTCAAAAAAATCAAAAACATGTTCTTACATTTTGGAAATTTCAAAAAAATCAACAAAAATATGTTATTTATTCCTCTTTTTCTCTCCCTATGCTTTGTTCCATTGAGGACAATGTAAATTTCAAGTGTGGGGAGGGAAATATCCACTTTGTGCATATTGTTTATATTTGTATATATAGTTGTTAATTTGAGAAAATTACAAAAATCCCTAAAAAATTGAAAATTTTCAAAATTTTCAAAAAAAAAAAAATAAAAAAATTGCATTGTTTATATTATATATATTGCATTTGTTCTAACCAATTTGATTGACAACACATGCAAGCATCGGAGAAGACGCTTGGTAAAATTCTTCCAATTCTTTCTCCTTTATCCTTCCTTTTCTTTTTGTATATATAAGCATGGAGGAGGACGGGATATGTGATGTGGGTGTTCCTTTTGGGAACCGTTTTGGATATGTGTGTGTTGTTGATGTGTTGTTAGGACTAGAACTTGTATGCATTTAGATTAGACATGAATATATGTGTTCACTCTTGCATTCACGTAGTTTGTTCATATGTTTAGTTGCATTTCATACACGTTGCATCTCGTATGTAAATAGTTGCATCGATGGTCTAAATGTGGAGGGCATATGTTGCCAATGATGATAATTTGTTTTGCCCGTGTCATTTCCCTCTTGATAGCTCGTGCCTTTTGATGACACATATTAGGGTTTTTGCTTGCAAAAACCCGGAAGTCTAGCTTAACAACCAAGTTGCGACCACCTTGTGAGACCGTATTAGGCCCTAGACTTGACCTATGACCGACATAGCTACTAAAATGTGAGGATAGAGCCTCCATAAGGCCGGTCCATCAAACCGGTCCCGTTTAGGTTATGAGAGTAGTTCTCCTTACGTGGTATGTTATGTCAAAACGCACAAGTATGGTGCTCATTCCTTACCGTAGAAGTGTAGATGTGCATATTGAGACAATTTTGTTCAATAAAGTAACCTCACAATAGCCAAATAAGCTTTTGTTATGCCCTTGAGTCAATTATTTCCTTTTGTTAACCCATTTTGAGCCTAAGTCTTATCGTTTCTATTGCCAACAAAATAACTACATCCCATAAACAACTCACCTTGGTTGAGTAGTTCGTCATTGTGGTTCTTTTGTGGAGCATATTTGGGTTGAAATTTTGACTCTCCTTGAGGTGTATGATCTTAATGCCACGTGAGTGAAATGCAACTTTGGCTACTTTTGCAAGAATAAGAGGTGAACAAGTCAAAAAATGCAAGAAAGAAAATCAAATAGAAAAGAAAAAAAATGAAAAAGAAAATCAAATAGAAAAGAAAAAAATGAAGAAGAAAAACAAATAGAAAAAGAGAAAAATGAAATGAAAAACAAAAAGAAAAGAATGTTGTATTTGTGTTCAATAAAAGGTGGATGGATTTGCAATTGAGTCATATTTTGAAAAGAATGAAATGAATGGTTAGAAATGACAATCTTTGCCATATTTTGTGAAAGAATTCTTTTGCATTGGTACGGTTTAGTGAATTGGTTGGATGTGGCGACTACTCAATCCGATAGCCTCACATGTCATAAAACGGTGCTTGCACCGATCCCTTTTCACCTAACCCAAGCCCCATTACAACCCGGTTGTCTCTCTTGTATGTGCATCATTTGACATTTCTCTTGCGGATATTGGATATAGTACCATATTAGATTGCGGGCATGCTTCGCAAGTCGAGTTAGGAGAGTGATTTTGGCTACATTTTGTCACAAAAATCACCCCGTTCTTTCATTTGAGTGACTAGTGAAACCCGTGAGAGTCAGGCTTTGGTCTCTTTTTGGTCAAAGGTTTGATATGGAGTCGAATCTTGCGTGTGTCGTGTCATTCTTGGGAGTATAGCTACGTACTTCCCCTTTCCCGCCTAGAATTTGTTTCTTAGGCACCCCGTGTTGTCAATGTAGGTTGCTTGAGCTAGAATTAGGGAGTCGACACCTTGGTAAGACCCGGAGACGATATCCTCTACTAATGACTCTCTTTATTCGATTTTTGAAAGTAAAACGGCCGCTTAGATGAGGAAAGCGGTTTGACTTTTTGTGATGCATCTTATATGTTGAATCGTGCTTAAATGATGGATGTGTCAAAATTTTCCGCAAGCCCCCACTTGCCTTGCATCGAAATGCATACCTCATTGTGTTTTGGTGTGAGTTGAAGGGACGGAGAAGGCCCGTTAACTGCCTCTCATCGGATATTACTAGTTAGGCTAGTTCTTTTATATTACGGGTCTTAGTTTATTTAATGAGCTTACTCGAGGACGAGTAAGGGCTAAGTGTGGGGAGGTTTGATAAATAGTATTTTAGTCACTTTTTACCCCGCATTAATATCTTATTCGACTCGATTTTGTGTGCTTATATGATTAAATAGCTCATTTAATTAACTAATTTATAATATTAGTCGTATTAGTTATATTTATTAATTAGTCGGATCTCTATACAATATTAATATTATTATTATTTTATTAATACAATGTGTAGGTGAGACAAAATAATGAAACGGAAGCACGAGCCAAGTTGAGTTGAAACGGGATTGAGACGGGTCAAAGAGCAAGCATGTGAATCAAATAAAAACCAAAGAAATGGTCAAAGCTGACCATTTGACAAAGTCAACCCCAACCCCCTGCATCATCAACAACAACACGCAACTACTACTCCTTTAACTCCACCATTTCCATGTTACCAACAAACACCATCATCACAAACTCCTACCTCCATTAATCTATCAACATTACCATACCTCCAATTCTTCCTCTGTCCTTGACTGCAATGCATCTTCACTCACGCCTTCAACATCACCATTAAACCTCATCTCCTTCATCCATTCTCACCATTTCAATTCCAATTTAATCTTCATTTAACCACTCCACCATCGTCATTCTTCATCACCATTATTCATAATCACCTGCATCTCCAATCACCATTTCCACTCCGTCATTCACCATAACCGGCAGCAGCAACAACAGCCACGGCATCCACCATAACTGCCATCATCTCCGATCACCATTCTCAATTAGACCACCACCGTGGTCTCTCGAGGCAGCAGCTCTGGGTTCGAAACCCGGCACCTGCAAATCCATACATCACCATCCTGAAATAACAAGAGCAGCACCAACGGCCCATCACTTCAGTCGAACAATCGTCAATATTGAACTCGGAATCAAAACCGGGTCAATTAGATACAAATGCATCAAAGGTACTCCCAGTACCGGGCACGTCTGTCACGGCCAACCGCTCTCAACTCGCAACAAGCAAATTGCATTCCCAGTAGGGTCACCGACCGTCGACACCCCCACGGCTGGGAGAACCATCAAATATTCACCAAGTTTCAGAAAGTTCCCAGCCGGTGCCATGACCGGCGGCGGTGGACCGGCTCCCACCCCCCTTTTGTGGGTTTCACGCGTGTTATGCCCCATTTGTCTTGTTTAGTGATTTTTGTATAAACCAACTAATCCCCTTTCCCTCTTGTCGGGGGTTTTCAATTGTTTAGGCGTCGTCTTGTGAGATTTATTAGAAGAGATTATTATATTATTATTAATATTAGTATTATTAATTAATAGGCTAGTAGTATAAAATACACAGGAGAACAATTAGAAAAGGGGGGACACACCACTATTAACACAATTACTTTACCTTAGAAATTAGACTAGTTCATCTTATTCTCTCTCAATATTTGTAGAACCCTAAATATTTCCCTTTCAATATTTCTTCAATAAAATTTGTAATCATTCCTTAATTAGTTTAATTAATCTCTTGTTTATCCAAGTTCTTCATTCCATCAATTCAAGTTCCCATGTTATTGGTATAATTCTTTACTCTTATTTCTCTCTTTAATTTCAATAGTTTACATTTGCCTTCTTTTAAGTTTTGTTTAATTGTTTATGTTTGAATTCTCCTCTTTTGTTGTCTAATTGATGTTATTCTCTCTCTTGTTCATCTTTTCTTTGTTTTCCATTGTTGTTGCTCTCAAAGATTGAATCTTTGAGTTGCTATTGTTAAAGTTTGTGTCTTTTTGCATTAATCTCTTTCCATCTTAGATTAATTTGTCTTTCCTCATAATTTTGTTGATTAATTGCATGATTAGTAGTAGAATTTATTCTCCCACCATGTTCATGATTAAAGAATCCATCTTTATTGTCTCTTTTGTCTTAAGAAACATGATTAGTGAGTAATCTTCTACTAGGACTCGGTTTAACCCGACATGAGTAATTTCACTAATTGAATCTCATAAAGGCTAATTATTTGGGGAAATTGGTGAGGGTAGTTTAGGGGAATGACTTGACTTATGGACCGATTTTTGGGTAGTGTCGATTTATGACCCTTGTCCACCAACGAGAGTTGGTTAGGTTGTGATTTGGATACCCGGAATTCGACCATATTGCTAACCTAGGTTGAGACCGAAAGGGAGAACCGGGTAGGGCACCTCTAAATTAGCGTTTGAAATCGACCCTTGAGAGAGGGAGTGGGATGACCCGGAAAACGATGGGTACTTAATGACCTTGACCGATTTCTTGACCTCCTCGGAATTGTGCATGATTTTGGGGTTGTTGAGTGTTGAGTTAAGGATTCCGACCTTCGAACCCGAGAGGGGGGTTGGTGGGTAGTGCTAGTGTCCTACTTCGAACCCGAGAGGGGGGTCTTAGGCGAATTAGAGCCATCTCCTCCTTACTTGTCTACCCGAGTGATTAGCCTAGGGAATTAGTATGTGGAATTACGAATTGTTGTGGGAGAACCGAGTTCTAGGCCTTTTATTCATTTGATTTACAACTTTATTCCTCTCTTACTCATTTATCATCTTTAGTTAATTTGCATTTTATTTTATTTAGTTTAGTTGTTTAGTTTTAAACCTCATCCAAATATTTCCGACTTAGCTAAACAAAGATTTAAAACAATTAGTAATCACCCATGCTCCCTGTGGATTCGACCTCGACTACCCTACTACATTAGTTGAGTTATTTGTTTGATCGGGGGAGTGCGACAAACCCCGCTTATCACATAGCCATTTAACCTAACAGAAAGCTGTCTAGGTCTGACTGATTGTCGACGAGGTGGCTCAGTATGTGGATGAGAAGTTGGACTGTGAGAGGAATGAGATGGACTGTTAGGAGAGGACAATTGAGTCCCTGAATGAGTATGTGGATGATTGAAGAAGAAGAGTCAGTAGATGACAAAGTTGAAGGAAAAGTAGATCTATATACTTACATACTCATATATGTTTTAATTTAATTTGTCATAAAATAAATTATTGATCTTATGCATGCAAACATTAAAACAAAATAAGGAAGAAACATTATTCTTACATTGTGATTTTCGGTTTATAGGGCACAAGAGAGATCACCTTTCTCTCTTGTTCTTGTGCTTTCCTTAGTGGAAGAACCAAGATCCAAGTATAGGATCTCTCCCAAATTATTATACTCAAAGCACACTCTAATTAAAATTAATATTATAGATACTAGTACAATATTAATCTTGCATGAAAATTGACCCAAAATAATTTTGGTCTTAGCTCCTAAAACCGGGTAGGAGAAAGGGAAGGAAGGAGAAAATAATTTTTATCTCTCTAAAAATTATTTGATGAGATGAATGAATAATGTCTAATACACAATGAAACAAGTAATGTGTTGGACAAATTATAGAGAAAACCCTTGGTCTTTTCTTTCGCCAAAACCGGGTAAGGGGGGAGGTTCTAAGGGCCAATGCATGAGCGTGTTGTTCTTAACAATGCAAACTAGGGTTGCATGGCTAGGCTATTAGTGAATGATTATGTTTTCCACTAATTTAAACAACACAATATTAGCCAAAACCTCCCCTTAATTTCGGTACATACATAAAATGGAATCCATTTTATTTTTGTCAATTTTGTATTATGTCACATGTCATATGTTACATAAATTAGTTATCTATTTTTAACATATTAAAAATCAACGTATTAATAAAAATACGTCATATACAAAAATCGACTTAGTAATTCATAATTACTTGTACCAAAATATTTTACCAAATTACAAATCACAATAAATTGTATTTATAATAATTCATTCAATTTTAATTGTTTCTTTAAACAATAATTTCATCTGAGTAATGATACAATTCGATTACTCAGACCGTATCTCATTTAATCAAATTTCAATGAGATACGTAAATTTTACTTCCAAAATCGTCCGTCAATTTTCAAGTAATTTAATTAACTCGTAACGTTATACGATTAATTAAATGATCAAATAAGAGTGTTGCCCTATAGGTATGACCAAGGGGGTCAACTGATCACCATCGTAGCACGACAGTAATGTCAAACTCTAGTCAGCCAATCATTACCTATATATGTTGACCGATTTGAGTAAAAATATTACTTCCCAATTGTATTCTTTATAATGAGACTTAAACATGTGATCATCATGATCAACAGTCGTGATCGCATTATTGTCGGAGGACACATATTCCAACAATCTCCCACTTGTCCTCGACAACTGTGCGTCACCAATTCTCTTGTCCTATTACTATCTCCCACTCAATGCAAGGTGTCTTTCAGGTCGTACTTGCAAGTGATCATATCGAGAGTGGTTTCCTCGATCTGGAGAATAACTGATTGACCGGATTTATCTATCATAGATACTTTCCGAGCGTGGCCACGCATTTCCAGTTCATTACTCCTCGAGTGGCCCTGAGATATTGTTATAACCCTGACTAGGGATGGACAATTCCTATCGCACTCATTCCCTTCGACTAGCCACAGCCATCATAACCCAAAATATGCCCATTTGACTCCATTTACGAAGGTCGTAGTAACACAAATCAAAGTTAATCTGAAACTGTGCCATCTTAGGCGAATAGTCTTTAGTCAAAAGAATCGACTCATTTGAATACTATAGAAGCTCTCGTCACGACCAGGCTATAAAAATTTGCCAGAACTCTATAAGCGGTCATTAGGCCCGACAAAATGTTTCTAATGATGCCTATGTGATCGACTAGTCAGTCATCTCACATGACTCTATGGCACTTGAACTTGCCATCAATCGCATCACACTCTAGTCACTTCGAGACGTCACCTCATGTAAGTAACTATGAGCAAATACAATGTTAATCCATGTTCACTTTAACGGGGTTCAATTGTCTCCACAACCCGTTTGGATATAACAATGTACAAGGTGAGTTAATAATAACTCAAACGACAAATGTCGACATCACACTCGGGTAGTCAATACCATATTACAACCTTGTGATGTATATCGTAAGTGTAAACACTTATTGATTGCAATAGAAGTTTAACATGCCATGTGTCCATGTGTTCAAACTTCTTATAATCGCATTTTCCTTTACATTCATGTTCTCTCTCATAGCATGAATCTTACCAAGTATACATCAAGGTTCCCAACCTCGGTTTTGGTTCTTTATCTTGAAAGAACTTCCTTATCGATTATCACATAACGAACGAATTTGTGGTGAATGATATAACTTGTACTGATCAAGTACTCCATCCACACACAATGCACTAGGTACATGTTTTGTAGAGTCTTGCAACAATTTGTCAAGTTTATTAGCCTAGCACTTCTTACAAGTCCTAGCTTAGTTAGGAAAGATTAGTTTTGAGTAACTTCTTATTCAACTAAGTATCTTTCCAAAACTTCTTATTTCTCCTTCTAGCTTGAAAGGTTAAGGATTCTCATGAATCCGTACAAGTGCTCGGATTTTCTACAATATGTGCAACCTCTTGACACATAACAGGGCATTTTATCAAACACCGAAATCGCTCATCGGATTCTTCTTGAGAATTCATGACGTTTCTATTGTGGCTTACCAATGAATCATCATGCTCTTATGCATATGATTCACCATTGGACATGTGCATGATTATTCTAATGGCGGAAACATTAGTAACTTTTAATCATGTCATCAACTATATTTAGGTTCAAGGAACGACCATGACTGCTAATGGCAATTCCATTTCATTTAGATGAATAACCTATGTTTCGAAATTGATTACTAAATTGAACACATTTCAAAATTTGGAATGTATGTTGCTTTGCAAAGTCATTAATATGAAACCATATATGTTCCCATCATATCCTTTCAAAATTCCTATTTTGAAGAGGTCTCATTTTAACCTTATGGAAAGAGATTTTAAATCTCTAACACACTCATGTCATAATGATGTGTGGCAATGTCATTTATTAAATATAAGTAATATCTAGATCACGTCCTTCGAAATACCCTTTCGGAAGGACGTTTAACCATTTCATAATGAGGTTAAGTAATGACATCTGCGTGGTTTAAAACTTTGGCTATTGAAGATATCGGTATATCAATCCTTGCAACCTCTAGTCATAAATATCGCTTATTACTAGGATGTTACATTGATTCATTTAGGCTCTTAAGTAAATCTCAAGGTTGAAACTATTGGTCAAAAATTCATAAACTTAGTCAAAACTCTAGTTGCAAACCAAGTCACCATTATCCAAAATACAAACCATTATCCAAAATACATTTCCATGTCGAAGACGGAAACTTAAGGTTCTAAAATCCATAACATGAATAAAATAAGACAATAAAAAAAGCAAAGCTCCATGAAAGCTATTCCTAGCTTCTTGATGGTATCTTATGCTTGCTTTTCCTTTCCCTTGTCTTTGCTTGGTGGAGGCTCTATTTACAATAAAAAGGGAGATACATTATCACAACTTTGTATCATAATACCATAGTTGAATTAGAAACATAAAAGAAAGGATAGTCATTTACCTACTGGAGTAATCTTTCCAGCTTTAATATCACCAAGGTATTTGGAACAATTTCTTTTCCAATGTCCCATACCATTACAATAATGGCATTTATCAAGAGGAGCCTTCTTGATTTTTGAAGTGCTAGCTTCACAAGTCCTAGCTTTGGTGAATGTGGGAGCTTGCTTCTTACCTTTCCTCCCATTCTTCTTGAACTTCCCCTTACTCTTAGTGCTTATGTTAAGCACATCCTTTGGAGGGTTCACATTTAACCCCATGTCCCTCTCGGCTTGCACAAGTAACTTGTGCAATTCTTCAAGAGACACATCCTTGTCTTGCATGTTAAAATTCACCCGGAATTGAACATACGCTTTGACTTTGGACAAGGAGTGTAGAATCCTATCTACAATGAGTTCTTTGGGGATTTCAACCTTTTGAATCTTCAAGGTCTCGACAAGCTCCATAAGTTTGAGCACATGAGGGCTAACCTTTTGGCCCTTTTTGAAGTCGAGATCAAAGAATGCCGCGGCCGCCTCATATTGGACGATCCGCGGAGTTTGTGAAAACATTGTCACAAGTTTGGAGTAAATCTCATTAGCATTGCCCATTTTAAAGGCTCTCCTTTGGAGGTCCGCCTCCATCGCAAATATCAAGACATTTTTCATTGCGGCGGACTCCTTTTGGTAAGCCTCATATGCTTTCCTAGTGGCAGCGGTGGACCTAGTAGTAGGTTCGGGTGGAGAGGCCTCGGTAAGGTAACGAAGTTTGTCGTCACCTTGGGCGGCTAATTTGAGTTGGGCGTCCCAATCGGAGAAATTTGACCCATTCTTTTCAAGTTTACATCGATTCATGAAGGATCGGAGCGAAGATGTATTAGCGAGAGGCGTGGCATTAGGGGTTGGTGTTGCCATTTGTTATGAGAAAAGAAGTGGACTACAAAACAAAATAGAAGGAGTAAAACAAATGTCGTTTTAATAATAATACTCGTAAAAATTATAATTTAAACAAGTTTTATGCATTTTTCTAGTGACCTCTACCCAACTAGATAAATGATTCCAAGACCCAAATTCATATCGACTTAGGCACGGTAGGGCCGATTCATCCTTTATCAATATAACTCGGTGGATTAACGTTTAATCGATTCTACTTTTAGAACTCTTGGTCGATAAAATTACTCTAATAATTATCTATAGCCCAAAACACATCCGACAAGGGCACGGTATGGCCGATGAAACCCTTATCGAAAAACTTTTGTTGAGTTCAATCCAAATTTCGAATAAATGTGTCCATGATCCAAATCCACATCAACTCGGGCACGGTAGGGCCGATTCATCCTTTATTAACATGAATTCGGTGGATAGACATTTATCACCCACTTCCCCTATGTCAAGTTTTGTACCCCGGTAGGGCCGAGTGCACTCCCTCGCGAAATAGGTTTTCATGGTTTCTACTATTTGGTAAGGCTATGTCTCAATTAATTGTTTTAGCGAGAGGTCATGTCAATTTATTATCTATCACGTTTAAGTGAACTAAAGCGGTGAACTACGATAATTCTAATTGACACGGTCGATAAAATGAGGATGCATGTTTTAGTTATGGCGATTTAGCGATGCATGCGACATATAAATAAAATGCAAACATAAAAATAAATCCTAGTATGGCCTTCCTAAAATAGAAAAACTATTTAACTATTACAAATTCGGAAACCAACTCCATTGGTCCCTTGAACTTCGGTTGTGGCACGCATCTCGAGGTAACACCGTCTTTATGTATCGCCATCTTGAAGAAATCCGTCTTTGGGAACTCCGGAATAAATAAAATTATTTAATAAATTACATAATTTCCTATTATACATTTGTAACTAAAATAAAATAAATCTATTAAATTACAAAACGGTGATACGAGATCACAATAAATTACAACCGAATCGATATTCCCATACATTTCGGGTAATACTAATTAAAAACTAAGGCCATACTAAGTAAAATTACATAATTCAAAAATTACATAAATTAAAATTATGACAATCATAAAGAAAATGCAGCATTATAATATGTATGAACATGCCCAATTTTATGCTAAATCGCCTTTAATTAGTCAATATCGTATATTACTCGGTTTTTACGGATTTGCGCGATTTCAACATTTTATAATCACAAAAATTACATAAATTCATATTTATGCATAAGTTAATTACCCTAACCACTTAGGACTCAAAATTTAGGCTTCACTAATTATTTGACCATAATTAACTCATATTTCTAAAATTGTTCATTAATGGACCAAAAATTACAAAAATAAGCTATAAACTTCAAATAAATCACAAAATTTCAAATAAATTCAAAATTTGAAATTTAAACTCATGAACATTCTGGAAAAATACCATGACACTCATAATGTTCAAAACTTAGGTTAAAAATTTCGAATTTTTATCCGGAAAAACAATGTTGCGGTTTATCGGTTTTAACTAAAATAATCATAAAAACATGAGAAAAACTATATTCATTAACTTTTCAATTTTAAATCTGGAAAAATAATAAAATGAAACATTGGACGTTTTTCCTTAGTCATAGATTATGTTTTATTAATTTTTTTTACTAATAATGTCACTATTTATGCTATTTTTCTTCAGAAATCCATAAATCATGCAAAAAGACTTCACTATAGCCTATAATTTTATACACATCTTATAAAATTGCATGTGACAACATACTAAATTTCTATGATCAGATTCGAAATTTATCTCATATTAACCTATTTTTCACCTAAATCCGAATTTAATAATGAAAAATCCATTTTTCGAGCATAACATGTCCAAAAACTATGAAAATTTACAGGTTATCTCAAAATAATATATGTGACAACATATCAAAAAATCACTGGAAAATTCGAAGTATAGCTAATTTTAGACCGAAAATGACCTTTTTACTCATAAAATCATATTTAAATGCCATTATTGTATAATATGAACAATAAAAAATCCGTAAATTAACCAAAAATCCTAAAAACATTTTAGGACCAGAAATTTTATCATGCATTGATTAATTTCGTGATATATCATAATAACACAAATTATACAAGTTTTATATGTTATTCTTATAACTCAGAAAAACTTTTAACCGATTTGCATGCAAACAACCATGGCTCTTGATACCGATTGAAGGAAAAGTAGATCTATATACTTACATACTCATATATGTTTTAATTTAATTTGTCATTGATGGGGCATATTCTGTGCCGCTGACCAAGTCAACATATTGAACGAGGTCAAAGATATCCACAGCAAGCCAATGACTTGGACATCCCAGCCGATCGACCTTTCGGCTGCAAAGCATGGGTCTCGGCATGGCAACCTACCAGCCGGGGCACATACCCGCGTACTCATATCCAAGAACCCTCGGCATGGAGTCAACCAGGCTCGCCGGCCTGCCATGGGTCCCTCGGCCGAGGGTAGATCGGTCTTTCCACCTTTATGCCACTTGGCCCACTTGGCCACTACGTGACAAGAGGTGAAAGTCTATAAATACTCCTCAATCCTCATTGAGGAAGCGATCCAGAATCTAACCTAAGAACCACTTAAATTGGTATTATCTCTCTCATCTCTCTACAATACACGTAATCAAGTTACATACTACTTAATCACAAGTAAGTTCACCGACTTGAGCGTCGGAGTGAGTACGCTTGGCACAAAGCCAAGCCCTCGATTTTGCTCATTGTCGCAGAGAGGCCGAGCGGAGAGCGATCAAGGCTAGAAGAGGCATTATTCGACAAAGCTAGCGTGGTACACAAACACGCTTCGGAATTCATACCCGGAACAATTGGCGCCGTCTGTGGGGAAAACAGATACTAGAAGCTAGTCATTCCCAAACACAAAAAAAAAAAAAAAAACCCACCCAAAAAGCCAAGAAGATGTCAAAAGAACAAGAGGTGTTCGTAGAATCGAAGAGCCCCTCCACCCGGATGACACCGTCCACAGTGAGGTTGTGCGGCCCTCCACCACCGGATAATTCAACCGGAGTTCGGGATGCCAATAATGACAGATACGCCATTGTCCGCCGACCAGGTCACCGTCATGGGCGTGTGGTTGATGCAAAGCAAAAGCCGAAGCGACTCCTGGACCCGATTGTCGCCGCGCCGCTCACACCTGTCACACCGACAAGACAAGCGGCGGGACCCGTCCCGGAAGCTAGGGCCCAAAAGGTGACTCGAGAAACCGAACGAAGCACTAAGAGAGGCCGAGCCTACCAAGACGCGGGGAGCCCAGAGTGTCAGTGGTAGAACTAAGCCCTTCCCGCACTCGCGGAAGGACGATGTCGCCGCGACGCCCACGAGGCATGCCCCAGACGAGCGAAAGGAGTCCGACTCACCAGAGTCGGAGAAGGAGTCCGACTCACCAGAGTCGAAGAAGGAGTCCGACTCACCAGAGTCGAAGAAGGAGTCCGACTCACCAGAGTCGGAGAAGAAGCCCTTCCCGCCACGGGGAGAGGGTCCGGACTAGGGATGCGAGGAGCCGATCGCCGCGTGTCATTAGACACGTGGTCAGACAGCCCCTCAGTGCCTACGTCCTAGAGACCCAGGTGCCGCCAAAGCTAAAGCTACCGTCTATATCATACAAAGGAGAGGGCGACCCAACCGATCATGCCGAGGCTTTCGAATCTCACATGTCGGTGTGGGAGCAATCTGACGAGGTCTGGTGCCGAGTTTTCCCAACGACCTTGGTTGGAATGGCGCAAAGCTGGTACAAGGGACTGCCCGATGGGTCGGTATACTCCTATTCCGACCTAAGAGACGCGTTTTTGGCCCAGTACTCTACCAATAAAAGGAGAGCCGTCGAGACATCGGATCTCCCGACCATCGCAGCGAGGAGGGAGGCGAATCACTCCGAAGCTATGTGAAGAGGTTCGATGCCGGGTTCAGATTAGGGGAGCCGAACAGCGAACTAGCGGCCTTCGCAGACCGATGAAGGGCCTCCCGGAGGGGACTTGAAAAACGAGCTCATCAAGTGCGGTGGCTCGAGCCTTGAGTCCGCCAGAAATTGGCCGACCAAGCCATTAAGGTCGAAGACTATCACAAAATATGGATAGGCCACGGCGAGGCCGGGCACTCAGAAAGAAAGAGTCACCGGGAGGATAAGCCGGATGAAGGGCGCCGTGACAATAATAGGTCGCGGACCGACAGGCCCGCCAGAAGCGTAACCCGGCCGGACGCCGGGGAGTTGGTCCGTACTACCATAAGAAGTACAAGGATCACACCCCCCTGGTGGTATCGGCCGCCGAGGTCTTCTCCTAAGCGTAAACGAGGGCGAGAAGTGGGAAAGGCCCCCAAACCTAGGGGGACGGTGACACGAGCCGCATCTTTCGTGAGTACCACGGCCACACCGGTCACTTAACCAACGATCGCGGCATTTGAAGAATGCCATTGAAGAGCTGATCCGAAAAGGGAGCCTCGGCAAGTATATTGCCGAAGGCCAAAAGACTAACACCGGTGGCTCAGATAAAAAATCCGTCTTTCAACGGATAGGAACAATTCATGTTGTCATCGGGGGAAACGAGAACGGCGGATCCGCTCACGGGCACAAGCGGCACCTGAACGAGCTGTATCAGGCCGTCAACTTCGTGCCCACTACAGCGGCCCGCGCTTCCAACATCCCGAACATAACTATTGGGAAGAAGGACTACGAAGGAGTCATCGCCCCACATAGCGACCCGCTCGTAGTCCACTTGGACATAGCTAACCACCTGGTCATGAGATGCCTGATCGACACGGGTGCTTACACGAACATCATGTTCAGGGAGTGCTTTCTAGGGCTCGGCCTGAAAATTGCGAACCTTAGCCCATGCACCAACCCATTGTACAGCTTCTCCGGGGCAGGCTTGGTCCCCCTGGGGACTATCAAGTTACCAGTGATGTTCGGCCAGTCCGACGCGGCCAAGAATGTGATGTCCGAGTTCGTGGTCATCGACGGCTCATCCGCATACAACGTTCTCATCGGTCGTGTCACCCTGAGTGAGGTCGATGCTGTAATGTCCATCCGGCCCCGACACGATGTATGCCTCGGACCGCGGGGAGGTTCATAAACTCGTCTCAAAGAACGAAAAAGACGAGGTGGTCAACGTCCAAATATCGGCCAGAGGATGCAACATGCAATCCTTCAAAGTGGCAAAGAAAGAGGAAAAAGGGAAGAACCCGTCCTTAAGACAGGAGGACGAACCGATGAGCACCAACCACGTCGCCATGGTCGAAGGGGCTGAGACCGAACAGATAGAGATTGATCCAGGACGCACCGTGGATCGCTTCGGTGTCGGCCTGGAACCAAAATTCGGGCCGATCTCCTAGACCTGCCGAGAAGGAACAAAGACGTCTTTGCGTACTCACCGCCGAGATGCCAGTGTAAGCCGAGAAGTCATCGTTCACAAGCCGAACGTACTCCCCGGCTCGCCCCGTGAAGCGAGAGGGTGAGAAACTCCTCGGCCGAAAAGGAAGATGCCATCAAGGCCGAGGTTGATAAGTTGTTAGATGCAGGCTTTATCATCCCTTGTACATACCCCGAATGGCTAGCTAATGTTGTAATGGTTAAAAAGTCATCAGGGGGGTGGAGGATGTGTGTTGATTTTACGCAACTTAATAAAGCGTGCCCGAAAGATTGCTACCCCTTGCCTCGGATAGATAGCCTAATAGACGCAACGGCAGGCTACACAATGCCGAGCCTCGCTCGACGCCTTTTCAGGATACCATCGGTATTCATGGCGAGAGGAGGACATGCCTAAATGCGCATTCATCACCATACACGGCACCTACATGTACAAAATGATGCCGTTTGGTTTGAAAAATGCCGGCGCGACTTACACAAGACTAGTGGACAAAATATTCCAAAATCAAAAAGGGCGAAACATTGAGGCCTACGTCGACGATGCTATTGTCAAGAGCAAGTCCGACGGCGAGCACCTAGCCGATTTACACGAGACATTTTGTTCACTAAGGAAATACAAGATGAAGCTTAACCCAACAAAGTGCAACTTCGGTGTGTCCGGCGGCAAATTCCTCGGCGTTCTTGTTAGCGCCAGGGGAATTGATGCCAATCCAGAAAAAGTCCAAGCAATTCTCAAGCCACGGAGCCGAGGAACCGCAAAGAGGTTATGATCTTGACCAGGAAGGATGGCGGCCCTTGCCCGTTTTATCTCTCGGTCAGCCGACAAGAGCACCCCTTTCTTCAAAGTGTTGAAGGGGAATAAAGAATTTTCTTTGGGGGAGGAACAAAGCACTGACTTTCAAACAATCGAAGGCCCACCGCAAACTCTCCCGACCCTGTCCGCACCGACGACGGGGGAGACGCTATATCTATATTTAGCAAGTAACCTCGGCCACGGTCGGTCGTGATCGTCGAGAAGAAAACAAGCAAAGAAGACCCAATCTACTTTATCACCATACACTGTTGCCCGCCGAGAGAAACTACCCGCTGATTGAAAAAGACCTTTGCCGTGGTTATTGCCGCAAGGAAGTTGAAACCCTACTTCGACGCACATCCCATGACGGTCTTAACCGACCAGCCGTTGGAAAAAGCATTGGAAAAATTCGAACAGTCAGGCAGGCTTATCAAATGGGCAAGTGAAGCTATCCGCTTCGGCATTCAATACAAACCGAGGCCTTCGATAAAGGGGCATTTGGCCGGGAGACTTCTTGGCCGAGTGCACGTATCGGGAAGAATCGTCCCGGCATGTGGGAGGTATATACCGATGGATCCTCCACAGCGAACGGCTCAGAGCCGCATCCTTATCATCAGCCCCAAACGGGACGAGTTCGAGTACGCTTTGAAGTTTACCTTCTCGACCTCAAACAACGAATCCGAATATGAGGCGGTGATAACCGGAGTTGAGTTAGCAGAGCCGCCGGCGTAACACATCATTTTGAAAATGACTCTCTCTTGGTGACTAACCAATACGAAGGAGAGTACGAAGCTCGGGACGATGGGATGGTAAGATACCTGGAAAAGGTAAAAGCCGAGACCTCAAAATTGAAGTCATTCAAAATGCGACACATCCCTGTGTCCGAGAACAACCGGGCCGACGCTCTCTCAAAGCCGGCGTTCAACCATAAAGAATATCACCGAACCGTCTTTGGTGGACATCGAGAACGCTAAAAGCATTGACGAAACCATCGGCATGGTGTGCGACGTGGAAGCCGAGACGACATGGATGACTCCGATAAAAAGGTATAAACTGTCAAACGAATTACCAGGGGACCGCAACCTCTCGCAAAAGATAAAAAGGATCGCAGCAAGGTACTTGGTGTTTGAAGGAGAGTTATACAGGAGGTCCGTGACAAGGCCACTCCTGAAATGTGTCGGTCCTGCCGATGCAGAGCTAATCTTGTGTAAATACACGAAGGCATCTGTGGTCATCACATGGGGGCAAGAACACTAGCCCACAAAGCTCTCCGAGCCGGCTACTTCTGGCCCACCATGCTTGAAGATTCAAGAAACAAAACCAGAAAATGCAACAGCTGTCAGATGCACGCTCCGGTGATACACGCACCTTCCCGAGACCTGCATCCGGTGCTTAATCCCCTTTGATGGGGCATATTCTGTGCCGCTGACCAAGTCAACATATTGAACGAGGTCTCGGCATGGCAACCTACCAGCCGGGGCACATACCCGCGTACTCATATCCAAGAACCCTCGGCATGGAGTCAACCAGGCTCGCCGGCCTGCCATGGGTCCCTCGGCCGAGGGTAGATCAGTCTTTCCACCTGCTATGCCACTTGGCCCACTTGGCCACTACGTGACAAGAGGTGAAAGTCTATAAATACTCCTCAATCCTCATTGAGGAAGCGATCCAGAATCTAACCTAAGAACCACTTAAATTGGTATTATCTCTCTCATCTCTCTACAATACACGTAATCAAGTTACATACTACTTAATCACAGTAAGTTCACTGACTTGAGCGTCGGAGTGAGTACGCTTGGCATAAAGCCAAGCCCTCAGTTTGCTCATTGTCGCAGGAGAGGCCGAGCAGAGCAGTCAAGGCTAGAAGAGGCATTATTCGACAAAGCTAGCGTGGTACACAAACCTGCTTCGGAATTCATACCCGGAACACCCTTCCCTTTGCACAGTGGGGGATGGATCTACTAGGGCCATTTCCAACGGCATCCGGAGGAAGAAAGTTCCTAATCGTCGCCGTCGACTACTTCACCAAATGGGTTGAGGCCGTGGCGTGTCTCAAAAAAATCGCGGCGGCCGTAAGGAAGGTGATGCGGGAAAATGTCATAACTCGCTTTGGGTTACCCCAAGTCATGGTGTTCGACCATGGCCGAGAATTTTGGAGTGACACAATAATGAGCTGGTTGGAAGAACTCGGCATCAAATTTGCATACTCCTCCGTCTGCCACCCCCAGAGCAACGGACAGGCGGAGGCAGCCAATAAAACGATCCTCAACGGCTTGAAGAAGACAGTTGAAGACCTCAAGGGAAGATGGGCCGATGAGCTACCCGGCGTACTATGGTCCCTTCGGACCACGGAGAAAGAAGCAACGGGTGCAGATCCTTTTCACCTAGTCTACGGGTCCGGCGATCCCCGCCGATTGAAGCAACGGTGCCAACATTCGAACGGCCACTTTTAACCCGGATGAAAACGAGGAAGGCCTAAGAACCTCCCTGGACCTGGTCGAAGAAAGCCGAGATACAAGACGCCTTAACTTAGCAAAGATATCGAGCCGAATGAAAAGGGCCTACAACCGAAGAGTCCACAAAAGGGACTTAAAAGTAGGAGATCTGGTCCTAAGGAAGTCAGCTGCCACCAACAAAGGAAACATCCATGGCAAGTTGACGGCCAACTGGGAGGGTCCCTACAAGGTAGTTGAAGAAATGAGGCCGGGTACATACCGACTGACGGACATGGGAGATATACCTTTGATGAGCCATTGGAACACCGACAATCTCAGAAAATACTTTGTATAACAGCGGAGTTGCCCAAAACAAATTGTTGGCACCCCAATGCATATTCATATCTAATGAGGAATCATCCAAGTTTTTCATCGAAGTGTTAATCTACCCCAATCAGAAGGCATACTAACATATGTACACAGCAGACAGAGCCAAAACCTCGATCATCCCGGCCTTTAACGGGAGTGACGGGGGGACGAGCCGTTATGCTAACATACGTTCAACGGCGGTCAAAACGTAAACTCCGTTGCCCCGGTAACTGGCCGGGAAGAGACGAGTGAAACGCGACTGCCCTCGGCAAATTAAGACCGAGCTTAAAGACGTTAAACACAGTTGAGATACGCATTCTAACCGCTCGGCCAAGCCGAAGGTAAAACGAAAAAGCGCTCAATTAATTAACGCAACTGCTCTCGGCAAATTAAGACCGAGCTTAAAGACGTTAAACACAGTTGAGATACGCATTCTAACTGCCTCGGCTAAAGCCAAAGGTAAAAACGAAAAGCGCTCAATTAATTAACGCAAGAAGACAAGTGAAGGAATAAATCAAATGCCTCGGCCAAGCCAGAGGCAAAGCAAGCAGAATTCTCATTAAGAAAAAGATAACAAGTTACAAGAAGGAAAAACACAGACGACGGCCGTCCCCTTTGGGATAAGCCAAGACTCTACCTACCAAGGTCTTACAAAATACAAGGAAAAGTAAAGCAAAAGGTTACGGACTGGTTCTTTGAAGCGCCAAAAGGATGGCGGGGAGAAAAAGCTTAATAGTTGGCCCCGAATAGCCGAAGCTATCCGAGACGCCGGTGAGCCCGGTGACGACCGCCCGTCTCCCTATGCTCGTTGCGCTTGCCCTTACCGCCATCGCAGCGTTACCCTCGGTGAGCGGCTTAGATGCAACTGGGCGACCTTAGCATCCTCGGCTTTCTTGGGCACAGGCATCCTCACCGCCTTATCCGCCGCACTTTCGTAGCGACCTTCGCATCCTCGGCGGCCTTATCCGCCGCAGCGTTCTTAGTCGCCTTAGCATCCTCATTGCGCCTTCTTCTGCAAGGGCCGCCTTTGCGGCGGTCGCCTCCTCCTCCTTCTTGGCCCTCGCATCCTCGGCAGCCTTATCCGCCGCAGCCTTCTCTTTAGCCTCGAGCCTATCGTCGAACAGCTCGTCAAATTTTGTCCACAGAAAGGAGCCATCCGGATAGACCTCATCTATCACCTCCCTGAAAGCTTCTTCGGTCAGGTCCCTATACTGAGCACACATGCGAGGGAGAATCGTGCTTTGAAGTGTCTCAATATCCTTCTCCCTTTGGGCAAGGATAGCACTAGTCTCCCTATGCGACTCTGCTTGGAGCCGATACGCCCTTTTCGACTCCTCCCTTTGGGCGACAACAACGTCGTAGCCGCCCTTGTACCTGTCCCGCTCCTCCTTCAGCTTGGCGGCGGCAGAATCGGCAGCCTCAACTTTGGCCTTCTCGGCCAACAGCAGCTTCTCAATTGCCTCGACCCGCGCTTGTGCGGCAAGGAGGTCAAGCTTAGCCTTTCCGGCTACCCCCTTTGCGGCAACAACATCGAGCCTCAGCTGCTCTATCAACGGTCCCGTCTCGGCCAAGGCCTTTTCCAGCTCCCTAATACGAGAGCCGGCCAGATCGGACCAAATCCCAACCTTCTTGCTCAGCTTCGTACCCTCCGCTATGAGCCGGTCGTTGGATATCGATGCGAGTACGGAGTCGGTATTTTTTCCCGCCGTCTGCATAGGCCTCTTCTCAACTCGCCGCTCGGTAATTGGGACAGACTGCGCCGGTTGATCTACAAAAAATTCAACCAAAGAGTCCACATCAACGTTCATGGACATACCAGAGAGCCGGTCATCAGGTATATCTAATGAGCCGGCTAAATCTGAGCCGCAAGTTAGATCTGTACCGGAGGGCTTGCTCTTCTTGACCGGTTGACCCGTTTCCTCGGCGCTGGCATTAACATGAGCGACGGAAGCAGAAGCATCGGCGGCATGGGGAGATCTTTTCCTCTTACGCCTAAGCGGAGACCCCTCAGCATCGGAATCCTCTCCATCGACAATGTTAACGACCTCCACCTCTGGTTGAGGCGTAACTGAGGTTGGCACCGTCGCCGCCTTAGACTTGGCTTTTCGGACCGTGAGGCGAGGCAAGGCGCCTACCTTGGCACTGGGCCGCCGTCTCGTCCAAGCCCTTCAGAGGTCGAGAGGCGACGGACGGCGGTCATTCACATCGACCTTCGGATTCTTCTCCGTAACGTTTCCGTCTTTGTCCAGCCCCATCTTCTCTAGGAGTTGCTCAGACAGAACGGGACCAAAGTGCTCTGTAAAAGAAACAAAGTAAAACTTAGACAAAGGGACATTGTCAAGATACAAACAACGAAAAACATTAAAGCAGAAATGGGCCTCACACCGACCCCACTCACCCTGTGCTAGGGCCGGTATGAGGCCGACATAGCAAAGCGGCTCGTCCATCAAGATGATTTGCGTCGGGGGCAACCAAACCTTCGGCACCCCATCACCATCAACCTCGAAAAGCTTCAGTGCCTGCTTCTCGTCCTCATTAAGATAGACGCTCGCGGCTTCCATTTTATTCTTGCCCCTGGGGATCATCTTCTCACGCTCCCCTTTGCTCTCGCACCGCAAGTTGACGCGATGCTCAAAGGACCGAGGCAACAGATAATCATCTGGGACCTCGACATACACCCACCGTTCTTTCCAGCCCTTGCAGGAGGAGAGCTTAGGCACGGTGAGATAGCCTGGCTCAGTCTGGACGCTATACCACCCCCGGCCGCCTTGAACATTCATTCGAAGGAAATGCATCCGGCGGAATAAATTTACCGTTGGGATCACCCCCTAAAGCGACACACCACACAAAGCCGACTATAGTCCTAACGGCAGCGGGTGAAGCGCGCCACCGCAACGTTCATCGCTCTTTGTATTATGGTAGAGACGTAAATATTGAGAGGAAACCGGAGACCATACTCCAGGTGTCTCATATATACGCCGATGTGACCCGGGAGGGCAACAGAGACGGACCGATCCTCTCTAGGGATGACAATGTTGTACCCCTTGCCAAAAAAGAAGTGCTCTTCGAAAAATTCAGAGCCAGAGCAGCGGGCGAGCCCATCGGTCCAAGCACGATTGGGGCCGATGGTACAGACATCGTAATGATGCAAAACTGTCGCCCTCTCCGCACCAGAAGGATTCCTTTCCTCATCATCATCCACATCGTCATCATCCTCCCACTTTGCTCCGAACTCGGGGTCAACTTCGGGGAAGGAGACCTAGGGCCCTCGACCTTAACGGAATTGCGGCTACCGCCTCCTCCTCCTCAAAACGGGACGGGGAACCCCCCGGCGCACGGGTACTGGGACCGGCGTCAGTAGAAGACATGGTTCACAACAATTACTTAAACAAAACAAAAAGTTGAAAAGGTTTTTTGGTTTACCTTGAAGAAAAGTGCTACGCCGACGTAAAAATTCTGAAGATCGGAAGAGAGGGAAAGACTTGGAATTTTGGAAAGAAGAAAATTTTTAGAATGAATGAAATTGTTAACCAATTTCACTTCAAAGATCCGTATTTATAGGCAAAGGCCCATAAAGGAGGACCAATCAAAACGCAGCCCATGAAGCGTCAGCCAATCAACGAAGAGACACATGTCAGGCATGCGTACACGGAATGTCAATCGACGCAACAGTTGAATGTCAATCAAAGCAACAAGAACAAGCGTCTTCAACACGCCCCTTCATATCCCTTTGCCTATTCACCTTCCTCAGCAAAACTCCTAAAGTATCTATTCTCCGCCGGCAACACGACTAACCAAGCTAGACAAAGACGCCGGGGCAATCAAAATACACCGGCACTCTCAACCTTGGGTCCGCCGGCCAGCAACACCTTCTCTTCCACATTTTGATGTCCATTACACATCCATGTGGAGGGGGATACTGATACGGCCCGTTGTAAGTAAGCCGAGGGAGAAAAAGCCGTGGCAGAAAATTTTCACTTGCACAGAATATACACTCAGCATACATCGGAGCCCATACCACGGCATAGACTACGCTGGGGGCAAATTGATGGGGCATATTCTGTGCCGCTGACCAAGTCAACATATTGAACGAGGTCAAAGATATCCACAGCAAGCCAATGACTTGGACATCCCGGCCGATGCGACCTTTCGGCTGCAAAGATGGGTCTCGGCATGGCAACCTACCGGTAGGGGCACATACCCGCGTACTCATATCCAAGAACCCTCGGCATGGAGTCAACCAGGCTCGCCGGCCTGCCATGGGTCCCTCGGCCGAGGGTAGATCAGTCTTTCCACCTGCTATGCCACTTGGCCCACTTGGCCACTACGTGACAAGAGGTGAAAGTCTATAAATACTCCTCAATCCTCATTGAGGAAGCGATCCAGAATCTAACCTAAGAACCACTTAAATTGGTATTATCTCTCTCATCTCTCTACAATACACGTAATCAAGTTACATACTACTTAATCACAGTAAGTTCACTGACTTGAGCGTCGGAGTGAGTACGCTTGGCACAAAGCCAAGCCCTCAGTTTGCTCATTTTCGCAGGAGAGGCCGAGCAGAGCAGTCAAGGCTAGAAGAGGCATTATTCGACAAAGCTAGCGTGGTACACAAACCTGCTTCGGAATTCATACCCGGAACAGTCATAAAATAAATGATTGATCTTATGCATGCAAACATTAAAACAAAATAAGGAAGAAACATTATTCTTACATTGTGATTTTCGGTTTATAGGGCACAAGAGAGATCACCTTTCTCTCTTGTTCTTGTGCTTTCCTTAGTGGAAGAACCAAGACCCAAGTATAGGATCTCTCCCAAAGTATTATACCCAAAGCACACTCTAATTAAAATTAATATTATAGATACTAGTACAATATTAATCTTGCATGAAAATTGACCCAAAATAATTTTGGTCTTAACTCCTAAAACCGGGTAGGAGAAAGGGAAGGAAGGAGAAAATAATTTTTATCTCTCTAAAAATTATTTGATGAGATGAATGAATAATGTCTAATACACAATGAAACAAGTAATGTGTTGGACAAATTATAGAGAAAACCCTTGGTCTTTTCTTTTGCCAAAACCGGGTAAGGGAGGAGGTTCTTAGGGCCAATGCATGAGTGTGTTGTTCTTAACAATGCAAACTAGGGTTGCATGGCTAGGCTATTAGTGAATGATTATGTTTTTCACTAATTTAAACAACATAATATTAGCCAAAACCTCCCCTTAATTTCGGTACATACATAAAATGGAATCCATTTTATTTTTGTCAATTTTGTCTTATGTCACATGTCATATGTTACATAAATTAGTTATCTATTTTTAACATATTAAAAATCAACGTATTAATAAAAATACGTCATATACAAAAATCGACTTAGTAATTCATAATTACTTGTACCAAAATATTTTACCAAATTACAAATCACAATAAATTGTATTTATAATAATTCATTCAATTTTAATTGTTTCTTTAAACAATAATTTCATCTGAGTAATGATACAATTCGATTACTCAGACCGTATCTCATTTAATCAAACTTCAATGAGATACGTAAATTTTACTTCCAAAATCGTCGTCAATTTTCAAGTAATTTAATTAACTCGTAACGTTATACGATTAATTAAATGATCAAATAAGAATGTTGCCCTATAGGTATGACCAAGGGGGTCAACTGATCACCACCGTCGCACGACAGTAATGTCAAACTCTAGTCAGCCAATCATTACCGATATATGTTGACCAGTTGACAGTAAAAATATTACTTCCCAATTGTATTCTTTATAATGAGACTTAAACATGTGATCATCATGATCAACAGTCGTGATCGCATTATTGTCGGATGACACATATTCCAACAAAAGTATCATTACTGTGGTGTACAGGAGAAGTATGAATATTATGTGGGGAATCAGATAAGGTATTTATATTAGAACTGGACAATGGAGTAGGAGAGATTTGGGGAGATTGAAATTTTTGAAATTAAAACCAAGAAGATGTGGCAGGATTAACACACTCTGACACAACATTGTGATCAGAATGAACAACATCAGAATTATTCTTGAAAGGAAAAGTGTCTTCTCTAAAAATGACATCCCTGCTGACAAAATTTTATGAGTGACCAAATCATAAAGCTTGTACTCTTTCTCTCCATAAGGATACCCAATAAAAACACACCTTCTGGCTTTGGCCCCAAACTTGTCTCTATGAGTGATAGGCATAGAGGCATAACACAAAGAGCCAAAAACTCTTAACTCATCATAGGATGGTTTATCTTTGAACAAAACCTCAAATGGGGATTTCCATTGCAGTATATGGGTTGGCATTTTATTAATGAGATATGTAGCTGTTAAAATAGACTCTCCCCAAAATTTAATTGGCAACTCCCAAACATGTATCCTTAATGCCCTGGCGATTTCAATCAAGTGCATGTGCTTTCTTTCAACTCTCCCATTTTGCTGGGGCCTTCCAACAACACTTTTCTGATGAATGATACCCTTACCAACAAACAAGGCACCACAAGTGTCTTGAATAAATTCAGACCCATGGTCTGTTCTAATAACCTTGATACAGTTATTAAACTGATTTTGAACAAATTGCAGATAACCAAGAATGATGCCATATGCTTGTCGTTTGTTTTGCATCAAATAAGTCCAAGTACATCTTGAACAATCATCAACTATGGTCAAGAATTACTTAGCACCATTCAAACTAAGGGCTCTATAAGGACCCCAAAGATCCATGTGAACAAGATTAAAGCAATGAGATGCATGAGACAAACTTCTAGAAAAAGGAAGCATGTGATGTTTGGCCATAGCACAAGTATCACAAAAGAAATCTTTCATAGAAGTGTTATGAAAAGCTGTTACATGGCTAAGTTTATCCTTAGAAGTATGACCTAGCCTAGCATGAAACAGTTCAACACTAGTTTTATTTGCAGTATAAGAAAAACTAGACGCAACATCAGCAGTATGCCAATTCTTATGCTGCCAAAAAAACTCAGGAGACATGTGAAGTCTATAGAGTCCTCCTATCTTCTTAGCCACAGCACAATTGACCTTACTTGAAAGGTCCTGAAAATAACAAGCATTTTCAGTAAAATGAACTACAAGATTTGCAGTCTCAAGTAATTTACCAACAAAGAGTAAATTTACTTTAAAATCGGGAACAATAAGAACATTATGCAAGAGTAGCTGTGCAGTGAGTCTCAATTTTCCTGCTTTGTGAACAATTTTAACTGTCCCATCAGGTAAACCAATACGAATGGGATACTGAAGGAGTTTAATGTCAAATAAGAAGCACTCATGTGAAGTCATATGATCACTAGCCCCTGTGTCAATTATCCAACTATGGATATTACTGTGAGAATGAACAGTATTCACATGAGAAGAAGGTAAGATACCTGCAAAGTTGAGAGCAACATTAGCAGAATGTCCAGGTAAGGATTTCATAACCTGTTGATAAACAGACTGAACAATGCCTTGAACCAAAACTGGGTCAATACTAGAAGTAGAAGGAGATGCACCAGTTTGAGAAGATGAAAGGAAATCAGCATGAGGAACAGCATCAGAAGCAGATTGTTGTAGACCCTCATCAGAAGAATCAAGAGGAGAATATTCATCTTGAACAGTGTCTGCATTATAAGCTGCACGCCTATAAACGTTCCTGCCATTCTGAAAATAGGTGTTGGAAGGTATGTAAGACCCTGCAACACGTTTGCCCTTAGCCTGATTATGACTGAACTGAGCATTGCCAAACTGACCAGTACCAGAACCAGCACCAGATTTTCTGAGATCAAAACAATAGTCCCTGATATGACCTTTCTTGTCACAGTGAGTACAAGTCATCAGCCTGTGACAATTTTCAACAAGGTGACCTTGTTTCTTACAATTGGAACAAATCTTCAAAGTATCCTCAGAAGAATCATTCTCAGGCTTAGCCTTCTTGAAGTGGCCTTGCCTGGAATCAGCCTGTTGTCTAGCGAGGCATAAGCATTGGCTTCTGCTAGAACATCAACTGCATCAACTACCTGCTTCTGCTTTTCCACTTGTTGTAATAAAGCATAGGCCTTATTGAGAGGAGGAAGAGGCTCCATTGAGAGAACATGTGTCTTCACAGTCTCATACCCTCCATTTAGACCCATGAGAAACTGAATTAACTTGGTTTGAGTCTCTCTAACAAACAAACGCTTCAACAATTGGCATGCGCAAGTTGCCATAACTCCACAAGTACACATAGGAATGGGATCAACACTGTCTAAAGTCTCCCAAGTACGCTTCAACTTGCTGTAGTACTCTACCACTAGTAAATTTTCTTGAGAAATACCAGAAAGCTCCTTAAGTAACTGATAAATCTCAACACTATTCATCTGACCATATCTTTCCAACAAATCAGACCAAATCTCTCTAGCAGAAGTAGTATAATCCACTGTCTCCTTAATTTCTGGTGTTAATGAGTTAGATATCCATTTTAACACCATGTAATCACATATTTTCCATTGATGATGCTTAGAATCAGAAATAGGAGGCATTTTACAGGTTCCATCAACAAAACCGTCTTTGTTCTTAGCAATTAGAGTTAAGTAAGCTTCTCGTTTCCAAGACAAGAACTTAGTTCCATCAAATTTAGTAGAAACAAGTGAAAGAGAAGTAGATTCATTGTTACTCAAGAAAAGAGGATCATCAAAACAAGCATACGCATAAGTAGTCATAGCAACATATGTGTCAGAATCAATTGCCATAGAAAGATCGAGAAATTACCAGAAATAGCAATAATTGCACGAAAAAGACCAGATGTAATTGGAGAATAAATTTGCACGAAAAGATGCGCAACAATACACTGATGAAGAATTGCGGAAGCGATTAAGCAAGAAGAACGATTTTACCTCAACAATCGAAGAAATAATCGCGAAATAAACGCGAGGAAAAAAACTTGAGAAAGATCACAAAGAAACGAAGCAGAAATCCACCAGAATGATGATTAAAAGAAGTATAAGCCGAAGAATCGTGTTCCTTTAGCGACTGATACCATGTGAAATGATGGAATCCGCCATTGATGAAGGTAATGTAAGCTTGAACAAAACAGAGTATGAGAAATGAAGAGAGAGAAAACAAAAGGTAAATAAAGTTTGTTATGATATTGATCAGTTAGAATGAGTTTGTTACAACTGCTTATATACAAGTGAATATGCCAGCTCATCTAAGTATGTACAAATACTAACTATGTTCATAGAATATACTAGCCAAAACTATCAATTAAATGTCGTTTATAATTTGTTTGACTAATTTGTTTATGCTATTAATAATTTATTGAGTACCAAATTTGGCTTAAAGTTCAGATATTTTTCAATAAGAAATATTTAGAAATACGGTGTAAATGGCGTCTTGAAGTTGAAATTAAGTACCTTTTTTTTTCATGTTATTTCACTTTTGGAGGCCAAACTTAGAAACGCTTAATCAAAGTTATATTGAAAAATGCTAAAAGAATTATGTATATTTATATATATTATTATTCAAAAACCCTTTCACAAAAGAGATTTTAACGAAATAAAAGTTATATACACATAAACTTGAAAAAATCAACCCCACTCGAAACTGACTCAAAGCTAAAATTGCAAAACCGGAACATGACTCGCTCGAATCCGACCTAAAACCACAATGCCCGAAACTGACCAGGTCGGGAATGACTTGAGAATTTGAGATAGCTAGATTGAAATCACATTTAATATCTACAAATATTATTAAAAGGCTATCCTAAAATGACCAATTAAGTCCACGTAGACAATGCCACGTAGGATAAAAAAAGCCACGCAGACATTTGAAGCTCACGTCAGCCGCACAACCCAAATGTCACACACACATTCATACCCAATTACCCCGTCTCTTATCATCACTGTTCCTACCGACAACGACAATCCCCCTTTTTACGCTCATTTCGTCAACCGGCATTAATTTATTATTACATGGCATTAATATAATTCATTTATCTATAAATTAATTTAATTCACTTATCTATAAAATTAAAAGATATTATCTATATTCTTAAATGATTTTTGTATATTAAATATATTGTTTTCCAAAATTTTTGTAACCCTTAGAAATTTACATCAAAATTTCATAATTTATAATTAATATTGAAATTTTAATTGAAATTTTTGTGATAAAACACATTAATAAAATTTATAATTTATAATTAAAATTGAAAATTTTGTAATAAAACATGTTAATAAATTAATTAAAACTTATTAATTAAAACTCTTCATATTACTTACCACCCACCATTTTTATTAATATTTTTTCCTATTTAATTCATTTTTTTAATTAAACATGGTAATAAATTGATTAAGACTCTTCATAATACTTAACACCCACCAAATTAATTAAAAGTTTTTCCTATTTAATTAATTTTTATAATATAATACGTTAATAAATTGATTAAAACTCTTTATATTACTTAACAACTAACACCCATAATATTTTTGTGTGTTTATATTTTTTTGTGTGTTTATATTAATATTGCAGGAGAATGAATTGTAAACCATTGATCTCCTCTCATAATTTTTGTTATTTATTTACCTTATTTATTTAACCTTTATTTCCTTTATTCAATGAAATGACCTTTTAACTTTCCTTTCATCATTACTATATATGCTTCGTATTTATGTACCATATTTTTTATTTTTCTTTCATTCATAAAATTTTGAGAGAATTTGTAATAGAAATTTTCATATATATAACTATTATATTCACCCTAATTTTCAATTTTATTCAAAAAAATAGCACCTAAAGTATACATAAAAAAGTAAACTAATTGTTTCGTTTTTTATTTTTCTTATGTTTTATATTAATTTGTTATTATTTTTGTGTTTGTATTAATGTTGTAGGAGAATGAATTTCCAACTTTATTCAAAAAATTGATAGGTAAGGTATAGCTAAAGAACTAAATTAATTATTTCGCCTTTTATTTTTATTATGTTTTGAATTAATTAGAATCTTAATATTGCAGGAGAATGAATTTTCAACTTTATTCAAAAAATTGGTAGGTAAACTATACAATGAGAACTAAATTAATTGTTTCACTTTTTATTTTTAGTATGTTTTGAATTAATTAGAATTTTATTAGTTATTTTTTTGTGTGCGTTTGTATTAATATTATAGGAGGATGACATACTCACATATCAATAACAATGCACGAGATTCGAAATAATGGCTATGGATCTTCTTTACATATTTTTTTTTCTTGGTTTGGATGACTTTTTCATTTTTGTCGATTTTTCTTTTTTTCTACAATTAATGGTGTATTTGAAATATCGAATGGTAGCAAAAATCTTTAATAAGTTTTTGACACGTTGTTACATTATTGTCTTTCACTCTTTCCTACACTTTAGTCTCCTTTGTAACACTTATGTTCTATTTTTATTTTGTTAAACAGGTTACAAATCAAATTGTAGCCAAATTGTTAAAGTGTGATGCACATATGTTAATTTGATCTTATCACGGTGTTATAATATGCATAAATAGTAATTAGTTAGAAATCGATTCTTATTCTCCAATTCATTGTTCCAATTCCAATGCTTTCAAGCCTTTAAATCATTTTTTTGTTTTCTATCAAATATACTATTCTGTAACTCACAATATTTTGGATAAATATTTTTTTTTGAATGATTTGTTTATATTTTATTTTCTCCTGAATTAGGAAAGGCTAATATTTCGTATGAAGTATAATAGTATTGTTTTGATTATAATTTTTTATGAATGATCGAATATGAAGAAGCTATGTTTAGAATCGTATATGCATAAATCTCTATTTATTGCGTGATTCCGAGAAATGTCTAATTAGTTTTGCTCATCTTATACTATTAATTATAATTATTAGAGTTCGCCTATAAAGTTTTGATTCTTACTTTACTCTCTTACTTTTTGTCTCAAATCTAATCTTATATATACTACAGAGTATATTATTATAACACAAAATGTGATATTTTAAATATATGTAACATTTCCTTGGAATTATTTGGAATAGTTGTTAAAGTTGCTCACATAAAAGTTCACGACCGTTTCTTTGCAAGATAAACATAGGGCCAAGTACTTTAAAATGCACCAAAACGACAATAAAAACAATATCTCCATTCAAGCAATAAAGAGGCAAGTTTCAATGTTTGTTGGTGAAGAAAACCATTCATATTCTATAATCTTTAAGCCGGTCAAAACAATGGTTAAATAATAAAGAGACAATTGGTGAATCACTAATTAAAGAGGCAATTGAAGAACCATTAATTAAACAGGCAATTGAAGAATCATTAACAACTCAAACGAGAAAATTGAGAGTCGTTGATTTTCTTTCTATAAAATCTCATCAAAATACCAATTCATATTGTCTTATTTGATACCAGGTTGTCCAAACCAACATTATTCGTCCATACAAAAGTCAGTTTTTTTCTCTCTCTGTAATTTAGAGTATTTTATTGGAATTTTGTGTCTCCTTCTTCCTTTTCTTTTTGTTCATTTATTTATATTTAATAGCTTTAATTTGAGGTGCCAATTCAATTAATTAACTTGATAATTTAATTAATGATGTTATTATAGGAGGTATGTATATGTTAATGCGATCAATGCGATCCTAAAATGGATATGCATTGAACTTCGTGTAATTATTTTGCATACCCAATAAGAAATATTGGGTATGCAAAATAATTAAGTCAATCGAACAATCAATTGAGAAATTGATGGATCGATTGAAGAGAGTAAGATCGAAAAGTTGGTTTGAGAATTTGGTTTCGTATTTTGGATTTGGTTTCGGATTGTAACCTTTCACTAAAGTATTACTATTTAAATGTTGTTTCGTTATTGTCTGATGATTATCATTGCCTCGGGTAACCGAGATGGTAGCATCCTTATACCTGAGTGGTCCTGGTAAGGCACTTGGAGTATGGGGGTGTTACAAAATGGTATCAGAGCGACGATCCTGAAACCTGTAACCAATGAATCTAATGAACATAGGGAGTCAATTAAAATGAACCCGGGGTAAAGGTTGCAGGAGCTAATGCAAAGGCTTGGGAGACGTCCTAAAGTCGCGAACTTGCCCTACAATTTTGAACCGGTCACATGGGTGGTATATGTCAAGGTCGTATGTGATGCTTGTTAGCTTGTATGTGGATGTGATGATGTATGTTGTAATTGTGGGATGTTTGGAGTAGAAGGTTGAGATTGTGAATGACAGGTTGGTGAAACGTATAGAACTGTTGATTGAACAAGAAACATGTTGGATGTTTACTATGTGACGTTTGATAATATGATATAGTTGTTTTGTTGATCATATGAAAAGCTTGGTAGAAATGCATGCTTAACTATATTATAGGTTGAGTTTATAATGTTGCATACTATGTTGGGATATGTGAGATAACATGCGGGCAGTATATACGAGTCAGCATGACTCGATCGAGTAAGGGGGTACTCGATCGAGTAGGTGAGATACTCGGTCGAGTGGGTCTGACTCGATCGAGTGGGTATTTGACGTTTTTATAACCAAAATCATGGTTTTTGGGTACTCGATCGAGTACATAGGGCACTCGATCGAGTAGGGGGTCGCTCGATGCTACTCGGTCGAGTATGTTAGAGATCAGAAGGTCTGTTTGGGGTCTAATGTCGAGGCACTCGATCGAGTATGTTGGGCACTCGATCGAGTAGCCTCTACTCGATCGAGTAGGTTTAGGCACTCTATCAAGTGTGTTCTGGGTGGTTCGCTTTCGTGTTTTGAGGTTTTAGTGCGTATGTTTATATCTACCCTTTCTTATATAGTTGCAAGATGCCGCCCAAGAGAAACGCTTTGTATGCGAGAGCTGAGACCATGAACATAGATGATATCGTTAAGATGTTGGAGCATCAGGATGCTCTTACAGAGGCCTTAAAGAAAGTGGGAAAGGACAAGAAGGTTGATCACTCTAAGATCAGCCTTTATATAGCGAGGTTTAACCCAAAAGAGTACAAGGGAACCGGGGAACCAAACTTTCTTGACAACTGGCATCATGAGATGGAGAACATACTAGACCTGGTTCACTGTCCTGATAAGATGAGAGTAGAACAAGCTGCGTTCTACCTGAGGGAAGCAGCTGGCGAGTGGTGGGACAAGGTAAAGGTGAGTGCTAGGGAGATGTATGCGAACCAGGGCTTACCTGCTATACCTTGGGAAGAGTTTCGGAGAGCTATGAGGAAAGAGTATGTACCGGAACATGTGAGGAGTAAATTGAGAGACGAGTTTGATGGATTTAAGATGACATCTGATATGTCAGTTGCTGAGTATTACAAGCAGTTTAATGAGAAGTCCAGGTATGCTGAGGATATGGGTTAGAGTGAAGAGAATCTAGCGCTGAGGTTTGAGAGGGGGTTGACCCCTAAGATTATAGATAAGCTACCCGTGGGAATCCTTACTGATGTTAAGGAAGCTTATGAGAGGGCTGGGAGAGCTGAGAGGTTGGTGGAGATGGCTCAGGTGAGAGTGGGTGAGAAAAGAAAGGCTGAGAGTGAGGGTGGTGGCCAATCTAGTCACAAGAAAGGCAACCACAATCAAGCTAGAAGGTTTTCTTCTGGGTCAGGGTTCAGTGCTGGGACTTCCTTTGGGCGTGGCCGTGTGAGTAGTAGTGGTAGTTGGGGAATGACCTTCTATGGCTGTGGCGGTGTAGGCCACAAGAGACATGAGTGCACGAGTATGCCTGGAGCTTTTCAGGGATCGGCTCGGGGGAGCTATTCTCAGGGACCTGCACGAGTTATGCGAACAATAGACCGTCGGGTCATGGTCTAACCGGGAAGTCGAGCTATCGGGATGGAGGTAACCGCAATGGCGGTAATTCTTATCGAAACCAGCTACGAACAACAACAACAATCGGGGTCGGGTGCTAAGCCGACCACATCAGCCCAAGATCTTGTCAGAGAGGTGGACGGAAGACCGATGGAAAGTGTTCATGATGGATAAGAAAGCGGTGAGGATGATGCACATGTTATCACTGGTACTTTTCTTGTTAACGGTATTCATACCTTTGTTTTGTTTGATTCGAGGGCGTCTCAGTCGTTTGTATCTTCGAGTCATGTTAAACGGTTGGGTTTGAGGGTATATGAGTCTGTAAGTGAGAATGTTTTTATACCTTCGGGTGAGTCTGTATCATGTGGGAGGTTGTATGGAGATGTGCCTATGATAGTTGGGCAAGTTGATCTACCTGTAGACTTGCTAGAGTTTCCTTTTGACGGTTTTGAGATAATAGTCGGGATGGATTGGTTGGGAAAGTATAAAGCTAAGATAAACTATCATCAAAAGAAAGTGTCTTTGAGAGGTCCTAAGGGTGTTAGTGTGTCTTATCGTGGGTTTGTGGTCAAACCCAAAGTTAAGTTGATTGCAGCTGTGACATTGAAGTCTTATCTGAGAAAGGGATGCCCTTTGATCTTGTGCCATGTGAGAGATGACCGGATAGAGAGTCCGACAGTTAATCAGATACCAGTGGTGGGAGAGTTTGCAGATGTTTTTCTAGAGGAGATTCCGGGGTTGCCACCGAAGAGGGAGATAGATTTCACAGTTGAGTTGAAACCGGGGACAGGGCCAATCTCTAAGGCACCGTACCGGATGGGTCCTAAAGAGATGGAGGAGCTCAGGAAATAGTTAGATGATCTGATAGAGAAGGGATACATTAGACCTAGTGTATCGCCGTGGGGAGCACCAGTTCTTTTTGTGAATAAGAAAGATGGGAGTTTGAGGTTGTGCATAGATTACAGAGAGTTGAACCGAGTGATGGTGAAGAAGAAGTATCCTTTGCCAAGGATAGATGACCTGTTTGATCAGTTGAGTGGTGCATCAGTCTTTTCCAAGATTGATTTGAGATCGGGGTACCATCAGGTGAAGATTAGAGAGGTGGACATACCAAAGACATCTTTCACGTCGAGGTATGGCCATTATGAGTATGTGGTGATGCCGTTTGGGTTATCTAATGCACCTTATGTGTTTATGGATTTGATGAACAAAATCTTGAGACAGTTTTGGACAAGTTTGTGGTGGTGTTTATCGACGACATCTTAGTCTACTCCAAGACTAAGGAGGAGCATGAGGAGCATCTGAGGATTGTGTTGCGGACTTTGAGGGAGCGGGGAGTTATATGCTAAGTTGTCCAAGTGTGAGTTCGGTTAGAGAAAGTTGCTTTTCTGGGGCATGTGATCTCTAAGGAGGGAGTAGTTGTGGATCCGGCAAAGATTGAGGCAGTGACAAAGTGGGAAGCACCAAAGAATGTTCTTTGAGATCGGGAGTTTCTTGGGTTTAGTGGATACTACAGACGGTTCGTGAAAGATTTCTCCAAGATAGCTAGACCTATGACAGCTTTGATGAGGAAAGAGAACAGGTTTCGTTGGGATGAGAGTTGTGAGACGGCGTTCCAAACATTAAAGGAGCGTTTGACCACAGCTCCTATCTTAGCATTGCCTGAAGGGATCGAGAACTTTGAGGTTTATACAGATGCCTCAAAGAATGGGTTAGGATGTGTGTTGATGCAGAACGGTAAGGTGATTGCCTATGCTTCTAGGCAATTGAAGCGGTATGAGGAGAACTACCCTACACATGATCTAGAGTTGGGTGCAGTGGTGTTTGCTCTCAAGATTTGGGGACATTACCTTTATGGGGCAACCTTTAAGGTATTTTCGGATCACAAGAGTCTAAAGTACATCTTCACCCAAAAGGAGTTGAACATGAGACAGAGGAGGTGGATGGAGCTGATTGGCAATTATGACATGGATATTATCTACCATGAAGGGAAGGCCAATGTTGTTGCAGATGCTTTGAGTAGGAAGAGTGTATATTCTTTGTGTACAGCTCTATCTTTGATGAGGTTGAGAGATGAGGTGGGGAAGTTTGGGATACATATGATGCAGAGAGAGGATGCCGTGGGAGACTTGACAGTACAGCCTGATCTTTATGATGATATTCGAGGAAAACAGGCGTTGGATCCTAAGATGGTTGAGTGGAGAGCTGGAGTAGAGAAATGGACAGTGTCTCGATTCTCTATTCATACAGATGGTAGTTTGAGGTTCGATGGTAGGCGGTGTGTCCCTAATGATGAAGAGCTGAAAAAGACTATCATGATAGAGGCACATTGTACACCATATTCAGTACATCTAGGTGGTGACAAGCTGTACAAGGACTTGAAGAACACGTTTTGGTGGCCTGGGATGAAGAAAGAAACAGCTGAGTTTGTGGCCCGTTGTTTGACATGCCAGAGAGTTAAAGGGGAATAGCGACGACCACAAGGTAAGATTCAGTCTTTAGAGGTACCTGAGTGGAAGTGGGAATCCATTTCTATGGATTTTATCGTGGGTTTGCCAAAGAGTCAACAGGGTAACAACATGATATGGGTAATAGTGGATCGACTGACCAAGTCAGCTCACTTTGTACCAATGAAAGATACATGGACTAAAGCACAATTAGCTATGGCTTATCGGAAGAATGTGCTTAAGTTACATGGAGTCCCTAAGGACATAGTATCTGACAGAGATGCGAGATTTATCTCAAGGTTTTGGAAAGAGTTGCGGGAATCTTTGGGAACGACTTTGAAGATGAGTACATCATTTCATCCTGCGACAGATGGCCAGACTGAGAGGACAATCAAGACTCTTGAGGATATGTTACGAGCTTGTGTGATGGACTTTGGTGGTAGCTGGGAACAGAGGTTGGATTTGATAGAGTTTTCTTACAACAACAGCTATCACACTAGTATTGACATGGCACCGTTTGAGGCTTTATATGGGAGGAGGTGTAGGAGTCCGATATGTTGGGACGACAGTGCTGAGGCAGTGGTTCTAGGACCAGTGATGGTACATGAGATGGTTGAACAGATTAAGATGATCAGGGAACGGATGAGAGCAGCTCAGGATAGACAAAAGAGTTATGCAGATCTACATCGCCGGGATATAGAGTTTCAGGTTGGGGATAAGGTTCTTCTGCAAGTGTCTCCTATGCGTGGGGTTATGAGATTTGGGAAGAAAGGCAAGCTAAGTCAGAAGTTCATCGGGCCTTATGAGATCTTAGAGCGGGTTGGAGAGGTTGCATATCGTCTGGCTTTACCAGCTGCGTTAGAGAGAGTGCATAATGTGTTTCATGTATCTCAGCTGCGAAAGTATGTGAGTGACCCGTCACATGTGTTAGAGGCAGAGAGCATAGAGCTAGATGAGTCCTTATCATATCTTGAGGTACCTAAGCAGATTCTTGACCGGAAGGTTAGGAAGACTAGGAGTGGTGAGACAGTTTTGCTTAAGATTCTTTGGTCTAACCACGAGACTGAGGAAGCTACATGGGAGGCAGAGGAGGCTATGAGAGAGCGTTGCCCTTTCCTTTTTGATCAGGTATGTATGGTTACGGGGACGTAACCTTGTTTCTTTTAGGGGGGTAGGAGATGATCGCGAAGAGTTTTTAAGAGTTTTTATACCCTTTTTATGTTGTGTCGGTATGTTTGTTGTGGTTGAGTCGGGTTGAGTTTGGGTTAGTAACATGTTTTATGTTGAGTTTTGTTTTGGTTGTTGAGTCGGGAGTGTTGTGGTGTGTCTTTGTTTTGTTGTGGTTTGAACTTCGGGGACGAAGTTCTTTTTAAGGAGGGAAGACTATAATACTACGGATTTATGAGTCTCTGGGTACTCTATCGAGTAGGCCTTTCTCTGTCGAGTAAGGGTGTGTTGCGTCTTAAAAATAGTTTCTGACCTGTTGGTTACTCGATCGAGTAACGTTGATACTCGATCGAGTAAGGGGGCACTCGATCGAGTACCTCAGCTACTCGATCGAGTAGCGGTTTCTGACGGGGATGATTTCTCGGGTTTTGTTAATAATGCGATTAAGTATATAATTACTTCCGTCACTTTTCTTTAAACACTTTTAAAACCTAATTGCTTTCAAAAAGAGAAATCAAACTACGTTCTTCACATCAATCGCATTGTTGGCAAATCCTGGAGCTTGGAAGGTCGGATTTTACCTTTCTTTATACCGTTGTGATCCTTGTGTCGAGGGTAAGATCTACATACCGTTTTTATAGCATTTCGTTAAAGTTGGTTAAACCCTAATATGGGAATTTGGGGGTTTTGTTGTATTTTGTGATTGGTAGTGATTATATGTTTGTATGTTAGGAGGAGGATTCGTAGAGGAAGCTTTTTGATATCAGCTGTGAGACCGTATGATTGTGTTACTTTCCAGGTAGAGTTTCCCTACTCAGTATTAGTCCCATAATGCATTGTTGGTGTTGTGTAATTGTTGATTATTATCGTATTGGTATTATGATGGTTGTTGATTGATTGTTGTATAATGGTTGTGATTGTTTGTCTCTGGTTCTCGAGATGCATTCTCGGCTGAGTGGAGTCACTTGCGGGAGTGGCTTCACGCCCTAGTTTCGCCCTCCGTGGAATTCGCCACTGTAGGGGATGTGCACATTAATGGGACAGGGTTATCGCTCGGTATGATGAGCGGAGATTTGGTGGGTACGGCTGCGGTCCCCCACCGGCGCAGGGCGGGGTCCAAAGTGGACGATCGGTGACGGAGATGGATTGGAGTGGGTGTGATTGTGTGTGATTTGTTTGAGCTGTGTTGTTTCTTTCGATCTTGTTGGTTATATAAATTGTGTGATTAGTCGACCCGTTTAATGTTTTAAAAACGGTGGTGATCCATTCGGGGATGGTGAGCAGTTATTGAGCAGGTATGAGTCGAGTTACTGGGATAGCTGAGATCTGCCACCGTCAGATGATAGAAGTCTTCCGATGTAGCTTAGTAGTTTAATAAACATTTCAGTTAGCTGATTAGACAGTTGGTTTGAGAATTTGGTTTCGTATTTTGGATTTGGTTTCGGATTGTAACCTTTCACTAAATTATTACTATTTAAATATTGTTTTGTTATTGTCTGATGATTATCATTGCCTCAGATAACCGAGATGGTAGCATCCTTATACCTGAGTGGTCCTGGTAAGGCACTTGGAGTATGGGAGTGTTACAAAATGGTATCAGAGCGACGATCCTGAAACCTGTAACCAATGAATCTAATGAACATAGGGAGTCAATTAAAATGAACCCGGGGTAAAGGTTGTAGGAGCTAATGCAAAGGCTTGGGAGACGTCCTAAAGTCGCGAACTCGCCCTACAATTTTGAACCGGTCACATGGGGGGTATATGTCAAGGTCGTATGTGATGCTTGTTAGCTTGTATGTGGATGTGATGATGTATGTTGTAATTGTTGGATGTTTGGAGTAGAAGGTTGAGATTGTGAATGAAAGGTTGGTGAAACGTATAGAACTGTTGATTGAACAAGAACCATGTTGGATGTTTATTATGTGGCGTTTGATAATATGATATAGTTGTTTTGTTGATCATATGAAAAGCTTGGTAGAAATGCATGCTTAACTATATTATAGGTTGAGTTTATAATGTTGCATAGTGTGTTGGGATATGTGAGATAACATGCGGGTAGTATATACGAGTCAGCATGACTCGATCGAGTAAGGGGGTACTCGATCGAGTAGGTGAGATACTCAGTCGAGTGGGTCTGACTCGATCGAGTGGGTATTTGACGTTTTTACAACCAGAATCGTGGTTTTTGGGTACTCGATCGAGTACATAGGGCACTCGATCGAGTAGGGGGTCACTCGATCGAGTAGCTATGCTACTCGGCCGAGTATGTTAGAGATCAGAAGGTCTGTTTGGGGTCTGATGTCGAGGCACTCGATCGAGTAGCCTCTACTCGATCGAGTAGGTTTAGGCACTCGATCGAGTGTGTTCTGGGCGGTCCGCTTTCGTGTTTTGAGGTTTTAGTGCGTATGTTTATATCTACCCTTTCTTATATAGTTGCAAGATGCCGCCCAAAAGAAACGCTTTGTATGCGAGAGCTGAGACCATGAACATAGATGATATCGTTAAGATGTTGGAGCATCGGGATGCTTCTTACGAGGCCTTAAAGAAAGTGGGAAAGGACAAGGAGGTTGATCACCGTAAGATCGGCCTTTATATAGCGAGGTTTAACCCAAAACAAGACAAGGGAACCGGGAACCAAACCTTCTTGACAACCGGGATCGTGAGATGGAGAACATACTAGACCGGGTCCTTTGTCCGATAAGATGAGAGTAGAACAAGTCGCGTTCTACCCGAGGGAAGCGGTGGCGAGTGGTGGGATAAGGTGAAGGTAAGTGCTAGGGAGATGTATGCGAACCAGGGCTTACCTGCTATACCTTGGGAAGAGTTTCGGAGAGCTATGAGGAAAGAGTTTGTCAGGAACATGTGAGGAGTAAATTGAGAGAAGAGTTTGATGGGTTTAAGATGACATCTAATATGTCAGTTGCTGAGTACTACAAGCAGTTTAATGAGAAGTCAGGTACGTGTTTACAAAGTTCAACCCAAATTCGAACCAAATAAATATCGTTTCATGTTCATGTCTACCTAATATATAAAATGTGATTAAATTTCAACTCAAATCTATTAATTTCATGTTGGATGTATATCGTGTTTTTAGGTCGTGTTAGTATTATCAGAGCAAGTCCAATGGTGTAGCTTAGGGACTTGCTTGCAATTTCTTAAAATTGTTAGCTAGTTGCTACACCATTGGAGAAGATCTTATAGGATGGCTTGCCTCAAGCAACTAGCTTCATTAAGCTAGTTGCTTAAATTGGCCATTATACAAAACAATCAATAGGAAAATTAGTTCTATAAATTAGGTTTGATTTATTTTTAATTTTTGATTTACTGGAATTTATGATTCATGTCAAACTAATGTAAAAGGTAGCTAAACCATTGGAATAGTTTAGTTGCTTAAAATGATTGTACCTTAGTATATGATGTGGATTTATCAAGTTAGAAGGTATCCGCTTACCATTGGACTTGCTCTCATGTCTATCAAAAGCGCTAATGGGCTCGAGGTGTTGGCCTGTTGGGCTACACTTGCAGCATCCGAGCTAGATATATACAAAGTCAGATAAATAAAGCCATAAAGAAGCCCATCAAATTAGCCTCGAACAAAATCGGGCTTATATAGTTATATGGATGTGCACTATTGTGTGTTAGGCCGTGAGTTTGCAACTAATTGTAAGCTAGGTATGGACGCAAATTCTTAGACGGTCACTTTTTGTCTGAAACTTCAAGCGGACATATGCCAATTTTATGATTAAATGTAATCATAATGGTACAGCTAGTGTTACAACTTATGTTAACTAGTTTTTTAATAGGGTTTTGGCGGTAGAATGGTTATAAAATACCGTTTTATTATTTTAAACTAAAATGACCCGTTTGAAACAAGACCAACTGATGTATGTAATAATAGTCATAATGTAAGATGCATCATATTACATACCTAAGAAGTTTGAAAAATACATTTATCAAGTAAATTAGCTTTTTATTCATGATATATTTGAGTTAGTAATTTCATTTTACATAATATATGTATCTAAGGCCTCCGATTCTAATAGGATAACGGCTTCGTATGAGGCGTCATCTTGTTTTTAAAAGTAGCTTAGGGTTACAAAAATTGATGTGTGACATCGAGAGGTATGAATGTATGATATTTCCTCAATCTTAATGAAATATTTATATATGTTTATACACAAAGACCAAGATACAAAGAAAGGAGAATTAAAAAGAATAAAGTAGAGATTAAAATCCAAAACAGAAACATAAATTATTGTTTAAAACATTTAAAAAGCAAAGTGTAAACTAGTGACCGGGACAAAAGAACTATCAACTTATATCTATTTGGCTTTTCCAATTTCCTCTCCAATGGACCACCAGACAAACCCACCTAGCTGACGCTCAACGAAAATCATGATATTTTCCTTCCTTTTTGTGCGTAAATAAAAAGTTCCAATGGTTTAATAATTTTGTAGGGTTGAATAAGACTATAAAAGTATCCTTAGGATAATTTTCGTTCGAAAAGATCTTGAAGGCGATTTAATAATTAGACATATCCCTCCTAATTTTTTTTTTTTTTTTTTTTTTTTCGTTTGTAAAAGTCAAGATCAAATTCCTAACCATTTTTTAGGTATAGTAGAGGGGTGAATCCCGAAAATAAAAGAAACTAATTATCGATTATACGAAAGTAGCAACCCTAAGAATGTATAGTTGTATACCTAAAGGAACTTCTTATATGTAAATACAGACATACAGTACACACTATGCCAAAATTTTATAACTTACATGTTCATAAACATAGATGGCCTATCATATACCAAAATAAAAAGCAAAAGATCTATATTTGGTGTTTTTGGAAAAGAATGATTGGAAAACCATAGCATACGTTATACAAAAGGAGTGATAATGCCACGCGGAAATCAACCACTCCACCTAGTGGCGGAGCCAGAATTTAATTTTAAGGGGGCGATTTTTTTTTAGGGGCTAATAAGATAAGGTGCACCCGAAAAATTTCGAATTTTTTTTACTAAGACTTCGAAAATTACATGGGGGTAGACTCCACCTAATATATGTAAGGGTAGGATTAAAATAACTTAACATTTTAAGACATGAATAGATTAGCACAAACATTTTACGAGTGATGTTATGAATACCCTACCAGAGTAATAAAATATAAAATATACTTTACACTTTATTCTAGACAATGATAGTGTCTCCACAACCCCTCAATTCTACATGTCTTGGTCCCTATATATCTTTTTAACAATTGCCCATTATATTGGATACCATAGACTTAAAACCATCATGTCAATGTCCATCCAAATTTTCCAATTCTCCCTCTTTTCTCTACTTATCATCCTAAGCTTCAACCCCTTGAGCTTAAGCAATGGCGCCTTCTCAAGAAGCATTTCAAAAGAAGAGATGAGAATAAAATCTCAAAATACCCTAACCCATCTCCACTTTTTTTTCCATGACTATGTTGTCGGGCCTAGGCGAACTGCAGTCAGGATTGCCCAGGCCAAGACAACTGACAAGGACCCCAATACGTTTGGGGCCCTTGTTATGATAGACGACCCGTTATCCATTGGACCGGATAATAGCTCCTATGTCGTAGGGTATGCCTAAGGAATGTATGGGTTTGCAGATCAAACAACCGCCGGGTTATTGATGGTTATGAACTTTGTGTTCACTGATGGAGAGTACAAGGGAAGTACCTTAAGTGTGTTGGGAAGAAATGAAGTGTTCTTAAAAATAAGGGAAATGGCTATTGTAGGTGGGACAGGAAAGTTTAGGTTTGCTTCAGGTTATTGTCAAGCTAAAACTATTTCAGGGTTGGATAAAAGTGGAGCTAGTGTTATACAGTATGATGTTTATGTGTTACATTAGTTGATTTTCTAGTGAATGCAACAAATAATCAAGTGCCTAGTGATTTCAAATGTGTTTTTCTATTAAGGTTTTCTTAGTTTGTTCAATGTTCAATTTAGTAAACAACAAATTGACAAAAATTGGCATGTTATTTAAATTTACCGATATTATTCCGCTAATGAGATTTGTTAGTCAAACATACTATTTAAATTTACCAATTTTATTCTGTTAACCTCATCTACTATTTAAAATCTGCTTTGTTAATTGTCAAACATGATTTGTGTTTTTATATTAGAAAATTTAGCTTTAAGAATATATCTCAATATGCAAATTAAAATACCGAAAAATAATTTAAAAATGAATTACTTGGTTGGATTTAAAAACATAAGAAAGCATATTCTAATATTAAACCATAATGACCAGACCTAAAATCGACACGTGGTATAACTAGGAGCTGATCAGGATCGCCTGAACAAATAAAAACTATTCCGTATAATATTTTGGCAATCCTACTAATTCTCAAGTTGATGAGATTAAAGGTGTAATTGGTTCACTCAGGTCGTATGTGTCATATTATATTCAAAATCTTTTATTAGATCAACGTCATCCTACGGGCCGACCATCGGGTTTATATCGAATTATTGTTTTGTTGGTTATCACCGGGTGACAGGTTGGGTCAAGTTCGGTTTGGATCATTATTGGGTCAAATGATAATAAGACAATATATTTTCTTATGCTTTTTAGTTTAGAGTTTAGACCAATATACAATTTTATGTTTAAGCTATTTTTAAGATTTAAGATGGGACTCTTCCATTTTAGGTAAGACTTACCGATTTTGAAATATATATGAGAACAACAAAAAAAATGAGAACTTTGGATAGCAAATGCAAGTTGATTGGCGCATGTTGGAGAGAGCTAGTGCGTGGGATGATCAGTATGTTTGATAGTTGTGGTTGGGGCGGCCTAGATGATTATTACAGTTAGCTTTTGATGATGGCAGGGATGCTCATTGTTCTACTTTATGAGCTTTTGATTATATATTAACATAAATTATGAATTCGGTTTAAAAAACCTTAGGACAAACATTAATAACCTAAGTAAATGTGATAAAATTAACAAGATATTCTTATTAATTATGGTTAAAATAAGTTTATACTTGAGTACGGAGTATCTCATGTGGATATTTTATGAATTTGACCACATTTAGGTTTTTATAATCTTTAACGACGACAACTAGTGGATTCTCTGTTCCACTTTAATGTTTCATCTAATATTATCGATTTAAAGTGATTTATACAATCATTGGTCTCCAGATGTTATTTATCACAGCCACCAGGATGAATATCCGAGACACATTTTTGTGTCTTGTTCCAGGTATTTCTCCGAAACTTTGTTTGTAAAGATGAGTAAAGATATGATCGATCATTTGGACAGCTCTAACCGTAGCTTCAAGAATGATGTGGATGTTGACGAAGATCTCTGTGTGCATCACCGGTATGCCATCAACACACTGATATTAATCGATGTAGCTACTTTATTGTTTTAGTTTATGTTCTTACTAAAATAAGTGCATTTGACCAAATGAGTCAAATACCATCCATATAAAACTTCTTTGCACGGTTGCCAAAAAAAAGCTATGATAAAGGATTATGTGTTAGATCAAGAAGTAACGAGATACAAGATAATACAGAGGATCGTCACTCAAATAAAGTACATGATGCAAACTACCTCAAATGAGATCAACTTAAAGAAAATTTATTTGATAGAGAAGGTATTTACATTGCCATATAAATCAAACGAACCCTTTCACGTTACATTTGTTGTGATATCTACATTTGCAATTGGTTAAATGATAATCCTGACGGTAAATGAGAGATGATTCGGGTTCCGGCACGATCGAGACTTATACAAAGTAAGAGCTAATAGTGAATGGGAAAACTACGGAGCACAACGGATTCAAGAGTAATCCCGGGTCCAATCCCAAGTAGGACGCCGTACTCGAACCCGTCACCTGTAGTAACCTTTCCCTCCTTATAAGACCTTTTCCTTGTTTCATCCAACACAAAGAATATCGTCGCACCCGACATATTCCCAAACTCACGTAACACGTGTCGACTCGATTTTGTCTTATCGGGGTGGAGCCCAAGTTTTAATTCAATTTCGTCTACAATCGCGGGCCCACCGGGGTGAACAACCCAAAACACCGAGTTCCAATCGTTAATGCCAAGTGGACTAAGAGATGCCATCACGGGTTTTTCGACATAATTAGCAATTAGACTCGGATTATCCCTAGCTAAGACTAATGATACCCCGAATTTTGTAATTTGACCTCCGATAGCTCGCTCAGTGTCTGGCACGGTCGCTTGCATTGCCGAGACCAATTCAAAAATGGGCCGCTCACCAGCGGCCCAATCTGGGTCCGAACCAATTATAGCAGCGCCGGCCCCATCACCAAAAAGGGCTTGTCCAATCATCAAGCCAATGTTGGTAAGAGTGGGCCCACGAAAAGACGACAAGGTCATCTCAGCGCACACAACTAAAACCCGAGCTCCTTTGTTATTCTCCGCGATGTCCTTGGCTAAGCGGAGGATTGTACCTCCCGCATAGCACCCGACTTGGAAAAACATGAATCGTTGCACATTTGGGCCGAGGTCTAGTAGCTTGGCTAGTTGGTAGTCGTACCCGGGCATAACGGCTCCAGACAAACTTGTAAAGATAATGTGGGTGATTTTCGACTTGGGTTGGCCCCACTCTTTGATCGCTTCTAAGGCCGCTTCCTTCGCGAGTTTTGGTATTTCGGCTGTGAGTATTTCTTGACGTTTGTCCAAACAAATTGCGTCGTAACTCAACAGTTCTGGGTGTTCTTTCATAAACTCTTCTGTTTGGAAAAAATGCCGTTTTCTGACTGTCGTTTTTTCGCCTGTGATGAATATTTTCATTAAAGGTAAATAAATGATTGGGACGGAGAGGGTAGTAACACGAGACTTGCCAACAATAATTAACAGCATAGCCAACTCTACGTCTCTAGTCTTCTACCATCATGACTAAATGCTCTTGTTATACCGATTTATGTTAAAATATATACGCTTTCCGACTCAATAAATTGTTTACATATTTATTCCTTTGTAAAAACTATTTTAATTAAATATAAGCGATCTTTTACGTGAGAGAGAATAATTTTTTCTTTCACACAAACACGGAATTAAACATTTACATTTTTTGGAGAGAAATTTTAAATTGAAGGTGGACGAAAAGCGATTTTATCAAGGTGGATGAATAAATTGAAGATATGAAGATGCGAATTTGTAAGTAATTTAGGAGACGATGAATCCAAAAAATTGAGATAGTTGAAGAAGAAATTTGAAGATGAGAGTAATTTAGGAGAGGAATAATAATTTGAAGATAGGAAATAATTGTAAGTACTTTTTTTTGGCTCTATTTTACCAAATTTTGCTAGTGATTTTTAATTACATATAGCACATTTGATGAGTACTAATCCATAATATAAAAGGTCACCGTATGTCTTATGTAAGGTGTGTTTAAGTGTTTATGGTATGCTTGTGTAAGACCGACATACATACAAAGTTTTTATGATTTTGAAATTATATTCGTAGGTATAATGCTTAAACTTTTGACATCAGATTGACCATATTTGTGCAAATTATTATTACTCTGTATGACGGGAGAAAATAATCATAAATTTCTAGTAACAAAATAATCGCTCACTAATATCGAATAATTTTACATTCAAACAATGGACATGTAAAATATTTGATTAAAACACAATTACATCTGTATGTAATTAAAACACAAATAATCACTCACTAATACCCATTTTCGTTTCCATTGTCTTTATCTTCATTTGACACATCATCATTCAGATAATAAAATTGATAGCAATAGCAATTTCTATTAACTTAATGATTTATCACAAGTAGAATATAGTGGCGCACATGATGAGTCACAAAATGTGCAGAGACTCCGCTCTAGGCAGCTAATTGTTGTAAACTTGTAATAACACAATACGATATATAACATTATTATAATATATATTGCACGCCTGCACCTCATTTAATAAAAACAACAAATAAGACAATTCCTAAGCAATCACCAATCCCGAGCGATTATGAGTGATATCTCATTTCTTTTGCCTCTTTTCCATTGTATTAGTTTTAATTTTATTCCGCATTCTTTAAATAAGGTGGCACATCAGTTAGCTAAAAATGTGATGAACATTTAGTATTTTAGTTTGTATGTTTACTGTTGCCAAAAAAGCAAAAAAAGACAATTCCCAAGTATAATTACTACTCGATCCCTCTAATCCGATTCTTTGATGCACGTTTCATTTTTTTTTCCAAAATCCCTCAACCCCACAAAATTTTAAAAAATAGGACAATTTCACAATTTCTGAGAATCGAAGAGAGTACCACGTACGGCACGACTATCAAGGTAAGATTAGAAGAACATACATATATGCTTAAACTTGATTTTGAGATCAGGCATAGTATCATCCATGCAAAAACAAAAATCAGGATAATCTTCTTGTAATATTTGATGGGATGGATTGGCAGTTCCTAGAGCTAAGATAGTTGCTAAACTTTTAGCGTTTTGGGAGATTTGAATTCCATCAAGTGATCCCATCTTTTTTACTCTAATGGAACTATTGCAATGATTTTGATGAAGTTAATGCAAGTTTATATACACACTATAATACATGTGTTTTGATTAGTAAGCCCTATTTGTTATTTTTAGTTGGGAAAAGTCAAATTTGATTTTTTTATTTATTAATTGGATTAATTAGGTGAAATAGTGACACTTAGCATTAAAATATACTAAAAATATCAACAGAAAATTTGATTTTTTTGAATAAATTAATTAACTACATGGTAATGGTGAATTAAGTGACTTATTCCTTCAATTAATTCATTCTTCAATCAATCAATTACATCGGTTTTTAAGCAGGTGTGGGTGAAATTAAAACATCCTTAAGTGCATTTTTATACAAAATAATTACAACAATTCATTTTTGCAGCTTTACAACAATTACAAGTGATTTCGGAGCGAAAAAACTTTGATGGAAAATCCATGCTTTCTAAACTCGTGGCAAGCGTCAGAGTTAGTTAAACTTTTTTAACTGAATGAATTTTGACTAACTATATCACTTGGTTATTGATTGTCTTTACAAAATTTTCAGGTTGAAAAAAAAATCATATTTTGAGCTCATGACACACAGTTATGACCAATTAAAGCTTATTTTTTATTCAAAAGAAAGGGCACCACTTAGAAAACGCGAAAACACAAAGCTATCATGTAAATTTTCCTGTATTAATCATCATCATGAGCCAAAATAACTAGACGATGCAAAATCAGATATGGCTTCTACACAAGTCTAGATTCCGGATTTTGTTCCGGAACGATCCAACAGTCATGTACTCCCTCTGTCCCGGTCATTTGTTGTTCTTTTCCATTTTGAGGTGTCTCAGTCATTTGGTATCCTTTCTATTTTAAGAATTAACTTGATGAATAATTTGATCATTCAACTCAATTTATTCCAATTGTCATCCAGTAATTGGCCCCCTTTCCCTTTCCTTGGTCTTTGTGCCAAAATCGAAGGGCAACAAATGACCGGGACGGAGGGAGTACTACATAAGCACTAAAAATGAGTCGCACTATTCTCTCGCCAGCCAGTTACACAGAATTCATATCCTTCGACTACATGCGACACAAGTCATATGTTTTATTTTATTATGAAACAAAGAACAGTACTTGCAAGAACAACTAAGATCTTGTATGTTTACCAAGCATATGGTGACTGATCAAGTCACATAAAAAGCCCAAAAAAAAAAGAAATGAGTAGAATGAATGTGGTAGTTGGAGACAAGTGATTGTTTAACTACTATTAGTTCTACTAGTTTTAGGAGTTAAAGAGACTTAACCATTAACACTGCATTTTTTTAAAGGAAGTTTACCATTGACAAGTCGACGATACATTAGCCTCCAATCGGATTAATGGAAATTTAGGATATTCTTATATTTTTAATCTAAAGCTAAGAACAGTAGTACTTGCATTGACAGCAAGTAATCTGAGTAAAATTGAATCTGTCACCAAATAAGTATCAAGTTATCAACCAATGGAAGGTGATAGTATGGAACGAATCCTTGAAAGTGTCAAACTAAAAAATTTACTAAAGTTGAGAGCCAATATAACTTGCACAGATTTAGAAAACTACTGTCTGAGGCAGGCCACTTCTCTATCTAGATGTGGAAACTCTAACAACCTAGATGTGAAATTTCCTAGCTAGGGTTAGAGGAGTCCATTGTATTGTTCTTTGGAGGGAGTGGGGCGCCGTCTCCTATGTAAGCGGTAGCGTCACTCGAAAATGGGTGTTGAAGAGGTGGTGCCGAACTGTTGATGGTGGTTTGGCACGGTGGTGGTGGATTGGAATGCAAAGAGTTATGGTGTATATATACGAATTCTAAATTAAGTAAACATGTCTTTCTAAATTCTAAAGTGCTCTCACCATTTATGGTTCATCATTAGTATTTAGTAGGACTGGTCAAACATGCGGGCTAACCCAGCTTACTTGTAGCCGCAATTGGCCTACCTCTCGGTTTCAAATTAGCCCGTCCGACCAATCCCCTACCTCGAGTCGTGCCCGGGTGTGGCAAAACATACCCGCCCCATCCTGGGCTCGCCTCAAACCTGACCCGCACTAAGCCCGCCTCAACCTCCGGACCGGTTCCGGTCCGAGCTTGAATTGGCCCTGCCCGGCCCGACCCGCTTAGCCTTGTCACCCTCCCCGGTCTGGTTCCGAGTTGGCCTTCATTGGCTTGGCCCGTCGCCTGACCCGAGCCCGCCCGCTAGTTAACCTCCTCTAATCATTAGAATGTTGTATTAGTATGTTTTATGTTCTAATATTCAAGTATAGTTCAGTGAGTCATGCTGACAGAAGCTAAAACGAAAATAATAAATAACACAAATTCTTGTTTGTGACGGCACCTATCCGTCACAAACAAGAGACGGAAACCATTTTACCTCATAAAGTACCCACTTTTTCTCTTTCTGCAACACTATTCATGTGGTCCCCTTTCTCCACTAACCCATTTTGTTACCATTTTATCTCACAAAATATCCGTCACAATGGGTAACCCGTCAACCAATTGAATAAATAAATAAATAAATAATTGAAAATGAAATGAGAAGTGATGAACAAAAAAGGAAATAAATAAACTAAAGAAATAAAATAAAAAAACGAATTAAATAATCTAGATAAAATAAACAAAAAAAAATAAAAAATAAATTGAGTTAGTCTAAAATAATTATATTAGATCGGTTAGTTTGGTGGTTTACAAATAGCTAATCTAATCAGAAATAAATAAACTAAATAATACAAAATTAAAGGTGGCTACAATTAGGTTAGACCAAAAATAATCGAAAAAAGGAATACTCATGTATTCTACGCGGTTTTTTAAACCAAACTAGTTTTAAACCCGTGCAAAATTGCACGGGTATGTATTTGGGCCGGTATTAATGTTTTTGGATGTATTTTTTTTTTTTTTTTGCATTTCTATTGTACTTATCTAGTTGGTCTAAATCAGCAATCTACATAATTAATGTTTAAACTTGTTACAGATACGTGTTCACATGAAATGGTTTAAGAGGAAATAACGTAATCTACTATTGTAAATAAAATTGAAAAAATAAATATAATTTAATAATCAACTTTAACATATGCAGATTATTCTAAAAATTGAAAAGTTTCATGATAGACTACATTAGTAATCGTAGTAGAAGTACGCATATCTGAATCACAAATTAGAATTTTCAAGCATTCTTTTCGGGTGACCTTGGAAAGTGCGACATAAAGCTGACCATGACTAAGAGCATGTACAATAGAGAGGTGGTTCTCATCCTCTTATTTTTATTTTCCCCTTCTATTTTTTTGACACCTCATATACTTTTTACCCACCCCACTTTCCAATATTTACATCCTCTTCCTCAATTCTTCTCAAAAAAATTCCTACAATAGAGAAGAAGTCTTCCTCTTCCTCTTGGATGAACCATTACACATAAACCTTCAATATTAAGTAAAAAATAAAAGAAATTGGATATCATTGATTGGTTGAATGACACAAGGGTCAATGCACACTTTCCTCTAAAATTTGAGGAAGTACTCTTCATCCTTTTATCAAGAGGATGTTCCATTTTGTTCCACAATAGAGATGACCTCATCTTAGAGGAAAGAGAGCGCTAAGAGGAGGGTGCATCCTCTCTATTGTACATGCTCTAAAAGTTGATCTTGGAAGAGATATGCTGACCTGAGTTAAAGACCGCCCTTGATTCTTGTTTATCGTCATCGCAAAACAAACAACAACGGGGAATTGCCTTATACTGAAACGTACCGGAAATCTACTGGTGTCCGATGGAGTAAGTGTTAGTCGAGCAATATGCACTCTATCACCTTTATGACTACCAGTTAAGACAATACATCTTATCACGCGTGCCCCCAGATCAGTCACAATTAGTCTCGTACCGTTACACAACCCACGTGATTCATCAATAGTTCGCAGAAGCATCACCATAGCACCGAACTTAAACCTCAATTGGTGATTCGGGAGTCCGACACATTTTATATATACTGTTGAGGAATTCAGTAGAGTGAATGTCACCGTCACATGTACCTCTGTCGTCCTTACACACCTCATCGGAGTTTAAATAAATTCTCTCATCCTTTTTAATAAGCGACAAAACATATTCATTTACTGATTCAACAATCTCGTGAGTAGGGGCGAGGACTGCCCTTTGTTGGAGATATTCCGGATTCCACAATTGTGCAACAGATCCGGATAAGTGAGATCTACTAATGTCTTAATAAGATTCGTACACGTTTTAAGTTGTGGACGGGTTTAGTGCGCGACTGATAGTAAAGTTGCCATAATTTTTGCTCCAAGTAAATAAATCCTCGGTGATGAACGACTTTCTGAGGATTTTTTTTTTTAAAAAAAAACATATTTTAAAGTTTTACGATTGTTTAGTTATCGTGTTATATTTAAAAAAATATTTATTAAAACAATTGTTAATCATTTATGTTATAATTTTTAAAAATTTGTAAATTTAAATATTTCAATAAATGACAACATTTATTTGTTTTTTTAGAGAAATGAAAATAAATTTTGCTTGAAACGCTTGTTGAAGAGTAAATTTACTCGGTAGCCTATCATTGTCACCTACCATTTTCGGTGTGCGCGGCTGGTAGTTAAGTTGCCCGGTTTTTTTTACTGTAAGTAAATACTCCGTCGTGATTTTTTTTAAATATATCGTACTATCTAGTTTTAAAAATTTATGCATGTACTTTATTCGCATTATATGTAATTCAATCTCGTAATTAAATATAAATCCTTCTCGTAATTATGTAATTTTATTCTTTTTTTTTTAATTATGTAAATCAATAATTTGTAATTAGTTTCATTTATTCCGATTTGTAATTCATTCCGCCATATACCATTAATTTCATTTATTCGGAATATATAAAATTATTTCATAGTATTTATTCTAAAACGGAATTTGTCGCATGTTTGTATTGGCGGATTTCTGAAGAAATAAATACTTTGCACACTAACGGGTCCCACCATTATCTGAATTTCCAAAAAATAAAAAATAAAAAAAGGTTGTATTAATGACGTGGCGCGTCCTGGATTCAGTATTGTCTTCTGAATTAATAAAGATAAGATTTGAAGTCAATTTTGATCAATTTAGTCAGTATGTCATTAGATAGGTGCTAGGCACGCACATTTTAACTAGCGAGGAAAAAGGTGAGAGAGAGATGGGTTAATTTAATCACATAAGAATTAAGTAGATTAAACTTAGTTGCAAAATTTGTTAAAAAAACGTAATAAACGAATTAAAACAAAACCAAAAAAAGAGATTAAAACAAATTAGAAAATGACACAAGACAAATTGATTAGATTAGTTAATTATACCCATATTATTAGTCAAATCGGATTTTGCAAGTTCGATGGAAGGGACTAATTAAAAAGAGCGACTGTCGATAAGGGGAGAGGACTAAAATAGTCTTGCCCAGATGTCCGAGTTTCGTGTTTCTTAGTTCGATGGAATGGACTAATTGAAAGGAACGATCGTTAACAACGGGAGTATGTTAGAGATTATTGCACCCTCAACCTACATGTAAATCGGGACACCGTCTTAGAGTCGTTAACGATTGTTTAATGCAAGTTAGTGAAAAGGGTACGTCTTAGACGATTTTGTTTGTTTCGAAATTTGTTTTTAACAGACTGTTTTCAACAAGTAATTTGAGGGGTCAATTCTTGACAGATTTTAGTGTTCTAAGATGTTCTAGAATCATGGCATTTCTTAGTTTTCGAATATGCTACTGGTTAGGGGAAAGGTTGTCGGCGATGGGATAAAAATAGTTAAGAAGGAACGCTGTTCGAGGCACTTTAGGGGTTTGTGGAGAGGTTTTCTTGGAGGTTAAGGCATGGTTATGCAGTGTAGATGTCGGGAATTGGTTTAGGGTTGATGGGCACGGGTTATGATGGCAATTCGACACGGGTTTTCGGTTGAGAAAACTGCAGAGTGGAGATGGCAGAACGGGGGGAGGGGGGGGGGGGGGGTGGGGAGATTGAGTCGAAAGTGCATCGATAACCGAGTCCAAAAACGAGTTGAAAATCGAAATCGCTTATAAAATCGAGTCGAAATTCCTTTTCAAAATTAGTTTTAAACGAAACGCTAAACGATAATTAAATAAAATTTAAAATCGATTTATTATTAAACACAAAACCTTCGAGTTTAAAACCAGCTAAAGCAAATTAATCCGTCATTAAAAGTTTGTTAATCGAAAAACCTTTTAAATTAATTTGAAAATAAAAATAATTAAAAAACTCAATTAAATCCAAATAAAATAAAGTTTGCTTATTACGTCCTAAAACGAACTCCATTGTCTAAGAGTATTCATTTCGACTTGCACATTTTGTCCTATCATCATCGGGTGTTTGTCGGGTTTTCTGTAAATTCCTATATCGACAGATACGGTTATCTACACTAAGTCAAAGACGACAAGAAATAAAGGGAAAAAACTTGATCCAACTAGCAAAAGCCTTGGTGCAGTTGTACAAGAGCCAATCATGGAGATCAAGGGAGAAAAACTGGCCAGGACCGTGAAAAAAAGGACAGACTGAGCCAAAGCACAATCCCACAAGAGATGATCAATTTGGTTGCTCCAAAAAACAATGAAAATAAATAAATAACTAGTTTTAAACCCGTGCAAAATTGCACGGGTATGTATTTGGGCCGGTATTAATGTTTTTGGATGTATTTTTTTTCTTTGCATTTTTATTGTACTTATCTAGTTGGTCTAAATCAGCGATCTACATAATTAAAAACTTGTTACAAATACGTGTTCACATGCAATGGTTTAAGAGGAAATAACAAAGGATATTTTTTTTTTTAAATATAACGTACTATCTAGTTTTTAAAAATTATGCATGTAATTTATTCGCATTATATGTAATTCAATCCCGTAATTAAATGTAATTCCTTCTCGTAATTATGTAATTTTATTATTATTTTTTTTTTTAAATTATGTAATTCATTTATTTGTAATTAGTTTCATTTATTCTGATTTGTAATTCATTTCGCTTATATGCCATTAATTTCATTTATTCGGAATGTATAAAATTATTTCATAGTATTTGTTCTAAGACGGGTCCCACCATAACATGTATTTCGAAAAAAAAAAAAAGTTGAATTAATGACGTGGCACGCCCTGGATTGAGTATTGTCTTCTGAATTAATAAAGATAAGATGTGGCTGATTTTGGATTCAATATATGCTCTCGACAATAATAGAGCGACTATTTTAGATGATAAATTTGGATATACTAGGGACTAAATTTCCTATTTTTAGGTATATCTGTAAAGTTTACCAACCATCACTTAAAAGGATATGTTAATATTAGAGGAAAAATATAACTGAATGAGATGATCATTATTGACTTAGACGATTACAATATATAGCAGAATGCCTTGGGGAACAATCCAAGTATATTCCACATGAATAATATCCTAACAAATATATTATCTTAACCATAATATATTTTCCTAATATTCCTAATATAATATTCTACCTAATATTCTCTAATACACCCCCTCAGTCAAAACGGTAGGTAACGGACGCTTTGACTGGACCAAAAATAGTTGATGAGACCGTTGTAGATGAGCCAAGTTGATCTTTGTCAACGCTTGAACCAGGTTAGTGCCTTGCGCTTGTCTTGATCATGCCATGAGCCACACATAATTAACACTAAGGAAACTAAACGTGTACGAGCGTCGAAACAACTCGTAAGACACAAACGAAATTAACGTCAAGGTGCACGAGGGCCGAAGCAAACTCGTGAAACACCGACAATATAAAGAAAAAAAAAACAAACTGTGCACGAGGGCCGAAGCAAACTCGTGAAACACCGAACCTGTGAGGCCGAAAGCAAACTCAACCGTCCAAGTAAATTAAAATAAAAACACAAACTAAACCAAAACAATGGCACACGGCCACACGTCCAAATTAGACGAAACTAAACGGCCGAAGACGAAGTCATACCAACCGGCCCATGAGGCAGCGGTGGTTGCTGGGCGAACCCGAGACGGACTTGGAGAGGCCGATAGAAGAACGTGGCAGTGGTTTAGGTGAGGCATCGGGATGCGATGACGGTGGCGTTGCCAAGCAACTAGGCAGATATGGTTGTTTTAGCAACCAAAGACAACGACAAGTATGACATATGGCGGCCCGGCGTGGACGGAATCAGCGGCGGCGGCATCTGCGGAGGGACAACAACTTGAAGCACAGAGGAGGGTAGAGAAATTTATTTATCCTAATATAATATTCTAGGCCTAGGGTGATGTCCGGCTGGGGTCGTTGCATGGTTAGGGTTTTCGGGTTTGGATGCGGGAAATACGGTGGAAGGCAGTGGTATGATGGGTCAGCGGTGACGGTGCAGGATACGGTTGGATTGACGACGGAGATCCGATGTCAGTTTGGTTGGTCGGAGATTAGTGACGGTGAAGGTGTGGGGACTGGGTGTGAGAGGTGGTGGTTGAGGGGCAGGCAGCGGGTAAGGTTTGAGATGGTGGGTTGATTGGTAGGGGAGATGAAGGTTTGTTGTTGATGGGAACGAAGGGTTTAGGTAGGCCATTTATATATTGTAAAAAAAAATAACATATCTAAGGTTATTAATAATATAGTACAACGTACTCTAATACCCGCCGGAGATGGTATAAGACCGCCATCTCCGGCCGGCGGATCAAACACGAGATTATCGCAAGCGGAAGGATTTTGTGGGAGGATCGATTAAGCTGATACCATGTTAATATTAGAGGAAAGATATAACTGAATGAGATGATCATTATTGACTTAGACGATTACAATATATAGCAGAATGCCTTGGGGAACAATCCAAGTATATTCCACATGAATAATATCCTAACAAATATATTATCTTAACCATAATATATTTTCCTAATATTCCTAATATAATATTCTACCTAATATTCTCTAATAGGATATACTAGGGACTAAGCGAGAGCATTTCAAAGATGTATTGTTAACTACTCGTATTAAGTTTTAGTCGGAACAGAAAAAATACACAATTGAGCTCCAGAAGAAATCACATTACTATGAGAAATTAAACAACAATGTTTATTCAATTGTACGTATTTATATTACAATATAAATTGACCAATGTCTTATTGAACAAAATTAAATAATTCAACAATCTATTTCCGAAGAATAATCCTATTAGTGATTCAGATAAAAAAATACTACGTATTTATTTGACGACGAAGATTATTGATACGAAATGAGGATTATGATTCAATTGGGAAACTGCGAAGCACAACGGTCTCAATAGTTATACCGGGTCCAAGCCCGATAAGGACACCATACTCCAATCCTTCACCGGTACTACTCTTTCCTTCCTTGACGGACCTCTTCCGTGTTTCATCCATCACAAAAAACACGGTCGCGCTCGACATATTCCCAAACTCACTTAACACGTGTCGACTGGAGCGGAACTTATTCGTGTCAAGCCCGAGTTTTTTTTCTACTTGGTCTAGGATGGCAGGCCCACCAGGGTGAACTACCCAAAAAACGGAATTCCAATCACTAATGCCAAGTGGACTAAGGGCTTCAATCACGGGTATTTCGACCTTATTAGCAATAAGACTCGGGTTATCCTTAGCTAAAACTAAGGATACCCCAACTTGTTTAAGTTGTCCTCCGATAGCCCTTTCAGTGTCTGGAATAGTGGATTGTGATGCCGAGACCAATTCAAAAATGGGCTGCTCACCCGCATACCAATCTGGGTCCGAACCAACTATAGCAGCACCCGCACCATCACCAAAGAGGGCTTGTCCAATCATCGAACCAATATCAGTTCGGGTGGGCCCACGAAAAAACGCCAAGGTCATATCAGCACATACTACTAAAACTCGAGCTCGTTTGTTGTTCTCCACGATGTCTTTTGCCAAACGAAGGGCTGTTCCCCCTGAGTAGCACCCGAGCTGGAAAAGCATGAAACGTTGCACGTGTGGGCCGAGGCCTAGTAATTTGGCTAGCTGGTAGTCGTACCCGGGCATGATTGCTCCGGACAAAGTTGAGAAGATAATGTGGGTGATTTTCGATATGGGTTGGCCCCACTCTTTGATCGCTTTCAAGGCTGCTTCTTTTGCCAATTTAGGTACTTCGATTGAAAGTATGTCTTGGCGTGCGTCCATTGTAAAGGCGTCGTAGTTCACTAGTTCCGGGTTTTTCTTCAAAAACTCTTCTGTTTGGTAAAAATATCGCTTTTTGATCGTTGTTTTTTCACCTGTTGAAGCTTGTCTTATTAGTGTTATATATATGATCAAAAATACATCAGGGTAAATGTAGTAGCTATGAATACAATGATCCCTAGATCGCGCAAAATGAAATTGAGTAATTATTAGCAATGTTTTCACAAATTTTAGTATAAAACGGTCTCACATCGTTAGAGGATTTATTTTTTTGTAAAAAAGCTGGTTCATTTATTGCTAATAAACGGTTATTTTTTTACCCAATAACCACTAGAATGCCAATTCTTATATCCTACACCATCCTACACCCATGTGTAGGATACTACATACTCCCTCCCACTCCCCACTCCCCACTCATCCTCAACTTCCTCCTTTTTTTTTCTTTTTTTCTTCTTTTACTTTTTTTTTTCTTTTAAAATTTTAAAACAAAAATTAACTTCCACTTTTAAGAAAAGTTAACACGATCATATTCAGTTTAAGTGTTACGTAGTGTTACATTCACGATATGCCACTATTATATTCATTTTAAGTTTAGTTAATATGACAATATTGTTTAATGAATATGTGCTTTAAAGTGCGATATTCACAATAGGACACTATCATATTTACTTTCAGTTTAGTGAATATGACAGTGTAGTTTGATGAATATGTATTATGGGGTGTGATATTCATCAGATGGTTCTATTATATTCACTTTCACTTTAGTAAATATGACATTTATAGTTTAGTGAATATGACTTTATTTGTTCAAATATATTGAATAATAATCATGAACGTTTAATTTCATACCAAAATCGCATAATACAAAATAATTTAAGGAAAAAAAATTACGTGATATGATATGAATATGTCAATTACGTTATGTGAATATATGAGGAAAAATAAAACAAATAACAATATATATCAAATATGATTGTAGAGGAATAAAAATTATGAATAATAATATATTTTTTTATTATTTTCTAATTTATTAAATTTATAAATTATTTATTATAAGAAAAAAATTAAGAAAATGGAGTACCATGCACCGTACTCTTGGGTGCATGGTATAATTTACCCTAGAACGCTTTATAGACCGTTGCTCAACAACTTTTACCAGAAAAACCGAATTCCTCTAACCGTTAACTTTGTACCCACCAAACTCAATAACACGTGAAGCAAGCACGTGAGATCGATATTTCCATTTATGTTGCAGTTACTCTTGCTGAAGACGGGTCGGAGCAAGTGACGGGTAATGCCACTCACAAAATGGATAGGGGGAACAAGGTGGGGGCACCCCCATGTGCTTCGTTCTCTCCTCTATTTGGGTCATTTGTGAGAGGAAATGGTATCCGTCACTCCAAAGTGACAGATACGTGCCGTCTTCAATGAGATTTTGTGTTTATGTTGTTCATATTCATATTCCTCTATGAAATCATTGTAAAAAAGTCTCAAATTTTCCAATTGGCAAATTCTCATTTGTAATGGAAAATTATACTCGTACCCTTTTCGTGATAAAAACTAAAAAGTAACCATTCTCCGATAAATAAAAATTTAAAAATGATTACAGAGTACTTTTTACACTAAACTGGTCACATTCTGCCATCATAATTGTAACCGCCACAGGTTAACATAATCTTATCACAAATAATTATCGAAAGCAAAAAAATAATAAAAATGAACTTATTGCAAAGCATAATAAGTTAATAATAAGAGTAAGACGACCATACATATATGGTTAAACTTGATTTTGAGATCGGGCATAGTATTTTCGCTGTTGGCGTCGGCTACGCAAAAACAAAAATCAGGATAATCTTCTTGTAAAATTTGATTAGGAGGATTGGCAGTTCCTAAAGCTAAGATGTTTGCTAAACCTTTGGGTTTTTGGGAGATTTTGATTCCACTAAGAGATCCCATCTTCTTTTTTTTTATTATGAGGAATGTTTGCTACAAGTTTGATGAAATGGAATAAGGGTTTATATGTATATATATACCCTCGCGTTTTAATAGTCGTACGTACCTATTCTTTCAATTTTTAATAAAAAAATTGATTGCATTTCTTTAGTATGCTTCTTGGAATTTTCGGGTCTTTCTTTACTCTAATTAATTCATTCGTGTTCTTCTATTCTTCTATGCAACGGTTGCACGCGCATAATATTACACTTATTTTTATTTAAGGTGGGTATATATACGTCTTAAGCTTAAAACTGATCAAGTGTTATATCCGTCTTAAGGAAGACATATTGTAAATATTACTGCAAACGATAATTATTGTATAAACGTTAATAATCTCACTAAAATAACTTGGTACCTATAGTAAAAAAAAAGTTAATATTTTGGTTATTACTAATTATTTATTATGTTAGTTTTGATTATGAAAAAGAGGATTAAAGTTGGTAGTGTTTATCAATTTACCCATGTTTTATTGGAGGCTTAGTTAGTTACTTTACCATAAAATTAATTTGTTATTTTTGTTATTTGATAAACCTACATATATATTAACTCTGTCTCAGTCTATATTTTACACTTACTTTATTCACCCGTCACAAAATAAATCAATTGCAAACTATTCACCGGAACAGATGGAGTAAGTATTTAAGTCATTTTAATAAGGAAATAAAAGCCTAATTGTAACTTATCCTATTGAAATAGATGGAGTGTAAGGAATAATGACCGTGTATTTGTTGGACTATTTGGTACATTGAATATATCAATTTACATGGTAAACTTGACTTTAGTTTAAAATTTTAAATATATGAATTCCTCTTTGGAATGTAGCAGCCCAAAAAAGTGAAAATAAAATATTTGATCCGTATGTAGTTGTTAAACCCAACAACTTTATGGATATATATAGTCAATCCTTGTTGTAGTTGTTGGTATCAAATTACAATAAACACTTCATCAACTTTATCAAATTAGATTCAAACTAGTATAGATCCCGCGCAAATGCGCGGTAAATATAGGTCTTTTAATTTTTAGTGTATTAGTTATAGATTTTTCATTTATATCTCACGAATTTTTATAAAAAATAACTAATATTAAAATTAATCAAAAGAATTTAATAATTACATAAATTGTGTTTTTTTATGAAAATATTTTAATTACATCAAATTATTTTTAAAAAAATTCTTTTTTCGTCACGAAATTAATAATAGGAGATACGATTTTTATGTATAGATTATTTTAAATGGAAAATTAGTTTAATAAATGAAAATCTAATTTGTTTCCATATTATAAGTTTGAGCACTTTGAAAGAATTTTTTTAGAAAAGTTGTATTCTCTTAGTATATAGAAGGATTTATACTTTTTAAATTTGCAGCTCATTTATATTTATCAGTTCACCCCATTGTATTTTGATATGAAACAAAAAAATTAAAATGGAAAACTAATAAAAAAATTTATTTAAGTTGTGAATATTTTTTAGTGTGTTTTTTTGTCACGAAGCTAATAGTAAGCATGTGTCAAGTTATTCTCTATAGTAATAATTATTGCATTACTGAAAAATTTAGCACCTTATACTTTATAGTTTAATATCAATTTTATTTTATTTTAATGAAAAAATCATAATTATGAATTTATTTTAAAAATTAGAGTTTATTTATAAGAATATATTTATTGAAAAGATGATAATGTAATGAAAGAAAATTGTTCTTGTATTTATTACCTTATTTAGGTGGATGCTTTTTGGAGGGAAAACTAAGAGAATTTTTATTCTCTTAGTAGTAGGGGGGTTGTGTCACGTGTGAGGACTGACGTGGCTTTACATTGTGAAAAAAGTAAATTACATCAATAATAACTTCCTAATAAAACAAAGGAAACAATATAAAACAACACAAATTCTCATTATAGACGGACATTATCCGTCTATACGTATAGACGGATACCATTTTCCTTCACAAAATACCCATTTGCCATAAAATGGGAAGCACATGGGGGGTGCCCCACCTTGTCCCCCCTACCCGTTTTATTAGAGGTCTTTACCCGTCTGTTCGCCCCACCCGTCTATATCAAAACCTATTGATAAAACAATTGCATATAAGTTGTATTCTGTGTACTAAAACAGTTAGAACAGAAAATAGAAGAAAAGTAAGAGCAATTAGATTAGCTTTACTACTTAGGCTATGTTTGACAAGATGAATATGCAATGAGGACTCTCTCCATTTCCTAAAAGAAATGGAGGGTCCATTTTTTTTTAACGGACAAGATTTTATTTGGGGACGATCCAACGCTTCGGGTTTTATCGCGATAAATAAAGGCAAAAGATAGTAAAGAGAGGAGTGTAATATAATATTACATTGTGAGAGAGAAATGGACTCTCCATTTCTTTTAGGAAATGGAGAGGATCCATACTCATGAATATGCGATCTTATTCGACCAAAATTACACCTACTTTAATTTCCGTAATTTTTTTTGGCAAATAGTTTATTTATTTTCCTTTTTTAACCTTTTAATTTATTATATTAAATCATTATTTTGTCCGTTTAGTCATTTCGCCAAAACGCAGCTATGTTTAAGCTAGTTTGCCAAACATTTTTTTTATACAGATAGCTAGCTTACTGGCTTCTAGTTTTAGTTACCTCATTAACTAAATTTCCAGGTTTCAGTTAGTTTTTCAATTTTCAGCTAACTTTTCATGTTTCAGCTACATGTTCACCTAGTTTTATCAAGCAGAGCCTTAACCTTAACGTTCTGTATTTCAAACTGCATGATATGTATGTAAGTAATTATATTATCCTCCAATTAACATTAAACTTCATATCCTTTTAGCCTTTAGGCACCGAAACTAATGAAAAAACGCAAGTATAGGTGTGGACACGTCATGTCGGCTTGGCTTCGATTTTACGAATATTACGACTCGAGGTGAGGGTCACGAATCAGAATAAAGATTTAGAGGCCAGGAGTCGCCACCAAATTTTGTGGCAATTTGGAACTGTTCAAATCCACATAACATTCTAATTAACAAAAAGAGCACAAAACAAGTTTGGTTTTGTAACAGTCCGACCCAACACCATCGTAACACAAACCCAATAAAACGGGTGTGCGCCTTTAAGCTTATATTATCCTATATGTCTGTGTGAGACAACTTAATCTCATAATCTCATGGGTTGTTACAGAGAATGATTAAAGCGGTTAAGATTCGTTCCTAATCACCTTTCAATTAGAATGACTATCGCAACCACTTGGAATCGGGCACTCGGAAAACAAAGATTTTGAGTAAGGGGTGAAGGTATGTGATGGGAAGCCTTTATTCGGACACCCATAACCGCCCACAGATTAGCTGCCTCTACTAAGTCAATCAATGGACTTTCAAAGGAGGCCATACCTACTACCAGGGGCGAGGCCAAAATTTTAATAATGGTGTAGCAAAACTAAGTCACTATTTTAAAATCGTTTTTTTTTTGGTACATACTATTTTAAAATCGCAAGAACTACTACTACTTATTATAACGGTTTCTTTGGCATATGATGTAGCACCCCACACTACAAGAAAACAGCTGCTTAGCGACCAACCATGGCGACCAAGCGTATATTAGTTGCTAACTCGCAACCAATTTTTATTTAGTCGCTAATTAGCGACCATTTTACTATTAATTGCTAAGTTGGTCGCAATTTAGCGACTTAATGTCCATTGGTTGCTAAATTAGTTGCCCTTTAGCAACCATTCTATATTTAGTTGCTAATTTAGTTGCTAAGTCGCAACTATTTTATACAGTAATTAGTTTCTAACTTAATTACCATAAAACTAATTTGCATTTCATGTTATTTTTTTATTTTTTTTGACAATTTTTTTTTTAAATGTTACTCCCTCCAATTTCATTTATTGTCCTCCTTTCTTTTTGGCATAAGAAATAAGGGAATCAATTTGGACCACACAATACACATGACCCCACATCAAATTGATTTTTGACCACACAAAGTTGTCCAAAAAAGAAAAGAGGGAACAATAAGAAAAATGGATGGAAAGGGAAAGAGGAACAATAAATGAAATTGGAGGGAGTATGTGTTTTGGTGGGAGTCTAAAGACAACCATTTAGGCGGCAATTTTCCCCCCAAAAGTTATTATTTCCCTCCACAATAAAAAAAGAAAAATAGAAAAATAGAACCTAGAAAGTTCTTAGCCGCATAATCACATGCATCTGAATTTATTTGGTTCTTAGCACAATCCCCTTCTTCGTTGCTATTCTTTGGATTGTCAGGTATCTACTAACTTTTTTTTCTAGTACTCTTTAATTTTTCCCTCTCATTCTCAATTTCAGTCTATTGAAATTCATATTTAATTAGGGTTCATAGTCCTAAGAAAAAAAAGATGTTGTCTATCTAGAATACAGATATTTTAGTCTTGTTTTCAGTTTACAATTTGTTGTCGAGATTCCTATGTCTAATTAGGAAACTAAATTTGCATGCTTGAGATTGATAATTAAACTTGTCATTACCTGTAAAGCACGTGTCTTTCCGTCTGATTCTAGTATTTTAGTTCAGAATTGTTCCTTAAATTGGTTTGTCTTTTTCTGTTTGTTAAGTTGTTAGTAATTTTTTTATGCTTTTGATAGTTACATCTAAACCTTTGTTGTTCTATTATACTCTTTGTTGGAATTTATATGTCTAGTGTCCAAGATGGTTGATCGAGAGTGGATGTACAATAGACTAGATGAAGATGGTTATCTTAGAAATGAGTTTGTTGCTGGGGTAGATACTTTTATAAAGTATGCTTGTAACCAGGAAAATTTTAAACAATACCCTTTATTAAAATGCCCCTTGTTCTAATGGCTGGAATAAGCCATATATGGAAGTCGACTCAGTTAAATTACACTTATATAAGAATGGGTATCGTGATAACTACTCTTGTTGGAGTTGTCATGGTGAAACATACATAGAAGCTCAGTCAAGTAGTGCAGTAAGGAGTCAGTTAAACCCTTATCGAGATATGGTCATGGATTCATATGTCCCAATAAGTGAAGTGTCCATTGACGAGGGTTTAGAAGATGGTGAAGAGCCTCCGAACCAACAAGCAAGACGGTTTTTTGATATGTTAAAGAATGCGGAGAAACCTTTATATGATGGTTGCAAGAGAACTTTGTTGTCAATGGCCTCAAGGATGATAAATTTGAAGTGTGAATTCAACATTCCTCATCGTGCAATAGATGGTTTTGCTTCTTTTGTGAAAGAAGCATGCCCAAATAATAATTTAATGACGGAATCATTTTATGCTACCAGAAAGTTAGTACAGGGTCTTGAACTTCCACATATTAAGATTGATGTATGTCGCGAAAGGTGTGTCTTGTTTTGGAACGAAAATGCTCATTTGGAGAAATGTGGTTCATGTGATGCTGAACGATTTAAAAAAAAACGCGAATGGTAAGCTTATTCCTGAGGAATTTATGATATATTTCCCAATCACAGCTAGACTGCACAGGCTGTACGCAGCTAAAAGCACAACTTCTTATATGAGTTGGCATAGTGAGTATCCACGAAACAATGAAACGATGTCACATCCACGCGACGGTGAGGCGTGGAAACACTTTGATGCCACATATCCCGATTTTGCTGCTGAACCACGCAATGTGAGACTTGGATTATGCACGGATGGATTCAATCCATTTGGAAAATTTGGGAATTACTCATGTTGGCCAGTTATTCTTGCACCGTATAATCTGCCCCCGTTGCTTTGCATGAAAAGGCATACCTTGTTTCTAAGTATGATTATTCCTGGTCCAAAAAATCCAAAAGGGAAGCTTGATGTATATTTGCAGCCTTTAGTTGAAGAATTGAAGCACTTGTGGAATGTTGGGGCAATCACTTACGATGCTTCCAAAAAGAGAGATTTTAATATGAAAGCAGCACTCTTGTGGACTATTAGTGATTTTCCCGCATACGGCATGCTTTCGGGTCTGAGTACGGCGGGAAGGTTGGCATGTCCCTATTGCATGGAGAAATCAAAGTCTTTCTGTAACACCCCCATACTCCGAGTGCCTTACCAGGACCACTCCAGTATGAAGACATCACCATCTCGGTTGCCCGAGGTATGATAATCAAATAGACAAAACGGAAACAACATTTATTATAATAGTTTAATGAATGAATACAATCCTTGAAACCAAACTGAAAGTACGATACATTATTCCAAGCTAACTGTTCTCAACTGAAATGTAAATAAATACTAAACTACAGCGGAAGACTCTATCGTCATGTCGTGGCCATCCCAGCTATCCCAGTACCATCTCTATACCTGCTCAATATCTGCTCACCATCCCCGAATGGATCACCGCAGGTTTACAAAACAACACCGGGGTCAGTACTAATCACACAACCAATATACATAACAACAATAAGACAAATAGACAGCTGAACTGCCACACACACACACACACACACACCAACCAACCATCTCAATCACTGACTGTCCACTGGACCAGCCCTGCCAGTGGGGGACCGCAGCCGTTCCCACCTAAGCCCCGCTCATCGTACGAGCGATAACCCTGCTCATTAATGTGCACATCCCCTCTGTGGCGGGTTCCACAGAAGGCGAAACTAGGGCGTGAGATCACTCCCGCAAGTGACCCCACTCAGCCGAGAACGCATCTCGAGAACCATCAACAAACACAACCACAATCACAATTACAATCACAATCATCATATCAATCAGCTAATTACAGCACACCACCAATATCCCGTTATGGGACTAATACCGAGTAGGAAATCCTACCTGGAAAGCACAACACGCAGACGGTATCTACAGCTGTCTCAAAACGGCTCCTCTACGAATTCTCCTCCTATCATACATAACACACAAAGACTACCATTCAATTCCTACTCATAAAATCCCCAATTGCTAAATTAGGGTTTCAACCACCTTATCAAAACATTATAAAACTTATGTTAAAAGCTTACCCTCGACGCAAGGAATTCAACGACACGAACTACGATGCAAACCGACCGTCTGAACTCCGGGAATTGTCAAGAACGCGATTAGGAAGAAGGATCGATCGCTTTCTCTCTTAAACAAGTTTTAGGTTTTGGTAAAAGTGTTTTAAAACAAAGACGAATATGTTTATATACCTTAATCGCGTAATTAACAAAACCCGAGAAAACTCCCCCGATAAACCGGACACTCGATCGAGTACCCAAGGTACTCGATCGAGTACCCCCCTACTCGATCGAGTGCCCCAGCTACTCGATCGAGTGCCCAACAGGTCAGAAACTATTTTATTCTGCAACATACCCTTACTCGACAGAGTAAGGGCTACTCGATAGAGTACCCCCAAGACATATAAATACGGAGTATTACAGTCTTCCCTCCTTAAAAAGAACTTCGTCCCCGAAGTTCAAACCACAACAAGAAAAAAAAACAAAGGTACTCCCTCAACATTCCCGACTCAACCATCAAACAAAACATGACACAAACCCAAGATAAACATCCCGACACAACATATAAAAGGTGTATAAAACTCTTAAAAACTCTCGCGATCATCTCCTACCCCCCTAAAAGAAACAAGGTTACGTCCCCGTAACCATACATACCTGATCAAAAAGGAAAGGGTAACGCTCTTTCATGATGTCCTCGGCCTCCCATGTAGCTTCCTCGGTCTCGTGGTTAGACCCACGGGATCTTAAGCAAAATCGTCTCACCATTCCTGGTCTTTCTAACTTTTCGGTCTAGGATCTGCTTGGGTACCTCAAGATATGATAGGGACTCATCTAGCTCCAAACTCTCTGCCTCTAACACATGTGACGGGTCACTCACATACTTTCGCAGCTGCGATACATGAAACACATTATGCACTCTCTCCAAAAGGTAGGTAAAGACAAACGATAAGCAACCTCTCCAACTCGCTCTAAGATCTCATACGGCCCTATAAACTTCTGACTTAGCTTGCCTTTCTTCCCAAATCTCATAACTCTGCGCATAGGAGACACTTTCAGAAGAACCTTATCCCCCGACCGAAACTCTATATATCCGCGATGTAGATCTGCATAACTCTTTTGTCGATCCGAGCCTGCTCTTTTCCTTTCCCTAATCATCTTAATCTGTTCAACCATCTCATGCACCATCTCTGGTCCTAAAACCCTTTGCCTCAAAGACTATCGTCCCAACAGATTGGACTCCTACATCTCCTCCCATACAAAGCCTCAAACGGTGCCATACCAATACTAGTGTGATAGTTGTTATTGTAAGAAAACTCTATCAAGTCCAACCTCTCGCTCCCGGCCTACCACCAAAATCCATCACACAAGCTCGCAACATATCCTCAAGAGTCTTGATTGTTCTCTCGGTCCGCCCATCCGTCGCAGGATGAAATCTGTACTCATCTTCAAAGCCGTTCCCAACGATTCTGCAACTCCTTCCAAAACCTCGATATAAACCTCGCATCTCTGTCGGACACTATGTCCTTAGGGACTCCATGCAACTTAAGCACGTTCTTTCGATAGGCCATAGCCAATTGTGCCTTAGTCCATGTATCTTTCATTGGAACAAAGTGAGCTGACTTGGTCAAACGATCCACTATCACCCAAATCATGTTGTTACCTTGCTGACTCTTTGGCAAACCCACAATAAAATCCATGGAAATGGATTCCCACTTCCACTCGGGCACCTCTAAAGACTGAATCTTACCTTGTGGTCTTCTCTGTTCCCCTTTAACTCTCGGGCATGTCAAACAACGGGACACAAACTCAGTTGTCTCTTTCTTCATCCCAGGCCACCAAAACGTTTTCTTCAAATCCTTGTATAACTTGTCTCCACCGGATGGATGAATATGGTGTGCAATGCGCTTCTGTCATGATTGTCTTTTTCAATTCCTCATCATTAGGAACACACCACCTACCATCAAATCTCAAGCTACCATCTGTATGAATGGAAAACCGGACACTTTGTCCCTTTCTCTACTCCGACTCTCCACTCCACTATCTTCGGATCCAAAGCCTGTTTACCTCGAATGTCATCATAAAACTCCATATGTACTGTCATATCACCCATGGTATCTCCTTTCTGCATCATATGTATCCCAAAGCTCGCTACCTCATCCCTCAACCTCATCAAAGATAGAGCTGTACACAAGGAATGTACACTCTTCCTACTCAAAGCATCAGCAACAACATTGGCCTTCCCTTCATGGTAGATGATTTCCATATCATAATCGCCAATCAACTCCATCCACCTCCTCTGTCTCATGTTCAACTCCTTCTGAGTGAAGATGTACTTGAGACTCTTGTGATCAGAAAATACCTTAAAGATTGCCCCATAAAGGTAATGTCTCCAAATCTTGAGAGCAAACACCACCGCACCCAACTCCAGATCATGAGTAGGGTAATTCTCCTCATAAGGCTTCAACTGTCTAGAAGCATAGGCAATCACCTTACCATTCTGCATCAACACACAACCTAACCCATTCTTCGAAGCATCGGTATAAACCTCAAAATTCTCGCTCCCTTCAGGCAATGCTAAGACAGGAGCTGTGGTCAGACGCTCCTTTAATGTTTGGAACGCCGTCTCACAACTCTCATCCCAACGAAACCTGTTCTCTTTCCTCATCAACGTTGTCATCGGTCTAGCTATCTTGGAGAAATCTTTCACGAACCGTCTGTAGTATCCCGCTAAACCCAAGAAACTCCTAACCTCAGCAACATTCTTTGGCGCCTCCCATTTTGTCACTGCCTCAATCTTCGCCGGATCTCTGACTACCCCATCTTTAGATATCACATGCCCAGAAAAGCCACTTTCTCTAACCAGAACTCACACTTGGACAACTTAGCATACAACTCATGCTCCCTCAATGTCTGCAACACGATCCTCAAATGCTCCTCATGCTCCTTCTTAGTCTTAGAATAGACTAAGATATCATCAATAAACACCACTACAAACTGATCCAAGAACTGTCTAAAGATCCTATTCATCAAATCCATAAACACTGCCGGCGCATTAGACAACCCAAACGGCATCACCACATACTCATAATGGCCATACCTCGACGTGAAAGCTGTCTTCGGTATGTCCACATCTCTAATCTTCACCTGATGGTACCCCGACCTCAAATCAATCTTAGAAAAGACTGTTGCACCACTCAACTGATCAAACAGGTCATCTATCCTTGGCAAAGGATACTTGTTCTTTATCGTCACTCGGTTCAACTCTCTGTAATCTATGCATAACCTCAAAGTTCCATCTTTCTTCTTCACAAATAGAACTGGTGCTCCCCACGGCGATACACTTGGTCTAATGTACCCCTTCTCGATCAGATCATCCAACTGTTTCCTAAGCTCCTCCATCTCCTTAGGACCCATCCGGTACGGTGCCTTAGAGATTGGCCCCGTCCCTGGTTTCAACTCAACGGTGAAATCTATCTCTCTCTTCGGTGGTAACCCCGGAATCTCATCAGGAAAAACGTCAGCAAACTCTCCCACCATGGTATCTCATCAATCGTCGGACTCTCTACCCCGGTCATCTCTCACATGGCATAAGATCAAAGGACACCCTTCCTCGGATAAGACTTCAAGGTGACAAATTGCAATCAACCTAACTTTGGGTCCGACTAGAAACCCCGGTAAGACACACTAACACCTTAGGACCTCTCAAGGACACTTTCTTTTGATGACAGTCTATCTTAGCTTTATACTTTCCTAACCAATCCATCCCAACTATCATCTCAAAACCGTTAAAAGGAAACTCTAGCAAGTCTACAGGGAAATCAACTTGCCCAACTATCAAGGATACATCTCTAAACAACCTCCCACATGGTACAGACTCACCCGACGGTATGAAAACTTGCTCATTAACAGACTCATATACTCTCAAACCCAACTGTTTTACATGACTCGAAGACACAAACGACTGAGAAGCCCCCGAATCAAACAAAACAAACGTAGGAATACCATTAACAAGGAATGTACCGGTGATAACATGCGCATCTTCCTCAGCTGCCTTCTTGTCCATCATGAATAACTTGCCACTGGTCTTTTGCCCACCTCCCTGGACAGTACTAGCTGATGCGGTCGGCTTAGCACCCGACCCTTGATTGTTGTTGTTGTTCATCGGTGTCTTCTGATATGAGTTACCGCCGTTGCGGTTGCCTCCACTGGTAGCTCCGACCTCCCGGTTTGGCCATGATCCCGCTGGTCTGTTGCTCGCGAAGCTCTGTGCAGGTCTCTGAAAAGATCCCGGTGCACTCGTGCACTCATGTCTCTTGTGGCCTACGCCACCACATCCAAAGCAGGTTACTCCCCAGCTGTTACTCACACTCCCTCGGCCTCGCCCAAAGGAAGCCCCAAAGACTAAATCCCGATCCGGAAGAAAACCCCTTAGATCGATTGTGGTTGCCTTTCTTGTAGTTAGATTGGCCACCACCCTCGCTCTCCGACTTCCTCTTCTCACCGCCGGACCTCTCCCGAGCCATCTCCACTAGTCTCTCGGCTCTCCCACCCTCTCATATGCTTCCTTCACATCGGTGAGGACTCCCACGGGTAACTTATCCATAATCTTCGTGGTTAGTCCACTCTCAAACCTCAAAGCCAAATTCTCATCACTCAAACCCATGTCCTCAAAGATATCTAGATTTCTCATTGAACTGCTGTAGTACTCGGCCACAGACATCTCGCGAGTCATTTTAAACTTATCAAACTCTTCCCTCAACTTACTCCTCACATGTTTAAGCACAAACTCCTTCCTCACAGCCCTACGAAACTCCTCCCAAGGTATAGCAGGTAACCCTTGGTTGGTATACAACTCCTTAGCACTCACCTTCACCGAATCCCACCACTTGCCACCATTTTGCCTCCCTCGGATAAAATGCAGCCCGATCCACTCTCATCTCATCGGGACAGCGAACTAAATCTAGTATATTCTCCATCTCCCTCAGCCAACTATCAAGATGGTTAGGCTCCTCAACTCCCTTGTACTCCTTCGGGTTAAACCTCGCAATATAGAGGCTGACTTTAGCATGATCAACCTCCTTCTCCTTACTCTTATCCTTGTCCTCATTCACTCTCTTCAGGGTCTCTGTAAGGGCGTCCTGGTGTTCCAACATCTTAACAATGTCATCCGTAGTCATAACCTCAGTTCTCGCGTACAAAGCATTTCTCTTGGGCGGCATCTTGAAGCTATAGAAGAAAGGGATAAACATAAACACGCGTACTAAACCTCAAAACACGATAACGCGCTGCATAGGACCTACTCGATCGAGTATCTAAACCCACTCGATCGAGTAACGGGCTACTCGATCGAGTGCCCCCATGTACTCGATCGAGTACCCAAACTCCGAACCAAACGGACCTTCGATCTCTAACCCACTCGATCGAGTAACTAGGCTACTCGATCGAGTGATTTTTCTACTCGATCGAGTACCCCTAGCTACTCGATCGAGTGCCCAAAAACGCGATTCGGACTCAAAATCGCTGAGAACCCACCCGATCGAGTTAGTCTCACTCGATCAAGTATCACTAATACGTAAAGGCTACCCGCATGTTACGTCATATACTAACATGCTAAACTTTATAAAAACCGCATGATATCATAAATTATATGCTACGCATTTATTCCACTTATCAGCAAAATATCAATTCATCATGCTATGAAAGCCACATTGTAAACACTCAACATGTTATTCCAACCATACATTACTTTTCTTTCACATGCTCAACCTCCCACTTCAACACCAAACAATCAACACATTTCATCACTTTGTTGCACAAGTTAAACAAGCACACATACATTCGACAACACTTTCCCCCGTGACCGGTTCAAAGTTGTAGGGCGACCCCTTGCGACTTTAGGACGTCTCCCAAGCCTTTGCACTAGCTCCTACAACTTTTACCCCGGGTTCTTTTTAATTGACTCTCTCTATGTTCATTATGTTCATTGGTTACGAGTTTAGGATCGTCGCTTTGATACCATTTGTAACACCCCCATACTCCGAGTGCCTTACCAGGACCACTCCAAAGATGAAGACATCACCATCTCGGTTGCCGAGGTATGATAATCAAATAGACAAAACGGAAACAACATTTATTATAATAGTTTAATGAATGAATACAATCCTTGAAACCAAACCGAAAGTACAATACATTATTCCAAACTAACTGTTCTCAATTGAAATGTAAATAAATACTAAACTACAAACGGAAGACTCTATCGTCATGTCGTGGCCATCCCAGCTATCCCAAGTACCATCTCTATACCTGCTCAATATCCGCTCACCATCCCCGAATGGATCACCGCAGGTTTACAAAACAACACCGGGTCGCACTAATCACACAACCAATATACATAACAACAATAAGACAAATAGACAATTTGAACCGCCACACACACACACACACACACACACACACCCAACCAACCGTCTCAATCACCGATCGTCCCTTTGGACCAGCCACGCAGTGGGGGACCGCAGCCTGTTCCCACCTAAGCCCCGCTCATCGTACGAGCGATAACCCCGCTCATTAATGTGCACATCCCCTCGTGGCGGGTTCCACGTAAGGCGAAACTAGGGCGTGAGATCACTCCCGCAAGTGACCCCACTCAGCCGAGAACGCATCTCGAGAACCATCAACAAACACAACCACAATCACAATTACAATCACAATCATCATATCAATCAGCTAATTACAGCACACCACCAATATCCCGTTATGGGACTAATACCGAGTAGGAAATCCTACCTGGAAAGCACAACACGCAGACGGTATCTGTTTGTCTCAAAACGGCTCCTCTACGAATTCTCCTCCTATCATACATAACACACAAAGACTACCATTCAATTCCTACTCATAAAATCCCCAATTGCTAAATTAGGGTTTCAACCACCTTATCAAAACATTATAAAACTTATGTTAAAAGCTTACCCTCGACGCAAGGAATTCAACGACACGAACTACGATGCAAACCGACCGTCGAACTCCGGAATTGTCAAGAACGCGATTAGGAAGAAGGATCGATCGCTTTCTCTCTTAAACAAGTTTTAGGTTTTGGTAAAAGTGTTTTAAAACAAAGACGAATATGTTTATATACCTTAATCGCGTAATTAACAAAACCCGAGAAAACTCCCCCGATAAACCGGACACTCGATCGAGTACCCAAGGTACTCGATCGAGTACCCCCTACTCGATCGAGTGCCCCTGACTACTCGATCGAGTGCCCAACAGTCGAAACTATTTTATTCTGCAACATACCCTTACTCGACAGAGTAAGGGCTACTCGATAGAGTACCCCCAAGACCATAAATACGGAGTATTACACTTTCTATCTTAAACATAGCCAAAAACAAACTTGGTTTGATTGTCACTGGCCATTTCTACATCCAGATCATGTGTTTCGCAACAATAAAAGTAGTTTTGTGAAAAACAAAGTAGATCACTCCACACCTCCACCAAGGCTAGATAGAGAAGATATTTGGAAGCGTGTGTCAGACTTGCCTAAAGCTACTAAGTCTAATCATTCATGCGAGAAAAGTGCCAAGCACAATTGGACAAAACAAAGTATACTTGAAGAACAACTTGCATTGGCAACTCAAACAACTTACATCCACTACCAAAGAGTTGGAAGATACTCAGCGACAACTTGCCGAAGAAAAGAAAAAGACAGATGGACATGGAAATGACTTGGCTAGTCACAAGAAATTGATTGAGCGACTATATGATGCACTAAATGGGATATCTCAAGAGATGCGTAGGTGTGCTCCGAGCCAGTTCGAAAGCCAACAAGCTTAAGTGCTACTTTGTCTAGGTACAATGAGAGTGGTCTTTCTCAAGCCTCTAATCGCATTTTAATTAGTAACCAATTAATGATATGTGGTTGCAAATTTGCGACCAAAAGAATAATTGGTTGCACTTTTTTTTTTTTGACAACAATAAACTTTCGATATTGGTTGCACTTTAGAAACTAAAAAATTTAGTGGCCAATCAGCGACCAAAAAACCTGCTGGTCGTACATTAGCGACCATTGATATATTTGGTTGCTAAATTGCGTCCAATGAAATTGGTCTCTAATTAACACCTACATCATTATTTAGTTGCAAATTAGCTATTATATAATTTAGTTGCTAATTAGCGACTATTTTTTCGACTAACCCCATTTTGCGACTGAACCTACAACAACTACCTAAAAATAGTCGCAAGTTGGTCGCTAAACTCATTTTGCGACCAAATATAGGGACTTAGCGACCAACTGTGTGGGTTGCTAATGAGCTGTTTCCTTGTAGTGCCATGGTAATTGAAGATGTCCATTGATAGGCTTAAATGACTAGTGCTTAAAGGGATTGAAAATACTACCCATATCAACAAAGTTCACTTTCTTTTATGGTCATCCATGTAAAAGAACTCCACAGTTAAGCGTGCTTGGCTGGGAGTAGTCTTAAGATGGGTGACCTCCTGAGAAGGTTCCCGGGATGCGCATGAGTAAGGACAAAATACGCTATAAAGGACCCGTGTTGATCTATGGGCCATGTACACAGCCTGATGAGCTATCATAAGTAATCGCTCCCGACCCGGTTTGGGCCGGGGTGTTACCATGAAGTACAATGTTGTGATCTATAATAACATTTTTATGCCGATACAATGTGAGACGGTATCATTATGTAAAAATACAACACATTTATTAACATTTATTGAATAGCTTTTTTATACAAATGAAGGACCGTCTTATTCTATAACTTGTGAGAAAATCTATATATATACATAAAAGAGAGTTTTTTCGAGCGATTCTAGAGCGTCCACATCATCAAAAATTAATTTAGGAAAGTTTCGTAAATAATATTTTCCACATAAAAAATAAAGTGGAGAATCTTTTAATTATTATAATATCTATATTTCCTATTTTGTATTCATGAGAAGTTTCTAATTTTTATATAAAAATTTTAACATTTCATTTGGCAAAAAAATGTCGTTATAAAAATTATGAAGATAATATAATTAGATTTGTGGTAAAAAATGCTTTCATTAGAGTATAGATTTCATATTATTTGCACATATTAAAGATAGTGTATTTCCTAATATGTTATATGTCTCACGTTGAAAAACAATGTTAGTGTGGTGATTATAGTACGTATAAATTATAGAATTGTCCCACATCGAAAGATTAACATAAGGTGGGTGATTCTATGATTACAAATAGGAGTCATCATTGGAACCTATATACCAACCAAAAACCTTTTGAGTCTCTTAAGTATTGTTTTAGAGAGCTCTTAAGGGTTTATATCATTATCTTCACAGTATGATATATATTTTCTATATTATATATTATATTCAAGTGATGTTTATAATCTTTATATAAAAATTTATACATCTCTTTTCCCAAAAAAAGTATTATAAAATTATGAAAATTATGTTATAATAGATTCATGGTAAAAGAAATGCTAGCATTAGTATATAGTATCATATTATTTGCATATATTTGTAATTATGGGTTGCAACGGGGTAATAAACTTATTTATAATGCCAAAAAAAAATATTATAAGGGTTTAATGTTTACATTCTATGTCTAATGATTGGTTTACATATTATTAAAATATCTCTTTCAAAAAAAAAAAAGATTAATATATACGTGGGTTAACTCTTATTTATAATCATATAATCACCCTACCTTATACTAATCTTTCGATGTGGGATAATTCTATTATTTATATGTAATATATTCACCAAACTTGGATTATTTTTCTAATGTGGGACAATTCTACTATTTATACGTAATATATATTCATCAAACCTGCATTATTTTTCAATGTGGGACAAATAACATACTCAGAATTACACTATCTTTTTTCCACTTAGTTCGACATCCAACCAGATCCCGAATACCGAACACGGACAATTGCTACTCATTATATCTAATAGTTATATTTAAATTTAATAATATGATCAACTACTCTCCATTAATATTTGTACGTTGTTTTTCTTCAAAAAAAAAATTCATAATTGAGATACGGAAATTTTCCGTGGTACATCTTATTGTCAGATTTTTCATGTTACCCCTACTTTTAAGAATCTGCCTACGGTACCCTTGAGGTTCCATTTTTTTGCCCATGGTACCCCCTAATGTAAAGGTTATTAAATGGACGTTAAGTTTGATGACGTGACAATAAAATAACAATTAAAAAATAATTTCCCCTTTATTGTTTTATTAGTACGAATATCTCTCTCTTTTAAATGAAAATTTAATTAATTATATCATTATAATATTAGAAATTTCTCATGGTAACTTTTTACTTTGATAGATTACACATGGTACCCCTAATTTTAAGTTTCTACAAATGGTACCCTTGTGTTCACCCTTTTCTTTCTCAGAATACCATTTGACAACTTCCGTCATAAGCCCATTACTCTTATGACTTAGGGACGCCTTTTTCTTTTGTTATCTATTATACAAACACTTCATTATCTAATTCCTAAATCCATATTTTATTTAATAAACTAACATTTAATACCTAAATAACAAAACACAAATAGCATGGCATGCTCAATTACTCATCTAGTTACTCATATGAGTAATAGCGTTATGAAAATAAAGTAAACACAAGGGTATTATGTAGAAACTTAAAATTAGAGGTATTATGTGTAACCTACCAAAATTCGAGGGTATCATGAAAAATTTCCGTTATAATACTGACTATTTTATCGCTCTTTCTCCCACCTAAAACAAATGTTACAACTTTAAAAATTTAACATTTAATTCAAGATTATGTTTAAAGTCTCTTATATAATAAGTATACTTTGAGAGATTAATATATTTGGGGTGATACCTAAGTTCCAAGGATAAATCCTATTTATAATCATGGGATCACCTCAGCTTATGATAATCTTCTGATGTGGGACAATTCAACTATTTATACGTAGTATATATTTATCACACCTACATTCTTTCTCAATGTGAGACGAATAACATATTTAAAAGTACAACATATTTTTGGAACCTAATTCGACATCCAACCCGATTTAATAATAAGTAAATACTATATTATCTATTAATATTCATACATTTGTTTTCTATTTTTTTTATCATAATAAAAATGTGCAAATGATATGAACCTATACTCTAATGATAAAATTTTTTTAACACAATTCTAATTATATTATTTAAACGTAGTATATTTACCACACCTACATTATTTTTTAAATGTGATAGGTAGAAAATATAATGATATAAACTTTTAAGAGCACTCCAAGACGGTACTTAAGATACTCAAATGATTTTGGGTTGATGCCTAAGTTCCCAGGATGCCTCTTATTTATAATCATGGAATCACCCACCTTATGTTATATTTCGATGTGGGAAATTTCTATTTTTTATATGTAGTATATTTGTCACACTTATATTATTTTTCAATGTGAGACATATAACATAGTATGAAATACACCATCTTTAATATGTGCAAATTATATGAAATCTATACATACTCTAATGATAGCATTTCTTGCCATGAATCTAATAATATTATTTTCATAATTTTTTTACCAACATTATTTCTTTAGTTTTGTACTCTGTCAGGAGACTACCATTAGTAAAACCTTTAGTTTTGTATTTTTTGATTTCTTAACTCTTTCCCGGGTAGTTCCCAACGATTTCCACTTTATTTTTTATATCATATCGTAGATAATGATTGAAAATTTTAAGAGCTCTTTAAAACAATATTTATGCGACTCAAATTTTTTTGGGTGGATCATAAGTTCTAAATATGCCTCCTATTTATAATCATAAGATCACATCACCTTGTACTAATCTTTCGATGTGAGACAATTCTACTATTTATATGTAGCATATTCACCGCACCTACGTTATTTTCCAATGTGGGACAAAACATACTAAAAAGTACACAATTTTACATATTACGAAGTACACCATCTTTAATATGTGCAAAGAATATGAAATCTATACTCTAATGATAGCATTTTTTACCACAAATCTAATTATATTATTTTCATAATTTTTTTAACGATATTTTTTTGCCAAATGAAATGTAAAAGGTTGATATAAAAATTGGAAATATCACTTGAATATAATTTAGAAAATATACATATTATAATAATTAAAAGATTCTCCACTTTATTTTTTACATTAAAAATTATATTTTCCTAAATTGATTTTTGATGATGTGGACACTCTCAGATCGCTCGAAAAAACTCTCTTTTATATATATATATATATATATATATATATATATATATATATATAGAGGCGGGATCCGGTGAGAACGATCACTCGGTGCAAACGGTGAGAACGACCTACAATAGTAATTTAATCAAAAAAATCACGCGTGATTTCGACCAGCTAAACCCGACTGTTTGACCAAAAAATCAACAAAATCTCTTTCTCTCTCTACTTTCCAAAATTTTCCCCCAAATCTAATCAAATATTTTCCGCGAAAACACAAGAAATTCCGCGAAAAACACACAGACTATAGCCGCCAAAATCGACTAAATTGATCGTAATCAATCGTGTTGATCATCTAATTGATGTACTGATATAATACTTTTCTGATTGTTTTGGTGTGATTGATGCATTAACAATCGATTTTGTGATTTCGATTGGCGTTCCAGAATTATTTTAATCGTAGAAAATTATGGATGTTGAGGGTTCTAGCGATTTGGGGGAACATACTGATGCGATTGTTCCAGCTACTAGCAATGATATCGTGCAGTCACCGTCTCATCTAGGTATGTACATCTGAAAATCAGATGAGATAAGTCTTTTATATTAATCGTTGCAATAAAATCGTCTGATTGATGTATTTATTGATCATTTTGATGCGTATTCATACTAATTTAAACATATGAAGACAAATTATTACGATTGCTGCACGTGTATCGTTAGCCTGATTGATATTATGAATTGATGAGTCTGATGGATATGAACAGTTATCTTACCGGTCTGGCTAGTGTATATGATATGCAGTTTGTTTTAGAGTTGATTATTACACTTGCTGATCAAATTTCTTATGCACGCTATACAGTATTCCGTTTGTTTCAATATCATGAATATTAGTGTAATTGATGTATATGCCTTATATGGAAAACGTGCCTGATAGAAGAACGAAACCGCCCTTTATAGACCAACGTTTATGAAAGACATGTATATTAGTATAGTTGATGCGTTTGTGTTTTGTCAGCAGCGTATCTAGAATTATAATTAAGGGATATACCGATTCGTGTCATAATAAACATTTGACTTTCTGCCTGTGACAAGATTATAAGACATGATTGATGTATCTTGACGTCTACGTTAAGTGGTCAGTAATGAAAAATACGAAATTTCAGCGATCAGGCACAACTTTTTGAGATAATTTCTGTGGTTTTTTGTTTTCTAATTGATTTCGTGCTTTTGACTAAATTAGCGTACCTGAAAATTATATTTGTTGTGCATTAGTTATTTGAGCTTGCTGCTTATACCCTTATTGTTCTACTGTGTAGCGTGCATAGATGCAGGCTCACCAATCATTGAGACAAACCCGAAGGAAAGAATACCCGTATGTGCCAGAATTGAAGCCTGTTTTGGGTATGATCTTTGATAAACTAGATGATGGGCTAGATTTCTATAAGGCTTATGCTACTAACTCTGGTTTTAAAATGCGAAAGTCGACACAACGAAACGTGGATGGGGTTGTCATGACTAACACGTGTGTGCGTAAAATTTGGAGAAAGTAAGCCTAGAGGGAAGGTAAAAAAGAGACAAAGAACTAGAATTTTATGTAATGCAAAAAATTTTTTCCGTAGAAATGAAAAAGGTCAATATGTTATTGTTGACTTTCATGAAGGACATACCCATCTCCTCTCAACACCAAACACCGTGGTGCATCGATCGAGTCACGAGAATTAACCCTTATACATAAATCCATGATTGTTGAGAATTCTAAGGTGAATAAAGGGCCTGTGCAAAGCTTTAGGATGTTCAAAGAATACGTGAAAGGGTATCAAAATGTCGGGGCATCACTTGAGGACTTCAAAAATTTTTGGAGGGATGTGAAAAAGTTTATTAAAGGGTATGACGCGCAAATGATGATTGAAAATTTCATGCACAAAAAAGCCATGTGTAGTTCGTACTACTTTGATTTTGATGTTGACGATCGTGGTCGACTATCTAGGGTTTGTTGGTTTGACCCTATAGCTATAAAGAATTACAGTCTTTTTGGTGATATGACGTCTTTTGACACGACGTTTAATATGAACACGTATAAAATGATATTTGCCCCTTTCACGGGGGTTGATCATCACAAAAAATGTGTGTCATTTGGAGCAGGACTTATAAGGAAAGAGACTGATGAGGATTTCGTATGGTTGTTTCAGAATTTTCTAAGTGCAATGAGCAATAAGTATCCTGTATGCATAATTACTGATCAGGATAGGGGCATAAGATCGGGGTTAAAAAAAGTGTTCGGGGACAAAACTCAAAGACTGAGATATTGCATGTGGCATATCATGAAAAAGCTGCCAGACAAGATCGGAACTACGCTATATCGGGAAACTAACTTCATGAAAGAGTTGTGCTCCTGTGTTTGGGCAGAAGATATCGAACCGTCTGAGTTTGAGGAACGGTGGTGCTCAGTTATATCTTCATACGGGCTGACCGGCAATGAATGGTTAGATACCATGTTTGACAAAAGGGCTTTTTGGATCCCAGCCTATTTCAGGGATTTATTTATGGGTGGACTAATGAGAACCACGTCCAGGTCTGAGTCCGAGAATAGCTTTTTCGGAAATTTCATGAACCCACACTTAACTTTGGTTGAGTTTCTTATGAGGTATGAGAGTGCTATGGATGCTCAGCGATGGAAACAATCTAAATTAATAGCCGAATCAAAGAACTCCTTCCCTGATCTAGAGACGCCTCACCCTTTGGAAAAACACGCTTCTGAGTTCTACACCCCGGTGATGTTTTCTCGAATTTAAAACGAGTGGGTGGTCACTGTTTCACCTGTGGTGTTAAAATATTAGGGGTTACTACCAAAGTGACATCATCCCCATTATTGATCGTGAAAAAGACAAGGTTTACTATGTTATCTTTATCTCTGACGAAATGAAAGTGAATCGCACTCGTAAAAAGTTCGAGAGACATGGAATTTTGTGCCGTCATGCGCTTTACGTGTTGAAAGAACAAGGCCTTGACAATGTTCCAGAACAGTATCTGTTAAGTCGGTGGAGCAAATTGGCAACATGTCAGCCGATTTGTAGTAATGTGCCACATACTTTAATTGAAGATTGTAACTCATTAGATGTTAGACGGCACAAAATTGGTACCTTATGGTCCGAGGTGTTCTCGTGTGTGACGCTCATTTGAACAAAAACCGAGTATGTTGACGAATTGCTGGGAATTTTGAAAGATTTTAAAGATAAGATAAACGCACAAACCAGTACGTCGGAATGTAGTAGTAGTAGTACCACGGGTGATAGGCTGAGAAAGAAGAATAGGGAACTTGAGATGCTCTTAGGAACAAAAATACCAAAGGAAGTGGTTGTCTTACCTCTGTCGATCAAAAACAAAAGGGTCTGGAAAAAGAATGATGTCCCAAAGGGAAAAAGCTACAAAAGAACAGAAGAAAGCGGCCAGGAAATGCAATGCTTGCGGAGAGTTAGGATTCCATGATAGTCGGAATTGTCCTGGGAGAGTATGATTCCATGATACAGGTACGCTATTAATTTGATCAAGCTGAAATAGTTTCCTTTCATCTGTTTAATATTTCTGGTGGTAGATGATTGACAGTATCTATATATCCTCTTGATCTGAATATTTGATACCTACGAGGAGTCTTAAAACGCCTCTTTAGCCTCTGGTCTATCCTTTGACTCGTGGAATTGAGTTGTTTTCCGGTGATGACAATTGCGGATGATACATTCTTCGCTAATGATGTTGCCTTTTCGAGGTTCATCATGTATTAACGATCGTGTGCAGATTGAATATGTTTAGTTCGTGCTTCATTAAGGGATATTATTGTTGTGTCTAATCAAATTTGTAACCGTTAATGTTTTATAGCATTTGTTCGTTTCAGGAATGAACAACGGAAAAGAGTTGCGGAACACATACCCAAATATAATGAATAATGGCGGGAGGAATTGAGACTTCATTTTTGCTCTGTTATATGGGATTTTTGAACATTTTTTTGTTTTGTTTTTGATCTTTTTTTTTTTTTTTTTTTTTTATAGCATTTGTTTTATAGCACAACATAATAGCGTATCCACATGGATTATATGTGCATCTGGCAAGGCTGAAAGTGTATCTGTCAGAATTGTGGATGGAAACACTTGTTATATCATATACAAGTGAAAGTTTATGGAAGGCTTGCGTTCTAGATATTAAAGAGCTCATGAATCTGCTCATTTTTTGATATGTGAAATGGTAAAAAGTAAACTTTCAGATTTCTTCACAAAAAGCGTGACTATTAACACGACTGTTGCACATGTTTTTCATGAAAATCGTACACATTAGTATTAATTGTGAAAAAACGCAGCGTAACATATTAAAAAACAAAGATTCGCGAACTTAAGTTACATAGACAAAATCCTAATATTGTATGACATCTAATTATCTATTACCTGATGATTTCATTAGACACGATTGATTTCAATAGTCACAAATGATATTGTACAAGGCGTCTTTTAAAAAAAAAAAAAAAGGTTGTTGGTGGGTTGTTAAAGAATATAGTATTGGTATGGTATCACAATTGATGTTGTGGTTATTAACATGTTTGGTAAACATGTTAACACGATTGATGCACATGTTATACATGATGAGCGTGAGTATTAACACGATTGGTGCACATGTTATACATGATCAACATACTTAGTAATTAAAAGAGGTTGCCCGAATCCTAGCCCATTGCCACGTAGACACCACCATTTGTCTAAACACAGACAGACGGTATGGGATGCATATCCTACATATTATCCACAAAAAGTAGATGCCCTTCCATTACAAACGGTCAAAGCTATCATGATTCCATATCCAACGGGATGCCACAAATGAAAACAACATGAACCAAAGGCGTTTCAAAAGACGCCTTGTACTTAGAAAACCAGATACACAAATAACGTAAAGGTAGTTAATACAATGCAACAAAACCCCAATTACACCATCACAAAGTCCATAAGATGTACATGACGTTTACTAAGCCTACATGTCAGCCACAATCCTGCCAAACGCAAAGCCGCTCCCATGACTTTTAGTAAGCCTACATATCACACATGAGAAAAGAAAACAATGTAAACCTTGCACTTGTACGGATGTGATCGATTAAAACTAACAATAAAGACAAAATGAAAAATGGGATTTATTTTGAATACCTTACGATTGTTCTCCTGCCAACGTAACAATTTGAGCGCGACGTCCTTCCTAAATCCAGCCAACGCCTTGAAGTTGCTTTTGTCTTCCCACAGACCTCGGTTGCGGCCAGCTTCTAACCATTTGAGGACATGAACGCCGCAATCAAACCTTCGCCAAACAAAACTAGAATAAGTACCAACACAGGCGGCCTTACTTTATCATCCGTGCACAAGACACCCCATGTCCAGCATACAAAAATCAAATAAAAACATGGGACATTTCGTCGCGACGCACATACTGCATTAAATGTACCTAACAACTGACCTAGTGTGACATACTCAGCTGAAAAGTAAATTAAAAAAGATGAGTACTTACAGATTTTGCTGCTGAGGAACAGTCAGAGTCGAAAACTTAGCTAGAGGCACCCCTACAAGATGCTTGTAGCCTTTGGACCGGCATAAGATCTGGAAGACATTAGTAACCTAAAACAAAATAATAGATTGAACCTATTAGTCATGAATCCTCAAGGAAAGCATTATCTGAACGAGAACAATTATAATATTTTTAAAAATATACCACTTCCGCAGCAAGTTCAGTGTCAGCCCGGATATCCTTAGGACGTAGTGAGTTCGAATATAGTTCGTCTTCATCTCCGATCACACACAATAAGAAACCAGTGTTCATTATCAATGATGGGTATAAAAACCTGTTGACAAAAATAAAAGACGTATGGTATGAATGAAATGGGTTTGATCTTCATAAACTAAAAAAAAATACGAGTGTGATACATATCCACAAAGGTTAGAAAAACAGAACAATATACTTACGGCTTTCACACACACCCCATCTGTAGGCATATATGATGTTTTGATGTAATTGCGACCAAGATTTTTATCTCGTTGAGGATTGAGATGCTAGAATAGACAAACATATCGATTATTAAGACAAACATTCAAATTGATAATAGAAAGTTAATCACGGATGAGAAGGGTAACACTCACACGTGCAGTAGATGGGATATACAACAAATCTGGCTTTAGCATAGTTGAATAGATCCCGAACATATCGATCACCTAAAATTGAAAAAACGAGTGTTGTTCTATACTACATAAAAATAGAAATAAACACGTACGAAAATTAAGTAGTCACCATACCATATCCGCAACCCACTTAGGGGTTTCAAAGAGCACATGCCTTCCTTTGTTACTTGACCAAAGCTTGTCTTGACGACTACGTCACTACAAAAATAACATATACACCAACGAAAAAAAGCTTATTATGTGCTACTTCTAACAACACATATAAAGTTGACAAGGTAAACATACTAAAAAGGATGAAACATTACTCTTTAGCTGATTCTCCCGCACGTATAAGGAACACGTAGTCTAACAGGTGCGTATCAGTATATTCCACTTCTTTTACAGCCGCTTGTTTCCTTTAAAAAACGAAAAAGGACAATATATTTAGTAAGGTTAACGATCACTTGCAAACAAAAAAGAAAACAAAAAAAAAAAAAAAAAAAAAAAAAGAAAAAGAAAAAAATGGGTGCTTGCCCAGATTTGACGTTAAGACGCTTCGCAGCCATCAACACTTGTTTTGATAATTCGTTCTGAGGACACGACAAAACCGCAAAACAGTACTTCATCTTCTGTTTAAGAAGGATCTTGCCAATTGCAGCCCCTGATCTAGACTGGATGGTTCAATATGTGAAACAATTGTTAATGAGAAAGTTGTGATTGCTTATTTACTAAACGTACATAGCCAAAAAAAGGACGTATCTTACATTTATGAACTGAGATTTGAGCAATTGGCGGGACCCCGTATATGTCTCCATGTAACACATCAGATAAATGCCATCATCAACGACGTCAATCACATGCGTTTTGGGGACGAATTCTTCACATGAGAAAATCGGACTGTATCTTAAATCGAATGATTTGGAGACCATGTCACATCGAACAAAATCCCTCTGAAAAAAGTCAGATTACAATCAGAAACGTCAACGGAGTGAGAAAACTAAATTAAACGTTTGACAAAGTGAACTGGTGTGCGCAAAAATCATGTTCTCACCACCATGCGAACAGAATCAGAGAAGTCCACTGATTTAGGAAGCATAGGATGAATGACTTCAATCTTTCGAGACACCATGTTAACACAGACCAGATGCGGCTCACGGAGTGTAAAAGGGAACATCATCTGGTTTTAAAACACATATATTAACCTTAGTAGAAACCTAAACAAGACAAAACTGACAAATGATACTAAAAATAAAAAAATACAGATGCTGAAAGCTCACCAATTTGACGTTATCGTATTCGGTAATATCTTCACATTTGATTCCCTGAAGTTAAACATATTTAACAACCAAAATAAAGTCAGGTAGGACGATAGCAAGAATATCTATATAGGAAAACATAACATTGATAAAACTGAAGGTTAAAACAAACATAAATCAATCATAGGGAAACTTACATTATGAGTCACAAAAGCGTATAAACGCAAAGGGGATGAGGCAGCTTTTAACTCCTCTCGCTTGTTCAATAGATTAGCCCATGCATTTATCACATTTGTAGAAATCTTTGTGTCTGAGATAAAGGACACTAAATCGTACCTTCTTAGCTGGAACAAACGATTCCTGAACAATACCTCGCTGAAAATAACAAGACAGTCAGAAACAATAGACAAAAAATATAGAAACGTTCTGATATATTAACGAATTACCCCACAAACTGATCACGATTAAACATTAAACTTGAGATTGAAATAGGTTGTAAAAAAGAAAGATTATAAATACCTTTCATCAGATCCTTCCTCAAAAACCAAGTCAGAAACATCTTTCTCCGGTTGGCTCAATTCAGAAAACATGGATATATTCCTTTGAATAAAAGGTGACTTGTATACGTTTGGAACAACTACACCTCTCTTGGTCTCTATGTTAGCAGCATGGTGGACTACGTGGGCGATTCAACAGGTTCATTAGGACAATCGGGAGAAGCAACAGGTGCATTAGGAGCAGCAGACGGGGGGGAAACAACAGTTGCAGAAGGACAGTCCGGAGAACCAGCTGGCTGCGATTTATCTTGAGATTGAAATAGATTGAAGGTCGGGAACTCAGGAGCAACTCGTCTTTTCTTTGGTACAGGTACATCCACTGGATCCTTGTTGAACGCGTTACCCAACGCGATGGCCGCTGCCACAAAGGTAGGATCGTTCCAACAAGGATCGTCATTGCTGCCTTCTGGTGTAGATGGAACACGACCGCCATGGACCGCGGAGGCTGACCTACCCCCTGTAGTAGACGTATCCTTAACAGTGTGTGAATCTGCTCCTGAACCCGGGGCAGCAGCAGATTCATCAGTGCGCTTGTCACTGCCACCAACAACTGGGTCACCCCGTCCGCGATCCACTTTTGTCCCAACCTCATCTTCAGGTACACCAGGTGGTGTTAACTGGAAACCCCCTAGTAGAGAGTCTGCCATGGCGGACAGCTGACAAACAACTGCAGAATTCGGCATTATACGCTTGGCAGTATTAATAGAATCTGCGAAATTCTGAAATGCAGTAGCAAGGGCTTTCGCTGTGTTTGCCAACGTTTCAATGCAAGAACTGACGTGTGATCTGTTGGCATCGTGCCCATCACGTCCATTGTTGTCAGCCGCGTCATCTTCGTCATTACCAACAATATCATCATCCTCAGACACAACATCAGGTGCTGTTCTGCCACGGCTCTCCACATACCCAGGACCAAAGCAATGCGGGTGCTTTACCAATGTGAATCAATAAAACGAGAACCAAACCGATGAGCTTCCCTTTTTCTCTAGATATTCGCAAAGAAATCGCTTCCTTCGTCCATGTACATAATGTTGGGAACACCGCAGAATCGTTCTAGCCTTAAAAACCGACCTATCGAGGTAAATGAAAATTAAAACCATGATAGGACCTTTATAGATCTTCTTACAGCTCCCATTGGCCTCCTTCTCCTTATCATCTCTCCACTGTTCAACACTTGCAATCAAGTTTCTTCGGGTAAAATCGCACCATCTCAGTTTTGGAATCACGGAGACATCACTCAAACACTTGAGTATTCGCACACTTGGAACACTTCCCTTAATTCCCATAAGAAACGCAGACACAACATATACGACAAAATTTCTCTTGAAATCATCCCCACCTTGTCTCTGTTCAGCCATCTTATTCAATAGGTGGGTGTAGGTAACTTTGTCAACACCCTCAAACTGAGACTTCCATGCAGTAACCATCTCTACAAACACCTCGGTCTGGTCAAAACGAGTGGCTTGCACTACTTCTACCTCACCCATAGGTAACCCTGTGGCAAGATGAACATCTTCATCCCGAATAGGCAACTGGTTGTTTAATAGGGAAGACGTGAATGGATCAAATCCGGAGACAAGCCAGTGTGCTAACTGCCCGGGAAGCATATCCGTTTTAAGGCACAGTATACCGCCAAAGCCCATCTCTTGAATATCTGAGATTTGATTGTCGGAGAGGCCACTATTGATGAAATTTAAAAGACCACTAGGACTCATCCTTGTTTTCAATACCGGAAAATCTTCGGAAGGATCACATCCAGCTTGTTGCATACTTGAGACAGGGACTGCTCGATGTCTGCTTGTCCCTTCTCCATCTAGTGCCGATGTTTCTAAACGTGTTCTCTTCATAATGACACCTGTTATCATAAAAAATGTAGATGTCAAATGTAATCAATGTACCTAAATAACAACAAATGCGTATGGACATATGTGATAAATCGAACCTATATAACACGATCTGCAAAACACATAGTAACCTCATTGTAAAGGATCAAGCGAAACAAAAATAAGCCATGTAAAAAGGTTTTAAACAATCTGCATAGGTACATTTATACACACAACATAAACTAAAAGACGTATCCAGCAACTCATTCAACGTACATATAACCCGTAATGACGTACATGACCGACACATAACCCAATAAATGAACAAAACTCACATCAACACACAAACAATCCATGAAAAAAAAACTCTCCCTACATACCAAGGGCATCACAGATATGTTAAAGCGGGAAAAAATAAAATGCAAAACAAATGAAGATGTGGTCCCCCTCTTGAAAAGGGCACTGATGTAGTCATTGTTATTAAACTCAAAAATAACATACGTATGGGCTAAATAGACGTGATTAACGAGTATTAAAGTGCACCTACACCCTAAACTACACATTAAGTGTAAAACACCAACTGAAACACACAACAAAACAAAAACAAATAAATAAAATAATACAAACAGTCAAAAAAATCATATACCGCACACACAAACTTATGCCAAGCATACAAAAATGCCACAAATACGTAGGACATATCAGAAAGACAAACACCACATGAATGTACCTATGAACTGACAATGTGTGACTGATAACAGTTCTGACGTACCTAGCTGATACGGTACCATTAAAACGTATGAAAAAGGCATATAACACACACAAGCTTAAATCTGAAGTAAACACAAGGACATAACGTGGAAAACACACACAAAATTAGCTCAACAAGAAAAAACAACAACTAGAAGGTTGTAAACAACACAAATCTCAGAAAGAAAAACATCAAAACTTCAATCGTGTTAAACTTAGAGTGCTAAACAGCAAAACAAGGAGGAAAAAAATGTAAAATCACACCAAGACGACGATGCTCCTAAGTTGAAACAAAACAAAAACCTGCATGCAACCGAACGGAAGTAAGTATCAAATAAAATCAATGAATAATCCGAACATAAACAAAAATATACCTAAAATTAACCACGACAGTAATAACAAATACCTAATTAACAGATTCTCAACCGTAACGCAGATAAACCTGCATTGATGATTCCGAAAGACAACAACAAAGATAGATTCAGCTTATCAAAGGATAATTCAGCTTAATAAAAGAAATTATCGAAGAAATAGGCATAAACAACTACAAGTTGAAGATCAAAACATACCAGAATACTTGCGAATTTTATAGAAAATAGAGCGATTAAATAGAGCAGAACGTGAAAACGGCAGTCGAATGATAATCAATCATCATTATCAACAATTAATCCACCGCAAATTGAAGAACAACTGATTTAGGGAAGAAATTAGGGTAAACCTGCATTAATGATTTCGAAAGACAAATACGAAGTTAGATTCAGCTTATTAAAGGATAACTCAGCTTAATAAAACAAAAAAAACGAAGAAATAGACATTAACAACTAAAAGTTGAAGATCAAATCATACCTAATTACTTGCGAAATCCATGGAAATACAGCGATTAAAGGAATTATAACGAGAAAACGGCAAACGAATCATAATCATTCATTGTTAACAACAAGTAATGCACCGGAAATTGATGACGAAATGATTTGGGGAAGAAATTAGGGTTTATGGTGATTTGGGGGAAAAATGTAGAGAGAAGAGCGAAACAGAAAAAATGAGAGGAGAGAGAAGGAAATGATAAAATCTCACAAATATATATGAACCGCGTAAAATTTAAAAAATTAACAAAACCGTGTAATAACTGTTATAAAATCCTACTATTGTAGGTCGTTCTCACCGTTTGCACCGAGTGATCGTTCTCACCGGATCCTAAATCTATATATATATATATATATATATATATATATATATATATATATATATATATATATATATATATATATATATATATATATATATATATATATATAGTACTCCCTCCATTCAAGACCAAATACAACATTTTCATTTACACACTTGCCAAGTCACAAATTACAATGTAAATATCTTTAAGTTTACATTATAAAAATTTTAAAAATTTGATATTCTCATTGTACTTACGTGAATCAAATAAGATCGCAGATGACCATATTTTGTCTTACATATTGGAGTCCATTTTTGAAATAATGGTCAAAAATAAAATATTTGTCGTTTTGGGCCGGTTTTGAAAATATTTGTCAAAATGGTGTCCACGTAGGCTCGAGATTTCTAGACCTGAAATACGCCTCTACTAATGGCGTGTTTTGTGAAGGAAACACGCCATTAGCAGTGGCGTGTCTTTACAACAATTTTTTACCTCAACTGTCTGAACTTTAAAAAAAAAAAAAAAAAAAAAAATTACATAAGACACGCCATAAGGGGTGGCGTGTTTCCCCTCCGAAACCCGCCATTCCCAATGGCGTGTTTGTTTTATTCCATTTTTTTAATGAAGTTTCTTTCCCTACTTATTATAAACACGCCATTGGTAGTGGCGTGTTTTAGGTCCAGAAATCCCGAGCCTACGTGGACACCATTTTGACAAATATTTTCAAAACCGAACCAAAACGACAAATATTTTTTTTTGACCATTATTTCAAAAATGGATTCTACATATTGCAATGGCGTGTTTATGATAAGTAGGGAATTTATGACAATAGTAACGAGATCAACAATGAGTATAACAAGAGTGAGAGCAATAGTAGCAATGCCGTTGACGATAATAGTGAGTATAACGATGATAACAAGAGCGACGATGACAACGGCGATTACAACCATGGCAACAATTAAAAATATCAATGTCTAACAATGGCAACGACAAAGAACATGACATATGGCTAACATGTGATGAGTACATGATTAGATTTACAACTTTAACAAATTATATGGAACGACTATTTGAGTTACGGATTTGAATTTATATACTTGAACATGTGGGTGATCTAACGCCTATTTTACATGTCTAATGAATATTTACATAGTTATCACTTATCATATACTAAATGCATGATAATTCATATGATCAAATTAGGTGATCAAATTTGATAATAACTTGAACGACTTTAAAACAAGTTTAAAAACTGCTTCAATTAGGCATATTGAGGTAAGATTTTCAAAGGCTTGGGGACACAACTCTGAGTCAAACTTCGTGTGAATTTGTTGATGGTGTTGCAAGATAGAGTACCAAGCTTTGAATTATGGTTTTAGAATTTAGGAAGGGTGATCGATTGGCCTTGGAAAGTGGTGGGTCAGGGTGGCTTTTCTGGAAAACTGGGTAAACAACGTATGACACGGGGTGTTTGCAGGCTGTTTCTGGGACATTTGAGGCATAGTTCCGGGTAGCCAATGAGATAATAATATGTTCTACACTAGGATGTGTTTTGTTGTGGTGTTGGTTGTGGTATAGGCAGATGGGAAGGCAGGTCGATAATGGTGGTAAGGGTGTGTTGGGTTCCTTATGTTGATGATAACATGCCCATTTGATTTGTGTCATCTTAGTTTACCTTTTCAGGTTTATTGATGTAATCAAGCATGGATTAAGAAGTGTTGAAGTTGTTAAATCATCCCATTGTATTAAGTCAAGTGTCATCTAATGTACAAGTGAGAAAGTAGAGTATATTAGAGTAATAGAAACAGTCCAGACGACTGTTGCTTTTACAAGTAAACAGCTGCTTGGATTATTGCCACAACTCGTAAAACTTGAAGTCCCTTTTTATCTTTCAAAAGCTTTCACGTGACTCTTATTTTTCAAAGATAAAAATCAGATTTTTTTTAAGGAGTTGGTCTTCAATAAAGAGTGGTTTGAATTATTATTATTTTCAAAATGTTTCCTCTTTATGCAAATTCAACCCTTTGGTTCTTTAAGAAAACAAAGAATGTTTTTTGCCATTTTGGTGTTAACTTGTCATCATGTGACTTGTCTTTTCTCTCTTTGTTTTCTGAATTTGCATGAGCTTTTAAGGATATCTTTCAAACCATCTTTCTCTATTCTTACCTTTGCAAAAGAGCCCTCTTTGGTGCAAGTTTTGGGTGGTTGCAAATACCCTTCACATGTGAGGTCTTTGACCCTTCAAAACCCTAGCAACCCCTTCACTCACCTTCTCTATATAAACCGTGCCTCTCCTTCATAAAAATCCCAAGACTTTTCTGAACTAATTCTTCCATCTTTGCAAATTGTTTTTAAAGCTTAAAAATCGTGTTTATTTGCAAAACCTTTAAAAGTCTTCAAGTTGTTACAGTCGTGGCTACTGTTACTTTAGTATACTAAACTCTCTTGCTTAAGAATTGTTGATCTTGTAAAAGTTGTCCATCTCTATTCTTTGTTGAGAATATGTTAGTGGAAACTTGATCCTATAACATTCTAAGTGTGTTAGTAGAGTTTAGGACGGAGTAGTCTTTAACTCTTGGCAACCGGAGTAGGTTGTGAGTTGGCAACCGGAGTAGGTTGCGAGTTAGCTTGTCATAAGAACAGAGTAGTTCTTGTACTAGCTTTACAACCGGAGTAGGTTGGTGTCTTTTATTGTACGGGTCTTTTAGTAGTCGGAGTAGATCACTAAAAGAAAGCAATAAAAAGGTAGATTGGACGTAGGCACTTGAGTATTTGCCGAACCAATTCAAAAATCTCGTGTTCATTGTTTTACTTTATTTCCGCTGCAAATTTACTTTGTTTGTTTGTCTTGCGTTGCTTAACCTTAGAAGTAATTCATCATCATATCGCATTTGGTCTGCAGTCATATTCCACAAACTGAGACAAATAGATACAGTCAGAACGATTGTTACTTTCATACTTCAGCAAACATCCATTGTGATACTTGTTCAATCTTTCAATATTATTTAAAGTATCTTCTCATCTCTTTTGTTCTCGCAACTCACTTTAATTCAATAAAGTTGGAGTTATAAATTTTTAAATAGTACCTAATTCACCCCCTCCCCCTCTTAGGTACTTGAATCCATAAACTCAACAATTGGTATCAGAGCCCCGTGCTCTTGATCGAGGCTAATCGCCTTAGAGTTTGATTCGTGGGTAATGGATTCCGAGAAACACTCCAAGATCCCGGTCTTTACCGGTTCGAATTTTGGATGGTGGAAACTCAAAATGGAACATTACATCAAAAGTATTGATTATCAATGTTGGAACATCATCCAAAATGGACCTCTAGTTATTGAGGAAACCGATATTCTAAACGGTTTCACCAAAACAAAAGAGGAAAGAAATTACAATGAAAACGACTTCAAGCTTGCCGAAAAGAATTCCAAAGCAATGTCGATTCTTCAACGTTGTGTTGGTGAGGGGGAAGTTAGTCGAATCTCCGGATGTCCTACGACAAAATCTATTTGGGATTCCCTTGTACTTGCTTATGAAGGGACGTCCCAAGTAAGAAAACACCGTGTTGACCTTCTCATGCAACAATATGAGATGTTTAGAATGTCAAAGGACGAGTCCATAAATAGTTTCTCTGCACGTTTTTCTTGTATTATTAATGAGCTTAAAAGTCTAGGAAGGAACTTCGAGTCCGAGGACACCATTCGAAAAATCCTTCGTAGTCTAACCTCTAAGTGGCAACCCAAGGTCACCGCCATAGAGGAAGCTAAAGACTTGTCAACCCTATCTCTTCATGAACTAATGGGATCACTAATGGCTCACGAGTTTAATCTCGACAAGCATTCTAGTGAGTCCTCAAAGGGAAAGAGTCTCGCCCTCACATCTTCTCCAAGTGATGAAGAAGATGATGAGGATGACGAGTTTGCTATGTTTTCAAGAAACCTAGCCGGGTTAGTCAATGGTCAAGGAAACAAAAGATTCACTAATAATTACTCGAAAAAACGCTTTCCTAAGAGACGACCTAACTCCACCGTGGGATGCTTTAAATGTGGTGATAAAACTCATCAAATTAAAGAATGTCCCAAGTGGGATGATATCAAATCTAAGGAAAGAAGAGAAAAGGTTAAAAAGGATTATAAACATAGAGTCATGAGTGCCATTTGGGGAATGTCAGACTCCGAGGAAGATGATGAACTCATCGAGGAGGAACTTGAGGCTAAAATGTGTCTTGCAAATCATGGTAAAGAAAAAGTCTCAAAAACCTCAAAACTTGAACACTTAAGATGCCTCATGGCTAATCCCGACGATTCCGACTCCGATTCCGACAACGAGGTAAATCATTTAAAGGACAAGGCTAGAACTTACTCCAAAGAGAAAATATGTAAGCTTCTTGATAAACTTCTTGATAAATGTCGGTCTCAAAATGATAAGCTTGATGTAATGCAAAATGAGATTGAGGAAATTGCTCAAGAGAACTTTAATCTGAAAAATGAACTAAAAGCAACAGACTGCGTCACTGTCACTTCTGAGGCTTATGACGAAGTTAAAAGAGTCAACAAGTTAAACACACATTTGACTAGAGAACTAGAGCGTCTTAGGTTGACCCCCATGGACGTCTCTGACCTTGAAAATGTCAACACTACCTTGGTGATGCAAGTTTCCTCACTAACCAAGGAACGTGATGATCTTTTGAAGAACAAAGATGCTCTTGAAAATGAGATCTATGACCTTGTAGTTGAAGTTGTAGACCTAAGAGAAACAGTGTCTAAGACTGTTGCTTCTGACCACGATTTAGATAAATCTAAAAGAAAAAATGAATGGTTGGAAAATGAAAACGAGTGTCTTAAGAGTGAGGTTGTTTGTCTCAAGAATGAAATAGAAGATCTCCATGATAGGCTTACCTTCTTTCAAAAAGGTATGCCCGAATGTAGCACTTCTAGCTCTTCTCCTCACCATAGATCCGATGAAGTCGTTGATCTAAACAAAAGACTTGACGAGACGACATCTAAATATGAAGAGTCCAAAGAAAGAATCATATATCTCGTGTCTAAACTCAACAACCACACCCATGACTTCATTGTTGAGAAAAGATTGTCCATAGAAAGTGTTAACAATGATGAACTTAAAAGAGAAAAGGAAAAGAATTTGCATCTTCTCTCACGTGTCAATGACTTGACCAATGAACTTGTTAATGCTAAGAACATCACTGAAAAATGGGAAGGAAGTCAAACCGTGTTAAACTTCCTCACGAATCAAACCGAGAAATGTGATAAAGTTGCTGGTTTGGGCTTCAAAGGAACAAGTCGGATTTGTTGCATCCGAGAAGCCTAAAAACGATTTTAGAGGAAGGAAGTATGTAGGTCTTCCCGAATACATCATTTGCAATTATTGTGGTGACAATGGTCATGTTTTTAATGGATGTACAAAATGATTTGATGACATTGACAAGAATACCAAAACTCTAAAGCAAATGAGCATTAAGAAAGACACCACAAGTTATGTTGATCACAAAAAGGGACCCAAATTCATTTGGGTTCCTAAACTCAAAAACTAATCTTGTGTAGGGCTTGGTGAGAGGCGGCCGCAATTGGTACTTGGATAGTGGATGCTCTCGTCACATGACGGGTGATAGAAGCCAATTCCTCTCACTTAAAGCATATGATGGTGGCACGGTAAGGTTTGGTGACAACAAGAAAGGTGAAGTAATTGGTATTGGAAAGGTTGGTAAGTCATCCTTACTTTGTGTCGACAATGTGCGGCTTGTCAAAGGTTTGAAATATAATCTCCTTAGCATTTCTCAACTTTGTGATAAGGGTAATTTTGTTGAATTTCGTGCCAATATGTGTCGAATTTTTGATGCCACTACTAATGAACTAATACTCGAAGGAAGACGTGTCAAAGACGTATACTTAACTAATTTGAACACTCTATCCGGTCACACTATGTCTTGTATGAGTGTAATGAACAATGATCCTTGGTTATGGCATAAAAGGTTTGGACATGTTAGTACAAAAACTCTTAGCACCCTTAAAAGACTTGACTTAGTTGAAGGCATTCCTAATATGAAATTTGACTTTGATAAAATTTGTGATGAATGTGCTAGAGGAAAACATGTTAGAAGTTCCTTTAAATCCAAAAGAATTATGAGTACATCTCAACCTTTGCAACTTTTACATATCGACTTGTGTGGACCAATGAGAACTAGAAGTAGAGGTGGTAGTCGTTATGTGTGTGTCATTGTTGATGATTACTCTAGGTTCGTTTGGGCACTCTTCCTAAGCTCTAAGTATGAGACATTTGATGAGTTTCTAATTTGGTTAAGAAAGATTCAAAATAAACTTGATTTAAAACTTGTTTCAATGAGAACCGATCACGGAACCGAATTCGAAAACTCATCATTTGGTGCTTATTGTGATGACAATGGTGTAGACCATAACTTCTCGGCTCCTAGAACCCCACAACAAAATGGTGTGGTTGAAAGGATGAATAGAACCCTTGAAGGAATGGCTAGAACAATGTTATTAACTAGTAAGTTGCCTAAGAACTTTTGGGCCGAAGCGGTAAATACCGCTTGCTACATTCATAATCGTGTCATGATAAGAAGTATGCTAAATAAAACTCCCTATGAATTGCTACGTGGTAGAAAACCCAATATCTCACATTTTAGATGTTTTGGAAGCAAATGTTTTGTTCATAACAATGGTAAAAACAATTTGGGTAAGTTCGATCCACGTAGTGATGAAGGAGTATTTATTAGGTACTCCGATCATAGCAAGGCCTATAAAGTCTACAATAAACGAACCTTGTTAATTGAAGAAAGCATCCATGTCATTTTTGATGAATCTAGTGTGCTTGGACAGGTACAAAACATGAATGATGATGATGAGGATGATGAGTTTGAGATTGGTCTTGTTCGAAAGGAATTCGTGTTCACGGATGAAGAAGCTCCCAGCACTGAATTGCAACAGACACAGAGACTGTCACCTTCAAAGGAGATCAGCAACTCAGGGGGAACACGTAGCACCTGCTCTGATTCTTCTCTGGAAGCAACAGACCAACGATTGTTGCATCCACCTCGTAATCAAGTAACCCAAAAATAAAGTGAGGATGAAGAACCTTCCAGGCCAATAGAAAAACATCCTGTGATGATCTTGCTGAGGGGGAACAAGAAACCATTGTTCCAAAGAAGTGGAAACATCAAAGCTCTGATCCACTCACTAATCTCACAAGTGATCTCAACTCGGGAATTCGAACAAGATCATCCGTCAACAATCTCGCTCATCTCAATGAGTATTGTGCCCACAATGCCTTCCTTTCTCAAATTGAACCTTCAAATGTGATCGCCTTTGATGATGCAGACTGGTTGGTTGCTATGCAAGAAGAACTCAATCAATTCAAAAGGAACGAGGTATGACACTTAGTCCCTAGACCGCCTAATCGTACCGTCATTGGTACTAGGTGGGTCTTTCGCAATAAGCTTGATGACTCGGGAGAAATTGTAAGGAACAAGGCTAGACTAGTGGTGCAAGGTTATAACCAACAAGAGGGTATTGATTACGATGAAACCTATGCACCGGTAGCTAGACTTGAGGCCATACGATTGCTTATAGCTTTTGCGGCTCACAAAGGCATTAAACTCTTCCAAATGGATGTCAAAACCGCTTTCTTAAATGGATATTTGGAAGAAGATGTCTTTGTAGAGCAACCACCGGGTTTTGAGAACAATGACTTGCCTAACCATGTTTTCAAATTAGACAAAGCTCTTTATGGTTTAAAACAAGCACCAAGGTGTTGGTATGATAGATTGTCTAAATTTCTCATTGAAAATGGTTTTAAAAGAGGCTCCGTTGACAAAACATTGTTCTTGAAGCAACAGTCCAGTGAACTGTTGGTTGTACAAGTATATGTTGATGACATCATATTTGGTGCAACAAATGAGCTCCTTTACTTATATTTTTCGGAACTAATGAAATCGGAGTTTGAAATGAGCATGATGGGTGAGCTAGGATTCTTCCTTGGGCTCCAAATTAAGCAATCAAAGGATGGAATCATGATCCATCAACAAAAGTATATTAAGGAAATGCTTAAGAAATTTGGGATGACTAATGGTAAGCCTCATGATACACCTATGGTAGCCGGGTCCAAATTGGACAAAGATGAACTCGGTAAGAATGTTAGTGATAAGGTGTATAGAGGTATGATAGGCTCACTTCTCTACTTGACCGCAAGTCGTCCCGACATTCTCTTTAGTGTTTGTTTATGTGCTAGGTTCCAAGCAAATCCGAAAGAATCACATTTCAAAGCCGTTAAACGAATTCTTCGGTATTTGATTGGAACACAAAATCTTTACCTATGGTACCCTTTACATTGTCCTTTTGATCTTATAGGCTTTTCGGATGCGGACTATGCGGGGTGCACGGTGGATAGAAAGAGTACCTCCGGAATCGCAACGTTCTTGGGTCCTTGCTTGACTTCTTGGGCCTCAAAGAAACAAAACACGGTAGCTCTTTCTACGGCCGAAAGTGAGTACGTTAGTGCGGAACATTGTTGTTCTCAACTCCTTTGGGTAAAACAACAACTCTTGGATTTTGGTATTATTTTTGACTCCATTCCCTTAATGTGTGATAATACGAGTGCAATAAATATTTCCAAAAATCCTATTCAACACTCTAAAACCAAACATATTGATATTCGTCACCATTTTATTCGTGATCATGTTGAAAAAGGACATATTAAACTTATCTTTTGCAAAACCGAAAATCAAATTGCCGATATTTTCACTAAGCCACTTGCAAGAGATCATTTTGAGAAATTTAGATTAGAAATTGGGTTAATCAATTGCTTGTGATTTTTAGTGTAAGTTCTACAAATTTCCTTAATTGATTAAATTAAACTTGGATATATGTTATTAAGTGTTCTAAGTGCATTGACATCATGTTTAGACCAAAAATTGACACCGTATTTGTGAGTAGGTAATCACTCAACCTCATATCTAGATTTACGTTTATTATATGCTACCTTGTGTCTTTATTTCGAGTAATTAAATGTGTTTAAGATTGGGCCAACTACCTCACCTCCCTCATTTATTGGGCCATTAATTCCATCAACCCACCACCTATTCCTTTTCGCCCAAACCGTCTAACCCACCATCTCTTCATCTCCCTAATCTTACCAAATCACCTACCCACCAACCTACCCTAACCCACCATGGTAAAAACATCCTTTAACACAACCATACCCATAAAACCCACAAAAATTACCTCACCACCTGTCACATCAAACCCACCGACATCAACAACTCCAACAATGACTTCAACCAAAATCTCCTACGCATTCCCTCCTCAAACCTCAAACACGACTCCTTCAACTAACCCAGATCCACCAAACCCACAACCATCACCGAACCCCACTGATCCACCATCATCCGACGACATCCCCATCTCCACTATGGTAGGACGTCGCACACGAGGAGGACGGAAGAAAAACACCTCTGTCCCAAGTTCGTCCTCTGAACCCGTTACCGTGAATATTGAAGATGTTGAAGAAGAAACCGAGTTTGATTTGAATGAGAATCCCACCAAATCCGCCGAGTCTGACCCGACTCCGGCGAAGAAAACCAACAAAAGGAAAGAAAAAGCCTCCTCATCCCAGTTACCCCCAATTTCGGAAAATGTCGAACAGAGCAACATCGAAAACCCCATTGTTGATACTCCAATTGAAACTCCCAGTGAACCTCTCCAGAAAAAATCGAAAACATTGAAGAAGAAGCTTGTATACCTTTCTCCCTCTGATCCGGTCTCCCTAACCTCGAAATGGGACTTGGCTATTGTTTGGGATCATCTTGAAAGTATAGACCTCCCTACCTCCATTCACAAAAATTGTGAGAGGTTGATGAATATCAAAGCAATCCACTCTCCTCGGGTCTACAACCAAACCTGGTTTGAGCCGCATGCGTTTCATTCAGTCCGTGACATGGTCCTAGCTCAAGGTTGGGAAAAATTATTGGAAATGCGTGAACCGGTCTTTGTGAGCGAGGTGTTTCAGTTCTTTGCAACTGTACGTGTTGATAAATCTGGTGAATTTCTTACGGCAAAGGTGAATGGTAAGCCTCTTAAACTTTCTCAAACTGATTTTGCTACCGCCCTTGACATTCCAGCCGGAGGTTTTGACAAACTCCCCTCCGAAACATGGGTTGCTTTACCTTATGCCTCACCCCTAAATGTCGCCCAAGTAGTGTGTCCCAAAACTGTCTCTCCTGGACCAGTGAGCAATACCCAAATACCTCCTCCCCTTCGAATCATTTTTAATATGTTGTGTCGATCAATTTATCCCTCGGGTGATCGGGAAAAACTCACCATAGCCCAACAATATTTAATCTATCATATTGCTACTCACAAAAAGGTGAACTTAGTTGGGTTAATGTTTAAGCGTTTTCATCTTATTTCGACCAAGCTTCGTAGACCCTCGTCTAGTTTGATTCACTTGCCCTATGGATTGTGGCTATCGGTTGTGCTCAAAGCACAAGGGGTTTTAGTGAGTTCTAGTGTGGGTTCTTTGGATATGTGTGATGTTATGAGTGATGGTCAAATGGGGAAGATGCTGATCAAAATTGAAAATGATGAATTAATTTCGGTGAAAATCAAGAAGGACCCGGAGGTTGGGTCATCCAGTCAAGCAAATCCGGGTAGTATGCGGGAAGTTCTTAATGCCGTGGCTGAATTGAGTGCTTGGCTTAAGGAAGATGCTCGTCAAAAGGACTTGGCAATCTCGGCCCTTGCTTCTACAGTGGACCTCATCCGTGGTGAGGTGGATATCATTTCCACCATTTGTGTCAACAAAAGAAATTGGTGATGATGCTCATGTGGATGATGATCCTTTGGGTAGTGGCTCGGATGGTGAACAAGCTTCCTCCCCTTAGCCTATCCCTTTATCTCTCGGCCTCCCTACCCTTTTACCCGTGCCTTTTCATTTTGCCTCCCCGTGTTTGTGCCCTTCTAAAAACACTATTTTCTTTGCTTGTTATTTTGACATTTGGTGGTGTATTTTAAACTTCATTTAGCCATGTTGAACTTTGATTAACTTATGTTTAATCCTTGTTTATGTTGACCTTGTTACCTTGTTACAATTACAAGTGTCTTTTTGTGTTTTCTTGTGAATTATCTGCACTCTAATGCTTTTGACATCCATATCCATTTGATGATGTCAAGAGGGGGAAAAGGTAAACTCATGCTTCTAATCTCCTTGCTATTGATTAACTAATGTCTTGCCTAACCTTCTTAGCTTGATTCTTGTTTTGGGGCAATGTAAAATTGTCATAGTAGTTTGATTCTAGCTCTTGCCTTAGGTAAGGTAATATTGTCCATTCTCTCATTTGATCTTGCTTAATCAAAATCTTGAATTAAGGTACTTGCATTGCTTATACATTCGTTTGGGGCTTGTCATCATCAAAGGGGGAATTTGTTGGGTTCCTTATGTTGATGATAACATGCCCATTTGATTTGTGTCATCTTAGTTTACCTTTTCAGGTTTATTGATGTAATCAAGCATGGATTAAGAAGTGTTGAAGTTGTTAAATCATCCCATTGTATTAAGTCAAGTGTCATCTAATGTACAAGTGAGAAAGTAGAGTATATTAGAGTAATAGAAACAGTCCAGGCATTTATTGCTTTTACAAGTAAACATTTTACTTGGATTATTGCCACAACTCGTAAAACTTGAAGTCCCTTTTTATCTTTCAAAAGCTTTCACGTGACTCTTATTTTTCAAAGATAAAAATCAGATTTTTTAAGGAGTTGGTCTTGATAAAGAGTGGTTTGAATTATTATTATTTTCAAAATGTTTCCTCTTTATGCAAATTCAACCCTTTGGTTCTTTAAGAAAACAAAGAATGCTTTTTGCCATTTTGGTGTTAACTTGTCATCATGTGACTTGTCTTTTCTCTCTTTGTTTTATGAATTTGCATGAGCTTTTAAGGATATCTTTCAAACCATCTTTCTCTATTCTTACCTTTGCAAAAGAGCCCTCTTTGGTGCAAGTTTTGGGTGGTTGCAAATACCCTTCACATGTGAGGTCTTTGACCCTTCAAAACCCTAGCAACCCCTTCACTCACCTTCTCTATATAAACCGTGCCTCTCCTTCATAAAAATCCCAAGACTTTTCTGAACTAATTCTTCCATCTTTGCAAATTGTTTTTAAAGCTTAAAAATCGTGTTTATTTGCAAAACCTTTAAAAGTCTTCAAGTTGTTACGATCGTAGCTCTTATTACTTTAGTATACTAAACTCTCTTGCTTAAGAATTGTTGATCTTGTAAAAGTTGTCCATCTCTATTCTTTGTTGAGAATATGTTAGTGGAAACTTGATCCTATAACATTCTAAGTGTGTTAGTAGAGTTTAGGACGGAGTAGTCTTTAACTCTTGGCAACCGGAGTAGGTTGTGAGTTGGCAACCGGAGTAGGTTGCGAGTTAGCTTGTCATAAGAACAGAGTAGTTCTTGTACTAGCTTTACAACCGGAGTAGGTTGGTGTCTTTTATTGTACGGGTCTTTTAGTAGTCGGAGTAGATCACTAAAAGAAAGCAATAAAAAGGTAGATTGGACGTAGGCACTTGAGTATTTGCCGAATGATAAGTAGCATTTTAGTCGTATTTTACTCCGCATTTATACCTTATTCCGACTCGATTTTGTGTGCTTAATTGTCTAAATAGCTCATTTAATTAACTAATTTATAATAATTAGTTGTCGTAGTCATATTTATTAATTAGTCGGATATTTATTTAATATTATTATTAATATTACTTTATTATAATAATTTGTAGGTAAGGCAAAATAATAAAGTGAAGATTCGAGATAGAATAAAATGAAGGCGGAAATTGAGGAGCAAAGCGGGTTGAGACGGGTTTTATTTTAATCAAAAGATGCACAAGTCAAGCAATTAAACCCGAAGTCAAACCCACAATATACAACTTTGTGCACGAGTAGGCTATTGATTTGGTCAACTCATCTTCCATCAACAATGCAATTACCATAACCATCCTCCATTAAACCCATCACCATCCCCTGCAACATTCACTTCCATCACCACCATTAATACTCGGCTTCATCATCAACCTCGCCATCACCATGTTCATTCACTTACTTCATCATCAATTCCAAACTCGGAATCAAAACCCGAGTTGAGGTCACCATCAACGCCATCCGCAACAATTCACCACCATTATTCATAAATTCGAAATCAACAACACATTAGCAGCAGCAACAACCTAGCATCAACCACCAACTCCACTCTCATTCACCAATTCGAATTCGGCACCGAAATCCGACATCGGGGCTCCTCAATTCGTCCACCTCCGTCATCACCAATTCAACCATTGCAAACCTGCAACCATACACTCACCTCCATTCACTCATCATCACCATTTTCGCCCCCCATCAATCACCAATTCAATTCTGCAAATTATGAAGCTTTGCTCTCTATGCCGGTACCCCGGCAGCCGACTCCCTCAACCGGCAGAACACACTCAATTTTATTCTCTTTTAGTGAAGGCCTCGCTACCGGTCATGGCCCCGGCAGCCGACAGACCGGCATAACGCACCCACCTCTTCAGATCTCGCATGAATTTGGTGCTCTCTACCGGTATCCCGTCTGCCGGCTCACCGGCACACAACACAAGACATCAATTTCTTCCCCTTGCTTCATTGCCCTCGCTGCCGGCACAAGCCACGGCCGCCGGTTGACCGGCACAAGCCCCTTTTGCTGCGTTTTGTTCACGCGTCCTCATTTTCCCCCTTTTTTGATGCTATTTTGCTTTGGGTTTTGTTTGAAGGGAATTTGTACGGTTAATGGAGGAGGTATTAGTGTTAGGATAGAATTATTATTATTATTATTATTATTATTATTATTAATTGTATTATTGAAGGGTAGTATAAAAGACCACACTTAGACTTACATTAGAGATGACCCATTACTTTACCTTAGAAATTAGACTAGTTCATCTTATTCTCTCTCAATATTGTAAAACCCTCATATTTCTTCTCTTATTTTCATTCAATAAAAAGTTGTTATCTTTCTTTAATTATTAGTTTAATTCTTCTTTTGTTCATTCAAGTTCTTCCCTTTTCATTAGTTTACAATTAGTAATTATGGGTTGTATTTGGAGAATTGAAGAATCCTTCCATATTTCAATCCAAGTTCCTTTCTTTGCTATTGAGTTGGTATAATTTCTCTTCCTAATTTCATTTGTTTACATTTATTTTTCTTTCAAGTTTAATCTTAATTGTTTATGTTAGATTGTTGTTATTCTCTCTCTTGTTCATCTTTTCTCTTCTCACCATTGTTGTTTACAAGATTGAATCTTTGATTTCTCATGTTAAAGATTGAGTCTTTGTGTTTATTGAGTTAAAGTTTGTGCCTTTAGTTTAATCTTCATTGTTTCTTGAATTAAATTGTCTTTCCTTATAATTTAAGTTGGATTGTTGCATGATTAGTAATAGAATTTGTACTTCCATCATGATTATGCATAAAGTTTCCATCTTTGTTGTTTCTCTTGCAATTAGGAACATGATTAGTGAGTAGTCTTCCACTAGGACTCGGTTTGACCCAATATGAGTAATTTCACTAATTGAATCTCATAAAGGCTAATTATTTGGGGAAATTGGTGAGGGTAGTTTAGAGGATTGATTTGGGTTTATGGATTGATTTTTGGGTAGTGTCGATTTATGACCCTTGACCACCAACGAGAGTTGGTTAGGTTGTGATTTGGATACCCGGAATTCGACCCTATTGCTAACCTTGATTGAGACCGAAAGGGAGAACCGGGTAGGGCACCTCTAAATTAGCGTTTGAAATCGACCCTTGAGAGAGGGAGTGGGATGACCCGGATTATGATGAGTACTTAATGACCTTGACCAAGTTCTTGACCTCCTCGGAAATATGCACGTTTTTGGGGTTGTTGAGTGTTGAGTTAGGGATTCCGACCTTCGAACCCGAGAGGGGGGTTGGTGGGTAGTGCTAGTGTCCTACTTCGAACCCGAGAGGGGGGTCTTAGGCGAATTAGAGCCATCTCCTCCTTGCTTGTCTACCCGAGTGATTAGCCTAGGGAATTAGTATGTGGAATTACGAATTGTTGTGGGAGAACCGAGTTCTAGGCCTTTTATCCATTTGTTTTACAACTTTATTCCTCTCTTAGTCATTTATCATCTTTAGTTAATTTGCATTTTATTTCATTTATGTTAGTTGTTTAGTTTAACAATCTCATCTTTTATTGGCAACTTAGCTAAACATAAGAATTTAAACAATTAGTAATCACCCATGCTCCCTGTGGATTCGACCTCGACTACCCTACTACATTAGTTGAGTTATTTGTTTGATCGGGGGAGTGCGACAAACCCCGCTTATCAAAATGGCGCCGTTGCCGGGGAGCATTGGCATGATATTAGTTGTTTTGTTCTAGTTTAGACTAAGTCATTGTTGTTTTTGCACACCTTGGTGTGCCGTTTGTCTTTTTAACTCTCTCCTTTAAGTGTATAAGCTTTTTGCATGAGAAGATTGCGTTTGAAATCAACAAGTCCATGAAGTTTGCCTCTATGAGTGACTCTTGTTATAGAGTGGATGTTTTGGATGTTGATATGAAAGAAGATTTTAATGAAGATGGTTTGAGGGAAAGTGAGTTTGAACCTCAAATTATGAAGGAAATTGAATTGTATTTGAACTCCCCAAAATCATTACTTGATGTTGGATCTTGGCTAGATGACTCTTCAAATGATTCTTGGGAAGCTCAAGTTGATGCCTTAGAGATGGCTCTTAATGGAGGTGGAATGGAGTATACTAAGAGTTGTGAGGAAGATGAACTTGGCCCTCCCATATGGGACACTTATGAAGACTCTTTGCAAGATGATAAGTGTGGGGAGGGAAGTTATAAAGAGCTTGGTGCACCTATTTGGGATGTTTATGATAATGAGGAAGACTCCCCACTACCACCTCCTTCCGAAATCTTTGAAGAAGAAGTGCTTGTCCATGACAAGTGTGGGGAAGAAGAAAAAAATTGGGAAATGGAGGTCGATGAATTCGAACTTGCCATATTGGGAGAGTTGAGGAGCTATGAGAAAAACTTTGACCCTTGTAGTTTTGACTCTAGCTTGGAAGAAATTGAAGCTCTCATCTTTGGTAGTGATTCGGTTCAATTGAAGAGTCAAGAGAAATTGGATAAAAATGATAATATTATGAACCTCAATGTTGAGAGGTTGACTCCTCCACCTCTTATTCTTCACCACTCTCCTTGCCTTGATGACCATGAGGATGTTTCCTCATTTTATGAGGTCTATGAGATTCCGTCTCTCTCTCCTCCTAGCCACTACATTGAAATTGAGGATCCTATACACCAAGAGGATCCTAGAAACAATACCGAGAGGAGCAAGAGGAAGAATGGGAGGAAACGTTGGAAGAGAGGTCGGGTGCGGTTTGCTATAGCTTGGCACTCCTTGTTTCGAGTTGAAGGTTTTGATAGAGCATTTGACCGTCTCCTCCGTGCCTTGAGTGACATGGAACATGCTAAGTGGAGATTCAAGCAATACAATTTTGCATGAGAGGTTTGGTGGAGTCCCTCAATAACCACTAAATTGTATTTATTCTCTTCCCTTACTTATACTTTACTTGCATTTTAATTTCATTATATAAAAACCATAAAAATTTGAAAAATTTGAAAAATCTCAAAAACATGTTATTTATTTTATTGCACCTTTCTTTCAAAAAATTCAAAAATTCCAAAAAATGAATATTTCAAAAATACAAAAACAAGTTCTTTAATTTTGAAAGATTTTAAAAATCAAAAATATGTTCTTTATTTTTCCTATTCTCTCCCTATGCTTTGTTCCATTGAGGACAATGTAAATTTCAAGTGTGGGGAGGGAAATATCCACTTTGTGCATATTGTTTATATTTGTATATATAGTTCTTAATTTGAGAAAATTACAAAAATGCCTAAAAATTGAAAAAATTCAAAAATTTTAAAAATATTGCATTGTTTATATTATATATATTGCATTTGTCCTAACCATTTTGATAGGCAACACATGAATCATCGGAGAAGACGCTTGGTAAAATTCTTCCAATTCTTTCTCCTTTATCCTTCCTTTTCTTTTTGTATATATAAGCATGGAGGAGGACGGGATATGTGATGTGGGTGTTCCTTTTGGGAACCGTTTTGGATATGCGTGTGTTGTTGATGTGTTGTTAGGACTAGAACTTGTATGCATTTAGATTAGACATGAATATATGTGTTCACTCTTGCATTCACGTAGTTTGTTCATATGTTTAGTTGCATTTCATACACGTTGCATCTCGTATGTAAATAGTTGCATAGATGGACTAAATGTGGAGGGTATATGTCGTCAATGATGATAATTGTTTTGCCCGTGTCATTTCCCTCTTGATAGCTCGTGCCTTTTGATGACACATGTTAGGGTTTTTGCTTGCAAAAACCCGGAAGTCTAGCTTAACAACCAAGTTGCGACCACCTTGTGAGACCGTATTTGGCCCGAGACTTGACCTAGGTCCGATATAGCTACTAAAATGTGAGGATAGAGCCTCCTTATGGCCGGTCCATCAAACCGGTTCCGTTTAGGTTATGAGAGTAGTTCTCCTTACGTGGTATGTCATGTTAAAACGCACAAGTATGGTGCTCATTCCTTACCGTAGAAGTGTCGGTGTGCATATTGAGACATATTTGTTCAAATAAAGTAACCTCACAATAGCCAAATAAGCTTTTGTTATGCCCTTGAGTCAATCATTCCCTTTTGTTAACCCATTTTGAGCCTAAGCCTTATCGTTTCTATTGCCAACAAATTATCTACATCCCATAAACAACTCACCTTGGTTGAGTAGTTCGTCATTGTGGTTCTTTTGTGGAGTATATTTGGGTTGAAATTTTGACTCTCCTTGAGGTGTATGATCTTAATGCCACATGAGTGAAATGCAACTTTGGCTACTTTTGTCTAATAAGAGGTGAACAAGTCGTGAAAAAAAATGCAAGGAAGAAATTCAAATAGAAAAAGAAAAAAAATGCAAGAAAGAAAATCAAAGAGAAAAGAAAAAAAATGAAGAAGAAAAACAAATAGAAAAAGAGAAAAAATGAAAAAGCAAAAAGAAAAGAATGCATATTTTTGTCTCAAATAAAGGGTTGGTAATTTGCAAAATTGAGTTTGTTTTGAAGAAGAATTGAATGCTTTTTGAAAATGGCAATCTTGCCATATTTTGTGGAGGAATTCATTTGCATTGGTTGAATTTAGTGAATTGGTTAGATGTGGCGACTACTCGATCCGATAGCCTCACATGTCATAAAACGGTGCTTGCACCAACCCCTTTTCACCTAACCCAAGCTCCATTACAACCCGGTTGTCTCTCTTGTATGTGCATCATTTGACATTTCTCTTGCGGATATTGGATATAGTACCATATTAGATTGCGGGCATGCTTCGCAAGTCGAGTTAGGAGAGTGATTTTGGTTACTTTTTGTCACAAAAATCACCCCATTCTTTCATTTGAGTGACTAGTGAAACCCGTGAGAGTCGGGCTTTGGTCTCCTTTTGGTCAAAGGTTTGATATGGAGTCGAATCTTGTGTGCGTCGTGTCATTCTTGGGAGTATAGCGAAGTACTTCCCCTTTCCCGCCTAGAATTTGTTTCTTAGGCACCCGTGTTGTCAATATTGGTTACTTGAGCTAAAGTTAGGGAATTGACACCTTGGTAAGACCCGGAGACGACATCCTCCGCTAATGACTCTCTTTATTCGATTTTTGAAAAAAAAAAAAAACGGCCGCTTAGATGAGGAAAGCGGTTTGACTTTTTGTGATGCATCTTATATGTTGATTCGTGCTTAAATGATGGATGTGTCGAAATTTTCCGCAAGCCCCCACTTGCCTTACATAGGAATGCATACCTCATTGTATTTCAATGTGAGTTGAAGGGACGGAGAAGGCCCGTTAATTGCCTTTCGTCGGATATTATTAATTTAGCTAGTTCTTTATATTATGGGTCACAGTCTAGTTTAAATGAGCTTACTCGAGGACGAGTAAGGTTTAAGTGTGGGGAGATTTGATAAGTAGCATTTTAGTCGTATTTTACTCCGCATTTATACCTTATTCCGACTCGATTTTGTGTGCTTAATTGTCTAAATAGCTCATTTAATTAACTAATTTATAATAATTAGTTGTCGTAGTCATATTTATTAATTAGTCGGATATTTATTTAATATTATTATTAATATTACTTTATTATAATAATTTGTAGGTAAGGCAAAATAATAAAGTGAAGATTCGAGATAGAATAAAATGAAGGCGGAAATTGAGGAGCAAAGCGGGTTGAGACGGGTTTTATTTTAATCAAAAGATGCACAAGTCAAGCAATTAAACCCGAAGTCAAACCCACAATATACAACTTTGTGCACGAGTAGGCTATTGATTTGGTCAACTCATCTTCCATCAACAATGCAATTACCATAACCATCCTCCATTAAACCCATCACCATCCCCTGCAACATTCACTTCCATCACCACCATTAATACTCGGCTTCATCATCAACCTCGCCATCACCATGTTCATTCACTTACTTCATCATCAATTCCAAACTCGGAATCAAAACCCGAGTTGAGGTCACCATCAACGCCATCCGCAACAATTCACCACCATTATTCATAAATTCGAAATCAACAACACATTAGCAGCAGCAACAACCTAGCATCAACCACCAACTCCACTCTCATTCACCAATTCGAATTCGGCACCGAAATCCGACATCGGGGCTCCTCAATTCGTCCACCTCCGTCATCACCAATTCAACCATTGCAAACCTGCAACCATACACTCACCTCCATTCACTCATCATCACCATTTTCGCCCCCCATCAATCACCAATTCAATTCTGCAAATTATGAAGCTTTGCTCTCTATGCCGGTACCCCGGCAGCCGACTCCCTCAACCGGCAGAACACACTCAATTTTATTCTCTTTTAGTGAAGGCCTCGCTACCGGTCATGGCCCCGGCAGCCGACAGACCGGCATAACGCACCCACCTCTTCAGATCTCGCATGAATTTGGTGCTCTCTACCGGTATCCCGTCTGCCGGCTCACCGGCACACAACACAAGACATCAATTTCTTCCCCTTGCTTCATTGCCCTCGCTGCCGGCACAAGCCACGGCCGCCGGTTGACCGGCACAAGCCCCTTTTGCTGCGTTTTGTTCACGCGTCCTCATTTTCCCCCTTTTTTGATGCTATTTTGCTTTGGGTTTTGTTTGAAGGGAATTTGTACGGTTAATGGAGGAGGTATTAGTGTTAGGATAGAATTATTATTATTATTATTATTATTATTATTATTAATTGTATTATTGAAGGGTAGTATAAAAGACCACACTTAGACTTACATTAGAGATGACCCATTACTTTACCTTAGAAATTAGACTAGTTCATCTTATTCTCTCTCAATATTGTAAAACCCTCATATTTCTTCTCTTATTTTCATTCAATAAAAAGTTGTTATCTTTCTTTAATTATTAGTTTAATTCTTCTTTTGTTCATTCAAGTTCTTCCCTTTTCATTAGTTTACAATTAGTAATTATGGGTTGTATTTGGAGAATTGAAGAATCCTTCCATATTTCAATCCAAGTTCCTTTCTTTGCTATTGAGTTGGTATAATTTCTCTTCCTAATTTCATTTGTTTACATTTATTTTTCTTTCAAGTTTAATCTTAATTGTTTATGTTAGATTGTTGTTATTCTCTCTCTTGTTCATCTTTTCTCTTCTCACCATTGTTGTTTACAAGATTGAATCTTTGATTTCTCATGTTAAAGATTGAGTCTTTGTGTTTATTGAGTTAAAGTTTGTGCCTTTAGTTTAATCTTCATTGTTTCTTGAATTAAATTGTCTTTCCTTATAATTTAAGTTGGATTGTTGCATGATTAGTAATAGAATTTGTACTTCCATCATGATTATGCATAAAGTTTCCATCTTTGTTGTTTCTCTTGCAATTAGGAACATGATTAGTGAGTAGTCTTCCACTAGGACTCGGTTTGACCCAATATGAGTAATTTCACTAATTGAATCTCATAAAGGCTAATTATTTGGGGAAATTGGTGAGGGTAGTTTAGAGGATTGATTTGGGTTTATGGATTGATTTTTGGGTAGTGTCGATTTATGACCCTTGACCACCAACGAGAGTTGGTTAGGTTGTGATTTGGATACCTGGAATTCGACCCTATTGCTAACCTTGGTTGAGACCAGAAAGGGAGAACTTAGGGTAGGGCACCTCTAAATTAGCGTTTGAAATCGACCCTTGAGAGAGGGAGTGGGATGACCCGGATTATGATGAGTACTTAATGACCTTGACCAAGTTCTTGACCTCCTCGGAAATATGCACGTTTTTGGGGTTGTTGAGTGTTGAGTTAGGGATTCCGACCTTCGAACCCGAGAGGGGGGTTGGTGGGTAGTGCTAGTGTCCTACTTCGAACCCGAGAGGGGGGTCTTAGGCGAATTAGAGCCATCTCCTCCTTGCTTGTCTACCCGAGTGATTAGCCTAGGGAATTAGTATGTGGAATTACTTAATTGTTGTGGGAGAACCGAGTTCTAGGCCTTTTATCCATTTGTTTTACAACTTTATTCCTCTCTTAGTCATTTATCATCTTTAGTTAATTTGCATTTTATTTCATTTATGTTAGTTGTTTAGTTTAACAATCTCATCTTTTATTGGCAACTTAGCTAAACATAAGAATTTAAACAATTAGTAATCACCCATGCTCCCTGTGGATTCGACCTCGACTACCCTACTACATTAGTTGAGTTATTTGTTTGATCGGGGGAGTGCGACAAACCCCGCTTATCACCGAACCAATTCAAAAATCTCGTGTTCATTGTTTTACTTTATTTCCGCTGCAAATTTACTTTGTTTGTTTGTCTTGCGTTGCTTAACCTTAGAAGTAACAGTTCATCATACTGTCGCATTTGGTCTGCAGTCATATTCCACAAACTGAGACAAATAGATACAGTCAGAACGATTGTTACTTTCATACTTCAGCAAACATCCATTGTGATACTTGTTCAATCTTTCAATATTATTTAAAGTATCTTCTCATCTCTTTTGTTCTCGCAACTCACTTTAATTCAATAAAGTTGGAGTTATAAATTTTTAAATAGTACCTAATTCACCCCCTCCCCCTCTTAGGTACTTGAATCCATAAACTCAACAGGGTGGATTGTCGTGACAGTGGCTCGGTTTTGTGAAGGTTTGTTCTATGCTACAATTTTGTGTGCTTTTTGTGAGGATTTTTAAGTGTTCTTGGCTAGGGAGGTTTGTACTTCATGAGTTCATGTCAATAATGGCTAAAAGCTTGGCAACCTTGGGATTGTCAAGACTCAATACTACAAGCATTTCGAAGCCCTTTGTGTCGAGCTTTACCCAAGTTTAGGAATGACGATACAAGCTTTAATAATAACCCAATATAGCTCCAAAAGGAATAATATTACTATGAGACACAAAGTATAATTATCAACAAGTATTTATATGGTCATACCCAGAGGATCAATCTAGTTTTCTTACCTTATAAAAAAAAACAGCAAGTATTTATATGTATATATTGCCATATTAATTTGAACAATGTCTTATTGTACAAAATAAAAAAAAAATTCAACAATCTATTTCCATATAATAATCCTATTAGTAAAAGAGATAAAATATATATTTGTTTCACAATGAAGACTAATACAAAGCGAGGATTAGGAATTAATGGGGAAACTCCGAAGCACAAGGGTCTCAATAGTAATACCGGGTCCAAACCCCATAAGGACACCGTACTCCAATCCATCACCGGTAGTATCCTTTCCTTCCTTTATCGACCTCTTCCTTGTTTCATCCATCACAAAAAACACGGTCGCACTCGACATATTCCCAAACTCACTTAGCACGTGTCGACTCAAGTCAAACTTATCCTTGTCAAGTCCGAGTTTTTCTTCCACTTGGTCTAGGATGGCAGGCCCACCAGGGTGAACTACCCAAAAAACGGAGTTCCAATCATTAATGCCAAGTGGACTAAGGGATTCAATCACGGGTATTTCGACCTTATTAGCAATAAGACTCGGGTTATCCCTAGCTAAGACTAAGGATACCCCAACTTGTTTGAGTTGTCCTCCGATAGCCCTCTCAGTGTCTGGAATAATGGATTGTATTGCCGAGACCAATTCAAAAATGGGTCGCTCACCTGCATCCCAATCTGGGTCCGATCCAACTATAGCAGCACCCGCACCATCACCGAATAGGGCTTGTCCAATCATCGAACCAATATCAGTTCGGGTGGGCCCACGAAAAGACGACAAGGTCATCTCAGCGCAAACAATTAAAACTCGAGCTCCTTTGTTGTTTTCTGCGATGTCTTTGGCCAAACGAAGGGCTGTTCCCCCGGAGTAGCACCCGAGCTGGAAAAGCATGAAACGTTGCACGTGTGGGCCGAGGCCTAGTAACTTGGCAAGCTGGTAGTCGTACCCGGGCATAATTGCTCCGGACAAAGTTGAGAAGATAATGTGGGTGATTTTCGATATGGGTTGGCCCCACTCTTTGATCGCTTTCAAGGCTGCTTCTTTTGCCAATTTAGGTACTTCGATTGAAAGTATGTCTTGGCGTGCGTCCATTGTAAAGGCGTCGTAGTTCACTAGTTCCGGGTTTTTCTTCAAAAACTCTTCTGTTTGGTAAAAATATCGCTTTTTGATTGTTGTTTTTTCGCCTGTTATTATAGCTTGTTTAATTAGTGTTATATGATTAAAAGTATAACAAGGTAAATGTAGTAGCATATTGAAAACAGTTGATTGAGCTTAAATATATTGTTTTACATAACAATAAGTTGCTAAGAGCATCTCCAATGGTTGAGCAAAAGGACTTGCTTGCAAATTCTTAAAGTTTCAAGCTAGTTGCTCAACCATTGGAGAGCTCCATATGAACTAGCTTAATTTGAGCAACTAGCTCAATGGAGCTAATAGCTCAAATGGACCCACAAAGTGATATATGCCAATTAAATAAATGTTTGTAAATTCATTTAAGCAACAACTCTTATAACTTAACCATTGGAGAAGTTTGTAGCTTAAAAGTGTTATAGCTCAAAAAGGTGATGTGGAAAGTTAAGCTAGTTGAGTTGTTGCTCACCATTATGGAGATGCTCTTATTAAATTGCTAAATGCAAAATAATCAACTATTTTACACATAAATCGAGCAATCTATCAAAGTAAATGCGCTATTTACTAAATACTCCCTCCACTTTTTTATATATGACGTTTTGCATTTACGAGGTAAGCCTTTGACTTTAATATTTACAAAAATACATTTGTTCAAAAAAATATAAAAATGGTACCATTAAATTCCTTACGAAAAACTCTTTCATATGAGTATACATATCATAATATTTAGTCTTATATTTTAAGAGATATTGAAAAGAGAAGGGAGTGTCTCGAAATGTGAGAAAGTCATATATAAAAAAATAGAGGGAGTACTTGTACAAAATGTGTTGATTGGCATATACTAGTCAAAACTAGTTATTAAATGTCGTTTATAAATTTTTTTGACTAATTTGTTTATGCTAATAATAATCCATTGAGTACGAAATATGGCCTTAAAGTTCAGATATTATTCAATAAGAAATTTTTAGAAATACGGTGTAAATGTCGTTTTGAAGTTGAAGTTAACAACCTTTTTTTTGTCATGTTATTAGACAAACGTTTAATCAAAATTATATTGAAAAATGCTAAAAAGAAGTGATATATATTTATTATTCGAAACTCTTTCACAAAAAGATGCTTTAACAAAAAAAAAGTTACACATAGATAAGCTTGTAAAAATCAACCCGCCTCGAAACTAATCAAAGCTCAAATTGCAAAACCCAAACCTGACTCGAATCCAAATCAACCTAAATCCGACCTGAAACCACTCGACTCGAAAATAACGTGGTCAAAATTGACTTGAGATAACTAGTTTCAAATCACATTTAATATTATCTACATTAAAAGAAAAGATCAATTGTTAATTTGCACATCTATACACCGAACATGCCCAAAATCCACAATGATTCTACAAAGCCAATCTAATCCAAATATATATTTCGTAATACATTTGAAATGACCTGATCCAAAATAAATCAATTTCACCGCAATCCATTTAACCTGTTTACAAAGTCTGCGTATAAGTAGATAGTTACTTTTTAACCTAAAATAGTCACTTTTTAAGTGATCCTACTATACGCACACTTCTCTTAATGGGTAATTTGTGTACTAAGAGTGTTTGTTTCATAGACCGTTGCTCAACAACTTTTACCAGGAAAACGGAAAATATAACAAATCACACCCACAAATTTGATATTATGTGCAATCAAACTCCTTAACTTATAAATATAGCAAATCGGTCTCATAAGTTTCTCTTAATGTGCAATAATTAACCACTTATTTTTAAGAATGAAATTACTAAATTAAATATTTTACTATTATTGAAAGTCAAAATTATTGATCAAATATACATCCTAGAATTCCTAATTATTAGAAAGTATGTTCAAATAATTTATTTACTTATTTTGGTGGAAAAATATTCATAGTATGAGTATTTTAGTGAAGTTAAAATGAAAAATTACATGATCAAGTTATTGTTTATATTAAATTTGGTTCCCATTTTTCGTTGAATATGTAAATATTGTATTTAATTTTTATTAGATATATTTAAAATGATTTTTATAATAGAAAATAATATGATTTAGTTAAAAAAAAAAAGGTAGAAAACTTGATTTGTGCTTAATTGAACCTTTTAAGAAATTTATGAGGCTAATTTGCTACAAGTGAAACTTACAGGATTGATTTGCACATAATATACTCCCTCCGTCCCGGTCAATTGTTATCCTTTGGTTTTGACACAAATACCAAGGAAAAAGGAGGGGGTCAATTACCAAATAACAAGTGGAACTAATTGAATGCAAATGATCAAATTGCTCATCAAGTTCACTCTTAAAATAGAAAGGACAACAAATGACCAAGACAGTTCAAAATGGAAAAGGAGAACAAATGACCGGGACAGCGGGAATATAAGTTATGGGCGTAATTTGTTACATTCCCGAAAGAAAAACCTAATTCCCCCAATCATTGATTTAGATTTTTTTTTGTTGACTTTTCTTACCCACCACCAAACTCAATATCATGGATATATAACACGTGAAGCAAGCACGTGAGATATTTCCATTTATTTTTTTGATAGAGATATTTCCATTTATGTTGTTTCATATTCTCCCTGAAATCATACATTATCGAAAATAGTCTCCCCATCAAAAAAAAAAGTAAAAATAGTCTCAACATTTTCTAATTTACCTTTTTGTGTTACTGTGTTTGTGTAAAACAATCACACGTATGGTATTACTGAGTTTCAATTCATACCAACAAAGCACAGTGTATTGATTTGTACTAGTATCTATTTTAACCCGACTCATTCCAACTTCCTTATAGTGAACCAGTGGTGGAGCTAGAGGGGGGCTAGCAGAGGCGGTCGCCCCCCCTGACGGATGAAATTTTCAAAGTTTTTAGTTAATTTTCCGAATTTTTTTCTAATGTACCTTATGAAATTAGTCGTTCGCCCCCCCTAAAATTTTTCGCCCCTCCTAAGTTCAAATCCTGGCTCCGCCACTATATACGCCGGTCTGAATTGAGACTTCATATCACCATAATATTATCACAAATCATTATCAAAAGAAAAAAATGAAGATGTTTTAGTAAGTATAGCGGTTAAAAAGGAGTATATATTGAATAATATGCCACAGTTTCAAATCCCCAGAGGCCTCATTCTCATTATTGTATTGCCCCATTTAGCACCAAAAAAACCAAAGAAAAAAATAAACTTATTGCAAAGCATTATAAGTTTATTATTATTAGAGTAAGACAGAACATACATATACGATTAAACTTGAATTTGAGATCGGGCATAGTATTTTCGCCGTTGGCGTCTGCTACGCAAAAACAAAAATCGGGATAATTTTCTTGTAAAATTAGATTAGGAGGGTTGGCAGTTCCTAAGGCTAAGATGGTTGCTAAACCTTTAGGTTTTTGAGAGATTTTGATTCCATTCATTGATCCCATCTTTTTAATTTTATTATGAGGAATGTTTGCCACAATTTTGATGAAATGGAACAAGGGTTCATATATATATACTCTCATGGTTTAATAAGTCGTACGTACCTATTCTTTCAATTTTTTTATAAAATATTTCCTCCATTTTCTTAGTCTACCTCTTTGAAATTTCCTCTTTCTCTCTACACTAATTCATGTTCTTCTATTCTTCTATGCAACGTTTCACGTAAATGTTATTGTAAACACTAAACAACAATTTTTATATAAAACCGTTTCACACAAGTGTATAACTGATTTAAACTAAATAGTAGATTACGTTATTTCCTCTTAAACCATTGCATGTGAACACGTATTTGTAACAAGTTTAAACATTAATTATGTAGATCGCTGATTTAGACCAACTAGATAAGTACAATATAAATACAAAAAAAAAAAAAATACATCCAAAAACATTAATACCGGCCCAAATACATACCCGTGCAATTTTGCACGGGTTTAAAATTAGTTTTTATATAAAACCGTTTCCCACAAGTGTATAACTGATTTAAACTAAATAACCCTAGTAAAATAACTTCCACCCATCACCATTTTTTCATCATAAGGGCATTAAGGTTTTTGTTATATTGTCTTACAATGTTCTATTGTAAAACCGTTTTATAGGAGTTATATACAAAAACATTAATGCCTAGGAAATGTCATATCACATGATTTTTAGAATTCATGGGAATTAGAAAATGTTGTTTTGTTACATGTAGGCATTCTAATTTATGTAGCATTCTCACTTACGTAGGGGATCTAGGTAAGCAACATCCTCCATTATGTAGAAATTCAAATTCATGGGAAGTTGCAATTAGGGTAACCAAACAACCAATTTATTTTACAACTCATATGAATTAAAGTTTATGTGTAGTTTAATAGCTAACCAAACGTATAAGAAAAATCACAAATTCTATGAGGCTACCCATATGTAATAGAATGTTAAATCAAATTTACTACCTTTTATTTAGTTCTTTTTCAAATTTACTATCTTTTATAATACGGAGTATTTTTTCAAATTTACTATCAATATATATTCAAAACACAATTATTTTTTCTTGGAAAAAATTTAGTTGTTAACCATTTTGCAGTCCAAACCCTTGAGCATGACTGCATGAGGACTTTTTTGTTGATAAGGATGTTCATGATGAGTGATTACGTAGTCAATTGGTTTGAAAGTCAACCTTTTTTTTCACCAATATGTATTTTGATAACAACTTTTGATCAAAATGTAAAAAATATTTTCAAAGGTAGTAGTTTAAAAAAAATCGTAATTTTTAGTTTATCCTTTTCATTTCATGGATATAAATGTTTTTTGTCAATGGTTTTACAGTAAACTTGTTTTTCATTATTGAGTTCGCAAGGCTGGAGTCTAATAGTTAAAACTTAAGTGTCCTATTTTGTGTCTCACTTCATTTATCTTCTGACACATCACTAGTTGCAAGAATAAAATATGCAATCCCCCTTAAACTAAAAGAATAAGAAATCTCTAAAGTTTACCCGCCTAAATGAATTAGGCTATAAATGGGCTTCATAACATCATATCTACAATTGAGCCATCTTGATTAATTTCGACTTAAGTTATAAATGGGCTTCATAATATTATATCTACAACTGGATCATGCTGATTAATTTCATACAATAAATAATTTCTGTATAACATTTAAAAAGGAGATAATATTCTTTTAATTTGCATAGACATATTAACAGATATTCTTATTTTGCTACATACATGAAATTGCACTAATTATATGTACAATGTGATATAAATATTTTTACTTTTGATATATTTTTTTTACACTTTAACTTAATATCCATCTTTGCTCCATACTATATGAAAACTTAAATTTTGATTACTTTTTTTTTAATTGTTTATATAACGCCTTCAGGATATAGTGATATAATTAAAACAACGTTTTAGTAAAAAAAAGTTAATAAAATAATTTTAGTAAAACTGACAATCTTATACGGACTAAAAAGTGTTTGAACAATCTCTTTTCTAGCTCTTAATACAAAATTACTAATAATAAATTTTATAATTAACTTTCAAATGGAGTTAAATACCAATAGTATAATTATTAAATTCTCTAATATTCTTATCTAAAAAACCGCAAATTTGCGCGGGATCTATACTAGTATACATATTAATTTCCGAAGGGCTTGGGTGTAAGTCTCCTCAAGATTAATCTTGTGTAGTATGTCTCCTAAACTTCGAGCTTGTCAGTTGTCACCCTCGGATGGCTTACCCGATGTACATGGTTTGTAGGCTATCACGTATATACGAGGGTTTATTCAGTGCGCACCAGAGGTAGCGCTACGGTCCCCTCGTTAACAATAAAAAAGGAAAAAAAAAAACTTAACGTTGAAATAGATGAAGTGTAGAGAATGACCGGAGAAAAAGGAACATACATCGGATGTACTACCTTCAACCTTTTTATTTTTGAGCATATATGTATTATTTTTGAGATTATTACCTCAAACTTTATTTGTTTTTGAGCATATGTATATTTTTTTTGAGCTTATTAAAACTTTTAAGTTAGATTTTAATTTTTTTTCCTTCAAAACTCAAATTTTAGTAAATTTATATGTAATGTTTTTGAGCTTATTACAATTTTCTATAGTTTAATGTTTAAATGAATAAACTCAGAAATTTTATAGTAAAACTCGGAATTTTTAAAACAAAACTCAAAATTTTTGTTACAATGCTCCAAAACTAATGAATTGGTGGTAATACATCAGATGTATAACCTACCTACTGGAATGACCGTGTATGTAGTTGTTAGATTAATTGACTTATTCCTTCAATCTATTTACAAAACCATTTGATGCAAAACCACTTGGTATTTTAAATAAATCAATTTACGTGGTAAAGTTGACTTTATTTTGAATAAATTTATCTTTAGAATGGTAGTTGCCCACAAAAATACAACAAAATATTTGATCGGTAGTTGTTCAATCCAAAAACTCAATGGATATAGTTAATCCTTGTTGGTGTCAAAATAAAATAAACACTTCATGAACTTGATCCTTTGATTCAACACAAATGTGTTACGTGTGAGGATTTTTACAATGTGAAAACGTAAACTACATCAATAACTTATCAAAGCGTCTTACTTGTGACGGGCTAAAGACCTCTCACAAAAAGGGAGAGGGGACAAGATGGGGCATCCCCCATGTGCTTCCCCACTCATCTCTCATGAGTATTTTATGAGGGAAAATGGTATTCGTCACAAGCTTGTAACGGATATCGCCGTATTCAATGAGATTTTGCCATAACTTATTAAGAAAATCATATTAATCAATTGCATATATTTATTTTGGACCTACAAGGGTTGGTCCAAATAGTAAAGAGTCCACCTCTTGATCTTGAAGTCAGGCGTCAGCGGTTCGATTTCCATTGAGTTAAAATATATACTCCTATTAGTAGGCAATCTGTAAACATCATTTTAAGTTCTTAAAGAGACCAGTGATGCCCTTGCCTTTTATCCTTAAACCTAAATTTTTATATGCCAAAAAAATATACTCCCTCCTATTCTAAATAACTCCCTCCTATTTCTTTTTTCGTCTATTCACAATACTCTCCATATTTTCTTATTTGACAAACTTTTATACTTATTTTAATTACCCCACCCCACAACAATACCCTACAAAACTCATACTTTCTTATTTTAATTACCTTACCCCACAACAATACTTATTTTAATCACCTTACCCTACAACAATACTTATTTTAATCACACAATATCTTTCCTCTCTCCAATCTCCTACCCCACTACAATATAATACTGGACATTGGCTTGTAATTGGTATTCTGATTACTAAGAAAAGTAAAACCAGACATTAGTCAAATATAATACTAGAAGGCAAGTCTAAGTTTTAGATTAGGTAGTAGAAAATATTTAGTCTAAGTTGATAGTATTATCCACCAATTAACGTTAAAATTCACGAGTAAGATTTATAGGAGACCGTTTTACACTATAAACTAGTTTTAAAACCCGTGATATTTATCACGGGTCTTGTATAAGTTCCCATTTTTTGGTTAATACTACCTTTATAAACACGAAATATTTGAAAACACGGCAAATGATATAAAAATAGGACGTGAATTATGAAAATTAAACATAATATAGCTTCCTTCCCTTGGGTTCGACCCTAACATACCACTTTATTACTTTGTTGTTAGAAGTTAGTAGAGTCTAGTTAGGATATAAATTGTTAATTTGATAAAGGTAATTAGTATATTTAACGACACCTAGTTATTTGGCTATGAGTGACTGGTCCAGCGTTGTAAAGATTTGATCAAGTTAGGTGGTTGAAAAATAGAACATTCGCACATAGAAGCCAACCGTACTGCTGATTGACTTGTTAATCAAGGAGTAACTTCGTCACCCTCTAGCTGCCACATTCTTAGTTTCTTATCCAGTTCTCATGATTTTCGCTCTATCCTTCTTTTACGTGTTTCTATTTTTTGTATTGTTTCTAGTTAGTATTGACGCGTAGCCCCTCCTATGTACCAAAAAAAACAGCATTAAGGTTAATCTAAATCAAAGCTCATTATTGTATTCATTATAAAGACGAAAACAAGATTGCAACCCCTCATGATCAAACATTAGTAATTGTCCACTATCCATAGTAATCCGTCAGCACCAAAAATGAGTTATGCATTCTTTGCCCGTGCAAAATTTCAACCATATTCTTAGATTACTTTCGAAAGAAGTTTGACTCTCACCAACTCAAGATTAAATTTCTAATTACTTTCTCCGTTTAGATAAGCTCAAATTAAGGATAATATCAGCAAGACTCTCCTAAGTCTTAAGACTCGCCACATCAATTTTTTACTAACTTTTACTTTCTTTGTCCCTAGTGACTCAGTGAGTAGTTTACACTTACTTTATTTGTGAGTAGGAAATAAAACAAGTGTAAACTATTGACTGAGACGAAGAAAATGTTATTTTTTTTATTGTCTAGACTTTCCTCAAACTTACTTAAGACTTTATACATTACATGTCTGACTTACCTCAATTCTCACTTTTCTTATGAAGTTTTAGAAAGAAAAGTGAGAGAGAGAGACACACTTTTTTTATGATATAAAATAATTATTCTCGATAAAATCAAATAATTATTCGATTTTGCAATTATTATTAGTAAATTAATTAGTTGACTTTATACATTACATGTCTCTCACTTTTTTTATTGTCTGACTTACCTCAATTCTCACTTTTTAGATCTATATGATATAAAATAATTATTTGATTTTATTGATTAAAATCAACTAATTAATTTACTAATAATAATTGCAAAATCGAAATAACAAAAATAAAGAAAGAGAGAGAGAGAGACACACACACAGGATTTTTGAAGTGGTTCAGTTTCACAAGTCGAAACCTACATCCACTATTCTCGATTAATAATTTTTAGTACCTTTCTCCGGATTACAAAAATTATCAATCCACTCGTATAATCAACTATATGATTATAACTTAGATTGAGTATCGCTAAATACTCTAGGTTGCTCTTACGTTAATAAGAAAATGAATATCTTTAATTGGGTTTAATTGCTCTTACTCAGATTGAGTATCGCTAAATAGTCATCATCTTTCCGGTGCCATGTCATTTTTCCGATAAGAAAATGGCCTGAATATCTTTAATTGGGTTTAATTGCACATTATGTAAACTTATGGGGTTACTTTGCACCTATGGAAAGTTATGGGGCTAATTTGCACGTAGTGTAACGTATGAGGCTTATTTGCCACTTCCCCATGTCGTCCTTTTACGTCATTTGACCAAATATCAGCCACCCTTTCAGCTAGTCTTCCAAACAGTTTTAATAAAAATCAGGTACCTTTTCAGGTCGTAATTTTTAGCTACCTTTTCAGTTACCTTTTCAAGTTTCAGCTACCTTTTCAGGTTTCATGTAGCTTTTCAGATTTTAGGTAGCTTTTCAGCTAAGTTTACCAAACGGAGCCTTAACCTTAACGTGTTGTATTCCAAACTGCGTGATATGATACATGTGTAATATATATTATCCTCCAATTCACATTAAACTTTGTATCCTTGTATGCACCAAAACAAAGTACAATTTAAAAATGCAACACGAAAGTATAGGTGTGGACATGCCGCGTCGACTTGGCTTCGATTTTTCGAATACTACGACTCGAGGTAAGGGTCACGAATTGAAATAAAGATTTAGAAGAGTCGCCACCAAATTTTGTGGTAATTTGGAACCGTTCAAATCCACTCAACAGTCTAATTAACCAAAGGAGCACAAAACAAGTTTGGTTTTGTAACGGTACGACCCAACACCGTTGTAACACAACTCCAATAAAACGGGCGTGCACCTTTCGGCTTATATTATCCTATTTTAAGCCCAAAAGTATAAGGCCTTGTTACAAAGTGGCTGGTGAAATCATGTACAAACATATCACAGTCTATACAAACATATCACAAACCTCTTATTTTTCCAAATGCGTGGAACAACTTAATCTCATATCCTCATTGGGTGTTACAAACTCTTTCACAGATCATTGTGCCTTAAAGCTGATAAGCAGCCAAGGCCAGAATCCCCCGCTAGGTAGGTGATCAGGGTACTCCTGACCACATGCTAATCACACGGTCACGAGATTGCTCTGATACCATTTGTAACAATCTGACCGAACAATGTCGTAACACAACCCAAAGATGGGTGTGCATGGCCTATATTATCCTCTCGTAAGCCCAAAACCACAAGGCTTTGTTACTAAGTGGTGGGTGAATCCTTTGTGGGACAACTTAATCACAAGCCCAAAATCACAAGCCTCTTATTTTTCCGTTGTGGGACAACTTAATCACATAACCTCATGGGGTGTTACAGGTTTAGAATGATTAAAGGTCTTAATATTCGTCTCTAATCACTTTAAATTAGAATGACTCTCGCAACTACTTGGAATCGGGCACCTGGAAACGAAAGATTTTGAAGTAAGGGGTGAAGGTATGTGATGGGAAGCCCTTTATTCGGGCACCTATACCCGCCTGCACATTAGCGGCCTCTACTAAGTCAATCAATGGTCTTTCAATGGAGGGCATAACTATTACAGGGATGTAATGCAAACATCATTTTAAATTTTAGCATGTGAAATAAAAGAGAGAGATAAAGGGGATGAGAGAGCCGAGATAAGGATTACAACCCGGGCACAAGCCGAATCAAGGACTCGATATAGAAAAGATACGATAATTAAACTATGTCTGATTCGAAATAAGCTATAATAGATGACGCTTTACAACCCGATCTACATACAGTTAGACTAGTAATGACATGCATATAATCATAAGTCGAGCTATAATGTGACAAGCATTATATTACTTACTAGTTACTAACTTACTACGATCATAACTCAATGTCGTGCATTCATCTTCGTCTCAAATTAGGGTTTTGAAAAGTGATTTTGGAAAACAAAGAAAAGCTTTAGTGAAGATATTTGACCCTTATGAGAATTGACCCAGGTGAAAGATTCAATAACGATAATAACAATAAAGAATAACAACAATGATATCAATGGCAACAATGACAACGATACAAACAACGATAACAACACTAACATTAATAACAAAGAAAAACGAGAGGAGTCGAGATCGGATCTCCGATGTAAATTGGGATCGACTTAGGTGGAGTCGAGATCGGATCTCGGATGTAAATTGTTGATTATGGGCGTTTTTGATAATAACTTGAACGACTTTAAACCACTTTGAAAACTGCTTTCACTAGGCACATTGAGGTAAGATTTTCAAAGGTTTAGGGACACAACTTTGACTCAAAATTCGTGTAACTTTGTGAATGGTATTGCAAAGTAGAGGACCCAGCTTTTAATGGTGGTTTTATAGTTTAGTATAGATGGTCGATTGGCCATGAATCGTTGCGGGTCAGTGTGGTTATTGGAGATGGATTTGTTGAGGATAAAGATGGGAGTGTTTATAATGCTTTAGAAACTTGGTTTGTTGGGTTTGAGTCATGGAAGACGGGTTGATGGGTTAGCGAAAACGGTGCGTTGGAGCTGTTTGTAACGAGGTGGGTTGTTTGTATGGCCCTTGTTCTTGAAAAAGGCTAGGTTTTATGAATGGTTTTGGGTTGTATTTTGCATGGGGATTTAGGTCATTGGGAGATTCAAGGTCGAGTCGAATGTCGGGTTTAAATTGAGCTCGGTTTCGTGCCAAAACAATGACGGGAATTGAGTTAAAACTTAAAAACGAACGACTTTTACAAAACTTGATATTATGAAATAAATCAAATGAAACAACTTTAAAACACATTTATTTATCCAAGATGGTCATTTTAAAACATAAAAAAATGATTTTTTAATAATAAATTCAAAGGAATAAATTCTAAATCAATTTTTAATTAATAAAAGACCACTTAAAACATATAAAATGTGATTAGAAAATACTTCTTTAATCCGAATATCAATTTGAACTGACGATACAAGCTTTATTAGTACCCAATATAGCTCCAAAAGAAATAACATTACTACGAGTAACAAAGTATAATTATCAACAACAAGTATTTATATGTATATATTATCATTTACATTTGAACAATATCTTATTGTACAAAATAAATAAAAAATTCAACAATCTATTTCCATATAATAATCCTATTAGTAAAAGAGATAAAAATATATATTTGTTTCACAATGAAGACTAATACAAAGCGAGGATTAGGAATTAATGGGGAAACTCCGAAGCACAAGGGTCTCAATAGTAATACCGGGGCCAAACCCCATAAGCACACCGTACTCCAATCCATCACCGGTAGTATCCTTTTCTTCCTTAATCGACCTCTTCCTTGTTTCATCCATCACAAAAAACACGGTTGCACTCGACATATTCCCAAACTCACTTAGCACGTGTCGAGTCAAGTTGAATTTATCCTTGTCAAGTCCGAGTTTTTCTTCTACTTGGTCTAGGATGGCAGGCCCACCAGGGTGAACTACTCAAAAAACGGAATTCCAATCATTAATGCCAAGTGGACTAAGGGATTCAATCATGGGTAATTCGACTTTATTGGCAATAAGACTCGGGTTATCCCTAGCTAAGACTAATGATACCCCAACTTGTTTAAGTTGTCCTCCGATAGCCCACTCAGTGTCTGGAATAGTGGATTGTATTGCAGAGACCAATTCCCAAATAGGGCTTGTCCAATCATCGAGCCAATGTCAGTTCGGGTGGGCCCACGAAAAAAGGCCAAAATCATATCAGCGCAAACAACTAAAACTCGAGCTCCTTTGTTGTTTTCTGCGATGTCTTTGGCCAAACGAAGGATTGTACCTCCCGCATAGCACCCGAGCTGGAAGAGCATGAAACGTTGCACATGTGGGCCGAGGCCCAGTAACTTGGCAAACTGGTAGTCATACCCGGGCATGATTGCTCCCGACAAACTTGTGAAGATAATGTGAGTGATTTTCGATATGGGTTGGCCCCACTCCTTGATCGCTTCTAAGGCTGCTTCTTTTGCCAATTTAGGTACTTCAATTGCGAGTATGTCTTGGCGTGCGTCCATAGTAAAGGCGTTATAGTTCACCAGTTCCGGGGTTTTCTTCAAAAACTCTTCTGTTTGGTAAAAATATCGCTTTTTGATTGTTGTTTTTTCGTCTGTTATTATAGCTTGTTTAATTAGTGTTATATGATCAAAAGTATAACAAGGTAAATGTAGTAGCTTCAAATACAATAAAAAATATCGCTTTTTGATTGGCATATTCTAGTCAAAACTATTAATTAAATCTGATCAAAAGTAATAACAAGGTAAATGTTGTAGCTCCAAAAAAAAACCGAAGATCATATTTGGAGCTACTACATTTACTTTGTTGTACTTTTGATCATATAACACTAATTAAACAAGCTACAATAATAGGCGAATAAATTAACAACAATCAAAAAGCGATATTTTTGTACAAAATTTGTTGATTGGAATATGTGAAATGATGGAATCCGCCATTGATGAAGGTAATGTAAGCTTGAACAAAACAGAGTATGAGAAATGAAGAGAGAGAAAACAAAAGATAAAAAAAGTTTGTTATGATATTGATCAGTTAGAATGAGTTTGTTACAACTGTTTATATACAAGTGAATATGCCAGCTCATCTAAGTATGTACAAATACTAACTATGTTCATATTCCCCCCTCAATATGGACTGTCAGTAAAGACAAGTCCAAGCTTGGAAGCCAAAAAATGATGCTGATGTGACCCCAAGGGTTTGGTCATAAGATCAGCCAATTGCAGACCTGTCCTAACATGCATAGGTTGCAATAAACCCTCCTGAAACTTTTCACGAACAAAGTGACAATCAATATTCAAGTGCTTCGTCCTTTTGTGAAAAACAGGATTTTCAGAAATGTGAAGAGCAGCTTTGTTGTCACAAAGTAATGGCAGAGGAAGCATAGGTTGTATCTGTAGATCTTTCAATAACGCAACTAGCCAAACTAACTCACTAGTAACATGGGACATACTTCTGTACTCTGCTTCAGCAGCGCTCTTGCTAACCGTCTTCTGTTTCTTCGTTTTCCAAGAGATCAGAGATGATCCCAAAAGTACACAAAAGCCACTTAGAGACCTGCAGGAGAAACTACATGTGCCCCAATCTGCATCACTATATGCAGTGAGATTTAAAGAATTAGTGGCCGGATAAAATAAACCAGCATTAATGGTTCCTCTAAGGTATTTGACCATATGAATGGCAGCTTGAAGATGAGGTTCTCGTGGTTGACTAAGGAACTGCCTCAGGTGTTGTACAGCATAGGAAATATCTGGCCTGGTAAGATTCAAATAAAGTAAACGGCCAACTAGTCTTCTGTACTGCTCAGGTCTGTCAAGGAGTGTACCAGTGTCAGTGGAAAGCTTCAGTCCCTTAGGTAATGGGAAAGCTGATATGGTACAATCCTCCATCTTCATATCCTTGATAATATCCAATGTGTACTTTCGTTGGTTAAGCATGATTCCAGTAGAATTTCGAGCCACTTCAAGACCCAAAAAATATCTCATTGTACCAAGGTCCTTGATAGTGAACTTCTGATCAAGCTGCTGTTTGGTGTGAACCAGGCCATGGGAATCATCTCCTGTGATGATTATGTCATCAACATAAACCAGAGCTATCAAGAAAGCACCAGAGGACTGTCTGATAAAAAGAGAATAATCTTGCCTTGATTGAGTGAAACCCAAATCTTTTAAAAAACGTGGCAGCTAAATGTTCCATTGACGTGAGGCCTGCTTAAGCCCATAGATAGACTTGTGGATCTTGCAAACCAACCCATCAGTAGCCTTATGATAGCCTGCAGGTGGCTTCATATAGACTTTTTCCTCAAGATGCCCATGAAGGAAGGCATTATTAATGTCCAATTGGTGCAAAGGCCAACCTTTAGCTGCAGCAAGAGCTAAGACTGTTCTAACAGTGGTGAATTTTGCAACTGGGGAAAAAGTATGTTTGTAATCCTTGTCTTTCACCTGATTAAAGCCTTTGGCAACTAATCTTACCTTGTAACGTTCAATACTACCATCTGCTCTATGCTTAACTTTGTACACCTATTTAGACCCAATAGCTTTATGGCCAGGTGGTAGATGAACCAATTCCCATCTCTTATTCCTCTCTAATGCCTGTATTTCTTGATGCATAGCTTCAACCCATTGTGGTGCAGTACGTGCTTGCTCATAGGTTGAAGGTTCTAAAGTATTAAAGACATTATTCAGGGATGCTACATAACCCTCCTCATAGTCTGAAAGAGTGTGAAGAACCTTAGCATTAAAAGACATTGAGGAAGTCTTGCTGTCAGTGGTTGCAGGATTGATAGTGGTGAGTATATTTTTGGGATAGTCATAGCCATTTAACCTAACAGAAAGCTGTCTAGGTCTGACTGATTGTCGAGGAGGTGGCTCAGTATGTGGATGAGAAGTTGGACTGTGAGAGGAATGAGATGGACTGTTAGGAGAGGACAATTGAGTCCCTGAATGAGTATGTGGATGATTGAAGAAGAAGAGTCAGTAGATGACAAAGTTGAAGGAAAAGTAGATCTATATACTTACATACTCATATATGTTTTAATTTAATTTGTCATAAAATAAATGATTGATCTTATGCATGCAAACATTAAAACAAAATAAGGAAGAAACATTATTCTTACATTGTGATTTTCGGTTTATAGGGCACAAGAGAGATCACCTTTCTCTCTTGTTCTTGTGCTTTCCTTAGTGGAAGAACCAAGATCCAAGTATAGGATCTCTCCCAAAGTATTATACTCAAAGCACACTCTAATTAAAATTAATATTATAGATACTAGTACAATATTAATCTTGCATGAAAATTGACCCAAAATAATTTTGGTCTTAGCTCCTAAAACCGGGTAGGAGAAAGGGAAGGAAGGAGAAAATAATTTTTATCTCTCTAAAAATTATTTGATGAGATGAATGAATAATGTCTAATACACAATGAAACAAGTAATGTGTTGGACAAATTATAGAGAAAACCCTTGGTCTTTTCTTTCGCCAAAACCGGGTAAGGGGGGAGGTTCTAAGGGCCAATGCATGAGTGTGTTGTTCTTAACAATGCAAACTAGGGTTGCATGGCTAGGCTATTAGTGAATGATTATGTTTTCCACTAATTTAAACAACACAATATTAGCCAAAACCTCCCCTTAATTTCGGCACATACATAAAATGGAATCCATTTTATTTTTGTCAATTTTGTCTTATGTCACATGTCATATGTTACATAAATTAGTTATCTATTTTTAACATATTAAAAATCAACGTATTAATAAAAATACGTCATATACAAAAATCCACTTAGTAATTCATAATTACTTGTACCAAAATATTTTACCAAATTACAAATCACAATAAATTGTATTTATAATAATTCATTCAATTTTAATTGTTTCTTTAAATAATAATTTCATCTGAGTAATGATACAATTCGATTACTCAGACCGTATCTCATTTAATCAAATTTCAATGAGATACGTAAATTTTACTTCCAAAATCGTCCGTCAATTTTCAAGTAATTTAATTAACTCGTAACGTTATACGATTAATTAAATGATCAAATAAGAGTGTTGCCCTATAGGTATGACCAAGGGGGTCAACTGATCACCACCGTAGCACGACAGTAATGTCAAACTCTAGTCAGCCAATCATTACCGATATATGTTGACCAGTTGACAGTAAAAATATTACTTCCCAATTGTATTCTTTATAATGAGACTTAAACATGTGATCATCATGATCAACAGTCGTGATCGCATTATTGTCGGAGGACACATATTCCAACAATCTCCCACTTGTCCTCGACAACTGTGCGTCACCAATTCTCTTGTCCTATTACTATCTCCCACTCAATGCAAGGTGTCTTTCAGGTCGTACTTGCAAGTGATCATATCGAGAGTGGTTTCCTCGATCTGGAGAATAACTGATTGACCGGATTTATCTATCATAGATACTTTCCGAGCGTGGCCACGCATTTCCAGTTCATTACTCCTCGAGTGGCCCTGAGATATTGTTATAACCCTGACTAGGGATGGACAATTCTTATCGCACTCATTCCCTTCGACTAGCCACAGCCATCATAACCCAAAATATGCCCATTTGACTCCATTTACGAAGGTCGTAGTAACACAAATCAAAGTTAATCTGAAACTGTGCCATCTTAGGCGAATAGTCTTTAGTCAAAAGAATCGACTCATTTGAATACTATAGCAGCTCTCGCCACGACCAGGCTATAAAAATTTGCCAGAACTCTATAAGCGGTCATTAGGCCCGACAAAATGTTCCTAACAGTCTGCCTATGTGATCGACTAGTCATCTCACATGACTCTATGGCACTTGAACTTGCCATCAATCGCATCACACTCTAGTCACTTCGAGACGTCACCTCATGTAAGTAACTATGAGCAAATACAATGTTAATCCATGTTCACTTTAACGGGGTTCAATTGTCTCCACAACCCGTTTGGATATAACAATGTACAAGGTGAGTTAATAATAACTCAAACGACAAATGTCGACATCACACTCGGGTAGTCAATACCATATTACAACCTTGTGATGTATATCGTAAGTGTAAACACTTATTGATTGCAATAGAAGTTTAACATGCCATGTGTCCATGTGTTCAAACTTCTTATAATCGCATTTTCCTTTACATTCATGTTCTCTCTCATAGCATGAATCTTACCAAGTACACATCAAGGTTCCCAACCTCGGTTTTGGTTCTTTATCTTGAAAGAACTTCCTTATCGATTATCACATAACGAACGAATTTGTGGTGAATGATATAACTTGTACTGATCAAGTACTCCATCCACACACAATGCACTAGGTACATGTTTTGTAGAGTCTTGCAACAATTTGTCAAGATTATTAGCCTAGCACTTCTTACAAGTCCTACCTTAGTTAGGAAAGATTAGTTTTGAGTAACTTCTTATTCAACTAAGTATCTTTCCAAAACTTCTTATTTCTCCTTCTAGCTTGAAAGGTTAAGGATTCTCATGAATCCGTACAAGTGCTCGGATTTTCTACAATATGTGCAACCTCTTGACACATAACAGGGCATTTTATCAAACACCGAAATCGCTCATCGGATTCTTCTTGAGAATTCATGACGTTTCTATTGTGGCTTACCAATGAATCATCATGCTCTTATGCATATGATTCACCATTGGACATGTGCATGATTATTCTAATGGCGGAAACATTAGTAACTTTTAATCATGTCATCAACTATATTTAGGTTCAAGGAACGACCATGACTGCTAATGGCAATTCCATTTCATTTAGATGAATAACCTATGTTTCGAAATTGATTACTAAATTGAACACATTTCAAAATTTGAAATGTATGTTGCTTTGCAAAGTCATTAATATGAAACCATATATGTTCCCATCATATCCTTTCAAAATTCCTATTTTGAAGAGGTCTCATTTTAACCTTATGGAAAGAGATTTTAAATCTCTAACACACTCATGTCATAATGATGTGTGGCAATGTCATTTATTAAATATAAGTAATATCTAGATCACGTCCTTCGAAATACCCTTTCGGAAGGACGTTTAACCATTTCATAATGAGGTTAAGTAATGACATCTGCGTGGTTTAAAACTTTGGCTATTGAAGATATCGGTATATCAATCCTTGCAACCTCTAGTCATAAATATCGCTTATTACTAGGATGTTACATTGATTCATTTAGGCTCTTAAGTAAATCTCAAGGTTGAAACTATTGGTCAAAAATTCATAAACTTAGTCAAAACTCTAGTTGCAAACCAAGTCACCATTATCCAAAATACAAACCATTATCCAAAATACATTTCCATGTCGAAGACGGAAACTTAAGGTTCTAAAATCCATAACATGAATAAAATAAGACAATAAAAAAAGCAAAGCTCCATGAAAGCTATTTCTAGCTTCTTGATGGTATCTTATGCTTGCTTTTCCTTTCCCTTGTCTTTGCTTGGTGGAGGCTCTATTTACAATAAAAAGGGAGATACATTATCACAACTTTGTATCATAATACCATAGTTGAATTAGAAACATAAAAGAAAGGATAGTCATTTACCTACTGGAGTAATCTTTCCAGCTTTAATATCACCAAGGTATTTGGAACAATTTCTTTTCCAATGTCCCATACCATTACAATAATGGCATTTATCAAGAGGAGCCTTCTTGATTTTTGAAGTGCTAGCTTCACAAGTCCTAGCTTTGGTGAATGTGGGAGCTTGCTTCTTACCTTTCCTCCCATTCTTCTTGAACTTCCCCTTACTCTTAGTGCTTATGTTAAGCACATCCTTTGGAGGGTTCACATTTAACCCCATGTCCCTCTCGGCTTGCACAAGTAACTTGTGCAATTCTTCAAGAGACACATCCTTGTCTTGCATGTTAAAATTCACCCGGAATTGAACATACGCTTTGACTTGGACAAGGAGTGTAGAATCCTATCTACAATGAGTTCTTTGGGGATTTCAACCTTTTGAATCTTCAAGGTCTCGACAAGCTCCATAAGTTTGAGCACATGAGGGCTAACCTTTTGGCCCTCTTTGAAGTCGAGATAAAAGAATGCCGCGGCCGCCTCATATTGGACGATCCGCGGAGTTTGTGAAAACATTGTCACAAGTTTGGAGTAAATCTCATTAGCATTGCCCATTTTAAAGGCTCTCCTTTGGAGGTCCGCCTCCATCGCAAATATCAAGACATTTTTCATTGCGGCGGACTCCTTTTGGTAAGCCTCATATGCTTCCCTAGTGGCAGCGGTGGACCTAGTAGTAGGTTCGGGTGGAGAGGCCTCGGTAAGGTAACGAAGTTTGTCGTCACCTTGGGCGGCTAATTTGAGTTGGGCGTCCCAATCGGAGAAATTTGACCCATTCTTTTCAAGTTTACATCGATTCATGAAGGATCGGAGCCAAGATGTATTAGCGAGAGGCGTGGCATTAGGGGTTGGTGTTGCCATTTGTTATGAGAAAAAAAGTGGTCTAAAAAACAAAATAGAAGGAGTAAAACAAATGTCGTTTTAATAATAATACTCGTAAAAATTATAATTTAAACAAGTTTTATGCATTTTTCTAGTGACCTCTACCCAACTAGATAAATGATTCCAAGACCCAACTTCATATCGACTTAGGCACGGTAGGGCCGATTCATCCTTTATCAATATAACTCGGTGGATTAACGTTTAATCGATTCTACTTTTAGAACTCTTGGTCGATAAAATTACTCTAATAATTATCTATAACCCAAAACACATCCGACAAGGGCACGGTATGGCCGATGAAACCCTTATCGAAAAACTTTTGTTGAGTTCAATCCAAATTTCGAATAAATGTGTCCATGATCCAAATCCACATCAACTCGGGCACGGTAGGGCCGATTCATCCTTTATTAACATGAATTCGGTGGATAGACATTTATCACCCACTTCCCCTATGTAACAAGTTTTGTACCCCGGTAGGGCCGAGTGCACTCCCTCGCGAAATAGGTTTTCATGGTTTCTACTATTTGGTAAGGCTATGTCTCAATTAATTGTTTTAGCGAGAGGTCATGTCAATTTATTATCTATCACGTTTAAGTGAACTAAAGCGGTGAACTACGATAATTCTAATTGACACGGTCGATAAAATGAGGATGCATGTTTTAGTTTTGGCGATTTAGCGATGCATGCGACATATAAATAAAATGCAAACATAAAAATAAATCCTAGTATGGCCTTCCTAAAATAGAAAAACTATTTAACTATTACAAATTCGGAAACCAACTCCATTGGTCCCTTGAACTTCGGTTGTGGCACGCATCTCGAGGTAACACCGTCTTTATGTTTCGCCATCTTGAAGAAATCCGTCTTTGGGAACTCCGGAATAAATAAAATTATATAATAAATTACATAATTTCCTATTATACATTTGTAACTAAAATAAAATAAATCTATTAAATTACAAAACGGTGATACGAGATCACAATAAATTACAACCGAATCGATATTCCCATACATTTCGGGTAATACTAATTAAAAACTAAGGCCATACTAAGTAAAATTACATAATTCAAAAATTACATAAATTAAAATTATGACAATCATAAAGAAAATGCAGCATTATAATATGTATGAACATGCCCAATTTTATGCTAAATCGCCTTTAATTAGTCAATATCGTATATTACTCGGTTTTTACGGATTTGCGCGATTTCAACATTTTATAATCACAAAAATTACATAAATTCATATTTATGCATAAGTTAATTACCCTAACCACTTAGGACTCAAAATTTAGGCTTCACTAATTATTTGACCATAATTAACTCATATTTCTAAAATTGTTCATTAATGGACCAAAAATTACAAAAATAAGCTATAAACTTCAAATAAATCACAAAATTTCAAATAAATTCAAAATTTGAAATTTAAACTCATGAACATTCTGGAAAAATACCATGACACTCATAATGTTCAAAACTTAGGTTAAAAATTTCGAATTTTTATCCGGAAAAACAATGTTGCGGTTTATCGGTTTTAACTAAAATAATCATAAAAACATGAGAAAAATTATATTCATTAACTTTTCAATTTTAAATCTGGAAAAATAATAAAATGAAACATTGGACGTTTTTCCTTAGTCATAGATTATGTTTTATTAATTTTTTTTACTAATAATGTCACTATTTATGCTATTTTTCTTCAAAAATCCATAAATCATGCAAAAAGACTTCACTATAGCCTATAATTTTATACACATCTTATAAAATTGCATGTGACAACATACTAAATTTCTATGACCAGATTCGAAATTTATCGCATATTAACCTATTTTTCACCTAAATCCGAATTTAATAATGAAAAATCCATTTTTCGAGCATAACATGTCCAAAAATTATGAAAATTTACAGGTTATCTCAAAATAATATATGTGACAACATATCAAAAAATCACTGGAAAATTCGAAGTATAGCTAATTTTAGACCGAAAATGACATTTTTACTCATAAAATCATATTTAAATGCCATTATTGTATAATATGAACAATAAAAAATCCGTAAATTAACCAAAAATCCTAAAAACATTTTAGGACCAGAAATTTTATCATGCATTGATTAATTTCGTGATATATCATAATAACACAAATTATACAAGTTTTATATGTTATTCTTATAACTCAGAAAAACTTTTAACCGATTTGCATGCAAACAACCATGGCTCTTGATACCGATTGAAGGAAAAGTAGATCTATATACTTACATACTCATATATGTTTTATTTTAATTTGTCATAAAATAAATGATTGATCTTATGCATGCAAACATTAAAACAAAATAAGGAAGAAACATTATTCTTACATTGTGATTTTCGGTTTATAGGGCACAAGAGAGATCACCTTTCTCTCTTGTTCTTGTGCTTTCCTTAGTGGAAGAACCAAGATCCAAGTATAGGATCTCTCCCAAAGTATTATACCCAAAGCACACTCTAATTAAAATTAATATTATAGATACTAGTACAATATTAATCTTGCATGAAAATTGACCCAAAATAATTTTGGTCTTAACTCCTAAAACCGGGTAGGAGAAAGGGAAGGAAGGAGAAAATAATTTTTATCTCTCTAAAAATTATTTGATGAGATGAATGAATAATGTCTAATACACAATGAAACAAGTAATGTGTTGGACAAATTATAGAGAAAACCCTTGGTCTTTTCTTTTGCCAAAACCGGGTAAGGGGGGAGGTTCTTAGGGCCAATGCATGAGTGTGTTGTTCTTAACAATGCAAATTAGGGTTGCATGGCGAGGCTATTAGTGAATGATTATGTTTTTCACTAATTTAAACAACATAATATTAGCCAAAACCTCCCCTTAATTTCGGTACATACATAAAATGGAATCCATTTTATTTTTGTCAATTTTGTCTTATGTCACATGTCATATGTTACATAAATTAGTTATCTATTTTTAACATATTAAAAATCAACGTATTAATAAAAATACGTCATATACAAAAATCGACTTAGTAATTCATAATTACTTGTACCAAAATATTTTACCAAATTACAAATCACAATAAATTGTATTTATAATAATTCATTCAATTTTAATTGTTTCTTTAAACAATAATTTCATCTGAGTAATGATACAATTCGATTACTCAGACCGTATCTCATTTAATCAAATTTCAATGAGATACGTAAATTTTACTTCCAAAATCGTCCATCAATTTTCAAGTAATTTAATTAACTCGTAACGTTATACGATTAATTAAATGATCAAATAAGAGTGTTGCCCTATAGGTATGACCAAGGGGGTCAACTGATCACCACCGTCGCACGACAGTAATGTCAAACTCTAGTCAGCCAATCATTACCGATATATGTTGACCAGTTGACAGTAAAAATATTACTTCCCAATTGTATTCTTTATAATGAGACTTAAACATGTGATCATCATGATCAACAGTCGTGATCGCATTATTGTCGGATGACACATATTCCAACAAAAGTATCATTACTGTGGTGTACAGGAGAAGTATGAATATTATGTGGGGAATCAGATAAGGTATTTGTATTAGAACTAGACAATGGAGTAGGAGAGATTTGGGGAGATTGAAATTTTTGAAATTAAAACCAAGAAGATGTGGCAGGATTAACACACTCTGACACAACATTGTGATCAGAATGAACAACATCAGAATTATTCTTGAAAGGAAAAGTGTCTTCTCTAAAAATGACATCCCTGCTGACAAAATTTTATGAGTGACCAAATCATAAAGCTTGTACTCTTTCTCTCCATAAGGATACCCAATAAAAACACACCTTCTGGCTTTGGCCCCAAACTTGTCTCTATGAGTGATAGGCATAGAGGCATAACACAAAGAGCCAAAAACTCTTAACTCATCATAGGATGGTTTATCTTTGAACAAAACCTCAAATGGGGATTTCCATTGCAGTATATGGGTTGGCATTTTATTAATGAGATATGTAGCTGTTAAAATAGACTCTCCCCAAAATTTAATTGGCAACCCAGCATGTATCCTTAATGCCCTGGCAGTTTCAATCAAGTGCATGTGCTTTCTTTCAACTCTCCCATTTTGCTGGGGCCTTCCAACAACACTTTTCTGATGAATGATACCCTTACCAACAAACAAGGCACCACAAGTGTCTTGAATAAATTCAGACCCATGGTCTGTTCTAATAACCTTGATACAGCTATTAAACTGATTTTGAACAAATTGCAGATAACCAAGAATGATGCCATATGCTTGTCGTTTGTTTTGCATCAAATAAGTCCAAGTACATCTTGAACAATCATCAACTATGGTCAAGAATTACTTAGCACCATTCAAACTAAGGGCTCTATAAGGACCCCAAAGATCCATGTGAACAAGATTAAAGCAATGAGATGCATGAGACAAACTTCTAGAAAAAGGAAGCATGTGATGTTTGGCCATAGCACAAGTATCACAAAAGAAATCTTTCTTAGAAGTGTTATGAAAAGCTGTTACATGGCTAAGTTTATCCTTAGAAGTATGACCTAGCCTAGCATGAAACAGTTCAACACTAGTTTTATTTGCAGTATAAGAAAAACTAGACGCAACATCAGCAGTATGCCAATTCTTATGCTGCCAAAAAAACTCAGGAGACATGTGAAGTCTATAGAGTCCTCCTATCTTCTTAGCCACAACACAATTGACCTTACTTGAAAGGTCCTGAAAATAACAAGCATTTTCAGTAAAATGAACTACAAGATTTGCAGTCTCAAGTAATTTACCAACAAAGAGTAAATTTACTTTAAAATCGGGAACAATAAGAACATTATGCAAGAGTAGCTGTGCAGTGAGTCTCAATTTTCCTGCTTTGTGAACAATTTTAACTGTCCCATCAGGTAAACCAATATGAATGGGATACTGAAGGAGTTTAATGTCAAATAAGAAGCACTCATGTGAAATCATATGATCACTAGCCCCTGTGTCAATTATCCAACTATGGATATTACTGTGAGAATGAACAGTATTCACATGAGAAGAAGGTAAGATACCTGCAAAGTTGAGAGCAACATTAGCAGAATGTCCAGGTAAGGATTTCATAACCTGTTGATAAACAGACTGAACAATGCCTTGAACCAAAACTGGGTCAATACTAGAAGTAGAAGGAGATGCACCAGTTTGAGAAGATGAAAGGAAATCAGCATGAGGAACAGCATCAGAAGCAGATTGTTGTAGACCCTCATCAGAAGAATCAAGAGGAGAATATTCATCTTGAACAGTGTCTGCATTATAAGCTGCACGCCTATAAACGTTCCTGCCATTCTGAAAATAGGTGTTGGAAGGTATGTAAGACCCTGCAACACGTTTGCCCTTAGCCTGATTATGACTGAACTGAGCATTGCCAAACTGACCAGTACCAGAACCAGCACCAGATTTTCTGAGATCAAAACAATAGTCCCTGATATGACCTTTCTTGTCACAGTGAGTACAAGTCATCAGCCTGTGACAATTTTCAACAAGGTGACCTTGTTTCTTACAATTGGAACAAATCTTCAAAGTATCCTCAGAAGAATCATTCTCAGGCTTAGCCTTCTTGAAGTGGCCTTGCCTGGAATCAGCCTGTCTAGCAGAGGCATAAGCATTGGCTTCTGCTAGAACATCAACTGCATCAACTACCTGCTTCTGCTTTTCCACTTGTTGTAATAAAGCATCGGCCTTATTGAGAGGAGGAAGAGGCTCCATTGAGAGAACATGTGTCTTCACAGTCTCATACCCTCCATTTAGACCCATGAGAAACTGAATTAACTTGGTTTGAGTCTCTCTAACAAACAAACGCTTCAACAATTGGCATGCGCAAGTTGCCATAACTCCACAAGTACACATAGGAATGGGATCAACACTGTCTAAAGTCTCCCAAGTACGCTTCAACTTGCTGTAGTACTCTACCACTAGTAAATTTTCTTGAGAAATACCAGAAAGCTCCTTAAGTAACTGATAAATCTCAACACTATTCATCTGACTATATCTTTCCAACAAATCAGACCAAATCTCTCTAGCAGAAGTAGTATAATCCACTGTCTCCTTAATTTCTGGTGTTAATGAGTTAGATATCCATTTTAACACCATGTAATCACATATTTTCCATTGATGATGCTTAGAATCAGAAATAGGAGGCATTTTACAGGTTCCATCAACAAAACCGTCTTTGTTCTTAACAATTAGAGTTAAGTAAGCTTCTCGTTTCCAAGACAAGAACTTAGTTCCATCAAATTTAGTAGAAACAAGTGAAAGAGAAGTAGATTCATTGTTACTCAAGAAAAGAGGATCATCAAAACAAGCATACGCAGAAGTAGTCATAGCAACATATGTGTCAGAATCAATTGCCATAGAAAGATCGAGAAATTACCAGAAATATCAATAATTGCACGAAAAAGACCAGATGTAATTGGAGAATAAATTTGCACGAAAAGATGCGCAACAATACACTGATGAAGAATTGCGGAAGCGATTAAGCAAGAAGAACGATTTTACCTCAACAATCGAAGAAATAATCGCGAAATAAACGCGAGGAAAAAAACTTGAGAAAGATCACAAAGAAACGAAGCAGAAATCCACCAGAATGATGATTAAAAGAAGTATAAGCCGAAGAATCGTGTTCCTTTAGCGACTGATACCATGTGAAATGATGGAATCCGCCATTGATGAAGGTAATGTAAGCTTGAACAAAACAGAGTATGAGAAATGAAGAGAGAGAAAACAAAAGGTAAATAAAGTTTGTTATGATATTGATCAGTTAGAATGAGTTTGTTACAACTGCTTATATACAAGTGAATATGCCAGCTCATCTAAGTATGTACAAATACTAACTATGTTCATAGAATATACTAGCCAAAACTATCAATTAAATGTCGTTTATAATTTGTTTGACTAATTTGTTTATGCTATTAATAATTTATTGAGTACCAAATTTGGCTTAAAGTTCAGATATTTTTCAATAAGAAATATTTAGAAATACGGTGTAAATGGCGTCTTGAAGTTGAAATTAAGTACCTTTTTTTTCATGTTATTTCACTTTTGGAGGCCAAACTTAGAAACGCTTAATCAAAGTTATATTGAAAAATGCTAAAAGAATTATGTATATTTATATATATTATTATTCAAAAACCCTTTCACAAAAGAGATTTTAACGAAATAAAAGTTATATACACATAAACTTGAAAAAATCAACCCCACTCGAAACTGACTCAAAGCTAAAATTGCAAAACCGGAACATGACTCGCTCGAATCCGACCTAAAACCACACTGCTCGAAACTGACCAGGTCGGGAATGACTTGAGAATTTGAGATAGCTAGATTGAAATCACATTTAATATCTACAAATATTATTAAAAGGCTATCCTAAAATGACCAATTAAGTCCACGTAGACAATGCCACGTAGGATAAAAAAAGCCACGCAGACATTTGAAGCTCACGTCAGCCGCACAACCCAAATGTCACACACACATTCATACCCAATTACCCCGTCTCTTATCATCACTGTTCCTACCGACAACGACAATCCCCCTTTTTACGCTCATTTCGTCAACCGGCATTAATTTATTATTACATGGCATTAATATAATTCATTTATCTATAAATTAATTTAATTCACTTATCTATAATATTAAAAGATATTATCTATATTCTTAAATGATTTTTGTATATTAAATATATTGTTTTCCAAAATTTTTGTAACCCTTAGAAATTTACATCAAAATTTCATAATTTATAATTAATATTGAAATTTTAATTGAAATTTTTGTGATAAAACACATTAATAAAATTTATAATTTATAATTAAAATTGAAATTTTTGTAATAAAACATGTTAATAAATTAATTAAAACTTATTAATTAAAACTCTTCATATTACTTACCACCCACCATTTTTATTAATATTTTTTCCTATTTAATTCATTTTTTAAATTAAACATGGTAATAAATTGATTAAGACTCTTCATAATACTTAACACCCACCAAATTAATTAAAAGTTTTTCCTATTTAATTAATTTTTATAATATAATACGTTAATAAATTGATTAAAACTCTTTATATTACTTAACAACTAACACCCATAATTTTCATTAATATTTTTTCCTATTTAATTCACCTCTTGAGTTTCTCGACAATCAATTATCTAATTAAATAATACCACAAAATAAATTAAAATTAAAATTAAATATTAGAATTTATGGTTGTATAATGGCTACAAAACCTATAATACCTATAATAGTTTATATCTATAAAATCTTATTAAAAGGCTAACTTACAAAAATGTGACATTACAAGTTTAATTATGACGTGGCAACTTTTAATGTGATATGGTAAAAAAAAAAGTGATATGGATTACCAATTTAAGAAAATTAAAAAATATAAGGTAAAAAATTTAAAAAATAAAAGGTATAAACACAAAAAAGAAAGAAAAAAAAATTGTAAACCATTGATCTCCTCTCATAATTTTTGTTATTTATTTACCTTATTTATTTAACCTTTATTTCCTTTATTCAATGAAATGACCTTTTAACTTTCCTTTCATCATTACTATATATGCTTCGTATTTATGTACCATATTTTTTATTTTTCTTTCATTCATAAAATTTTGAGAGAATTTGTAATAGAAATTTTCATATATATAACTATTATATTCACCCTAATTTTCAATTTTATTCAAAAAAATAGCACCTAAAGTATACATAAAAAAGTAAACTAATTGTTTCACTTTTTATTTTTCTTATGTTTTATATTAATTTGTTATTATTTTTGTGTTTGTATTAATGTTGTAGGAGAATGAATTTCCAACTTTATTCAAAAAATTGATAGGTAAGGTATAGCTAAAGAACTAAATTAATTATTTCGCCTTTTATTTTTATTATGTTTTGAATTAATTAGAATCTTATTAGTTATTTTTTTGTGTGTTTATATTAATATTGCAGGAGAATGAATTTTCAACTTTATTCAAAAAATTGGTAGGTAAACTATACAATGAGAACTAAATTAATTGTTTCACTTTTTATTTTTAGTATGTTTTGAATTAATTAGAATTTTATTAGTTATTTTTTTGTGTGCGTTTGTATTAATATTATAGGAGGATGACATACTCACATATCAATAACAATGCACGAGATTCGAAATAATGGCTATGGATCTTCTTTACATATTTTTTTTCTTGGTTTGGATGACTTTTTCATTTTTGTCGATTTTTCTTTTTTTCTACAATTAATGGTGTATTTGAAATATCGAATGGTAGCAAAAATCTTTAATAAGTTTTTGACACGTTGTTACATTATTGTCTTTCACTCTTTCCTACACTTTAGTCTCCTTTGTAACACTTATGTTCTATTTTTATTTTGTTAAACAGGTTACAAATCAAATTGCTTAGCCAAATTGTTAAAAGTGTGATGCACATATGTTAATTTGATCTTATCACGGTGTTATAATATGCATAAATAGTAATTAGTTAGAAATCGATTCTTATTCTCTAATTCATTGTTCCAATTCCAATGTTTTCAAGCCTTTAAATCATTTTTTTGTTTTCTATCAAATATACTATTCTGTAACTCACAATATTTTGGATAAATATTTTTTTTTGAATGATTTGTTTATATTTTATTTTCTCCTGAATTAGGAAAGGCTAATATTTCGTATGAAGTATAATAGTATTGTTTTGATTATAATTTTTTATGAATGATCGAATATGAAGAAGCTATGTTTAGAATCGTATATGCATAAATCTCTATTTATTGCGTGATTCCGAGAAATGCCTAATTAGTTTTGCTCATCTTATACTACTAATTATAATTATTAGAGTTCGCCTATAAAGTTTTGATTCTTACTTTACTCTCTTACTTTTTGTCTCAAATCTAATCTTATATATACTACAGAGTATATTATTATAACACAAAATGTGATATTTTAAATATATGTAACATTTCCTTGGAATTATTTGGAATAGTTGTTAAAGTTGCTCACATAAAAGTTCACGACCGTTTCTTTGCAAGATAAACATAGGGCCAAGTACTTTAAAATGCACCAAAACGACAATAAAAACAATATCTCCATTCAAGCAATAAAGAGGCAAGTTTCAATGTTTGTTGGTGAAGAAAACCATTCATATTCTATAATCTTTAAGCCGGTCAAAACAATGGTTAAATAATAAAGAGACAATTGGTGAATCACTAATTAAAGAGGCAATTGAAGAACCATTAATTAAACAGGCAATTGAAGAATCATTAACAACTCAAACGAGAAAATTGAGAGTCGTTGATTTTCTTTCTATAAAATCTCATCAAAATACCAATTCATATTGTCTTATTTGATACCAGGTTGTCCAAACCAACATTACTCGTCCTTACAAAAGTCAGTTTTTTTCTCTCTCTGTAATTTAGAGTATTTTATTGGAATTTTGTGTCTCCTTCTTCCTTTTCTTTTTGTTCATTTATTTATATTTAATAGCTTTAATTTGAGGTGCCAATTCAATTAATTAACTTGATAATTTAATTAATGATGTTATTATAGGAGGTATGTATATGTTAATGAGATCAATGCGATCCTAAAATGGATATGCATTGAACTTCGTGTAATTATTTTGCATACCCAATAAGAAATATTGGGTATGCAAAATAATTAAGTCAATCGAACAATCAATTGAGAAATTGATGGATCGATTGAAGAGAGTAAGATCGAAAAGGGGAAAAAGAGAGAGATATTAGGGGGAAATTGGAAAAATTAGGGTTTTAGAGAAGGGAGATTTGGTAAGAGAAATGGATTTATTGTTGATGTTGGAGTTGGGAGTCTCTTTACTAAAACTGTCACAGTTTTTCTGAGTTAGATATTAGAAAGGGGGGATGAGAAAGATGATGCAATTCATTGATTGGGGAACACTTATTAAATTATTATTATTATTTTAATTATTATTATTATTATTATTAAATTTATTTATTTTTTTATAAAACGCAACTTTTATTAAACTCAAACAATTTACAAGTAATCACTGAGCAGCTGAGATACTAACTTGTCAGCCGAGATATTATTATTATTATTATTATTATTGGATGTTGGGCTATCTAATTAAAAATATTAGAGATTTAAACATGATAAAAATAAGAAATAATTGGATGTATGTTAAATCAAGAAAAAAAAGTATTGTTTCAATTATCATCGGTAATATACTTTACTTGTTAGGACTTACGGCTATTTTTTACATTGGTTTTCTGGAAAAAGATCATGAAATGATGAGATGTCGTATTTTAATAAAGAAAAAAGGAAAAAAGTGATTTGAAAATGAGGAGAAAATTACGATTCTTGTTTATACTTCAAACGGAAAAGTAAAGGAAACAAACACACGTCAATCAAACTATAATATAACTACCAAAAGAGTAAACCATACCACTTATATCTCAAAAACTGTCCATCAACAGGGTTACTTTTGGGAATATCATCACTAAACACACTCTTATCGGGTTTTTGAAGAAGAACATAAGGCGTAAGCTCGCAACCTACAATCGGAATATCAGAGGGTAAATGAACCCTCACCACACTCACCATGCTTCTACTTCTACACCTTCTACTATTACAACTTTTTCTACAGTTGTTATTATTATTATTATTATTATTATTATTATTATTATTATTATTATTATTATTATTATTATTATTATTATTATTATTATTATTATTATTATTATTATTATTATTATTATTATTATTATTATTATTATTATTACTATTATTATTATTATTATTAAATTTATTTATTTTTTTATAAAACGCAACTTTTATTAAACTCGAACAATTTACAAGTAATTAGTGAGTAGCTGAGATACTATCTTGTCAGCCGAGATATTATTATTATTATTATAATTATTACTAATTTATTATTATTATTGGATGTTGGGCTATTTAATTAAAAATATCTATAAAATATAATTAAAAGGCTACCCTAAAATGACAAATACATGTCACCTAGACAAAGCCACGTAGAATCCAAAAAGCCACATAAATTAAAATTTAATGTGACGTGGCATATTTAAATGTGATGTTGAATATTTTTAATGTGACATGGCGAATTAATGTGACATGGATTATCAATTTATTATTACATGACATTAATTTAAATTATTTATCTATAAATTAATTTAATTCACTTATATCTATAATATTAAAGGATATTATCATTATTCTTAAATTAATTTTGTATATTAAATATATTGTCTTCCAAAATTTATACAACCCTTACAAATTTACATCAAATTTCATAATTTATAATTATTATTGACATTTTAATTGAAATTTGTAATAAAACATGTTAATAAATTTCATAATTTACAATTAAGATTGAAACTTTAATTGAAATTTTTGTAATAAAACATGTTAAAGAATTAATTAAACCTCTTCGTATTACTTAACACTCACCATTATTAACATTTTCCTATTTAATTCATTGTTTTTAAAATTTTTGTAATAAAACCTGTTAATAAATTAATTAAACCTCTTCATATTACTGAACACCCACCATTATTAACATTTTCCTATTTAATTTATTTTTTTAATTAAACATGGTAATAAATTAATTAAAACTCTTCATAATACCTAACACACACCAAATTAATTAAAAGTTTTTCCTATTTAATTAATTTTTGTAATATAATATGTTAATAATTTTAATAAAACTCCTTATATTACTCAACACCCATAATTTTCATTAATATTTTGTCCTATTTAATTCAACTCTTGAGGTCCTCAACAATCAATTATCTAATTTAATAATACCACAAAATAAATTAAAAATTAAATTAAAATATGGGAATTTATGGTTGTGTAATGACTATAAAACCTATAATACCTATAATAGTTTAAATTCACTTTATTTATTTATTTAAAATATGCCCTTTTGTCACGATTTTCTAAGTTGTGAATTGTATTTTATGGTTTAAGTTATTTATTTGATTATATTGAGTATTATTGTCGAGTATTGTTGTTGTTGTTGTTGTTGTTGTTGTTGTTGTTGTTGTTGTTGTTGTTGCTGTTGTTGTTGTTGTTGTTGTTGCTGTTGTTGTTGTTGTTGCTGTTGTTGTTGTTGTTGCTGTTGTTGTTGTTGTTGTTGCTGTTGCTGTTGTTGTTGTTGTTGTTGTTGTTGTTGTTGTTGTTGTTGTTGTTGTTGTTGTTGTTGTTGTTGTTGTTGTTGTTGTTGTTGTTGTTGTTGTTGTTGTTGTTGTTGTTGTTGTTGTTGTTGTTGTTGTTGTTGTTGTTGTTGTTGCTTCTGTGTCCAATAAAGTATATTTTAATTTGTTATGTTGTTGGTTTTATGAATCGTTTGCTTTATATTTGAATTCATGTTTTCCAGTTGGTTTAATTTAAGTGATTTACATGTGACAATGTTTTGATTTGTTTGTCAAGTTTTTGCCAGGTTGATGTTTTATCTTTTGGTCAATGTATTTTTTATATAACTTTAAAGCACCATGAAACGTATGTGAATGCAGATAAGACAAACCATCACGTGGGTAATCTGAAGAGGGAATAAATACAAAAGGTATGAAACTGAGGTAAAATTAAATATTAAAAAAATGTAAGGTAGAATCTGATAAATAATGGATGATTTTTTTTTTTATTAGGAAAGAAAACTAGGTTGATCCTCTATGGTAGGACCAACCTATCGCATCCTTTTGAATGAGGGAGGTAAGTTGAAGCCACCGGCTATCAAACCTCCTCGAAAGAGTTGGACATGAATGTCCAATAGAAGCCATGAAGTCAGCAACCTTGTTGGCTTCACGAAAGCAATGTTTAATTATCACTTCATCGAAAAAATGAAGGTCTAATTCACATCCTTTATAATACTAGAAATTTCCTAAGGAATTTGCCAAGTGCTTCGAATTGAGTTAATAGCACATAAATTATCACCCTCCACAATTAACTTTGAGATTCCTAAGTATTTAGCTGCTAAAATACCTTCTTTTAAAGCGAGAGCTTCCGCAACAAGGATATTATTGGATCCGCACTTTTTTGCTCCTAACAAAACGACTTTACCATTGTGATCTCTTATAGAATATCCTAAAGCAGCTTTATTATCTTCTATTCTCAATCCGAACGAAGCTGCAGAGCAGGCTGTTGGGAAAGAGACGGCCCCTGAAGGAGACCGTGTGCCTGCATTACCAGCCGCCTACGCTGGTTCAAATCCAGCTCGGCCCAAAAGCAATTCAATCAAGTTCGTACCACCCGCTCAGCACAAACTAAAGAGCGCGCTCGAGTCCTTAAAAGTAAGCGAGGGTAAACCCCCGTTTTTGGGAAAATAATAGGGCCAGTCAGTGGCTGGCACTCAAAATTTAGCTTTAGGAAACCATTTCTAGGTTTTTCCCACCAAATTTCTTCCTTACTAGAGTTGTTTCTAACTGACTCTTCTATCTCGGGATTGTTGAGATCCTTAAATCTAGTTACATTCCAGGTCTTAGTGCTATTATTATATAAAGTAATAAGTTTGCTGATACTTAAATTAACATTATTAAAGATAATATCATTTCTATGAAACCATGCATTCCACCAAATAAAAATAATTTTAATGAAATCATCGTTTGGAATTAAATCTTTGAGATAATTAAGTTTCGTTAGAAACTTTGGCTTGTAATATTATCATAATTTGACAAAAACTCGTTGAAACTAATAATGTTCAAGTCTTGGATGACAGACTCGATCAACGGACATTCGTAAAAGAAATGATCTTTGTTTTCAATAGGATTATTGCACAGAACACAATAAGATGGGACATGATCAATATGACTATTGAGAAGTCTATTTTTCGTTGGAAGACCGTCAACACAAGCTTTCCAAAGAAAAAATTTTAATTTTGGAGGTATATTCAATTTCCAAATCCACTGAAATTCACATTTGTCAAGAGCTTGATCGAACAAACCTTGCGCTAAATCAAGGAAAAAAGTATTGTTTCAATTATCGTTGGTAATGTCAATAAATGAATATACTTCACGTGTTACGGACTTACGATTATTTTGTACATTGGTTTTCTGGAAAAAGATCATGAAATTATGAGATGTTGTGTTTTAATAAAGAAGAAAGGAGAAAAGTGATTTGAAAATGAGGAGAAAATTACGATTTATTTATAATTCTCCCATAAAAGTAAAGGAAAGGATTTAGAATTTGAGATAGTTTAATAAGGAAACTACGATGAAATTGATTGAGATACGAAAGTATTTTTGATGTGTTTATTAACGTTGTATTTCAGCTTGAGTTTATTTGTACAAACTGTACTAGATATATTAATATTAATTAGATTAATAAGGATTTCAATTTGAAAACCGATGTTATAAATCTCAGCATGATATCCAAGTTGGTTCGTAAGATCTACAATGCATAAAGTTCGTTGTGTAAGTGGAGTGTGGACATATAGCGTTAAGAATTACATGCAGGTCTCCCACATCGGAAAAATAGAGATGAGTGATCTAACTTATAACCCAAGGGGCTAAGGGGATATTCTACCCATTGTAAATTGGTTTTGGGATGGAACCTCCATAGACTTGCAAAGTGGACACTCTCTCCTCCGCGACGGGTGCGGCCCATGCCCATGTGCGATCTAACATGCTATTAGAGCCCAAGGTTTAGTCTTCGGTTGTGAGGTGAAGATGGATCCGAAAAGCGACGACGTTCCTGTTCGACGAAAAATTAGGCCACTATTTAGCGGATCCGAAAAGCGATGACGTTCCCGCCCCCGAAACAAGTTCGAAAAAGAATGACGTTCCTGTTGCTCGATCGAAAATGAGACCTTACATAGTTACATGTGAGGGGGCGTGGGAGAATCACATGTAGGTCTTCCTCATCGTAGAAATAGAGAAGAGTGATCTACCTTATAACCCACGTGGCTACTCAACCCATTGTCAATTGGTTTTGGATGGAAATTCCATAAACTTGTAAAGTGAACACTCTTTCCTCCTTAACGGGTGCGGCCTAGACACATATCCGATCTAACATATAATTTATGATAGTCATTGGCAGGATTTTTTTATAAGGATCAAAACTATTACAGTATATAAGTATGTTTTGTAATCTCTCAAACTTGGCTTGTTTGCATTGTTACAATATATAACAACTATACAATTAGTTCGAAAAGAATGAATTCTTACATAGCCGAAATATGGTTTAAAAAGAGTAGTCTTATCATTCGACTGAAACATGAGGCGATTGAAAAATAAAAGCGTTATCACGAATTTAAGATGTTGATAGTTATTGAACTTAGGCTCTGTTTTTTATAGCTGAAAGGAGTTGAAGTGAACAGAATTGAACTAAAATAAGAGGTATGCCATGTTTTTTTGGACTTAATTTCAGTTCTTGTAAGTTCAGTTAAGTCGATTATAGTTCAGTTCAGGTTATTTTTTTACTGCTTATAAGTTAAGTTTAGTCCAACTCAGTTCATTTCAGATTTTCAGGTCTATTCAGTTTAATTCTGTTCAGATCGGATCAGTGCAGTTCAGTTTCAATCCAAAAGAACAAAGTCTAATTCAAACTATTAAAACTAGAACTACAAATAACCTGGGTTGTATCGGATTCGTGTTCGTGTCGCATATAAATGGGCTGAGAATCATTCAATCCAAGTTCGACCCATATAAATTTTATGTCGTGCTTGTGTTGACCACTTTTGTAATACTACGGATTTATGAGTCTCTGGGTACTCTATCGAGTAGGCCTTACTCTGTCGAGTAAGGGTATGTTGCGTCTTAAAAATAGTTTCTGACCTGTTGGGTACTCGATCGAGTAACGTTGATACTCGATCGAGTAAGGGGGCACTCGATCGAGTACCTCAGCTACTCGATCGAGTAGCCGGTTTACGGGGGATGATTTTTCGGGTTTTGTTAATAATGCGATTAAGTATATAATTACTTCCGTCACTTTTCTTTAAACACTTTTAAAACCTAATTGCTTTCAAAAAGAGAAATCAAACTACGTTCTTCACATCAATCGCATTGTTGGCAAATCCCGGAGCTTGGAAGGTCGGATTTTACCTTTCTTTATACCGTTGTGATCCTTGTGTCGAGGGTAAGATCTACATACCGTTTTTATAGCATTTCGTTAAAGTTGGTTAAATCCTAATATGGGAATTTGGGGGTTTTGTTGTATTTTGTGATTGGTAGTGATTATATGTTTGTATGTTAGGAGGAGGATTCGTAGAGGAAGCTTTTTGATATCAGCTGTGAGACCGTCTGATTGTGTTACTTTCCAGGTAGAGTTTCCCTACTCAGTATTAGTCCCATAATGCATTATTGGTGTTGTGTAATTGTTGATTATTATCGTATTGGTATTATGATGGTTGTTGATTGATTGTTGTATAATGGTTGTGATTGTTTGTCTCTGGTTCTCGAGATGCATTCTCGGCTGAGTGGAGTCACTTGCGGGAGTGGCTTCACGCCCTAGTTTCGCCCTCCGTGGAATTCGCCACGGGAGGGGATGTGCACATTAATGGGACAGGGTTATCGCTCGGTATGATGAGCGGAGATTTGGTGGGTACGGCTGCGGTCCCCCACTGGCAGGGCTGGTCCAGTGGACAGTCGGTGACGGAGATGGATTGGAGTGGGTGTGATTGTGTGTGACTGTTTGAGCTGTGTTGTTTACTGTACTGTTGGTTATATAAATTGTGTGATTAGTACTGACCCCGTTTAATGTTTTAAAAACGGTGGTGATCCATTCGGGGATGGTGAGCAGTTATTGAGCAGGTATGAGTCGAGTTACTGGGATAGCTGAGATGTGCCACCGTCAGATGATAGAAGTCTTCCGATGTAGCTTAGTAGTTTAATAAACATTTCAGTTAGCTGATTAGACAGTTGGTTTGAGAATTTGGTTTCGTATTTTGGATTTGGTTTCGGATTGTAACCTTTCACTAAAGTATTACTATTTAAATGTTGTTTCGTTATTGTCTGATGATTATCATTGCCTCGGGTAACCGAGATGGTAGCATCCTTATACCTGAGTGGTCCTGGTAAGGCACTTGGAGTATGGGGGTGTTACAAAATGGTATCAGAGCGACGATCCTGAAACCTGTAACCAATGAATCTAATGAACATAGGGAGTCAATTAAAATGAACCCGGGGTAAAGGTTGTTGGAGCTAATGCAAAGGCTTGGGAGACGTCCTAAAGTCGCGAACTTGCCCTACAATTTTGAACCGGTCACATGGGTGGTATATGTCAAGGTCGTATGTGATGCTTGTTAGCTTGTACGTGGATGTGATGATGTATGTTGTAATTGTGGGATGTTTGGAGTAGAAGGTTGAGATTGTGAATGACAGGTTGGTGAAACGTATAAAACTGTTGATTGAACAAGAAACATGTTGGATGTTTACTATGTGGCGTTTGATAATATGATATAGTTGTTTTGTTGATCATATGAAAAGCTTGGTAGAAATGCATGCTTAACTATATTATAGGTTGAGTTTATAATGTTGCATACTATGTTGGGATATGTGAGATAACATGCGGGCAAAGATATACGAAGTCAACATGACTCGATCGAGTAAGGGGGTACTCGATCGAGTAGGTGAGATACTCGGTCGAGTGGGTCTGACTCGATCGAGTGGGTATTTGACGTTTTTATAACCAAAATCGTGGTTTTTGGGTACTCGATCGAGTACATAGGGCACTCGATCGAGTAGGGGGTCACTCGATGCTACTCGGTCGAGTATGTTAGAGATCAGAAGGTCTGTTTGGGGTCTAATGTCGAGGCACTCGATCGAGTATGTTGGGCACTCGATCGAGTAGCCTCTACTCGATCGAGTAGGTTTAGGCACTCTATCAAGTGTGTTCTGGGTGGTTCGCTTTCGTGTTTTGAGGTTTTAGTGCGTATGTTTATATCTACCCTTTCTTATATAGTTGCAAGATGCCGCCCAAGAGAAACGCTTTGTATGCGAGAGCTGAGACCATGAACATAGATGATATCGTTAAGATGTTGGAGCATCAGGATGCTCTTACAGAGGCCTTAAAGAAAGTGGGAAAGGACAAGGAGGTTGATCACTCTAAGATCAGGCTTTATATAGCGAGGTTTAACCCAAAAGAGTACAAGGGAACCGGGGAACCAAACCTTCTTGACAACTGGCATCATGAGATGGAGAACATACTAGACCTGGTTCACTGTCCTGATAAGATGAGAGTAGAACAAGCTGCGTTCTACCTGAGGGAAGCAGCTGGCGAGTGGTGGGACAAGGTGAAGGTGAGTGCTAGGGAGATGTATGCGAACCAGGGCTTACCTGCTATACCTTGGGAAGAGTTTCGGAGAGCTATGAGGAAAGAGTTTGTACCGGAACAGGTGAGGAGTAAATTGAGAGACGAGTTTGATGGATTTAAGATGACATCTGATATGTCAGTTGCTGAGTATTACAAGCAGTTTAATGAGAAGTCCAGGTATGCTGAGGATATGGGTTAGAGTGAGGAGAATCTGGCGCTGAGGTTTGAGAGGGGGTTGACCCCTAAGATTATAGATAAGCTACCCGTGGGAATCCTTACTGATGTTAAGGAAGCTTATGAGAGGGCTGGGAGAGCTGAGAGGTTGGTGGAGATGGCTCAGGTGAGAGTGGGTGAGAAAAGAAAGGCTGAGAGTGAGGGTGGTGGCCAATCTAGTCACAAGAAAGGCAACCACAATCAAGCTAGAAGGTTTTCTTCTGGGTCAGGGTTCAGTGCTGGGACTTCCTTTGGGCGTGGCCGTGTGAGTAGTAGTGGTAGTTGGGGAATGACCTTCTATGGCTGTGGCGGTGTAGGCCACAAGAGACATGAGTGCACGAGTATGCCTGGAGCTTTTCAGGGATCGGCTCGGGGGAGCTATTCTCAGGGACCTGCACAGAGTTATGCGAACAATAGACCGTCTGGGTCATGGTCTAACCGGGGAAGTCAGAGCTATCAGGATGGAGGTAACCGCAATGGCGGTAATTCTTATCAGAAACCAGCTACGAACAACAACAACAACAATCAGGGGTCGGGTGCTAAGCCGACCACATCACCAAGATCTTGCCCGCAGAGGTGGACAGAAGACCAGTGGAAAGTTGTTCATGATGGACAAGAAAGCAGCTGAGGATGATGCACATGTTATCACTGGTACTTTTCTTGTTAACGGTATTCATACCTTTGTTTTGTTTGATTCGAGGGCGTCTCAGTCGTTTGTATCTTCGAGTCATGTTAAACGGTTGGGTTTGAGGGTATATGAGTCTGTAAGTGAGAATGTTTTTATACCTTCGGGTGAGTCTGTATCATGTGGGAGGTTGTATGGAGATGTGCCTATGATAGTTGGGCAAGTTGATCTACCTGTAGACTTGCTAGAGTTTCCTTTTGACGGTTTTGAGATAATAGTCGGGATGGATTGGTTGGGAAAGTATAAAGCTAAGATAAACTATCATCAAAAGAAAGTGTCTTTGAGAGGTCCTAAGGGTGTTAGTGTGTCTTATCGTGGGTTTGTGGTCAAACCCAAAGTTAAGTTGATTGCAGCTGTGACCTTGAAGTCTTATCTGAGAAAGGGATGCCCTTTGATCTTGTGCCATGTAAGAGATGACCGGATAGAGAGTCCGACAGTTAATCAGATACCAGTGGTGGGAGAGTTTGCAGATGTTTTTCTAGAGGAGATTCTGGGGTTGCCACCGAAGAGGGAGATAGATTTCACAGTTGAGTTGAAACCGGGGACAGGGCCAATCTCTAAGGCACCGTACCGGATGGGTCCTAAAGAGATGGAGGAGCTCAGGAAATAGTTAGATGATCTGATAGAGAAGGGATACATTAGACCTAGTGTATCGCCGTGGGGAGCACCAGTTCTTTTTGTGAAGAAGAAAGATGGGAGTTTGAGGTTGTGCATAGATTACAGAGAGTTGAACCGAGTGATGGTGAAGAACAAGTATCCTTTGCCAAGGATAGATGACCTGTTTGATCAGTTGAGTGGTGCATCAGTCTTTTCCAAGATTGATTTGAGATCGGGGTACCATCAGGTGAAGATTAGAGAGGTGGACATACCAAAGACATCTTTCACGTCGAGGTATGGCCATTATGAGTATGTGGTGATGCCGTTTGGGTTATCTAATGCACCGGCTGTGTTTATGGATTTGATGAACAAAATCTTCAGACAGTTTTTGGACAAGTTTGTGGTGGTGTTTATCGACGACATCTTAGTCTACTCCAAGACTAAGGAGGAGCATGAGGAGCATCTGAGGATTGTGTTGCAGACTTTGAGGGAGCAGGAGTTATATGCTAAGCTGTCCAAGTGTGAGTTCTGGTTAGAGAAAGTTGCTTTTCTGGGGCATGTGATCTCTAAGGAGGGAGTAGCTGTGGATCCGGCAAAGATTGAGGCAGTGACAAAGTGGGAAGCACCAAAGAATGTTCCGAGATCGGGAGTTTCTTGGGTTTAGCTGGATACTACAGACGGTTCGTGAAAGATTTCTCCAAGATAGCTAGACCTATGACAGCTTTGATGAGGAAAGAGAACAGGTTTCGTTGGGATGAGAGTTGTGAGACGGCGTTCCAAACATTAAAGGAGCGTTTCACCACAGCTCCTATCTTAGCATTGCCTGAAGGGATCGAGAACTTTGAGGTTTATACAGATGCCTCAAAGAATGGATTAGGATGTGTGTTGATGCAGAACGGTAAGGTGATTGCCTATGCTTCTAGGCAATTGAAGCGGTATGAGGAGAACTACCCTACACATGATCTAGAGTTGGGTGCAGTGGTGTTTGCTCTCAAGATTTGGGGACATTACCTTTATGGGGCGACCTTTAAGGTATTTTCGGATCACAAGAGTCTAAAGTACATCTTCACCCAAAAGGAGTTGAACATGAGACAGAGGAGGTGGATGGAGCTGATTGACAATTATGACATGGATATTATCTACCATGAAGGGAAGGTCAATGTTGTTGCAGATGCTTTGAGTAGGAAGAGTGTATATTCTTTGTGTACAGCTCTATCTTTGATGAGGTTGAGAGATGAGGTGGGGAAGTTTGGGATACATATGATGCAGAGAGAGGATTCCGTGGGAGACTTGACAGTACAGCCTGATCTTTATGATGATATTCGAGGTAAACAGGCGTTGGATCCTAAGATGGTTGAGTGGAGAGCTGGAGTAGAGAAATGGACAGTGTCTCGATTCTCTATTCATACAGATGGTAGTTTGAGGTTCGATGGTAGGCGGTGTGTCCCTAATGATGAAGAGCTGAAAAAGACTATCATGATAGAGGCACATTGTACACCATATTCAAGACATCTAGGTGGTGACAAGTGTACAAGGACTTGAAGAACACGTTTTGGTGGCCTGGGATGAAGAAAGAAACAGCTGAGTTTGTGGCCCGTTGTTTGACATGCCAGAGAGTTAAAGGGGAACAGCGACGACCACAAGGTAAGATTCAGTCTTTAGAGGTACCTGAGTAGAAGTGGGAATCCATTTCTATGGATTTTATCGTGGGTTTGCCAAAGAGTCAACAGGGTAACAACATGATATGGGTAATAGTGGATCGACTGACCAAGTCAGCTCACTTTGTACCAATGAAAGATACATGGACTAAAGCACAATTAGCTATGGCTTATCGGAAGAATGTGCTTAAGTTACATGGAGTCCCTAAGGACATAGTATCTGACAGAGATGCGAGATTTATCTCAAGGTTTTGGAAAGAGTTGCAGGAATCTTTGGGAACGACTTTGAAGATGAGTACATCATTTCATCCTGCGACAGATGGCCAGACTGAGAGGACAATCAAGACTCTTGAGGATATGTTACGAGCTTGTGTGATGGACTTTGGTGGTAGCTGGGAACAGAGGTTGGATTTGATAGAGTTTTCTTACAACAACAGCTATCACACTAGTATTGACATGGCACCGTTTGAGGCTTTATATGGGAGGAGGTGTAGGAGTCCGATATGTTAGGACGACAGTGCTGAGGCAGTGGTTCTAGGACCAGTGATGGTACATGAGATGGTTGAACAGATTAAGATGATCGGGAACGGATGGAGAGCTCAGATAGACAAAAGAGTTATGCAGATCTACATCACGGATATAGAGTTTCGGAGTTGGGGATAAGGTTCTTCCGCAAGTGTCTCCTATGCGTGGGGTTATGAGATTTGGGAAGAAAGGCAAGCTAAGTCGGAAGTTCATAGGACCATATGAGATCTTAGAGCGGGTTGGAGAGGTTGCATATCGTCCGGCTTTACCAGCTGCGTTAGAGAGAGTGCATAATGTGTTTCATGTATCTCAGCTGAAGTATGTGAGTGACCCGTCACATGTGTTAGAGGCAGAGAGCATAGAGCTAGATGAGTCCTTATCATATCTTGAGGTACCTAAGCAGATTCTTGACCGGAAGGTTAGGAAGACTAGGAGTGGTGAGACAGTTTTGCTTAAGATCCTTTGGTCTAACCACGAGACTGAGGAAGCTACATGGGAGGCGAGAGGAGGCTATGAGAGAGCGTTGCCCTTTCCTTTTGATCGGTATGTATGGTTACGGGGACGTAACCTTGTTTCTTTTTAGGGGGTAGGAGATGATCGCAAAGAGTTTTTAAGAGTTTTTATACCCTTTTATGTTGTGTCGGTATGTTTGTTGTGGTTGAGTCGGGTTGAGTTTGGGTTAGTAACATGTTTTATGTTGAGTTTTGTTTTGGTTGTTGAGTCGGGAGTGTTGTGGTGTGTCTTTGTTTTGTTGTGGTTTGAACTTCGGGGACGAAGTTCTTTTTAAGGAGGGAAGACTATAATACTACGGATTTATGAGTCTCTGGGTACTCTATCGAGTAGGCCTTTCTCTGTCGAGTAAGGGTGTGTTGCGTCTTAAAAATAGTTTCTGACCTGTTGGGTACTCGATCGAGTAACGTTGATACTCGATCGAGTAAGGGGGCACTCGATCGAGTACCTCAGCTACTCGATCGAGTAGCCGGTTTACGGGGGATGATTTCTCGGGTTTTGTTAATAATGCGATTAAGTATATAATTACTTCCGTCACTTTTCTTTAAACACTTTTAAAACCTAATTGCTTTCAAAAAGAGAAATCAAACTACGTTCTTCACATCAATCGCATTGTTGGCAAATCCCGGAGCTTGGAAGGTCGGATTTTACCTTTCTTTATACCGTTGTGATCCTTGTGTCGAGGGTAAGATCTACATACCGTTTTTATAGCATTTCGTTAAAGTTGGTTAAACCCTAATATGGGAATTTGGGGGTTTTGTTGTATTTTGTGATTGGTAGTGATTATATGTTTGTATGTTAGGAGGAGGATTCGTAGAGGAAGCTTTTTGATATTAGCTGTGAGACCGTCTGATTGTGTTAATTTCCAGGTAGAGTTTCCCTACTCAGTATTAGTCCCATAATGCATTGTTGGTGTTGTGTAATTGTTGATTATTATCGTATTGGTATTATGATGGTTGTTGATTGATTGTTGTATAATGGTTGTGATTGTTTGTCTCTGGTTCTCGAGATGCATTCTCGGCTGAGTGGAGTCACTTGCGGGAGTGGCTTCACGCCCTAGTTTCGCCCTCCGTGGAATTCGCCACGGGAGGGGATGTGCACATTAATGGGACAGGGTTATCGCTCGGTATGATGAGCGGAGATTTGGTGGGTACGGCTGCGGTCCCCCACTGGCAGGGCTGGTCCAGTGGACAGTCGGTGACGGAGATGGATTGGAGTGGGTGTGATTGTGTGTGACTGTTTGAGCTGTGTTGTTTACTGTACTGTTGGTTATATAAATTGTGTGATTAGTACTGACCCCGTTTAATGTTTTAAAAACGGTGGTGATCCATTCGGGGATGGTGAGCAGTTATTGAGCAGGTATGAGTCGAGTTACTGGGATAGCTGAGATGTGCCACCGTCAGATGATAGAAGTCTTCCGATGTAGCTTAGTAGTTTAATAAACATTTCAGTTAGCTGATTAGACAGTTGGTTTGAGAATTTGGTTTCGTATTTTGGATTTGGTTTCGGATTGTAACCTTTCACTAAAGTATTACTATTTAAATATTGTTTTGTTATTGTCTGATGATTATCATTGCCTCAGGTAACCGAGATGGTAGCATCCTTATACCTGAGTGGTCCTGGTAAGGCACTTGGAGTATGGGGGTGTTACAAAATGGTATCAGAGCGACGATCCTGAAACCTGTAACCAATGAATCTAATGAACATAGGGAGTCAATTAAAATGAACCCGGGGTAAAGGTTGTAGGAGCTAATGCAAAGGCTTGGGAGACGTCCTAAAGTCGCGAACTCGCCCTACAATTTTGAACCGGTCACATGGGGGGTATATGTCAAGGTCGTATGTGATGCTTGTTAGCTTGTATGTGGATGTGATGATGTATGTTGTAATTGTTGGATGTTTGGAGTAGAAGGTTGAGATTGTGAATGAAAGGTTGGTGAAACGTATAGAACTGTTGATTGAACAAGAACCATGTTGGATGTTTATTATGTGGCGTTTGATCATATGATATAGTTGTTTTGTTGATCATATGGAAAGCTTGGTAGAAATGCATGCTTAACTATATTATAGGTTGAGTTTATAATGTTGCATAGTGTGTTGGGATATGTGAGATAACATGCGGGTAGTATATACGAGTCAGCATGACTCGATCGAGTAAGGGGGTACTCGATCGAGTAGGTGAGATACTCACTCGAGTGGGTCTGACTCGATCGAGTGGGTATTTGACGTTTTTACAACCAGAATCGTGGTTTTTGGGTACTCGATCGAGTACATAGGGCACTCGATCGAGTAGGGGGTCACTCGATCGAGTAGCTATGCTACTCGGCCGAGTATGTTAGAGATCAGAAGGTCTGTTTGGGGTCTGATGTCGAGGCACTCGATCGAGTAGCCTCTACTCGATCGAGTAGGTTTAGGCACTCGATCGAGTGTGTTCTGGGCGGTCCGCTTTCGTGTTTTGAGGTTTTAGTGCGTATGTTTATATCTACCCTTTCTTATATAGTTGCAAGATGCCGCCCAAAAGAAACGCTTTGTATGCGAGAGCTGAGACCATGAACATAGATGATATCGTTAAGATGTTGGAGCATCAGGATGCTCTTACAGAGGCCTTAAAGAAAGTGGGAAAGGACAAGGAGGTTGATCACTCTAAGATCAGCCTTTATATAGCGAGTTTAACCCAAAACAGTACAAGGGAACCGGGGAACCAAACCTTCTTGACAACTGGGATCGTGAGATGGAGAACATACTAGACCTGGGTCACTGTCCTGATAAGATGAGAGTAGAACAAGCTGCGTTCTACCTGAGGGAAGCAGCTGGCGAGTGGTGGGATAAGGTGAAGGTAAGTGCTAGGGAGATGTATGCGAACCAGGGCTTACCAGCTATACCTTGGGAAGAGTTTCGGAGAGCTATGAGGAAAGAGTTTGTACCGGAACATGTGAGGAGTAAATTGAGAGAAGAGTTTGATGGGTTTAAGATGACATCTAATATGTCAGTTGCTGAGTACTACAAGCAGTTTAATGAGAAGTCAGGTACGTGTTTACAAAGTTCAACCCAAATTCGAACCAAATAAATATCGTTTCATGTTCATGTCTACCTAATATATAAAATGTGATTAAATTTCAACTCAAATCTATTAATTTCATGTTGGATGTATATCGTGTTTTTAGGTCGTGTTAGTATTATCAGAGCAAGTCCAATGGTGTAGCTTAGGGACTTGCTTGCAATTTCTTAAAATTGTTAGCTAGTTGCTACACCATTGGAGAAAATCTTATAGGATGGCTTGCCTCAAGCAACTAGCTTCATTAAGCTAGTTGCTTAAATTGGCCATTATACAAAACAATCAATAGGAAAATTAGTTCTATAAATTAGGTTTGATTTATTTTTAATTTTTGATTTACTGGAATTTATGATTCATGTCAAACTAATGTAAAAGGTAGCTAAACCATTGGAATAGTTTAGTTGCTTAAAATGATTGTAGCTTAGTATATGATGTGGATTTATCAAGTTAGAAGGTATCCGCTTACCATTGGACTTGCTCTCATGTCTATCAAAAGCGCTAATGGGCTCGAGGTGTTGGCCTGTTGGGCTACACTTGCAGCATCCGAGCTAGATATATACAAAGTCAGATAAATAAAGCCATAAAGAAGCCCATCAAATTAGCCTCGAACAAAATCGGGCTTATATAGTTATATGGATGTGCACTATTGTGTGTTAGGCCGTGAGTTTGCAACTAATTGTAAGCTAGGTATGGACGCAAATTCTTAGACGGTCACTTTTTGTCTGAAACTTCAAGCGGACATATGACAATTTTATGATTAAATGTAATCATAATGGTACAGCTAGTATTACAACTTATGTTAACTAGTTTTTTAATAGGGTTTTGGCGGTAGAATGGTTATAAAATACCGTTTTATTATTTTAAACCAAAATGACCCGTTTGAAACAAGACCAACTGATGTATGTAATAATAGTCATAATGTAAGATGCATCATATTACATACCTAAGAAGTTTGAAAAATACATTTATCAAGTAAATTAGCTTTTTATTCATGATATATTTGAGTTAGTAATTTCATTTTATATAATATATGTATCTAAGGCCTCCGATTCTAATAGGATAACGGCTTCGTATGAGGCGTCATCTTGTTTTTAAAAGTAGCTTAGGGTTACAAAAATTGATGTGTGACATCGAGAGGTATGAATGTATGATATTTCCTCAATCTTAATGAAATATTTATATATGTTTATACACAAAGACCAAGATACAAAGAAAGGAGAATTAAAAAGAATAAAGTAGAGATTAAAATCCAAAACAGAAACATAAATTATTGTTTAAAACATTTAAAAAGCAAAGTGTAAACTAGTGACCGGGACAAAAGAACTATCAACTTATATCTATTTGGCTTTTCCAATTTCCTCTCCAATGGACCACCAGACAAACCCACCTAGCTGACGCTCAACGAAAATCATGATATTTTCCTTCCTTTTTGTGCGTAAATAAAAAGTTCCAATGGTTTAATAATTTTGTAGGGTTGAATAAGACTATAAAAGTATCCTTAGGATAATTTTCGTTCTGAGTACTGAAGGCAATTTAATAATTAGACATATCCCTCCTAATTTTTTTTTTTTTTTTTTTTCGTTTGTAAAAGTCAAGATCAAATTCCTAACCATTTTTTAGGTATAGTAGAGGGGTGAATCCCGAAAATAAAAGAAACTAATTATCGATTATACGAAAGTAGCAACCCTAAGAATGTATAGTTGTATACCTAAAGGAACTTCTTATATGTAAATACAGACATACAGTACACACTATGCCAAAATTTTATAACTTACATGTTCATAAACATAGATGGCCTATCATATACCAAAATAAAAAGCAAAAGATCTATATTTGGTGTTTTTGGAAAAGAATGATTGGAAAACCATAGCATACGTTATACAAAAGGAGTGATAATGCCACGCGGAAATCAACCACTCCACCTAGTGGCGGAGCCAGAATTTAATTTTAAGGGGGCGATTTTTTTTTTAGGGGCTAATTAGATAAGGTGCACCCGAAAAATTTCGAATTTTTTTTACTAAGACTTCGAAAATTACATGGGGGTAGACTCCACCTAATATATGTAAGGGTAGGATTAAAATAACTTAACATTTTAAGACATGAATAGATTAGCACAAACATTTTACGAGTGATGTTATGAATACCCTACCAGAGTAATAAAATATAAAATATACTTTACACTTTATTCTAGACAATGATAGTGTCTCCACAACCCCTCAATTCTACATGCCTTGGTCCCTATATATCTTTTTAACAATTGCACATTATATTGGATAGCATAGATTTAAAACCATCATGTCAATGTGCATCCAAATTTTCTAATTCTCCCTCTTTTCTCTTCTTCTCCTAAGCTTCAACCCCTTGAGCTTAAGCAATGGCGCCTTCTCAAGAAGCATTTCAAAAGAAGAGATGGGAATAAAATCTCAAAATACCCTAACCCATCTCCACTATTTTTTCCATGACTATGTTGTCGGGCCTAGGCGAACTGCAGTCAGGATTGCCCAGGCCAAGACAACTGACAAGGACCCCAATACGTTTGGGGCCCTTGTTATGATAGACGACCCGTTATCCATTGGACCGGATAATAGCTCCCATGTCGTAGGGTATGCCCAAGGAATGTATGGGTTTGCAGATCAAACAACCGCCGGGTTATTGATGGTTATGAACTTTGTGTTCACTGATGGAGAGTACAAGGGAAGTACCTTATTAAGTGTGTTGGGAAGAAATGAAGTCTTCTTAAAAATAAGGGAAATGGCTATTGTAGGTGGGACAGGAAAGTTTAGGTTTGCTTCAGATTATTGTCAAGCTAAAACTATTTCAGGGTTGGATAAAAGTGGAGCTAGTGTTATTCAGTATGATGTTTATGTGTCACATTAGTTGATTTTTCTAGTGAATGCAACAAATAATCAAGTGCCTAGTGATTTCAAATGTGTTTTTCTATTAAGGTTTTCTTAGTTTGTTCAATGTTCAATTTAGTAAACAACATATTGATAAAAATTGGCATGTTATTTAAATTTACCGATTTTATTCCGCTAATGAGATTTGTTAGTCAAACATGCTATTTAAATTTACCAATTTTATTCTGTTAACCTCATCTACTATTTTAAATCTGCTTTGCTAATTGCCAAACAGGATTTGTGTTTTTATATATGAAAATTTAGCTTTAAGAATATATCTCAATGTGCAAATTAAAATACCGAAAAATAACTTAAACATGAATTACTTGGTTGGATTTAAAACCATAAGAAAGCATATTCTAATAAGTTGAACCATAATGACCAGACCCAAAATCGACATGTGGTGTAACTAGGAGCTGATCAGGATCCCCTGAACAAATAAAAACTACTCCGTATAATATTTTGGTAATCCTACTAATTCTCAAGTTGATGAGATTAGTGGTGTAATTGGTTCACTCAGGTCGTATGTGTCAGGTCATATTAGATTCAAAATCTTTTATTAGATCAACGTCATCCTACGAGCCGACCATCGGGTTTATATCGAATTATTGTTTTGTTGGTTATCACCGGGTGACAGGTTGGGCCAAGTTCGGTTTGGATCATTATTGGGTCAAATGATAATAAGCCAATATATTTTCTTATGCATTTTAGTTTGGACCAATATACAATTTTATGTTTAAACTATTTTTAAGATTTAAGATGGGACTGTTCCATTTTAGGTAAGACTTACCGATTTTGAAATATATATGAGAACAAAAAAAAAAAAAAAAAAAAAAAAAAATAAGAACTTTGGATAGCAAATGCAAGTTGATTGGCGCATGTTGGAGAGAGCTAGTGCGTGGGATGATCAGTATGTTTGATAGTTGTGGTTGGGGTGGCCTAGATGATTATTACAGTTAGCTTTTGATGATGGCAGGGATGCTCATTGTTCTACTTTATGAGCTTTTGATTATACTAGTTGTTCCTCCGCGCGCGATGCGCGCGGAGTTCCAATGACCATATCCGCCTTGATCTGTAATCTCTTTGCTCAAATCTTCATAGGAACAAACCGATAAGTTTACGATTATAATAGAATCATTTCCAAAACATTGAACTTAAATTTCCACACGAATAAACTGATAAGCCCAGAGTTATGGTAGTCACATACCAAAGTAGTACATAATTTACGTAAGTTCTAGTAACATTGCAAAATAACATCATACCAGGATGTAATACGGGGGACGGTTCAGTACATCGTTTAAGTCTAGTCTTAGTACGCAAAATATTAAGATTACAGGCCATTACTATTAGTCATTCTTTAAATGCCTGTGCTGTTCTGATGCCGTTTCCCCTTCATTCATGGAAGAGGTGCAGAGGCAGCGACAGTGGCTGCTTTTTCCTTCTTGAGCAACTTGTTGTGAGTTTGTGGCTGGACTGAATCTGCAGTAGTAACCTCACTTAGCTCGTCTACTGGGGTAGTTGCTATTCTTTGGTTCAAAAATGCCGATGGATCGCCGATGTGATGGACGATCGGTGACTATGCTTTTGGAGGAGGTGTCGAGGAATTGCGTGTCCGCACTTGGCTTCCTTTGGAGCCGCTAACAACTTGAGATTGTGAAGGGTGCGCTTGAGTAGTCGTTACACTTCCTGAAGCATTGTCATTTGTACCATCAATAACCACCTGCTTCACTACCCACTGGAGAATGTTGCTCATTGAGAGCGATGTGGATGGGCCAACTTGGACTTTGAAAGGTTTAAGGCGGAGCATTTCCTGCACGGCTGAAAAAGCTTGATCGTCATCCTGCAAAGTAGTACCATATATGTTAAGATGTAGGGCTAAGTGCATGAGTTTAACTGTTGATGTTGTTAGACTCACAGCGTGCTTCATGTGGAATATGTCTGCGGCTGACATCTTGAACAACTTCTCAGTGGTTGAACTAAATGCAGTCATTGGTAATGATCCAGTCCCATCCGATATGTCGCAGTTGAACGTGATCCTTTAAGAGGTTGTTTTTATGCGTTAGCAATGTAATAACATAGTTGTGAGTAGTGGTGTTAACTGATTAGGAGGTTGTATATGTAGTGTCTTGTATTGCTAAATCAAAGAAATGTTTGGGGTCTTACTTTGGTTCCGTGGTACAATCGGCTTCAGAGCAATTTTCGCACGTGTATGCACTGCCTGGTGGAATGCTGGATCGCTTACTACAGTGTGAACAACCCATGTATGCATTAACTTTGTGGAGCTCAGCAGCTGGAATTGTCACTTCTAACCAGTGTTTCTCGTCTTGTAAAGTCGTTTTTGCCTGCAAAAGGCAGAGGGGTCAGTTTTTTTCCCCAATTGGTGCTTTCATGCATTTGTCCTGGTAAATTTAACAAGTTAAATGCTAAAACTCTGTGCACCTTCTTAGAACGGAGGGCTGCAATCTTAACATTTTTATGTGCTGGAATTGGCATCTTTACAATTTAAGGTGGTTTTATTCGAACACCAACAACTAAACCCAAAATGCAGAGAACGAACCTCCCACCTCGAAGTAAAACAAATGCAAGAAACAAATAAGAAAGAGGGAGGTAGCACTAAAACATGTAATGAAAATCGTAAAAGCAGCAAAGTAAAATAAATACACCAAAGGAACCATAACCATGAGCATATGGAACCTGAGCTGAAGTTTAAGAGAATGCACAGTGTCAGCTACCGAGTGCTTTCTAAGTAGCAATTTAAAATTAGCTCATAAGATGTATCGGAGACTCACTGCTCATCAATATTTGGGTGGAAAATTTTGTTCATGAATGTAATTTAAGGAGGTTTGAAAGGATATGCATCTGTAAGCCGAACATGTAGTTTCCAGACTCCACCCTCGTAAAGGCCTGCCACCACAAAATCGACAAATGTAATAATTTCCAAATACAAAAGACCGTTACCATTCAATTGTTCTCCAAGAGCCTTGTTTGGAATTTGGATATAACGCGGAGGAGAATGGAGGAAACAAGGGATGGTGGAGGGGGTGAAACAAGGATGTATTCCTTCCAAATTTTTCTAGGTCAAGAGGGATTTTGATATCGCTTGGAGGCAGGGAAATTGATCCCTCTGATCCATATCTCAACTACTTGACTTGCTAACCGAACATAGAAATTGTCCCCATCCTTTTCCCTTCATCCAAACAACGGGTAAGTCTTAACTGAACAAAGTTGTCATCTGTTTTCCCATCTTTGGATATGGACAAATGATGTGTCATGTTGATTGGCCGAGATAAAAAAAAAGTTTGACAAAGGAATGTGGGGCGACAAACAAAAAAGATAAGAGAGCATTCACTTACTCTCCTTTGGTCCATGAAAAACCACAGTGAATTCATCAATTCTATCATCTTTAAGCTCCACAGCGAAATTGCGCATCATCCTTCATGAACCATGCATTAAAGTAGTGTTATCATCAGAGCAATCATTTTCCATCACATCAAAAGGCACAACTTTTGAAAGGAAACTTGCTAAATTTTGCCTCAATATGAAATAAACAACAATTTGACAGGAAAAATTCAGTAACTAAGATGCTAACATTAACACTTCAAACCCGTGAACGAAATGGTTAGATTCAAATGAAAACACCAAAAGAGAAAGCAGAAGCAATAGTTCATCAGTTAACGAATACGTTTCACACCCTGCAATGAAAAAGAATCCCTTTCCGAACAACATCATTACCCAAGTGACTCCATGAGTGAATGGCGCTAGGCCACAGGTGGGGAAGACGGTATGCACTCAACCTTTAACCCTATGTTAAAGACATAGATAGGCTTTTCCGGGATGACCCATGATGAAAACTGCAATCATAATTTGCGACAACACTCTCCAATTTTGTAATTTCGGAATCATACAGAGTTTACTGAACTATTTCCTTTATTCGACTACATTCCGAAGCTGAAAAAGATTGAATCTTTCACCTCCATTCCAAATGAAAACAAAAAAGATTTTTTTTTTAATTAATGGCAACCCAAATGGAATCATGTGAGAAATATACACAAGATATAGGCAGCCATGTATAGAACATTAAAAAAAAAATCTACTTACAATTTCATAACATCTAACTCTCTTCTCTTGCTCGATGAAGAAGACATCAGATTAGAATCACACAGTGCTTAAACCCTACAACAGTTACAGTTTCCTTGTGATTAATTTCATGGTATAAAAACATAAATTCAATCAGATCAACAAAACAAATTTCAGAATGATATCATCTACTTATAACTTTACTCCGTATAAGTTAAATCCGTCGTCTCAATCATTTATTCACCTTTTCGAGTCATTGTGAGAGATCCTTTTAGCAAACGTAAACAAATGATCGAGACGGAGGGAGTATAAATGTATATCACAATTCTACAAGGGTTACCAAATCGAATACTCTGATCAAAATGAGTAAATTTAACCAAAGGAACCATAACCATGAACATTAACCGTAAAAGGGTTACCAAATCGAATACTCTGATCAAAATGAGTAAATTTAAATCGTAATTATTCAATTCAATCAAGCAGATCTGAATTACGCACCAAATGAACAACGCACTAAAATAGGAAATCAAAACCGGAGCATGAGTTCAATTAAAGCAATCAATGGTTGTTATACACTAACAATAAGCTAAGAGATGGTATCAGTTAATCCCAAAAACCCAAAAATCAACTATAAAACTGAATAAATCACCTATAAAACCCTAAAATTGGGATCCGTCAACCGAAAAAACCCAAAAATCAACTCTAAAACCCTTAAATTGGGATCCGTCAACCCCAAAAACCCAAAAATCAACTCAAATAAAGCGATGCAATGTGCTTACATAGAAAGACCCCAGAAATCATCTCCGAGTAGTGAATAATCCGAATGGCCGGCAACTCAGAAGAGGAGACTCGTCTTGATGGATATAATGGAGCATGATGGAGAATGAAAGGGAATGGATCATAGATAGCAGAATAAAAATTAAATTAAGCCATCAAGTTATGAGGAGATATTGAATGAAGAAGCAGGGAAGGAAGAGAGAAAAGAAATGGAAGAGCAAAGAGCAGTGAAAAAAACAAAGAAGAAAGAGGAGTAAACAGATGCAAAAAACAAAGAAGAAAGAGGGAGGTAAAGCGTGAAAGGCTGTTCATCACGTGAGCAGAGCGTGGAACACTGCTCTACTGTTCAACATTTACCCAAGTTCACACATTTAGAGGGTTTTAGATATTAGCATAAATTATGAATTCGGTTTAAAAAACCCTAGGATAAACATTAATAACCTAAATAAATGTGATAAAATTAACAAGATATTCTTATTAATTAAGGTTAAAATAAGTTTATACTTGAGTACGGAGTATCTCTGTTCCACTTTAATGTTTCATCTAATATTATCGATTTAAAGTGATTTATACAATCATTGGTCTCCAGATGTTATTTATCACAGCCACGAGGATGAATATCCGAGACACATTTTTTGTGTCTTGTTTCCGGTATTTCTCCGAAACTTTGTTTGTAAAGATGAGTAAAGATATGATCGATCATTTGGACAGCTCTAACCGTAGCTTCAAGAATGATGTGTGTTGTGCGGAAGTGATGTGAATTTTGGCGGAAGCGGAAGACATTTTTGTAAGATTGTTTTTGTGTTTTTGAATAAAGGGGATATTTTTCTCAAGATCAATGAAGACCTCGAAAACAATGGGATATTTGCCGTAGCTAGACCTATAGCTACGCCAATGGGTGAATTGTTTGATACTCGTCAAACAATCCGACTTAAACTTAGGATCACGTCCCTCGTTCAAGCAAGGTGCGAAATCGCGTTTCGACCTCTTAAGCCAAACCACTCGTGTAACAACACAAGAGGACAAGACAAGTTTTAGAGAATACTCTCAAGTTTTTACTTCAAAATTGGATGATAAACAAATGAGGACTACAAGCCTTATATAGGCCGAAATCCTTGATGCCCAAGGCTAACCTTTAATGCTTTGTGGTGAGTTCTAGACTATGTGGAAGAACTAGGTAAGACTAAACCAAAAACTAGGTAAGACCTTTGTAAAAAATAGGCTATGACAAAAACTAGGTGAGCTTTATTCAATGCCTTTGGACTAGCCCATTTTCGAGGTTAGACCTTGCTCCACACGATTCTCCACACGGTTCTACCCGTCCCATTGGCGGGTGATCATGCACTTTTCTCGACTATTATTCGAACCGATCCATGCTTGGTGACTCGGGTTGTCTTGGTCGCTTGTTTCGAGAATTATTTCATCAAGGTGATTCGTATTCACATCAATCCTTCCCCCTTTGAAAGGAATTGTCCTCAATTCTGCAATCCCATTATCCTCGATGTAAGGAGAGAGATCACCCACATTGAAAGTGGCGTGGACACCGTAGTCCCCTGGGAGTTCGACCTTGTAGGCATTGTCTCCATACTTCGAAATCACCTTGTAAGGACCTTCTGCGCGCGGCATGAGTTTGTTTTTTCGTTTGCCTGGGAATCGTTCTTTCCTCAGATGCACCCAAACCAAATCTCCTTCCTTGAAAACCCTTGGTGGGCAGGTTTTGTTGGCTCTTTGCTTGTATACCTCATTGACGGACTCAATTCTGGAGCGAACCTGCTCATGTAGTTCAATCATGGATTTTACCTTTTCTTCCGCGCTTTTGTGTACTAGCTCGCCCTCGGGTAAGGGAATGATATCGAGTGGTAGGTAGGGATTTACGCCATACACGATCTCAAAAGGAGAGTGCTTTGTTGCGTATGATGGAGACCTGTTGTAGGCAAACTCGGCATGAGCGAGTTTTAGATCCCAATCCTTCTGAGTTTTGTTCACGAGGCCACGTAGTAATACCCCAAGAGTGCGGTTTGTCACTTCCGTTTGACCATCGGTTTGAGGATAGTGAGAGGTACTAAATAACAGTTTGGTACCCACCTTCTTCCACAGAGTGTTCCAAAAATAGGTTAAGAACCTTGAGTCACGATCGGAGACTATCGTCCTTGGGACTCCATGAAGGTGGAGTATTTCTCGAAAGTATAAGTCGGTTACGTTGTTAGCGTCATCTGTCTTGTGACATGCAATAAAATGGGCCATCTTGGAAAATCGATCCACTACGACCATGATTGCGTCCTTACCCCTTTGGGTTCGTGGTAGAGCAACAATAAAATCCATGGACACGTCTTCCCATGGCCTGTTAGGAATCGGTAAGGGCGTGTACTCCCTTGGCTTGAAGATACTCTTTGCAACGTGACAAGTGACACACTTACGAATCACATCTTGCACGTCCTTCAGCATTCGAGGCCAATAGACATGCTCTTTAAGGACCTCCATAGTCTTAGTGACACCAAAATGCCCACCAAGTCCTCCCCCATGAGCTTCTCGTATCAATAACTCCCGGACTTGATGCTTGGGTACACACAACTGATTTCCTTTGAAAAGAAATCCATCTTGAATTATGAACTCGCCTCGGGGTCCTGTTTGGCTTATCCTAAACATTTCACCAAAGTCGGGATCAGTTTTGTAGTAATCTTTCAAGGTCTCGAATCCAAGCAGGCGAACATCAAGCACGTTCAGTAAAGAGTAGCGTCGGGAAAGAGCGTCGGCCACCACATTGCTTTTACCATCCTTATATTTCGATGAGAAATGAAAGGATTGAAGAAATTCAACCCATTTGGAATGTCTTAAGCTCACCTGCGGCCCATTGATGTATTTTAAGGATTCATGGTCTGAATGTAGAATGAAGTGATTTGGGCGAAGATAGTGGCTCCAATGGTTGAGTGCTCTCACTATGGCGTAGAACTCCTTGTCATATGTGCAATATTTGAGCCGAGCTCCACTTAGCTTTTCGGAAAAATAAGCAATGGGTCGCTTTCCTTGGACCAACACAGCTCCAATTCCAACACCGCTCGCATCACACTCTACTTCGAAGGGTTGAGTAAAATCGGGAAGTGCTAGTACCGGTGCTTCACAGAGCCGTTGGATAATCGTCTCGAAAGCCCTTTGAGCAGCCTCGGTCCATACAAATGTTCCTTTTTTTAAACACTCGGTGATGGGACTTGTGATGGTGCTGAAATCTTTTATGAATCTTCGGTAGAATGAAGCAAGTCCTTGGAAAGACCGAACCTCTGTGACGGACTTAGGCGTAGGCCATGACTTAATGGCCTCGATCTTTGATTGGTCCACTGAAACTCCATCTTTAGAAACCACATAGCCGAGAAATATGACACTCTCGACCAAGAATGAACATTTCTCCTTCTTTCCATATAGCTTTTGTCCTCGGAGAGTTTCGAACACTTTGCGAAGGTGTTTGAAGTGATCTTCTTTGCTTTGACTGTAAACCAAGATATCATCTAAATAAACAACCACAAATTTTCCCAAGAATGGTTTGAGTACCTCGTTCATGAGCCGCATGAAAGTACTCGGAGCGTTGGTTAACCCGAACGGCATGACAGTCCATTCGCACAACCCATGTTTGGTCTTGAACGCGGTTTTCCATTCGTCACCTTCCCGCATTCGTATCTGATGATAGCCACTCCTCAGGTCGATCTTAGAAAAGATCTCGGAGCCATGCAACTCATCAAGCATGTCATCAAGTCTTGGAATCGGGAAACGGTACTTGATAGTTATGTTGTTCACGGCTCGACTATCGATGCACATCCACCAACTCCCATCCTTTTTCGGGACAAGAAGAGTAGGAACGGCACATGGACTCATGCTTTCACGAACATAGCCTCGTTCCATTTGCTCCTCGATTTGGCGCTGCAACTCCTTGGTCTCTGTTGGGTTGCATCGATAGGCTGCTTTGTTAGGTAACGCAGCTCCAGGAATGAGATCGATTTGATGTTCGATCCCGCGAATAGGCGGCAATCCCGGTGGTAAATCTTCAGGGAAAACGTCCTCGAATTCCATTAAGAGCGCCGCTAGCTGGGCATCCTTGATCTCAACTTTTGGTGCCTCGTTGACCACCATAAGATAGACACAACCACCTTCCTTTAAGACTTCACCAACTTCTTGCTCACTTGCAAACATGGTCATGCTTACGGTTTTCCTCTGTGGGGTGCCCAAATAACGGACAGCACTAGGTGCCATCGGTCTTAGGACAAGCTTCTTGCCCTTGTCGACCAATTCATATTCGTTGCTTCGGCCACGGTGTATGACATTGCGATCGAATTGCCACGGACGCCCCAAGAGTATGTGGCATGCATCCATTGGCACTATGTCACACAAGATATTGTCGTCATAGGAGCCTATTGTTAATGCCACTTTGACTTGTTTGGTGACCTTCACCTTATTCCCGTCATCAAGCCAATGTAACGCATATGGTTTGGGATGGGGTATGGTATCCAATCCCAACTTGTCCACCATCTTTGTAGAAGCAACGTTGGTACAACTCCCTCCATCGATGATTAGGCTACACCACTTGTCCTTTACTTGACATTTGGTGTGAAAAATCTGGTTCCTTTGTTCTGCCTCAATTGGTGTGGATTGAGTCTGCAAAGCACGAAGAACTAAAGCACAATCATAGTTAGGAGCATCATAAGTTTCGATATCTCTATCGTTCCCCTCCTCTTCTCTTTCTTCGAAGTTGAACACATCACCCAATCGTTCTTCTTCATCATACAACTCGTCTCGGACGGCAATAGCTTCCCTTAGTACAATGTTTCTCTTATTTGGGCATGCGTTCTGAAAATGCCCAAATCCTTGGCATTTGAAACATCGTACTCTAGATAAACTTGTCTCTTTAGGGACGGGTATCTTGGGAGCGGACTCAGGGGTGGAAATCTTCTTAGGTGTAGTCTCAACTGTACGACTACTCGGACTTCCCCTTGAGTGTCCTTCGCTCCTCCAGCTTCGACCACCCTCACCATGAGTTAGAGTGAGCTTGGCCTTCCCTTGGGCTTCTACCTTGAGACATAGATTACACAAGGAATCGAAGTCAGCGTAAGATTGTAATTCAACTGAATTGGCTATGTTACGATTTAGTCCACGAAGGAATCGAGCCATCTTCAAGTCTTGATTTCTCTATTCCTCCCATCAAAGTAAGATTTTCAAACTCATTTATGTAATCTGAGACACTGCTCCTCTCTTGAGTCAACTCGGCAATCTTGCGATATGTCGTGAGCCTATACGTGGCTGGGACGTATCTCTTGCGTAGTTTCCTTTTGAGAGATTCCCAAGAGGATATCTTTTCCTTTCCGGCCCGGGCACGCTTTACCTTAAAGCCTTCATACCATAGGGAGGCTCCACGACTTAGTCGTAGAATGGCGTACTTGCAACACTTTTCGTCATCCAGGTCTTTGAACTCAAACATCCGTTCAATCTTCCTCTCCCATTCGAGGTAATCCTCGGGATCCGTGCCTCCCACAAACTCGGGTAGTTCACTTACTTTGAATTCTTCTCGACTTTGTTCTCCTCGACGTGGTGTTCCGTTCACGCCAAGTTCCGAAAGATTTTGTAGCGCTTCTATAAGATTTTGAAGGAGATTAGGATTGTTGGGATCCATTTTTTTTTTTGATGAATAGTACCGTGAATAAAGATCTGGGGACGTGAACAGAACTTTTTTTTTTTTTTTTTTTTTTTTTGCGAAGAAATCAAGACCCTTGGATCGTCTTGATTAGTGGAAATCAAGAGCCGAAGCTCTGATACCACAATTGATGTGAATTTTGGCGGAAGCGGAAGACATTTTTGTAAGGTTGTTTTTGTGTTTTTGAATAAAGGGGATATTTGTCTCAAGATCAATGAAGACCTCGAAAACAATGGGATATTTGCCGTAGCTAGACCTATAGCTACGCCAATGGGTGAATTCTTTGATACTCGTCAAACAATCCGACTTAAACTTAGGATCACGTCCCTCGTTCAAGCAAGGTGCGAAATCGCGTTTCGACCTCTTAAGCCAAACCACTCGTGTAACAACACAAGAGGACAAGACAAGTTTTAGAGAATACTCTCAAGTTTTTACTTCAAAATTGGATGATAAACAAATGAGGACTACAAGCCTTATATAGGCCGAAATCCTTGATGCCTAAGGCTAACCTTTAATGCTTTGTGGTGAGTTCTAGACTATGTGGAAGAACTAGGTAAGACTAAACCAAAAACTAGGTAAGACCTTTGTAAAAAATAGGCTATGACAAAAACTAGGTGAGCTTTATTCAATGCCTTTGGACTAGCCCATTTTCGAGGTTAGACCTTGCTCCACACGGTTCTACCCGTCCCATTGGCGGGTGATCATGCACTTTTCTCGACTATTATTCGAACCGATCCATGCTTGGTGACTCGGGTTGTCTTGGTCGCTTGTTTCGAGAATTATTTCATCAAGGTGATTCGTATTCACATCAGGAAGCGTGAATATCCATGTTGGGCCTCTGCTGCACCGGTGTCCACTGTCCATAATAGTACGATATTGTCCGCTTTGGGCCAAGCCCTCACGGATTTACTCTTGGGCTCCTTCCCAAAAGGCCTCGTACTATTATATTTTCTGGACACTTATAAAGATGATCTTCCATCTTTATTCTACCGATATGGGACATGGGTTTGCACCCTAACAATCCTCCCCTCAAACCAAGGACCATCATCTTGACTCGGACCTTGACCTCTATGGAGAACTCCCACACATCTACAGCCCCAACTTCTAGACACCCGTATCACCAAGTCTTGATAACCTCCCCTTAAATGACACACCATATGTATCTCATATACGTGGTGATAAGCGGGGTTTGTCGCACTCCCCCGATCAAACAAATAACTCAACTAATGTAGTAGGGTAGTCGAGGTCGAATCCACAGGGAGCATGGGTGATTACTAATTGTTTTAAATCTTTGTTTAGCTAAGTCGGAAATATTTGGATGAGGTTTAAAACTAAACAACTAAACTAAATAAAATAAAATGCAAATTAACTAAAGATGATAAATGAGTAAGAGAGGAATAAAGTTGTAAATCAAATGAATAAAAGGCCTAGAACTCGGTTCTCCCACAACAATTCGTAATTCCACATACTAATTCCCTAGGCTAATCACTCGGGTAGACAAGTAAGGAGGAGATGGCTCTAATTCGCCTAAGACCCCCCTCTCGGGTTCGAAGTAGGACACTAGCACTACCCACCAACCCCCCTCTCGGGTTCGAAGGTAGGAATCCCTAACTCAACACTCAACTACCCCAAAATCATGCACAATTCCGAGGAGGTCAAGAACTTGGTCAAGGTCATTAAGCCCCCATCGTATTCCGGGTCATCCCACTCCCTCTCTCGAGGGTCGATTTCAAACGCTAGTCTAGAGGCACCCTCCCTCGGTTCTCCCTTTCGGTCTCAACCTTGGTTGGTGATAAGATCAAATTCCGGGTATCCAATTTACAACCTAACCAACTCTCGTTGGTGGACAAGGGTTACAAGTCGACACTACCCAAAAATCAATCCTTAAACCATGTAATTCCTCTAAACTACCCTCACCAATTTCCCCAAACAATTAGCCCATATGAGAATCAATTAGTGAAACTACTCATGTCGGGTCAAACCGAGTCCTAGTAGAAGACTACTCACTAATCATGGTGCTAAGAGCAATAGAAACAACAAAGATGGAAACTTTATGCATAATCATAATGGAAGTACAAATTCTATTACTAATCATGCAACAATCCAACTTAAATTATAAGGAAAGACAATTTAATTCAAGAGACAATGAAGATTAAACTAAAGGCACAAACTTTAACTCAATAAACTCAAAAACTCAATCTTTAACATGAGAAATTCAAAGATTCAATCTTTGAGAGCAACAACAATGGAAAACAAAGAAAAGATGAACAAGAAAGAGAATAACATCAATTAAACAACAAGAAATCTAACATGAACAATTAAACAAGAATTAAGAGAAAAGCAAAATGTAAACAAATGAAATTAAAGAGAGAAATAAGAGTAAAGAATTATACCAATAACATGTGAACTTTGAATTGATGGAATGAAGAACAAGAGATTGATTAAACTAATTAAGGAATGATTACAAATTTTATTGAAGAAATATTGAAAAGGAAATATTTAGGGTTCTACAAATATTGAGAGAGTAAGAGAGAGTAATTTCTAATCTAATTCTAAGGTAGTAATTGTCTTGTTCTAGTGGTGAGGTTGTCTCTTTATACTAATTTATTAATTGATAATACTACTAATTACTACTACTAATAATAATAATAATAATAATAATAATAATAATAATAATAATAATACCCAATTACACGGGTCAAAAACCAAAACAAAGAAAAGCAAAGACAAAAAGAGAAAGAGAAAAGGGGAAACACGGGTAAAGACGCAGCCAAGGGTTCTTTGCCGGTCAGCCGGCGGCCGGGGTTGATGCCGGCAGCGAGGCCATTGAAGAAAGTGCAGAAAAAGGATGGGTGTGCGTTATGCCGGCCTGTCGGCAGCCGGGGCACCGGTATAGAGCACAATTTGATGCGAGAATGTTGATTGTGGTGCGTTTTGCCGGCTAGACGGCTGCCGGTCCCTATACCGGCAGCGAGGCCATCACAAAAAGGAGGAAAAATGGGTGTGTTCTGCCGGTAGGGGATGTCGACTGCCGGGGCACCGGCATGGAGCACAAAGCTTCATAAAAGCTCAGTTTGGATCCCGAGTTCGAATCTGAGGTCGAAATTGATGAATTCACTGGTGACTGATTGTTGTGGTGACGGAGTTTGATTAGTGAATGAATGGGCAAATGGTGATGTCGTGGTAATTGATGGAGGTTGAAGATGAAGGTTGAATGGAGGATGGTAATGGCGGTTTGCAGTTGTCGAAGTGCAGGGGTTGTATGGTGTGTTTGCGGAATCAGGTACATGGTGACTAGGTGAAATGTTGGTTAATGATGGTGGATGCAGTAGGGGTTGTCCATTGTTGTTGTTGCGGGTCTAATGGATGAAATGGTGGTTTGTTAATGGTGAAGGAGGTGAATTAATGGTGGTGACTGAATTTGGAGATGATGATGAATGCGAAAATGGTGATGAAATGGTGATGTTTGATGGATTGGTGCGGGTGGTAATGATGGAGAAGATGAATGAAGGAGGCGTGAATGGAGGAGCAGATGTTGCGTGTTGTTGATGTTGTTTCTGTTGTTGCGTGTTGTTGATGATGATACAGGGAAGGTGATGCTTGGCAAGGGTGATGAAAGCAAGTCATTGGTTGAATTTGTCAACCTTTGACTTTGCTACTTTTGTTTAATACTAGATCTCGCATTGACCCGTCTCGCTCCTCGATTTCCGTCCTCTTTTATTCTAACTCGAATCTCCACTTTATTATACCGTCTCGCCTACAAATTATAATGAAACGATATTAATGTTAATATTAAATAAAAATTCAACTAATTAATAAATATAACCAATACGACTAATTATTATAAATTAGTAATTAAATGAGCTTTTTAGACAATTAAGCACACAAAATCGAGTCAGAATAAGGTATAAATGCGGGACAAAATACGACTAAAATGCTACTTATCACGTGGCATGTGCTACACTTGCGTACCAAACTCCTCTGCATCCAATATAACCCTGGACTGGGTCCGAATCCACTGCCTCAGCGCGTCACACCGGACTGGCTTTGGACTTACCATGGACCGCTTTTGTTGCCTCCATTAAGGCTCAGCCCACCTCGCTGGGTCGCTGACGATCTTCGATTGGACGGCCTGCCATCTCACCACGGTGAGACCAATGTCGCTTCTCGCGAACATTTTAGCTCTCCCTCGAGCTATAGAAGTTCCACGCCTTATAGTGTACGTCCACCTTCAAGTCTTGGCCTGATGAATTTGTGTCTAGTACTTGGGCTCTGATACCACTTGTTGTGCGGAAGCGTAAATATCCATGTTGGGCCTCTGCTGCACCGGTGTCCACTGTCCATAATAGTACGATATTGTCCGCTTTGGGCCAAGCCCTCACGGATTTACTCTTGGGCTACTTCCCAAAAGGCCTCGTACTATTATATTTTCTGGACACTTATAAAGATGATCTTCCATCTTTATTCTACCGATGTGGGACATGGGTTTGCACCCTAACAATGTGGATGTTGACGAAGATCTCTGTGTGCATCACCGGTATGCCATCAACACACTAATATTAATCGATGTAGCTACTTTATTGTTTTAATTTATGTTCTTACTAAAATAAGTGCATTTGACCAAATGAGTCAAATACCATCCATATAAAACTTCTTTGCACGGTTGCCAAAAAAAGCTATGATAAAGGATTATGTGTTAGATCAAGAAGTAACGAGATACAAGATAATACAGAGGATCGTCACTCAAATAAAGTACATGATGCAAACTAACTCAAATGAGATCAACTTAAAAGAAAATTTATTTGACAGAGAAGGTATTTACATTGCCATATAAATCAAACAATCTCTTCTTGTTCAAGAGAAAAAAAAAAAACGAACCCTTGCACGTTACATTTGATTGTATATCTACATTTGCAATTTGTTAAAAGATAATCCTGACGGTAAATGAGATGATTCTGATGGGGCATATTCTGCACCGCTGACCAAGTCAACACACTGAGCAAGGTCAAAGATATCCACAGCAAGTCAACGACTCAGACTGCCTAGTCAACGACTTAGTAGGCCTAGGTCACGGCCTGACAACCCGCCAGCCGGGACACATATCCGCGTACTCACATCCAAGACCCTCGGCCGGCCTGCCGTAGGTCCATCGGCCGAGGGTAGAACGGTCTTTCCACCTGATAAGCCACTTGGCCACTTGGCCACTACGTGACAAAAGGTAAAAGCCTATAAATACTCCTCAACCTTCATTGAGGAAAGGATCCAATTAATCCACAACTAAACCTAATATCACACATAAACTGGTATTATCTTCCTCATCTCTCTACAATATATCGCTCTAAATAACATACAACTTGATCCTTTAAATTTACTGACTTGAGCGTCGGAGTGAGTACGCTTGGCGCAAAGCCAAGCCCTCAGTTCGTTCATTGTTGCAGGAGAGGCCGAGAGGAACGGTAAGGACAAGAAGAATCCAACCAAAGACATTATTCTACAAGCCAAGGGTGGTAACGAATATCTGCTCCGGAATCACACCCGGAACAGATTCAATTCGGGTTCCGTACGATCGAGACTCGTACAAAGTATACAAAGTAAGAGCTAATAGTGAATGGGGAAACTACGGAGCACAACGGATTCAAGAGTTATCCCGGGTCCAATCGCAAGAAGGACACCGTACTCGAACCCGTCACCCGTAGTAACCTTTCCCTCCTTATAAGACCTTTTCCTTGTTTCATCCAACACAAAGAATATCGTCGCACCCGACATATTCCCGAACTCACGTAACACGTGTCGACTCGATTTTGTCTTATCGGGGTGGAGCCCAAGTTTTAATTCAATTTCGTCTACAATCGCGGGCCCACCGGGGTGAACAACCCAAAACACCGAGTTCCAATCGTTAATGCCAAGTGGACTAAGAGATGCCATCACGGGTTTTTCGACATAATTGGCAATTAGACTCGGATTATCCCTAGCTAAGACTAATGATACCCCGAATTTTGTAATTTGTCCTCCGATAGCTCTCTCAGTGTCTGGCACAGTCGCTTGCATTGCCGAGACCAATTCAAAAATGGGCCGCTCACCAGCGGCCCAATCTGGGTCCGAACCAATTATAGCAGCGCCGGCCCCATCACCAAAAAGGGCTTGTCCAATCATTAAGCCAATGTTGGTAAGAGTGGGTCCACGAAAAGACGACAAGGTCATCTCAGCGCACACAACTAAAACCCGAGCTCCTCTGTTGTTCTCCGCGATGTCCTTGGCTAAGCGGAGGATTGTACCCCCCGCATAGCACCCGACTTGGAAGAACATGAATCGTTGCACATTTGGGCCGAGGTCTAGTAGCTTGGCAAGTTGGTAGTCGTACCCGGGCATGACGGCTCCAGACAAACTTGTAAAGATAATGTGGGTGATCTTCGACTTGGGTTGGCCCCACTCTTTGATCGCCTCTAAGGCCGCTTCTTTTGCTAGTTTTGGTATTTCAGCTGTCAGTATTTCTTGACGTTTGTCCAAACAAATTCCATCGTAATTCAACTCTTCTGTTTGGAAAAAATGCCGTTTTCTGATTGTCGTTTTTTCGCCTGTTTTAGCTCATTTTATTAGTATGGTCAAAAGCTTACTAAGGTAATATACAATTATACGCTGTGATGAATATTTTCACTAAAGGTAAATAAATGATTGGGACGGAGGGAGCAGTAACATGAGACTTGCCAACAATAATTAACAGCATAGCCAACTCTACGTCTCTAGGACTCTAGTCCTCTACCATCATGACTAAATGCTCTTGTTATAGCGATTTATGTTAAAATATACGCCTTCCGACTCAACAAATTGTTTGCATTTTTATTCCTTTGTAAAAAGTATTTTAATTAAATATAAGCGATCTTTTACGTGAGAGAGAATAATTTTTTCTTTCACACAAACACGGAATTAAACATCACATTTTTTGGAGAGAGATTTTAAATTGAAGGTGGACGAAAAGCGATTTTATGTCAAGGTGGATGAATAAATTGAAGATATGAAGATGCGAATTTGTAAGTAATTTAGGAGACGATGAATCCAAAAAATTGAGATAGTTGAAGACTTGAAGAAGAAATTTGAAGATGAGAGTAATTTAGGAGAGGAATAATAATTTGAAGATAGGAAAAAAATTGTTAAGTACTTTTTTTTGGCTCTATTTTACCAAATATTGCTAGTGATTTTTAATTACATATAGCACATTTGATGAGTACTAATCCATAATATAAAAGGTCACCGTATGTCTTGTGTCAATTGGTCTCCCTTGTGACGGGTTACCATTTGTGGCGGATATTTTGTGAGTTAAAATGGTAACAAAATGGGTTAGTGGAGAAAGGGGACCACATGAATAGTGTTACAGAGAGAGAAAAAGTGGGTACTTTGTGAGGTAAAATGGTATCCGTCACTCAAGAGTGACGGATATGTGTGGTCACAAATGAGAAAATGTGGTCTTGTGTAAGGTGTGTTTAACTGTTTATGGTATGCTTGTGTAAGACCGACATACGTACAAAGTTTTTGTGATTTTGAAATTATATTCCTAGGTATAATGCTTAAACTTTTGACATCAGATTGACCATATTTGTGCAAATAATTACTCTGTATGACAAAAAGAAAATAATCATAAATTTCTAGTAACAAAATATATAATCACTCACTAATTTCGAATAATATACATTCAAACGATGGGCATTGTTGGGATTTGTAACCCCAACATTATTGATGTGTTAGTAACATTAGAGTCTTTATGTCAAAGATATGTTTTATGTGAGTAGTATTTACAGTTTAGATGTTAGATATTTTTAGTAGTAAATATTAGGAGTTGGATTAGTAAGACATTAAGGCTCTTAATGTGACTATGTTGGAATTAGGACTTAAGACTTTATAAATAAAGGTCATTTGTCATTGTTGAAAAGTGTGAGTATATGCTTAATATCACGAGTTAAGCATAGATGGAAATCTAAGCTACTAGCTAGCTAAGACCATCCCCAAGCAAAAGGTCGAGTTAATCGGGTCACCAATATTTTTCCTCATTATCACACCTTAATTATCTTGACCCACTTTCATCCTCCCAAGCAGAAGGTCACAACCTAGGTCACCAACCCAATTATTTTTCACTTTTTAACCAATGAGAGAGTGTCACCTACCGGGTCATCATACTCAACCAAATGTCACCTTCTCTTTATTTTGACGGTTGTCCTTTTTTTTTTGTTTCCAACCAATGGGAGTGTGCCACCTAGCGGGTCACCAACAAGGTCACCAACTCAACTCAAGGTCACCAATTGACCCTGAGTAGTTGAAGGTCACCAAAATTAACCCCTTAATCCTAATTTAAGGTGTCATTAAGGTGAACACAAGATGAGACCCAAAATGGGCAGAGAATCCGCTATCTGCGACTAGTTGTAAACTTGTAATAGCACAATAAGATATTTTAACATTGTTATAATATATTATGCATCTTATTCATAAAAACAACAAATAAGACAATTCCTAAGCAATCACCGATCCTGAGGAATTCTGAATGATATCTCGCTTCCTTTGCCTCTTTTTCATTGTATTAGTTTCAGTTTTATCCCCCGTTCCTTAAATAAGGTGGCTCACCAGTTAGCTAGCAAAAACATGTGATGAGCAAAAATTAGGATAATCTTCTTGTAATATTTGATTGGGTGGATTGGCAGTTCCTAGAGCTAAGATGGATTCTAAACTTTTAGCTTTTTGGGAGATTTTAATTCCATCAAGTGATCCCATCTTTTTTTTTACTCTTATGGAACTATTGCAATGATTTTGATGAAATTAATGCAAGTTTATATACACACTATACTACATGTGTTTTTGATTAGTAAGCCCTATTTGTTATTTTTAGTAGGGAAAAGTCAAATGTGATTTATTTATTTATTAATTGGATTAATTAGGTGAAATAGTGACACTTATTTGCATTAAAATATACTAAAAATATCATTAGAATTTTTGGATTTTTGAATAAATTAATCTGTTACATGGTAATGGTGAATTAAGTGACTTGTTCCTTCAATCAATCGATTACATCGCTTTTTGAGCAGGTGCGGGTGAAATTGACATTCCTACTTAAATACATTATTCTTATACAAAATTAAAACAATTCGCTTTTGCAGCTTTCCAATAATTACAAGGGATATTTTCCGAGTGAAAAAACTTTGATGAAAAATCCATGCTTTCTAAACTCGTGGCAAGGGTCAGAGTTAGTTATTAAACTTTTTTAGCTTGATTTTTTGACTAACTATATCTCTTAGTCATGGATTTAGAAAGCGGCTATTTTTTTTTCCAAATTGATTGTGTTTGCGAAATCTTCAGGTTAAAAAAAAACCATATTTTCAACTTACGCCACACAGTTATGACCAATTAAAGCTAAAAAATGGCACAACTTAGAAAACGCTAAAACACAAGGCTACCAAGTAAATTTTCCCATATTAATCATCATCATGATGAACCGACATAAATAGACGATACAAAATCAGATGTAGCTTCCGCACCAACTCAAAATCTAGTGGAATAATATAAAGTGAGAAGGGGCAGCTCTATTTCCGTCTCTTCTAACAATCATCTAAACTCCTACTTCCTCTGATTTTCTTATACTCGTATATATTATTCTCACTTTTCGAGACACTCTTTTCCCTCTTTAATATCTCTTAAAATATACTGAAAAATATCATGAAATATATATACTCATATGAAAGCTTTTTTTCCTAAGGATTTTAGTTGTGTATTTTTTTTATAATTTTAGATTACAATATTTTTTGTAAAAATTAAAGTCAATTGGTCACATCGAAAAATAAAAATGCCTTATATATACAAAAATGGAGGTAGTTTTAAATATAAGTTCAAAATTAACCAGAATTCGTCATTTTTCATAGCGCTTAGTAAAAAATATTTATGATATTCACTATTATATAACCTAATCAAAACTGCAATCCATTATCCATGATGAAATTATGTATGTTAGTGACTGTCCAGTATCCACCGTAATTAAGTATACATATACTTCATCGGTTCCAGTTAATAGTTTATATTTACTTTATTTTATGATGGAAAAATAATATAAATGTAAATTATTGACTGAGACAGAGAGAGTAGTGCATAACCACTAAAAACGAGTCGCATTCTCTTGCCAGCCAGTTACACAGAATTCATATCCTTCATTTACATGCGACACAAGTCATATGTTTTACTATTTTATTATGAAACAAAGAACAGTACTTGCAAGAAGAAGGACAACTAAGATCTTGTATGTTTACCAAGCATATGGTGACTGATCAAGTCACATAAAAAGCCAAAAAAAAAAAAATGTGTAAAATGAATGTGGTAGTTGGAGACAAGTGATTGTTTAACTACTAGTTTTAGGAGTTAAAAGAGATTTAACCATTAATACTACTGTATTTTTTTTAAACGAGTTACAAGAGCGATTTTAATGTTAATAGGATTCGAATATTGATCATGAATACCACTTTTCATAACTTTATCAACTATGTTAGTTAACATCTGAATGTCAGTGGGTTGGCGGTTCCTAGAGCTAAGATGGTAGCTGAACGTTCGGCTCTATCTTTGCTATACTTGGATTTCTTCAACCGTTTAATAAGTCAGCTTAATTGTTTGACTAATATTTAGTAAATTGGTGCCATTGTAATTAAATCATACCTAACACATTTTTATATTCTTATTAAATTGAATTACTCAATATAAATTACTTTTATGACTTATTTTTTTTTAGATTAAAGTATAATTAGAGAACGAATTAGATCAAGTAAATCAATGCAAGGTCACTTGTACTCTGCCGTATCAATTTAACTGTTACCGTGAAATAAGTTTAACATGTTGTTATAACATGTCGAGAAAGAAAGACGGAGATATCAAACACTAAGTTTAGAATAAAGGACTGCATGTTCGCATACTTTTGTTAGGCCGTGTTGATTGTAATAGTTTTATTTGTACTCGTATAAAAAAATATTATAAAATTCATGAAATGAAAATAGAGCGATTTTGGGGTTTACCATTGAAAAGTCTACGATACATTAGCCTCCAATCGGATTAATGGAAATTTAGGATATTCTTATACTCCCTCTGTCTCGGTCATTTGTTGTCCTTTTCCATTTTGGGGTGTCTCACTCATTTGTTGTCCTTTCTATTTTAAGAATGAACTTGATGAGTAATTTGATCATTCTCATTCAATTTGTTCCACTTGTCATTTAGTTATTGTCCTTTTCCTCATTTTTTGGTCTTTGTGCCAAAACAAAAGGACAACAATTGACCGGGACGGAGGGAGTATTTTTAATCTAAGCTTAGAACAGTAGTACTTGCATTGACAGCAAGTAACTTTCAAGGGAATATACGAGTAAAATTGAATCTGTCACCAAATAAGTATCAAGCAATGGAAGGTGATAGTATGGAACGAATCCAGATGTGGAAAGTTGAGAGCCAACCTAGATGTGAAATTTCTGTGTTTTGACAAAAAAACCCTAAAAATTAAGTAGATTAAAATTAGTTGTAAAATTTGTTAAAAAAATGTCATAAACGAATTAAAACTAAAGTTTAAAAAAAAGGATTAAAACAAATTAGAAAAAGACACAAGACAAATTGATTAGATTAGTTAAACCCATATTATTAGTTGAACCGGATTTCGCAAGTTCGATGGAAGGGACTAATTAAAAAGAGCGACTGTCGACAAGGGGAGTACCAGAGTATGTTAGAGATTATTGCACCCTCAACGGGCTACTGTTAAGGCGAGACGGTTATCGGATATTGGATAAAAATAGTTAAGAAGGAACGCTGTTCGGGGCACTTAAAATAACATTTTTAAACAATGAAACGGTCTCACCCTATACATAATAACTACTGGAATGCTTTATAGACCGTTGCTCAACAACTTCTACCAGAAAAACCGAATTCCTCTAACCGTTAACTTTGTACCCGTCACACTCAATAACACGTGAAGCAAGCACGTGAGATCGATATTTCCATTTATGTTGTTCATATAATGATATAATCATATTCATATTCCTCTATGAAATCATTGTCAAAATAATATCAAAGATTTTCCACTTGGCAAATTCTCGTTTGTAAGTTGTAACGAAAAATATAACATTTTCATGATAAAAAATAATCATTATCTGATAAATAAGAATTTATAAATGATTATGGAATACTTTTTATTATAAAATGTTCACATTTGTGCCATCATAACTTATAACCGCGACAAGTTAACATAATCTTATCACAAATCATTATCGAAAGCAAAAAAATAATAAAAATGAACTTATTGCAAAGCATAATAAGTTAATACTAAGAGTAAGACGAACATACATATATGGTTAAACTTGATTTTGAGATCGGGCATAGTATTTTCGCCGTTAGCGTCGGCTAAGCAAAAACAAAATTCAGGATAATCTTCTTGTAAAATTTGATTAGGAGGGTTGGCAGTTCCTAAAGCTAAGATGTTTGCTAAACCTTTGGGTTTTTGAGAGATTTTGATTCCACTAAGAGATCCCATCTTTTTTTTTATTATGAGTAATGGTTGCTACAATTTTGATGAAATGGAACAAGGGCTTATATGTATATATATACACTCGCGTTTTAATAAGTCTTTAGTATGCTTCTTGGAATTTTCGTGTCTTTCTTTACTCTAATTAATTCATTCGTGTTCTTCTATTCTTCCATGCAACGGTTGCACGCGCATAATATTACACAAATTTTTAATTAAGACGGGTATATACGTCTTAAGCTTAAAACTAGTCAAGTGTTATATTCGTCTTAAGGAAGACATGTTGTAAATATTACTGCAAACGATAATTATTGTATAAACGTAAATAATCTCACTAAAATAACTTGGTACCTATAGTAAAAAAAAAGTTAATATTTTGGTTATTATTAATTATTCATTATATTAGTTTTGATTATGAAAAAGAGGATTAAAGTTGGTAGTGTTTATCAATTTACCCATGTTTTATTGGAGGCTTAGTTAGTTACTCTACCATAAAATCAGTTTGTTATTTTTGTTATTTGATAAACCTACACATATATTAACTCTGTCTCAGTCAATATTTTACACTTACTTTATTCACCCGTCACAAAATAAATCAATTGTAAACTATTCACCGAAAGGAGTAAGTATTTAAGTCATTTTAATAAGGAAATAAAAGCCTAATTGTAACTTATCCTATTGAAATAGATGGAGTGTAAAGAATAATGACCGTGTATTTGTTGGACTAATTGACTTATTCCTTCTTTCTATTTACAAAACCATTTGATGTAAAACTATTTGGTACATTGAATTTACAAAACCATTTGAAGTATCAATTTACATGGTAAAGTTGACTTTAGTATAAAATTTTAAATATATGAATTCCTCTTTGGAATGTAGCAGCCCAAAAAAGTGAAAACAAAATATCTGATCCGTATGTAGTTGTTAAACCCAACAACTTTATGGATATAGTCAACTTTATGGTATCAAATTACAATAACACAAATTCTCATTTGTGACGGCACGTATCCGTCATTTTTGAGTGACGGATACCATTTCATCTCACAAATGACCCAAATAGAGAAGAGAGGGAAGCACATGGGGTGCCTCACCTTGTCCCCCCTATTCATTTTGTGAGTGACATTACCCGTCACTTGCTCCGACCCATCTTCAACAAAACTAACTGTTACAATAAACACTTCATCTACTTTATCCTTATATTCAAATGTGTCACGTGTGAGGTGGCTTTACAATGTGCAAACGTAAATTACATCAATAATAACTTGCTAATAAAACAATACGAGTATAAAACAATTGCATATAAGTTGTATTCTGTGAACTAAAACAGTTAGAACAGAAAATAGAAGAAAAGTAAGAGCAATTAGATTAGCTTAGTACTTAGGCTATGTTCGACAAGATGAATATGCTATCTTATTTGACCAAAATTACACCTACTTTATTTTCCGTAAATTTTTTGGCAAATAGTTTATTTATTTTCCTTTTTTAACCTTTTAATTTATTATATTAAATCATTATTATGTCCGTTTTAGTCATTTTGCCAAAACGCAACTATGTTTAAGCTAACTTACCAAACATTTTTTTATACAGATAGCTAGCTTACTAGCTTCTAATTTTAGTTACCTTATTAACTAAATTTCCAGGTTTCAGTTAGTTTTTCAATTTTCAGCTAACTTTTCATGTTTCGGCTACATTATCCAACAGCAACAGGAAGACCTGTTTGTTTGTCTATCAAAGCACCACCTAATTTTATCAAGCAGAGCCGTAACCTTAACGTTCAGTATTTCAAACTGCATGATATGTGCATAAGTAATTATATTATCCTCCAATTCACATTAAACTTCATATCCTTTTAGGCACCAAAACTAAGTATAATTACAAAACGCAAGTATAGGTGTGGACACGTCATGTCGGCTTGGCTTCGATTTTACGAATATTACGACTCAGGGTGAGGGTCACGAATCGGAATAAAGATTTAGAGGCCATGAGTCGCCACCAAATTTTGTGGTAGTTTGGAAGTGTTCAAATCCACTTAACATTTTAATTAACAAAAAGAGCACAAAACAAGTTTTGTTTTGTAACAGTCTGATCCAACACCGTTGTAACACAAATCCAATAAAACGGGTATGCACCTTTAGGCTTATATTATCCTATTTTAGCTTAAAAGTAGAAGGCCTTGTTACTAATTGTCGGGTGAAATCCTATATAAACATATCATAAGCCTATTATTTTCCGGGTGTGAGACAACTTAATCTCATAATCTCATGGGTTGTTACAAGTTTAGAATGATTAAAGCGGATAAGATTCGTTCCTAATTAATCACCTTTCAATTAGAATGACTATCGCAACCACTTGGAATCGAGCACCCAGAAAACAAAGATTTTGATTAAGGGGTGAAGGTATGTGATGGGAAGCCTTTATTCGGACACCCATAACCGCCTGCATATTAGCTGCCTCTACTAAATCAATGGACTTTCAAAGGAGGCCATACCTACTACGTGGATGTAATGCAAACATCATTTTAAATCCTAGCATGTGAAATTGGTTTTTAAGCCGATTTAGATGTATTTAAACTTGTTAAAGTTGTTTAGCATGTGAGTCGATTTGAGAGCAATAAAAGATAGAGATAAAAGGGGAGGGGGGCGAAATAAAAATTACAAAGTCGATTCAAGGACTCGATAAAGAAAAGATACGATAATTAAACTATGTTTGACTCAAAATAAGTTATAACAGATGGCGATTTACAACTCGATCTACGTACAGTTAGACTAGTAATGACAAGCCTAGGTGTCCTCGATTTGTGTGCACCACTCCTATGATTTGAAAAGATACGAGAATATTTAAGACAAGGCGAATATAATCATAAGTGGAGGCTGTGGTGTTAGAATTAATCCGAATAGAGACCATAAACTTCATACTAAATTATTCGGTAAATACTAGATGCGGAAGCGTACCTGATTACATGACATGACGAGAGGAGAGGTTGGAATAAACCGTCTGAAGGGACGGTCTTCAGGATTAGATCTTCTAGTAGACACACATACCGACAGAATCACTCTACTGATGGGATGCGGGGAGATTAGGTTATTGTGTGCTACCAGGGACAATAACCCAGGTGACTTATATATAGTCTCCTTAATCTAATGTGCCCATCATGCATTAGTAACCTAATGGGTATCTACAGAATTAAGATATCCGGCTCATACTTTATAAGACGTAATTAATATGCCCGTATTATATTATCCAGATGGATCACTATATTAGGCTAAACTTAAACGATAACAAACAAATACAATCTGTATAATAGTGTGTCCACATAAATAGTATTGGACCCAATATTCTTACAATCTCCCACTTGGGTCAAATACAGATAGTGTGACACCTGAAAAATTGTATTCATTTTATAACCTGACACGCTCAACAGTGCTATCAACATTCCAACCGTCTTATGCAATTCGGTCCATCAATCATACTAACATAGGATCAAAGCGGCCTTTGCTATAGTTTGTCGTAACGGGACCCTCAATGGTCACGCATGCCAATATAACCAGCGACATGAATCTAATATAGGTGCGTAGCATGAAAGCAACATCCAAATGTGATCCAAAATATGTATATTTCCAACTGGTCCATCTTAGTGAGATCAACCAAAATTACACAGAGTGAAACCGTAAACCAAAAAACCTTATTTCTGCAGAACTTAATAACCGTAAACTTTAATGTGTCTAACATGACAAACTCCCACTTAAACTGAACTTCCTTAAGACCGAAACACCCATTTGAGCAATTAGCTCAAGAAAGACCGTGGGTGGTAATTCTTTAGTAAGCGGATCCGCAAAATGGAGTTTGTATCAGCATGTATAATTGACACCTTTTCACTCTGAATTGTTTCTTAAACAATACATCACTTGTATTGTTATTAGAAACTTTAATAACTGCACATTTGTCATAAATTACTTAAGTGGTCTTTCAATACCGTACTGAATTTGCAGCCTCAAGACAAATGTTCATAACCAACTAGGAGTCGAAGTACCAAATGATCTCAACTCGAATTGACCTCCTATAAATAATGTTTTGTTCCAAATATAAATAACAAACAATATATTTGGCTGCCCTTAGTGGATCCAAGATCCCAATCTGTATTACCTTAATATCTGTCAAACTGTAGAATATACACAATATCCAAACACGTATAGACTAAGTATATACCGTATTACTTAATATATTTTCTGAAACACATGCATAATTAAGCATTAATGAATTTTTCTGAATATTCTACTTAGGGCATTTGAGACTAATTTGTCTCCTTTACTGAAAGGGTATTGACTAGAAATATTTACTTACTCCCACTGAATCTTGAGTATCTACAATCATCTACCCATTCATCTAAAACAAATAAGATGACAGCAAGGCAGATTTGTAATCTTTATAACGGAAAACCTTACTTGAGCTTTATTGGATGAATTCCCTTATTGCAGAAAATATACTTTGAATCTATTGAATCAAAGTTCTAGTTACTGCACTGAATAGTTTCATCAATGTCACAATTTCAAAACAAACCTTTAACATTCATCATCCAATATAACCAAAAAACTGAATATGCCCAAAAGTCCTTATAGTCAATACCAACACGATGACCTTGATTGTCACATTACCTTTTACACCCTTCTTGGTAACAAATGAATATTTGAAACCAATATATTTCACAACTTTAGGTAATGGAACAAAGTCCAAATATCATCATTCATCAAATGACTTATTTTCTTTATGACATCAATCCACTTATATGAGTTAGGACCTTCAATGGTTTGGCAAAAGGAGATTAAATCATCTTTACCCTCCCATTATCTAACTCTTACTACAACTAGTTAATCCGTTACTACATTGTTGTCCATTTTTATCCATATAGGAAAACAATGTAATTAATGTAGTTGTATTTACCTTATTATGTGGATCTTCTAATGAATTGGTTATTGAGATATTTGAGTTTGTTTAACCAAATTGATCATGTAATCATGTATAAGGAGACTTAAAACAATGTCAATTCCTTTTTCTCCCACTCAAACTCAATATTCTCATTGAGCCCCTTAATTTCCGTCTTAAATAGCTTTATTGTGGGAATTGGGATCATTACTTTATTACCCTTAAAACTTTAAGTACTATCCAACAAAATAGTCATTGACTATATATCCTTAAGTCCAACTATTAACCTTATGACTTTTAAACCTCAACCTTAATTAGTTGGACATACCGAATGTGTACATTATTTACACTATGATTTAATAGTCAATGGCATCATTAGAAATATATCCAGAGATAGCTACAATCTTAAGAACTTATAACTCGAATCATATGGAAAAGATTATGAATAATCACACTCCTTACCAGGCTTTAGGATCTTGTTTGCATACATACTACACCATCCATATTAAGAATCCTCATATGGTGTAATAATATCAAATACAAGATCAAACTCCTCTAGAAATTCTTTAAAATAACCTTGACGTTGTGATCCTTAATAGTCATTTGCCAAAGTATTAATACTTAGATCAAAGATGACATAATTATTCCTTTACTGAGTAAGTAACTCAGTTAAATATGTACTAAAACATCAAGAACTTAAATTTCTCACAAATGAGATTTAGATATCCATTCCTAAATTCCGTCTATAAACTAACATAAATTTAAACCATTAATACTTAAGTATAAAATAGTTCACTTATCTATGTATGTTAATAATAAGACACCTGAAATCATTTGATATCTAATCTCCCTTTAATTTGTCTTTATCCCCTTAAATATGAAAAATCGAAGTAAAGGGGCTAACAATTTCATTTTGACACAAAACCTTAATATTCCTTATAATGTGTCATACACTCATACCGAAAAGAAATTGTCACTTTTGACTAATTCTTTATATCCACTGAACTTTAATGCAAACTTACTTGAAAGAAACTAAAATGTAAACTATATAAAGCTATCAACAATGATAGATTCATCATTATTTGAATTTGGAAAATACAAAAAATAATTATTTCTCAATGGACAAAGAACCCAATTTACCCATACGAAAAAACAGTAACCGTTTCCACCTAAAAGGCGGTACCAAAGTATTTTCCAAATTCAAATAAAAGAACAACTCATTAATGATAACTAAATTAGTTGATTGTCTCAAACTCAGATGATGAATGACTTGCCCCAAATAGATGAATCTTTCATCATCAATTGGCTTGTAACATCTCAATTATACTTGCATCAATATACTTATGTGGGTGGAAAAACCAAATTCACCCACCAAACATGATTGGATATAAAATTAACCTTAGACAAACCGAATGAGAAGTTTAACTTTACCGACACGCCAAGCGTTAAAGCTGGTACTAGATTTTCCTTATGTGTCCAAACTCTTAACAAACTAACGACTAAAAAAGTCTAACCTTATGTTTGTTGTTATTTCTTTGAGTTTGACTTTTGCAGCTTCTTAATTAACTGAATTAACTGAAATAATGCCCTTAAATATTTCCCTAAATTCGAATAATCACTAAACTCATGCATTTTGAATGTAATACTTCTCAAAGTTACATACCTTAATCCTTACGATAACTTTTACCTTATGAGAAGCAGAATTATACATTCTTAAAGCAAGGTAAGATCAAAACAAACTGAGATAAAATTAACATTCTCTTACCATTCATTTAATAAATAATTTCATCCGAGTTGAGAATGTAACTGAAATGACAGATATAATAACCATAAATGTCAAACTGAATGAACAAAACAACATCCATATATTTTGAATAAATTCAAATAATTAAAGTGTTTTTTCGAAATTAATATTTAGTTATTAGACGTAAATATTAACTAGTTAAAGACATTACTCTTTAGTAATTGTAATCAAATATTGACGATAAACTCATGTCGAACACTAAGACTTCCTTTGGGCCGACTCAATATTCACATGAAAATCCGAATAATCGTCACATATTTATTACCCAACGTGTATATGCAATTCGGCCAAATAATGGTCTTCCTTTGGGCCGACCATTATTCGCATGAATTACACACACTAAATCCAAGAATTGAATTTATTCACCTTAAAACTTTATGGCCAAATAATAGCCTTCCTTTGGGCCGACCATTATCCGCATGAAACTCAATCACACAGTGTAGTCATAATATTCTAAATCATTCAACTTACGCAATAGAGGTTACTTTGGCAACTTATTGTGTCGATCAAACAACCTAAAATATTAGATCCGTTATTATAAATCCAATTGGCTAATTATTAAATCTGAAAATTGATCTACATTCAATAAGATGGGTAGGTAATTTAGACACTCTAATATCATTACCGTAACAAAAAAAAAACTATAGACTGATAATGGCACAAAAGGACGCTAGACTGTACAAAATTTAGCATAGAAATCTCTCTCTATCTCTAGAGAGTTTCTCTCAAAAAATGAGAGTTTCCCTAAAAATTGGGTTTCCGTCATCGCTTATTTTTCCTGCAACCTCCATCTTCTTCAACCCTCTATCTCCCTTCTTTGCCTAACTTCATCTACTTGCCTCCTTTACCTAATCCAATCTACCTAACTTCACCACTTCCGCTTAAATCCGTGATGTGTCCAGCTAATCACGCCTTTCGTTTACACGTGTCCCTACGATGGATGTATCTCTGCCGCGTGTATTTTTCCGGCCAGATTTCTGCGTTTTCCAGCTTCTATAAATTGCAATCTACTATTTTTAATCCCACATATCCTCAATCTCATAATTTACACCTTACATATAAACCAAATCATGGCTTCTTCTTCCTCACTTGCCCCATGTCGGGCAGGGGTAAGTATCAAACTTCCTCCACATTTATGTGTGGATCTTACTGGTTTGGACTTTAATAGAGTGCTTACGGCTTGTTTCATTGATCAGAGGTACCTGGATATCCCCCGTATTATGCATCTGATTGGAATTCACTGGAGGCTTAATGGGTCGATCTCTATTCGGCCCATGAGGCCTTATTATTTGGTCTGTTTCTCGTCCATGGAAGACTATCATTATTTCAGGAAACGCCAGACGGTCAACATTGATGGTAGTCTGATGGTTCTCCGTCCTTGTTCTGCAACAACCTTTCCTGACAATATGTTATTTCATATTGTCCCTATTTGGGTACGGGTCTTGCATCTGCCATTTCATCTAATGCATTCCTCTGTGGCGGCTTTCCTTCTGTCTCATGTTGGGGACATCTGTGAGGAGGAAGTTGTTCCTTCCTTAACTCCATCTCGCTGTTTTGTCCGGGTTAAAGTTTGGGTTGACTTATCCAAACCTTTAATCCCAGGCTGCTATCTTGCTCTCAGTGACCGCGAGCATCAGTGGATCGGATTTTCTTATGAAGGTATTTTCAGATTTTGCAAAACCTGTGGCAAGGTGGGCCATCGTATTTCATTCTGTCCGTCTGGTAAAATTGTTGGTGCCCGTCACATTCGTGCCAGAATGGATAAGCTTAGTTCTCGCGGGCTTCTGGTTCTTCACGGCCCACCTGGGTCCCGTTTCTATACCCCTGAAATTATGGGTTTACCTCCTCGTGTTAAGTATCTGAACTCCAAAATCAATATTGCTGCTCCTGATGATTCCGCTCATGTTGATTCCGGAGGAGCATCTCCGGTATTCTCTTTTTCTTCTTCTCCATCTGAGAATGGGGATGACGAAGAAGCGCCTTTCTCGGCTCCTGCGCCTGCCTTTGAAGTTCATGAAGATGAATCCAGGGAGGTTCTGCTCGAGACGCATCCTGTGATTCGTTCTTTGCCGGGAAATATAGGAGCTTCTACCTCGGGTGCTCCGGCTTCACCAGCATTTAGAATGTCTGTTCCAGAGGAAGACTTGGACACTACTATGGCGCTGGGCCTGGCTGAACCAGCTACTCCTCCACGACATGTTGATGTTGGGTGTCTTTTCGTGATCCTTTGGCTGGTGGGTCTAGTGACGGGGCTACTTCTAGTCCCGTTCCTATGGACTCGTCTGGTAGGAAATTAAAGTTTGTTTTAAAGAGGAAGGTAAATGACATATTTAAGTTTTTAGGGATGCCTAGGTTTAAATGTTCAAGTCGGTATAAGTTTCTTGATTTGAGTTGGGAATGTTCCCCTTTGTCTGCTGTCTGCCCAAGTACACTCCCCTCTGAGTGTATCTGCGATTATCTTGGTCTGCCTGGTTTCAGTTATACGAAGCTCAAACCCCCGAATTTAAGTTCTTTTGTTTGGGATGCTGGCCCTCGTAAGCGGAAACTTTCTTTTATGGATCCGGGCCTGGAGTTTACAGCTAGTAAAAGGGTTAAGTATGCTTTTGGTTCAGTCTGGGATTCTCATATGGTTAATCTAACTCGGTTTTCATGTTCTTTCCTGTCTGTTTCCAACGTTGAAGACGGGACGACTCTCTTAGGTCAGGTGGTGGACCTTAAATCACCACCCATGACCCAATGACTATCTTTTGTTGTAATTGTAGGGGATTTGGAGAAACGGATGATCCTACAATTCCGTACCTACATAGAAGCGTCCTTAAATATCATCCGTTAATTTTGTTTTTACAAGAAACTCATTCTACAGTAGACGTTGCTTTTTCGAGGACCAATCACCTTGGATTTCCCAATTACTTTGGTGTTGATTCTAATGGTCGTAGTGGTGGTCTTCTTTTGTACTGGAATAGTTCAGTTGATATTAGCATCCTTTGTAGTAACCCGCATTTTATCTTACGTAAATTGGGTGTAAGATTACTGAGGAGGGGTATAATGATATGTACATTATGTTTATATATGGGGAATCTATGTTTCAGTATCGTTCGTCTTTATGGGATCGGATTTCTAATGTTATTTTGGGTTGCACCCCTCTTCTTGTGATTGGGGATTTTAATCAGGTTGAATTACATTCGGACAAATTCGGTGGATCTACCTCTATTCGTGGTCAGGTTGCGTTCACAACATGGAAACTTCAGAATAGTTTGGTTGATGTTCCTTTCTTTGGACCTCGGTTCACTTGGATGAATGGACATGATATGTTCATTTTATATATACTTTTACCCCTCATTTTAGCTCGGTTTCTATTGATTATCATACTTTAATTAGTATACTTTTGAGCTAATTTTGTGTTCTAGGTGTATTGTTGTCTTTGTTACGGTTTTGTAGGAATCTAAGCATTTAGAGGCTTTTTCCTATGATTTTGTACACCAAGTTCACTAAGCTAAACAAGGCCAAACATTGGACTAAGCATGGAGCATTGGATTGGGTGTTTGCATGAAGAATTGTTGGATTGAAATGAGAATTACAAATGTTGCCAACAATCAAAGTCAAGCCCAACTTCAAGATCCTTATTAAGGTCAAGCTTAGGATGCCATGAAAACTTAGGATGCCAAGAAGAGCTTAGGATGCTAGGAATTGAGCACTACCGAAAGAAGCATAGAGATCCCTCACGCAATCAAGCACGAAGTAAGTGGAATGACGAAGGGGCACACCACCCCGATCGGGGCCGCCCAACCCCGATCGGGGCCGCATGATTCTCGATTGTTTGCGTTTTTCCTCCTCTCCTATAAATAGGAGAGGTATTCCTAGGTTCTAAGCATCTCATTTTTACGTCTAAGTCTACTACAATAAGCCTCAAGCATTATAAGTTTTCTCTCATTAGTTTTCATTAGTTTTCATTTCAAGTTTAAGTTGTTTAAGCATTCCTTAGTTAATCTTTCAATACTTTGTATTTCAAGAGATTTTCAAGTATTTGTTATTCAATCCTTCGGTTGTTAGTTAATCGTTCTTCCATACAAGTCTTCCTTATTAAGGTATCTCTTATTACAAGTTTATAATTTACACCATTGTTTTAGTTATCATATAGTTATTATAATTGAGTTTTTCATATTTACTTTAGCTTTGTTCTTTACATATGTTATATCACTTAACTAATATAATTCATATAACCATGTTTAATATTCTTTACAATTTAGTTTGCATTTTACATCTTAGTATGAGTAGCTAAATCCTCTAGTCTAAAGGCTAGGGGAGCCATGCAAAATCAAACATATAATATGACTAAATAAAGTTCATAATAATATTGATCAATTGTTTCCACCACATGCTTGTTTTGTTATGTTTAATCTTTGATTATCGGCCATAGTCATTGATTAAGTTTGTTCATTCGTTCTAAAGTCGAGAGGCACGGAATTGAATTAGACTAAGCATGTGTGGTAGGACGACCTAGTCATGGACGAGAGTTTCTCTATGACCCGGTCTATGGTTGACACTAATGCCGTAAGGTGGGTGTCTTTAAGCCTAAGCAATTGACAAGATTATTACTATTAAATTTATCATGTTATTATGTTTACCTTTGCATGAGTAACCCGACCCCTTTAGACTATATTTTATCATATTATTTTACATTGCATTTTCATTAATCATCAAACAAACAAACCAAACCCAAATCGTAATCGACCTCGATAAAAATCTACTCACAACAATTCAAGACGTAATTCCCGTTTCCTTGTGTTTGACCCCTATTACTACATTTAATTATGTCCAGGGAAATTATCTTTGCATAGGTACGCGATAAAGCCTATCAAATTTTGGCGCCGTTGCCGGGGAGACGGTTTCATTACTTATTGAATTGTCGATTTTTATCTTGTTTTTCTTTGTCTTGAGGAACACTTGTTCCTTGAGACCGTTACTTATCACTTCTCTAGAAATTGTTGTCTTATGCCCAGGTCCTCTCGAAGTGGAGAATTGCTCTCACCGGATTCCGATCCCGAGAAAACATTTAGGAGAAGACGACGTTTTTGGAAGGAAGTGAAGGAAGCCGCTTCTCCCATACAAGTTGAAAGTGCTAGAAAGTCTTACTTAGACGATCTAGAGGGTTTCGAAGAGGAGGAGGTTTCTTGTTCATCAACTCCACCACCACCACCATCTACTACCAAAAAGATGGTGAAACTTTCCGATCACTCAAAGCTCACTGCGGCCATGCTTCCGGCCGGAATCACAACCACTCAAATCACCGCGCCGGACTTCGAGATCAAACCGGCTTTCATTAGCCTTGTGGAGAGAAGGCAATTTGGAGGAAGTCCTTTGGAGGACCCCAATTTGCATGTGCAAAACTTTTGTGACTATTGCTCCATGATCCGACAAACGGGCGTCACCCAAGCCCAAATAAGGGAAATACTTTTCCCTTTCTCTTTGAAGGACAAAGCCAAGCTTTGGATCAATAGCCTTGACCGAACTACCTTGGGAATCACCAATTGGGAGACATTGGCTCTTGCTTTCTACCAAAAGTTTTTTCCACCGGAGAAAAGTCAAACTTTGAGGAGCCAAATCACTGGATTCCGTCAACAAGCTCTTGAGAGCTTATATGAAGCTTGGGAGAGGTACAAAGAGCTTCAAAGGCAATGCCCACATCATGGGCTAGATGAATGGTTTCTAGCAATAACATTCTACAATGGATGTTGTGCCGAGTCCCGAAGGATTCTTGATTCCGCCAACAATGGGCGGTTTGATCAAATTGACACCGATCTTGCTCATTCCACGATCGAATCTATGGCAATCCATGATGCCCAATATGTCAATTCCCGAGTTGTGCCATCTAAAGGTAGAGAAGAATCCTCTAACAACTCTGTTTTGCTAGCTCAAATCGCTTTGCTCCAACAACAATTGGCGGAAAGGGATGCTAGAGATTCCATTCAACAAGTCAATGCCATGTCCTCAACAAGCCAAATCATTGTGTGTGAAGGTTGCGGAAGTGCAGGTCATTATACCGGCCATTGCCAAGCTCCCATTGAAGAAGTGAATGCTTTTCTAGCTTTAAGACAAAATGCTTATCCACCGGGTACGTTCTCGAATACATATAATCCAAACTCAAAATTCCACCCGAATATGTCTTATAGAAGCAATAATGTGCTAAATCCTCAACCACAACCCCCACCACAACAAAATGCCTATGTCCCTCAACAACAAAAATATATCCCTCCACCGGGGTATTAAAATCAACAAAGGCCTCCACAAAACAATTACCAACAAACTCAACCTCCACAAAACAATTACCAACAAAATCCACCACAAAATACCCAACAAAACAATCAAGGAGGTGGTAAGCTTGAGGGCATGATAGTCCAAATGCAAAAGGAATTGTTAGCTCAAATTCAAAAGAATGAGCAAGCTCAAAATACCACAATCAAAATGTTGGAACAACAAATGGCTCAATTGGCCTCGTCTAGCTCTTCAAGGAAATCGGGTCAACTACCCCCTCAAGGTGAGCAGCCACATGCTACCCTTAATGCTATATCCTTAAGAAGTGGTACGAAATATGATGAGCCACCCATGCCCAAAGTTGATGAGGAGGTACTTGTTGAGTTGGAGGTCTCTCCAAATGATAAAATTGAAAAAATTCCTAAGAAAGTGGATGACCCACTTGTTGTTGTTGAGAAAGTCAAGGAAGTGGAGGATGCTCCTCCAAAGAAAGATGTTGAAGCAAAGATTCCGGAAAAAGTCAAAGTGCCATTTCCTCATAGATTGGCAAAGCATCAAAAGGATTCCCAATTCGGTAAATTCATGGAAGTTGTGAAGAACTTACAGGTAACCGTTCCTTTTACCGAATTAATCACCCAAATTCCATCTTACACTAAATTCATGAAAGACATTTTAAATAAGAAGAGGACTTTTGATGAGGTTGAAATAATAGCTCTCACAGCCGAGGTGAGTGCTCTTTTGCAAAACAAGTCCCCTCCTAAGTTAAAAGATCCCGGTAGCTTTTCTATTCCATGCACAATTGGCACCTACCAAATTGATAAAGCTTTATGCGATTTAGGTGCTAGTGTGAGTGTAATACCTTACTCTATTTGTGCTAAGCTGAATATGGGAGTCTTAAAATGCACTAGTGTCACATTGCAAATGGCAGACCGTTCTATAAAACGCCCTTTGGGAGTTTTGGAGGATGTTCCCGTTAAGGTTGGTAAGTTTTTCATTCCAGTTGATTTTATTGTTCTTGACATGGCCGAAGATGCCCAAATCCCAATCATTTTGGGAAGACCATTTTTACACACCGCAGAGCGTTAATTGATGTCAAGAACGGTAAAATTACATTAGAAGTGGGTGACGATAAGGTCACATATAATTTGAACAGTGCCATGAAGAGTCCTATGATAGAAGAGTCTTGTTATTCTATTGACATTATGGATACCATTGACATTGTTATAGAAGACTCTACCCCTCGATCTTTGTCTAAAGATCCCTTGGAGGGACTCTTGCTTTTAGAATCAATTGCAGGTGATGATGAGATTGGAAATGAAGATATTGATGCTTTGGAGCAAGAATTGGATGGAGAGGAGCTATCGTTGGAGGAGAGCTCACATTTTATAGGCTTGGTTGCTACACCGCGAGATGTTGAGGTACAAAAACCCGAGCTTAAGCCCCTTCCTTCCAATTTGAGGTATGCTTTTCTTGATAATAAGGAGATGTGTCCGGTAATTGTTGATGCTAAATTGGATGAGAGTCAATTGACTAAATTGCTTCATGTCTTGAGGTCTCACAAGAAAGCCATTGGTTATAAACTTGACGATTTAAAAGGCATAAGTCCGGAATTTTGCATGCACCGAATCAATCTTGAGGAAGATCATAAGCCATGTATCCAAGGTCAAAGACGACTAAATCCTAACATGCAAGAAGTGGTAAAAAAGGAAGTGCTTAAATTATTAGATGCGGGAATTATCTACGCAATTTCCGATTCTAAATGGGTGAGTCCGGTCCAAGTGGTTCCTAAGAAAGGAGGAACCACCGTAGTCAAAAATGATAAAAATGAGCTAATTCCAACTAGAATTGTGACAGGTTGGAGAATGTGCATTGACTATAGGAGGCTAAACCTAGCCACTAAGAAAGACCACTACCCATTACCTTTTATTGACCAAATGTTGGAATGGTTGGCATGTCACAAATACTTTTGCTACCTAGATGGTTATTCCGGGTTCTTTCAAATACCCATTCACCCGGATGACCAAGAGAAGACCACGTTTACATGTCCCTATGGTACATTTGCCTACCGTAGAATGCCTTTCGGTCTTTGTAATGCCCCCGCCACTTTCCAACGTTGCATGATAAGCATCTTTTCCGAATACATTGAGTCTATTATGGAGGTGTTTATGGATGATTTTAGTGTCTATGGTTCTTCTTTTGATGCTTGTTTGACTAACTTGTCCAAAGTTTTGAAGCGTTGTGAAGAAGTTGATCTGGTGTTGAATTGGGAAAAGTGCCACTTCATGGTAAATGAAGGAGTGGTGCTTGGTCATATTATTTCGGAAAGAGGAATTGAAGTGGACCGTGCTAAGGTCCAAGTTATTGAACAACTACCCCCACCGGTAAATGTGAAGAGTATAAGGAGTTTTTTAGGCCATGCGGGTTTCTACCGCCGTTTTATCAAAGATTTTTCTAAGATTGCCAAACCCCTTACGGAGCTTCTTTTAAAAAATGCTCCCTTTGTGTTTACTAACGATTGTCTTGAGTCTTTTAATAGGATCAAGAAGGCTTTGATTTCCGCACCTATCATCCAGTCACCGGATTGGAACTTGCCATTCGAGATCATGTGTGATGCAAGTGACTATGCGGTAGGTGTCGTGCTAGGACAAAGAAAGGACAAGGTCCTCCATGCTATCTACTACGCTAGCAAAACCTTGGATGCGGCTCAAATCAATTATGCCACGACGGAGAAAGAGCTACTTGCCATTGTCTATGCCTTAGACAAATTCCGCTCTTACTTGATTGGTTCCAAAGTCATTGTTCATACCGATCATGCCGCATTGAAGCATCTCCTAGCCAAACAAGAAGCTAAGCCACGATTGATAAGATGGATCTTGCTTTTGCAAGAATTTGATCTTGAGATTAAAGACAAGAAGGGGGCCAAAAATGTTGTTGCCGATCACTTGCCCCGTTTAAAGTATAAAGATGGAGGTATTGAATTACCTATTGATGATTCGTTCGCCGACGATGTTCTAATGATGTTGGAAGCCAATACTCCTTGGTATGCCGACATAGCCAACTACCTAGTTGGAAGAGAATTACCACCCAACCTTTCATATCAACAAAGGAAGAAGTTCTTTCATGATGCCAAGTTTTTCCTATGGGATGATCCACACTTGTTCAAACATTGCTCCGATGGGCTATTCCGGAGATGTGTCCCACACTGGGATGTGAAAGGGGTGCTAGAAGGATGTCATTCTTCTCCTTATGGTGGTCATCATGGACCATCCAAGACCGTTGCAAAGGTGTTGCAATCCGGCTTCTATTGGCCAACCATGTTCCAAGACGCCAAGAATTTCGTGATGGCTTGTGATGCTTGCCAAAAGACGGGTTCCATATCAAGAAGGCACGAGATGCCTCTAAATGGAATCTTGGAAGTAGAGGTGTTCGATGTTTGGGGCATAGATTATCAAGGACCGTTTCCTTCCTCAAAAGGGAATCGGTATATTTTGGTTGCCGTTGATTATGTCTCTAAATGGGTAGAGGCAATTGCTACTCCTACCAATGATGCTCGCAACGTGATTAAAATGTTCAAAAAGATCATATTCCCGAGGTTCGGTGTTCCAAGAGCAATCATTAGTGATCGTGGTACTCACTTCGGTGAGAAACAACTTGATACTTTGTTGGAAAAATATGGAGTCTACCATAGAAGAGGCTTGGCTTATCATCCACAAACTAGTGGCCAAGTAGAGGTTTCCAATCGTGAGATCAAGTCAATACTTGAGAAAGTTGTTGCCAAATCACGAAAGGATTGGAGTATGAAGCTCGATGATACCTTATGGGCCTACCGTACCGCGTTTAAAACACCTATTGGTACCTCACCGTATAGGTTGGTCTATGGAAAGGCGTGCCATCTTCCCGTTGAGATGGAACAAAAGGCCTTTTGGGCAATTAAAGAGCTTAACATGAACCCGAAGCTGAGTGGAGAAAAGCGGTTGTTGCAACTCAACGAGCTCGATGAATTCCGTTTACAAGCTTATGAGAGCTCCCGTCTCTACAAGGAGAAAACAAAGAGATGGCATGATAAGAAGATCTTGAACAAAGAATTTCAAATTGGTGACAAGGTCTTGCTATTCAATTCCCGATACAAGCTATTTCCGGGAAAGTTACGATCACGGTGGACCGGTCCATATACCGTCACTAATGTCAACAAGTTTGGTTCCGTTGAATTAGTGACAACCAAGGGCGAAAAATTCAAAGCAAACGGTCATCGTTTGAAGCTCTACCATGAGAATGTGATCGTTGGTGTGATAGAGGAAATGACCGTTCAACCTCTACCAAAGAAAGCATAAACCAACTCAACCGTTTTCGTCGTGCGGGACGTTAAACCAGCGCTTCTTGGGAGGCAACCCAAGCTCTTTTTTTATTGCTTTTATTTATTTTTCTCATTTTGCTGCAATTAATTGTTTATCATAGATTAGTAATAATAAAAATATACTCAACTTAACGATTTTTCTTTTGTGATTTATAGGTGAAAATGAAGAAAGGAAAATGGAATGCTTAACACGCAACCCCATGCAAACACACCCGTATACGAGAAAGTCAAAACGCGAAGAAAGGGTCAACCCCGATCGGGGCCGTGTTACTGTAGCTGCTGTGCCATTTTGCGGGTATGTAAAAAAAAAAAAATTTTCTTATCATTCTAAGTTCAACCCGCGACACTCCTACTCTCTATCTTCATCATTTTTCTTCATTTTCCTACCTAAAATCACAAGGGAACTTCAATTTCTTCATTGATTTGCAAGCTTTGTTCAACCATTAACATCTAATTGGTAAGTTCTCTTCTATTTTCTCTTTAAATTCATCCATTACAATCAATTTATTGGATTATGCAAACCCTAAGTCAATTTGGGGGAATTCGAATTAGTGCTTTTTAGTACTAGAAATTGGTTGTAGAATGCTTATTACATGTTTGTAGTGTAAATTAGTTCACTAATTCACACTATTATGCCTATTAGGATGAATTTTGGTTTGCCTCAAGATGAATTTTAGGGGGAATTTGAATTTATGCCTATTTGTCCTAGAAATTGGTTGTAGAATGCTTATTACATGTTTGTAGTGTAAATTAGTTTACTAATTCACACTATTATGCCTATTAGGATGAATTTTGGTTTGCCTTAAGATGAATTTTGTCTTAAAATTTCAGAATTATGGCACCAAGAAAAGCCCCTTCACAAGGTGCTTCTAAGAGAAGGAGAGGTGAGCCGGAACCCTCCAATGCAGCGGAGGATATCCCAATGGAGGAAGTCCCACAATGGCATGACCCGGACTATGCAAATGTGATCTTCAATTCACTATCTCAATATAACAATTGGGTTGTTTTGAGAAGCAAAGGTATGGAACCGACGAAATTCATCAACCAAGCATCTTTAAACAACATTGGAATAGATAAAAATGTGAAAGCTTTGTTTAAAAATCTTGGCATGAAATCTTGTTATACAATGAATTATAAGACCTTCCCCGAACTCACCCTTGAGTTCTTAAGCTCTTTCGAGTTTCACAGGTCTAAGAAACCCGGTTTCATTCTTTTTGTTACCTTTCGATTGTTTAATGAAGATCATAGGATGGACTTAGCGGATTTCGCCGCTATCTTTGATTTGCCTGGCCATGAGTTACCATTCGATTCACCCAATGATTATAACCCCGATTTAACTTGGGATGCCATTTCTCACTTAACTTTTCCAGGTTTTGATCATATACCTCATCAATTCATTCATTATCCCGACATAAGGGTGTGGCAAAGGTTTATGGGGTGGACTTTTTTTGGTCGAAATGAACCTCGCTCGGTGAGGAAAGTTGAGTTAGAAATCTTGGGTGCGTTCTTAAATGTTAATGGTGATGAGAATTGGGGAATTAATATCCCCTACCACTTTGCGGTCCACTTGACCAAGCAAACTAATTCCAAGAATAGTTGCATTGTCTTAGGTGGATTGGTCACTAAAATTGCTCACCATCGGTGTAGGTTCAACCAAGAGACTACCGCTATGAGACCATTGCTTGAGTCTAGGTCTAGGGGAGTTGGACTTGACTATGAATATTTTCTTTCTTGTAATTGGTTTAAAAATGAATATCCCAACATGACTTGGAAGATAGGTAGGCAAGACTCCATTCGTCTACCCGAAGAAAAGAAAGAGATCAGGGCTTTAGTTCACACTAAGCCTCGTCGTGGAAATGCCCCCTTTGTTAGACCGACTTACCATTTGCCCCTTAGAGGTGAGTCCACTACCACCGTTGAGAGACGTGTGGGAGGTTCATCCTCCCAAGCACGTCACTCCACCTCTAGCCTTGAGTCACCATCTAGCAGAGAAATGATGGATATGATGCGGGAAATGAACTTAAATGTTAACCAAATTCGTGATGACCAGCGTCTTGCATTGCATCCTATCTATGATCATTTTGCTAGGCAAGGAGTTATCCGACCCGAGGGGCCACACCCTTCATTTTATACTTATCCTCCGGGTGGATTTCCTCCTCCATCTCCTTTTCCCCCTCCCTCTTCTCACCATGATGCAGGTACATCTGCTCGCTATGAACCCGGCCCGGACTTCTGTGGTTCGGATTATGGGGTTGAGGCATTGCCAGGAGGCTATGGAGGATATGGAGGATATGGTGGCTACGGTGGCTATGGTGGGATTAGTAGTTATGGAGAAGGTCTTGGTAGTGGCCAAGATATTGGTGAGTATGTCACTCCTCTTCAAGGGGATGACTCAAGTGGAAGTGGCCAATAAGGAGAATCAAGTGGTAGAGGCCAGAAGAAGAAGAAAGGAAGGAAGGGGTTCAATTTTTGGCCCTTTTCTTAGTTGATCAATGAAGAAATCCCCCGAATTCATGCTAGCTTGGGGGGGGGGGGGGGGGGCTAGCAAGTTGAGTAAGTTTTTAATTGTTTTGCATATTAGTTTAGATCTTGCAACCCATTAAACATAACCTCTAGTCCTTCCTGTTTTGTGCTTTGAGCCATTTTTTGTGGTTTGATTGGATGATTTGGATAGTTGGCACATTGAGGACAATGTGATGTTTAGCTTGGGGGGGGGGGATTGCATTTGCATATAGTATAGATTGCATGCAGTGTAGAAATTTTGAAAATTATTGAGAGAAATTTTTGCTTTGTGCCAGCTTATAGCCTACTTTCCTCTTTGCTTATCCTATTAATAGCTTGTTGCTAACGATTTATTCTATAATGATGGGATATTAGCTACATGGGGATGTCTTGACATAGTAAGTAGGAGATGGAGAATGAACCAAATAGGCTTGATCTTGACTTTTGGCAAGCTACAAAATGGTAAGGTAGAACCTCTTTTGACCGACGCATCCATATCCGGTCTCTCTTAGGTGAGTGTAGGTGTCTCCTTATAAGGTGTGTTACATCAAAACGCACAAGTATGGTTCTCATGTCATCTCTTGGTAAGCATTCATTCATTTGTTATAGCATTTTGGAGAATTTTCCCTTCACAAACAATTTTCCCTAGCTACATTATAAATTGCCTACCCTTGTTGAGCTAGTAGCTTTGTTTGTCCTTGTTCGGGTGCTCAATTGGGATTTATTTCAAAGTCTGGACAATCATGTGAGCTTGGTCTTAATGCTCAAGAAAGAAAAGAAGAAAAAGTGATGATGAATTGAATTGGAAAAAAATCAAGAAGAAAAAGAAATGAATAAGCATGAAAGAAAATGAAAAAAAGAGATGAATAAATTGAAAAAGAAAAAAAAAAAAAAAGGGGGAAAAAAAGAAGAAGAAGTTGATATGAGAAATTCTCATGCATTATTCATATATTTTGGAGGATTTTCTCATGGTTTGCATTGCAAAATTGGGTTAGAAATAGGATTGAGCACCTTTACAATTTGGTAGTTGCTAGCTTGACTTAGCTCCACATTACCATAATTCATTTGTTCCCCCTTCTTACCCATTACATTATTGCCTTCTTCCTACCCATTTGGCTTCTTTATCATGCTTACATATGATTATCCTTGCTTACTAGTTTTGACATGTTTACCATATTAGATTGCGGACACATTGTTATAAGTTGAGGATAGTTGAGTGTTCACTCACAACAAATTGTCCTTTCACATATAAAAGAGTTTGAGTGTCCCGTGAGAGTCCATAAGTCAAAAGATCATGCAAGAGTTTAAAGGTTCATCAAAGTTTTCTATGCTACGCCGTCGTGTAAATCTCATCCATGTCTTGCTTTATTCCTTGCCCATGTTGTTTCGGGTTTTTAAATCGTTATGCTTAGCTTGTTTAGGATGTAGCATTTGATGGATTTGGTTTCTTGCTTGAGGACAAGCAAGGGTTTAGCTTGGGGGAGTTTGATATGTTCATTTTATATATACTTTTACCCCTCATTTTAGCTCGGTTTCTATTGATTATCATACTTTAAATAGTATACTTTTGAGCTAATTTTGTGTTCTAGGTGTATTGTTGTGTTTGTTACGGTTTTGTAGGAATCTAAGCATTTAGAGGCTTTTTCCTATGATTTTGTACACCAAGTTCACTAAGCTAAACAAGGCCAAACATTGGACTAAGCATGGAGCATTGGATTGGGTGTTTGCATGAAGAATTGTTGGATTGAAATGAGAATTACAAATGTTGCCAACAATCAAAGTCAAGCCCAACTTCAAGATCCTTATTAAGGTCAAGCTTAGGATGCCATGAAAACTTAGGATGCCAAGAAGAGCTTAGGATGCTAGGAATTGAGCACTACCGAAAGAAGCATAGAGATCCCTCACGCAATCAAGCACGAAGTAAGTGGAATGACGAAGGGGCACACCACCCCGATCGGGGCCGCCCAACCCCGATCGGGGCCGCATGATTCTCGATTGTTTGCGTTTTTCCTCCTCTCCTATAAATAGGAGAGGTATTCCTAGGTTCTAAGCATCTCATTTTTACGTCTAAGTCTACTACAATAAGCCTCAAGCATTATAAGTTTTCTCTCATTAGTTTTCATTAGTTTTCATTTCAAGTTTAAGTTGTTTAAGCATTCCTTAGTTAATCTTTCAATACTTTGTATTTCAAGAGATTTTCAAGTATTTGTTATTCAATCCTTCGGTTGTTAGTTAATCGTTCTTCCATACAAGTCTTCCTTATTAAGGTATCTCTTATTACAAGTTTATAATTTACACCATTGTTTTAGTTATCATATAGTTATTATAATTGAGTTTTTCATATTTACTTTAGCTTTGTTCTTTACATATGTTATATCACTTAACTAATATAATTCATATAACCATGTTTAATATTCTTTACAATTTAGTTTGCATTTTACATCTTAGTATGAGTAGCTAAATCCTCTAGTCTAAAGGCTAGGGGAGCCATGCAAAATCAAACATATAATATGACTAAATAAAGTTCATAATAATATTGATCAATTGTTTCCACCACATGCTTGTTTTGTTATGTTTAATCTTTGATTATCGGCCATAGTCATTGATTAAGTTTGTTCATTCGTTCTAAAGTCGAGAGGCACGGAATTGAATTAGACTAAGCATGTGTGGTAGGACGACCTAGTCATGGACGAGAGTTTCTCTAGGACCCGGTCTATGGTTGACACTAATGCCGTAAGGTGGGTGTCTTTAAGCCTAAGCAATTGACAAGATTATTACTATTAAATTTATCATGTTATTATGTTTACCTTTGCATGAGTAACCCGACCTCTTTAGACTATCTTTTATCATATTATTTTACATTGCATTTTCATTAATCATCAAACAAACAAACCAAACCCAAATCGTAATCGACCTCGATAAAAATCTACTCACAGCAATTCAAGACGTAATTCCCGTTTCCTTGTGTTCGACTCCTATTACTACATTTAATTATGTCCAGGGAAATTATCTTTGCATAGGTACGCGATAAAGCCTATCAGGACAACATGGTCAAAATTGTATTATGGAAAGGCTAGATCGTGCATATGCATCCAGGATTGGTTTGACATGTTTCCTCAATCCTCCTTCTTAAACTTACCTATTCTCATTTCTGATCATTCCCCAATTGTTTTCCAATTTTTCCATCCTCAAAATAATTTAAAACGACCCTACCGCATTGATAATTGGTGCTTGCATTTACCTGAAGTTATTTCCCTTGTTACTTTCGCTTTTCAAAAACCTGTATTGGGCTCGTTACCTTACGTCCTTTCCCGCAAGTTAGCTTCTGTGAGATTTGCTATTATGCAATGGGCTATTCAACATCGTATTTGTTATGGCATCAATTGGTCATCCATTGAGAGGGAACTTGACATGTCTGCTACGGATATTTCTGATCATGAATCGGCTGATAATTATCAAATGCTGCGAGATAGCCGTCTCCAACTTATTTCTAAGCAACATGGATATTGGCTTCAGCGGGTAAAGCTTCGTAATGAGGTTTTGGATGGTCTTCCAACTTGTTTCCTATTTAATTGAGTAAGACAACGCTCTGTTAAACAACGCCTGGTTTCCCTTCGCAATTCTGATGGAACATGGCTTCTGGAACCAGAACAGGTTGAGGGTGAAATACTTTCTTATTTCCATAATCTTCTGTGTGCCTCAAATTTTCATGCTGCTGCCCCGGCTTTTGCATCAATGGACTCGTTCCTTTCTACTCTGGAATTGCCTTCACTTTCATCTGCAGATTGCTCACTTTTATCTGCACCCGTCACTGAATCTGATCTCCTTCGAGCACTACGCACCATGGCCGGCTCTAAGTCACCTGGTCCAGACGGTATTACGCCCCGTTTCTACCAGTTCTATTGGCCCCAGATTAGTCATCTGGTATCAGCTGCTGTACTACAGTTTCTGAATTCGGGGGTTATGCTTAAAGAATGGAATAGCACGCATATTGTTCTCATTCCGAAGATCGACCATCCTGAATTGGTTACTCATTACCGTCCTATTAGTCTATGCAATGTTATTTACCGTATTGCTTCCAAGTGCATTGCTAATAGACTATTACTGGTGATCCCTTCAATTATTGCGGATTCTCAACAAGCATTTGTCCCGGGTCGTCTTATGTCTGACGGTTGCCTTGTTGCGCATGAGATACTGCATTACATCAACAAAACAAAAAGGGGAACTAATTGTTATGCGGTGCTGAAATTGGATATGAGCAAGGCTTTTGACCGTGTGTCTTGGCACTTCCTTATGGCTGTAATGAGACATATGGGTTTTCCCACACAGTGGCGCAATCTTATTTGGGAATGCATCTCAACGGTTTCTTATAGGATACTTATAAATGGCACGCCTTCTCAAGCTCTGCATCCTACTTCTGGTCTGCGGCAGGGGGATCCCATTTCTCCTTATTTGTTTATTATATGTATGGAAGTTTTATCAAGACAGCTTGCTAGGGCAGAAAGACTGAAATATTTCACTGGAATCAAGATATCACGATATGCGCCTACGTTATCGCATTTATTTTATGCGGATGATGCCCTTTTATGCTGTAAAGCTACTAATAATTCTTTTGAAGCCATGCGAGATTTACTCAAGGAATTTGAAGTTGGGTCTGGCCAAATGATTAATCTGGACAAATCATACATTAAATTTAGTCCGAATACACCAACGGATTTCCGGAGCCATCTTACATCTATCCTGAGAATGCCCATGGTTACTTCTTTTGGGGATTATCTGGGAGTTCCAATTGATATCCCGCGGAAAAAATCAGAACCGTTTCTTCCTTTAATTGACAAGATTACTACACGCATTACTTCATGGACAACACTTCATCTAAGCCAGTCGAGTAAGCTTGTTCTTATCTCGTCTATTCTATTAGCCTCTCTTAATCATATTTTGTCTTGTGTTCCTATTCCACATGCTGTATGCCGTAAAATCGACGCTTTGATTGTCGCTTTCTGGTGGCGTAATGATCTGAACAAAAATACAATCCACTGGCTTCGTCGTGAGGTTCTGCAATCTCCCAGGGAATACGGCGGACTTGGTATTAAGAATACTTTCTTGCTCAATCAATCCTTACTCCTCAAAAATTTCTGGCGTATAACTTCAAGACCGACTACTTTACTTGCAAAATTTTGGAATGCAAAATATCAGAGGGATCTGCCTATTCCGAACTCTAGGTCGGTGGTTTCTAATGTATCTTATGCATGGAATGGTATTTGCCGTGCAGTGGATTTGACAAAAGACGCCATTTGCTGGAAAGTGGGTAGTGGTAGGTTAGTTGATATTTGGTCAAGTCGATGGGTGAATGGAGAACTACCAACTCTCAATACACTCGTTCCAGAGACACTACCATCTTTATCATCTTTTATTTTGGATTCGGGGGACTGGAATCCAACCATGCTCTACCGTTATTTTGCTTCTAAAACTACTAAGGACATCATTGCTATGGAACCTCCAGCCCCTGATATTGACGACTTTATTTATTGGAAGTCTACTGAGGATGGTGTTTATACAGCTAAGTCAGGATATTTTCTTCTTTGGTCACACACTCCAGCTGCTTCTTCAGCTCGTTCAAGGCTGCACCAGTTTCCTTGGAACATTGTATGGAAAAAGACGCTCTCACGTAAGTTATCGATCCTTCTTTGGAAAATGGCACACAATATATTACCAACTAATGTAAACTTGTTATCATGAGGTTTGAATGTGGCACAAGAGTGTCACCTTTGCCACTCTGCACATGAGTCCATGGATCACCTTTTTCGATCGTGTTCGATAGCACAGCACTTATGGAAATTTTCCTGGCTTGGTATTAATCCCATGGCGAATCCGTTTATCCCCTTTCTTACATGGATTGCGGATTTTTTATCTTATCTTGCACGTCAATCTTTCGGATTGAACAAGGACTCCGGCTAGATATATTTTTTGTTGTATACTCCGTGCAATATGGAGCTCTCGGAATTTAGTTGTTTTCCAAAATCATCCTGTTGAGCCTGAAGTTATTTACCATCTCATTGGTAATCTGGTAAGTTCCACTTCTCAGCTACATCTAATTAGGTCATCTTTTGAACCGCATGCTGTTTGTCTTCCTCCTATCAAAATGGCAGGAATTTGCACTCCACAAAGCGACCAGGATGTTTACATTTCACTTTCAATCCAGCAAGATGCGATAATACAGGGCTTCACTGGTTTTATTTTGGATTCTGCTTTGGATAATGGCACAAAAAACTGAGCAGAATCCAAATTTATATTCACAGTCATATGCAAAGTGCCAGAACAACATAGTAGCATTCATAGTAGAGTTCAAATAACTCAATTTTACCATAAGAATGTGCCGGCAAGAATTCATCAATATATCCATATAATCAGGCGGCAAATTTAACCAAAATATGACATGTGAATCCAAATCATGCTACTATATTATATCAGTTTGTTTGCATTTATCAATATCTTAGACAACCACATGTCTCATGTAGTCATGTTAACTCTTTCCAATTACATACTGCAAACTTTTTTTTTTTTTTTGGCAACGGTAAAGAAAGGTTCTTACATAGTGCTTAGCCGACTCTCAGAGCCAGACTTTATTATTACATTTTCTGAAACATAAGTTAAACTAAGAATGGGGTTAGTAAAAAGAAAAGGCTTCTTGACGGGACGATCTGAGTTTGCCAAATGAGCGAGTTCTTCTTTCTTCTTCTTTGTCAGATGAGCTTCAGAGGAGTACCTGTAACAAGACACACTTACGCCTCGAGGACGTAGAGATTTACGGGAGAAAGACCTACTTGTAGAGCAAGTAGATACATTGTGTCTCGGAGATTCATCCCCTTGGCTATGATTCTTCTTGAAGTTAAAAATTCTCTTCGTCTCACTCACTTGACGATTAGAAGGATACCTGCAAAATCTACCTGAGGAGTTCCTGCAAAGCCTACATGTAGGCGAGGCACGTGACCGCTTACCAAACAAAGGAATCTTGCTCCTCTTACGTCGAGCTGAAAAAAAGGAACGACTTATGTTCACTTGGATCTTTATGAGCTTGGAAGCAAATAAAGGTGTTGGTCGTATCATTCACCAAAGAAACAGGTAAGCAGGAATTAGGGGCGACAACCGTATGATCTCCTTGGAGAATTTGAGACCCAGAAGGAGAGAAGTCGTCACAAATACAGGAGGAGCTCGAGCTAACACCACCAATAGAGGACTCCCTCGAATTAGAAACATGAATCTCATTGATGGCTCCTGAACAAGAAACCTTGTCTTCATTTACCGTGTCAACATTTACCACCTCCGTCTTCAGAGTCCGCTTTTTAGAGCGTCTCCTCCTCTTCTTTTTCTTATAATGATCTCTTGCAATTCCACCCTCCTTCGCGACCTTGGTATTAAGGATCCGAATTGTCATAGTAGACAAGTCTCTTTTGTTGTAAAAACTCACCTTACTACCTTGAAGCATTTTTTGATAAGCTTGTCCGGAGATCCTTAGCCTTGAATTTCCTCCCCCCTTCCTTGAGAACTCATGAACCGAGTTTTTAGGAATATACTCGTTATCACCCAATTGAGAGTCTTTATGATTGTTATCCAACTCAAAATTAGGAGAAGAATTTCCTTCGAGATTTATATGAATACCATCATCCGAAATGCAGGTATCCATGACAGTGGAGTTAGAAAGTGGAGTAACACAGGAGCCACAAGAAGACCCCCCCCCCCCCCCCATTATCGTTAACTAAGGTGTCCCCCGTATTTTCATCAAGGATAAGTCGTTTACTTTCCCTAGCCACCTCACATGACAACTGGTCCTCAATACTTCTCTTACCGTTATGATTAATAGCCCGTAGATTCTTGACAACATTGAGTTCTCTAGAATATCTTTATTCTTAGGTTCAAGCATTGCCGCAGTTTCAAGATCAGTTTGCGCTTCCATCAGCAAATTAGTCTTCATACAAGCTATAGCTTGACGAAATAGAGCCTTAGCATTTTTAGGGAAGGACGACAAAACCAAAGAGCAGAAGTTTATGGCCGCCTCATATTCATGGAGCTTATTAGCGCAAGCCGCTAGATTCAAATTTAAAGAGACTGCTAATTGCAAGACAGATTCAACCTCATAGTTCTCCATGGATTTCAAAACCAAACATAAGAGGCGACATGCCATTTCATAGCAGCCGCAGCAGAGTCAAAAAGATTTTGCTTAAAGAAGTCGTTGCCCCTCTCCTTAAGGAATTTAACCTTTATCAAATGAGGTTCTTCCATTGGTAAAAAAAAGAGCTAAACGGTAACCAGTCATCCTCCTTGAACTCACCATTTCCATGAGCAATAACAAAATGCTTTAGAAAAATTTCATCTATAGAAATGGTAGCCATAACCTTTCATAAAACAACCCCAAACTCAGAAAGTTAAGATAGAACACCTTTAAGAGGTGATAACTAAATCAAGTACTCTTTAAAGAGTATATTATTATGAAAAAACTAAAACCAGTGAAAGAACTTATAAACAAGAGTTTCGAACAAAAGATTTCAGAAAAACCACCGCACCTGACCCTAACCCTCACCACCGTAAACACCCATCCCGAGTCGACCCAAATCCCACTCTTCTAAAAACCAGACTACCAGCACCTAAACCCCAGCAGCATCACCCTACACTCTTCAACACCAACCCTCTGTAATTATTACACCAAAACACACAAAATCATAATGATTGAACCAACATGTCTGGCATTATCTATCTCAAATATATAGAGCATGTTAATTAAGTAATTAACTTTGCCTCACAAACAAACCGATATAAAAACATAGTTCATCCCACAACTGAATTCATACGGATAAGAGAATAACATGACGGCAGAAGCAGAAAATACTCGAACATGACAATCTTAAAATCTACTACAATCATGATGGGTAATAAAACTTGTCTGCCACTATTAAATATACCACAATACATCAGCATGCTCATCCGTGGTTTATAATAACAATAATCAATAAGGTCATACTGAATTAATTTCAATCCATCGGTATTCATCCAAACATGATATCAGCGAGGAAATCAATTTAACGAAATCTGATATCGCATGCCAGTATGAATACCGATAATCCAAATTACAAAGCGTCCCAAATTAATTTAATATGAAGGTGACTCTGATACCACTTGTTAGAATTAATCCGAATAGAAACCATAAACTTCATACTAAATTATTCGGTAAATAGTAGATACGGAAGCGTACCTGATTACATGACGAGAGGAGAGGTTGGAATAAACCGTCTGAAGGGACGGTCTTCAGGATTAGGTCTTCTAGTAGACACACATACCGACAAAATCTCTCTACTGATGGGATGCGAGGAGATTAGGTTATTGTGTGCTACCAGGGACCATAACCCAGGTGACTTATATATAGTCTCCTTAATCTAATGCGCCCATCATGCATTAGTAACCTAATGGGTATCTACACAATTAAGATATCCGGCCCATACTTTATAAGACGTAATTAATATGCCCGTATTATATTATCTAGATGAATCACTATATTGGGCTAAACTTAAACGATAGCAAACAAATACAATCTGTATAATAGTGTGTCCACATAAATAGTATTGGACCAAATATTCTTACATGTGAAGCTATAATGTGACACCCATTAGATTGACTTACTACGATCATAACTCAATGTCGTTCATTCATCTTACCATCTCAAATTAGGGTTTTTAAAAAGTGATTTTGGAAAACAAAGAAAGACCTTCAGTGAAGATATTTGACCCTTATGAGAATTGACCCATGTCCCATGTGAAAGATACAATAACCATAATAACAACAACGATAACATCAATGGCAACAATGACAACGATACAAACTGTTGAGTTTATGGATTCAAGTACCTAAGAGGAGGATGGGGTGAATTAGGTACTATTTAAAAATTTTAACTTCAACTTTATTAATTTAAAGTAAGTTGTAGGAACGAAATAGATGAGAGAATACTTCGAATAATATTGCAAGATTAAACGAGTATTAAAATGAGTGTTTGCTGAAATATGAAAGTAACAATTGTTCCAACTGTAGCTATTTGTCTCAGTTTATGGAGTACAGACTGCACACCAAATGTGACAGTATGAGGAAATGTTACTTCGAAAGTTAAACAAAGCAAAGTAAACAAAATAAAGAGCAGCGGAATAAAACAAAGAAGATCAAGCACGAGATTTTTGAATTAGTTCGGCAAGAACTCAAGTGCCTACGTCCAATCTACTTTTTATTGATTTATTTTAGTGATCTACTCCGACTACTAAAAACCCGTACAATAAAAAGACAACAACCTACTCCGGTTGTGACACAAGTTCAAAAACTACTCCGTTCTAGAACAAGCCAACTCACAACCTACTCCGGTTGCCAAAAGAGTTGAAGACTACTCCGTCCTAAAACTCTACACACACACACTAAGAATGTTATAAGGATCAAGCTTCCACTAACTTATTCTTAAAAAGAATTGAGGTGGACAACTTTACAAGATCAACAATTCATAAGTGAGAGAGTCTAGTATATTAAAGTAACAGTAGCCAAGATTGTAACACTTGAAGACTTTTAAAAGTTTTGCAAAGTAAAGACTTGGTTTTAAGCTTTGAAAAACAATTTGCAAACTTAGATTAAATCTCAGAAAAAGTCTTAGGTTTTTGAGAGGATATGGCACGCCTTTTATAGGGAGAAAAACAATTTGCAAACTTACATGAACGACTGTATCTGGAATGACCAAACAACTATACAGTATACACCGAACATGCCCAAAATCCACAATGATTCTACAAAAGCAAATCTAATCCAAATATATAATTCGTAATACATTTGAAATGACCTGATCCAAAACGGGAAATATAGCAAATTATCCCCATAGGTTTGATATTATGTGTAATCAAGCTCTTTAACTTATAAATGTAGCAAATCGGCCTCATCAATGTGCAATTAACCCCATATCTTATTTTTAAGAATGAAATTTACTAAATTAAATATTTTACTTTTATTGTAAATCAAAATTATTGATCAAATATACATCCTAGAATTCCTAATTATTAGAAAGTATGTTCAAATAATTTATTTATTTATTTTGTTGTCGGCTTTTTGTACCTGCCACCAAACTCAAATATCATGGATAAATAACACGTGAAGCAAGCACGTGAGATATTTCCATTTATGTTGTTTCATATTCACCCTGAAATCATTATGGAAAATAGTCCCAACATTTTCCAATTTACCCTTTTGTGTTACTGTGTTTGGGTAAAACAATCACACGTATTGTGGTACCGAGTTTCAATACCAATTCTCATTGAAGACGATACAAGCTGAAGACGGACCAAATATCGCCATTTTAACGACAAAATGTGACCATTTTAATGACAAATTATTATAGCTTAGGAAATTATTCTGGTAACTTTTTAGGTAAAATGGTTACATTTTCATCTTAAATGGGTCACATTTTATCTCGTCTTCAGCTTGTGACGAAATATACCCGTCACAAGCGAGACGCTTTGGAGTTTCAATTCATACCAACAAAGCACACTGTATTAATTTGTACTAGTATCTATTTTAACCCGACTCATTCCAACTTCCTTATACGCCGGTCTGAATTGAGACTTCATATCACCATAATCTTATCACAAATCATTACCAAAAGAAAAAAATGAAGATGTTTTAATATAGTGGTTAAAAAGGAGTATATTGAATAATATGCCACAGTTTCAAATCCCCACAGGCCTCATTCTCGTTATTGTATTGCCCTTATGGCTAGCTCATTTAGCACCAAAAAAACCAAAAGAAAAAAATAAACTTATTGCAAAGTATAATAAGTTTATTATAAGAGTAAGACGAACATACATATACGGTTAAACTTGATTTTGAGATCGGGCATAGTATTTTCGCCGTTAGCGTCCGCTACGCAAAAACAAAAATCGGAATAATCTTCTTGTAAAATAAGATTAGGAGGGTTGGCAGTTCCTAAGGCTAAGATGTTTGCTAAACCTTTAGGTTTTTGAGAGATTTTGTTTCCATTCATTGATCCCATCTTTTTTATTTTATTATGAGGAATGTTTGCCACAATTTTGATGAAATGGAACAAGGGTTCATATATATATACACTCATGTTTTAACAAGTCGTACGTACCTATTCTTTCAATTTTTTTTATAGAATATTTCCCCCATTTTCTTAGTCTACCTCTTTGAAATTTCCTCTTTCTCTCTACACTAATTCATGTTCTTCTATTCTTCTATGCAACGGTTTCACGTAAAGGTTATTGTAAACAACAATTCTTGTATAAAATCGTTTTAAACAAGTGTATATCTGATTTAACCTAAATAACTCTATTAAAATAACTTTCACCCATCATCATTTTTTCATCATAAGGGTATTAAGGTTTTTGTTATATTGTCTTACAATGTTCTATTGTAAAACCGTTTTATAGGAGTTACATACGAAAACTTACAATGCCTAGGAAATGTCATATCACATGATTTTTAGAATTCATGGAAATTAAAAAATGTTGTTTGGTTACATGTAGGCATTCTAATTCATGTAGCATTCTCGCTTACGTAGGGAAATCTAGGTAATCAACATCCTTCATTATGTAGGAATTCAAATTCATGGGAAGTTCTAATTGAGGTAGCCAAACAACCTAATCCATTTTGCAATTCATATATCATTATGTAGGTAAATTCATGGGAAGTTCCGGTAACCAAACAATCTATCCATTTTGCAATTTATAAGAATTAAAGTTTCTGTGTAATTTAATAGGTAACCAAACGTATAGTATAATGTAAAATGACAAATTAAACTTTATAAGGCTACACATATAATATAATTGTTAGGGCCAAAATTACCGTATTTTGCCTGGGCTACGTGGCATGAGATAAGTGGGTAATTAATAAAAGTTGAAAAAATTCTTCCGCTGTGCGCCTAAGTGCGAAAAGACAGTGCAAGCTTTGTTAGCGAAACTCGACTGCTTGGACAGAGTGGATAGAGCTATTGCCAGAGATGGAGACGGATAGGTAGCCAGATGCATGTGTGGACCAAAGCCATTAAAGAGGCCGCATGAGATTGTTGTTGGTTGAAACCCCACCCCCCCCCCCCCCCCCCCACCCCCCCCGCTCTGTCTTATCAAATAGGGGATTTCTTCAGCATTTCTTACCTCACTGCCCAATCGGGCAATCCTGTTTACCTTCTCGTCCACGGAAACGTGAGCAATGGACCCATGACATACATGGGGAGTCGGGCCCATGGACCGAGCCAGGGAGGCAGGCCTGGAAGCAGAATAATTCGGGGAAGGACAGCAGGTGAAGAAGAGTTCGGCTTGGACTAAGATATTAATAAGATCCCGGGTAAGACAAGGAAATCCTAATTGTTGCCATATTCTGAATAAGGAAAGTCCAAGTTATTACCAAACTCTACCTTGAGGAACAAGACAGTTAAGTGGGAAACCCTAATAAACCCATTGGGGTTTATTCACTATAAATACAAGGAAGACAAACAAGAGAAGGGATCCATATTCATCCACACAAGAACACACAACGGCGTACAAAAGAGGGAAAGCGAGTAAGCAAGAAGCAACAATTAAACCATCCACGAACCAAACTAATTCCATAAGAATTATCCCACCATCATTGTGTAATCATTACCCAACCAATGATTACCATAATTATAATCCCACAATACAAACTAACCTACGTACTTTGTGATAAAACCACAAAAGACCGCCAATGTCCAGTTTATGTACCGTTTATGCGCACCAGATTAGCTGTCCGTCATCAGATCCGAGTTCATTGAATATTATACTTGTACTCCGATTATCATATAGTGGAATATTGGCGGGATTCGGACTCCCCCCGCGGTTGTTTTCCACATCGGGTTTTCCGCGTCACCAAAATCTCTTATGTCATTATTTCCTTATTTCGTCCTTTACTTTACTTATATCGTTACTCCGTCCTAATTACATACATATTCCGTCACAAATCACATATAATTTAACCTCCCAATACGAGGCTAAAAAGAGCGGTCACTTTAACCCTAAATTGGTAGAAATTTACCAAAATAGTTTGGCGCCCACCGTGGGGCATAATGGTCGTCTTCGTTAGCCAGTCTACTCAGCAAGCATAAGATGTCCGGACACAAAGAAACCAACTCAAGGGCAGCACCAGCGGTGCCCCAGCAACGCGGGTACCGCCCCCCTCGGCAGCAACACAGGCACCATCTCCCTCGGCAGCAGCGGCAACACGTACAACTTCGGTTCAGACCACCACCGCTGCTCAGGTACCAGCGGTCAGGCAAAGTCAAAGTTCCCAGGTAGCAGCAAGCCCATCTTCAGAGAGAATCCAGACTAGAGATCCAGGAGTCGTCCAGGGACGGCAAGGAGTCACACAGTCTGAAAGAGGAGCGCAATCTAGGCAACAGGTTCAGGCTCCCCCGAGTCCCACCAGCATCATGATAAGCGGGTTGGACACATTAGCAAAGACAATGCAAACTATGCAGAGCGAAAATAGAAGCATGAGATCCCAGATGGAAGAGGACAACAATCTCCTCCGAGCACAGATCAACGAGTTGAGGAGCCAAGCCGCTAATTCGGCCCCATGGACGCAGAAAGACAGATCCGGGAGGCCGCCAGTAGAAAGTGGGGACCGGAGGCAAACGCGGGTGTTGCCACGCGAAGTGGCACTTAGGCTGGACATGGATGCAACACCGCAACCAAGAGGAGGCCTGGTCTCAACAGGGCTGGGAGCATTAACACCAGATGAGGAGCCAGCCCACCAAGAGCCAACACCCATATCAGATACAGGAGGACGCCAGCAGAGCAGAGCAGCAGCAGCGGTCCCGATGATCAGGGTCCCCGTTACAAATCAAGCTGAGTATACCTGGGAAAGCGGCCCGGCTGCAGCAGCATCGGAGATGCGCCACCCAGTGGTCTTGGAACCACAGAACTTCGTACGAGGAGCCGAACATCGGTCACAAGAGCACCTGCGACCTACCGGTAGAGAGACATACATAGAACAGCAATGCTCCAGCTGGAATCACCGCAGAAACCAAAAGATGTCCAAAGGCTGGCAGGGAAGGTGGCGGCGCTAAACAGGTTCATATCAAGGGCTTCAGATAGGTGCAAGCTGTTCTATGATATATTGAGGAAAAGTCGGAAATTCGCCTGGACACCAGAACATTAAATAACAAACGACAAGAAGAAATGACACTACTCTCAGCAAGAAAGTAAAAAGCAAGCATGGGTCTTATATTATATTGCATGCCATCCACAGCAAAGCCGTGAAAGTCATGCAGGGGGCAGAGACTACATCACTCACGTGAAAGCCAGAAGCCAACAGTCCATCAAGCAAGCTTGGCCAAACAACAAACTCAATGTTGAGAACCTGAAACGATAACAAAAAGAAAGAGCCACAACAGTTGAACTAAGAAGTGCTCACATACGCATGACATCGTACAAGCAATCAGAAGCAAAGGCATATGATAACAACGTCAGAATCAGGACTCTCGCAGTAGAGGACCTAGTGCTATGAAGGATATTTGAAAATACCAAAAATCACAAGGCTGAAAGCGCCAGGTAATAGGGTGTACAGATTGATGGCCATGCAAGGTCAAATCTTGTATAATCCCCGACAGTACTTTGTCTGACAAAGTGCCGAAATCTTAGTGTACAGAGTACCTTTCAACAGTCCATGAAGCAAAAACCTTTTTACTAATATCTTTTGTTTTATCGAGTCCTTTTTTAGTTTCAAAAATTATTTTTGTGTTTTTATTTTTTATTTTATTATTTTTTCCTCTTTATTTAAAACAAAATATTTTCTAAAAACCCAAGTGGTACGCGCTGTGGCTTCCTGGATCTAGATGTTGCCCAGGAACACCATGAGATAGCACCAGGTATTTGTACTATTTGGTTATCTTTTACGCTTCTTGGGAGAAAGGCTTTGACATTAATGTTGGTTGCTTGTCAGACAAGGGACACTTTGAGGGTCCAGCCCCTGCCATGTGAGGCTGCGAAGACGTTTATCTTAAGTCAAGCCACATGGGGAGCATACGCCGAGGTAGCGCGTAGGGTACGACATACTAAGACCACCCATACCTTAAAGTTAATCTCATTAAATCCATAGCTATGACGTAGAGACGTCTGGAACCACAAGGAACGCAACATTCCTTGTTAGTCAGAAACAATCAATGAAGGTATGCTCTAGTCAGCTAATCCTAGTGATAAGATATTTTACGTCATGGGTAAAATATGTCATCAAATATCTGTCGCCAGGGGCAGAGGCTGTGTACCTGGAACTAGGTCAGCTTCCTGCCAAATCAAAAGTGGGAACTAAACTCCAGACAAAGACAAACGAAATAACAGAGACAGAGCATATAGTCATGGTTGACATTGCATTCACGACATATGATAGTTTACAGCATGTCTAATCATCATATGTCTGCATCATACATTAGAGAGTCCATGCATGCACACGCATTGCTACTAATATTTTGCAGGTATCCCCTACATAGCAAATTCACAACAAACTTGTGCCGAAAGTTCCGACCACCAGATCTACCCTTGGTGACCAGATAACCGAATGGTAAGGACATGTGGGAAGTGCTTCCTAAGATTCAGCCGTCGGCTCCGGCCCCCAAAGACTCTCGGTCCCCAGTGTTAGCTGTCCGGTTTCAGACTCGGTACCGTCGGCTCAAAGATCGACTTCGGTTCCCAGTCGAGTCGTCCGGATCCCAAAGATCCGCCACCTGGTCCCAGTCAGTCGCATCCGCTACTGGCATTCGCCATCAGGATCACAGCATCTGCCACCTGGTCCCCAGAGTCAAGCATCTGCTACCTGACATCCGCCATCAGGCTCCCAAAGATCGGTCGTCCCGGTTCCCGAGCGCTTCCGGACTCGGACCAGTAACTCGCCCGATTCCCGCACTTTTGCCCATCGGGACCCCAACGTCAGCGATCAGGATCCTAGAGTCCACCAATTGTTCTGAGCATCCTCCAGCAGAAATCCGCCAGGAGTCCGCTTGCTGAAAAGTCTGCTAACGGGAGTCCACGAGTTTACATCAGTAAAAAATCAGCTTACATCTACTTCCCGATCAGCAGAACCAAGGAGAGCTAGAAATCAGTCTACAAGGACAACAGAGTACGATTCAGCAGAATCAAGCAGGCCAGGGTACCAGAATTCTAGGCACAGAGTAGGGATCCAGAATTATCTCAAGTATATCTAGCAGAGTCGATTCGGCAGCGGCAAAGCTTGCTTGCTCAAAGAGAATTCAAAGCAAACTTCTCATCGTGAGCTTCAAAGATCTGTTCAAATGTTCGTGATGCCACGATGGGTTGGCTGCGGCCCCTTCCTGAGAATAGCAAAGATAATCCGAAGGATATCAACGGTTTACCGGTAGCAGAATAACGACAGTGGGCAGAGCTTGAAGAATCAATTTCCCTCCTCAACAAAGCTGAGAAGCGAAATTGGGGGCAATTGTTAGGGCCAAAATTACCGTATTTTGCCTGGGCTACGTGGCATGAGATAAGTGGGTAATTAATGAGCAATGGATCCATGATATACAGGGAGTCGGGCCCATGGACCGAGCCAGGGAGGCAGGCCTGGAAGCAGAATAATTCGGGGAAGGACAATAGGTGAAGAAGAGTTCGGCTTGAACTAAGATATTAATAAGATCCCGGGTAAGACAAGGAAATCCTAATTGTTGCCATATTCTGAATAAGGAAAGTCCAAGTTGTTACCAAACTCTACCTTGAGGAACAAGACAATTAAGTGGGAAACCCTAATAAACCCACTAGGGTTTATTCACTATAAATACAAGGAAGACAAACAAGAGAAGGGATCCATATTCATCCACACAAGAACACACAACGGCGTACAAAAGAGGGAAAGCGAGTAAGCAAGAAGCAGCAATTAAACCATCCACGAACCAAACTAATTCCATAAGAATTATCCCACCATCATTGTGCAATCATTACCCAACCAATGATTACCATAATTATAATCCCACAATACAACTAACCTACGTACTTTGTGATAAAACCACAAAAGACCGCCAATGTCCAGTTTATGTACCGTTTATGCGCACCAGATTAGCTGTCCGTCATCAGATCCGAGTTCATTGAATATTATACTTGTACTCCGATTATCATATAGTGGAATATTGGCGGGATTCCGACTCCCCCCGCGGTTGTTTTCCACATCGGGTTTTCCGCGTCACCAAAATTTCTTGTGTCATTATTTCCTTATTTCGTCCTTTACTTTACTTATATCGTTACTCCGTCCTAATTACATACATATTCCGTCACAAATCACATATAATTTAACCTCCCAATACGAGGCTAAAAAGAGCGGTCACTTTAACCCTAAATTGGTAGAAATTTACCAAAACAATAATGTTAAGTCAAATTTAATGAGTACCTTTTATTTAGTTTTTCCTCAAATTTACTATCAAAATTGAAAACGCATTTTTTAAAAAAAAAAAAAATGTTTAGTTGTTAACCATTTTGCAGCCCAAACCCTTGAGCATGAGGACTTTTTGTTGATAAGGATTTTCATGATGACTGATGAGTGATTAGGTAGTCAATTGGTTTGAAAGTCAACCTCACCAAATATGTATTCACAAATTCGCATTGAAGACATGACATATCCGTCACAAGCTAAAAACGGATACCATTTTACCTCACAATGTACCCACTTTTTCTCTCTCTGCAACACTATTCATGTGGTCCCCTTGATAAAAATGTAAAAAATATTTTCAAAGGTAGTAGTTTAAAAAACAATCGTAATTTTTAGTTTATCCTTTTTCATTTTATGGATATAAATGTGTTTTTGTCAATGGTTGGTAAAACTTGTTTTTCATTACGAGTTCGTAGAGGTGGAGTCTAGTGTTTAAAACTTGGGCGTAATTTTCAAAGGGCTTGGGTTTAAGTCTCCTCAGGAACGTACAATCTTGTGTAGTCTGTCTCCTAAACTTCGAGCTTGTCACTCTCGGATGGCTTACCCGGTGTACGTAGTTTGCAGGCTATCATGTATACCCTAAGGTTTATCCAATGCGCATCAGAGGTAGCGCTATGGTCCCCTCGTTAACAATAAAAAAGGAAAAACTAAAAAAAACTAAAAAACTTAACGTTGAAATAGATGGAGTGTAAAGAATGACCGTGTAGTTGTTAGATTAATTGACTTATTCCTTCAATCTATTGACAAAACCATTTGATGCAAAACCACTTGGTATTTTAAGTAAATCAACTAGGTTTGTCACCCGTGAAATTCACGGGTTTATTTGTTTTAGTTTTGATATTTTTATTGTATTGTTAATATTTGTTCGAGCAATTAGTTGTTGATCCATTTAAAAATATACAGTTTTGAAATATATAGACATTAGTTAGTTAATACCTTATTTCTTTGACAACTTTGGTTTATTTTTGTAAATCGAATCGGGCAAGTGACAATGTGGTAGCTATTAATTTTGAGAAACTTGACAACGGAGCAATGACAAAGACGACTCATTATATATACGTGTGTTTTACTTCGCAATATAATAAAGTGAGTTTTTTAAATATTAAAAATTGAAACCATCCGTATATAATAAATTCCGTATGGAAAAATCTTCAATAACGCCTTATAAGGTTGTAAACTCAATACCTCAGTATAGCCATCTCCAAATTATTTCCAGACCTCTTCATCAACCCTCCCATAAAAATATCTTTGAAATCTTATCACCACGTGCATGCTTCAAATATTATTTACATCCGAAAAACATTTATTATATCGATAGAAAATATTAGATATGATTCAATGGTATGGTAGGTATCTACAACATGTATTACGAATTAAATTTTCATTTCAATAGCTCAATAGTCTAAAAAACTACTATGAAATTGATTGAGATACGGAAGTATTTTTATGAGATGTCGTGTTTTAATAAAGAAGAAAGGAGAAAAGTGATTTGAAAATGAGGAGAAAATTACCATTTGTTTATACTTCAAACGGAAAAGTAAAGTAAAGGAAAGGATGGATTGAGAAATTGAGATAGTTTAATAAAGGAACTACGATGAAATTGATTGAGATACAGAAGTATTTTTGAGGTGTTTATTAACGTTGTAGTTCAACTTGAGTTTATTTGTACAAACTGTACTAGATATATTAATATTAATGAGATTAATAAGGATTTCAATTTGAAAACCGATGTTATAAATCTCGGCATGATATCCAAGTTGGTTCGTAAGATCTAAAATGCATAAAGTTCGGTGTGTAAGTGGAGTGTGGACATATAGTGTGAAGAGCTACATGCAAGTTTCCAACATCAGAGAAATAGAGACAGGTGATTTAACTTATAACCCAAGGGGCCAAGGGGATATTCTACCCATTGTCATTTGGTTTTGTGATGGAACCTCCATAGACTTGTAAAGTGGGCACTCTCTCCTCCTCGACGGGTGTGGCCCAGGCCCATGTGCGATCTAACATGCTATTAGAACCCAAAGTTTAGTCATGGGTTGTGAGGCGAAGATGGGTCCAAAAAGCGACGACGTTTCCGTTTGACGAAAAATTAGGCCACTATTTAGCGGGTCCGAAAAGCGATGACGTTCCCGCCGCGGAAACAAGCTCGAAAAAGAATGGCGTTCATGTTGCTCGATCGAAAATAAAACCTTACATGTGAAGGGCGTGTGAGAATAACATGTAGGTCTTCCACATCGGAGAAATAGAGAAGAGTGATATAACTTATAATCCAAGTGGCTACTCAACCAATTGTCAATTGGTTTTGGATGGAATTTCCACAAACTTGTAAAGTGGACACTCTTTCCTCCTCAACGGGTACGACCTAGGCACATATTCGATCTAACGTATAATTTATGATAGACATTGGCGGGATTTGGTAAGGATCAAAACTATTACAGTATATGAGTACATTTTGTAATCTCTCAAACGTTGGTTTGTTTGCATTGTTACAATATAACAACTATACAAGTAGTTCGAAAAGAATGATTTCTTACATAGCCGAAATATGGTTTAAAAAGAGTAGTGTTATCATTCGACTGAAACATGAGGCGATTGAAAAATAAAAGCATTATCACGAATTTAAGATGTTGATAGTTACTTATTGAACTTAGGCTCTGTTTTTTATGGCTGAAAGGAGTTGAGATGAACAAAATTGAGCTGAAATAAGATGTATGCCATGTTTTTGGACTTACTTTCAGTTCTTGTAAGTTCAGTTCAGTTAAGTCAATTTTAGTTCAGTTCAGGTTATTTTTTTTACTGCTTATAAGTTAAGTTTAGTTCAGCTCAGTTCATTTCAGATTTTCAGGTCTATTCAGTTTAGTTTTGTTCAGATGATAAGTAGTAATTTAGCGTCATTTTACTCGCATTTATATCTTATTTGTAACTCGATTTTGTGTGCTTTTATCGAACTAAAGCTCATTTAATAATTAATTTATAATAATTAGTCATATTAGCTATATATAATAATTAATCGTTTTTTTTTATAATATTCGCATTTTTATTATTTTATTAATGTGTAGGTGAAACGGGAAAACAAGGTGGAGTAATGAGACGAAAATTAAAGAGCAAAGCGGATTGAGACGGATTTTATTTATTATAAGAAAACGTGAACAAGATATAAAAAAACCGATATTAGAAAGGGGGGTGAGAAAGATGATGCAATTCATTGATTGGGGAACACTTATTAAATTATTATTATTATTATTATTATTATTATTATTATTATTATTATTATTATTATTATTATTATTATTATTATTATTATTATTATTATTATTATTATTATTATTATTAAATTTATTTATTTTTTTATAAAACGCAACTTTTATTAAACTCAAACAATTTACAAGTAATTAGTGAGCAGCTGAGATACAAACTTGTCAGACGAGATATTATTATTATTATTATTATTATTATTATTATTATTATTATTATTATTGGATGTTGGGCTATCTAATTAAAAATATTAGAGATTTAAACATGATAAAAATATGAAATAATTGGATGTATGTTAAATCAAGAAAAAAGTATTGTTTCAATTATCATCGGTAATGTCAATAAATGAATATAATTCACGTGTTACGGACTTACGGCTATTTTGTACATTGGTTTTCTGGAAAAAGATGAAGAAAATATGAGATGTCGTGTTTTAATAAAGAAGAAAGGAGAAAAGTGATTTGAAAATGAGGAGAAAATTACCATTTGTTTATACTTAAAACGGAAAAGTAAAGGAAAGGATTGGGAAATTGAGATAGTTTAATAAGGAAACTACGATGAAATTGATTGAGATACGGAAGTATTTTTGAGGTGTTTATTAACGTTGTAGTTCAGCTTGAGTTTATTTGTACAAACTGTACTAGTATATTAATATTAATGAGATTATAAGGATTTCAATTTGAAAACCGATGTTATAAATCTCGGCATGATATCCAAGTTGGTTCGTAAGATCTAAAATGCATAAAGTTCGGTGTATAAGTGGAGTGTGGACATATAGTGTGAACACTGTGAAGAACTACATGCAGGTTTCCCACATCAAAGAAATAGAGATGAGTGATCTAACTTATAACCCAAGAGGCCAAGGGAATATTCTACCCATTGTCAATTTGTTTTGGGATGGAACCTCCATAGACTTGTAAAATGGACACTCTCTCCTCCTCGACGGGTGCGGCCCAGGTCCATGTGCGATCTAACATGCTATTAGAGCCCAAGGTTTAGTCCTAGGTTGTGAGGCGAAGATGGGTCCGAAAAGCAATGACGTTCCCGTTTGACGAAAAATTAGGCCACTATTTAGCGGGGTCCGAAAAGCGATGACGTTCCCGCCGCCGAAACAAGTTCGAAAAAGAATGGCGTTCCTGTTGCTCGATCGAAAATGAGACCTTACATGTGAAGGGGTGTGTGAAAATCACATGTAGGTCTTCCACATCGGAGAAATAGAGAAGAGTGATCTAGCTTATAACCCAAGTGGCTACTCAACCCATTGTGAATTTCCATAAACTTGTAAAGTGGACACTCTTTCCTCCTTAACGGGTGTGACCTAGGCACATATCCGATCTAACATATAATTTATGATAGTGATGACCGGTTTTTGCCGTCACTTCCGGTACCAAAAATAATTTATAAAACCCAATTAAAAAGTACAGTATTTAATCGGGGTCGAACACAAAGATGGTGGGGGTTAGATACTTGGTCGGTTTAAGTCCTATTTTAGTCAAATAAAAATAAGGTTGATTATTTGTAAACTAAGATGCAAATAAGATATAAAATTAAGCTAAATGAAAATTGTTTCTAATCAAATGAATGAAAGCTAAGGTCTTTGGATTCACTTGGGTAAGTCGGGGAAGAGAAGATTGTTAACAAGAAATGGGTAATGATAAGGGCCAATGATTGATCCTAATTTCTTAGTCAATTAGAGCTAACCAACAAGCATTTACTTAGTATGAAAAACTCATCTCGACCATGCCATATAGGCCTTCCATTGTCTTTTGACCTAGGGTAGACTAAACATGATAATGAAAGACTCAAACTTTCATTTAAGCAATTCATCAAACATTTCATAAGCATGGGAGTAAGGGTTTACAAACAAGCTTTCACTTAGTTGAGACAAACTCATCACAACATGCATAAAGACTATCTAATAGCATAGGCACCAAGATGGATCAAATATGTCTAAGAAAGGCTCCAACTTTCATTTTAAGCACCTCATTAAACACTTCTAAAACCATCCAATAGCATAATGTACCAAGATAAGTTAAACATGCTAATGAAAGACTCAAACTTTCGTTCAAACATTTCATCGAGCACTTCATGTGTACAAGAGTAAGACCCATTAATTGCCCAATTCAAAAGGTTAACAACCCAAATTCACCCTCTTTAATCACCCAAGATCCTCCATGACCTTAGATAAGAGTACTCACTCATGTTCATGGGTGAGAAATTAACAACAAATTGCAACAAAACACAAACAAGCATGGTAAACATGATAAAGATTGTAGCTTTGAGTGAATAACAATTAACCAACATAAAAGATGAAAACTAATGAAGTAAATGTAAACAAAACATGAGAATTATACTAACAAAGAAGAAAGTACCAAGCTTGGATAATAATGGAAGATGAATTTCTTCTTGTCTTCCAAATACAACCCAAAAGACTAATGGTAAACTATTGAGAAATGAAGAACTTGGATGAACTAAAGAAGAATTAAACTATTAATTAAAGAAAGATTGCAACTTTTTATTGAATGAAAATGAGAAAGGAAATATTAGGGTTCTACAATATTGAGAGAGAGTAATAATCTAACCTATTCTAATTTCTATTCTAATTTCTAAATGGTAAAAATGGTAGAGTATTTGTGTGTGAGGGGTCTCTTTTATACTCCTCTAATAATAATATTAACTAACAAAACTAATAACCTCTCAATCTCCCCTCACCTAACATTCAAACATACGACCCTCAAAAACATACTCCCTTCAATTCTATGTATTCTTCCCTTTGTTTGTGGGCACGGAAATTAAGGAGAAGAATAAAATAAGAGTAAAAAGGTGGGTAGAGAGGGATGAATAATTATGAGTTAAATAAGAAATGGTGGCGCCAAAACATTAAGGAAATAATAAAATATGAGGAAAAGAGTTGGGTGGGGTTTGGTGATAGGAGAGAGAAATGAATAAAATAAGAGTAAAAGTTTCCAAAATAAGAAAGGGGAAGAAAACCTGAATAATCCGTTTTAGGAAATAGGGAAGAATATATATAGAATATATATATATATATATATATATATATATATATATATATATATATATATATATAAAAGAGAGTTTTTTCGAGCGATTCTAGAGCGTCCACATCATCAAAAATTTATTTAGGAAAGTTTTATAAATAATATTTTCCACATAAAAAATAAAGTGGAGAATCTTTTAATTATTATAATATCTATATTTCCTATTTTATATTCATGAGAAGTTTATAGTTTTTATATAAAAACTTTGACATTTCATTTGGCAAAAAAATGTTGTTATAAAAATTATGAAGATAACATAATTAGATTCGTGGTAAAAAATGCTTTCATTAGAGTATAGATTTCATATGATTTGCACATACGAATATTAAAGATGGTGTACTTTTTTTAATATGTTATATGTCCCACATTGAAAAACAATGTTAGTGTGGTGATTATAATATGTATAAATTATAAAATTGTCCCACATCGAAAGATTAACATAAGGTGGGTGATCCTATAATTATAAATAGGAGTCATTATTGGAATCTATATACCAACCAAAAACTTATTGAGTCTCTTAAGTATTATTTTGGAGAGCTCTTATAAGAGTTTATATCATTATATTCAGAGCATGATATATACATATTTTTTCTATGTTATGTATTATATTCAAGTGATAATTAACGGGATAATTAACTTATGTATTATAGTTTGAATGCCCGTGCGTTGCAACGGGATAATTAACTTATTTATAATGCAAAAAAAAAAACGTTATAAGGGTTTAATGTTTAGATTCTATGTCTAATGATTTGCTTACATATTATTAAAATATTATTTCAAAAAAAATAAAAGATTAATATATACGTGGGTTAACTCTTATTTATAATCACCCCACCTTATATTAATCTTTCGATGTGGGACAATTATACTATTTATAAGTAATATTCACCAAACTTAGATTATTTTTCTGATGTGGGATAATTCTACTATTTATAGGTAGTATATATTTATCAAACCTGCATTGTTTTTCAATGTGGGACAAATAAGATACTCATAATTACACCATCTTTTTTGCATTTAGTTCGAAATCCAACCAGATCCCGAATACCGAATACGGACAATTGTTACTCATTATATCTAATAATTATATTTAAATTTAATAATATGATCAAGTACTCTTCATTAATAATGTTCCGACATTAACTTAGTTTAAATCCCCGTGAGTTGCAACGGGGTAATTAACTTATTTATAATGCAAAAAAAAAACGTTATAAGGGTATAATATTTACATTCTATGTCTAATGATTTGTTTACATATTATTAAAATATCTCTTTAAAAAAAATAAAGGATTAACATATACGTGGGTTAACTTATTTATAATCATATAATCACTCCGCCTTATACTAATCTTTTGGTGTGATACAATTCTACTATTTATAAGTAATATATTCACCAAACTTGGATAATTTTTCTGATGTGGGACAATTTTACTATTTATACGTAGTATATATATTCATCAAACCTGCATTGTTTTTTAGAGTGGGATAAATATCATACTCAGAATTAGACCATTTTTTTTGCACTTAGTTCGACATCCAACCAGATCCCGAATACCGAATACGGACAATTGCTACTCATTATATCTAATATTTATATTTAAATTTAATAATATGATCAAGTACTCTCCATTAATAATGTTCAACATTAACTTAGTTTGAATGCCCGTGCGTTGCAACGGAGTAATTAACTTATTTATAATGTAAAAAAAACGTTATAAGAGTTTAATATTTATATTCTATGTGAGACTATGTCTAATGATTTGTTTACATATTATTAAAATATTTCTTTCAAAAAAATAAAGGATTAATATATACGTGGGTTAACTTATTTATAATCATATATCACTCCACCTTATACTAATCTTTTGGTGTGGTACAATTCTACTATTTATAAGTAATATATTCACCAAACTTGGATTATTTTTATGATGTGGGACAATTCTACTATTTATACATAGTATATATTCATCAAACTTGCATTGTTTTTCAATGTGGGACAAATATTATACTCAGAATTACACTATTTTTTTGGCACTTAGTTCGACATCCAACAGATCCCGAATACCGAATACGGACAATTGCTACTCATTATATCTAATAGTTATATTTAAATTTAATAATATGATCAAGTACTCTCCATTAATATTTGTATTTTGTTTTTCTTCAATTTTTTTATCATAATTGAGATACGGAAATTTCCCGTGGTACCCCTTAATTTTGTCAGATTTTTAATGTTACCCCTACTTTTAAGAATCTGCCTATAGTACCCTTGAGGTTCCATTTTTTTTTGCCCATGGTACCCCCTAATATAAAGGCTGTTAAATGGACGTTAAGTTTGATAGCGTGACAATAAAATAAAAATTAAAAAATAATACCCCCTTTATTGTTTTATTGGTACAAATTTCTCTCTTTTAAATAAAAATTTAATTAACTATATCATTATAATATTGGAAATTTCTCATGGTAACCTTGAACTTTGATAGATTAGACATGGTACCCATGTGTTTACCTTTTTCTTTCCCAGAATACCACTTGAATATAAAATAAGAAATACGGAGTATATATTATATATAATAACTAAAAGATTTTCCAAAGATTAACTTAGGTTAGAGATCATTATTCTAGAGACAGTAATACAAACTCTTTTAAGAGCTCTCTCTGACAATACTTAAGAGAATCAAAAAATTTTGGGTTATGACTTCTATTTATAATCATAAGATCACCCTGTCTTATGGTAATCTTCCGATGTGAGACAATTCTAATATTTATACATAGTATATTCACCACACTTACATTACTTTTCAATGTAGGAATAATAACATACTAAATACACCATTTTTTTTGCACCTACTTTGACATCAACCCGATTTAATAATGAGAAATTACAATAAAATCTACAATCTAATGATAACATTTTTTTGTCACAATCTAATTATATAATTTTCATACGATACTTTTTTTTCAAATGAAATATAAAGTTTTTATATCAAAATTATAAACATCACTTTAATATAATATAGAAAATGTATATATATAAGACATTTCTATTATTTATACATAATATATTCACCACACCTACATTATTTTTCAATGTGAAACATATAACATACTAAAAAGTACATATTTTTTATATCAAAAAAATTTGGGTTAATACTTAAGTTTCAAAGATTCCTCATATTTATATTTATAGAATCACTCTACCGTATACTATTCTTTCGATGTGAGATACATAATTTAATTATTTAGACGTAGTATGTTTATCATGCTTACATTATTTTTCAATGTGAAAGATATAACATACCAAGAATTACATGTCTCTTCTTAAAAAACCACTATTGTATACATATTATTTTTCTTTAAAGGTAAAACCACTTAGTCTCGATCATTAATTAGATAGGGATCTCTATATCGTACATATAACAACTCATTAACGCTTTATTACTGCATTCAGAAGACAACCATTAGTAAAATCTTTAGTTTTGTACTGTGTCAGGAGACTACCATTAGTAAAACCTTTAGTTTTGTATTTTTTTGATTTTCATGTTCATGTTCTTAACTCTTTCCCGGGTATTTCCCAACGATTTCCACTTTATTTTTTATATCATATCGTAGATAATGATAGAAAATCTTAAGAGCTCTTTAAAACAATATTTATGAGACTCAACAAATTTTGGGTGGATACATAAGTTCCAAATATGTCTCCTATTTATAATCATAGGATCACATCACCTTATACTAATCTTTCGATGTGAGACAATTCTACTATTTATATGTAGTATATTCACCACACCTACGTTATTTTCCAATGTGGGACAAAACATACTAAAAATTACACAATTTTACATATTAAAAAGTACACCATCTTTAATATGTGCAAATAATATGAAATTTATATTCTAATAATAGCATTTTTTACCACAAAGCTAATTATATTATTTTCATAATTTTTTTAACGATATTTTTTTGCCAAATGAAATGTAAAAGTTTGATATATAAAAATTGGAAATATCTCTTGAATATAATTTAGGAAATATACATATTACAATAATTAAAAGATTTTCCACTTTATTTTTTACATCAAAAATTATACTTTCCTAAATTGATTTTTGATGATGTGGACGCTCTCAGATCACTCGAAAAAACTCTCTTTTATATATATATATAGATTATCATGCCTCATTAAATTTGAGTAACTAAAGTACACATCATAGTTTTTAACTATTAATCAAAATCGCACCAGAAAAAGAAAATATTCTGCATTTGTTTATACATTTGATTGCTCCCTCAATTACATCTTAAAAGTCGTGTTAGAAAAAAAATGTAATTTAAATCATATCATTTGTACATATTTTAATTATGACAAAAAATGGAAAAAAAACATACGAATATAAATAGATAGTATAATATTTCTCATTATTAAATCGGGTTGGATATCGAAATAGGTGCAAAAAAGATGGTGTACTTTTTCGTGTGTTATTTGTCCCACATTGAAAAATAATGGAGGTGTGGTAAATATACTACATATAAATAGTTGAATTGTCTCACATCAGAAAATTATCATAAGGTGGGTGATCTTAAAAATTAATTTAGGAAAGTATCAAAAATAATATTTTTTGATGTAAAAACTAAAGTGGAGAATCTTTTAATTATTATAATATTTATTTTCTATATTATATTCAAGTGATGTTTCTAATTTTTATATAAAAAATTTTACATTTCATTTGGCAAAAAAATATCGTTAAGAAAATTATGAAAATAACATAATTTGATTCGTGGTAAAAATGATATTATTAGCGTATAGATTTCATATAATTTGTACATATATAAAATTGTGTATTTCAAAGTAAGTTATATGTCCCACATTGAAAAATAATGTAGGATTATATAAAAATAATTAAATTGTCCCACATCGAAAGATTAACATAAGATGTAGCAGTCTTATGATTATAAATATGAGACATCCTTGGAACTTAGGTATCAACCTAACATCTTTTGCGTCTCTTATGATTATAAACATGAGACATCCTTGGAACTTAGGTATCAACCTAACATATTTTGCGTCTCTTAAATAAGATGTTTTGACTTTTGATCATATCTAAATAAATGATTAGACATAAAATGTAAATATTAAGACTTTATAACCAATTTTTTTTTGTTAAGTTAATTACCCCGTTGCAACACACGGGCATCCAAACTAGTACTCCCTCCTATTCTCCATTTTGTTCCCCTATTCCTAAAACGGATTATTCAGGTTTTGTTCCCCTTTCCTTTTTTGGAAACTTTTAATCTTATTTTATTCATTCCTCTCTCCTATCACCAAACCCCACCCAACTCACAATTTCTTATTTAATTCCTAATTATTCATTTCTCTCTCCTATCACCAAACCCCACCCAACTCACAATTCCTTATTTTATTCATTCCTCTCTCCTATCACCAAACCCCACCCAACTCACAATTCATATTTTATTTCCTCCTTAATTTGCAGTTCCCAAAAAGGGGTTTTTAACAATATGGAGAATAGGAGGGAGTATATAGAATAGGAGGGAGTACAAAACAAAACAAAAGAACAAAAAGTGAAAAAGGGACAAAAGACAACACTCAAATCGCCAAAAAGGGATCCCAGCCGGTCCACCGGCCGACGGTGTGTGACCGGCACAAAACCCGCTGGAAAATTTGAGGGTGAATTGATTGGATTTGAGCCGGTAAGGGTGTCGGCAGACGGTTGACCGGCTGAGAGCCATCTTGAGATTTGACCCGGAATGGGAACCGGTGAGGCGGCAGCCGGTGGGCCGGCTCAGAGCGCGATGGCGGAATTGAGCACAGATTGTGGTGCTGCTGTTGGTGTTTCGGACGGTGGCTGATGGGTCGCTTGTGGTGGTTAGTGCGACGGAGTGTTACTGCTCCGGTGGTGATGATGACGGGTGGTGCGAAATGGAGGTGAAGGAGCAGCTCATCATGGCTTCGATTGGTGTATTTTTGGGCAGATGGTGGACGGCGGTGAGCTCTGCGGCTGGTTGCTATGAAATTGCTGCGTCGGAATCGATGTCGGAGCGGACTGATTTGTGGTGGTTGAGGATGACGATGGTTGAATGGGTTAAATGATGATGATAGAATAGTGGTGTGCAGCAATCGTGTAATTGAGCACATGAGTGGTAAAAATGTAAAATAATGGGCCTTTGATTTGATAAGGTCAATGGTTGACCTTACTCCTCTTTTATTTACATTTCCATTGTTTTCTTTATTCCCTTTTGAATTTATTTCACCTCGAATCGTCTAGTCCTGCATTGATCTTCAATTTCCGTTTCATTTTGCCCTTTTGCCTACACGTTATTACAATAAAATGATATTAATACTAATTATTATATAAAATCCGACTAATTGTTAAATACAAATAAAACGACTAATTATTATAAATTAGTTAAATAAATGAGCTAATTAGACAATTAAGCACGCAAAATCGAGTCGTAATAAGATATAAATGCGGGACAAAAAGTGACTAAAATACTATTCATCAAATAGTCATTGGCGGGATTTGTTAAGGATTAAAACTATTACAGTATATGAGTACGTTTTGTAATCTCTCAAACGTTGGTTTGTTTGCATTGTTACAATATAACAACTATACAAGTAGTTCGAAAACAATGATTTCTTACATAGCCGAAATATGGTTAAAAAGAGTAGTGTTATCATTCGACTGAAACATGAGGCGATTGAAAAATAAAAGCGTTATCACGAATTTAAGATGTTGATAGTTATTGAACTTAGACTCTATTTTTTATGGTTGAAAGGAGTTGAAGTGAACAGAATTGAGCTGAAATAAGATGTATGCCATGTGTTTTTGGACTTAATTTCAGTTAAGTTAAGTTGATTTTAGTTCAGTTCAGGTTATTTTTTTTACTACTTATAAGTTAAGTTTAGTCCAGCTTAGTTCATTTCAGATTTTCAGGCCTATTCAGTTTAGTTTTGTTCAGATCAATGCAGTTCAGTTTTAGTCCAAAAGAACAAAGTCTAATTAAAACTATTAAAACTAGAACTACAAATAATCTGGGTTGTATCGGATTTGTATTTGTGTCGCATATAAATGGGTTGAGAATCATTCAATCCAAGTTCGACCCATATAAATTTTATGTCGTGCTTGTGTTGACCACTTTAAATAAATAGGTCATCAGAGCTCACCTAAACCCAATAATTTCACCGCGTCGGGTGCTTGGGTCATGTAAATATATGTCGGGAAATTGAAGATCGTGGGCTAATTTAAATAGTTGGATTATTCATGTTAGGTACGTGTTTACAAAGTTCAACCCAAATTCGAACCAAATAAATATCGTTTCATGTTCATGTCTACCTAATATATAAAATGAAGATTCGCTATTATGCATTTGAAACCAAACAAAATCAAGATTCGCTATTATGCATTTGAAACCTAAACGATTAAAATAACTTGGGAGATTGCGCGCCAGTGCACCAATTAGTATATAAAATGTGTCATTAAAATTTCAACTCAAATCTATTAATTTCATGTTGGATGTATATCGTGTTAGTATTATCATGTCTATCAAAAGCGCTAATGGGCTTGAGGTGTTGGCCTGTTGGGCTACACTTGTAGCATCCGAGTTAGACATATACAAAGTCAGATAAATAAAGCCATAAAGAAGCCCATCAAATTAGCCTCGAACAAAATCGGGCTTATATAGTTATATGGATGTGCACTATTATGTGTTAGGCCGTGAGTTTGCAACTAATTGTAAGCTAGGTATGGGCGCAAATTCTTAGACGATCACTTTTCGTTTGAAGTTTCAGACGGGCATGACCATTTTATGATTAAATATAACCATAATGATACGGCTAGTGTTATAACTTATGTTAACTAATTTCTCAATAGTGGTTTTGGCTGTAAAATGATTATAAAATACCGTTTTATTATTTTAAATCAAAATGAGCCGTTTGAAGCAAGACCAACTGATGTATGTAATAATAGTCATAATGTAAGATGCATCATATTACATACCTAAGAAGTTTGAAAAATACATTTATCAAGTAAATTAGCTTTTTATTCATGATATATTTGAGTTAGTAATTTCATTTTACATAATATATGTATCTAAGATGCACCCGAAAAATTTTCGAATTTTTTTACTAAAACTTTGAAAATTTCACCTATGTCGGCCCCCTAGATCCACCACTGACTCCACCTAATATATGTAAGGGTAGGTGTTGAGTTTATGGATTCAAGTACCTAAGAGGGGGAGGGGGTGAATTAGGTACTCTTTTTAAAATTTTAACTTCAACTTTATTGGATTAAAGTAAGTTAAGTGAACAAAAGAGATTAGAGGATACTTTGAATAATATTGAAAGATTGAACAAGTATCACGATGAATGTTTCTTTGAAGTATGAAAGCAACAATCGTTCGACCGTATCTATTTGTCTCGGTTTGTAGAGTATTCTGAGACCAAATACGACAAAGATGATGAATATTACTTCTAAGTTTAAGCGAAACAAAACAAACAAACAAAGTAAAAAACAGCGGAAATAAAGTAAACACTTGAACACGAGATTTTTGAATTGGTTCGGCAAGAAACTCAAGTGCCTACGTCCAATCTACCTTTTTATTACTTTCCTTTAGTGATCTACTCCGACAACTAAAAGACCCTTGTAATAAAAGACGCCAACCTACTCCGGTTGCAAAGCTAGTACAAGAACTACTCCGTTCTTATGACAAGCTAACTCGCAATCTACTCCGATTGCCAACTCACAACCTACTCCGGTTGTCAAGAGTAAAAGACTACTCCGTCCTAAACTCTACTAACACACTTAAAATGTAAAGGATCAAGTTTCCACTAACACATTCTTAACAAAGAATAGAGGTGGACAACTTTTACAAGATCAACACTTTTAAGCAAGAGAGTTTAGTATAGAAAAGCAACAGTGGCCACGACTGTAGAAACTGAAGACACTTGAAGACTTTTAAAGGATTTTGCAAACAAACACGATTTTTAAGCTTTTAAAAATACTTTGCAAATATGGAAGAATTAAATCAGAAAAGTCTTAAGAATAAATGAAGGAGGGACTCGGTATTTATAGAGGAGGTGAGTGAAGGGATTGCTAGGGTTTTGAAGGGTCAAAGACCTCACATGTGAAGGGAAATAGCAACCACCTAAAAACTTACACTAAAAAGGAGTCTTTTGCAAAGGTAAGAATAGAGAAAGAAGGTTTGAAAGACAACCTTAAATGCTCATGCAATTTCAGAAAACAAAGGATGTGAGACAAGTCACATGATGACAAGTTAACACCAATATGGCAAAAAGCATTTTTTGTTTTCTTAAAAACCAAAGGATTGAATTTGCATAAAGAGGAAACATTTTGAATAATTCAAACCACTCTTTATTGTATACTACCTCCTTAATAAAATCAGATTTTTATCTTTGAAAATAAGAGTCACGTGAAAGCATTTGAAAGATAAAAAGGAAGCTTCAAGTTTTTACGAGTTGTGACAACAATCCACTCAATTTGTTTACTTGTTAAAGCAAGATCATCCTGGAATTTGTTTCTATTACTCTACTATACTTAACTTTCTTGCTTGTACATTAGATGACACACGACTAATTACAATGGGATAATAACAACTTCAACACTTCTTAATCCAAGCTTGATTACATCATTAATCCTGAAAAGGTAAACTAAGATAACACAAATCAAATGGGCATGTTATCATCAACATAAGGAACCCAACAAATTCCCCCTTTGATGATGACAAGCCCCAAACGAATGTATAAGCAATGTAAACACCTTGATTCAAGAATTTTAATAAGCAAGATCAAATGATAGAGAAGGGACAATATTATCTTACCAAGGGCAAAAGCTATAATCAAACTATCATGACAATTTTACATTGCCCCAAACAAGAATCAAGCTAAGAAGGTTAGACAAGCCATTAGTTTAATCAATAAGCAAGGAGATTTAGAGCATGAGTTTACCTTTTCCCCCTCTTGACATCATCAAAAGGATAGAGATGTCACAAGCATTAGAGTGCAAATAGTCATGAGAAAACACAAAAAGACACATGGAAGTGTGACAAGGTAACAAGGTCAACATAAACAAGGATTAAGCATAAGCTAACCAAAGTTCAACATAGCTAAACAAAGTTTAAAGTACACCACCAAATGTTCAAAATAACGAGCAAAGAAAATAAGTCTTAGAGGGCACAACCAAGGTGGAACAAAATAAGGGGGTACGGGTAAGGGGAAATAGGCCGAGAGGAGATGGAAAGGCTAAGGAGAGGAGGCTTGTTCACCATCCGAGCCACTACCCAACGGATCATCATCCACATTAGCATCTTCACCAACCTCTTTTGTTGACACAAGGGTGGAAATAATATCCACCTCACCACGGATGAGGTCCAAAGTAGAAGCAAGGGCCGAGATTGCCAAGTCCTTTTGACGAGCATCTTCCCTAATCCACGCACCTAACTCAGCCACGGCATTGAGTACATCCCGCATATTACCCGTATTCCCTTGACTAGATGACCCAACTTAGGGTCCTTCTTAATTTTCACGAAATTAACTCATCATTCTCAACCTTGATAAGCATCTTCCCCATTTGCCCATCACTCATAACATCACACATATCCAATGAACCCAAGCTAGTATTCACTAAAACCCCGTGTGCCTTGAGCACAACCGATAACCACATTCCATAGGGTAAATGAATCAAGCTAGAAGAAGGTCGACGAAGCTTGGTCGAGATAAGATGAAAACGTTTAAACATTAGCCCAACTAGGTTCACCTTCTTATGGGTAGCAATGTGATAGATTAAATATTGTAAGGCAATGGTGAGTTTTCCTCTATCACCCGAAGGGTAAATTGACCTACAAAGCATATTGAAAATAATTCGAAGAGGAGGTGGGATTTGGGTGTTGCTCACGGGTCCAGGAGAAACGGTTTTGGGACAAACGGTTTGGGCGATATTTAGGGGTGAGGCATACGGTAAAGCTACCCAAGTTTCGGAGGGAAGTTTGTCGTATCCTCCGACAGAATATTAAGAGCGAGAGCGAAATCAGATTGAGTCGGTTTTAGAGGCTTACCGTTCACCTTAGTCAGAATAAATTCACCAGATTTATCAACCCTAACAGTTGCAAAGAATCAGTATTACTTCGCTCACAAATACCGGCTCACGCATTTCCAATGACTTCTCCCAACCTTGAGCTAAAACCATATCACGGACAGAGTGAAAAGCAAAGGCTCGAACCATGTTTGATTATACACCCGAGGAGAGTGAATTGCTTTGATGTTCATCAACCTTTCACAATTTTTGTAAATGGAAGTAGGGAGGTCGATACTCTCAAGGTGAGCCCAAACAATGGCTAGATCCCACTTCGAGGTTAGGGATACCGGGTCGGAGGGAGCAAGATATACAAGCTTTTTCTTCAATGGTTTCGATTTTTTGTGAGGAGGTTCACTGGGATTTTCAATTGGGGTATCAATAATCGGGTTATCAACATTACTTTGCTCGAGAGTTTCTGATATTGGGGGTAATTGAGAGGAGGAGGTTTTTTCTTTTCTTTTGTTGTTCTTTTTCACGGAGTCGAGTCGGACTCACGGATTTCGACGGATTTTCATTCAAGTCAAATTCGGTTTCATCTTCAACATCTTCAACCAAAACAGTAACCGGTTCAGAGGAGGAGCTCGGAACAGTGGAGCTTTTCTTCCGACCACCACGAGCGCGTCGTCCTACCACACTACTACACATACCTTGCATTGGTGACGCTTTTTCAGGCATTTTTCGACGCTTTAAAGCGTCAATTTTTTTTTCATCGACGCTTTATAAAAGCGTCAAATTTTGGGCCGTCACTATTTTTTGACGCTTTTTTTAGTCAATAATTATGACATTTTTTAGCGTCTTCATGGCCTATTGACGCTTTTAATTGTCAACAAAATTGACCCTTTTAAGCGTCTTTGGCGGCTATTGACGCTTTTAATTGTCAATAAATGTGACGCTTTTAAACGTCTTCATGGACTATTGACGCTTTTAATTGTCAACAAAATTGACGCTTTTAAGCGTCTTTGGTGGCTATTGACGCTTTTAATTGTCAATAAATGTGACGCTTTTAAGCGTCTTCCGCGACTATTGATGGTTTTATGCGTCAGTCGATGAGACGGAATTAGGCGTCAACTATTCATATATTGACACTTCTTCTTGTCACGGTCTAATTTTGACTTTTTGATTTCTGATAAAATCGTACGTAGAGATTAATTAAATACACCTATAAATGATATAGTACTACTAGCTATCATTACTAAATCATAAAAAATAAAACATAATGCAATGTACTCCGTATATAATTAATAACGTACCCACGTACTTTTATAAATAATTATACGTTTGATACATATACCGTCTCCATCACAAATACTATAGCTAGCTAGCATTGACAATTTAACTAATATAAACTAGTACATAATTTTTAGTACGACAAAATCAAAGATACCAAAAGGGATCCGGAAGATAGTAAAAGTCCAAAAAAATCGTAAATAATGCTACGTAACTAGCTAGACAAGGACACTTAGTAGTTTGAACATCGTAGGGGCTTCAATCATGTATGCTCAATGTCAAAGGGACTTCAATCAACATATGAAGGCGCATCGTCACAATCTGATGAATCTGAAACCTATAACGGGCAAACAAAATATAATTTATAGGAATATATATGTTTGATTAAAACATACTACATATACACTAAAGCGAGGAATAACATAAAGCAATAATCAAACCAGGTTGTACTTTCACTTTCACATCTCCGGATGTGGCTCCAATTACGTGTGCAATTGTGCGGGTTAACTCATACTTACTTTGGTTTGGTGGGTAGTATATAGTAATAATATACTATGAATCAATGATGTTTAATGCTTGGTATCCAGAGATATTATAATAAACAAAGCAAGACAGTACGCATTTAAACGGCACTCACACTCACTCACACTCATAGTGTAATAAACAAAGCAAGGCTCTTGGCCATGGTATAGTATGGAGTAAACACTAAACGAGTCATCTGAAACGAAACTCATCAGAACATATTAGAAGCTAAAATCTGGCAGAATAGCTCTACAAATGATCCCACATCATTCCAGCACCATACAGGAAAATAGCATACCCTCTATCAAATAAAACAGAGAAGTAAAAAAATTAAGCATACCTGTGTACTGGCCATGTTCATGTTCAAGACTGATTTTGCCATGTCTATATAACATGCAACAAGACTTCAGCTAAGATGAGACCAAGAAGGCAGCAGAAGTTATCAAAGGATGCTCAAAATAGCAAAAAGACATACTTGGGTAAATATTAGCCTCCAAGCTCGGTAAATTTTACCCACATTACCAAGGATCGAAAACTTCAAAATTGACGTTATTAGGATATTCTGCCTTCAGTGGTTTCTATGGATCAAGTTTTATGGAAATTGGGCATATCAAAAGTGTTTCAAGTAGTCAGGGCATCCAATAAATTGTATATGCACCACTATCTTAATTTTTTGAGTGGAAAAAAATAGAAGATTGCTTACTGATAAGTCATCTTAGTACTACTGCTTTTTGTGCTTTCAAGTTCTTTCTGTCAAGTAACCTGTTGCACTATAACACTATCCCAAAATAAAACATTAAGAGAAGAGAACATTGAACCCTCTTAATGATTCAACTTTCAGTTGTGCTTTCAGTTGTGCAACAAGACGGTAAACTATGATTTTAAAAATAATGAAAACCTAAAAACCAATTTTGACAAGGAAATATATATCTTAATAAGAGAACTCTCTTAATTGTGTACTTACATCAGATGTGAATACTTTGAGGAACAATCTTGCATTGACCGTTTTTCCATCTTGATGAACCTATAGCAATAAACCAGTGTACAACAAGTAGTTCCAAACATCAATGTTGAAGGATATTCGCATCAATATTGAATCTATATACAAGTACATAGACAACTATAATGAACCATAATAATACTTGCATGAACTAAGAGCATATTCTAAGTGATAAAATAGTTTCACAATTCACAAATGGTTTAAATGTCAAACTATTAGCTCAAAATAATGGTAATGACGACATATTGTTTCAAAAGCGGCAATACTAGTAACATATTTTATATTTCACAATACTTCTATAAGACAATACTTCTATAAGACATGAATTTAAGACAATACTTACACATGTAATATTTTTGATATTATCAAATCAAACCAAGAGAAAGACACCACCAATTCCTATCTCGTTTATACCTGCATTAACAAGATCTAAAGGCACATAGTTGGAAGTGGATCTAACCCGTTGCTTATTATAAGGAAGTTATTGCCCCTGTATTCCTTTCAAAAGGCCTTACATTTGGGGATATAAGAACTTCTTTGAGAGCCAATTAAAGGGGTAACTACAATTACATTTTTCAAAGTTGATCATCTTTTCTCGGGTTCAAGTGGATTGATCATCCAATTCCCCCACTTCAATGCTAACATGTTCATCAGTCAAACGTTCATAGCCCATTCTTAGCACTTACGCACGCTTACGGATTATATAGTTTAGTCTCAATGACCTAACGACTGATGCTAGTAGTCTTTACACTTCTCGAAGTACCATCCAACACAGCTCAATCAAAGCGCAACAACACAAATACTACGGAGCACGTAATACATACTTTGAAAGTTTTTATCTGGAGACGGTCCAGTCCCGTCTATCTATATACACAAATTATAGTTTAAGACGGTTTCACACCATGAGACGGTCTGGTTCCATTACATAAAAGACAATTCATTTATGTAACGAAAGAGTGTTTTGTTTTTACATAAATGGACTGTCGTGAGACGGATATGACATATGACCGTCTTAGAAGAGAGTTAAGAAACCAACTTTAATATACGCAACCAAGAGTAATATTATTTTACTAATCTTAGGATAGAGTTGATGCACACTATACTGCCAAACAATTAGGAAAAGGGGGACTGACATTCTAGTAACAAAAGAAAAAATAAAATAAAATAAAGATGGGATCCTAAAGTATAAGAAGAAAGACATAGAATTGATAGGCCCTTGAAGGCACAAGTGAAACAAAAAACATACACAAACTATGAGTGGTCATATGCAAACTATATTCTATTACATATGCAAACTTAATGAACCACAATAACACTTACATGAACAAAGAGCCTAGTTCAACTGACTTCTCTTTCCGTCTCCGTCATTTATATACTTTTTATATTCATTATGAGAGGTATTTTAATCAAGTGTAAACAAATGATTGGGACAGAGGAAGTATATAGTACCACAATTGGTTTAAAGTTTAAACTACTAGCCCAATACAATGCTAATTAACACCTACTATTTCAGAAGAAGTACCAATAAAATACTTTTATACGACATGAATTTTAGGCCATTTGAGTAAAAATTGAATCAGATACCTAAATTATGCTTCAGGCAAAATAGAAGCCCCAAAATTAACAGTTACGAGACTTCTTGCCCTTTAACAAAGAACCTCTAGTAAGATTAAGTTTCAACCAGGAATGATAAAATAACCAAAAATATGTCAGTTCCATCTTGTATTTCCTTTTATGAACATCTCATTTAAATTGGAGTGCATACAACAAAGGAATAGAATTCCATTGTGTGAGGGTTTGTATACAATAGTATGAATTATAAAATTATAAAAAATTAAAGAAAGTTTAGCTTTAATACCGCCTTGGAGATGTAGTTCATTTAGAACTTGAACGATTTGCTACCCTTCTTCAGGTCGATTATTACCTATCCACATGACAATCATGAAAAAAAAGACTATTAATAATCATAAAAGAATTAATATACGAAGAAGTTGAGGCATAAATTAATCAGAAAGCAAAAACTCTAGCCGCTAAAAGCATTAATTAAGGACTTTGTCCAGTAATTAGGAGTGAAAAAGCTCACAAATTTAATACAAAATAAGAAATTAAAACTCACAAAAGACAGATGAATGAATAGATCGAACGACGGCGCACAATGTGATGATAGATGATGCGTTTTGCGACTATGTAGGACAAATTACAACGTGAGGGTTAAGGATGAAGGAAACGAAGAAGAGGTGTAGTGGTGGTTTCTAGAACTTCTAAATTGAACAATCAACGCAACAAATATTATTAGGGTTTTGTTTTAATCGATTTTTGTTGAAAGATTTTTGATTATTGTTGAGACTTTGCAGTTATTATTAGGGTTTTGTTCAAGGGACTACTGAAAATGGGTGAAGAAGGTGAATGGCGCATGGGTTTAGACGGAGTATCCTAGTCGCTGGTGGAATTTTCGTGAATTTTCAATATTTAAGAATTGCGCTAATAAATATTAAGTGGGAAGTGGGTTATGTGGTCGACGCTCTATTAAAGCGTCAATAGTGAAGCGTCTTAAATATAAGGGATTTGTAGTAGTGCCATTGTGGAGATGGGTATGTCGTCGGATGATGGAGGGTCAGTGGGTTTTGGTGATGGTTGAGGGCTAGGTGGATCTGGGTTTGTTGATGTCGTGTTTGAGGTTTGTGGAGGAAAGGCGTAAGATGTTTTGACTGGAGGCATGGTTGGAGTTGGTGATGTAGGCGGTTTTGATGTGACAGGGGAGGTAATTTTTGTGGGTTTAATGGGTATGGTTGTGTTAAAGGAGGTTTTTACCATTGTGGGTTAAGGGTAGGTTGGCTTTGATGGTGTTAATGGATTTGGGAGATGGAAGGGTAATTGGGTTTAGGCGATTTGGACGGGTAGTGATAGGTAGTGGGTTGAGGAATTTAATGGCCCATTTAATGAGGTAAGTGAGGTAGTTGGCCCGACTAGACAAAATTTAATCACTCGAAATAAAAACACAAGGTAGCATATAATAAACGTAAATTTAGATATGAGGTTGAGTGATTACCGACTCACAAATACGGTGTCAATTTTTGGTCCAAACATGATGTCAATGCACTTAGAACACTTAATAACATATATCCAAATTTAATTTAATCAATTAAGGAATTTTGTAAAACTCATACTAAAAATCACAAGCTATTAATTAACCCAATTTCTAGTCTAAATTTCTCAAAATGTTCTCTTGCAAGTGGCTTAGTAAAAATATCGGCAATTTGATTTTCGGTCTTGCAAAAGATAAGTTTAATATGTCCTTTTTCCACATGATCACGAATAAAATGGTGACGAATATCAATATGTTTGGTTTTAGAGTGTTGAATAGGATTTTTGGAAATATTTATTGCACTCGTATTATCACACATTAAAGGAATGGAGTCAAAAATAATACCAAAATCCAAGAGTTGTTGTTTTACCCAAAGGAGTTGAGAACAACAATGTGCCGCACTAACGTACTCACTTTCGGCCGTAGAAAGAGCTACCGTGTTTTGTTTCTTTGAGGCCCAAGAAGTCAAGCAAGGACCCAAGAACGTTGCAATTCCGGAGGTACTCTTTCTATCCACCGTGCACCCCGCATAGTCCGCATCCGAAAAACCTATAAGATCAAAAGGACAATGTAAAGGGTACCATAGGTAAAGATTTTGTGTTCCAATCAAATACCGAAGAATTCGTTTAACGGCTTTGAAATGTGATTCTTTCGGATTTGCTTGGAACCTAGCACATAAACAAACACTAAAGAGAATGTCGGGACGACTTGCGGTCAAGTAAAGAAGTGAGCCTATCATACCTCTATACACCTTATCACTAACATTCTTACCGAGTTCATCTTTGTCCAATTTGGACCCGGCTACCATAGGTGTATCATGAGGCTTACCATTAGTCATCCCAAATTTCTTAAGCATTTCCTTAATATACTTTTGTTGATGGATCATGATTCCATCCTTTGATTGCTTAATTTGGAGCCCAAGGAAGAATCCTAGCTCACCCATCATGCTCATTTCAAACTCCGATTTCATTAGTTCCGAAAAATATAAGTAAAGGAGTTCATTTGTTGCACCAAATATAATGTCATCAACATATACTTGTACAACCAACAGTTCGTTCGATTGTTGCTTCAAGAACAATGTTTTGTCAACGGAGCCTCTTTTAAAACCATTTTTAATAAGAAATTTAGACAATCTATCATACCAACATCTTGGAGCTTGTTTTAAACCATAAAGAGCTTTATCTAATTTGAAAACATGGTTAGGCAAATCATTGTTCTCAAAACCCGGTGGTTGCTCTACAAAGACATCTTCTTCCAAATATCCATTTAAGAAAGCGGTTTTGACATCCATTTGGAAGAGTTTAATGCCTTTGTGAGCCGCAAAAGCTATAAGTAATCGTATGGCCTCAAGTCTAGCTACCGGTGCATAGGTTTCATCGTAATCAATACCCTCTTGTTGGTTATAACCTTGCACCACTAGTCTAGCCTTGTTCCTTACAATTTCTCCCGAGTCATCAAGCTTGTTGCGAAAGACCCACCTAGTACCAATGACGGTACGATTAGGCGGTCTAGGGACTAGGTGCCATACCTCATTTCGTTTGAATTGATTGAGCTCATCTTGCATGGCAAGCACCCAATCTGCATCGGTCAAGGCGATCTGTTACATTTGAAGGCTCAATTTGAGATAGGAAGGCATTATGGGCACAATACTCATTGAGGTGAGCGAGATTGTTGACGGATGATCTTGTTCGAATTCCCGAGTTGAGATCACTTGTAAGATTAGAGAGTGGATGAGAGCTTTGATGTTTCCACTTCTTTGGAACAATGGCTTCTTGTTCCCCCTCAACAAAGCATCATCGTCCACGGTGGATCTGTTTCTATTGGCCTGGAAGGTTCTTCATCCTCACTTTGTTTTGGGTTACTTGATTACGGAGGTGGATGCAACGATCGTTGGGTCTGTTGCTTCCAGAGAGGAATCGGAAGTATTACGTGTTCCCCCGAGTTTCTTTGCTCTCCTTTGAAGGTGACAGTCTCGTGTGTCTGTTGCAATTCAGTCTTTGGGAGCTTCTTCATCCGTGAACACGAAGTCTTTTCGAACAAGACCAATCTCAAACTCATCATCCTCGTCCTCATTATCATCATCCATGTTTTGTACCTGTCCAAGCACGCTAGATTCATCAAAAATGACATGGATGCTTTCTTCAATTAACAAGGTTCGTTTATTGTAAACTTTATAGGCCTTGCTTTGATCGGAGTATCCAATAAATACTCCTTCATCACTACGTGGATCGAACTTACCCAAGTTGTTTTTACCATTGTTGTGAACAAAACATTTGCTTCCAAAACATCTAAAATATGAAATGTTGGGTTTTCTTCCACGCAATGATTCATAGGGAGTTTTATTTAAAATACTCCTTATCATGACACGATTATAAATATAGCAAGCGGTATTTACCGCTTCGGCCCAAAAGTTCTTAGGCAACTTACTAGTTAATAACATTGTTCTAGCCATTCCTTCAAGGGTTCTATTCATCCTTTCAACCACACTATTTTGTTGTGGGGTTCTAGGAGCCGAGAAGTTATGGTCTACACCATTGTCATCACAATAAGCACCAAATGATGAGTTTTCGAATTCGGTTCCATGATCGGTTCTCATTGAAACAAGTTTTAAACCAAGTTTATTTTGAATCTTCTTTAACCAAATTAGAAACTCATCAAATGTCTCATCCTTAGAGCTTAGGAAGAGTGCCCAAACAAACCTAGAGTAATCATCAACAATGACACACACATAACGACTACCACCTCTACTTCTAGTTCTCATTGGTCCACACAAGTCGATATGTAAAAGTTGCAAAGGTTGAGATGTACTCATAATTCTTTTGGATTTGAAGGAACTTTTAACATGTTTACCTCTAGCACATTCATCACATACTTTATCAATTTCAAATTTTATATTAGGAATGCCTTCAACCAAATCAAGTCTTTTAAGGGTATTAAGAGTTTTTGTGCTAACATGACCAAACCTTTTATGCCATAACCAAGGATCATTGTTCATTACACTCATGCAAGACATGGTGTGACCAGATAGAGAGTTCAAATTAGTCAAGTAAACATCTTTGACACGTCTTCCTTCGAGTATTAGTTCATTAGTAGTGGCATCAAAAATTCGACACACATTAGCATGAAATTCAACAACATTACCCTTATCACAAAGTTGAGAAATACTAAGGAGATTATGTTTCAAACCTTTGACAAGCCGCACATTGTCGACACAAAGTAAGGATGACTTACCAACTTTTCCAATACCAATTACTTCACCTTTCTTGTTGTCACCAAACCTTACCGTGCCACCATCATACGCTTTAAGTGAGAGGAATTGGCTTCTATCACCCGTCATGTGACAAGAGCATCCACTATCCAAGTACCAATTGCGGCCGCCTCTCACCAAGCCCTACACAAGATTAGTTTTTGAGTTTAGGAACCCAAATGAATTTGGGTCCCTTTTTGTGATCAACATAACTTGTGGTGTCTTTCTTAATGTCCATTTCTTTTAATGCTTTGGTGTTCTTATCAATGTCATCAAAACGTTTTGTACAACCATTAAAAACATGACCATTGTCACCACAATAATTGCAAATGATGTATTCGGGAAGACCTACATACTTCCTTCCTCTAAAATCGTTTTTAGGCTTCTGGATGCAACAGTCAGTCTGACTGTTCCATTTGAACCCCAAACCAGCAGATTTCTCACATTTCTCGGTTTGATTCGTGAGGAAGTTTAACACGGTTTGACTTCCTTCCCATTTTTCAGTGATGTTCTTAGCATTAACAAGTTCATTGGTCAAGTCATGGACACGTGAGAGAAGATGCAAATTCTTTTCCTTTTCTCTTTTAAGTTCATCATTTTTAGCACTTTCTATGGACAATCTTTTCTCAACAATGAAGTCATGGGTGTGATTGTTGAGTTTAGACACGAGATAAATGATTCTTTCTTTGGAGTCCTCATATTTAGATGTCATCTCGTCAAGTCTCTTGCTTAGATCAACGACTTCATCGGATCTATGGTGAGGAGAAGACCTAGAAGTGCTACATTCGGGCATACCTTTTTGAAAGAAAGTAAGCCTATCATGGAGATCTTCTATTTCGTTCTTGAGACAAACAACCTCACTTTTGAGACACTCATTTTCATTTTCCAACCATTCACTTTTTCTTTTAAACTTGTCTAAGTCGTGGTCAGAAGCAACAGTCTTAGAGACTGTTTCTCTTAAGTCTACAACTTCAACTACGAGGTCATAGATCTCATTTTCAAGAGCATCTTTGTCCTTCAAAATGTCATCACGTTCCTTGGTTAGTTGGGAAACTTGCATCACCAAAGTTGTGTTGACATTCTCAAGGTCAGAGACGTCCGTGGGGGTCAACCTAAGACGCTCTAGTTCTTTAGTCAAATGCTTGTTTAACTTGTTGACTCTTTTGACTTCATTATATGCCTCGAAGTGACAAAGAATGCTTGTGATCTGTTGCTTTTAGTTCATTTTTCGATTAAAATTCTCTTGAGCAATTTCCTCAATCTCATTTTGCATTATATCAAGCTTATTAGTTTGAGACCGACACTTATCAAGAAGTTGATCAAGAAGCTTACATACTTTCTCTTTGGAGTAAGTTCTAGCCTTGGCCTTTAGATGATTTACCTCGTTGTCGGAATCGGAGTCGGAATCGTCGGGGTTAGCCATGAGGCATCTTAAGTGTTCAAGTTTTGAGGTTTTTGAGACTTTTTCTTTACCATGATTTGCAAGACACATTTTAGCCTCAAGTTCCTCCTCGATGAGTTCCTCATCTTCCTCGGAGTCGGACATTCCCCATATAGCACTCATGACTCTATGTTTATAGTCTTTTTTAACCTTTTGTCTTCTTTCCTTAGATTTGATTTCCTCCCACTTGGGACATTCTTTAATTTGATGAGTTTTGTCACCACATTTAAAGCATCCCACGGTGGAAGTAGGTCGTCTCTTAGGAAAGCGTTTTTTCGAGTAATTATTAGTGAACTTTTTGTTACCTTGTCCATTTACCAACCCGGCTAAGTTTCTTGTGAACATAGCAAACTCGTCTTCCTCCTCATCTTCTTCATCACTTGGAGAAGATGTGAGGGCGAGACTCTTTCCCTTTGATGACTCACTAGAATGCTTATCGAGATTAAACTCGTGAGCCATTAGTGATCCCATTAGTTCATGAAGAGATAGGGTTGACAAATCTTTAGCTTCCTCTATGGCGGTGACTTTAGGTTGCCATTTAGGGGTTAGACTACGAAGGATTTTTCGAATGATGTCCCCGGACTCGAAATTCCTTCCTAGACTTTGAAGCTCATTAATTATACAAGAAAAACGAGAAGAAAAATTATTTAAAGACTCGTCCTTTGACATTCTAAACATTTCATATTGTTGCATGAGAAGGTCAATACGGTGTTTTCTTACTTGGGACGTCCCTTCATATGCAAGTACAAGGGAATCCCAAATAGATTTTGCCGTAGGACACCCGGAGATTCGACTAACTTCCCCCTCACCAACACAACGTTGAAGAATCGACATTGCTTTGGAATTCTTTTCGGCAAGCTTGAAGTCGTTCTCATTGTAATTTCTTTCCTCTTTTGTCTTGGTGAAACCGTTAAGAATATCGGTTTCCTCAATGGCAAGAGGTCCATTTTGGATGATGTTCCAACATTGATAATCGATACTTTTGATGTAATGTTCCATTTTGAGTTTCCACCATCCAAAATTCGAACCGGTAAAGATCGGGATCTTGGAGTGTTTCTCGGAATCCATTACCCACTAATCAAACTCTAAGGCGGTTAGCCTCGATCAAAGCACGAGGCTCGATACCAATTGTTGAGTTTATGGATTCAAGTACCTAAGAGGGGAGGGGGTGAATTAGGTACTCTTTTTAAAATTTTAACTTCAACTTTATTGGATTAAAGTAAGTTAAGTGAACAAAAGAGATTAGAGGATACTTTGAATAATATTGAAAGATTGAACAAGTATCACGATGAATGTTTGCTGAAGTATGAAAGCGACAATCGTTCTGACTGTATCTATTTGTCTCAGTTTGTAGAGTATTACTGCAGACCAAATACGACAGTATGATGAACTGTTACTTCTAAGTTTAAGCGAAACAAAACAAACAAACAAAGTAAAAAACAGCGGAAATAAAGTAAACACTTGAACACGAGATTTTTGAATTGGTTCGGCAAGAAACTCAAGTGCCTACGTCCAATCTACCTTTTTATTACTTTCCTTTAGTGATCTACTCCGACAACTAAAAGACCCTTGTAATAAAAGACGCCAACCTACTCCGGTTGCAAAGCTAGTACAAGAACTACTCCGTTCTTATGACAAGCTAACTCGCAATCTACTCCGATTGCCAACTCACAACCTACTCCGGTTGTCAAGAGTAAAAGACTACTCCGTCCTAAACTCTACTAACACACTTAAAATGTAAAGGATCAAGTTTCCACTAACACATTCTTAACAAAGAATAGAGGTGGACAACTTTTACAAGATCAACACTTTTAAGCAAGAGAGTTTAGTATAGAAAAGCAACAGTGGCCACGACTGTAGAAACTGAAGACACTTGAAGACTTTTAAAGGATTTTGCAAACAAACACGATTTTTAAGCTTTTAAAAATACTTTGCAAATATGGAAGAATTAAATCAGAAAAGTCTTAAGAATAAATGAAGGAGGGACTCGGTATTTATAGAGGAGGTGAGTGAAGGGATTGCTAGGGTTTTGAAGGGTCAAAGACCTCACATGTGAAGGGAAATAGCAACCACCTAAAAACTTACACTAAAAAGGAGTCTTTTGCAAAGGTAAGAATAGAGAAAGAAGGTTTGAAAGACAACCTTAAATGCTCATGCAATTTCAGAAAACAAAGGATGTGAGACAAGTCACATGATGACAAGTTAACACCAATATGACAAAAAGCATTTTTTGTTTTCTTAAAAACCAAAGGATTGAATTTGCATAAAGAGGAAACATTTTGAATAATTCAAACCACTCTTTATTGTATACTACCTCCTTAATAAAATCAGATTTTTATCTTTGAAAATAAGAGTCACGTGAAAGCATTTGAAAGATAAAAAGGAAGCTTCAAGTTTTTACGAGTTGTGACAACAATCCACTCAGCTGTTTACTTGTTAAAGCAACAATATCCTGGATCAATTTCTATTACTCTACTATACTTAACTTTCTTGCTTGTACATTAGATGACACACGACTAATTACAATGGGATAATAACAACTTCAACACTTCTTAATCCAAGCTTGATTACATCATTAATCCTGAAAAGGTAAACTAAGATAACACAAATCAAATGGGCATGTTATCATCAACATAAGGAACCCAACAGTAGGATTAAAATAACTTTTAACATTTTAAGAAATGAATAGATTAGCACAAACATTTTACGAGTGATGTTATGAATACCTAGCAGAGTAATAAAATATACTACTTTACACTTTATTCTAGACAATGATAGTGTCTCCACAACCCCTCAATTCTACATGCCTTGGTCCCTATATATCTTTTTAACAATTGCCCATTATATTGGATACCATAGACTTAAAACCATCATGTCAATGTCCATCCAAATTTTCCAATTCTCCCTCTTTTCTCTAATTATCATCCTAAGCTTCAACCCCTTGAGCTTAAGCAATGGCGCCTTCTCAAGAAGCATTTCAAAAGAAGAGATGAGAATAAAATCTCAAAATACCCTAACCCATCTCCACTTTTTCTTCCATGACTATGTTGTCGGGCCTAGGCGAACTGCAGTCAGGATCGCCCAGGCCAAGACAACTGACAAGGACCCCAATACGTTTGGGGCCCTTGTTATGATAGACGACCCGTTATCCATTGGACCGGATAATAGCTCCCATGTCGTAGGGTACTAGGGTACGCTCAAGGAATGTATGGGTTTGCAGATCAAACAACCGCCGGGTTATTGATGGTTATGAACTTTGTGTTCAGTGATGGAGAGTACAAAGGAAGTACCTTAAGTGTGTTGGGAAGAAATGAAGTGTTCTTAAAAATAAGGGAAATGGCTATTGTTGGTGGGACAGGAAAGTTTAGGTTTGATTCAGGTTATTGTCAAGCTAAAACTATTTCAGGGTTGGATAAAAGTGGAGCTAGTGTTATTCAGTATGATGTTTATGTGTCACATTAGTGGATTTTCTAGTGAATGCAACAAATAATAAAGTACCTAGTGATTTCAAATGTGTTTTGTACTAGGGTTTTCTTATTTTGTTTAATGTTCAATTTAGTAAACAACATATTGACAAAAATTAGCATATTCCTGATCGGCCATTACTTTGCTGTGCTTGGTAAACAGTAGACTCCGACGACATATTGAACGCAATCTACTATTTTCTAATATGCTACTGACAACTAGATTTGTATTGTAGATGGTATTTGTATTTTTGTATTTAATAGACCATTGTACATTACGTAAATTAAATGTAATTAATTCATAAAAAGTTAGTGGTTCCTTAAAATAAGGAAGATAAATGTTGCTTTGAAAAGTCAAGAGACAACCACATGTGGTTGTTCTTTTAATGAATAAGATAAATTATGAATTCGGTTTTTGTGTCTTTAAGGCATATATTAATAACCTAAATAAATGTGATAAGATTAACAAAATATTCTTACTAATTATGATTAAAATAAGTTTATACTTCAATACGAGTATCTCATGTGGATATTTTATGAATTTGACCACAATTAGGTTTGTTAATCTTTAACGACGGCAACTAGTGAATTCTCTATTCCACTTTAATGTTTCATCTAATATTATCGATTTAAAGTGATTTATACAATCTTAGCTATGATCAAGGATTTGCGTATTCTTGATGGTCCAAGGGTCTCGTTGGTCTCCAGATGTTGTTTATTACAGTCAAGGGGATGAATCTCTGAGACACATTTTTGTATCTTGTTACGTATTTTTCTGAAATTTTGTCTGTAAAGATGAGTAAAGATATGATCGATCATTTGGACAACTCTAACCGTAGCTTCAAGAATGATGTGGATGTTGACGAAAATCTCTGTGTGCAGTCAGCCACCGTACGCCATCAACACACTGATGTTAATCGATGTAGCTACTTTGTTGTCTTAGTTTATGTTCTTACTAAAATAAATGCATTTGACCAAATGAGTCAAATACCATCCATATAAAACTTCTTTGCACGGTTGCCAAAAAAAAGCTATGATAAAGGATTATGTGTTAGATCAAGAAGTAACGAGATACAAGATAATACAGAGGATCGTCACTCAAATAAAGTACATGATGCAAACTAACTCAAATGAGATCAACTTAAAAGAAAATTTATTTGACAGAGAAGGTATTTACATTGCCATATAAATCAAACAATCTCTTCTTGTACAAGAGAAAAAAAACAAACAAACGAACCCTTTCACGTTACATTTGATTGTGATATCTACATTTGCAATTGGTTAAATGATAATCCTGACGGTAAATGAGAGATGATTCGGGTTCCGGCACGATCGAGACTTGTACAAAGTAAGAGCTAATAGTGAATGGGAAAACTACGGAGCACAACGGATTCAAGAGTAATCCCGGGTCCAATCCCAAGTAGGACGCCGTACTCGAACCCGTCACCTGTAGTAACCTTTCCCTCCTTATAAGACCTTTTCCTTGTTTCATCCAACACAAAGAATATCGTCGCACCCGACATATTCCCGAACTCACGTAACACATGTCGACTCGACTTCGTCTTATCTGGGTGGAGCCCAAGTTTTGATTCAATTTCATCTACAATAGCGGGCCCACCGGGGTGAACAACCCAAAACACCGAGTTCCAATCGTTAATGCCAAGTGGACTAAGGGATGCAATCACGGGTTTTTCGACGTAATTAGCAATTAGACTCGGATTATCCCTAGCTAAGACTAATGATACCCCGAATTTTGTAATTTGACCTCCGATAGCTCTCTCAGTGTCTGGCACGGTCGCTTGCATTGCCGAGACCAATTCAAAAATGGGCCGCTCACCAGCGGCCCAATCTGGGTCCGAACCAATAATAGCAGCGCCGGCCCCATCACCAAAAAGGGCTTGTCCAATCATCAAGCCAATGTTGGTACGAGTGGGCCCACGAAAAGACGACAAGGTCATCTCAGCGCACACAACTAAAACCCGAGCTCCTCTGTTATTCTCCGCGATGTCCTTGGCTAAGCGGAGGATTGTACCTCCCGCATAGCACCCGACTTGGAACAACATGAATCGTTGCACATTTGGGCCGAGGTCTAGTAGCTTGGCAAGTTGGTAGTCGTACCCGGGCATGACGGCTCCAGACAAACTTGTAAAGATAATGTGGGTTATCTTCGACTTGGGTTGGCCCCACTCTTTGATCGCTTCTAAGGCCGCTTCTTTTGCTAGTGTCGGTATTTCAGCTGTGAGTATTTCTTGACGTTTGTCCAAACAAATAGCGTCGTAATTCAATAGTTCTGGGTTTTTCTTCATAAACTCTTCTGTTTGGAAAAAATGCCGTTTTCTGACTGTCGTTTTTTCGCCTGTTTTAGCTCATTTTATTAGTATGGTCAAAAGCGTACTAAGGTAACATACGTTGTGCTGTGATAAATATTTTCATTAAGGTAAACAAATGATTGGGACAGACTGACGGAGGGAGTAGTAACATGAGACTTGCCAACAATAATTAACATATAGCCAACTTTACGACTCCACCATCACGACTAATTGCTCTTGTTTTAGCGATATATGTTAATATATATATATACTCTCTCGGACTCAATAAATAATTTACATTTTTATTCCTTTGTAAAAAAGTATTTTTAATCAAATATAAATAATCTCCTAAGTTAGAGAGAGCAATTTTTTTCTTTCCTAGAGCCTAAGTCAAACATAGACACATCTTTTGGAGATAAATTATTTATTGAAGGTGGATTGGAGATATGAAGAAGGGAAGAATCCCCTATTTACTAAATGAATAGGCGATTCTACGTTTTTTTCCGCCTAAAATATTAACTTCTAATTGGGCTTTTAATTTTTGTGTTCTACTATGGGCCAAGTCTAACGTAAAAAATTATTGCAAAAAAAAAAAATATATAACGTCCTTCTATTCAAGATATGTGATATATTAACAAGGCCAAATCTGTGATAATAAAGGAAAATATAGAACGGAGGAATATTTACTAAATGTTTACTAAATGAATAGATCCGTCTTAGCATTAGTATATAGACATAATGAACTTCCAAAAATCTTATATCACGTGATCTAAACTAGGAAATAAAACAATAATTTATATACGTAATGCATTCAAAATTAGGAAATATTAATCAAGCTATTGACAAGTTTACTGATAAGATTACTTAAAATCCCATATCTACTAAAAGAATAGGTGAAACTCTAAATTTTCCCGCCTAAAATTTTAAAATCTAAAATTGGGTTATTATTATAGTCTATTCTATAGATGTATCTTGAACTATAAATGGATATAATCTTTTAATTGGATATATTCATAAATTGAAATGTACGAAATAAATAAAATGATTATGAAAAATGATCTCATTAAAATAGACATTTCTAACCCTACTCAATTCTCTTGATTACTTTTTCAATATTGAGTTTTTTTTTTCAAATAAAAATATACAGATGACGAACAAATAAAAAATTAATGAATTGTCAAAAACTAATTGATGGGGCATATTCTGCACCGCTGACCAAGTCAACATATTGAGCAAGGTCAAAGGTATCCACAGCAAAGTCAACGACTTAGACAGCCTAGCCGATACAATCCATCGGCCTGTCACCTGGGTCTCGGCCAGGCAACTAGCCAGCCGAGACACATATCCGCGTACTCATATCCAAGACCCTCGGCGAGCCTTCCACAGGTCCATCGGCCGAGGGTACAACGGTCTTTCCACCTAATGAGCCACTTGGCCACTTGGCCACTACGTGACAAAAGGTGAATGCCTATAAATACTCCTCAACCTTCATTGAGGAAAGGATCCACAAATTGACCTAATAACCACTATTCATCTGGTAATATCTTCCTTATCTCTCTACAATACACTCTTAGCCAAGTAACAACAACTTACCTCTCTAAGTTTACTGACTTGAGCGTCGGAGTGAGTACGCTCGGCCAAAGCCGAGCCCTCAGTTTGTTCATCGTTTCAGGAGACCGCAGGAAGGATTATAGCAAGGACATCATTCTTCTAGCTACGAGTGGTATCAAACATCTGCTCTGGATTTACACCCGGAACACTAATGAATTGTCAAGTTATAAACTAAAAAGTAAAACTTTATATACTGTGCATAAATTACACGAGGTTTATATTAATAATACATTAAAATGTGCAACCATTATATATACCGCACATTGCGCGGGGATCTAAACTAGTTTGTAAGTAATTTAGGAGATGATGAATCAAAGCATTGAGATAGTTGAAGAAGAAATACAATGTTTGTAAGTACAATCTTTTTTTTTTTGCTCTATTTTACCAAATTTTGCTAGTGATTTTTAATTACATATAGCACATTTGATGAGTACTAATAATATAAAAGGTCATCATATGTCTTGTGTAAGGGGTGTATTGAGAATAATATCGTAAATATATCTAACTATAGTTGTTAAGATACGGAGTACATACACTAGGTCTCAATTATCCTATACTATCATGTAAATATTCTTTGGTTGATCTTATTCGTGTACTCTAAGCCTATGTATTATGGGATTTTCCAGTGCCTACGTTTTATCGAGGCAACCAAACGACTTGTTAATGGTAGATTACCTCCTCATTATTGTAATTTGTAATTAGTATAAACTAGTTTAGATTCCGCGCAATGAATGAGCGGTATTTGTAGACTTTTTATTTTTGTATTACTTAATCATGCTAAATTAGCAGTTTATTAATTTTTCATATTTTACGTTATTATTTTTTGAGGAAAAAAATTGAATAGTAAAGTTATTCAAGAAAACCAAGTAAAATTGAACTGTAAAATAATAATGGTATCTCATTAATTGTTCAGTATTCTTGTTATTATATTTTATTTCGAGCAAAAAAATAAATTAAAACTTAAAATTAATCAAAGAGGATTGAGTAATGTGCTGAAATATATTTTTTTTAAAGTATTTTTTATACCACAACGTTAATGATTCTAATTTATAAATTCTCTCAACTTTTTTGTTATGAAAGTAATCAAAACTAATGAATTGTTCTTTTCTCTCAAAAAAAAAAATTAGTTATGGTTTTGTTTATATATGAATAGTATGAGTCAACTCATTATCAAATAATAATATCAATAAAAAATTTAATAGTTTATAATCTTATATTATTTATACTTTAATTAAAATATAATAGTTTAGTGTTTAATGAAAATTATATAATTTGATGAAAATATTAATTTTAGTGAAAATAATTTTACAATGAAATACATTATAATTATTAATTTCCTTATTTAGTGAATACAATTAAATAATTATCAATAACTTCCTTATTTAAAAAGATACTTTTTGGAGGGAAATTTGTGAGTTCACCTATTCATTTAGTAAATAGGGGATTGTACTACTATAGTTTACCAATGATGAAAGTTATGCAACTCTTAATATTATTAAACCATCTTACTTATAATTCTTTATTCTCTATCAGTGTGGTGTGTTTATGTTATGCTTGTGTAAGACGGAGATATGTACAAGTTTTTATGATGTTGAATAGAAGTTCATTGGCAGTGCTTAAACTTTTGACATCCGATTGACCATATTTGTGCAAATTATTACTCCGTGCGATGGAAGAAAATATCCCTCGTGTCAAATCTCTTATTTTACGTATTTTACTATTTATATATAAACGCGCACATAATTCTCCAAACAACGATGTAAGATTAGCAATATTAGACCGTTTTTAACCCTAATTAATTAACTCGGTAAAAAAATACCAAAACAATAATCACTCAATAAAGTCGAATAATTTTACATTCAAACAATGGGCATGTAAAATATTTGATTAAAAATACAGTTACATCCGTATGCAAATAAAACACAAATAATCACTTATTAATACGAATATGGAATTGTTCATACCCATTTTTTGTTTCAGTGTTTTTAACTTGTGACACATCATTATCCAGACAATAAATATATTTTCGGCGGTTAATTGTTGTAAACTTGTAATAACACAATACAATATTTAACAGTATTATAATATATGCTGCACGCCTACACCTCATTTAATAAAAACAACAAATAAGACAATTCCTAAGCAATCACCAATATATCCCCGAGTGATTTTGAATGATATCCCGCTTGCTTTGTCTCTTTTCCATTGTATTAGTTTTAGTTTTACTCCGTGTTCTTTAGTTAAGGTGGCTTATCAGTTAGCTAAAAATGTGATGAGCATGTAGCTTGTATGTTTTACCATTGCTAAAAAAAAAAAAGACAATTCCTAAGCATAATTTCTACTTCCTCTAATCCGATTCTTTGACATTGTTTTATTTTTGTTTTAAAATCCCTCCACCCCTTAAATTTTGAAAAACAGGACAACTCCTAATAAGAATCGAAGAGAGTACCACACACGGCACGACTATCAGGATAAGATTAGAAGAACATACATATATGCTTAAACTTGATCTTGAGATCAGGCATAGTATCATCCATGCAAAAACAAAAATCAGGATAATCTTCTTGTATTATTTGAGGGAGTGGATTGGCAGTTCCTAGAGCTAAGATGGTTGCTAAACTTTTAGCTTTTTGGGAGATTTTAATTCCATCAAGTGATCCCATCTTTTTTTTTACTCTTATGGAACTATTGCAATGATTTTAATGAAGTTGATGCAAGTTTATATACACATACTATACTACATGTGTTTTGGATTAGTAAGCCCTGTTCCGGGTGTAATTCCAGAGCAGATATTTGTTACCACTCGTAGCTCGTAGAACGATGTCTTTACTTGGATCTTCCTCGCGGTTTCCTGAAACGATGAACAAACTGAGGGCTCGGCTTTGGCCGAGCGTACTCACTCCGACGCTCAAGTCAGTTAACTTGGAGAGGTAAGTTGTTGTTACTTGGCTAAGAGTATAATGTAGAGAGATAAGGAAAATATTACCAGATGAATAGTGGTTATTAGGTTAATTTGTGGATATATTCCTCAATGAAGGTTGAGGAGTATTTATAGGCTTTCACCTTTTGTCACGTAGTGGCCAAGTGGCCAAGTGGTAGCAGGTGGAAAGACCGTTCTACCCTCGGCCGATGGACCTATGGCAGGCTGGCCGAGGGGTCTTGGATATGAGTACGCGGATATGTGCCCCGGCTGGCTGGTTGCCATGCCGAGACCCAGGTGACAGGCCGATGGGATGCGTCGGCTAGACTGTCTAAGTCGTTGACTTTGCTGTGGATACCTTTGACCTTGCTCAATGTGTTGACTTGGTCAGCGGTGCAGAATATGCCCCATCAATTTGCCCTCAGCGTAGTCTATGCCGTGGTATGGGCTCCGATGTACGTTGAGCGTATATTCTGCGCAAGTGTTTTTGCAAAATTTTCTGCATCGGCCTCTTCTGATGCGTCGGCGTGGTTCCTGTTAGGCCGTACCATATCCCCCCTCCACATGGATGCGTAAAGGGCATCCGTTGTGGAAAAGAATGTGACGCTGGCCGAGACTAGGGCTGGGAGTGCCGGTTGTTTTTGGTTCCCCCCGGCCGGTGCTTCCTAACTTGGTTGATCAGGTGGCCGGCGGAGAGCAGGTACTTAGGAATTTGGTGAGGAAGGTGAATGGGCGAAGAGATGTGAATGGGCGTGTTGGAGACGCTTGGTTACTGTTGCATTGATTGACGTTCAACTGTTGCAACGATTGACATTCCGTGGTCGCATGTCCGACACGTGTCCGTTCGCTGATTGGTTGACGCTTCATGGGCCGTGCCCTGATTGGTCCTTTTCCATGGGCTTTTCCCTATAAATAGGGCAGTTTTTCGTGATTTTGGCCATTATTTTCATTTCCTCAAATTTTCTTAAATTTTCTCCCAAAATCTTCATTTCTCTAAACCTTCAAGGGCTGCTTTTTCTTCCAATCTTTAGTCTTCGATCCGGCGAGTGTTTTTCTTCGAGGTAAACAAACAAATTCTCTTTTATCTTGCTAGTAATTTGTTGTGAACATGTCTTCTGTTGATGCCGGGACTAGTACTTCTGCGCCGGGGGGTTCCCCGCCGCGTCTTGACGAGGAGGGGATACTAGAAGCCATCCCGTTAAGGTTTGGGGGCCCTAGGTCTCCTGGACTGTTTCCGCCGCTCTTGTCGGCGTGACAGTGTGAGACGGCGCACTCCCAATCAGGTCCAGGAGCGTCTTCAGTTTTGCTACGTCAACCACCGGTCCCATGATGGTGACCTGGTTGGCGGCGCGCAGCGTGTCCGGTATTGTCGGCATTCAATTCCGGTTGGATTACTCCGCCGGTGGAGGGCTGCACGACTCCAGAATGGTGAAATGTATCATCTTGGTGTGGCTCGGTTTCGTCATTAACGAACACCTCTTGTTGTTTTGACATCCTCTTAGCTTTTTGGGTGGGTTTTTTTTTGTGTTTTTGTTTTTGTTGTTTGGGAATGAATGTGACTAGCTTCTAGTGTCTTTCCCCACAGACGGCGCCAATTGTTCCGGGTGTAATTCCAGAGCAGATATTTGTTACCACTCGTAGCTCGTAGAACGATGTCTTTACTTGGATCTTCCTCGCGAAACGATGAACAAACTGAGGGCTCGGCTTTGGCCGAGCGTACTCACTCCGACGCTCAAGTCAGTTAACTTGGAGAGGTAAGTTGTTGTTACTTGGCTAAGAGTATAATGTAGAGAGATAAGGAAAATATTACCAGATGAATAGTGGTTATTAGGTTAATTTGTGGATCTATTCCTCAATGAAGGTTGAGGAGTATTTATAGGCTTTCACCTTTTGTCACGTAGTGGCCAAGTGGCCAAGTGGTAGCAGGTGGAAAGACCGTTCTACCCTCGGCCGATGGACCTATGGCAGGCTGGCCGAGGGGTCTTGGATATGAGTACGCGGATATGTGCCCCGGCTGGCTGGTTGCCATGCCGAGACCCAGGTGACAGGCCGATGGGATGCGTCGGCTAGACTGTCTAAGTCGTTGACTTTGCTGTGGATACCTTTGACCTTGCTCAATGTGTTGACTTGGTCAGCGGTGCAGAATATGCCCCATCAATTTGCCCTCAGCGTAGTCTATGCCGTGGTATGGGCTCCGATGTACGTTGAGCGTATATTCTGCGCAAGTGTTTTTGCAAAATTTTTTCGCATCGGCCTCTTCGATGCGTCGGCGTGGTTCTGTTAGGCCGTACCATATCCCCCCTCCACATGGATGCGTAAAGGGCATCCGTTGTGGAAAAGAATGTGACGCTGGCCGAGACTAGGGCTGGGAGTGCCGGTTGTTTTTGGTTCCCCCCGGCCGGTGCTTCCTAACTTGGTTGATCAGGTGGCCGGCGGAGAGCAGGTACTTAGGAATTTGGTGAGGAAGGTGAATGGGCGAAGAGATGTGAATGGGCGTGTTGGAGACGCTTGGTTACTGTTGCATTGATTGACGTTCAACTGTTGCAACGATTGACATTCCGTGGTCGCATGTCCGACACGTGTCCGTTCGCTGATTGGTTGACGCTTCATGGGCCGTGCCCTGATTGGTCCTTTTCCATGGGCTTTTCCTATATAAATAGGGCGTTTTTTTCGTGATTTTGGCCATTATTTTCATTTCCTCAAATTTTCTTAAATTTTCTCCCAAAATCTTCATTTCTCTAAACCTTCAAGGGCTGCTTTTTCTTCCAATCTTTAGTCTTCGATCCGGCGAGTGTTTTTCTTCGAGGTAAACAAACAAATTCTCTTTTATCTTGCTAGTAATTTGTTGTGAACATGTCTTCTGTTGATGCCGGGACTAGTACTTCTGCGCCGGGGGGTTCCCCGCCGCGTCTTGACGAGGAGGGGATACTAGAAGCCATCCCGTTAAGGTTTGGGGGCCCTAGGTCTCCTGGACTGTTTCCGCCGCTCTTGTCGGCGTGACAGTGTGAGACGGCGCACTCCCAATCAGGTCCAGGAGCGTCTTCAGTTTTGCTACGTCAACCACCGGTCCCATGATGGTGACCTGGTTGGAGGGCGACGGCGTGTCCGGTATTGTCGGCATTCCGAATTCCGGTTGGATTACTCCGCCGGTGGAGGGCTGCACGACTCCAGAATGGTGAAATGTATCATCTTGGTGTGGCTCGGTTTCGTCATTAACGAACACCTCTTGTTGTTTTGACATCCTCTTAGCTTTTTGGGTGGGTTTTTTTTTGTGTTTTTGTTTTTGTTGTTTGGGAATGAATGTGACTAGCTTCTAGTGTCTTTCCCCACAGACGGCGCCAATTGTTCCGGGTGTAATTCCAGAGCAGATATTTGTTACCACTCGTAGCTCGTAGAACGATGTCTTTACTTGGATCTTCCTCGCGGTTTTTTGAAACGATGAACAAACTGAGGGCTCGGCTTTGGCCGAGCGTACTCACTCCGACGCTCAAGTCAGTTAACTTGGAGAGGTAAGTTGTTGTTACTTGGCTAAGAGTATAATGTAGAGAGATAAGGAAAATATTACCAGATGAATAGTGGTTATTAGGTTAATTTGTGGATCTATTCCTCAATGAAGGTTGAGGAGTATTTATAGGCTTTCACCTTTTGTCACGTAGTGGCCAAGTGGCCAAGTGGTAGCAGGTGGAAAGACCGTTCTACCCTCGGCCGATGGACCTATGGCAGGCTGGCCGAGGGGTCTTGGATATGAGTACGCGGATATGTGCCCCGGCTGGCTGGTTGCCATGCCGAGACCCAGGTGACAGGCCGATGGGATGCGTCGGCTAGACTGTCTAAGTCGTTGACTTTGCTGTGGATACCTTTGACCTTGCTCAATGTGTTGACTTGGTCAGCGGTGCAGAATATGCCCCATCAAGCCCTATTTGTCATTTTTAGTAGGGAGAAGTCAAATGTGATTTATTTATTTATTTATTAATTGGATTAATTAGGTGAAATAGTGACACTTAGTATTAAAATATACTTAAAATATCAACAGAAAATTTGATTTTTTGAATAAATTAATTTACATGGTAATGGTGAATTGAGTGACTTATTCCATCAATCAAATTATCCTTCAATCAATCAATTACATCGCTTTTTGAGCAGGTGGGGTGAAATAAACTGAAATTGCCATCCTTAAGTGCATTCTTACACGAAATAATTACAACAATTCATTTTTGCAGCTTTGCAACAATTACAAGTGATATTATTCATAGCGCAAAAACTTTGATGGAAAATCTATGCTTTCTAAACTCATGGCAAGCGTTAGAGTTAGTTAAACTTTTTTAACTGAATGAATTTTGACTAACTATATCTCTTGGTTATGGATTTAGAAAGTGACTATTGTTTTTTTCCTTCAATCAATTTATCTTTGAAGTGGTAGGTATCCAAAAAAATTAAATCAGATATTTTAACTTGTTTAACTCAAAAGATTTACGGACATAATAAATCTTATTTGTGTTTAAATATAATATCCAGCCCGTAACACTTGATGAACTTGATCCTTAGATTTAAGGATGAAGAATGTAGAATTACTTTAATAATAAGACTTTTATATGCCAAATAAACACTTCATTTATTACCATTCTTAAACGAAGCATTTTAACATATAACTAAGGTTTTTTCATAGAAGGCAATAGTCAAGACACCTAATATTTAGGTCATTTGCGAAAAAAAAAGCACATAAAGTTAATTTTCTTGTTGAGAAGTACATAACAATTTTTTTTCGGTCAAAGGCACAAACTAACATTTTCCGTCAAAAAGTCACAATTCCAACTTGACTCCACGGAAAACATGATTTTTGGTTTTGTTTAAATTTCTTACATAGATACTTAGTGGAGTAAAACTCTTAGGACTTGATTTTTGGACATATAAGACTCGAAAACAAGAACTAACTTGGGCAGAATTAGACTCAACAAAGGACTTGATTTGGACACTTAGATGGACCGTTTTAAGGACTAACAAACTATATAAGGACAGATTTAGAAGCTAATAAACGATTCAACCAAAGCAAGGCACGAAACAGCCTGTTTTGGACGAATATAAGATCCTAATTAGCTTGATAACTTTGAAAGAAAGCAATGGAAATAAGATTGTAATTTAAATGCTTATGAACTAAACATTCAAATAACAATTTCCACAATGACTTAAGGTAACAAAAACAGAAACTTTGGGAAATTTGTTTTGACACGAAACAAGAACAAGTAAGGGATATGACTTAAACTAGATCACGAAGCAGGTTTAAGCCTTGGAATTAAGCTCAAGATCACGAAGCAAGAGTTAATTCCGCCTCAAACACTAAGTAATGAGGGGTTTTCTGCACTAAGCAAGAAGAAAATTGATTGAAAACTTCAGTTTCAAACTCATATTTTAATTCACTCAAATCTGATTTTTACAAAGAGAAAAGAGCTCCTTAAATAGAGTCCTTGTTGCAATCCTAGCCATTCATCTAAAGTAGCATCTAAGGCTCACAATGGTCTCCTAAAGAGACATAAAAAACGTCCCATATGCCTTACACAATCTGAAAAACAAAAGGCTACAAGACAAATGAAATAAAGAGGATTGTTGGTAATTGCACAAGCTTCCTTTGGCATGCTTCACTTATTTATCTTGTAAAGACTTCTTGGGCAGCTGGTGGGGCTCGTCCATAAGGAGTATAAGACCCAAAATTGCAGCAAAAGGTCCCTTAAAGCTTGCCTAGACAAAAGAAGAAAGCTTGAAAGCGATGGTTGTACTTCTCTCCAAAACCGTGCCCATTGGACCACTCAGTTTGGTGCTGTCTTTTGCATCTGATTTAAACCCTTTCAAGATTAATTACCCTAGGCAAAAAGGCTCTAAACTCATCATAGAAGAGTCTTAGGCAAAAAAATGGCATGTGTTCTTAGACGGAATTGAGGTTGGACCTCGATTTTGGTGAAGAACCAAAACCGGGTTTGGAGAGCATCTTAGAAAATCAGACGCATTTTGGAAGAGACATATCTCTTAGCTCAGGACGAATATCAGGGCCCATGATAGCTCATTGGAAAGATAAGGGAGCTATATTTCACCTCCAAAAATAATCAACCTTAGACGTTGAGTAAATCTCGAGTTATTGAACTTTTAGTGCACGTAGGTCATGGGCTGTCCAGAAATGCGCAGTCTGTTTGCATCAGCCATATCTCAAGCTATATACCTGATATGGAGGTGATTCAAAATCCATCGTTTTTCTAAGATCCCAAGCTTTCTAATGACATAATAATCATTGTATTTGCATGAGTAAAACTTGAGATATAGAGCTTGGAAGTTAGGCTTGATGTAATGACACTTCAAAAAGCGATGAAATGCATTCAATTGTGAACCGTTCCTTGGACTGTTTCTTTTGGCTTAAAAATGAATCAAAATGCAACAAATTTTGTTGCACTTAGGCCTTGTTCTTTTGGACTTAATTTCAGTTCTAATAAGTTCAGTTCAGTTCAGTTCATCTCCATTAAATTCAGTTCATATTAGTTTATTTCAACATTGATACTATTATTCTTATTGATATTATTATTATTATATTAATTTATTTACTGTTATTATTATTATATTATTATTTTTATATTTATTATATTACTGTTATATTTATTAATAATTAATTCGTATTATTTATATTATTATATTTATATTTAATATATTTATATTTAATATATTTATTATTATTATTATTATTATTATTATTTTTATATTATTTATTTTTTAGTTATTATTATTATTAATTTATTAAATTGTTATTAATAATGTATCATTTATATTACTAATATATTATTATTATTATTACTACATTTATTATTATATTACTATTTTATTTTTTATATATCTTATTAGATTATTAATAATATATTATATTAAATATTATTATTATTAATGAATAATATATTATAATATTTATTATTATTATTATTATTGGTATTGGTATTATTGTTATTATAATATTTATTATTATTATTATTATAATATTTATTAATATTTATTATTATTATTATTATTATTATTATTATTATTATTATTATTATTATTATTATTATTATTAGTATAATCTTTTTATTAATATTTCAGTTCAGTTTAAATAAATTCAGTTCAGTTCAGCTCCATTAAATTCAGTTCAGACAATTTCAATCTAAAAGAATACATGATAGCCTCTAGTTACATATCTCATCCAACCCAAAACCATCAGAGGATACAAAATTAGATATATAGCCTCTGGTTTTGCACCAACCCAATATCTCTAATGCAATAATCTAAAGGGGAGAGGCGAGTCATGCCATGGGCCGCTCTATTATCTATGTATCGTTTCAAATATAAATTTAAATTAACCAGAATACGATATTTTTCAAACTGCTCGATAAAATATATTTATGATATTCACTATCAAGACCTAATCAAAACTTCGACGACCTATCATGAAATTTACTAGTGATTGTCCACTATCCATGATAAACTAAGTATGTTTTATTTTATTATGAATCAAAGAACAGTACTTGTAGTAACAACTAAGATCTTGTATGTTTATTGTTTAATTACCAAGCATAAAGTGACTGATCAAGTCACAAAAAGCTACTCCGTATAAAAAAAATGAGTAGAATGAATATGGTAGTTGGAGATAGGTGATTGTTTAACTACTACGAGTAGTTTTAGGAATTAAGTATTCAAAGTATCACAAAATTTTGTTTTAAGGAAACCAGTTCCCTTCTCATAGACGGTCCCAAAACTAGCAACCTTACTTGTAGGGCTTAGCAAGTTTAGGTCTCGATTGAAAAAATAGCTGGATCGAACCATTTGTCTGGACCGAATTTGGATCAGATTTATTTTGGTCTAGGCCTCGGTCCACAGTTTTGAAAGCTTCGATTTTTGGTCTGATCCGATCTAAGACCGATTAATTTTGACAATAAGGGAAAAAAACAGAGCTGTATGGAGGCCAACTTGCTCTTTAGTGAGTACTCCCTCCATTCAACTCCACATTACAAGTTTCTCTTTTGTACACTATTCACAAGTGAACATTCAATGTCGATTTTCTCTCCATGTATAAGTAAAAATATATTCATGTGAGATCTCATTTGATTCGTCTTTAGGAGCACATTAAAAATATCTAACTTTTATAATTTTTACAAATACGTAGCTAAAGATATTTACCGCGTAAAACACGCATTGACAAACGTGAAAAAACAAACTTGTAATGTGGAGTTGAATGGAGTGAGTACTTTCTAATACTCCCTCTTCTTCACTATAATATTCCCTATTTCGTAAAATGGATTATTTAGGTTTTTTTCCCCTTTTTATTTTTGGAAACTTTTACTCTTATTTTATTCATCACTTTCTCCTATCACCAAACCTCACCCAACTCTTTTACTCATATTTAATTACATTCCTTAATGTTTTGGCCCCACAATTCCTTATTTAATTCCTAATTATTCATCAATCTTTCCTATCACCAAACTCACTCAACTCTTTTACTCCTATTTTATCCCTCGCCTCAATATCCGTGCCCACAAACAAATGGAAGATTATAATGAATAGGAGGGAGTATATCACAATTTTGGTGAAGAATCAAAGGATAAATAGAGATGTTCCAAAGTAAAATATTTTATGAACAATCTTACTTTCTTTCCTCCCAATCATTTGTTTGCCTATTTTATTTTGGGTGTCTTAGTTAATTGTTTGTCTTTCTATTTTAGGAATACCTGGATGAACAATTGGATTCTCCACGTTTAATTTGGTCCACTTGTCATCTAATAATCTTCTTTTTTTCTGGTCTTTATTCCAAAAACAAAGTCAAACAAATGACCAGGACGGAGGGAGTATATAAAATAATAAATCAATAGATCTTGCTTAAAACGAAGTTTCTGTGTTTATCTCTAAAACGATCCAAATAATACCACATGGTGATAATATATACAGAAAACTTTTAGCATTTCTTAGGTAGCTTGTCATATCATTTAGTATCTATATAACTCTATGGGTTGAAGACGGATAGTTCCGTCTCAAATAAAAATTCGTGATAATAAAATACAACTAAATTTGGTATTAAGACTACAAAGGATATTATGGCCTGTGGGTCTTTTTAGGGGACTAAATCAGGAAAATGTTTTTTGTAGCATTTGATGATGAGTGTGTTGACAGTTCCTAGAGCTGAGTTTTTAACTCTTTGCTATACTGGGATTTCTTCAACTGTTTAATAAGTCTACTTAATTGTTTGACTAATAGTAAGTGAATTGGTGCCATTGTAATAAAATCATACCTAGCTAACACATTTTTATATTCTCATTAAATTGAATTACTCAATATAAATAAATCACTTTTATGACTTATTAATAATGGAGATCATGTTGATATGTTGATGTTCGATTGTTAGATTAAAGTATAATTAGAGAACGAAAGATCAAGTAAATCAAGGTCACTTGTACTCCATATAAATTTAATTGTTACCAAATAACTTTAATATGTTGTAATAACATGTCTACTACCGCCTCCACCCCCTCCATCCACACCTGCTCCTCACCGGCTCCGCCGGAGATGCGGCTGCTCTGCGGCCAATCTCCGGTGGCTCCTCCTGCTTGATCATGGATTTTTTTGTCTCCCTCCGACCTTTATTTGTCTTAGTGTGTTGATCGGAGTCTTGGCCGTTACCGTTTGATCGCTGCTTCTTATGTGGCCACTACCTGAGGTGTTTCCCGTCCTTTCCTTTTAATTGAAGATTCAGATTTATTTTTATCTTTTTCTGGGTTTGTGTCGTTACAACTTCTTTCGTCCTCAAAAGGTATCTTTGTGGTTTTGGCCCATGTCTATTTGCTGTTTTCATTTCATGGTTTGCTGCTTTTCAATTCTTGATGCTCAATTTCAATTGCTTTTGATGACGTGTTGCCGTGCTTATATTCCTTCCTTTAAGCAAAGGATTTCTAAGTTGTCCTTTTTCGAATGTTTAATTGGGCTGTTGTTTCGGCTCCCAAATTTTAAGCTTTTCTGTTATCGGTCGGAGGTTCCTGTTGTTTGTTAGGTTTTCTTTCATCTCGCATGATCAAGTTCTTGAGTCGGTGATTAACTTGTGTCGGTGGTATGGGGATGGACTGGTTGTAGTAGTTTGCTATCCATGGATTATCAATTTATCCTTTTTAATCTTTGCGATTTAGTTCTTTCTAATGATAATGGTGCGGATGATGACGTTTTTGCACAGTGGTTTTTGGAACTGGGGGGCCCCTCTATTCCCGCTGCTACTTTGCTGAAAGACAGGGGTAACACTCTCTTTAAGGATGGTAATTTCTCTTTGGCTAGCCTTCACTACAAATCAGCTCTCAAGTTTCTATGTTTTCTTGGCCTTCCGCCCTTATCCGATCAGACCATGGCTTCCTCCCTTGCCTTTTCCACTATTCTAAATTTAGCCTTTTGTGAGTTCAAGCTTTCGAATTACACTAAGACTCTCTTGTACTGTACTTTTGTCTTAACCTTTGATCCATGTAATACTAAAGCCTTATACCGTAGAGGCTTAGCTTCCAAGCATTTGAAATCCTTACCTGAAGCTCTCAAAGACTTCGAGGCTGCTTCGAAAATTGACCCGAGCAATAAGGATGTAAACCGCGAGCTTCATTCTTTGGTTGACCAATTAGCCATCAATCTTAATGGAAAACGGGTTGCTTTACACTTTGACCCTTTGGCCATAAATAAGAAAGGTAAGAATCATGTTTCTAGTCCCGAAGTTGAACGTACACGAAAATGTTATTCCTCCCGGAGGGGGAATCTTCCCGCATTTTGTCTACCTCGATCTCGGTGGTGATCACGTCGAGCTTGTCACTAGCTCGAAGAAATGGACTCGCTTGATGATAACTTCTCTTCGCCGCTAGTTGAAAATGCAGGCAGTAATCCAACTCAAGCCGAAAGTAGCCAGAATGAGACTGCAACTGAGACTGTCTCCTCAGCCTCTTCAAATTCAACTCAACTCATTTTTACCAACAAGAAAACGCAGCATAATAAATTAAATCTCTCTTCTCAAGACTATGAAAGTTTAATGCAGGGAAAAAATTTGGAATTCTTTCACCCTAGATCCATGTCTACTATGAGGGTTCGTCCCCTCATCTCAAAAACCATCCAGACGGGAACTCCCCTGGAAGATTTTTCAGGGACAGCAGAAGTTCCCTTTTCCTCTCCTATGTCGGAGAGTTTTACTTCCAGCTTTGAGGACAAGCAGGCTGAGGGCGAACGGGTTGCATTGGTTCAAGATGATGTCTTTTTCCAAACTGCTAAGAAGACACGGGTATCTAATGATTTCTCTCTTGTTAGTAAAGTATCATTGTGGTGTTTAAGTTTGCAGCGGAAGCAAAAGAGTTGCACATCAAAGGTCGACGTAATGAGGGCCGTCCACAGAGGAAGAGTCGACAAGAGCCAGGTAGGAAAAGTCCAAGTTTCACTACTTCGAGGAAGAGATCTTTGGTTTCGATCAACGTTTCAACTTCTTTGGGTAGATTACCTCACGGTACCACTATAGTTCCGAGCACCAAACGAAAGGAGATTCACTCCATTGAGTTTGCCACCTACTATCATCCCCCTTTTAAGAAAATTCGTCTTTCCTCTTTAGTTAAAACTAAGTTTTCCTTTTCTTCGATAATGCTAGGTAGTTCGGGGGTCTCTAACCCCCCTATGTTTGTATTTTAAATAAATGGTTTGTACTAGTTTATTTATTTATGAAAGTTTACAATTGTCGAAAAAAAAATAACATGTCGGGAAATAAAGACGGAGATATCAAACACTAAGTTTAGAATAAAGGACCGCATGTTTGCATACTTTTGTTAGGCCGTACTGTTGATTGTAATAGTTTTATTTGTACTCGTATAAAAGAATATTATAAAATTCATGAAATGAAAATAGAGCGATTTTGGGTTTACGATTGACAAGTCTACGATACATTAGCCTCCAATTGGATTAATGGAAATTTAGGATATTCTTATATTTTTAATCTAAGCTAAGAACAGTAGTACTTGCATTGACAGCAAGTAATCTTTAAGGGAATATACGAGTAAAATTGAATCTGTCACCAAATAAGTATCAACCAATCGAAGGTGATAGTATGGAACGAATCCGTGAAAGTGTCAAACTAAAACATTTACTAAAGTTGAGAGCCAATATAACTTGCACAGATTTAGAAAACTACTGAGTGAGGCAGCACTTCTTTATCCAGATGTGGAAACTCTAACAACCTAGATGTGAAATTTCCTAGCTAGGGTTAGAGGCGTCCATTGTATTGTTCTTTGGAGGGAGTGGGGCACGGTGTCCTATGTAAAGCGGTAATGTAACTCGAAAATGCGTGTCGAAGGGGTGGTGTCGAACTATCGATGTTGATTTGGGACGGGGGTGGTGGATTGGAATGAAAAGAGTTGCAGTGTATTTTATACTCCCTCTTATTCTTCATTTTGTTCCCCTTTGTTGTGGGCACAAGGTTTTAGAAGGGGAATAAAATATGAATTGTGAGCTGGGTGGGGTTTGGTGATATGAGAGATGAATGAATAAATAGGAATTAAATAAGAAATTGTGAGTTGGGTGAGATTTAGTGATATGAGAGAGGAAATAATAAAATAAGAGTAAAAGTTTCCAAAAAAAGAAAGGGGAAGAAAACCTAAATAATCCGTTTAAGGAAATAGGGAGAAAATGGTGAATTATACAAATTCTTACGAGGTCTTTCTAAATTCTTCAGTGCTCTCACCGTTTTTAGTAGAACTGGCCTAACATGCGGGCCGATACGGCCCACATGTAACCGGCCCGCCCCTTGAGTCCAAATTAGCCCGACCCTCGGGCCCAGTCCAACATGTCCCCTACCTCGGTCGTGCCTGAGTTTGGCAAAACATACCCGACCCACCTTGAGCCTGACTCAACACCCTCGTGGGCCGGGTTGATCTTGAATAGCTCGGACCGGCCCACTTAGACTTGTCACCCTCCTCAGGCCGATTCCAAGCTGACCTTCACTAGCCCGACCCGAGCCCGCTCGCATGGTTGAGTGGTTGACCACCTCTAATCATATATAGAATGTTGTATTAGTATGTTTTATGTTATACTCCGTAATTGTAACACCCCAGTTATTGAGAGTAAGGTTGTCCCACATCGGGGAATTGAGGATGTTGTGATATGTTTATAAAGGATTCCACCCACCATTTAGTAACAAGGCCTTGTGCTTTTGGGCTTAAGTGAGGACAAATAATAGGCCCAAAGGTACACATCTCATCTTATTGAGGTTGTGTTACGACGTGGCGGGTCGGGTTGTTATAAATGGTATCAGGGCGACCCTGCGACCGTGTGGTGAGCCCGTGGTCGGGAGTACCCGGTCACACACTTAGCGGGGGAGGATTCTGGGCTTGGCTGCGGTCAAGTTGGAGGCACAACGAGGACGTTGTGTTCTTTAAGTGGGGGAGATTGTAACACCCCAGTTATTGAGAGTAAGGTTGTCCCACATCGGGGAATTGAGGAGGTTGTGACATGTTTATAAGGGATTCCACACACCACTTAGTAACAAGGCCTTGTGCTTTTGGGCTTAAGTGAGGACAAGTAATGGACCCAAAGGTACATATCACATCTTATTGGGTTGTGTTACGACTGTGGTGGGTCGGGTTGTTATAGTAATATTCAAGTATGGTTCAGTGAACCACGCTGATAAAATGTAAAACGAAAATAATACAAAAAAATAAATATTTGAAAAGAAATAATAAACGAAATTCGGAGTAATAAATAAAAACACGAAATAAACTAAATAAATAAAATAAAAAAATGAATTAAATAAACTAGATAAAATAAACAAAACAAATTAAAACTAAATTGAGTTAGTCTAAAATAATTATGTTAGATCGGTTAATTAGTCGATTTACAAATAGTTAATTTAATCAGAAATAAATAAACTAAATACAAAAGATGCTAAACATAAACTAAATTTGACACAGTTTTTTAAACCAAATTTGAAGTCAATTTTGATCAATTTAGTCATCGTATGTCATAAGATTGGTGCTGGGCGCACACATCTTAACTAGGGAGAAAAGGTAAGAGAGAGAGAAAGATGGGTTAATTTAATCACGTAAGAATTATTTACAAATTTTACAAGTTATGTGATTTAACCCTAATGTCTAATGAACTATGCTAATTGATTTTCAGTCTATATTTGAGAAAGCAAACGAGGTTGGTTTGAGATGTTTTTGGACTCGTTGGAAAGGTGGGAGTACATGCTTTTTAGGGGTTGTCAACACAGTGGCCAAAAGTGGCCTTATGTGGGGTCGATTGGTGCGTAAAATATGGTTAGTCAGAGAAAGGGCTGTAAGTCTGGGTTACAACGAGTGGTCAGGGGTTTTTCAAGGGTTTTTAACGGGGTTATGATGTTTTGTTTGGTCTGAAATTTGGTATGTAGGTTGAGGGGAGTGCAAGGTATTTCATAGTTGAGTTTTTTATGGTGGTTGTTGGTTGCAAGTGGTGGTTCGAGGGGAGTGCATTATTGACCCACGAAAAAATCCTACTTTAACTTAAACCAACCCTTTGTGACCATCCTTACTCTACATTCTACAACCCAATCTACCTCACATAAGGCCATCTTTGACCATTGTGTTGACAACCGTTGGAAAACCTGTACTCCCACCTTTCCAACGAGCCAAGAACACCTCAAATCGACCTCGTTTGTTATTTCAAACATAGACTGAAAGTCACCTCATTGCAAGTGATTAGGAAGTTGTCAAAATCTGGCCAAAAAGTCGTGTGCGACAATTTTTTTTATTAAAAGTTGTGTATTGACATTGTTTTTTATAAAGGCGGTGTATGGAAATATGTTTTTTTTTAAAGGCGGGTATTGAATCACTACTACAGATACAGGCTATAACAACGGTCAAAAACCGTTGTTATATAAAAAAGCGGACGTTGTTAAAGCGTCCGTTGTAGAAGGTTTTAACAACGGTTGGCTTACTTAAGGAAACCGTTGTTAAAACTATTAACAACGGTTTTAAATATAAAAACCCGTTGTGGAAAGTGTGACTCAATTTTGGGGGGAAAGTTATAACAACGGGTTTTAATATACAAAACCGTTGTTATAACTAAAGACAACGGGTTGTTATAAAATAACCGTTGTTGTTTGTTCTTAAAAAATAAAAAAAAATTAAATTAAATATTACTAGATGCATGCATAATTACGGCCTGTTAGAATTCCGATGCATGCATTATTACTGACATCACTGTACATATGAACGGATAATATGGAATGAGAAGGGTTAGTAATAGGATTTGAAGCAGCATTATTGAGAGATATGATGATGATTATATTATGGCACAACTTCCTAACATATTTATTAATTAAAAAGCAATTAACTCAACCCACACATTGCTTAGTATAAATACATTGCATATCTCAACTAACATTTCCATTATCTCATATATTCATCTCCAAACTCTAACTGTTAAAACAAACTCTACTTAATCTTTCAAATCAAACTCAAAAAACTCTAACAAAATGAATGATTTCATCCTAAAGACTCTTACCATGATCGAGAACAACAACAACTTCATCCGCCGGTTCCTCCATATTGAGGAAAGTTTCAGGAGCTACCTTGCGGAAGCTCGATCCATCAAGCACGCCAAAGAAGATGGCTTGACGGGAGGCAGCGATTTGCGGCTATATGACGATATAGCAAGCTGCTGAACGGAACCTCAAATAGCCAAGGAGGAGAGGATGGATACGATAGAGCACAATAAGATCCTCCATGAAAATATAAGAACTGCATTTTTACATATGTAATTTTTTTTTTTAATTTATGTATTTATAAATATATATATATATATATTAATTATGTTTATCTTACTTCTTCATCTTGCTTCTTCATTGTTTTAGTAACTAATTATGCGAACAATACTTAAACAAATAACATAATGGTCGATAAAAACACATATATGCAAAAGAAATAAATAGAAAAAGAAAATAATGACGATGAAACTAACAGTGACGGCGAGATTTACCTGATAAATACAGAACGTAATAGACGATGAAATCACAGTGACGGCGAGAAGATAAAGCGACGATGAGAAAGAGAGAAATAGAGAAAGAGAGTGTGTATGTGTTTGTTTGTCTGCTGTGTTTGTGTTTGTGTATTAAGGGTTGTGTTTTGTGGGCAGAAGACTTGTTTGTGTGGTTTATAGTATGGAAGGTATTGACAACGGTTATTAAACAACAACCGTTGTGAAATATGTTTTAACAACGGTTGTAAAAAACACCCGTTGTTAAATAAGTTTTAACAACGGGTTTCAAAAATAACCGTTGTGATTACTTTTCACTAACTTTGCGCCAATTTTGCGCCAAATTATTAACAACGGTTGTGCATGTGTGACCCGTTGTTAAAACTAATAACAACGGTTTTTATAACCATACCCGTTGTAATTGATTTTAGTAAAATTCGTGCCATACATTCTACAACGTCTATTGTGATTTTCGTGAATAATCGTTGTTAAAGGGGCGTTGTATTTGCCTGGATTTGTAGTAGTGAATTGGTGGCAATTCGACGCGGGTTTTGGGTTGATAAAGCTGCGGATTGGAGATGGCAAAACAGGGGGTTGGGCTCGTGTGGCTGCTACTTTGGACGTGAATAACATGTCCCATGAGCATAGTTAAGTGAGTTGATATGTTTTTTTTTTTTTTTTTTTTTTTTTTTTTTTTTTTGACAACGGAGGTGAATAACTTACAATGTTCGACAAACAACATAAGCTACTCGACTAGGTAGCACCAGACCATCAACTACTAAATCTAGCACTACTAAGCCATGCCTAAAACATACATAGACAATATTTAAAATTAAAGCTACATCATAAAAATAAACTAGATCCGCGATGATAGGATGGAAAGGGGCGGAGGAATGGCCATGAACAACCGATCCAGCATCCTAAACACGCTTGACTTCCAGAATCCATCGACGCAAGCAAGCCTTAGAGAGACCATGACAAGGTGTACTTCCGCTCTTGCGAAAAGAACGAAGAAAGACAAAGTGATGAACGAGACGACGAAGTCTGCCATCGGCGGAGATAAAACTCCTACACCTTAGAAATCGAACCCTTTGGCCTAGCGACCAACACACCCAGGAAGTCACTATACAAAGGAGGGAGGACAATGAAAGTTTAATAACCCAAATCCAGTCAGTAGAGTCCACAAGTCGACGTCTTCTGTCAAACCCGATCCTCATCTTACTACTAAAAACCCCAAAGAAGATTACGAGACAGGGCACCCGTAAACAAAGGGAGTTTATTATTGAAAAAAACAGGAAATAACAGCAATAAAGGTGAAACATTAGATGGAAGCGGAAACCACCACATCCGATCCAACCAACGACACTTCCAAAGAACCCGACTTCACCCAACCCAACCCGCCTCAAAACCAACACAATGGAACCAGGCATCCACGATCAATCTCCGACAAAAGAAAAAAGACGGCCACACCAAAAACCACAAAAGGCACAAAAGGCTCAGCAAAGATCTACTTCTTCAGAAATGCCAAAAGCGGCCGACACAAAAGCTCCCCCCCAGGACCGTTGGCCTGCAGACAACAACCCAAGCCAAAAGAAACCACACAAATCTCCCAGAAACTCCGGACACAAAACATAAACGATGCTCGTTTCACCAACCGACACCTCCCAGGACCACCACCACACAAACAACAATAGCAAAACAGTAAAAAAACAGCCACCAGAGGAAGAAGACAAGGGATCGATAGGTGGGGGAATGGGGGGATCACCATATCTGACCCAAACTCAACCACAAAGAGAACGGAATGGACGAATGAGCTATGCTCAACGACTCAGACAGGCAAGAAACAATCAAGCCAACCCAGAGGTGGGGGGAATGGGGGGATCACCTCTGGGAAAAGGGAACGACGGTGACAGGACAAAGGACGGAGGGACGAGACCGATCTACCGGAAACAACCAGGGGAGGGGGAAACGGGTCGCACGCAGAGCTTCAACGACAGGACAGGGGAACAACAAGGTCAGCCTTGAACAGATCATCAGGGAGGAAGACCGTCACCGCCGACAAACCACCGACACTCAACGGCCGACTAAGACGAAGAGGAGACCGATCGAAACATACCGGCCGACATAAAAGGAGAGGCTAGGGCGATCGCCGGAGTTAGGCCAAGAGAATAGCCTAACTCCGGCGAAGGGAAGGGAGAAATCGAGGAGGAAGTGCGTGGCTAGGGGAGGCGGCAGCTCAAAAAGTTAGGGTTTTGTTTTCTTTTTAGAGAGAGGAACTTTTTAGAGAGAGAGAGAGAGCGTTTTTTAAGAGTTAGTGAGTTGATATGTGATTCAACTTTGAATCGAGGAAAATTCGGGTTTGGGTGATGGATAAGGGCTGCGAGTTGAGTTGAGGCTTGGTGAAGACGTAGATGGGCTGCTTCTAGGGGCTTGGTTTGGACATGGGTTTAGTGCTGGTTTAGGGATTCGATCATGGGTCTAAGGGAAGTGTGAGATTGGGTCGAAAGTGCATCGAAAACCGAGCCAAAAAAATGAGTTGAAAATCGAACTTAAACCAAGTTGAAATTTCTTTTTAAACTTAGTTTAAAACGAAATGTAAAACGATAATTAAATAAAATTTAAAATCGATTTATTAAACACAAAACCTTCAAGTTTAAAACCAGCTAAAGCAAATTAATCCGTCATTAAAAGTTTATTAATCGAAAATCTTTTAAATTAATTTGAAAATAAAAGTCATTAAAAACTCGGTTAAATTCAAACAAAATAAAGTTCGCTTATTACGTTGTAAAACGAACTCGATTATCTCACGGTATCCATTTTGATTTGCATATTTTGTCCTATACTCCTATCATCATCGGTGTTTGGCGGGTTTTCTGTAAATTCCAATATCAGCAGATACGAGTATCTACATTAAGTCAAAGGCGGCAAGAAATAAAGGGAACAACTAGCAAACTGCAAAAGGCTTGGTGCAGTTGTACAAGAACCAAAGCACAATCCCCCGCAAGAGATGGAGGAAGTAATCCATAATGGAAGGGCTAAGGCACGCACAACAAGACGAACTCGAGAGAACGTGATGAGTAAAAAAGGGTAAAATTGTGGAGAAATCTATCCCTCATCACGCAAGTCAGAGAAAGACCTTAATGTCACTACAAGAAATCCGCTCTCGGGCGACTGAATTACGCGACAGAAAATAGTCGCTAAATGCTCTCGGGCGACTACAATCAGTCGCCAAGTATTAAACTCCAAAGCATCAACTACCATATTTCTATATGGGTTATCATTTTGTTCGGTTTGAGGTTGCTCGGTAATTGGAGAATATGGTTCTCCATGACAAATCCAATTATAATAATTTGGAGAAAATCCATTTGTATAAAGATGTTCTTCTACTTGAATGTAATGAAAATATTTCAAGTTTTTACATTTACTACAAGGACACCTAAGTTTATTTTCTACCAAATCATATCCATCTTGTTGTTTAGCAAACTCAATAAACTCAAGAACCCCCTTTACAAATCTACCAGTGGGACGTTTCCTCTTATCTACCCTATCTTCGTACATCCATTTGCGTTCCGATCTCTTCATTTTAATCTAAACAATATTCCAAACAATAATTTTTATTATACCAACATTATACTAACATTATACCAACATTATACTAACATTAGACTAGTATTATTAACACTAGCAATTTACTAAACTAACATTAGACTAGTATTATAACAACATTATACTAACATTAGACTAAATCTTATAATTAAGTATACTAACATCATCAAAATCACCAATACATTGTCAACTACAACCCTAATTCAAATAATATTACCAATTTCACAAAAATCCCCAATTCATATTCACCCTAATTATCAATTTATACAAACCCTAACTAATTAAACATCATAACAACATCCAAATTAGTGGTTGTTTATACTAACCAAACTAACTACAAGAACAAATTCAACAAACAAATCAAAAACTATACTATAATTAACATATACTAATAACACAAATACTAACTAAACTAAAATTAACTTATACTAACCAAACTAAATCTACCTTAAACTTAACATACTAAGAACACTAATATACTAAATAAACTAATTACAATAACAAATTAAACAAATTAAACTAAACTTAATCTAAGAAATTGAAATTCTAAACAAAGATTCATACCTTCTTCAAATCAAATTAGTGTTGTTCGGTGGTTGGGTGGTCGCCGGTGGTGGGGTCGGATGGTGTTGATGGCAGCGACTGCAGTGATTGTTGGCGGCGGTGACGATGGCGCGGCGTCGTGTTCTTGTCGTCCTTCTCTATTTTTTTTTCGAATTGGTAAAGTACGAGAGAGGGGAAGGAAATCTGGGTATATGGTGTGAATTGGGCGGGCGACGGTTTCTGGCGACGGAACAGTGCTCGGTCGCTACTTTAGCGACTAAAAGTGGTCGCTATTTGCTGAAATCAGTCGCTATTTTTTTTAAAAAGTCGTCGCCAATTTGGCGACGGGTTGCAGTCGCCCGAATTTTTTGCTAGTCGCCAATTTCGAGACCATGCGTTTTCGTCGCCTAGTTTAGTAGCCCGAGAACGAAATTCTTGTAGTGTGCGGGGTTAGATCTAGAAGTAATTGAAGAACAATTAATTAAGGAAAGATATGTAACGGAAACTAAAGGCAGAGGATCGTCGACTAAAACCCGAGCTCCTCTGTTCTTCTCTGGGATGTCCTTGGCTAAGCAGAAATTAAACAATGTTTATTCAATTGTAAGTATTTATATTACAATATAAATTGACCAATGTCTTATTGTACAAAATTAAATAAAAAATTCAACAACATAATCTATTTCCAAAGAATAATCCTATTAGTGATTCAGATAAAAATATACGGAGTACTACGTATTTATTTGACGACCAAGATTATTGATACGAAGTGAGGATTATAAATCAATGGGGAAACTACGAAGCACAACGGTCTCAATAGTTATACCGGGTCCAAGCCCGATAAGGACACCATACTCCAATCCTTCACCGGTACTACTCTTTCCTTCCTTGACGGACCTCTTCCTTGTTTCATCCATCACAAAAAACACGGTCGCACTCGACATATTCCCAAACTCACTTAACACGTGTCGACTGGAGCGGAACTTATTCGTGTCAAGCCCGAGTTTTTTTTCTACTTGGTCTAGGATGGCAGGCCCGCCAGGGTGAACTACCCAAAAAACGGAATTCCAATCAGTAATGCCAAGTGGACTAAGGGCTTCAATCACGGGTATTTCGACCTTATTAGCAATAAGACTCGGGTTATCCTTAGCTAAAACTAAGGATACCCCAACTTGTTTAAGTTGTCCTCCGATAGCCCTTTCAGTGTCTGGAATAGTGGATTGTGAGGCCGAGACCAATTCAAAAATGGGCTGCTCACCCGCATACCAATCTGGGTCCGAACCAACTATAGCAGCACCCGCACCATCACCAAATAGGGCTTGTCCAATCATCGAACCAATGTCAGTTTGGGTGGGCCCACGAAAAAAGGCCAAGGTCATATCAGCACACACTACTAAAACTCGAGCTCGTTTGTTGTTCTCCACGATATCTTTGGCCAAACGAAGGGCTGTACCCCCTGAATAGCACCCGAGCTGGAAAAGAATGAAACGTTGCACGTGTGGGCCGAGGCCTAGTAACTTGGCAAGCTGATAGTCGTATCCGGGCATGATTGCTCCGGACAAAGTTGAGAAGATAATGTGGGTGATTTTCGATATGGGTTGGCCCCACTCTTTGATCGCTTTCAAGGCCGCTTCTTTTGCCAATTTAGGTACTTCGATTGAAAGTATGTCTTGGCGTGCGTCCATTGTAAAAGCGTCGTAGTTCACTAGTTCCGGGTTTTTCTTCAAAAACTCTTCTGTTTGGTAAAAATATCGCTTTTTGATTGTCGTTTTTTCACCTGTTGAAGCTTGTCTTATTAGTGTTATATATATGATCAAAAATACATCAAGGTAAATGTAGTAGCTATGAATACAATGATCCCTAGATCGCGCAAAATGAAATTGAGTAATTATTAGCAATGTTTTCACAAATTTTAGTATAAAACGGTCTCACATCGTTAGAGAATTTATTTTTGTAAAAAAGCTGGTTCGTTTATTGCTAATAAATGGTTTATTTTTTTTACCCAATAACCCCTAGAATGCTTTATAGACCGTTGCTCAACAACTTTTACCAGAAAAACCGAATTCCTCTAACCGTTAACTTTGTACCCACCAAACTCAATAACACGTGAAGCAAGCACGTGAGATCGATATTTCCATTTATGTTGTTCATATTCATATTCCTCTATGAAATCATTGTAAAAAAGTCTCAAATTTTCCAATTGGCAAATTGTCATTTATAACGGAAAAATATACTCGTACCCTTTTCATGATAAAAACTAAAAAGTAACCATTATTCGATAAATAAGAATTTAAAAATGGTTACGGAGTACTTTTTACACTAAAATGGTCACATTCTGCCATCATAATTGTAACCGCCACAGGTTAACATAATTTTATCACAAATCATTATCGAAAGCAAGAAAAATAAAAATAAACTTATTTGCAAAGCATAATAAGTTTATTAAAAGAGTAAGACGAACATACATATATGGTTAAACTTGATTTTGAGATCGGGCATAGTATTTTCGCCGTTAGCGTCTGCTACACAAAAACAAAAATCAGGATAATCTTCTTGTAAAATTTGATTAGGAGGGTTGGCCGTTCCTAAAGCTAAGATGTTTGCTAAACCTTTGGATTTTTGAGAGATTTTGATTCCACTAAGAGATCCCATCTTTTTTTTTTTTTTTATTATGAGGAATGTTTGCTACAAGTTTGATGAAATGGAACAAGGGTTTATATGTATATATATACACTCGCGTTTTAATAGTCGTACGTACCTATTCTTTCAATTTTTAATAAAAAAATTGATTGCATTTCTTTAGTATGCTTCTTGGAATTTTCGTGTCTTTCTTTACTCTAATTAATTCATTCGTGTTCTTCTATTCTTCCATGCAACGGTTGCACGCGCATAATATTACACAAATTTTTAATTAAGGCGGGTATATACGTCTTAAGCTTAAAACTAGTCAACTGTTATATTCGTCTTAAGGAAGACATGTTGTAAATATTACTGCAAACGATAATTATTGTATAAACGTAAATAATCTCACCAAAATAACTTGGTACCTATAGTAAAAAAAAAGTTAATATTTTGGTTATTATTAATTATTCATTATATTAGTTTTGATTATGAAAAAGAGGATTAAAGTTGGTAGTGTTTATCAATTTACCCATGTTTTATTGGAGGCTTAGTTAGTTACTCTACCATAAAATCAGTTTGTTATTTTTGTTATTTGATAAACCTACACATATATTAACTCTGTCTCAGTCAATATTTTACACTTACTTTATTCACCCGTCACAAAATAAATCAACTGCAAACTATTCACCGGAACATATGGAGTAAGTATTTAAGTCATTTTAATAAGTAAATAAAAGCCTAATTGTAACTTATCCTATTGAAATAGATGGAGTGTAAAGAATGACCGTGTATTTGTTGGACTAATTGGCTTATTCCTTCAATCTATTTACAAAACCATTTGATGTAAAACTATTTGGTACATTGAATATACCAACTTACATGGTAAACTTGACTTTAGTTTAAAATTTTAAATATATGAATTCCTCTTTGGAATGTAGCAGCCCAAAAAAGTTAAGACAAAATATTTGATCCGTAGGTAGTTGTTAAACCCAACAACTTTATGGACAGTCAATTCTTGTTGTAGTTGTTGGTATCAAATTACAATAAACACTTCATTAACTTTATCCTTAAGATTCAAATGTGTCACGTGTGAGGTGGCGTTACAATGTGAAAACGTAAATTGCATCAATAATAACTTACTAATAAAACAATACTCCCTCCTATTCTACATAACTCTCTCCTTTCATGGAGGGCACGAGAATTAAGGGAGAGGAGTATTATATGATAAAGTATTGGAGTGGGATAGGAGATTGAAGAGAGGGAAGGTATTGTGTGATTAAAATAAGTATTGTTGTGGGGTAAGATGATTAAAATAAGGATTGTTGTGGGGTAAAGTGATTAAAATAAGATAAAGTATGAGTATTGTGGGGTATTGTTGTGGGGTGAGGTGATTAAAATAAGTATAAAAGTTTCTCAAATAAGGAAATAGGGAGAGTATTGTGAATAGACGAAAAAGGAAATATGGAGAGTTATTTAGAATAGAGTTATTTAGAATAGGGGGGAGTATAAAACAATTGCATATAAGTTGTATTCTGTGTACTAAAACAACAGTTAATGTATTATACAACTGGTTGTATATACAACTTATTTAATGCAGTTGAGCTTTATTACAAAGTTGTCGAGCTTTATTAACAAAATTACTGAGCTATGGTACAAAGTTTAAATTGCTCAACAGTTTTATGTAAGAGCTCAACAATTTAAGGTGGTTGTACAATATTATTATACAACTGGTTATAGGATAGTATTTGTGCTAAAACAGTTAGAACAAAAAATAGAAGAAAAGTAAGAGCAATTAGATTAGCTTAGTACTTAGGCTATATTTGACAAGATGAATATGCTATATCTTATTTGACCAAAATTACACCTACTTTATTTTCCGTAATTTTTTTTGGCAAATAGTTTATTTATTTTCCTTTTTTAACCTTTTAATTTATTATATTAAATCATTATTATTTCCGTTTAGTCATTTTGCCAAAACGCAGCTATGTTTAAGCTAGTTTGCCAAACATTTTTTTATACAATAGCTAGCTTACTGGCTTCTAATTTTAGTTACCTTATTAACTAAATTTCCAGATTTCAGTTAGTTTTTCAATTTTCAGCTAACTTTTCAATTTTCGGCTACATTTTCACCTAGTTTTATCAAGCAGAGCCTTAACCTTAACGTTCTGTATTTCAAACTGCATGATATGTACGTAAGTAATTATATTATCCTCCCATTAACATTAAACTTCATATCCTTTTAGCCTTTAGGCACCGAAACTAAGTATAATGAAAAAGCGCAAGTATAGGTGTGGACACGTCATGTCGGCTTGGCTTCAATTTTACGAATATTACGACTCAAGGTGAGGGTCACGAATCGGAATAAAGATTTAGAGGCCAGGAGTCACCACCAAATTTTGTGGCAATTTGAAACTGTTCAAATCCACTTAGCATTCTAATTAACAAAAAGAGCACAAAACAAGTTTGGTTTTGTAACAGTCCGACCCAACGCCATCGTAACACAAACCCAATAAAACGAGTGTGCACCTTTAAGCTTATATTATCCTATTTTAGCTCAAAAGTACAAGGCCTTGTTACTAAGTGTCGGGTTAAATCCTATATAAACATATCACAAGCTTATTATTTTCCTGGTGTGAGACAACTTAATCTCATAATCTCATGGGTTGTTACAGAGAGTGATTAAAGCGGTTAAGATTCGTTCCTAATCACCTTTCAATTAGAATGACTATCGCAACCACTTGGAATCGGGCACTCGGAAAACAAAGATTTTAAGTAAGGGGTGAAGGTATGTGATGGGAAGCCTTTATTCGGACACCCATAACCGCCCACAGATTAGCTGCCTCTACTAAGTCAATCAATGGACTTTCAAAGGAGGCCATACCTACTACGACGATGTAATGTTATGAAATTGGTTTTTAAGCCGATTTAGATGTATTTGAACTTGTTAAAGTTGTTTAGCATGTGTGTCGATTTGAGAGCAATAAAAGAGAGAGATAAAAGGGGAGGGGGCGAGATAAAAATTACAAAGTCGATTCAAGGACTCGATAAAGAAAAGATACGATAATTAAACTATGTTTGACTCAAAATAAGTTATAACAGATGTCAATTTACAACTCGATCTACATATATACAGTTAGACTAGTCAATAATTCTACCGTCCTCCCGAAGGACAGTACTCCTCACACACAAACACAATCCACCCAAGTGGAATATTATAATGACTTGTGTGTGAGGAGTACCGTCCTCCAGGAGAACGGTAGAATTACTCTAGACTAGTAATGACACGCCTAGGTGTCCTCGATTTGTGTGCACCACTCCTTCGATTTGAAAAGATACGAGAATGTAAGACAAGGCGAATATAATCATAAGTGGAGCTTTAATGTGACAGCCATTATATTGTCTTACTACGATCATAACTCAATGTCGTTCATTCATCTTACCATCTCAAATTAGGGTTTTAAAAAGTGATTTTGGAAAACAAAGAAAGACCTTTAGTGAAGATATTTGACCCTTAATTATGAGAATTTATGACAATAGTAACGAGATCAACAATGAGTATAACAAGAGTGAGAGCAATAGTAGCAATGCCGTTGACGATAATAATGAGTATAACGATGATGAGAGCAATAGTAACAATGCCGCTGACGATAATAATGAGTATAACGATGATAACAAGAGTGACGATGACAACGGCGATTACAACCATGGCAACAATTAAAAATATCAATGGCTAACAATGGCAACGACAAAGAACATGACATATGGCTAACATGACAACATGTGATGAGTACATGATTAGATTTAGGGTCAATTAATTTTTACACCTTTACAAATATCAGTTTTCAAAAATTACTACCTTATTAAAAAAACTCCTAAAATTACTACCTTATTAAGCGCAAAAGTAGTAATTAAACCCCTTAACTTTAGTTAAGGGTGAAATTAGGCCCCTTAAGTTTGATATGTAGCAATTAAGCCCCTTAACTATCACTAAAAGTGAGATTAAACCCTATTTTATAAATTTCACTAAATTTAGATCATAAAATCAATTTATAATCTATTTTATTAACTACAAATTTTTTTTTTTAAAAATAGTTTTTTTTACATTACATATTAAATTTTAGCATTTATTTCTTATAATTTTACACTGTTTAGATAATTTATTATACATGTAAGAATATATTTACAATTTTATACCATTTACTAAATATGTATGTAAAAATGATCATAAAAAATTAACAAATTGTGTAGAAATTAGTAAAGTTGAAATTAGTAATTTTAGGTATTTAATAAATTTTATAATATTAGAATAAAATTATTTTGGTTTAAATACTTTAAAAAATTTATAAAATAGGGTTTAATGATTTAATCTCACTTTTGGTTAAAGTTAAGGGGCTTAATTGCTACATATGAAACTTGAGGGGGCTAATTTCACCATTGACCAAAGTTAAGGGGTTTAATTACTACTTTCGCCCCTTATTAAGTATTAGTGCATACAAATTGCTACCAATTCCCTTTTTTCGGTCACTTAAAAGAGAATATTCCGTCAATATTTAAAATTTTCTTCCAAAACTTAAAAATTCTGAATAAATTACCCCTCTCGTTATTTCTATTTATTTTTGCCATCTCTCCCCTTTCTTATTCTTACTTTACCTATCGTCTTCATCTGCTTGTTTATTTCTTCCACTATACCCTTAATTTTTAATTGCACAAAAAAGAGGATTAAATTGCAAGAAATTAGGGATGCGTACTTTATCGGCAAATTATAGAAGAAATCCAGACCTTAATTTGATTATTTAGTGGAGATAGAGAAATTAGAAAGAGGAGTGCGTGAGTTAAAAGAGGAGAGATAAGGTTTAAATGAAGAGGAGTGTGTTTAGTGAGTACGAGAAGGGACCAATCTACTTAATTGAAAGGGTATTTTCGTCAGCTAAAATAAAAACACACCGGAAAAGGGAATTGGTAGCAATTTGTATGCACTAATGGTTAGCAAGGTAGTAATTTTAGGAGTTTTTTTTATAAGGTAGTAATTTTTGAAAACTGGTATTTATAAGGCTGTAAAAATTAATTGACCCTTAGATTTACAACTTTAACAAACTATATGGAACGACTATTTGAGTTACGGATTTGAATTTATATACTTGAACATGTGGGTGATCTAACGCCTATTTTACATGTCTAATGAATATTTACATAGTTATCATATACTAAATGCATGATAATTCATATGACCAAATTAGGTGATTAATAATAAGATACAAACTTTTAACAATAAACAATAAACAAACGATAACAAGCAATAGTAGAACGATAATTAATAACATAAAAAAAACGAGAGGAAAACTTGAGAAAAGGGAGAAAGAAGGGTATTTTATTTACACTCTCAACATACATGTGTGAGACTTGGGATCGACTTAGGTGGAGTCAGGATCGGATCTCGGATGTAAATTGTTGATTTGGGGCGTTTTTGATAATAACTTGAACGACTTTAAAACAAGTTTAAAAACTGCTTCAATTAGGCATATTGAGGTAAGATTTTCAAAGGCTTGGTGACACAACTCTGAGTCAAACTTCGTGTAAATTTGTTGATCGTTTTGCAAGATAGAGTACCAAGCTTTTAGTTATGGTTTTAGAATTTAGGAAGGGTGATCGATTGGCCTTGGAAAGTGGCGGGTCAGGGTGGTTATTCTGGAAAACTGGGTAAACAACGTATGACACGGGGTGTTTGCAGGCTGTTTCTGGGACATTTGAGGCATAGTTCCGGGTAGCAAATGAGATAATAATATGTTCTACACTAGGATGTGTTTTGTTGTGGTGTTTTTTGTAGTATAGGGATATGGGAAGGCAGGTCGATAATGGTGATAAGGGTGACTGGTCGTGACAGTGGCTCGGTTTTGTGAAGGTTGTTCTATGCTACGGTTTTGCGTGCTTTTTGTGAGGATTTTTAAGTGTTCTTGCCTACGTATTGATGTGTGTATGTAGGAGGAGGTAGGGGAGTATATATAAAAAAACCATTTAATCCGAATATCAATTTGGACCGATCTCCATGAACCTCCTAGTCGATTTTTGAACCTCTCACACACGTATGAGTCCGATCATCATTTGGTGTTGGTCGGGAGATATAAATACAAGTACCATGTTTTATTCATATTTTATGACTTACGTAACTTTCCACCTTTGTTTAACTTAATCATATTATGTTACTAAAAGTCCGGGTTGCTACGAATTTATTTGTATATATCATGATGTAAAGGTGTTGTACAACAATTTATTTGAGGTTTGTACTTCATGAATTCATGTCAATAATGGCATTACTACGAGAAACAAAGTATAATTATCAACAGCAAGTATTTATATGTATATATTATCATTTACATTTGAACAATATAATGTCTTATTGTACAAAATAAATAAAAAAATTCAACAATCTATTTCCATATTATAATCCTATTAGTAAAAGAGATAAAAATATATATTTGTTTCACAATGAAGACTAATCCAAAGCAAGGATTAGGAATTAATGGGGAAACTCCGAAGCAGAAGGGTCTCAATAGTAATACCGGGTCCAAACCCCATAAGGACACCGTACTCCAATCCATCACCGGTAGTATTTTTTCCTTCCTTAATCGACCTCTTCCTTGTTTCATCCATCACAAAAAACACGGTTGCACTCGACATATTCCCAAACTCACTTAGCACGTGTCGACTCAAGTCGAACTTATCCTTGTCAAGTCCGAGTTTTTCTTCTACTTGGTCTAGGATGGCAGGCCCACCAGGGTGAACTACCCAAAACACGGAGTTCCAATCATTAATGCCAAGTGGACTAAGGGATTTAATCACGGGTAGTTCGACTTTATTGGCAATAAGACTCGGGTTATCCCTAGCTAAGACTAAGGATACCCCAACTTGTTTAAGTTGTCCTCCGATAGCCCTCTCAGTGTCTGGAATAGTGGATTGTATTGCCGAGACCAATTCAAAAATAGGCCGCTCACCAGCGGCCCAATCTGGGTCCGAACCAACTATAGCTGCACCCGCACCATCACCAAATAGGGCTTGTCCAATCATCGAGCCAATATCAGTTTGGGTGGGCCCACGAAAAAAGGCCAAAGTCATATCAGTGCAAACAACTAAAACTCGAGCTCCTCTGTTGTTTTCTGCGATGTCTTTGGCCAAACGAAGGACTGTACCTCCCGCATAGCACCCGAGCTGGAAGAGCATGAAACGTTGCACGTGTGGGCCGAGGCCCAGTAACTTGGCAAACTGGTAGTCATACCCGGGCATGATTGCTCCGGACAAAGTTGAGAAGATGACGTGGGTGATTTTTGATATGGGTTGGCCCCACTCTTTGATCGCTTCTAAGGCGGCTTCTTTTGCCAATTTAGGTACTTCAATTGCGAGCATGTCTTGGCGTGCGTCCATAGTAAAGGCGTTATAGTTCACCAGTTCCGGGTTTTTCTTCAAAAACTCTTCGGTTTGGTAAAAATATCGCTTTTTGATTGTTGTTTTTTCGCCTGTTATTATAGCTTGTTTAATTAGTGTTATATGATCAAAAGTATAACAAGGTAAATGTAGTAGCTCCAAATACAATAAAAAATATTGTTTTTTGATTGGCATATGCTAGTCAAAACTATCAATTAAATCTGATCAAAAGTAATACCAAGGTAAATGTAGTAGCTCCAAAAAAAAAACGAAGATCATATTTGGAGCTACTACATTTACCTTGTTGTACTTGTGATCATATAACACTAATTAAACAAGCTACAATAATAGGCGAATAAATTAACAACAATCAAAAAGCGATATTTTTGTACAAAATCTGTTGATTGGCATATACTAGCCAAAACTATCAATTAAATGTCGTTTATATTTTGTTTATCTAATTTGTTTATGCTATTAATAATTTATTGAGTACCAAATTTGGCTTAAAGTTCAGATATTTTTCAATAAGAAATATTTAGAAATACGGTGTAAATGGCGTCTTGAAGTTGAAATTAAGTACCTTTTTTTTTCATGTTATTTCACTTTTGGAGGCCAAACTTAGAAACGCTTAATCAAAGTTATATTGAATGCTAGAAGAATTATGTATATTTATATTATTATTCAAAAACCCTTCACAAAAGAGATTTTAACGAAATAAAAGTTATATACACATAAACTTGAAAAAATCAACCCCACTCGAAACTGACTCAAAGCTAAAATTGCAAAACCGGAACATGACTCGCTCGAATCCGACCTAAAACCACACTGCTCGAAACTGACCAGGTCGGGAATGACTTGAGAATTCGAGATAGCTAGTTTGAAATCACATTTAATATTATCTATAATTAAAGAAAATATGAACAATAAATTTTGCAAATCACTTTTCGAGTGAAATTTACCAATATAATCGTTTTTAATTACTAATCCGACTCGATTCAAATGATCGGATACAAACAATTGTGCCCGGAAATGACCAAACAACTATACACCGAACATGTCCAAAATCCGATATGATCCTACAAAGCCCAATCTAATCCAAATATATACTCCATAATAATGTAATACAGATAAAATGACCTACCCAAAATAACTCAACTAACCGCGAACCATTAATCCCGTTCAGAGGCGTCTTAAAACAAATGGAGGCCCAGTGCGGCACGGAAAAAATGAGGCCCAAAAATAAATGCACAAGTATATTATAGTTCGAGATTTGTATTGAATTTCGTTAATAAAAGCTTACAATACGGTGATCAAAAGCGGAGGCCCGGTTCCCACGCCCGTGGTTGCCCGTGGCCTTAGACACCCATGATCCCGTTTACCATTAATCCCGTTTACCAAGTCTTACACATAGGTGTGGTGAAAACGTGTAGTGAAAAACTCAATCATCACTCAACATAGAGAGCGCATGTTCTAAAAATCTATGCGACGAAGTCTCGATGACCGATTGACCGTTGCTCAACGACTTTTACCAGAAAAACCTAATTTCTCTAATCATTACTTATAATTACAATTAATAATTTGTTGACTTTTTGTACCTACCACCAAACTCAAATATTGTGATCATGGATAAATAACACGTGTAGCAAGCACGTGAGATATTTCCATTTTATGTTGTCCGTATTCTCCATGAAATAATTGTTCAAAAATGTTTTTAACATTTTTCAATTTTCGCATGGGTAAACTAATTTAGTTGGTAATGTCAAAAATGGTGGTATTCCGTATTTATTTATAACCGGGTTACGAAACCGGTTACATTATAACTGTCCTTATACCGAGTTTTTGCCAAAATAGGTGATTTTCACTAATTATTTAACGAATGGGTCGAGTTTGAAATTAATTACCCAAAATGGGTCAACGTCATACCCGAAGCTAGGTTTGTATCTAAGTCGCCATCTCGGTCAGCGACCATGCCCAAAATGAAACCAAACCTGAGTTTTGCTGTTAATATCGTTCAGATTCAAATCGCCGCGACTAAAAAAGTCCAGTATTTTTTTAGAAAAGTCCAGTATTTGAGCCAACTTTATTTTGATGAAATTTTGAATGTCTCAGATGCAAATCGCCATGGGGCTGGCGACTGAATTTTTTTTTTTTTTTTTTTTTTTTGAGTACTGATACTGTGGGAAGGGAAGGGGATCCCAAATATGACTTCGAACATAATCGCCAACTGACCTGGCGACTTGAACCCTTTACATTAGCTTCGTCTACACCGAGCCTACGTGGACTCATTTTCGAATTAATTTGAGATTCATTTCGTTAAATAATTAGTGAAAAACGTCCATTTTGGAAACGGATTCCCTTATACCTCTCTTTACCCACACACACAAAAAAAAAAAAAAAAAATCTATTTACCATTTCCCGGTAGATGTGTTATTGTGTTTGTGTAAACAAATCACACATACGGTATTGTTTTAGTTTGCGCTCGTATCAATTTAAACCCGTCTCATTCTAACTTCCTTGTACACCAGTCTCAAATGAGACTTTACGTTACCATAATCTTATCACAAATCAATATCGAAAGCAAAAAAAAAAACAAAAAAAAAAACTTATTGTAAAGCATAATAATGTTGTTATAAGAGTAGTAAAACGAACGTACATATATGGTTGAACTTGATTTTGAGACCGGGCATAGTATTTTCGCCGTTCGCGTCCGCTATGCAAAAACAAAAATCAGGATAATCTTTTTGTAAAATTAGATTAGGAGGGTTGGCAGTTCCTAAGGCTAAGATGATTGCTAAATCTTTAGGTTTTTGAGAGATTTTGTTTCCATTAATTGATCCCATCTTTTTGTGTTTTATTATTATGAGGAATGTTTGCCACAATTTTGATGAAATGGAACAAGGGTTTATATATATATACACTTACGTGTAAATAATGATAATCCCTGATTTGGGAGTTATTGTATTAGCAATATATATAGGTGTATAATTACAACTAATAAGGTCCTAAGTACAAGGCAAGTATATTTCTAAAGATACTAACTGAATAACAAGAAGATACACTATACAAACATAATATTTACTAATACACCTCCGCAGTCGGAGCGGGAGAAGGACGGACGCTAAGACTGGAGCGAAACCGTGTAAATAAGTGCTTGGGAAGACCTTTCGTGAAAATGTCAGCGTATTGATACTCCGCGGGGACATGAAGGACTTTGACTTTCCCAAGACGGACTTGATCGCGAACAAAATGAATGTCAATCTCAATATGTTTGGTTCGCTGATGTTGAACGGGATTGCCGGATAAATAGACAGCAGAGACATTGTCGCAATAAACTAAGCTGGCGCGAGAAATAGGAACCTTAAGCTCCAGAAGTAAGTTACGTAACCAACTAGTCTCGGCAACTGCGTTCGCAACACCCCTATATTCGGCTTCCGCGCTAGATTTAGACACAGTAGCTTGACGCTTGGAGGACCAAGAAATCAAGTTATCACCAAGAAAAACACAATAGCCGGAAGTAGAACGTCGTGAGTCGGGACACCCACCCCAATCCGCATCGGAATAAGCGGTCAAAGAATGTGCAACGGACTTGGTTAGGGTAAGGCCGTAATCAAGGGTGCCCTTAACATACCGTAATATGCGTTTCAAGAACTGAAAATGAGGCTCACGAGGGGCGTGCATAAATAAACAAACCTGTTGGACCGCATAAGTAAAGTCGGGTCGGGTAATAGTGAGGTACTGGAGTGCTCCGGCTAGGCTGCGATATAAGGTCGAATCAGCAAGTAAGGGACCGGCGGTGGAGCTAAGTTTGGACCCGGTTTCAACAGGTGTAGTAACGGGATTACAGGAGGTCATGGAAGCACGGCCAAGAATGTCACGGGCGTACTGCGATTGAGACAAGAACATACCAGACTTGGAACGAGTTACCTGTATCCCAAGGAAATGGTGTAGCCGGCCAAGGTCTGACATAGCGAATTCTTTGGACAAATCTGCGATAATAGAGCGGAGCAAAGAATTGCTAGAAGCCGTTAAAACAATATCATCCACATATAAGAGCATATAGGCCGTGTCAGTACCATGTGTGTAAATAAAGAGAGACGGATCACACACACTGCTACAAAATCCTTTAGACAAAATGAAAGTTGCAAACCGTTGATACCAAGCCCGAGGAGCTTGTTTGAGGCCATAGAGAGATTTACGAAGTCGACATACATGATGCGGTTGAGACGGGTCGACAAAGCCTGGCGGTTGATGCATGTAAACGGTTTCAACCAAATCCCCATGTAAAAAAGCGTTCTTGACATCCAATTGATGGATTGGCCAAGACCGTCTGATGGCAAGACTGAGGACTGTACGAATGGTCGTAGGCTTAACAACCGGGCTAAATATTTCATCACAATCGATACCCACCTGTTGACATTTACCATTTACCACAAGGCGTGCCTTGTAGCGCTGCAAAGATCCGTCAGATTTAAATTTATGACGATATAACCACATACAACGGATAACAGAAGCATTAGTGGGTCGAGGTACCAGTTCCCAGGTGTTATTCGAAATTAGAGCACGAAATTCATCGTTCATGGCGTTAGCCCAGTGAGGGTCCTGGAGTGCGATTCGAGGGCTTTTGGGAATTGGGGAAAGGTGAGGGGTGGAGGTGGCTGCCAAGACACGGGGTTTGAATATCCCGTTCATGGCACGGGTTGTCATGCGGTGGTCACGAAAGGAGGAGGGTGGCGGGTCAGGGTTATGATGGGGGGTACTGGTTTGGGGGGTACTGGTGTGGGGGGACTGGTTGGGAACAGAGGAATGGGCAGGGGATGGTGTGAGGTGCGGGTTTTGGATGGGTGTGGCAGGTGTGCGAGGGGAGGTAGGCGGTGTGGTGACTGGTGGGGGAAGGGTATTCGTGGGGGGTTGCTGGGTAGGTGGGGGGCCAGGGGAAGGTGGGTTAAGGAAGGCGTCGAGGAGGGCAGGGGATAGGGAAGTGGAGGGTTTGTCGAGAAGGGGAGGGGTCTGCTGTGGTGAGGTGGAGGGCGTTGCGAATGGGAAAACTGATTCATCGAAGGTAACATGACGCGATATGATGAGCTTGCCACTAGCGGGATCGAAACATTTATAGCCACGGAATTCTTGTGGGTAGCCTAGAAAAACACACCTAGTGGACCGGGGTGCGAGCTTGTGAGGTCGTTTGGCAGAGAGGTTGGGATAGCAATATATATAGGTGTATAATTACAACTAATAAGGTCCTAAGTACAAGGCAAGTATATTTCTAAAGATACTAACTGAATAACAAGAAGATACACTATACAAACATAATATTTACTAATAAGTCGTACCTTATCTTTCAATTGTTTTTTATAAAAAAACTATTTCGTCCATTTTCTTTAGTCTTCTACTTTGAATTTTCGTCTTTCTCTTACACCAATTCTTCTATTCTTCTATGCAAGGGTTTCATATAAAAGTGATTATGCTTGGTAGAGTTTCCATCTGTCTAAGTTTAACCCGACCCGTTTTAAGAGTCACGAGCAGTAAATATTGACCCACGACCCGATCCATTCGAAATCGAAATGATCCGTTAATTTATGGTTGATACGCAATTCGATCTGCTTGAATTGATGAGGTTGTTGCGGTGGCCAACCCAAGTCGCACATTGAAGAAGAAGAGGAGTTCTATTTAGTTTATAAGAGACCAACCACTCCTTTAGTATTTTGGAAAGGAGCCCTAAAATAAATCCGTGCGGGATCGATCCAATAAAGCGGACAATATTATACTAATATGACGGTGTGGTGGATGCCGCTGTCCCAACAACTGGTATCAGAGCCGATGGTTCGGCCGGGTCTAGTGTGTGGTGGAGCCCAAGGTAGTAGATTGTCGTGCCCTCAGTGTGACCTCGCGATTGGAGATCTGCGAATGCCTTGTGTCGAAAGCCTTCCTGATAATGTGGTGATCGATTGTATGGTGGAGCCCAAGGTAGTGGATTTCCTTTGCCAATATGGATGAGCGCCCTCGGTGTGACCTCGCGATTGGAAATCTGTGGATCTTCCTGATAATGTAGTGATCAGGTGGCGGGTCCTGTTGGGTGATAACGGCGGTGCAAGATGGACAGATAATGGAGAAGATTGGAGAGGAGTTATACCTAGTTATAAGAGACCCACCACTCCTTTAGTAGCACGTCTTTTGGGAAGGAACTCAAAAACAAATCCGTGCGGGCTCGGCTTAACGCGGACAATATCATATTAATGTGACGGTCTGGTGGATGCGACAGTCCCAAAAGAGGCAATTATTAGTTTCAAATGTAAATATTAAACATACGAAAATGAAAAAAAAAATGACTTAATATTAGTATCCATTTTCAACTTAATTTTACAAGTCATAAATATCATTTTATAATATTAATATTTAAAATTCTACTTAAAATAATAATTAGAAATTATTAGTTGTAAAACTTTATATTTCAAACTCAATTAAAAAATCAATCTAAGTGATTTAAATAATGAATACGATTAAATCATAAAATAAATCATAAAGTAAATTAATTTTTGTAATTTCTTTAATATAGTTGTTGTAAATAATATGATTAAATATTAAATTTGATTATATTTTTAACAAATATTTTCATTTCTTGCTATTATTAATGATTTGACGCATACTCATTTGTGTAAATTAATTGTTTAAATTGCTATTATTAGCTACGTGATAACAAAAAAAATTCTGTAAAAAATATGAGAAAATTTATAAAATAAATAAATTATACTCCACAAGCTTCAAAATATTTTTAAAAAATATTTATTTTCATTGATATACACATTTGATCATGATATTATTCAATTTTCTTGGTTTATTTATTAAATCAAAATACATTGAGTCAAAATACGAAAACTAATTAGTTGTCAATTTATCTTATAACAACATAATTTAAAGTAAAAAATTTAAATATACCTCGCAATGTCTTTTTGACGTTGGCCAGGAGTATGCCCTACCGACAGTTGGGACATTCTCTTTCGAGGTACTGAAATTAATTTAATGGGTTGACATCTCCCAAGTTTAGTTTTTTTATTCACAAAAGTCAGAAATCGAACCCCTGACCATTTAGTTAAAAGATAAAAAGTCTTCCCCCTCACATTAGCCAACTTTAATTATAAAATGGTAATTGTAACTCATCTTTGAAATAGATGGAGGGTAAAGAATGACCGTGTATTTGTTGGACTAATTGACTTATTCCTTCAATCTATTTACAAAATCATTTGATGCAAAACCACTTGGTATTTTAAATCAATCAATTTACGTGGTAAATTGTACTTTATTTTGAATTAATCAATTTATCTCTTGAATGGTAGTTACCCAAAAAAAAAAATTAAAAAATAAAAAATATCTGAGTTGTAGGTGTTCAACCCAAAACTTTATCACAAATTATAGTGTACGACAATCTCACACCGTGAGATGATCCATTTATGTAGAATAAACATATATTTAAAACTAATAAATAATTTGCCTTTTTACATAATGGGATTATCTTATAATGTAAAACCGTCTTACCCTATAAGGCCCTGTTCTTTTGGCTAAAACGAGCTGAATTGAATTGAATGGAGTTGAACTGAATTGAATTAAACTGAATGGAGCTCAGCTGGAGTAAATCGAGTTGAAATAAGAGTTAATTTTGTAAAATGATAAGCTGAACAGAACTGTCTGAAGCTGAACTAAGCCGAACAGAATAGAGTTGGGCTGAACTAAAAGTAGCTGAAATTAAGACAGGAAGAACCAGATTACTGAAACCTTATAGACATAGTTAGTCCTTGTTGTCAAAATACAATAACCACTTAATGAATTTGATCCTTAAATTCAAATGTGTTACGTGTGAGGTGGCTTACAATGTGAAATCGTAAATTACATAAATAACTTATTTTCTGAGTAGTTTATTGACTTACAAGTTACAATAAGTTGTATTCAGTTTAACAAAATAGTAAGAACAGAAATAAGTCAAATACTATAGAAGGCAAGTCTAAGTTTTAGATTAGCTAGTAGACTTACTTAACCTTCAACCGTTCAACGTGCTATTTTTCAAACTCCATGGTACGATTACGTACATATATAGTACTCCTATTATCCTAAAATTCAAGTTAAAATTCATATCCTTTTAGGCACCAAAAGTCCAAAACCAAGAAAGAACTAAGAAAGAGGAATAAAAGCCGAGAGGTTGGAAAAAGGCAAGAGGATAGTTTTGTTTGCCTTTGGTAGTTTTAGGTTGTAGTTGTATTTGCTACCTAGGTTTAGTCTAGGTTGCACGGACACTCCTCCTAATCGACGTTCCCATGTCGGACACGACATTCGTCGGACACACGTCAAACGTGTCGGACACTTGTAAAGCCGTGTCTAACTTTCATCTTTTATTTGGGCACGTGTCCGACACGTGTCCATGGTATTTTGAGCCGTGTCCATGGTATTTGGACACACCTTCAAACGGAATCAAGTTGAATTTAAGGTAAATGGCGTGAATTGTTATATGATTGAATTTGGTGGGGAAATAAGTTGAATTAGCGGTAAATAATGTTCTTTAAACTAGTAATGAGAGGTCGAAATAGATTGATTATAAGTTGGTTTTTGGTTTTGCAAATGAGAATGAGTTATAATTAACGTCAAGTTTTACTTTTACTTATTTAAATTTAATATTCAAATACTTTTTCGAAAATAAAATCGCACATAAATAACTATAAAATATATATTTTATTAAATTTAAATGACGTGTCCCGTGTCCTAAATTTCATGAGATGTCGTGTCGCGTGTCCGTGTCCGTTTTGGTGCTACCTAGGGTTTAGTATAGCCCATAACGGACACGTAGTGATAGTAGTGTGATACGGCCTTCTCTGAAATGTAGAATACGAGAATCGTTATTTTTAAATTTGATAAAAACATATATTTTATAATTGAAAAGTACAATTTTTTTTAAAAAGTATTTTATATTAAATTTAAATAAAAATTCAAATTATGAATGGTAGTATATGCTAAATAATTAAAAAATAAAGGAAGAATAAAAATAACTCATATTTCATCATGTATAGACATAAATCATGTATGTAAAAGATAAACATGATTTACCATGAAAGGTCTTTAAATTACATTGTATGAAAGGTCTTTAAATTACATTGTCTTTGAGTGTTTAAAAAGCGTCCAAACTTTAAAAATATTTTCAGAGTAATATCGTGCGTGTCTGACACGGTATCAGATACAACACACTAAATAATAAAATTGTCCGTGCTACCCAATATAGGCACCACCCCATAGCACCCTAGTATTACCCATGATAAAATAGGTCAAATGAGTACTATTGTGTCTAACAAGGTGTTACAAAATGATTATCAATTTTAATATATATGACTTGTTCATAATTAGAAAGCATTAACTTTTTCCCTCCAAAAAAAAAAAGAAATCATTAAGTTTATCTTGAATCAAAGGTTAGTATAAAAGTCATTATAAAGACCAAATCAAAATTGCAAATTTGCCATCCATCAAGATCATACATTAGTTATTGTCCACTATCCATAGTACTCCGTCAGCACCGAAAATGAGCTGCATTCTTTGCCCATGCAAATTTTAAGTAGTTGGTATGAAGTTTTATGTTCCATCCATATTCTCAGATTACTATCCACACAAGTTTTTTTTTTTTTTTTTTTTTTTTTTTTTTTTTTTTTTTTTTGTTGGGATGCTGACAATAATGGTACAAACTTAATTAATTAGACCTGTTAAACAGGTCGTTCAATTCGATTTCGGATCAGGTTAAATCGGTTCAATTTAAATTGGGTTGATCCTAGGTTCGGTCGATTCAATTTGATTTTGATCGGGTTCATTTCGGTTAGCAACTTTAATTGGTTTTTGCTATTTCGAGTCAAGTACGGTTTGGACCGGGTCAATATCAATTTGTTGAGTTTCAGGTCATAGTTTTCTTGAGCTAAGGGTAAGAAATAAAATTAGTTTAATAATGTATCTTATACTTTTCAATTTGAATAATGTACTTAATAGATAAAAAATTAATGGAAAAAAAAACCTACGGAGTAAAATATAAGTGTTTTTATGAGAAAATAAATATTTCTAATCCAGGTCAATCGGTTCAGTTCTTATCAGTTTAGATATATTCAGATTCGGGTATTATTCTGTCATTATTGAATTAAGTTTGGTTTTGGTACGATTCAGATTGAGTCGGGTTTCAGGTACTATTGATTACTCATATCGAATGTTCGTTCGATTATCAATTGAGATATTTTCAGTCGATTTTTCAGATTCGGTTTATTTTGCCAAGTCTATACAAAATAAAGCAACAAACCATGTACAATAATGTTCATCCTTTCGACTCAAGTTTTTTTACTCCCACCAACGCAGATTATATTTCATAATTTCTTATTTTAGATAGCTCAGGTTAAGACTTTTTTTGGTAAAACTAAAAAAAAAGGTAGTTGAGACTTTTTCATAATTTATTCAATTGTAAGTATTTATATTACAATATAAATTGACCAATGTCTTATTGTAAAAAATTAAATAATTCAACAATCTATTTCCAAAGAATAATCCTATTAGTGATTCAGATAAAAATATACGGAGTACTACGTATTTATTTGACGACCAAGATTATTGATACGAAGTGAGGATTATGAATCAATGGGGAAACTGCGAAGCACAACGGTCTCAATAGTTATACCGGGTCCTAACCCAATAAGGACACCATACTCCAATCCTTCACCAGTACTACTCTTTCCTTCCTTGATCGACCTCTTCCTTGTTTCATCCATCACAAAAAACACGGTCGCACTCGACATATTCCCAAACTCACTTAACACATGTCGACTGGAGCGGAACTTATTCGTGTCAAGCCCGAGTTTTTTTTCTACTTGGTCTAGGATGGCAGGCCCACCAGGGTGAACTACCCAAAAAACGGAATTCCAATCAGTAATACCAAGTGGACTAAGGGCTTCAATCACGGGTATTTCGACCTTATTAGCAATAAGACTCGGGTTATCCTTAGCTAAAACTAAGGATACCCCAACTTGTTTAAGTTGTCCTCCGATAGCCCTTTCAGTGTCTGGAATAGTGGATTGTGATGCCGAGACCAATTCAAAAATGGGCTGCTCACCCGCATACCAATCTGGGTCCGAACCAACAATAGCAGCACCCGCACCATCACCAAATAGGGCTTGTCCAATCATCGAACCAATGTCAGTTCGGGTGGGCCCACGAAAAAAAGCCAAGGTCATATCAGCACATACTACTAAAACTCGAGCTCGTTTGTTGTTCTCCACGATGTCTTTTGCCAAACGAAGGGCCGTTCCCCCGGAATAGCACCCGAGCTGGAAAAGCATGAAACGTTGCACGTGTGGGCCGAGGCCCAGTAACTTGGCAAGCTGGTAGTCGTACCCGGGCATGATTGCTCCGGACAAAGTTGAGAAGATAATGTGGGTGATTTTCGATATGGGTTGGCCCCACTCTTTGATCGCTTTCAAGGCCGCTTCTTTTGCCAATTTAGGTATTTCGATTGAAAGTATTGCTTGGCGTGCGTCCATTGTAAAGGCGTCGTAGTTCACTAGTTCCGGGTTTTTCTTCAAAAACTCTTCTGTTTGGTAAAAATATCGCTTTTTGATCGTTGTTTTTTCACCTGTTGAAGAATTGTGTTATTAGTGTTATACATATGATAAAAAATATTGCGACTTGAAGCTAACTTAGGCTCGACTTGCATGACCCGAACATTTCTCGAATCCAAATAGACCCGAAACCACTTCACTCGATAATGACTCAGTCGGAAATTACTTGAGATAGCTAATTTGAAATCACAATTTTATTTGCATACTATTTTTTTGAGTGATATTTAGGAATATAATCGTAATTATTGACTAACTGTATTCGAAATGACGTGACACGAATGAAATGTAATGGAAATGACCAAAACTATACCCGAAAAGGCCTGAAATCCCAAATAATTTTACGCGAACTAATTTGATCCAAATATATGATACACTTAAAACCAAAAATAACTTACACCGTTAGACAGTTCATTTTTGTAAATAAAGTTTGTTCATTTATTACTAATAAATGTTTATTTTTTTACCCAATGAAACCATCTCACACCGTACACGGTAAATTATACCATGCACAAAGGTGTATGGTGTATGGTGCATGGTACTCTCACTTATTTTATTTATTTTTTTAATTTTTTTTAATACTTCTAAATTTTTAATTTTATAAATTAGAAAAAGATAAAAATTATACCATTATTCATAATTTTCAATTCTCTTTAAGTAGAGATCACATTTGATATATATTTTTGTGTTTATATTATTTTTACTCACTTATTCACATCATGTAAGTAACATATTCATAAGAGCGAGATATTCACATCACATAATTAACATATTCACGTAAATTAAAAATCATATTCTCAAAATAAGCTCACATGTTCACACAATTAATATAGAATATTCACTCAACTTAACAAACATATTCACAAATTATCAATTCATAAGAATAACAAATGTATTCACGAAGCTAATCGTAGATATTCATTTAATAAAACTATACATATTCACACAATAACACATATTCAAAAATATAGTTACATATTCACAACGTAAAATTTTACATTCACGAAATATTATTGCATATTCACTAGATACAAGTTACAACATGTGAACCTTAATTTTGTGAATATATATTTATATATCATAAATGAGCATTAAAGTATATCAAATGTGATCTTTATTAAAAGTAAAAAACTATGAACATTAATAATAATTTTTAACTTTTGTAAATAGTATTTTTTTTAGAAAGCCATTTAAAAAAATGTACACATTTTAAAAACTACCCACTATATTAGTAAAGATCATGAGTGAGAGTACCATACATCATACACATGGGTGTATGATATAAGGATTGACCATACACAATAACTACTGAATTGCTTTATAGACCGTTGCTCAACAACTTCTACCAGAAAAACCGAATTCCTCTAACCGTTAACTTTGTACCCGCCAAACTCAATAACACGTGAAGCAAGCACGTGAGATTGATATTTCCATTTATGTTGCTCATAATCATAATCATATTCATATTCCTCTATGAAATCATTGTCAAAATAATATCAAAGATTTTCGAATTGGCAAATTCTCATTTGTAAGTTGTAACGAAAAATATAACATTTTTATGATAAAAAAATAATCATTATCTGATAAATAAGAATTTGTAAATGGTTATAGAATATTTTTTATTATAGAAATGGTCACATTTGTGCCATCATAACTTATAACCACGACAAGTTAACATAATCTTATCACAAATCAATATCGAAAGCAAAAAAATAATAAAAATGAACTTATTGCAAAGCATAATAAGTTAATAATAAGAGTAAGACGAACATACATATATGGTTAAACTTGATTTTGAGATCGGGCATAGTATTTTCGCCGTTAGCGTCGGCTACGCAAAAACAAAAATCAGGATAATCTTCTTGTAAAATTTGATTAGGAGGGTTGGCAGTTCCTAAAGCTAAGATGTTTGCTAAACCTTTGGGTTTTTGAGAGATTTTGATTCCACTAAGAGATCCCATTTTTTTTTTTTTTTTTTTAATTATGAGGAATGTTTGCTACAAGTTTGATGAAATGGAATAAGGGTTTATATGTATATATATACACTCGAGTTTTAGTAAGTCGTACGTACCTATTCTTTCAATTTTTAATAAAAAAATTGATTGCATTTCTTTAGTATGCTTCTTGGAATTTTCGTGTCTTTCTTTACTCTAATTAATTCATTCGTGTTCTTCTATTCTTCCATGCAACGGTTGCACGCGCATAATATTACACAAATTTTTATTTAAGGAGGTTATATATACGTCTTAAGCTTAAAATTGATCAAGTGTTAGATCCGTATTAAGGAAGATATATTGTAATATTAATGCAAACGATAATGATTGTATAAAACCTTTTTGCACAAGTGTTAGTGTAAAATTAAGTGATATTTATCCTAAATAACCCCACTAAAAGTCTTGTTCATTTCGGCTGAAACGAGCTGAATTGAATTAAATGAAGTTGAGCTGAATTGAATAAAATTGAATGGAGCTGAGTTGAAATGAATGAATCTGAAGTAAGAGTTAATTTTATGAATAGATGACTTGAACAGAGCTGACTGAAGTTGAACATAACTGAACGGAATAGAGCTGACCTGAACTGAAATTTGTTGAAATTATGCCTGAAAGAACAAGGTCTTAACTCCCACCAATCACCATTTTTCCATCATAAGGGCATCGAGGTATTTGTGATATAGATTTACAATGTTTTATTATAAAACCGTTTTATTGGAGGCTTAGTTATTTAGTTACTCTACCATAAAATCAGTTTGTTAATTTTGGTATTTGATAAACCTACACATATACTACCTTTATCTCGTTCAATAGTTTACACTTATTTTATTTACCCCTCACAAATTAAAATAAAGCAAATGTAAATTATTTACCGAAACATAGAGAGTCATTTTAATAAGGAAATAAAAGACTAACCGTAACTTATCCTATTGAAATAGATGGAGTGTAAAGAATGACCGTGTATTTGTTGGACTAATTGACTTATTTCTTCTATCTACTTACGAAACCATTTGATGTAAAACTATTTGGTACATTGAATATATCAATTTACATGGTAAACTTGACTTTAGTTTAAAATTTTAAATATATGAATTCCTCTTTGGAATGTAGCAGCCATAAAAGTGAAAACAAAATATTTGATCCGTCTGTAGTTGTTAAACCCAACAACTTTATGGATATAGTCAATCCTTGTTGTAGTTGTTGGTATCAAATTACAATAAACACTTCATCTACTTTATCAAATTAGATTCAAATGTGTCACGTGTGAGGTGGCTTTACATTGTGAAAAAAGTAAATTACATCAATAATAACTTACTAATAAAACAAGGGAAACAATATAAAACAATTGCATATAAGTTGTATTCTGTGTGTACTAAAACAGTTAGGCAGAAAATAGAAGAAAAGTAAGAGCAATTAGATTATAGCTTTAGGCTATGTTCGACAAGATGAATATGCGATCTTATTCGACAAAAATTACACCTACTTTATTTTTTGTAAATTTTTGGCAAATAGCTTATTTATTTTCTTTTTTTAACTCTTCAATTTATTATATTAAATAATTATAATGTCCATTTATGTTATTTTGCCAAAAAGCAGCTACTTTTAAGCTTGTGTGGCAACATTTTTTTATATAATTAGTTAGGTTATCAGCTCTTTATTTCAGTCACCTTATAACTACTGTACATTTTTAGGTTTTAGTTTGTTTTTATAATTTTCAGCTAATTTTTTAGGTTCCAACTACATTTTCACCTAGTTTCATCAAACATAGCCTTACCTTAACGTGTTGTATTCCAAACTGCATGATATACATGTGTAATATATATTATCCTCCAATTCACATTAAACTTTGTATCCTTGTATGCACCAAAACAAAGTACAATTTAAAAATGCAACACGAAAGTATAGGTGTGGACACGCCGCGTCGACTTGGCTTAGATTTTTCGAATACTACGACTCGAGGTAAGGGTCACGAATTGAAATAAAGATTAGCTAGAAGAGTTGCCACCAAGTTTTGTGGTAATTTGGAACCGTTCAAATCCACTTAACAATCTAATTAACCAAAGGAGCACAAAACAAGTTTGGTTTTGTAACAGTACGACCCAACACCGTCGTAACACAACTCCAACAAAACGGGCGTGCACCTTTGGGCTTATATTATCCTATTTTAAGCCCAAAAGTATAAGGCCTTGTTACAAAGTGGCGGGTGGAATCCTATACAAACATATCACAGTCTATACAAACATATCACAAACCTCTTATTTTTCCCGATGCGTGGAACAACTTAATCTCATATCCTCATAGGGTGTTACAAACTCTTTCACAGATCATTGTGCCTTAAAGCTGATAAGCAGCCAAGGCCAGAATTCCCCCCCCGGTAGGTGATCAGGGTACTCCTAACCACATGCTCATCACACGGTCACGAGATTGCTCATTGTGCCTTAAAGCTGATAAGCAGCCAAGGCTAGAATCCCCCCTCCCCCCTAGGTAGGTGATCAGGGTACTCCTAACCACATGCTCATCACACGGTCACGAGATTGCTCTGATACCATTTGTAACAGTCTGACCGAACAATGTCGTATCACAACCCTAAGATGGGTGTGCATGCATGGCCTATATTATCCTCTCGTAAGCCCAAAACCACAAGGCTTTGTTACTAAGTGGTGGGTGGATCCTTTATAAATATATCACAAGCCTCTTATTTTCCCGGTGTGGGACAACTTAATCTCATAACCTCATGGAGTGTTACAGGTTTAGAATGATTAACGCTCTTAATATTCGTCACTAATCACTCTAAATTAGAATGACTCTCGTAACTACTTGGAATCACGCACCTGGAAACCAAAGATTTTGAAGTAATGAGTGAAGGTATATGATGGGAAGCCCTTTATTCGTACACCCATACCCGCCTGCACATTAGCGGCCTCTACTAAGTCAATCAATGGTCTTTCAATAGAGGGCATAACTACTACAGGGATGTAATGCAAACAACATTTTAAATTCTAGGATGTGAAATAAAAGAGAGAGATAAAGGGGAGAGAGCCGAGATAAGGATCACAACCCGGGCACAAGCCGAATCAAGGACTCGATATAGAAAAGATACGATAATTAAACTATGTCTGACTCGAAATAAGCTATAATAAATGACGCTTTACAACCCGATCTACATACAGTTAGACTAGTAATGACTAATGACACGCATATAATCATAAGTCGAGCTATAATGTGACAAGCATTATATGACTTACTAGTTACTACGATCATAACTCAATGTCGTTCATTCATCTTCATCACAAATTATTAGGGTTTTGAAAAGTGATTTTGGAAAACAAAGAAAGAGCTTTAGTGAAGATATTTGACCCTTATGAGAATTGGCCCATGTGAAAGATACAATAACGATAATAACAATAAAGAATAACAACGATATCAATGGCAACAAGGACAACGATACAAACAACGATAACAATAATAACTGATGGGGCATATTCTGCACCGCTGACCAAGTCAACACATTGAGCAAGGTCAAGGATATCCACAGCAAAGTCAACGACTTAGACAGTTTAGCCGATGCAATCCATCGGCCTGTCACCTGGGTCTGGGCTAGGCAACTAGCCAGCCGGGATACATATCCGCGTACTCACATCCAAGACCCTCGGCCGGCCTGCCATGGGTCCATCGGCCGAGGGTAGAGCGGTCTTTCCACCTGCTAGCCACTTGGCCACTTGGCCACTACGTGACAAAAGGTGAAAGTCTATAAATACTCCTCAACCTTCATTGAGGAAAGGATCCAAAAATTAACCTAAGAATCACTATTCATCTGGTAATATCTTCCTTATCTCTCTACAATACATCCCTAGCCAAGTAACAACAACTTATCCCTCTAAGTTTACTGACTTGAGCGTCGGAGTGAGTACGCTTGGCACAAAGCCAAGCCCTCAGTTCGTTCATTGTTGCAGGAGAGGCCGAGTGGAACGATAAAGACAAGAGGGATTCAACTCAAGACATCATTCTACAAGCCACGGGTGGTAACAATACTTGCTCTGAAATTACACCCGAAACAATTGGCGCCGTCTGTGGGGAGAGACACTAGAAGCTAGTCACATTCATTCCCAAACAAAAAATATAAACACAAAAAAAAACCCACCCCAAAAGCTAAGAAGATGTCGAAACAACAAGAGGCATTCGTGACTGACGAAACCGAATTCTACCAAGATGATACCGTCCACAAATCTGGAGTTGTGCAACCCTCTGCCGGTCAAGTGATTCAACCGGAGTACGGGATGCCAATAATACCAGACACTCCGCTGCCTGCCGACCAGGTCACCATCATGGGACATGTGGTTGACGCAGCAAAACTGAAGATGCTCCTGGACCTAATTGGGAGTACGCCGGCTCACACTGTCACGCCGACAAGAGCGGCGGAAACCGTCCAGGAGACCAGGGCCCAAAATGTGACCCCAAGAAACTTGAACGGAGCATTAGGAGAAGCTGACCCTGTCAAGACACCGGAGGAGCCCAAAGTGGTCGTGGTAGACCTAAGTCCTTCTCGCACTCGTGAGAAGACAGCGTCGCCGCGGCACAAACGAGGCACACCCCGGAGGAGCGAAAGAAGCCCAACTCGTCAGAGTTGGAGAAGAAGCCCGACTCACCAGAGTCGGAGGAGAAGTCCTTCTCGCTACGAGGAGAGAAGCCGGACTAGGAATACGAGGAGCCGATCGCCGCGTGTCGTTCGACATGTGGTCGACACCCCCTCGGCGCCTACGTCCTAGATACCCCGGTGCCGACTAAGCTGAAGTTACCACCTATAGCATACAAAGGGGAAGGTGACCCGACCGACCACGTCGAGGCTTACGAGTCTCACATGTCAGTATGGGAGCAACCTGATGAGGTTTGGTGCCGAATCTTCGCAACGACACTGCATGGGATGGCACAGAGTTGGTACAAGGGGTTACCCGACGGGTCGGTATACTGTTACGCCGACCTAAAGGACGCGTTCCTAGCCCAGTATTCCTGCAACAAGAGGAGGGCCGTGGAGACATCGGACCTCCTGACTATCAGACAGGAGGGAGGCGAGTCTCTCCGAAGTTATGTGAAGAGGTTCGACGCCAAGGGTCCAGCAAATTCGTGAGTGAAGCAATGAACGGCAGCGACCTTCGCGGCGATGAAAGGCCTCCCAAGGGGAGACCTAAAAACGAGCTCATCGGCGGCCTGACCTTGGACGCCGCTAGGAAATTGGCTGATCAAGCCATTAAAGTGGAGGACTATCACAAAACCTGGGTAGGCCCTAGCGAGGCCAAACCCTCAGAAAAGAAGAGCCACCGGGAGGACAACCCGGATGAAGGACGCCGTGACAATAATCGGTCACGGTCTGGTGAAAGATGCCGTGACAATAATAGGTCACGGTCTGATAAATCTGCCAGGAAACAGGACTCGACGGGCGCGGGTGGAGTTGGGGGAACGTACCACCGAGGCGGTATAATGATAAAACCCCCTCGTCGTATCGGCCGCCGAGGTCTTCGCCCGAGCAAAAACGAGGGCCGAAGTGGGAAAGGCCCCCAAGCCGAAGGGAGACGGTGACACGAGCCGATCTTGTGAGTACCACGGCCACACCGGTCACCTTATCGACAACCGCGCATCGAAGAATGCCATTGAAGAACCGATCCGGAAGGGGAGCCTCGGCAAAGTACGTTGCCAAAGGCCAAAAAGACCGACGCGTAGCGGTTCAGATAAGAAATCCGTCTTGAACGGATAGGAGTGATCCATGTTGTCATCGGGGCAACGAGAACGGAGGGTCCGCTCATGGGCACAAACGGCACCTGAACGAGCTATATCAGGCCATCAACTTTGTGCCCAACACAGCGATCCCCGCTTCCAACATCCCCGATATGACTATTGGAAGGAAGGACTACGAAGGAATCATCGCTCCTCACAGCGACCCACTTGTAGTCAATTTGGACATATCCAACCACCTGGTCAAGAGGTGCCTGATTGACACAGGCGCCTACACGAACATCATGTTCAGGGAGTGCTTCCTCAGCCTCGGTCTGAAAGTCAAGGACTTAAGCCTCTGCACCAATTCACTATACAGCTTCTCTGGGGCCGGCCTGGTACCACTGGGTTCAATCAGACTGCCGATGATGTTCGGCAAAGGGAATGCGGCTAAGAATGTCCTAGCTGAGTTCGTGGTCATTGACGGCTCGTCCGCCTACAACGTTCTCATAGGCCGAGTCACTCTGAGCGAGGCCGACGCAGTGGTGTCCATCCGGGCCCTAACACTGATGTATGTCTCGGACCGGGGGGAAGCGCATAAGCTCGTCTCCAAGGACGAGAAGGACGAGGTGGTCAACGTCCGATAGCCGCCGGAGGATGCAACATGCAATCCCTCAAAGTGGCAAAGAAGTCGGAGAAAGGGAAAAGCCCATCCTTACAACGGGAGGGCGACCTCATGGATGCAACTAGCGGTCGATCGGGAAGGTGTGCCTTTGATGAGCCATTAGACGCCGGTAATCTCGGGAAAACTTTGTATAGCGGCGGAGGTGTCCAAGATAGCTGTGGGCACCCCAACGCATGTTTATACCTAATGAAAAATCGTCCAAGTCTTCCATCAAAATGTCCATTTTCCCCATAAGTCACCGGCAATAAGAAGACGCCGGCTCACACTGTCACACCGACAAGAGCGGTAGTCTCCATAAAGAAGCAAAGGCGTCGCAGATCACCCAAGTAGTAGACGCCCACTAGCGATCACCCCAAGAGGTTTGACGCCGTCGATCACTCCAAGTGGTAGACGCCACAGCGATCATTAATGGAAGCGACGCTCGCTCACACCGTCACACCGACAAGAGCGGTAGTCTCCATAAAGAAGCGGCGCCGTCGCATCAACCCAAGTAGTAGACGCCACAGCGATCCACCCCAAGAGGTTTGACGCCGTCGCAGTCACTCCAAGTGGTAGACGCCACGGCGATCATTAAGAAGCGTACGCCGGCTCACACTGTCACACCGACAAGAGCGGTAGTCTCCATAAAGAAGCAGGCGCCGTCACAGTCACCCCAAGTAGTAGACGCCACGGCAGTCACCCCAAGAGGTTTGACGCCGTCGCAGTCACTCCAAGTGGTAGACGCCACGGCGATCATTAACAGAAGAAGCGCACGTCGCTCACACTGTCACACCGACAAGAGCGGTAGTCTCCATAAAGAAGCAGCGCCATCGCAGATTATCCCAGTAGTAGACGCCACGGCGATCACCCCAAGAGGTTTGACGCCGTAGCAGTCACTCCAAGTGGTAGACGCCACGCAGCGATCATTAACAGGAAGCGACGCCGCTCACACCTGTCACACCGACAAGAGCGGTAGTCTCCATAAAGAAGCAGATGCCGTCGCAGTCACCCCAAGTAGTAGACGCCACGGCAGTCACCCCAAGAGGTTTAACGCCGTCGCAGTCACTCCAAGTGGTAGACGCCACGGCAGTCATTAACAGGAAGAAGACGCCGGCTCACAGTGTCACACCGACAAGAGCGGCAGTCACCATCAAATAACAGACGCCGGCTCACACTGTCACACCGACAAGAGCGGCAATCACCCTCAGGAAGCAGACACCGCGACGGTCACGACCAGCGATTGATACTACATTTGAAGCGATCAAAATGCCTTGGAAGCGTTAAACGCAATTGAGATACGCACTCTAGACTGCCTCGGCCAAGCCGAGGCGGAAACAAAAGAGACGCTCAATTAATAACGTAAGAAGACAACTTGGACGAAGACGAGAAAAGACCTCGGCCAAGCCAGAGGCAAAGTAAAAACGCTAAGTACAGTTGAGACGCTCAACTATTAGCACAAGGAAAAGAAATGAGGTAAAGACCTCGGCCAAGCCGGAGGCAGAAGAAACGAACTCTTATTAAAAATGATAACAGGTTACAAGCGAGGAGAATACGGACGACGGCCGTCCCCATAGGGATAAGCCAAAACACAACCTACCAAGGTTGTACAAAATACAGGGAAAAGAGCAGAGAAGAGTTACAAATATGTCATTTGGAGCGCCAAAAGATGGCAGGGAGGAAGGGCTTAATAATTAGCTCCCGAACAGCTGAAGCTATCCGAAACGCCGGGTGAGCCTGGTGACAACCGCCCGCCTCCCTATGCTCGTTGTCGCTTGCCACGCAGCCAGAGAGCGAGGATCTTCTTCGATGGGCAACCCGGCAGTTTTCCTAGCAGCCTCAGCTTCAGCAGCCTCAGCCTTAGCCTCGGCAGCCTCAGCTGCCCTCATTCTCTCGGCTTCCTCCTTGGCCGCCTTAGCCTTCTCAGCAAGGGCTGCTTTCTCCGCGACCGCCTCTTCCTCTATCTTCACCCTCACCGCCTCCTTGGCCTTCTCCGCCACGGCCTTCTCCTTAGCTTCGAGCTTGTCGTCAAACAGCTCGTCAAATTTGCCCCACGGAAAGGAACCATCAAGAGGGAAGAGCTCCCCAATCACTTCCCTGGCAGCTTCTTCGGCCAGATCCCGGAATTCGGCGCACATGTTAGGGAGCATGACGGTTTGGAGCATCTCAATGTCCTCCTCCTTTTGTCTAATGATGGCCTCCTTGCTCCGAATCACCTTCCCCGGATCGATGCATGCCCCGATTCGTTCCTCTGCTGGAAATAAAGGTCGGCGTGCCTCGAACAAGGTCACACTTCTCCAAAGCCAGCTTTGCAACTTCCGCCGCGCAGCGGCCTCGGCCTTGGCTCTCTCAAAGAAGGATCTCCTTTTCAGCGCCCTCCCCGAGTTTTCTCTCGGCCCAAGAGCGCTTTCTCAAAGCATCTCCCTAAGCCTCGCTCATTGAGGAGATCCGGCTTCGCCTTCACGGCCACCTACTTAGTGGCATTAAGCTCAAGAGCGGATTGAGCCACGGCCTTCTCCTGCTCTATAATACGAGCACCGGTCAGCTCGTTCCACCTCGCCGCCTTCTCGATCAACCTCGCTTTCCGCTACAAGTCGGGAGGGGAAGCCTTCCGGGATGAAGAGTCGGTGGTGACGTTTCGATCACCACTGCGATCGGGAAGGGGAAGCCTTCTGGGATGAAGAGTCGGTGGTGACGTTTCGATCACCAGCCTGCAGTCGGGAGGGGGAAGCCTTCTGGGATGAAGAGTCAATGGTGACGTTATGATCACCAGCCTGCGCGGGGTTCTCCTCCACTTGCTGCTCAATAAGAGCGACGGCCGACAGCGGCTGATCTGCAAAATTTAACGAAAGCATCAGTATCAACATGCATAGACATGCCAAAGAGCCTGTCATCAGCAGCGCCTAATGAACCGGCTAAATCTGAGCCACAGGATAGATCAATACCATGCTTGGCCTTCTTGGCCGGAGGACGCATTTCCTCGCCAGCAGCAGAAGCAACGACAGCGGTAGAGGCTGCCTCCTTTTTCTTACGGACAAGGGGAGACCCCTCCTCATCGGAGTCCTCCCCATTGGTGATATCAACGATCTCCACCATCTCCTTCCGAGCAGGGGGGATGGGAGGTGGAACTGATGTCGACGCCATCGCCGCCGAAGACTTTGTTTTTCGCGTATGGCGCGGCATGTTACTAACAACCTTCGCCTGGGCCTCCACCACATTCAAGCTTTTCAGCTGCTGATCCATGAGATCATTCGGCGACATCCTGCGGTCATGGGTTAGAGCCTTGGGATGCAAGTTAGCAACGGTTTTATCTTTTGTGCGGCCCATTCTCCGGAGGATATCCTCGACAGTCCATCCAAAGTGGTGCGAAGGAAACAAAGCAAGAGTTAAGTAGAAGAAATAAAACGAAGTTCGAGAAACAGGAACATTGAGAGCGGTGATGGGCCTCACACCGACCCCACTCACCCTGTGCTAGGGCCGGTATGAGGCCGACATGGCAGAGCGGCTCATCCTGGAGGATGATCTGCGTTGGGGGAATCCATCTTTTCGGCACCCCACTTTTTTCCGCCTCAAAGAGCCTCATCGCCAGCTTCTCATCCTCCTTAAGAGGGACCTTGCTGGCATCCATCTTGAGCTTTTTCCGGGTGACCCATCTGTCGTGCTCCGCCTTAGTCTCACACCGCAAATTAACTTGGTGCTGAAAGGAGCGGGGCGGCGGATAGTCATCCGGCACCTTAACGTACACCCACCGATCTTTCCAGTCCTTGCAAGAAGTAAGTTTGTCAACAGAGACATAACCCTGCTCCATTTGCACACTGTGCCATCCGACGCGGCCAGAGATTGATGGCCGGAGATGATGAAGTCGGCGGAATAAATTCACCGTTGGGGCCTCTCCCTTGAAGAGACAAAGCCAGACAAAGCCGACTATGGTCCTCATAGCCAACGGGTGCGGTTGGCAACAAAGAACGTTCATGGCCCTAATGATGGCCATAACGTACTCATTCAGCGAAAACCGGAGCCCGTACTCCAAGTGCCGCATGTATACGCCGGTGTAGCCCGGTGGAGGGCAACAGACGGCTCGACCCTCCTCGGGGATAACAATTTTGTATCCCCTGCCAAAGAAAAAATGGCCCTCGAAAAATTTCTCGCCGGAACAACTGGCGAGCTTATGGGTCCAAGCACGGTCAAGGCGGACCTTATAGGCGTCGCCGTGATCCATAACGTACTGCCTCCCCTCATTAGGACGAGCCTTTTCAGCATCATCACCAAAATCGTCTGCGTCATCATCGACATCATCGTCATCCTCCCATTCCTCCAAAATTTGAGGATCAACTTCAGGAGAAGGAGACCTAGGGCCCCTGACCTTATCGGATGGCGTCCGGCTTCTCCTCCTCATCAAGACGCGACGGGGAACCCCGGCGCAGAGTGCTAGTCCCCGTCGTCAGAAGACATGATAGCAATGATTACTTAACAAAATAAGAAGTGAGAAAATTTGTTCGTTTACCTTGAAGAAAAACACTCACGGAGTAACAACTCGAAATTTAGAAGACAAAGAAGCCCTTGAAAGTTTAGAGGAGAAAATTTTGGAGAGAATGAAATTGGTGGCCAATTTCACGGAATAACTGCCCTATTTATAGGGAAAAGCCCATGAAGAAAGACCAATCAGAGAACAACCCATGAAGCGCCAGCCAATCAGCAAACAAACACGTGTCAGACATGCAACCATGGAAAGTCAATCGTCGCAACAGTCAAACGTCAATCAATGCAATAGTGATCAAGCGACTTCAACACGCCCCTTCATATCTCTGCCTATTCATCTTCCTCAACAAATTCCTAGGTATCTGTTCTCCGCCGGCCACATGATCAACCAAGCTAGGAAGCACCGGCCTGGGGGCAATCAAAAACAACTAAGCACTCCCAACCCCTGGTCTCGGCCGGCGTCACTTTCTTTCCCACATCGGATGCCCTTTACACATCCATGTGGGGGGGATATGGTACGGCCTAAGCGAGAACCAGGACGAGGTAGAAGAAGCCGATCTGAAAAGTTTTAAATTACTTTCGCAGAATATACGCTCAGCATACATCGGAGCCCATACCACGGCATAGACTACGCTGGGGGCAAATTGATGGGGCATATTCTGCACCGCTGACCAAGTCAACACATTGAGCAAGGTCAAGGATATCCACAGCAAAGTCAACGACTTAGACAGTTTAGCCGATGCAATCCATCGGCCTGTCACCTGGGTCTCGGCTAGGCAACTAGCTAGCCGGGATACATATCCGCGTACTCACATCCAAGACCCTCGGCCGGCCTGCCATGGGTCCATCGCCCGAGGGTAGAGCGGTCTTTCCACCTGCTAGCCACTTGGCCACTACGTGACAAAAGGTGAAAGTCTATAAATACTCCTCAACCTTCATTGAGGAAAGGATCCAAAAATTAACCTAAGAATCACTATTCATCTGGTAATATCTTCCTTATCTCTCTACAATACATCCCTAGCCAAGTAACAACAACTTATCCCTCTAAGTTTACTGACTTGAGCGTCGGAGTGAGTACGCTTGGCACAAAGCCAAGCCCTCAGTTCGTTCATTGTTGCAGGAGAGGCCGAGTGGAACGATAAAGACAAGAGGGATTCAACTCAAGACATCATTCTACAAGCCACGGGTGGTAACAATACTTGCTCTGGAATTACACCCGGAACAATAACATTAACAACAACGACAATAATAAACGATATTAACCATGATAACAATAATGAGAATAACGATAATAGGGCTGGAAAGGTTTGTCTTATCTCATCCACTCTCAACGCCATCACCGCTTACCATATGCAATCCATTTCCCTCCCCTCGAATGCTATCTCCATCACTGACAGAACCATTACAGACTTCCTCTGGTGAGGCTCTTCAAACTTCTCCAATCATCTTCATTTAATTAATTGGAACCATCTTACCTTTCCCAAGTCTAAAGGGGGGTGGGTATCTGTAACTGCAAAACTTTAAACCTTGCCTTTTGTTCTCGCCTATATTGGAGATCTTTCTTTCTCCGACAGAATGACGCCTCTAAGGCTATCCTTAGCAAGTACGTTACTGGTCACCGCCATCCCAAACCCTTCCACCTTGGATCCCACATTTAGCGTCGAGTGGGAGTTGGGTGGCCCACCGTCCAAAATTCCCTCGTGTGGTCCATTGGAAATAGGGAAGCCACCTCCCTCTGGAATGATAACTGGACTTCCCTTGGTCCTTTTCGTTCCCTCGTCATCGAACCTTTAAACTTTTCTTCCTTAAACCGTTTGGTCTCTTCCATCATTGTGGTTTGTGGATGGCTATTGGGACCTCTCTGTCCTTGACTTCCTTCTCCCCCTATATTTATAACACAATCCGAGCAATCCCATTACTTTCCTCGCCTCGAACTGACCATGCTACTTCCTCCCTTTGCTCCTCCAAGGGTTTCTCCCTTAGCCTTGCTTATACCAACCTCAGCCCTAACCCTTTTCCCCATAGTTCTCTTACTTGGCTTTGACGCGTCCAACCCAACCCCGCATCTCTTTCTTCTTGTGGCTGGTGTGGTGGGACAAAATCCCCCACAAAGCCACCCTTTTCTCCCGCTCCATTATACCCTCCTCGTGTTGTGACCTCTGCAATTCCCACACCGAGAACTCTCTTTACCTACTCCGTGATTGCTCTTCTTCCCTTGATGTTTGGAATTTTTTCTCTTTGCCCACCTCCTTCTACACTACTGATCTTCAGACATGGATTTTTGACAACTCCTCCCTGCCCTCTTGGGCTTCTACCTTTTCCTTTTTCCTTTGGAGTATTTGGCTCCGGCGAAACAATATTATTTTCAAATTCATCTCCGAGCCAATTAATGCCAATTGGATTGACCGCGTCCAGAAACTTTGCCATGACTAGTTCTTTGCCAACTTACCCCCTCCAAACCCGAGTGTCCCCCCTTTCAACCCAATTAGTTGGGCCCCTCTTGTGTCCTCTTGGTCAAAAATAAATGTAGACACCTCCTTTTGCTCCTCGTCTCGCTTGGTTGGTATTGGGTGTGTGGTTAGAAACTCGTCAGGCAGTTGGTTATGTGGATGGACGAAGAGATGTTTGGCCATTTCTTCCTTCATGAGCGAGGTACTGGCTCTTCGTGAAGGGTTATCCTTCGCCATGACTAGTCCGGGTTGTTTTATAATGAGTTCGGATTGTCTTGCTGCCGTCAAAGCCCTCTCTGATGATGACTTAGTCTCTAACAATCTTGCGTTTGCTGTGAATTTAATCTTGGACTGCAGGGAAATATCAAGGGACTCACAATATTTGAAGATCATCTTTGAGCCTAGGAGTGTTAATGCCATTGCCGGTGCTCTTGCGAAGTTCTCTGCTAAAGATGATGGCTCTAATTATGGAGAGTTTATTTGGAATGATGTTCCCTCCTTTGTTGAAAGTTTTTGTAACTTAGACTCTTCTTATTGTAACTTAAGCTCGATGGTTTGTAACGAGCTTTCCCCCGACCCCCCTCCATGAATTATTCTACTGATTTGTAATCCTCTTTGTTTAATCTAAGTTTACTTTTAACCAAAAAAAAAAGAACAACATGGATGAGAGCAATAGTAACAATGGCGATGAGGATAATAATGAGTATAACGATGATAACATGTTAAGATTATAGAGGAGAGATTGCATAAGGGAGAATTGTATTATTGAATTGTGTTGACAGATCAGAATACAAGTACGATTATATAATAAATCACAATGCCCTAAACCCTATACGTAGCCGCCATATCTTGTAACCTAACCCTAATGGGCCTAGCCTAATATCCTAATACCCTCCCGCAATCGTAAAGGCAGTACGTAGTACGAACTTTACGATTGGAGAAATACAAGAAAAACATAAGAAAATAATTCTTCGTCAACTTCTCCATCTTCATTTCCGCAAGGTTGGCAAGATAAACGAGTATAAACTCGTCAGAAAATTTCTTCGAACAAGAACGTTAAGTTTTTCGGACTTGTCGAACATCAAATAATTTGTTAGGAACACTAATCGGACCTAAACAAATTTCAGAAAGACGGAAAATTATCCGTTAATTTTAAAGTTTGGAGAACGCTAAGTTTTTCGAACTCCAACTAGATCTGAACCACCATCATGGTGATTAAAATTGCGTAACTCGCCAGTAAATTTGTACCACCTTGAACGAAATTGAAGACAATAAATCATCCCAAATTTCAAAAGAATGCAATCTCAATCTTGTAATAATCTATTTGATGGGGGTATTTGGCTTGTTTATTGAAGGGTCTAACGGAGTTATGGCATGAAGCAGAACAAAATATGGTTTCCCGTGAAACGTTCAACCAAACAAAATGCATTAAAAGGATTTTTTTTTTTTTTTTTTTTTTGGTTTGAAAGGAGATTTTAATAATGACCATAGTAAATCCCACCGGTGAGCGTCATGAATTTTCGCCCACCGGCAAGATGACGGAAGCGATTTAAAGAGTCCTCTTAGGAAAGAGGCTCTGATACCATGTTAAGATTATAGAGGAGAGATTGCATAAGGGAGAATTGTATTATTGAATTGTGTTGACTGATCAGAATACAAGTACGATTATATAATAAATCACAATGCCCTAAACCCTATACGTAGCCGTCATATCTTGTAACCTAACCCTAATGGGCCTAGCCTAATATCCTAATATAACAAGAGTGACAATGACAACGGGGATTACAACCATGGCAACGATTAACAATAACCATGGCTAACAATGGCAACGACAAAGAAAGTTTCATATGACTAACATGTGAAGGATTAGATGATTAATAATATATATGGAATGCATGATTAGATTTACAACTTTAACAAAGTATATGGAACGACTAGCTATGTGGGTTACGGATTTGGATTTATATACTTGAACATGTGATTTAACGCCTTTTTTACATGTCTAATGAACATTTACATAGTTATGATATAGTACATGCATGCTAATTCATATGACCTAACTAGGTGATTAATAACAAGATACAAACTTTAACAATAAACAACCAAACGATAACAAACAATAGTAGAACAATAATTAATAACAAAAGAAAAACGATAGGAAAACGTAAGAAATGGGAGAAAGAAGGATATTTTATTTACACTCTCAACATACATGTGTGAGACTTGGGATCGACTTCGGTGGAGTCGGGATCAGATCTCGGATGTAAATTGTTGATTTGAGGCGTTTTTGATAATAACTTGAACGACTTTAAACCACTTTGAAAACTGCTTTAACTAGGCGTCTTGACGTAATATTTTCAAAAGCTTGGGAACACAACTTTGACTCAAACGTCCCGTAAATTTGTTCATGATGTTGCAAGGTAGAAGATTAAGCTTTTAATGGTGGTTATAAGATTTATTAGTGGTGGTCGATTGGCCTTGGAAGGTGGCGAGTCAGGGTGGTTATTATGGAAAACAGGGTAAACAACGTATGACACGGGGTGTTTGTAGGCTATTTCTGGGACAGTTTGGGCATGGTTCTGGGTATCCAATGAGATAATAATATGTTCTACACTAGGTGGCTCTTTTTATGGTGTTGGTTGTGGTATAGAAAGATCGGAAGGCAGGTCGATAGTGGTGGTAAGGGTGGATGGCCGTTAGTTAAAAAGGAACGACTTTTACAAAACTTGACATTATGAAATAAATCAAATGAAACAACTTCAAAACACAATTATTTATCCAAGATGGTCATTTTAAAAGATAAAAAATGATTTTTCAAAAATAAATTCAAAGGAATAAATTCTAAATCAATTTAATTACTAAAAAACCACTTAAAACATATAAAATGTGATTTGTGTTAGAAAATACTTACTTCCTCCATATCATTCAATTCCATATATTTGCTTTGTACACGTATATCAATGCTCGTTTTCTTTTGTTCATATCTTTAGTTACATATTAATAAAAATTATAAAAATTTGTTATTTACAATGTATTCGGTAAGACAATTAAAACAAGATCTCACATGACTATATTTTATGATATATATTAGAAGTTGTATCGAAATTCTCGTTACTTGTGAATAGTGTTCAAAAAAAGTAAATGTATGAAATTGAATGAAATGGAGAAAGTATTTAATCCGAATATCAATTCGAACTGATCTCCATGAACCTCCTAGTCGATTTTTGAACCTCTCACACACGTATGAGTCCAATCATCATTTGGTGTTGGTCGGGAGATATAAATACAAGCACCATGTTTTATTCATATTTTATGACTGAGGTACTTTCCACCTTTGTTTAATTTAATCGTAATTATGTTACTAAAAGTCCGGGTTGCTACAAATTTATTTATTTATATCATGATGTAAAGGTGTTATACAACAATTTATTTGAGGTTTGTTGTACTTAGGGATCGCAATGGGTAGGATATGGGTGGGGTGGAGCCATATCCATATCCATATCCATTTAATTTTTGATTATCCATATCCCACCCTTATCCATTTAATATTTTTCATCCATCCATATCCATATCCACCGGGTGAAGCGGGTGGAGCGGGCACCCGTTGAATATTTTCACGCTTATAAAATTTAATATCAATATATCGTAAAAGAAAATTGACACGATAAAATTAAAAGGCGTACATCACCCGAGTACAAATACATCAATTTCAAATCAAATACAAATGTCATAAAAGCCCCAATAGAGGTTTCAAAGTTTTTTAAAGGAAATTTTAAGTTATTGTTTTTTAATCAAAATAATTATAATTTTTTTTAAAAAAAGTATACATAAATATTAATTTAGGATATCCACCGGGTGGTTAAGCGGGTGATAGACTATGATCCATATCCCACCCTAAATTCACTCATATCCATATCCCACCCTAAATTGAAAATAAAATCGTCATCCATATCCCACCCATTTAATTTCGGGTGCATGGATATCCACAGGGTAAGGGTGAAACTGTCATCCCTAGTTGTATTTCATGAGTTCATATCAATAATGGCTTTAGGCCCTGTTCTTTTGGACTGAAACGAATCGATCCGAATCGAATCGAACTTATAGGATCGAATCGAATCGAATCGAACTTATAGGATCGAATCGATCCGAACTTATAGGATCTCGAATCGAATCGAACTTATAGGATCTGAACTGAACTTATAAGATCTGAACTTTTCTAAACTGAACTTATAGGAGCCGAACTTAACTTTATTTTATTTTATTTTATATAACTTAACTATTACTATTACTATTACTATTATTATTATTTGCCAAGAGAGAACATTGATAAAAAAAAAAATTATAGTCTAAAACACTGATACGTGCATTTTATATAGTCTTTTTAGCCTATTTTATGCACGTATTTCTATGCTTTTATCGTGGTTTACGCTACGAAATGCCCCGAATGTGCTACTTTGGGTTATTTTGTCTTATTTGCAGGAATGAACCAGAAAGTAGCGGAAATCGAGCCATTTACCGTCCATTTTGCATGCATTTGGAGAAAGAGTAGATTTGGAGCGGGAGATATTGCTGTCTTGGGATGCGTGAAGGTGTTTCGGGAGCTAAAAGGACGAGTCAAGGCAAACTAATCAAATTTTAAGCTGCTGAAGTCAAAGATCCACTCGATCAAGTGCTATTCTAGTCGATCGAGTGGTTTAGGAGTCAATAATCAGTCGATCAAGCTCTATTCTAGTCGATCGACCAGTTTCTTTTATAGTCTTGCTCGATCGAACAGTGTACTTCCTCGATCGATCTGCTTCCTAGCTGAATTTGCTCGATCGAGTGATTTCTCTACTCGATCGAGTGGATATTGATGACGGGTTGGGCTTTTAAGCTTTAATTCGTTAATTAGGTTTAACCCTACTTCTAATTTCTTATAAATAGGAGTTAGGGACGTCATTTGTGATCATCTCCTTTTATCCGGAGACACTCTGACTCTCTCTTTTCTCTTGGAATGATACACTGTTACTTTACTCTTAATTTCCGGATCATTTATTTACAGTAATTTCTTTCCCTTCTTCTCTTTAATTACTTAATGTTTATTATTCGTTCTTTATTTATTTCTTGTTCTCATTTAATTATGCATAGCTAATTCCCCGTAGTATGTTAGGATTAGGGAAGCCGTGGTAGCATGCTTTAATTGTATTAAATAGATTAGCCCTGCGATAAGAATTGTATTAGGCAATTTAATTGTTATCCGGTCGAATGAATGCATGCAGGAGACCAATAATTCTAGTTAACCCCGACCTAGATCGAAAGATTGGAAGGGAAGGCTTGCTTAATTACAATAGGGTATAGCAGTGAGGGCGAAAGTTAAGCTGTTTACGCTCTAGGGCGGTTTAAGGACCGAAAGGTGACGACCATAGCTCTTCTTATCAATAGCCTAATCGCCTTAGTATTCTCGATAATATAAGATCTGATAGCTACCACGGTGGACCGACTCTTAGCATACTACCCTTCTTCTTCTGTTAATTTCTCTTTTTATTTCTCTTGCTTTAGTCTTTAGTTTAGTCAACACAATCAATTCAAAACCCCCATTAGTGACATTAGACAGATAAACAGACAAATAGATAGTACACCGCCTCCCTGTGGAGATCGACCCTACTTACCGCTGACTTCTGTTAGTAGTACTTAGGTATTTTATTTTTGGTGTAGAAACGACAGCATCAAATTTTGGCGCCGTTGCCGGGGAGGCAATCTATTTATTTATTTGTTTAATTTTATCTGTTTTTAGCCTCAAGGGATTTTTCCCTTGAGGCCGTTTTAATCTTTTCCCTTGAGTGCTGTTTTGATAGGCCTTACAGGTACTACCTAGACAGTTCTAGGTGAAAGACAGTCAAAGGGAAGGCTTGAGTACCTTTGACCCATAACCGATGTCCCATTATATGGAACAGCAGGTGATCTACGCCGGGGATGTGGTTCTCGCCGAGCACAATGCAGTTGTAGTTGTGCCGCCACATCCACCCTATCAATGGCCACCGCAACAAGATCCTCCTGATATACAAGAAGAAGAGATTGCGGAGCTGAAATCCTTACTGCAGACACTTGCATCTCAATTGCAAGATCGTGACCGAGAGAGGCAAGATCATGATAGACACACTTCTTTGCGACTTGAAAAGCTCGAAACTTACATTGCTCAGTTAGCAGCTGAGATACAAGAAGAAGAGTTTGCAAAACTGAGGTCTTTAATGGAGATACTTGTATCTCAAATACAGAATTATGATCGAATGAGGCAAGAAAGTGATAGACGTGCGGATGCTCAAATCATTGAGTCAAGTCTAAAATTGCTCGATTAACGGTGAGTCGGATAATTGGCAACCGAAGAGGTGTACCTTTTCGAGAACGGTTTTTCCCATGAAAAACCGTGTTGCCCAATGCGGAGGATGACTTTTATGACTCGGACGACGAGTTTCTATCACATTTCATTGCCCCACACGAGGATTTTTTAACAGATAGGGAGGAATCACTCGATCGAGTGACTTATTTTAGTCGATCGAGTGATTTTCTAGAAGACGATCCTCGATCGAGGGTATCTCTTCTCGATCGAGTGACATGCAGGAGGATAGTTCTCGATCGAGTGATGTTGTTCCTCGATCGAGTGAGATGCGGGAGGAAAGTGGTCGATCGAGTGCTTATTCTCGCTCGATCGATCGAAATGGCCATTGGGAGCTTTGGTTCGTCATTTTGGTTTGATATGGATGACGACTCTGACGATGATGAAGGTTACGGTGAACCTCCCTTATTCACAGCCGAGTCTACACTCGAAGCTGCGATCTACGGGATGGATTCCACTAAGGAGGTTGATGAAGAAGCAGCTGAGACGGTAATTACTCCTAGCACGGAAGAGGTAATGAATTCTTTTATCTATGATTCCGTCATTAAGAGTGATCAACCTGAGGTAGTAAACGGTAATTTCATTATTATTTGTAAATTACCTCGTCTTATTCATGCTTCCTTTTTCGAAGCTATACCCCCTCATATGTGGACGCATAATTTAACGAATTTTCACCGTCCTTATCATTTCAAGTCTGCTAATCTGAATCGGGACCCCCATATATTGACAATTGCTCCCGCACTCCTATATTTTGTGGATAAATTTAGGAGCGCCCATAGGAAATTTGTTCGACTTAAACGGTCTTATATTTTAATTTCCTATTGCTTGATTCCACAGTGGTGCTACTTATGCTTTTGTGTAGCACATGCGCAGCTATTTGACAAGTTGCTGCGCGCTTTGAGCTGTTTTGATCGTGATTAATTATAGAGGTTCAAAGAAAAAGAAGGTCGAGCTGGGACCTGACTGAAGCTAGCGCTACCCGGGAGGCAACCCGGCGATTTTATTTTACATTTTTATTTTACTTCGGTTGTAATAAATGGTTTTTATACCATAAAACTTTCTCAGTATGCTTGTCTTGTTAGTTTGCGGGCTGTTTTTATTGCATTTTGCAGGAACACGCGGAGATCCACTCGATCGAGTAATTTTTCTACTCGATCGAGCACCCTTGCTGATGAATCCACTCGATCGAGTGAAGATGTTACTCGATCGACCACCTGCAGGATGAGAAACCACTCGATCGACCTAGTTACCCTTCGATCGAGCAGTTTTTGAGCGCCCATGTTACTCGATCAGCTACTATCCTTTGCTATCGAGTGTATTTGACTTGGATTAGCTTCCTGAGACTGTTTTTCGGGCCCTTAGCAACCTCCCATTTCATGGTCGGTTTGGGGAGGTCCCCTTATTTCGCGCATTTTGTGAGTTTTCCGTATTTACTCTCTTTCTCCTTCAGTTTGCGTTTCCTTTCCATGTTTTGGTACAATGGGGGCATTGTACGGTTTGGTTTGGGGAGGTTATGCATCCATATCTACGTCTGCATACTGTTTTTATTGCATTTCAGTAATCACGTTTAAATTTCTGTTTGCATTGTTTTTTAGTTCATAAAAATTTAAATATCCATAAAAATTCAAAAACTTGAAAAATTTCAAAAATATTCACGTTTATTTTTGCATATAGGTTGAGTCGGAACGGTAGATTTCAATGATGATATTGCTCTGCATTTGTCTTTCTGCTTAAGCCTTGCATTAAACTATTATCTTTTAGCTTTGTCTTTTGCATAATCTACGAGTTAATGTTTAATTTAGCTGAACGAATAGACTTGACCTGAAATCTTGGCAACCTACTTATAATTTCTAAGATTTAGAGCCTTATAAACTGGTGTCATTTATGACCAGTTTCATGTAGGATTGTGAGTAGTTACTCCTTGCATAACATGTTCATCAATTTGCACGTATATGAAATTCAATTGCTTTTTGCCGTCATACATTCGGGTTAGTGGTTGGTGTCACATGCAGGGAGGTGCTTACATTTTCCCTTTCTTTCATTTTTACCCATTTAACTCCACATTAGCCAAATTTGCCAGTTGACCCTTTAGCTACATCCAAATTTAGCCTGCCTTGTCAAGCTAGTTTAGGTTGTTGTTTTGCGGTAAACATTTCATTGTATCAAGTTTGGCTCATATCATATTGATTCGGAGTTGGTAATTTATGAAGAGAAGGAGGATGATGAAAAAAGACGTGAAAAAGAAGAAAAAAAAAAAAGAATTGAAAAATGAAAAAAAGAAAAATCAGAAAAGAAGAAACCGAAAGAAGAAAAATAGAGAAAAAAATAGAAGGAGAAAAAGAAAAATATAAAAAATGTTTGTTTGTTAGTCGGTTTCACTCCTATATTCTATCTTATATCGTTTGAGGAGTATTTTCAGTTTGGTTTGGTGAGATTTTATGCCAAATGAAGGGCATGTGCTTAATTCATAATTGCTTAAGAATCGGATGTTGATATATGGTTTTGTTTAGGTACTAGCTTGATCACCTATACGTCCACATTCCCATAATGTTTTGCCTTTTCTTACCCATTGCCTCACTTTACCATATCTTTGTAAGCCCTCGGCTGTGACAGGACCTTGTTTGGTTGGAATGTGTGTACGGTAGCTAGAATTTTCTATCATATTAGCTGCATGCATGTTTATGTGGGTCGTAGTCTAGGTGAGCGACTATTTTTCTTCTTCTCTCTTACATTCATATGCTTACCCTTTGCTTCATGAGAGAAGAGTGACCCGTGAGAGTCCATTGTTAAAGGTCTTGCAAGGTCGACGGTTCAGCTTTGTTTATAAACATCCTATAACTCGTTTGCATTTGGCTGTCTTGCTATAAGTGTTAGTTTCCTTGCATTGAATTGGCTTAAGTAGGCATTTGTAGCTAGCTCTGAGTTATTTTTCCGTTCCATTAGCGTATAGTTTTGAGTTTACTCGGGGACGAGTAAAGGTTTGGTTTGGGGAGATTTGATACGTGCATTTTATATAGTCTTTTTAGCCTATTTTATGCACGTATTTCTATGCTTTTATCGTGGTTTACGCTACGAAATGCCCCGAATGTGCTACTTTGGGTTATTTTGTCTTATTTGCAGGAATGAACCAGAAAGTAGCGGAAATCGAGCCATTTACCGTCCATTTTGCATGCATTTGGAGAAAGAGTAGATTTGGAGCGGGAGATATTGCTGTCTTGGGATGCGTGAAGGTGTTTCGGGAGCTAAAAGGACGAGTCAAGGCAAACTAATCAAATTTTAAGCTGCTGAAGTCAAAGATCCACTCGATCAAGTGCTATTCTAGTCGATCGAGTGGTTTAGGAGTCAATAATCAGTCGATCAAGCTCTATTCTAGTCGATCGACCAGTTTCTTTTATAGTCTTGCTCGATCGAACAGTGTACTTCCTCGATCGATCTGCTTCCTAGCTGAATTTGCTCGATCGAGTGATTTCTCTACTCGATCGAGTGGATATTGATGACGGGTTGGGCTTTTAAGCTTTAATTCGTTAATTAGGTTTAACCCTACTTCTAATTTCTTATAAATAGGAGTTAGGGACGTCATTTGTGATCATCTCCTTTTATCCGGAGACACTCTGACTCTCTCTTTTCTCTTGGAATGATACACTGTTACTTTACTCTTAATTTCCGGATCATTTATTTACAGTAATTTCTTTCCCTTCTTCTCTTTAATTACTTAATGTTTATTATTCGTTCTTTATTTATTTCTTGTTCTCATTTAATTATGCATAGCTAATTCCCCGTAGTATGTTAGGATTAGGGAAGCCGTGGTAGCATGCTTTAATTGTATTAAATAGATTAGCCCTGCGATAAGAATTGTATTAGGCAATTTAATTGTTATCCGGTCGAATGAATGCATGCAGGAGACCAATAATTCTAGTTAACCCCGACCTAGATCGAAAGATTGGAAGGGAAGGCTTGCTTAATTACAATAGGGTATAGCAGTGAGGGCGAAAGTTAAGCTGTTTACGCTCTAGGGCGGTTTAAGGACCGAAAGGTGACGACCATAGCTCTTCTTATCAATAGCCTAATCGCCTTAGTATTCTCGATAATATAAGATCTGATAGCTACCACGGTGGACCGACTCTTAGCATACTACCCTTCTTCTTCTGTTAATTTCTCTTTTTATTTCTCTTGCTTTAGTCTTTAGTTTAGTCAACACAATCAATTCAAAACCCCCATTAGTGACATTAGACAGATAAACAGACAAATAGATAGTACACCGCCTCCCTGTGGAGATCGACCCTACTTACCGCTGACTTCTGTTAGTAGTACTTAGGTATTTTATTTTTGGTGTAGAAACGACAGCATCAAACACAAGGTAAAATAATAACATTTTTCCGCTTTATATGCATTGGTTTGTTCATACATTATGCTACGATTACATTACGATAACATCACTTTCATTTTCACTATCACTCTCAACAACGGATCCATTGCCTCGCCAAATGTTTTTGACTATGTTGTTTCGTACCTAATACATGGCCTTATTCCGCTTTTTATCAAACATTCCCAAATCTATTGTGACGCTGAAATTATTAATGAGAGGAGTGATTTTTTTTAAAATAATAATAATGTATGTATCGAATAATTAATGTCAAATGTTTTTGTATCGGTCTTTAAAAATAATACTCCGTATATAGCTTTTCTGAACTAAATTTATAGGATCTGAATTTTTCTGAACTGAACGTATAGGATCTGAACTGAACTGAACTTATAGGATCTGAACTGAACTTATTGGATCTGAACTGAACTGAACTTATTGGATCTGAACTGAACTTATAGGATCTGAACTGAAGTTATAGGATCTGAAGTGAACTGAAATTAAGTGACTTTAAGTCCAAAAGAACAGGGCCTTAATAGTACCCAATATAGCTCCGAAAGAAATAACATTACTACGAGAAACAAAGTATAATTATCAACAGCAAGTACTTATATGTATATATTATCATTTACATTTGAACAATATAATGTCTTATTGTACAAAATAAATAAAAAAATTCAACAATAATCTATTTCCATATTATAATCCTATTAGTAAAAGAGATAAAAATATATATTTGTTTCACAATGAAGACTAATCCAAAGCAAGGATTAGGAATTAATGGGGAAACTCCGAAGCACAAGGGTCTCAATAGTAATACCGGGTCCAAACCCCATAAGGACACCGTACTCCAATCCATCACCGGTAGTATCCTTTCCTTCCTTAATCGACCTCTTCCTTGTTTCATCCATCACAAAAAACACGGTTGCACTCGACATATTCCCAAACTCACTTAGCACGTGTCGACTCAAGTCAAACTTATCCTTGTCAAGCCCGAGTTTTTCTTCTACTTGGTCAAGGATAGCGGGCCCACCAGGGTGAACTACCCAAAAAACGGAGTTCCAATCATTAATGCCAAGTGGACTAAGGGAGTCAATCACGGGTTGTTCGACCTTATTAGCAATAAGACTCGGGTTATCCCTAGCTAAGACTAAAGATACCCCAACTTGTTTAAGTTGTCCTCCGATAGCCCTCTCAGTGTCTGGAATAGTGGATTGTATTGCCGAGACCAATTCAAAAATGGGCCGTTCACCCGCATCCAAATCTGGGTCCGATCCAATTATAGCAGCACCCGCACCATCGCCAAATAGGGCTTGTCCAATCATCGAACCAATGTCAGTTCGGGTGGGCCCACGAAAAAAGGCCAAGGTCATATCGGCACATACTACTAAAACTCGAGCCCCTTTGTTGTTCTCCGCGATGTCTTTGGCCAAACGAAGGACTGTACCCCCCGCATAGCACCCGAGCTGGAAGAGCATGAAACGTTGCACGTGTGGGCCGAGGCCCAGTAACTTAGCAAACTGGTAGTCATACCCGGGCATGATTGCTCCGGACAAAGTTGAGAAGATAATGTGGGTGATTTTCGATATGGGTTGGCCCCACTCTTTGATCGCTTCTAAGGCTGCTTCTTTTGCCAATTTAGGTACTTCAATTGCGAGTATGTCTTGGCGTGCGTCCATTGTAAAGGCGTCGTAGTTCACCAGTTCCGGGTTTTTCTTCAAAAACTCTTCTGTTTGATAAAAATATCGCTTTTTGATTGTTGTATTTTCGCCTGTTATTATAGCTTGTTTAATTAGTGTTATATCATCAAAATTATAACATGGTAAATGTAGTAGCTCCAAATACGATGAAAAAAAGTAGAAGAAGAAATCATGTCATTATCCTTCAAATCAATTGTAATACTCCACTAAACTCAATACATTATTTGGGTAAAGTACCCCCTTGAAGAGGTCCATTTGAAGGCTTAAAATTTGACTAGTGCTTAAAGGGATTGTAAGTACTACTCATATCAACAAAGTGCACTTTCTTTTCTTGTTATTCATGCAAAAGAATTCCACAATTAAGCGTGCTTGGCTGAGAGTAGTCTTAGGATGATGACCTCCTGAAAAGACTACCGTAAGTGACCGCTCCCGACCCTAGGTTTGGGCCGGGGTGTTACATCAATTCCTCCAAAATTACAAAATTACAAACGTTTTAGTAGCATATTGAAAACAGTAGATTGAGCTCCAACATAATGTTTTACAATAAGTTGCTAATAGCCAGCATATAACATTTTGGTAAATTGCTAAAAGCAAAACAATCAACTATTTTACACATAAATTGAGCAATCTATCAAATTAAATGCGCTATTTACCAAATACTTGTACAAAATCTGCTGATTGGCATATACTAGTCAAAACTAGTAATTAAATGTCGTTTATAATTTTTTTTGACTAATTTGTTTATGCTAATAGTAATCCACTGAGTACCAAATATGCTTAAAGTTCAAATATTATGCAATAAGAATTTTTTAGAAATACGGTGTAAATGTCGTCTTGAAGTTGAAGTTAAGAACCTTTTTTTCTCATGTTATTAGACTAACGTTTAATCAAAATTATATTGAAAAATGCTAAAAAAAAGTGATATATATTTATTATTCAAAACTCTTTCAGAAAAAGATATTTTAACAAAAAAAAAAAGTTACATATAGATAAGCTTGAAAAAATCAACCCGCCTCGAAACTAACTCAAAGCTCAAACTGCAAAACCCAAACATGACTCGAACCCAAATCGACCTAAATTCGACCTGAAACCACTCGACTCGAAAATAACATGGTTAGAAATGACTTGAGGTAGCTAGTTTCAAATCACATTTAATATTATTTACATTAAAAGAAAAGATCAATTGTTAATTTGCACATCTATACACCGAACATGCCCCAAATCCACAATGATTCTACAAAAGCCAATCTAATCCAAATATATATATTTCGTAATACATTTGAAATGACGTGATCCAAAATAAATCAATTTCACCGCAATCCATTTAGCCTGTTTACCCAGTTAATGTATTATATAACCGGTTGTATATATAACTTATTCAGTGTTGTGAAGTTTTGTTACAAAGTTGTCGAGCTCTATTAACAAAATTATCGAGTTATGATACAAAGTTGTTGAGCTTAACAGAATAATTATTAAGCTCAATAACTTCGTAAAATAGCTCAATAACTTGTAAAATAACTCAACAACTTTGTGTGAGAGCTCGATAACTTTGACGCGGTTGTACATAGCTATTATACAACTAGTTGTAGGATAGTATTTGTGCTGTTTACCAAGTCTACGTATAAATAGATAGTTACTTTTTAACTTAAAATAGTCACTTTTTAAGTGATCGTACTATATCCACACTACTCTTAGATGCGTAATTTGTGTATTAGGAATGTTTGTTTTATAGACCGTCGCTCAACAACTTTTACCAGAAAAACGGGAAATATAGTAAATCACACCCACAAGTTTGATACTATGTACAATCAAGCCCCTTAACTTATAAAGTAGCAAATCGGCCTCATAAGTTTCTCTTAATGTGCAATTAACCACTTATTTTTAAGAATGAAATTACTAAATTAAATATTTTGCTATTATTGAAAGTCAAAATTATTGATCAAATATACATCCTAGAAGTCCTAATTGTTAGAAAGTATGTTCAAATAATTTATTTATTTATTTTGGTGGAAAAATATTCAGAATATGAGTATTTTAGTGAAGTTAAAATGAAAAGTTACATGATCAAGTTATTGTTTATATTAAATTTGGTTCACATTTTTCATTGAATATGTAAATATTTTATTTAATTTTTATTAGATATATTTAAAATGATTTTTATAATAGAAAATAATATGATTTAGTTAAAAAAAAAGGGTAGAAAACTTGATTTGTGCTTAATTGAACCTTTTAAGAAATTTATGAGGCTAATTTGCTACAAGTAAAACTTACCGGATTGATTTGCACATAATATACTCCCTCCGTCCCGGTCAATTGTTATCCTTTGGTTTTTACACAAAGACCAAGGAAAAAGGAGGGGGTCAATTACTAAATAACAAGTGGAACTAATTGAATGCAAATGATCAAATTGCTCATCAAATTCACTCTTAAAATAGAAAGGACAACAAAGGACCGAGACAGTTCAAAATGGAAAAGAAGAACAAATGACCGGACAACCGGAATATAAGTTATGGGCGTAATTTGTTACATTCCCGAAAGAAAAACCTAATTCCCCCAATCATTGATTTAGATTTTTTTTTTTGACTTTTTTTACCCACCACCAAACTCAATATCATGGATAAATAACACGTGAAGCAAGCACGTGAGATATTTCCATTTATTTTTTTGATAGAGATATTTCCATTTATGTTGTTTCATATTCTCCCTGAAATCATACATTATCGAAACACAAATTCTCATTATAGACGGACACTATGTCCGTCTATACGTATAGACGGATACCATTTCCCCTCACAAAATACCCATTTGCCATAAAGTGGAAAGCACATGGGGGGTGCCCCACCTTGTCCCCCTACCCATTTTATTAGATCGAGGTCTTTATCCGTCTGTTCGCCCCACCCGTCTATACCAAGACCTATTGTTATCGAAAATAGTCTCCCCATCAAAAAAAAAAAAAAAAAGTCTCAACATTTTCCAATTTACCTTTTTGTGTTACTGTGTTTGTGTAAAACAATCACACGTATGGTATTACTGAGTTTCAATTCATACCAACAAAGCACAGTGTATTGATTTGTACTAGTATCTATTTTAACCCGACTCATTCCAACTTCCTTATACGCCGGTCTGAATTGAGACTTCAAATCACCATAATATTATCACAAATCATTACCAAAAGAAAAAAATGAAGATGTTTTAGTAAGTATAGCGGTTAAAAAGGAGTATATATTGAATAATATGCCACAGTTTCAAATCCCCACAGGCCTCATTCTCGTTATTGTATTGCCCCATTTAGCACCAAAAAAACCAAAAGAAAAAAATAAAGTTATTGCAAAGTATAATAAGTTTATTATTATAAGAGTAAGACAGAACATACATATACGATTAAACTTGAATTTGAGATCGGGCATAGTATTTTCGCCGTTGGCGTCTGCTACGCAAAAACAAAAATCGGGATAATTTTCTTGTAAAATTAGATTAGGAGGGTTGGCAGTTCCTAAGGCTAAGATGGTTGCTAAACCTTTAGGTTTTTGAGAGATTTTGATTCCATTCATTGATCCCATCTTTTTAATTTTATTATGAGGAATGTTGTTTGCCACAATTTTGATGAAATGGAACAAGGGTTCATATATATATATATACTCTCATGGTTTAATAAGTCGTACGTACCTATTCTTTCAATTTTTTTATAAAATATTTCCTCCATTTTCTTAGTCTACCTCTTTGAAATTTCCTCTTTCTCTCTACACTAATTCATGTTCTTCTATTCTTCTATGCAACGTTTCACGTAAATGTTATTGTAAACACTAAACAACAATTTTTATATAAAACCGTTTCATACAAGTGTATAACTGATTTAATCTAAATAGTAGATTACGTTATTTTCTCTTAAACCATTGCGCATGTGAACACGTATTTGTAACAAGTTTAAACATTAATTATGTAGATCGCTGATTTAGACCAACTAGATAAGTACAATAGAAATGCAAAAAAAAAAAAAAAAAAAAAAAATACATCCAAAAACATTAATACCGGCCCAAATACATACCCGTGCAATTTTGCACAGGTTTAAAATTAGTTTTTATATAAAACCGTTTCACACAAGTGTATAACTAATTTAAACTAAATAACCCTAGTAAAATAACTTCCACCCATCACCATTTTTTCATCATAAGGGCATTAAGGTTTTTGTTATATTGTCTTACAATGTTCTATTGTAAAACCGTTCTATAGGAGTTATATACAAAAACATTAATGTCTAGGAAATGTCATATCACATGATTTTTAGAATTCATGGGAATTAAAAAATGTTGTTTTGTTACATGTAGGCATTAATTCTAATTTATGTAGCATTCTCACTTACGTACGGAATCTAGGTAAGCAACATCCTCCATTATGTAGAAATTCAAATTCATGGGAAGTTGCAATTAGGGTAACCAAACAACCTATTTATTTTACAACTCATATGAATTAAAGTTTATGTGTAGTTTAATAGCTAACCAAACGTATAAGAAAAATCACAAATTTTATGAGGCTACCCATATGTAATAGAATGTTAAATCAAATTTACTACCTTTTATTTAGTTCTTTTTCAAATTTACTATCTTTTATAATACGGACTATTTTTTTCAAATTTACTATCAATATATATTCAAAACACATTTATTTTTTCTTGGAAAAAATTTAGTTGTTAACCATTTTGCAGCCCAAACCCTTGAGCATGACTGCATGAGGACTTTTTTGTTGATAAGGATGTTCATGATGAGTGATTACGTAGTCAATTGGTTTGAAAGTCAACCTTTTTTTTCACCAATATGTATTTTGATAACAACTTTTGATCAAAATGTAAAAAATATTTTCAAAGGTAGTAGTTTAAAAAAAATCGTAATTTTTAGTTTATCCTTTTCATTTCATGGATATAAATGTTTTTTGTCAATGGGTTTACAGTAAACTTGTTTTTCATTATTGAGTTCGCAGGGCTTGAGTCTAATAGTTAAAACTTGAGTGTCCTATTTTGTGTCTCACTTCATTTATCTTCTGACACATCACTAGTTGCAACAATAAAATATGCAATCCCCTTTAAACTAAAAGAATAAGAAATCTCTAAAGTTTTCCCGCCTAAATGAATTAGGCTATAAATGGGTTTCATAACATCATATCTACAATTGGGCCATCTTGATTAATTTCGACTTAAGTTATACATGAGTTTCATAATATCATATCTACAACTGGATCATGCTGATTAATTTCATACAATAAATAATTTCTATATACCATTTAAAAAGGGGATAATATTCTTTTAATTTGCATAGACATATTAACAGATATTCTTATTTTGCTACATACATGAAATTGCACTAATTATATGTACAATGTGATATAAATATTTTTACTTTTGATATATATTTTTTACACTTTAACTTAATATCCATCTTTGCTCCATACTATATGAAAACTTAAATTTTGATTACTTTTTTTTTTAATTGTTTATATAATGCCTTCAGGATATAGTGATATAATTAAAACAACGTTTTATTAAAAAAAAGTTAATAAAATCTATATATATATATATATATATATATATATATATATATATATATATAAAAGAGAGTTTTTTCGAGCGATCTGAGAGCGTCCACATCATCAAAAATCAATTTAGGAAAGTATAATTTTTGATGTAAAAAATAATGTAGAGAATCTTTTAATTATTATAATATGTATATTTCCTAAATTATATTCAAGTGATATTTCTAATTTTTATATCAAACTTTTACATTTCATTTGGCAAAAAAATATCGTTAAAAAAATTATGAAAATAACATAATTAGCTTTGTGGTAAAAAATGCTATCAGTAGAGTATAAATTTCATATTATTTGCACATATTAAAGATGGTGTACTTCTTAATATGTAAAATGGTGTACTTTTAAGTATGTTTTGTCCCACATTGGAAAATAAGTAGGTGTGGTGAATATACTACATATAAATAGTAGAATTGTCCCACATCGAAAGATTAGTATAAGGTATTGTGATCCTATGATTATAAATAGAAGACATATTTGGAACTTATGTATCAACCCAAAATTTTTTGAGTCTCATAAATATTGTTTTAAAGAGCTCTCTTAAGATTTTCTATTATTATCACTTAATATTGGTGTCACATAGGCAACCTATAATGAACAACATTACAACATACACAAAGTTAAAGCACAATACAAAACAAAGAAGCATGTCATGCTATTTGTGTTTTATTATTTAGGTATTAGATGTTAGTTTATTAAATAAAATATGGAATTAGGAATTAGATGATGAAGTGTTTGTGTAATATATAGCAAAAGAAATAGGAGTCACAAGTCATAGGAGTAATGACGAAAGTTGTCAAATGATATTCTGGGAAAGAAAAAGGTGAACACAGGGGTACCATTTTTAGAAACTGAAAGTTAGGGATACCATGTGTAATCTATCAAAGTTCAAGGTTACCATGAGAAATTTTCAATATTATAATGATATAGCTAATTAAATTTTCATTTAAAAGAGAGAGATATTCGTACCAATAAAACAATAAAGGGGGTATTATTTTTTAATTGTTATTTTATTGCCACGCCATCAAACTTAACGACCATTTAACAGCCTTTACGTTAGGGGGTACCATGGGCAAAAAAATGGAACCTTAAGGCTATCATAGGCAGATTATTAAGAGTAGGGGTAACATGGAAAATCTGACAAAATTAAGGGGTACCACGGGACATTTCCGTATCTCAATTATGATAAAAAAAATGAAGAAAAACAACGTACAAATATTAATGGAGAATACTTGATCATATTATTAAATTTAAATATAACTATTATATATAATGAGTAGCAATTGTCCGTATTCGGTATTCGGGATCTGGTTGGATGTCGAACTAAGTGCAAAAAAGATGGTCTATGATAAGTGCATATTTTATACATTTTAACCCCTTATATTAGTTTGATTTTACATATCATTTAGCACTTATCAAAGTGTTTTTAAGCTAATATTATGTTTCTAGTGCAATTGTGTGTTCAAGTGTGTTTTGTAGGAAAATGAGCTAAACTACTACAAAATGGGCTAACACTAGAAGCAAGGCTAAGTATGAGAGCAAGATTGGACTAAGTGTTAGAAGTGCATGAATTTTGCATGAAGAAAGTGTTGGATCAAAATGAAAATGCAAGCAAAGTCAATGTGAAAGTCAAAGTCCAAGAATTCAAGTCCAAAATGTGGTGGAAAATTTGGATGCTAAAGAAGAGCTTAGGATGCCAAAATGCTTAAGATGCCCTCCTTAATGCTCTTAATCACACTCATAAACAAGGCATTAAGCACCAACTTTGGATTCCTTGAGCATTAAACCAAGAATTGAAGGGAAAATTAAGAGTGTGCTTAGGATGCCATTTTGGATTCCTCTACAAAGTTTACTCCCTCATTTCCTATATAAAGGATGTAGACTTCACCTTTTTACACCATCTCTACACATATTTTTCCATCAAAATTCTCTCTAAATTTTAGTAGTTAGTTTGGGTTAGCTTAGTTTAGTTTAGTTTGTTTACATTTCATTTTAGCAATTACATTATAATTTCATTTCAAGTTTAATTCCAAGTTATATTTCAAGTTTGTTCTAGTTTCATTGTTCTTCTATTTCTATTTCTATTTCCATTTCCATTCAAGGTAATTCTTATTCTATTTTCATTATGTTATTTATCATTTCATTTAGCATTAGTTTAGTTTACATTTCCACCATGTTAGAGTAGTTTCTTTTGTCTAGGGAATGAAGGGAGCCATGCATAAAAAGTATTTGTAAAATATTAAATTAGGTTGATATAATATTGTCTAAATTGTTTCTATCACATGTTTGCACCTTAATGTTTAATCTTTGTTTAAAGGCCTTATTCATTGATTAAGTTTGTTCATTCGTTCTAAAAGTCGAGAGGCACGGAATTGAATTAGACAAAGCATGTGTAGTAGGACGACCTAGTCATGGACGAGAGTTTCTCTAGGACCCGGTCTATGGTTGACACTAATATCGTAAGGTGGGTGTCTCTAAGCCTAAACAATTAATGACTTATCAACTCCTATGTTTAATTTGAGCATTTATATAATTTGCATGTGTGACCCGATCTCCCTAGACATTTTCTTTTTATTGTTGTTTTTACTTTACATCAAACTAATCAACAAACCAATTTAAACAATAACCGACCTCAAGGTAAAGTTCACTCCATAACAACTAATTAACAACTCCCATCTCTCTGTGGTTCGACTCCTACGTACTACATTAATTTGTGTCTAGGGTATAAATATTATTTTTGCATAGGTGTGCGATAGCCTATCAAATTTTGGCGCCGTTGCCGGGGAGACGGTTTTGTTTTGTAATTAGTTGTTGAATTTTATCTTTTTTTTTTTTTGTCTCGAGGAACACTTGTTCCTTGGGATCGTGCTTTCTCACAAGTTTTCTTCTAGTTTTAGTGCCTTTTTCAGGTAGTAAAACTATCTCAAGGGGATTCTCATATCTTTCCAATGGGTGTTTTTCCGTTCCTACAACAACCAAACCAACCTTTTCATGACTATTTGTCCCAATTTGACGAATACGTTAATTATATTGCTTCTCTTGGATTCATTTACAATGAATATGAATTGGGTCAGGTTGTGCTTGATGGGATGGATTCCGAGTCCCGTGATTTGGCTCTTTACATGAGTTGTGAGAGTCTTTACTACAAGAGTGCGGAGGAGCTTTGGGTTTTCCTAAGGTTCATGGCCGACCAATGTCGGGAAGTAGCTCGCCAAGAAAATTTAAGGTGTGTCGTAGAAGAGTTCACAATGCTTACTCAAGTTTATTGGGAGCAACAAGCTTCTAAAGTCCTTTCTTTAAAAAGGCTCGGAGACATGCTCACAGAAATGCGAGAAGAAAATGAGCGATGTATTGAAGCTTCTACTATGCCACCTTCCCAATGTGAGTCTTTTGCCCTTAATAACTTAGAATTATTGGAAGATGATGATGATGGTCATAATTTTTCTTTTGAAATTCCCCTTAACATCACTCCAATTGACCACTTAGAGACTCATGACATTGACCTTGTAGTAGATGACACCGATGACATGGATATTGTTGGGCCGGATTTTAATGACACGGATGAGGTTACACCAGAACCTTTGGAAACCCTTGAGAATCCTTTCACGGAGGATATAGTTGAGCCAATTGTGGTTGATGCGGGACTTCGTGATGAGCCCATCAAGAATAAGTGGGAAGAACCAATCATTTCAAAAGAGACCCACCCCCTTGGTTTTTCATGTCACCAATTTAAGACTGTTTATGATGATATGTTATGCACTAACAATTTGTTTTATGGTCTTAAGCGTGATGCTTCTTCTCTTACTGACGAGTGGAGTGATACGGTGGTTCTCTTTGAAATCTCGGATGCGCATTTTGATAAGATTTATCCTACTTTATCTTTGATCTTTCAAGCTAATATCTTATCAATTGCTTATATATGCTTGTGTATTGCTCATGCACAGGTATATGATTTACTTTTAAGGGCATTGACGTGCTTTTTAGAGGACGATGGAGGATCCATTAGAAAAAAAATAGTTTGTTTTATTTCAATTTTTACGCAATTTCATGTTTTATTAGAATTAGGAATAAATTTTAGACTAATTAGCTATTTTGAGTTGTGACTTGTAGGTGTTTGAAGAGGAGAAGAGGCGTTTTGAATGATAGCATACTATCCCATGTTGTAACCCCGTTCGGGTCGTAACATTACGTTTTTTTTCAACAAAAAAAAAAAAAAAAAAAAAAAAAAAAAAAAAAAAAAAAAAAGTCAACGGTCAACCCCGATCGGGGTTGACCACCCCGATCGGGGTTGACCACCCCGATCGGGGTCGTGACTTTCTTCCTTTTTGCGCGTTTTAATAAAATACGGGATATGCTAAATCTTTTCTATATGCTTCAAAAGCAGAGGACGGTACTCCTTCTCTCCAATTTTCTTCATTTCCCAATCAAATCACCTCCGAAAACCTCTATTAGCATCACGGACAAAGTACCCACCGGAATTTTGACCCATTTTTCGATGCGTTGCTAAATGGAGGAATCTCCCAATGTTTATGCTAGCTTGGGGGAGGCTCGTTAGTCTAGTAAGTTTTCTTTGTTTTGCATTTTAGTTTAATTTCTCGCAACCCATTAGACATGACCTCTAATCCTTCTTATTTATGTGCTTTGCGCCATTTTTATGGTTTCGTTGGGTAATTTGATTGTTGGCACATTGAGGACAATGTTAAGTTTAGCTTGGGGGGAGATTGCATTCGCATATTAGTTAGTTTGCATTTAGTTAGTATAGATTTAGTGAGAATTTTTGAAAAATTTGTGTGAATTTTTGAATCTAATTCTTTGCTTGTCCTACTTATACCCTCTTGTTTGTCTCATTTTTGGCTTGATAACTCTTGATTCGCTACTTTTGACGGGATATAGCATGCATGGGGATGTCTTGACATAGTAGGTGGAAGATGGATTTTGGACCAAGTAGGCTTGATCTTGACTTTTGGCAAGCTACAAAATTGGTAAGGTAGAACCTCCTTAAAGGCCATTTCATCTTTATTTGGTCTCACTTAGGTGAGAGGTAGGTCTCCTTATGATGTGTGTTACATCAAAACGCACAAATATGGTCTTCTTTTCATTTCTTTTAAGCATTACTTTCATTTTGCTATGCATTTTTGAAGCCAAATTCACATTGATAAATTTGCCCATTTTCTAGCCCCTTTTCACATGTTCTTATTCCCTAGCTACATTAAAAATAGCCTACCCTTGTTAAAGCTAGTAGCTATGTCTTTTGGTGATGGGATGCTCAAAATTGGGATGTTCTTTAAAATTTATGTCATTGTGAATTTGTTTGCCGGATATTGTTTTCCGGTTGTGCTATGAAAGAAAGAATTAGAGTTGAAGAAAAAGAAAAAGAAAAAGAAAGAAAAATTGAAAAAAAAGGGACGAGAAAAAAAATGAAAAGAAAAAAAAAAGAAAAGAAAAGATTTGTTTGATGAAGTTGATGTTAATAATAAGTGGTAGAGAAAGAAGAAGATAAGATTTCTCATATGGTTAATTATATATTTTGGAGAAATTCTTAAGGTTTGTAATGTAAGAAGTCATTTGTCTTCTAATTGGGCTATTTTGGGTTGGAATGAGCATTTTCACATGGTTTGTTGCTAGCTTAACATTAACTCCACATATCCATAATCACTTGTCCCCCTTATGTCCCATATCAAAATAAAGCCTTCTTCTAACCCTTTGGCTTCATTATTTGCTTGCATTTGATTGTTTTGGTTTATGATTTGATTGTTTACCATATTAGATTGCGGGCACATTCTCATGAGTCGAGGATAGCTTGAGTGATTATTCACAAAAATATCCTTTACACAAAATTGAGTTATGAGTGGATCGTGAGAGTCCGAAAGTGAAAAGATCGTGCAAGTGCCGAAAAGTTTACTTGAAATATTCTACGCTACGCCGCCATGTAAATCTCATCCATGATTTTGCTTATCCTTATGCCCATGTTGTTTCGGGATTTGAATCAATTGCTTGTTAGCTATTTTGGGATTTGCAATGTTGGGGTGATTTCTTGCTTGCGGACAAGCAAGGGCTTAGCTTGGGGGAGTTTGATAAGTGCATATTTTATACATTTTAACCCCTTATATTAGTTTGATTTTACATATCATTTAGCACTTATCAAAGTGTTTTTAAGCTAATATTATGTTTCTAGTGCAATTGTGTGTTCAAGTGTGTTTTGTAGGAAAATGAGCTAAACTACTACAAAATGGGCTAACACTAGAAGCAAGGCTAAGTATGAGAGCAAGATTGGACTAAGTGTTGGAAGTGCATGGATTTTGCATGAAGAAAGTGTTGGATCAAAATGAAAATGCAAGCAAAGTCAATGTGAAAGTCAAAGTCCAAGAATTCAAGTCCAAAATGTGGTGGAAAATTTGGATGCTAAAGAAGAGCTTAGGATGCCAAAATGCTTAAGATGCCCTCCTTAATGCTCTTAATCACACTCATAAACAAGGCATTAAGCACCAACTTTGGATTCCTTGAGCATTAAACCAAGAATTGAAGGGAAAATTAAGAGTGTGCTTAGGATGCCATTTTGGATTCCTCTACAAAGTTTACTCCCTCATTTCCTATATAAAGGATGTAGACTTCACCTTTTTACACCATCTCTACACATATTTTTCCATCAAAATTCTCTCTAAATTTTAGTAGTTAGTTTGGGTTAGCTTAGTTTAGTTTAGTTTGTTTACATTTCATTTTAGCAATTACATTATAATTTCATTTCAAGTTTAATTCCAAGTTATATTTCAAGTTTGTTCTAGTTTCATTGTTCTTCTATTTCTATTTCTATTTCCATTTCCATTCAAGGTAATTCTTATTCTATTTTCATTATGTTATTTATCATTTCATTTAGCATTAGTTTAGTTTACATTTCCACCATGTTAGAGTAGTTTCTTTTGTCTAGGGAATGAAGGGAGCCATGCATAAAAAGTATTTGTAAAATATTAAATTAGGTTGATATAATATTGTCTAAATTGTTTCTATCACATGTTTGCACCTTAATGTTTAATCTTTGTTTAAAGGCCTTATTCATTGATTAAGTTTGTTCATTCGTTCTAAAAGTCGAGAGGCACGGAATTGAATTAGACAAAGCATGTGTAGTAGGACGACCTAGTCATGAACGAAAGTTTCTCTAGGACCCGGTCTATGGTTGACACTAATATCGTAAGGTGGGTGTCTCTAAGCCTAAACAATTAATGACTTATCAACTCCTATGTTTAATTTGAGCATTTATATAATTTGCATGTGTGACCCGATCTCCCTAGACATTTTCTTTTTATTGTTGTTTTTACTTTACATCAAACTAATCAACAAACCAATTTAAACAATAACCGACCTCAAGGTAAAGTTCACTCCATAACAACTAATTAACAACTCCCATCTCTCTGTGGTTCGACCCCTACGTACTACATTAATTTGTGTCTAGGGTATAAATATTATTTTTGCATAGGTGTGCGATAGCCTATCAGTCTAATTTTGGGTATGTTATTTGTCCCACATTGAAAAACAATGGAAGTTTGATGAATATATACTACGTATAAATAGTAGAATTGTCCCACATCAGAAACATAATTCAAGTTTGGTGAATATATTACTTATAAATAGTAGAATTGTCCCACATCGAAAGATTAGTCCAAGTTTGGTGAATATATTACTTATAAATAGTAGAATTGTCCCACATCGAAATATTAGTATAAGGTGGGTGATTATATGATTATAAATAAGAGTTAACCCACGTATATATTAATCTTTTATTTTTTTTTGAAAGAGATATTTTAATAATATGTAAACAAATCATTAGACATAGAATGTAAACATTAAATCCTTATAACATTTTCTTTTTGCATTATAAATAAGTTAATTATCCCGTTGCAACGCACGGGCATTCAAACTAGTAATTTTAGTAAAACTGACAATCTTATACGGACTAAAAAGTGTTTGAACAATCTCTTTTCTGGCTCTTAATACAAAATTACTAATAATAAATTTTATAATTAAATTTCAAATGGAGTTAAATACCAATAGTATAATTATTAAATTCTCTAATATTCTTATCTAAAAAACCGCGCATTTGCGCGGGATCTATACTAGTATACATATTAATTTCCGAAGGGCTTGGGTGTAAGTCTCCTCAAGAACAATCTTGTGTAGTATGTCTCCTAAACTTCGAGCTTGTCAGTTGTCACCCTCGGATGGCTTACCCAATGTACATGGTTTGTAGGCTATCACGTATATACGAGGGTTTATTCAGTGCGCACCAGAGGTAGCACTACGGTCCCCTCGTTAACAATAAAAAAGGGAAAAAAAAAAGAAAAAAACTTAACGTTGAAATAGATGGAGTGTAGAGAATGACCGGAGAAAAAGAACATACATCGGATGTATTACCTCCAACCTTTTTATTTTTGAGCATACATGTATTATTTTTGAGATTATTACCTCAAACTTTATTTGTTTTTGAGTATATGTATATTTTTTTTGAGCTTATTAAAACTTTTAAGTTAGATTTTAATTTTTTTTCCTTCAAAACTCAAATTTTAGTAAATTTATATGTAATGTTTTTGAGCTTATTTCAATTTTCTATAGTTTAATGTTTAAATGAATAAACTCATAAACTTTATAGTAAAACTCAGAATTTTTAAAACAAAACTCAAAATTTTTGTTACAATGCTCCAAAACTAATGAATTGGTGGTAATACATCAGATGTATAACCTACCTACTGGAATGATCGTGTAGTTGTTAGATTAATTGACTTATTCCTTCAATCTATTTACAAAAGCATTTGATGCAAAACCACTTGGTATTTTAAATAAATCAATTTACGTGGTAAAGTTGACTTTATTTTTGAATAAATCAATTTATCTTTAGAATGGTAGTTGCCCACAAAAATACAACAAAATATTTGATCGGTAGTTGTTCAATCCAAAAACTCAATGGATATAGTTAATCCTTGTTGGTGTCAAAATAAAATAAACACTTCATGAACTTGATCCTTTGATTCAACACAAATGTGTTAGGTGTGAGGATTTTTACAATGTGAAAACGTAAATTACATCAATAACTTATCAAAGCGTCTTGCTTGTGACGGGCTAATCCCGTCACAAGCTGAAGACCTCTCACAAAAAGGGAGAGGGAACAAGATGGGGCACCCCCATGTGCTTTCCCACTCACCTCTCATGGGTATTTTGTGAGGGAAAATGGTTTTCGTCACAAGCTTGTAACAGATATCGCCGTCTTCAATGAGATTTTACCATACCTTATTAAGAAAATCATATTAATCAATTGCATATATTTATTTTGTACCTACAAGGGTTGGTCCAAATAGTAAAGAGTCCACCTCCTGATCTTGAAGTCAGGCGTCAGCGGTTCGATTTCCATTGAGTTAAAATATAGACTCCTATTAGTAGGCAATCTGTAAACATCATTTTAAATTCTTAAAGAGACCAGTGATGCCCTTGCCTTTTATCCTTAAACCTAAATTTTTATATGCCAAAAAAAATATACTCCCTCCTATTCTAAATAACTCTCCTTATTTCTTTTTTCGTCTATTCACAATACTCTCCATATTTTCTTATTTGGCAAACTTTTATACTTATTTTAATTACCCCACCCCACAACAATACCCTACAAAACTCATACTTTCTTATTTTAATCACCTTACCCCACAACAATACTTATTTTAATCACCTTACCCTACAACAATACTTATTTTAATCACACAATATCTTCTCTCTCTCCAATCGCCTACCCCACTACAATATAATACTAGACATTGGCTTGTAATTGGTATTCTGATCTAGGTAGCACGGACACTCCTCCTAACTAGTTGTCCCGTGTCCGACGCCGTATCCGACACCCGGACACCCGACACTCGTCGGACACACGCCTATAGTTTAGACGAGGAATAAAATGTCAAAAGAGATTGATTAGAAGATGAGTTTAGGTGGAAAATAAGAATTAGTTATAGTCAAGGTCAAATTTTACCTTCAATTATGTAAATTTAATATCAAATATATTAAAAAGTTAAAATCATACGTTATTTATAACTATAAAATATATATTTTATTAAATTTAAATAGCGTGTCCCGTGTCCTAAATTTCATGAGATGCCGTATCACGTATCCGTGTCCGTGTCCGTGTCCGTTTTGGTGTTACCTAGATTCTGATTACTAAGAAAAGTAAAACCAGACATTAGTCAAAATAATACTCGAAGGCAAGTCTAAGTTTTAGATTAGGGAGTAGAAAATATTTAGGCCATGTTCTTTTGGACTTAAAGTCACTTAATTTAAGTTCGTTTCAGATCCTATAAGTTCGATTCGATTCGATTCGAGATCCTATAAGTTGATTCGAGATCCTATAAGTTCGATTCGATTCGAGATCCTATAAGTTGATTCGATTCGGATCTTATAAGTTCGATTCGAATCCTATAAGTTCGATTCGATTCGGTTCCTATACCTCACATAATTTAAGTTCATTTCGAGATCCTATAAGTTCGATTCGATTAAGTTCGAGATCCTATAAGTTCGATTCGATTCGATTCGATCCTATAAGTTTGATTCGATTCGAGATCCAATAAGTTGATTCGAGATCCTATAAGTTGATTCGATTCGATTGATTCGGATCCTATAAGTTGATTGATTCGGATCAAATAAGTTTCAGTCCAAAAGAATAGGGCCTTTAGTCTAAGTTGATAGTATTATCCACCAATTAACGTTAAAATTCACGAGTAAGATTTATAGGAGACCGTTTTACACTATAAACTAGTTTTAAAACCCGTGATAAAATCACGGGTCTTGTATAAGTTCCCATTTTTTGGTTAATACTACCTTTATAAACACGAAATATTTAAAAAAATGGCAAATGATATAAAAATAGGACGTGAATTATGAAAATTAAACATAATATAGCTTCCTTCCCTTGGGTTCAACCCTAACATACTACTTTATTACTTTGTTGTTAGAAGTTAGTAGAGTCTAGTTAGGATATAAATTGTTAATTTGATAAAGGTAATTAGTATATTTAACGACACCTAGTTATTTGGCTATGAGTGACTGGTCCAGTGTTGTAAAGATTTGATCAAGTTAGGTGGTTGAAAAATAGAACATTCGCACATAGAAGCCAACCGTACTGCTGATTGACTTGTTAATCAAGGAGTAACTTCGTCACCCTCTAGCTGCCACATTCTTAGTTTCTTATCCAGTTCTCATGATTTTCGCTCTATCCTTCATTTACACTTCATTTACGTGTTTCTATTTCTCGTATTGTTTCTAGTTAGTATTGACGCGTAGCCCCTCTTATGTACCAAAAAAACAGCATTAAGGTTAATCTAAATCAAAGGTCATTATTGTATTCATTATAAAGACGAAAACAAGATTGCAAACCCATCATGATCAAACATTAGTTATTGTCCACTATCCATAGTAATCCGTCAGCACCGAAAATGAGTTATGCATTCTTTGCCCGTGCAAAATTTCAACCATATTCTTAGATTACTTTCGAAAGAAGTTTGACTCTCACCAACTCAAGACTAAATTTCTAATTACTTTCTCCTTTTAGATAAGCTCAAATTAAGGGTATAATTATCAGCAAGACTCTCCTAAGTCTTAAGACTCGCCACATCGGTTTTTTACTAACTTTTATTTTCTTTGTCCCTAGTGACTTAGTGAATAGTGTACACTTACTTTATTTTTTGAGTAGGGAATAAAACAAGTGTAAACTATTGACTTGAGACGAAGAAAATGTTAATTTTTTTATTGTCTAGACTTTCCTCAAACTTACTTAAGAATTTATACATTACCTGTCTGACTCACCTCACTTCTCACTTTTCTCATGAAGTTTTAGGAAAAAAAAAATTTGCACATGCAAAACATTTATTGGATGACAACGATCTAAAAATGTGTGTCAAGACTCATGTAGAATCTTAAGTTGAGTCTTAAATTTTAAAAACTCAACTTAAAACTTTGTTAAAATTTTGGTCGATTATTAGCAGTTTTGAGTAAGTGTTATTTCAAAACTACCAATAATCTTACCTTAAACTCAATTTCATTTTGTTCACCTTTTCATATGTAAAACTACCAATTCTTTTTCTATTTTAGTTGTTTGAGTATATAATCAATTTTGGAACTCCAATCATCAGTTTAACCTTTGAGTTGAGATGATATTTTGATATGGTATCAGAGCTATACGACTAAAAAGTCACAGGGTCAAATCTCACCTCTAAAGTAGAATATTTAAGTATCAGGTATGGGGAGTCCTATAGTTGCATCCACACTTCAAACTCATTCGTGTGAGGGAGTATGTTAGAGTATAAAATCAATTTTTAACACTCTAACCATCAACTTAAACTTTTAGTTGTATGAGATGGTTTTTTTACGGAAAATATAGCAAATCACCCCCATAAGTTTGATAGTATGTGCAATTAAACCCTTTAACTTATAAATATGGCAAATAGGCCCCATAAATTTATCTTAATGTGCAATTCACCACATATCTTATTTTTAATAATAAAATTTACTAAATTAAATATATTTACTATTATTAAAAGTCAAAATCATTGATCAAATATTAATCCTAAAATTCCTAATTATTAGAAAGCATGTTCAATTTTTTTATTCAAGTTACAATGAAAAGTTACATGTCCAATTTTTTTTATCTTAAATTTGGTTCACTTTTTTTTGTTGAATATGTAAATATTGTATTTAATTTTTAGTAGATATATTTAAAATAATTTTTATAATAGAAAACAATAGGTTTTAGTTAAAAAAAATGGTAGAAAAATTGATTTGGGCTTAATTGCACATTTTTGAAAACTTATAAGGGTAATTTGCTACAAGTGAAACTTAGGAGGTTAAATTGCACATAGTACAGAAATTATGGGGGTAATTTGCTACATCCCCGGCTTTTTTACATTGGTTACTTTCAACACAAGTCTTATATATATAAGACTTAATTACAATTATAAAAATTAGGGCATAAGACTTTAGTATCCATTATACACCATTTTATTGTACGCCACAATTGTTTTCGGAAAGTACACCAATTTAAATTATTTGTTTTAAATGAATACGGAGTATTCTATAGTTACAATTATACAAATTAGGGCATATCACATATGGTACTATAGTTTTATGTTTAGCTTTGCCGGTTGACCGGTTGTAATAATTGTTTTGTACAAAGTATTGCTTACCTTATTTCTTATATTCATTATCGTCATTGTAAATATTGCTTGACGTTTAATTAATGATAATTTGTCCTTTGTCAAATGAAAAACAACTCAATCACTGAATAGATGGAGTGTAATTGTGTAAGGGATTACCGCGTATTTGTTAGACTAATTGACTTATTCCTTCAATCAATTTACAAACCATTTGATTTGATGCAAAACCATTTACTATTTTTGAACATATCAATTCTCAAGGTAAAGTTGAATTTGATGACACATTCCCTTCTATCAACTTATCTTTGGAATGGTAGTTGTCCTAAAAGAAGTAAACAAATTATTTGATTTGTCAACCCAAATTAAAACTATATTAGTATGGATCCAGTATGGATCCTGCGTATGCATGTGCAGTATTTATAGATGTTAGGGTGCAAACCCATGTCCCATATCGGTAGAATAAAGATGGAAGTTCATCTTTATAAGTGTCTAAAAAATATAATATGACGAGGCCTTTTGGGAAGGAGCCCAACATTAAATCCGTGAGGGCTTGGCCCAAAGCGGACAATATCGTACTATTATGAGTTGAGGACACCAGTGTAGCAGACTAGGTAGCACGGACACTCCTCCTAATCAGCTTTCCCGTGTCGGACACGACACTCGTCGGACACTTGTAAAGTCGTGTCTAACTTTTATCTTTTATTTGGGCACGTGTCCGACACGTGTCCATGGTATTTGGACACACCTTCAAACGGAATCAAGTTGAATTTAAGGTAAACGGCGTGAATTGTTAATTATATGGTTGAATTTGGTGGGGAAATAAGTTGAATTGGGGGCAAATGATGTTCTTTAGACTAGTAATGAGGTGTCAAAATAGATTGATTATAAGTTGGTTTTTGGTTTTGAAAATGAGAATGAGTTATAATTAACGTCAAGTTTTACCTTCACTTATTTAAATTTAATATTCAATACTTTTTTGAAAGTAAAATCACACATAAATAATAACTACAAAATATATATTTCATTAAATTTAAATGACGTGTCTCGTGTCCTAAATTTCATGGGATGCCGTGTCGCGTGTCCGTGTCGTGTCCGTGTCCGTGTCCGTGTCCGTTTTGGTGCTACCTAGGTAGCAGAGTCCCAACACGGGATATTCAATAGATGCATGCGATTTATAGATCCTTTAATTTATAATGTATTATTTATTTATAAATTTAAAATTGACATATGTTTAATCTTTTATATTTTAGTTTGAGGATAAAAAATTAAAATGAAAAACTAATAAAAAGAATTAAGTAAAGTCACGAAATGTGTGTTTTAATGAAATTCTTTACCACAAAACTAATCATTTCAACTAACAATTTTTCTCAAACAATTTAAAACAAAAATTGTCACGAAATTAATAATATCAGTTCATAATTTTCTATATACGAATTAAGTATGTGGTAAGTTTTTTTATACGAAACTAATAATATCAATTTATCGGTTTTTAATATACGAATTTTACCTAACGATTTTACAATTCGATCCGATCTATTCGTTCGTAGAATTATTGACTCGATCACAGACATTTCTGGAACACCTCTAACAGAGGGACAAATAGTCCATTTTAAAAGAAGTTTTATCAACCTCTCTCAGATATGAATCTATCTGATTCAGAAAGGAAAAACTTGCATCAGTATCTCAATTTCAATTCAAACATGGGTTTGATTTACACTCCATGTTCTGATAAATATTTACCATCGGAAAAGAGGAAAAAACGGAGTCTTTGTCTAAAGAAATGCGTTGAGAAAGGGCAGATGTATAGAACCTTTCAACGAGATAGCGCTTTTTTAGATATACCAAGTTTTGTTTTATTTTAATTAAAATATTATAATTTAGTTAGAAGGAGATTATAATGATCAACAAAATAATTCAACAAAAAAATAGAGTCTTGTTTCCTTATCTAATTAGATACCTTTTGAAGGAAAAATTATTGTGAATTTTTATTCACTTAGTAATTAGTAAAGTAATAGGATTATGGGGATAATAAATCCCTTTTTGTGTCAAAGTACAATAATACCTACATGAATTTGATTCATATTTGAACATATTACTCCATCCGTTCAAATCAATTTCATAATATTTAATTAATATATACCTTTTTTGCAGCTAATATATTATATATATATATACCTTATATATATTGAACAAACAAAATTGGACGAAAGAAGAAGATATTAATTATGTGTAAAAGGTAGCTGATATGTCAACGCGTAAAAAGTCGTTTACTAAACCATATAGAACAATTGCAATCCAACATACTTACATACATATGATTTACATCATCAAGACCAAATCAAAACTGCAATCCATCATGATCACAGATTAGTTATTGTCCACTATCCACAGTAAACGCGTGGCGACCGATAAAATCAAGTTAAAAAAAAATTAAACACAAACAAATGATGATTATTTTTTTGGGTGAGAAAATAAGTAAATGAATGTATTACTATAATCGGTTTAGAATCTCTATCTTAATTTAAGATTTAATGATTTTCTATCATTCTTTATTTGTGTTTGACCATTACTATTTACTATTAATTTTTAGTTTTTGAAGCGAGTAAGGTTATACAAATTGTTAACTTGTTAGACTTTAACCACGACATTTGAGTTTGATAATTTGTGAAAGATAAAACAACAAAAGTCAAATTCGATAGATTAAATAAATTCCATATGAATTTGAGATTAACCAGTACTTAATCATTTAACGCGCTATTTTTCAAATTATTTGGTGAAAAGTTACGTAATACTCCGTACATTATAAACACCAAATCAAAGCCGTCACGGTCAAATTAACGAACATTAGTTATTGTCCACTATCGACAATAGACCAAGTATATTACGCAAGCACCGGTAATAAGTCGCATACTTTTGCCAGTTACAGAAATACAGAATTTATATGTTCCAACCATGCATGGCCATCGATTACTTGGAATACAAGTCTTATATTTTATTTTATTATGAAACAAAGACCAGTATTTGCAATAACAGCTACGGTAAATGAATGTGAACTGCCATGTGTAAGAAAAAATTGTGTAAATGATAGTGGTTGGTGGAGAAAGTGATGGTCTAACAAGCAATTTTAGCTCACTTTGAGGGCTGCCATGTATTTGGTGAGTTATACCAATAAGGGTTGGCCAATGATACTGACCTAAGTCAGGGGTTTGATTTTCATTGTGTTAAATATATTTCTGTTGATAGACATATGTAAATATCACCGTAAGTTTTTAAAGAGATCGGTGATCTGTAAGGACTGTAACTTGGCCTTGAACTTTATAAAGGCCTACCCTTTTTATTTAACCTAAACATTAATATATACCAAAGAAAAATGTATATATGTGGTGCGTTATAATTGGATAAAATGGGTAATATTAATATTTGAAAAATAAAAGACATTTTACCTAATATCTTTGTATTTTTTCATTTTTCTTATGTGAACCTTCGCAGGAGTCTCGAACACAAACAAGTGGAGAAGAGGGAGTTAACTTTATAAATCGAGGGATGTTCCACTCTAAGACCATTTGGCAATAGATGGAGTATCCTTTTAACTTAAAGGCCGGGTTATCCATACTCATCGTTTATTTTTACGCGACACTCACATGTGGAATGATATGAGTTTATTCACAAACTCCAATCGATCATCCTTCACTTGAGTTTGACCATTCACATCCAGACGGGGACTATTCACGTCTAAACCTCGGTCTAGACGTGTATGTTCCACGTCAAAAGTTTTGCTGCACCGTCGCATTTTCGTTAAACGGCCATATCTCTCTTGTTTCTTGTATGTTTTGGGCGTGTAACCTACCGTTAGAACCAAAAGAGGATAAGATATCACCTGCACTTAATTCAAAATCATGTCCAGAACATAAATTATGACGGTTTAAAATTGACTGTTACTTAATATCAATTCGTTTGACGACGTTGATTTCGCTTTAAGTCGATTAGTTACATTGGCATGATTAATAATTGGACGTTTGATTTTTTTTTAAAATCAATTCGTTTTACGTTGATTAGTTTAACATTGCTTCACTTAGTAAGTCATTGTTTTGATTTTAGACAAAACGATTCATTTTCCGCTGATTAGTTTAACGGTTTTCGATTTGTGGATCAAATCTGGGGTTTTTCAATTGTTTGTTATATATACGATATTAGTTACTAGTTTCGATTTGTCTATTAAATTGTTCGTCAATAGTTTGATTGAAATGTTTGGGTTAGGAAGGGGAAATTAGGAAATTGATTATATATTGTCGGCGTTATTTAGTAATTTGCCGACGTCAAGTAGATAGCAGCTTGGATTGATAAGGGTAAAATGATCAATTATTGAGATTTGATATTGAGTATAAAAGAAATGAGGATTTTAGGTATAAGTTTTAAAAAAAGTTCTCTTATGTATAAGAAAATAAAAACGTCTTATACTAGATATTAGTTATCAATTTACCCTTAATATAATTAGAAATATTTTAACTTTGTTATCCCGAGCTTTTAATTTAACTTACTCCATTTTCGTGCAGTAAGGTTTCTCTAATTTCACTTTATAAACCTGAGTCATGAAATCCTTCCCACTTTTGCAACCTAATTCCTTGTTCTTTTGTACAGCAGTAAAACTAAACTAAACTGAACTTATAAGATTTGAACCAGTGGCGGATTTAGGGGGCTAGCAGCGGCGGTTGCCTCGCTGATAGAAGAAAAATTTGAAAGTTTTTGTTAAAATTCCAAAAAACAAAAAAAAATTAAGTTTACTTTATGTCATTACTTCATTGCTCTCGCTGAAATTTGTCGCCGACGTAACTGTATATTTTGGATCCGACGCCGATTTGAACTGAATTGAATTGAATTGAAATAAGTTGAACATAAGTGAAGAACAAAATATATAAACCTGTTTTTTTGGACTTAATTTCAGCTAATTTCAGCTTTATTTAGTTTAGTTTAGTTCAGTTCTCACCTTCATTCAGTTCCGTTCAGTTCAGTTCAGTTCAACTCATCTCTTCACAAATTAACTCTTACTTCAGCTTAGTTCAACTCCATTAAGTTTAGTTTAGTTCAGCTCTATATATTAAGCACAGTTTAGTTCAATTCAACTCTTTTTAGCCGAAAAAAATAGGGGAGAGAAATCAACCAAACTAAACTGTACTTATAAAACCCGAACTGAACTTATAATTTTATATTATTTTTATTTATTTTTTGAGTTCCCTTTGTCAAGCACAACCTATAAAAAAAGCGAATTTTCAAACACCACCCTTTGAAAAGAAGTTTGGCAAATACAACCATTAATATACAAGTAAATTTTTTGCCAAGACCTAAAGCATTTTCGGTCACTTACGTGTTTTGTACGTGAGAACCTACTTTGACTTTTCTGTTTTGTTTTTCCCTCCAATTCACATCACTCGAACCACCCATTTGCAACCAATAACGTACCACCACAAACAGCACAACTACGACCTACCTTGAACTTCCTTCTTCATACATACCAAGTTTCAAATCAAACAAACCATCATAACCCCATTAAAAGAGCCACAAAAACTCCCTGGCCACCCGTTGTAAACTACAATCTAGGTAGCACGGACACTTCTCTTAATCAGTTGTCCCGTGTCCGACACTGTGTCGGACACCGACACTCGTCGGACATACGCCTAAACGTGTCGGACACCTATAAAGCCGTGTCTAACTTTCTACTTTTATAAGGGCACGTGTCCGACACGTGTCCGTGGTATTTGGGCACGTGTCTGACGCGTGTCCTTTGTATTTGGACATCATTTGGGGTCAATGATGTTTTTTAGACGAGAAATGAGCCGCCGAAAGAAATTGATTAGAATATGGGTTTGGCTGGGAAATGAAAACGAGTTCTAATAATCAAGGCCCAAGTTTTACTTTCACTTATTTAAATTTAATACAATCGATTTATAACTAAAAAATATATATTTTATTAAATTTAAATAACGTATCTCGTGTCTTAAATTTCATGGGATACCGTGTCACGTGCCCGTGTCGTGGTTGTGTCTGTGTCAGTGACCAGCCTTACTTTACACACCAATCGACCCCACATAAGGCCACATTTGACCATCATGTTGATAATCCCTGGAAAGCTTGTACTCCCACCTTTCCAATGAGTCCAAGAACACTTCAAACCGATCTCGTTTGCTATCTCAAACATCGATTGAAAGTCACCGCATTGCAAGTGGTTAAACTCCGGTCAAAATGCTAATTCATCACCGTCTTTTTTTAATCTTGGTCAAATTCCGGCCAAAATGTTGTGGTTGGCAAAAAATTTATATTAAAGGTTGCGTTTGACAAACTATTTTTTAGAAGATGGTGTTTGGAAATTGGTTTTTTTAAGGGTTGTGTTTGTAAAAAAAATCCTTTTTTTGTTACAAGAAACGTGATTAAGCCATAGCGTAAATGGAAATTAAAATACACAAATTAATATGCATAAAAAGGGACAATCTTAGGCCACGACACTCCTCCGATATCTTGTTGCATCAACCGAAAAAAATGGTTCGGTATGTCATTCGGTTCCCAACAACCAACAATCCCAAAACAATCTAATTCTACGCGGATGTATGTCACAAAAAGAATCGTATATTATTACTCTTCTTTTATAAGTGAACAATAAATATCCCAACAACACAAATAAACTCGAATTAACGAAATTAAATAACATTTACTCTAAGAAACAAATATCATATGCAAAGAGTTCGTAATACATTTTAGTAAAAATATACCAGTCTTACACAAATATATTTGTGATATGTATTAAATTCATGAAATTAAAAAAAAAAAGCAATAAAAAAATTGAAAATTTAACCTCAACACCTACATGACTCATAAAATTGCAGCAATTATTAGACATACAATTTGACATTTTAATTAACATTTTAATTGAAAGTTTCTCTTATTAGACCATAAATTTGACATTTTTTTTTTGAGGAAATAAATTTGACATTTTTTTTTTTTTTTGAGAAAATAAATTTGACATTTTAATTAACAGTTAATTGGAAAACTGCGAAGCACAATAATCTCAAAAGTAATGCCTGGTCCAATCCCAAGTAGAACACCATACTCCAACCCTTCACCAGTACTACTCTTTCCTTCCTTGGTAGACCTCTTCCTTGTTTCATCCAACACAAACAACACGGTCGCGCTCGACATATTCCCATACTCACTTAACACATGTCGACTCGACTTCAACTTATCCTTGTCAAGACCAAGTTTTGTTTCAATTTTGTCTAGGATCGCCGGTCCACCAGGGTGAGCAACCCAAAATATCGAGTTCCAGTCAGTAATGCCAATTTCACTAAAGGCCTCAACTAAAGGTTTTTCAATATTATCGGCTATAAGAGCCGGGTTATCCCTTGATAATAAGAAGATTAACCCGACTTCTTTAAGTTGTCCTTCGATATCCTTGCCTGTGTCAGGCACTGTCGCCTGTGTGGCCCCCACTATTTCAAATAAGGGCCGCTCACCAGCGGCCCAGTCTGGGTCTGACCCAACAATAGCAGCAGAAGCACCATCAGTAAAAAGTGCTACTCCAAGCATGGGCCCAACTTGACCATTGGGCCCACGGAACCCTGCCACGGTCATTTCAACGCTCACGACTAAAACCCTAGCTTCTCTGTTATTCTCCGCGATGTCCTTAGCTAAGCGGAGGATTGTACCTCCCGCATAACACCCGAGCTGGAACAGCATGAAACGTTGTACGTGTGGGCCGAGGTCTAGTAACTTGCAAAGTTGGTAGTCGTACCCTGGCATGATTGATCCGGATAAACTTGTGAAGATGACGTGGGTGATTTTCGACTTTGGTTGGCCCCACTCGTCGATCGCTTTCAAGGCTGCTTCTTTTGCTAGTTTTGGTACTTCGACTTGAAGTATTTCTTGGCGTGTGTCCAATGAAATGTCGTCATAACTTACGAGTTCTGGGTATTTCTTCAAATGCTCTTCCGTTAAGAATATGTGTCGCTTTCGGATTGTTAATTTGTCAGCTGTTTTTTAAGACATGATGTTCAACATAGAGGTGATTAATTGCAGGTTTACATAACTTACGTAGCTAGACAATTTGAGACGTTAAATATTTATTCGGAGATATTAATAATTTCAAGGCGACAAATAAAAGTATTTATTTTTAGGGTTTTTGATCCGGTCTGGTTTAATACCGCTCCAATCTTCACGATAAGCTAAATAATTCGTGTTCTTTTTGACGCAGTGAAGTATTCAAAGATGTGTGTTAATTTAAGTATTTATCAAGATTATCATGATTGTATACTATTTTGTATTTAAGATTTTTAAAAAAAAAATCAAATGCAAAAATTATGCTGGATAAAATATGAAAAATGAGATAGCGTCACTTATTAGTATAGAATTCGGTTCCATAATATCAATATATATTAAGGATGATTAATTTGAGAAAAATTACGAGGAAAATAGTACTTTGTAATAAATGAAAACAAAGTCTCATCTCTTATGCATCACAAACTTATAACGTCTTATAACCATTTTAAGTAATGAAAAAAAAAGGAAGGTGGTTGTGAGAGGTTACAAGTACCTTTCCGTAACAAACTAGAATAACCGATAAATGAAATGAAGTAAAAATGATGTTAGATTGAAAGGAACATACTTATATACTTAAACTTGCTCTTCATAGCATCATCATCAGAGTTGACTGCACGAAAATAGAAATCAGGATAATCTTCTTGTAAAATATGATTGGTTGGGTTTGCAGTACCAAGAGCTAAGATGGTTGCTGAACCTTGCATTTCTTCAATTGTTGACATCTTTTATTTTGTTTTTACAATTAACGATGAGAAGAAGTTGATGAATGCAAGCTTATGTAATTATCATGGGGTTTATATAGGATTTTATGTGTAGGGTAGACGTTGAAAAGTCTAATTTATTTTTTGGATTAAACTATTTTTGATGACTTGGTGGCTATGCGCTAGTATGAACTCTTCTTACCTAACACAACTTTATATTCTCCAATATAAATAAATAAATTGATTTACTCAATATAAATCACTTTGATGGTGGCTTGAACAGCTTGATGGTGGCTTGATGGTTTAATAAATTTGTTTTGAAATGGTAAATATACAAAAAAAAAAATCCAAAAGTTCTTTTGAATTTATTCAACATGTTTGGTAGTCTTAAATGGGTCTATTTTGTCACACACAAAAGGCACGAGATTAATATAATTATTATGATAATATTAATTGGACTCTAATATTGATTAGACTCAATTGTACCATGGTTAAAAAAAAAATAATTTTGTTTCTTATCTATGTAAAGAGAGTTTTGTATGACAAACCTACCTAATCATCTCATTTAGTTCTATAATTTGACAAAGAGTGATGAGTAGTATGTAGTAAAGGCAGAGCATAGTATCTGTATGGATACCGGTAGAGGTATCACAACCGAGGTGCTAATTATTCGTCTTGATTTTGGATTATTATTATTATTCCGCTGAACTAAGATGTATTACTCAAAACCCTTTAGAAACTGTTTGATCTATGTTTGTTTCTACATTGTTTTTGAAATTCAAACTTATCTTTATTAACTCTATAGAACGAAACAAAGAAAAGAAGCAACTAATATTCTAATAACCAATACATTTTAGGACGCATATTGAAATTAAACCTACTTTGTAAGTGAAACTCGTTTATTTTGGTGGCCCTATTTAAAATCAAATGACAATTTTAAGCTTGAATGAATTTACATACCCAACTACCAATCAAAAATAAATTTATTTTAGTAGAAATTAGAGACACTCCTTCGTTTACATACTATATATCACCAAGACTTCAAACTCAGAAAGTAGTCCTACTCGTATTAAATTAGAAAACTGCGAAGTACAATGGTCTCAATAGTAATACCGGGTCCAAACCCGAAAAGGACACCATACTCTAACCCTTTCTTGATAGATCTCTTCCTTGTTTCATCTAACACAAACAACACTGTCGGACTCGACATATTCCCAAACTCGCTTAACACATATCGACTTGAGTACAACTTATCGTTGTCAAGCCCAAGTTTCGCTTCGACTTGGTCTAGAATTGCGGGTCCACCAGGGTGTACCACCCAAAAGAGAGAGTTCCAATCGGTAATACCGAGTGGACTAACGGCTTTTATAAGCTGTTTTTCGATATTATTGGCAATTAGGTTTGAATTTTCCTTAGACAGCATTAAGGTAAGCCCGACTTGCCTAAGTTGTCGTCGGATAGCAAACTCTGTGTCTGGCACAAGTGACTGTGAAGCTGAGATAATTTCAAATAGGGGTCGCTCGCCTGTGGACCCATCAGGGTCCACACCAATAATAGCAGCAGCGGCCCCATCTGTAAAAAGGGCTTGACCAACCATTGTGTCAATGTCAGTATCCTTAGGCCCACGGAACCCTACCAAGCTTAACTCCGCGCACACAACCAAGACTAATAGGAATATTTATAATGGTTGAGGCCCAACTATTATAAATATTCCTATTATAATAGGAATATTTATTATGGTTGAGGCCCAACTATTATAAATATTATTTATTATGGTTGAGGCCCAACTATTATAAATATTCCTATTATAATAGGAATATTTATTATGGTTGAGGCCCAACTATTATAAATATTCCTATTAAAGACGCGTGCCCCTTTGTTATTCTCGGCAATGTCCTTGGCAAGTCGGAGGGCAGTGCCCCCCGCATTGCACCCTTGTTGGTACAACATGAAACGTTGGATGTGTGGGCCAAGGTCGAGGAGCTTGGCGAGCTGGACGTCGTACCCGGGCATAATAACACCGGACGTGGTTGTGAAAATGAGGTGGGTGATTTTGGACTTGGGCTGGGCCCACTCTTGGATGGCATTTTGGGCCGCTTGTTTTGCGAGTTTTGGGACTTCAATTGGGAGAATGTCTTGACGAATGTCTAAAGAAGAGGCATTGTAGTCCACCATGTTTGGGTGTTCTTTCAAAAACTGTTCTGTTATGAACATATGACGTTTCCTTATTCTTGTTTTATCACCTGTTTTCAAAACCGCTTTATAATTATCCCTCCTTTTTAGTTGTTTTATATGACGATAAAAATAATGAGAAAAAGTATATGAGAAGAAGGACAAACTTAAACATAGTAAAAACAGAGAGAGACAGAAATGAGTAATGCACCTAAATAAAAGAAACATAAAGAAATGACGAATACAGAGAGAAAAATGGATACACAAATTCATAAATTAAATTAAAATGACCCTTTTATACACAAATTCATGTTTAAAATGGGTACATCCATCCTAAATTAAAATTAGGTAAAATAAGATAAATACTACAAAACATAATGCTTAAAGAATAACAAAAAAAATTCTCATTTATCCAAGTAGGGTACTATTACTTAGACCCGTTTTAATCGTAAAATAGATATACCTGTATAATAAGAGGCCAACCTGCCCCTTTTTTTTGGTTACCTTTGTAATGAAAAAAATGAGATAATAACTCTAAAACATTTTTCATATATTAAAGTTGTCACTGATTATTTGAATTGATGGAACACTCTATATCATCAGTGACCATTTTCAATAATTCTTATGTACGACGGTTTTACACTAATTTAGTGTAAAATTATTTTACACAAGACCAACTCGACCATTATATTGCTTTTAGTGAAACCTAATAGGCATTGCATGAAAAAATAAAAATATATAGACATACATATACGTTTAAACTTATCCTTGAGATGAGGCGAAGAATTATCGCCCCAATTGGTAACACGAAAATAGAAATCAGGAAAGTCTTTTTGTAACATTTGATTAAGAGGGTTAGAAGTCCCAATAGCTAGGATCGTTGCTAATCCTTTGGTTTTTTTGGACATTTGTATTTCTTCAATTATTGCCATTTTATTTAATATTTGGTTTTATGCTCGTTTTTTGTTTGAAATACTCCCTCCTATTCTAAATAACTCTCCCTATTTCCTTTTTCGTCTATTCACAATACTCTCCCTATTTCCTTATTTGGCAAACATTTATACTTATTTTAATCACCTCACCCCACAACAATACCACACAATACTCATACTTTATCTTATTTTAATCACTTTACCCCACAACAATCATTATTTTAATCACCTTACCCCACAACAATACTTATTTTAATCACACAATACCTTCCCTCTCTCCAATCTTTTACCCCACTCCAATACTTTATCATATAATACTCCCCTCCCTTAATTCTCGTGCCCTCCATGAAATGGGAGAGTTATGTAGAATAGGAGGGAGTATGAAATTAGTTGAAGGAATTTGATGAGAAGAAAGGTTGATATGAGGGATTTATATAGGACTACTACATGGAGTTAGTTGTCTATCATAATTGTTAGTCAAATATATCTTCACAATATATTTGATATGTAAACCACCTAACCACAAACTAATAGTCGTATATAAGACGGTTAGATATACGTATTGAAATGTTCTAATGGGTTTTAAAACAATTTTAAACATGAAGAACATAGTCATGATAAAATTAAAATTAAACTGAAGAGTGTATATTGAAATATTTTCAGTTAACTAACTTATGAATTTGAAAAAAATTATAGTTGTGAGATACTCCCTCCCATTCAAAATAAACCTCCCTATTTCCTTTTCCGTCTATTCACAATAACCTCCCTATTTCCTTTTTTGGTAAGTGTTTGTGTAGTCCAAATTTAATTGTATGGTGGGGTAGTGTATTTGTGTGGTTCAAATTTAATTATATGGTGGGGTAGTGTGTTTCCTTAATATTTGTGCCAAAATGAAATGGGAGGTTTATTGTGAATGGGAGGGAGTATTAACCAGAGAAAATAGAGATAAAGAGGGTTAGAATTGGAAAGTTATGTCATAATTTGGGTGATATCAATAAAATTAGGGCGATAAAAAATACTATCTTAAAATCACCACTTGAAGTCTTGAATTATACACTACTCAAATAATTGTAGTAAAGATGAGAACAATTATTGCCAATAATTGTAGTAAAGATGAGAACAAGAGTTAGCTCAAATGGAAAGAATTCTCTAATTCCAATCATGAAGTTCTGGTTCGACTCTCACCCAACATAAGTGTGCTCATTTGAAAAAAAAAAAAAGAATTGCACTAAAGATTCCTTATTACAAGTTGATTTTTTTGTTATACAAAAACTTCATAGAGATGGTTTCTCAATAGCGTTATTGAGAGACCTCTCACATGATTGGGAGGGAGGGGGGGAGTTATTTAATTTCTGTTTTCCATGTTATGTTTTCCACTAATTTAGTGGGAGACGGTCTCTCAGGAGACCTACGGTTGTTGTTAAAAGTGGTACTAAAATTATTTTCGGGTGATTCCTTATAAGTGCGCTCATTTCGAGTGCGGGTTATTTTCGAGTCGGTTATTATCAAGTTATTTAGAAATAGCGGTTCAGTTTTCAACAATAAACATTCGACATGATCATATAGGATTAGGCCAATTCGAATTTGGGTTAGGTCAAATCCTCCTCCCGGATCTTCTAACCTATCAAGACCTTTATAAGAAGAAACAAGACGATATTCCTCCAACTTGCTCCCAAACTGGGGCGGAGGCGTCAAATCAACAACAGCATATGATTTAACGGAAGGAATAAAAGGAATCCCATTGAGTGCAACAGAAGGAGTAGCATTACCTCCAATTTGACAGGATTGATCTTCAATTACCTTCTGATCAATATCCGGAATAGGCGTAAATGACGAGTCAACACTGTTCATGGCCAAATCATTCGATCGAGTAAGAATAGTGCTCGATCGAAGGGTTTCTTCAGCAAAACAACTCGGGCGTTGGATGGGATACGGGTACGGGTTGGATCATTCTGATTTGGGGTCGGCTGACATGAATCATCCTTTAGAACCGTCCATGGGTGAACGCACACTATTCTACTTACACAAATTCTCATTTAAGACGGATACTATCAGTCTTAAGCTTAAAAATATGTAAAATACATACCAAATTGCTTAAAAAATACCAAAATTTTTAACTTATTACTTTCATATCGTTGTATTTAACCCGCCATAAGCACGACCTATTGTTCTCTACTTTGTAATGATCCCTAAAACCAGTAGCCATCCACCTCGCTCGAGATTGGAGGCAAATTGGGCCACGTTTCATAGCCCAGCCCATATTTTTGGGACTTCACTGATCAACGGCCAAACGCCCAGGCCTACTACCCTCGGTCATTACTAGGGGAAAGCCCATTATGAATTTAGTTTCAATTAATTGATGGAAAATATAGCAAATCACCCCATAAGTTTGATACTAGGTGTAATTAAGTCTTTAACTTATAAATGTAGTAAATCGGCCCCATAAGTTTCTCTCAATGTGCATTTAACCACATATCTTATTTTTAAAAATGAAATTTACTAAATTAAATATTTTACTATTATTAAAAGTCAAAATTATTGATCAAATATTAATCTTAAAATTCCTAATTATTAGAAAGCATATTCAAATAATTTTTTTATTTATTTTAATGAAAAAATATTCATAATATGAGAATTTTTAGTGAAGATACAATGAAAAGTTAGATGACCAAATTTTGTTTATACGGAGTATTAAATTTGGTTCACTTTTTTTTTATTGAATATATAAATATTGTATTTAATTTTTATTAGATATATTTAAAATAGTTTTTATAATAGAAAATAATAGGCTTTAGTTTAAAAAATGGTAGAAAACTTTATTTGTGCTTAATTGCACATTTTTTGAAACTTATGGGGCTAATTTGCTACAAGTGAAACTTAAGGGGTTGATTTACACATAACACATAAGTTATGGGGGTGATTTGCTACATCCCCGATTTATTGACCTAGCTCGAGCTATATAAGCTGCCGTATTTGAACTTCATACTATTTCTGACACCATATCAACGGACCAACTCAACCAAAAGCTTATGTTGATGGTTGGAGGTACAATGAGGATTTTATATTATATAACAATCTTCTAATATTTGTAAAATAATACTTTTACTTAATTATTGAATCTGTTTACGCCTATTAAATTTATTTTTAATTTCATATAAAAATATACGAAAAATAGAAGTAAATGATCAACCACTATTTCCTTAGTTTGATCGAGCTTGATCGAAACCCAATGTGTGTAATTGATCAGCCAAACTTATTATAACTTCATTCTTCTTGAATATATCTATTTGTTCAATGAATCAAGACAATGACCACACATAAGCTTGACAAAAGAAAATGAAGACTACATCATGATGTGAAACATGGTCACAAGAAGCCATTCAAAAAGATCCCCAAATAAAATTGAAAGCTCATCATTTCCACAAACACATCTAAAGGTGACATTGTATAAATCATAGATATGAACTCTCAACATCCAAGAACCTACATTTTGGTCCACAAATATGGCAATCATATCATGGAACATAATTTAAAAGAATTACACTAGTTTTCCTATAAAATGGTTTCATAATAATATTATTGTGAGACCTTTCATGTAGTGGCAGAACCAGAATTTGAGCTTTAGGGGGCGACAAATTTTAGAAGGAGCAGATGGGTAATAATATAAGGTACACTCGAACAAAAATCGAAAAATTTAACTAAAATCTTCGAAAATCTCAACCGTCGGCCCCTAGCTCCACCACTACTCTCTCATGTAACAGGTGGTTACTTCTTTTATTTTATTTTTAATTAATTGTTAGTGTGTTTTATGACTTGTTTCACTTTACTTTTTATATGAGACCGTCTCTTAAGAGACCTGCTCGAAGAACTATAATGTGGTAAAAAAAAAAAAAAATTTGAAAGTGATGTCAAAAAGAGATTAAAGGAAGTGGGCCGAGAAGGTTAGGCCCAAGACAGAGAGTTTCCAGAGGCTTATGTCTCTCTCGAGCCATCTAATATAAAGTGAGCTTAAAGATGGGGAACAAGGGGACAATGACCCATATGTCTTGTATTATCACAATATAACAAGGTCATGTTATGTAGAACCGTCCAATATACTACAAAATGGATCTAGAATGATCATTATGTGTTAACAAGAAATGTATTTAACATTTTCTTCAAACTTGTTACTAAAAATCAAAATTAGGAAGAGAAAAAAAAGACGATTTTAGCGAATGTCAATCGTGAATAAGTTTTTGTCTAAGCAAAACTTACTTTTATTCGAGAGGAATGATGATTTTTATTGTTGTAAAAGAGCTATAGGAAAAATTTGTTGCAGACTGGATGTTAAGAGTATAAAATCATTACGGGGCCTCCAACCACCAGTTCAAACTTTTGGTTGGATGGGTTCCTTGACACAGAGATTTAAACCTAGATCATGAGTATGATTCTTCAGGACTTTAATAAATATATTAGCTGACACCTGAAAGGGAAAACCAGTAATACTTAATGCTAAAACTGACTTGTGTTTTTTCCAAAGCCACATATTGCTAGGAAATTTGGAGTTACATACAGACTACTTCAATATAGGGTATAATAAGTAATACTAGAAACGGCATTTTTTTTATCAATTTATCTTATAACAAAAAAGGAGATAAAATAGCCGAGTAATGTAAAAAAATATTGAAATAGACTTGTGAATGGTTGAAAATTGATTGATTGATTGTTAGGTTTACTATCAAATAAATTAGATGTTACTAGTCCAAGTACTAAAGTTGGATGGACTTGAATTCAATTTGAAACGGTCCCCTATCTCAAAGTCCCTACACTTCTCATCATCATTTAAGCACAACCACTTTGTGAACATGACTTTAATAACAAATAAGGGGTTTTATGAATGAAGGGTTGCTATTGAAAGCTTAGGATGTGGAAAAAATTGGGCTTATGGAGTACTTAAGGTATGGTCCACTTCCTTAGTAGAAAAATATAGTGGAATGGACTCAAGGACTTCATTTATAAATGAACAAATAGGACACAAGAAAAAAAATAGGCCCTATGTAGTTGTATGAAAGTTACTTCACTTCAATTTGTTTAATTTTTGGTAGTATAAGAAATGGTCAAGATCGGCTCGCTTATTTATGTGTTAGCAATAGCGGAGTCAAGATTTAAATATAAATGAATGATACAACAATAAACTTATCACAATTTTGTAGAATGCAAGATATGAAATGACGAACAAGAGGATAATATAGCACCGCAAGAAACAAGAAAAAAATTCCAAAATCCTAGTTTATCTCTATATTAAGCCTTGATGGCTAGGTCAGAGCATAGATCGGATATCTTATCCGAACTGAAATTTGGGATACGGATGTCCAATCCGAACAGTTTATCGGATTGGTTATCCAAAATTTCGGATCGAAAAATAAACTCGGAAACCGTTTTTTACTTATGTGTCAAACAAGCTGAAAAGCTTTTTGTGGTGAACTAGAAGACATCAAATATTAAGATGTTGAAGATAAAATTTTTCCTAAAAAAAAAGATTTATTTGATAAATAGTTTGAGGTGTTGTTTGATTCAAATATGGGAAATAAATTTACCAAACACTAAAGGATAGAAATATACACAAATACAAATTCTTTTTGCAAATTTAGAAGAATATACAAAGTGTTTAAGATTTATGAGAAAAATTCTTTTTGCAAACATTAGTGGTAAGAATGAAAATGCATATTTATAAATGTCCAACAAACATAATAGCACAAGGTCTTTTGAGAAAGAAACCAAAGGCAAATTTCTGAGGATTTGACCCAAAATGGATAATATAGATATCGTACTATTATGGACCTGGACACGGGTGCAGAAAGGGTCCAACAAGTGGTTATCAACGCTTGGAACAACAAGTGGTCTTAGAGCCCAACCAAGGTTCAATTTGGGTTTTAGCCCCATGACGGGCTCGATCTCGCAGGCTGTTTGTATATAAATCTTGAGTCCATGGATGATACATTGGTAACGCATCAAGTCAAGACTTTGAAAAAGGGTGTACAATGTAAGGCATAGAGCACGGGTTGAAGCCTTGAACAATCCCGATCTAGGGCGAAATGAATGAACGACGCAATAGGTTGACTTGTCGGACGTTAAAGACCACTTGTACATGTATTAGAACTGCTGATTAGGTGGACCTTATCAGGTTGGATGCCAGGTAGGTCTTTCAAGGTTGGAAGCCATATGTCTTCGTGTTTAAGGACTTGTGATACAGTGGCGAACCCAATCCAGGGTATATTGGAGCGAGGCAAAGGAGTTTAATATGCATGTGTAGCACAGTCCCAAGTAGGACACATGGACATGCACGACTAACATGTGAGAGAACTCACTTGACCAGGCAGTGACATGTGGTGCTGATATGACTCGGTAACTTGGTGTGTCGATTAAAGGGAGGTTATCAATGATGCTTGGGGTGCCTAGAAATTGAGACTATGCAATGTAAGGAGTTCTCTATAGAAGGTAAGGTCCGAGCTAAGATGAGGGTTTTCGATTTAAACGGGAGGAGTGTTAGGGTGTAAAATCATGTCTCACATTGGTGGTATAAAGATGAAAATACATCTCAAGAGCAAATTTGTGAGAATTTGGCCTAAAACGGATAATATCATACTATTATGTACCTGCACAAAAGTGCACCAGATCTCCAACAAGAGGTATCTCAACGCTTCCGTACAACATAAGAAAAAATAGAGAAAAAAAAAAACAAACAGAAGCATAACGGAATTAAAATACTATAATTTGGACGGGAAATTTCAAAAGTTAATGAAATACTAGCATTGATTCCGCACAATCAATTTATAGAGTTTTTAGTTTTTAATGTATTACTTAATCACTTGAAATTGACACTTCATTAATTTTTTATATTTCATCTTATTGTATATTGATATGAGAAAAAAAATCGAACTACAAAACGAATAAAGAAAATTGATTATGCCATGAAATATTTATATTAATGAATCCCCCCTACTACTAAGAGAATACAAATTCTCTTAGTTTTCCCTCCAAAAAGCATATAGCTAAATAAGGTAATAAATAAAATTTTCTTTCATTACATAATTATCTTTTCAATGAATATATTCTTATAAATAAACTCTCATTTTTTAAATAAATTCATAATTGTGATTTTTTCATTAAAATAAAATAAAATTGATATTAAACTATAAAGTATAAGTTGCTAAATTTTTCAGTAATGTAATAATGTAATAATTATTAGTGTAGAGAATAACTTGACACATTCTTACTATTAGCTTCGTGACAAAAAACATTCACTAAAATAAATTCACAACTTAAATAAATTTTTTTATTAGTTTTCCATTTCAATTTTTTGTTTCATATCAAAATACAATGGAGTGAACTGATAAATATTAATGAGGTGCAAATTTAAAAAATATAAATCCTCTTATATACTAAGAGAATACAACTTCTATAAAGTTTTCCCTCCAAAGTTCTCAAATCTATATATATAAATAAATTAGATTTTCATTTATTAAGCTAATTTTCCATTTAAAATAATCGATACATAACAACTATATTCCTATTATTAATTTCGTGACGAAAAAAGAATTTTTTTTAAAAATAATTTGATGTAGTTAAAATATTTTCATAGAAAATACAATTCATGGAATTATTCAATTCTTTTGATTTATTTTAATATTAATTATTTTTTTTATATTAATCCAAAATCTATAACTAATGCACCAAAAATTAAAAGGCCTATATTTACCGCGCATTTGCGCGGGATCTACACTAGTTTTTCATTAAAAGGATAATGATTTCATGATATAATTTTTTCTCAAATTATTTTAGTGATTTTTTTAAACGAACGTAACTAATAATACCAATTTATATTTTTGTTTTATACAAACTAATACAGTATGTCTCAAGCTATTCTCTAAAAAATATTAAAAATTAGTATATTATAATTTTATATACTACTATTTTATTTCAATTAAAAGATTATAATTTAGAGTTTAACGAAAATATTATAATTTGATAAAAATATTATATTTTAGGTTAATGAAAAGATAACAATTTAATTACAAAAATCTCTTTGTTTTCTTATTTAAGTAAATGCATTTTGGAAGGAAATTTTTAGAGAATGTTTATTGTCTTAGGCTCTGTTTGGTAGCGCATTTCAGGTACCATTTTTTTTTTTTTTTACCGAAGTAGCTTTTTTGACAAAAATTTCAGGTAGCTTATTTTTTTGAATGCGTTTGGCAAGTACGGAGTAGCATTTTATAGCAAAAAAGGTACCTGAAATGAAATGCTACCTAGGGTAGCATTTGGGATTTCAGGTACCTTATTATATTTTGCTTACCTTTTTTACCCTTCAACTTTTTATACTCCCTCTCATTCACTATAATGTTCTCATATCATATGGGCACAATATTTTAGAAAAACTATAAAAAAAATGAGGAAAGGGTTGGGTGGTGTTTGGTGATATGAGAGAGGGATGAATAATTAGGAGTTGAATAAAGAATTGTAGGGCCAAAACATTAAGGAAAGTAATAAAATAAGAGTAAAAGAGTTGTGTGGGGTTTGGTGATAGGAGAGAGGGATGAATAAAATAAGAGTAAAAGTTACCAAAAAAGGAAAGAGGAACATTACTTAAATAAATCGTTTCGGGAAAGAGGGAACATTATAGTGAATGAGAGGGAGTATATTAATCCAATATTATTATTTTTTATATTATGATCTCAAATAAACCCAATTAAAGAGTTTCTACTGAAATGAAAAATGTCCGTGATAATATCGATACTTTAATTCAGGGTGCAATTTAATTAACTATTTTTATGTATGGTTTAATAGAAAACTTACTTCGTATCCATAAAATACATTTTTAGATGATTTATTGTTTGATATTTTTTTTTTACGTAATCGTGATATTTTAATTATTGTTTCCGTCATTTTTAAACATGTTGAATACTTGTGCAAATATAGTGAAAAAAACTACATTTTCTTTTAATTACTAACAATGCCAACGATAATAACACAATAATAACAAAAACATAAATGATAACAATAATAAGCCATGTCCTTTTACGTCATTTGACTAAATATCAGCTACCTTTTCAGCTAGTCTTCCAAATAATTTTAATAAAAATCAGGTACCTTTTCAGGTCGTAATTTTCAGCGACCTTTTCAGTTACTTTTCCAGGTTTCAGATAGCTTTTCAGCTAGTTTTACCAAACGGAGCCTTAGTATATAGGATATATTGAATTCCTTTCTTTTCTACTAAAATCCAATCGAAGTAGCAAATATTGGGCCGAAATTTGGTTTGGATAGCAAATTTTTAACGAGAATATCTTGTAAAAGGCACCTGTCGTAAGTTTCGGTTTTTAAAAAAAGAAAAATATTTATGAGATGTTAAACTTATAAATTAAATGTCTTTTTTTTTAAAAAAATGAGGATTTTGTAATTTTTTTCCGTGTAATTTTACAGATTTTATAGCGTGTACTCTAAGCTCTAACCGTTTAGGGTTTTTTTTTTTGCGTAGATCATTCGGTTTAGTTCGAATTCGAGTCGGGTGGGACCATTAGGGCGGTAAACATCTTTCTCATGAGTTTCAACACTGTTGTATTCTTAGGGCTCAAACACAAGATCTCTTGTTAAGTTAGACCCTTATCAGTTAATCTAAGTGCTCATGGATAAAAAAACGAGAGGTTCATGCCTGGTTTATATTGGTTCCCCATTGTCTTTATTAATAAAATTAAAGCCAACAAGTACCACCTTGGTGTACGTTTGGACCAACGTCGGGGTACTGCAGTAATCTAGTGACCTCCGTAGACAAACGTCGTATACAAGTATATTCATACAAAAAGGATCTAATGTTGTATAACGATTAACATCAATTTCTAATGCGCAATAAAAATAATTGATCGATAAGTAAATCATAAAAGTTAATGTTCACAAGCTACACTAGGATGAGACAACATATAAGGTTAAATCCGGTGCGAAACCCTCCAAAATGGAGGTCACGCGCTAGCTAATTCAACTAGAATACTCAATAAATTGCACCGCAATAAAAAAAATGTTTAGTACAACATAAATGACCAAATTATACTTTTAATTTCGATACTGCAATAATTAGTAAGTAAACACCTCTAGATCACTGGTAATTGACAAATGATCACCAAATTATAACTACCTAATATGCCCAAGGTCACCACTCTTAAAACACTTTCTGGAAGTGTTCCTAGACCGAGGTCTCTCATGCTTTGATTTATCGAACTAAAACATTACTAATACTATCATTCGGTAGCCAGCCTCAATACAAACCTCAAAGTGTATAGTACACTTATTCATTCATATTTAGGGCTTTTTTATTTTATGATGTATCGGGCCTCCATTTACTTTAAGATATACGCTCATGGAACTTCTCCAACTTTTCCCTTTTTGATGACCAAGAGTCGTCATGAGAAACACAATTATATGACCAATCCGAGAAGCACAACGTTATGGTACTTGTACGTAGATCTGGCAAAATGGGTCAGATCCGAATGACCCGATCCGAAACCCGAAAATGACCCGAACTTGCTTGACCCGAATACGACCCGAAACCCGAATTGACCCAACCCGAACCAGACCCGACCTGAACATTGTCTGACCCAATGTTGACCCGACCCGATGTGACCCAACCCGAAAAGACCCGACTCATAATTGACCTGGTCCCAAATGACTTGAAATGACCCAAAACGATTAGTACTAAGTCATATTAATATTATATATATCAAAATAAAGTTTCATTGTTTACAAAAGTCCCTAATAATTAGTTAAATTTGCAAAATAGTAGTATTTCTTAATCAAAATAATACTAACTTAAGTTCTTAACCATTAACTTCCCTTGATTGGGTCCGTCATCCAAGACCTGAACATTATTAGTTTCAACGAGTTTTTGTCAAATTATGATACTATTACAAGTTAAAGTTTTCTAACGAAACTTAATTATCTCTAGGATTTAATTCCAAAAGATGATTTTATTAAGATTATTTTTATTTGGTGGAATGCATGGTTTCATAGAAATGATATTATATTTAATAATGTTAATTTAAGTATCAGCAAACTTATTACTTTATGTAATAATAGCACTAAGACCTGGAATGTGACTAGATTTAAGGATCTCAACAATCCCGAGATAGAAGAGTCAGCTAGAAACAACTCTAGTAAGGAAGAAATTTGGTGGGAAAAACCTAGAAACAGTTTCCTAAAGCTAAATTTTGACGGATCAAGAATAGAAAGTAATAAAGTTGCTTTAGGATATTCTATAAGAGATCACAATGATAAAATCGTTTTGTTGGGAGCAAAAAAGTGCGGATCCAATAGTATCCTTGTTGCGGAAGTTCTGGCTTTAAAAGAAGGTGTTTTAGCAGCTAAATACTTAGGAATCTCAAAGTTAATTGTGGAGGGTGATAATTTATGTGTTATTAACTCAATTCGAGGTACTTGGCATATTCCTTGGGAAATTTCTAGTATTATCAAAGATGTAAAATTAGACCTTCATTTTTTCGATGAAGTGATAATTAAAAATTGCTTTCGTGAAGTCAACAAGGTTGCTGACTTCATGACTACTATTGGACATTCATGTCCAACTCTTTCGAGGTGGTTTGATATCCGGTTGCTTCAACTTATCTCCCTCATTCGAAAGGATGAGATAGGTTGGTCCTACCCTAGAGGATCAATCTAGTTTTCTTACCTAATCAAAAAAAAAATTAACTTAAAAACAACCTGACCCAAAATGACCCGACAACAGGTCACCCGAAATTGACCCGAAACACGAAAGTGACCCGACCCGACCTGACCCGAAATGTGTGACAGACCCGAAATGACCCGACCCAAACTAACTCGACCCGTACCCGACTCGAGTGATCCGTTTTGCCAGGTCTACAGTTGTACGTACTTGCACACCTGGTGCAGTTTTCTTCCTAGTCGTCATCACTCATCTTCTCCGGCTGGCCATCATCTTCTTTTAAGGCTCTAACAAAGCCGAGGTGTACCAAGAGATCATTTATTCTATTCGCTAGTTGGTGAAACAACTTTTACCGTTTTGGTACTCAAACTGAACCACATTTTTCAATTAAACCAGCAACCGGATCGAGGCTAGTGGCTCCGGTACCACTACCATGGATCCCAATATCCCATAGAAAGATACTACAAGTGACCACATCTTTAGTTAAGTCTCACAAATACCAAGATGGCATGTAAAAATACAAACCCAATCAAGAGGTGAAAAAGGGTAGAAAAGGACTAGTGCATGGAAGATAACAACTCAAACACAGAGAAAGTGGGGCAAAATTATAATGTAACGAAGAGTAATGATAGAGAGAGTTGGGCGTGAAAAAGAATAATTGCATAGCTAGCTAGGTAAAGCATGCAAATACATTTAATTATTACATAAAAAAAGCATCTCTAGAATGCAGAATTCTGATGAGGGTATTTGCAGAAATGACCAGAATTGGATCATTAAATTGCTATTTTAAGTCTAAAACTTATGAATTGTTTATTTTTACTTAGCTGTATTTAACAGTGTTTCTGCTCACAAGTTCAACTCTTTCCAATTTAATCATAACAATATCTATCTCTTGAATAATTTTGTCTTCACCTTCACATGGAAAATGACCTTTTTCATTAATATTTAGTTAAACATTAAAACTATATAGGTTAATTTTAGGTGTTTGAGGGAGAGAATTGGTTGCGCTTTTTTTACAGATTGCGCTTCTTTTCATATTAAAGCGGTGACGGATCTTGAAATAAATAGTAAGAGGTGCAAGATTTGGAGCACCACATAATATCATAAGGGAATACTTGCACTCGACCACTTAGGCCCTGTTTTTTTGGACTTAGGCCATGTTCTTTTGGACTTAAAGTCACTTAATTTAAGTTCACTTCAGATCCTATAAGTTGATTCGATTCAATTCGAGATCCTATAAGTTGATTCGATTCGAGATCCTATAAGTTCGATTGATTCGAGATCTTATAAGTTCGATTCGAGATCCTATAAGTTGATTCGATTCGAGATCCTATAAGTTCGTTTAGATCCTATACCTCACTTAATTTAAGTTCACTTGAGATCCTATAAGTTCGATTCGATTCGATTGATTCGAGATCCTATAAGTTGATTCGAGATCCTATAAGTTGATTCGATTCGATTCTATAAGTTGATTTAGTTCGAGATCCTATAAGTTCGATTCGATTCGATTCGAGATCCTATAAGTTGATTCGATTCAAATCGAGTTAGTTTCGATTAAAAGAACAGGGCCTTAAAGTCACTTAATATAAGTTCACTTCAGATCCAATAAGTTGATTCGATTCGATTCGAGATCCTATAAGTTGATTCGAGATTCTATAAGTTGATTCGATTCGAGATCCTATAAGTTGATTCGATTCGAGATCTTATAAGTTGATTCGAATCCTATAAGTTCGATTGATTCAATTCGATTCTATAAGTTGATTGAGATCCTATACCTCACTTAATTTAAGTTCACTTGAGATCCTATAAGTTGATTGATTGATTCGATTCGAGATCCTATAAGTTCGATTCGAGATCCTATACCTCACTTAATTTAAGTTCACTTCGAGATCCTATAAGTTGATTGATTGATTCGAGATCCTATAAGTTGATTCGAGATCCTATACCTCACTTAATTTAAGTTCACTTGAGATCCTATAAGTTGATTGATTGATTCGAGATCCTATAAGTTGATTCGAGATCCTATAAGTTGATTGATTGAGATCCTATAAGTTTGATTGATTGAGATCCAATAAGTTGATTCGAGATACTTTAAGTTGATTTAGTTGATTGAGATCCTATAAGTTGATTGATTCGGATCGAGATAAGTTTCAGTCCAAAAGAACAGGGCCTTAGCCAATTAAGGGGGCTGAATGATAATTTATTCACTATAAATTGTACTCTCATCTAATCCAATGGTAACATTTATTTTTGGGTAATCTTCGTGGCAACATTTTGATTGTATTTTTCTTCATTTATATATGGCTTTTTGCTATAAAAAATATATTTTTGTAATAGACTTTTTCATTGCAAATCCAAATATGTTAATTTCGTCTTTCAAAGTTTCATAGTTTTTTTTTTTTTTTTTTTTTTTTCAGAATTTACAGTCAAAGTTTTTCAAGTTTGACCTCTAGAAAGTAAATATTACCAACGAATTTGATGGAAAGGAGTACATAAGCTTAAGTTATAACCCTCGGGGTGGCCTTTGGCTCGAGCTATTTTTGCTTTTGGGAACATATAGCTCGCGATCAAAGTCTACCTCCTTAAAATTAAGCCATAATAAATTAGACCTACTAATGCTGACTTCCTTTACTCTACCCAAACATAAAGGGAGCTGGTATAACTAAAATCTTTCACCGTATCAACGTAACAATCATCTATATATCTCTAAATAGTTCTTAATTTGATGGAATTTTTTTCACCGTTAATAAAGTGATAAGCTATTCTACATCATATCCATTTCGCCCGAGTATTCAAGGGAGCCTTTAAAACGCGCACGTTGTTATTATTGTCGATGGTATATAACTATCATACGTGGTAACAAATTATCCGTCGAAAAGTCTAATTATCTCATTTTCGTTGTCATAAATCAAGACAATAATACAAATTAAAATGTACTTGAAAGGAAAATAGTAGTAGTAAGAAGAGCTAGCTGTTGTTGCTGTTGTGAATACTACAGTTTCATATACTTGATGGACCACATTTTAGAAGATATATATTCATGCAAGTAGATACATAAAAGAAGCAATTACTATAAAGATGCAACAACAACTACTACTAGTACAGTAGTACCTGGTCCTGAACCAAAGAATTAGAGTCTATGTCCCACCAATATTAGAACTCTGTCCGTTATCTCTCTTTCTCTTGGTCGCATCATAACCTTTCCCTTAACTATTACCTACTCATGAATGATTAGGAAAGTCACAAGTGGAGGGTTAGAGTATAAAATCGATTTTGGAAATTTAACCATCAGCTTAAGCGTTTAATTGATACTAGTTTGAATGCCCGTGCGTTGTAACGGGGTAATTAGCTTATTTATAATGCAAAAAAAAAAAAAAAACGTTATAAGCGTTTAATGTTTACATTATATGTCTTAGAAAGTCATGATCAAATGTCTTAAGGTTGTCATGCTACCTACCTATTGTAGATGGGTACATTCTATGACTTATGACTTGTTTACATATTATTAAAATATCTCTTTCAAAAAAAATAAAAGATTAATATATATGTGGGTTAACTCTTATTTATAATCATATAATCACCCCACCTTATACTAATCTTTCGACGGACAATTCTCGCTTTATTTATAAGTAATATATTCACAAAACTTGGATTTTTTTTCTGATGTGGGACAATTCTACTATTTATACGTAATATATATTCATCAAACCTGCATTGTTTTTCAATGTGGAACAAATAATATATTCAGAATTACACCATCTTTTTTGCACTTAGTTCAACATCCAACCAGATCTCGAGTACCGAATACGGACAATTGCTACTCATTATATCTAATAGTTATATTTAAATTTAATAATATGATCAAGTACTCTCCATTAATATTTGTACTTTGTTTTTCTTCAAAAAAAAAAATTAACATAATTGAGATATGGAAATTTTCCGTGGTACCCCTTAATTTTGTCAGATTTTCCATGTTACCCCTACTTTTAAGAATCTGCATATGGTACCCTTGAGGTTCCATTTTTTTGCCCATGGTACCCCCTAATATAAAGGCTGTTAAATGGATGTTATGTTTGATGTCGTGGCAATAAAATAACAATTAAAAAAAAAATAAAAGATTAATATATACGTGGATTAACTCTTATTTATAATCATATAATCACCCCACTTACCTTATACTAATCTTTCATTGTGGGATAATTCTACTATTTATAAGTAACATATTCACAAAAATTGGATTTTTTTTCTGATGTGGGACAATTCTAATATTTATACGTAATATATATTTATCAAACCTGCATTATTTTTCAATGTGGGACAAATAACATACTCAGAATTACTCCATCTTTTTTGTACTTAGTTTGACATTCAACCAGATCTCGAATACCGAATATAGATAATTGCTGCTCATTATATCTAATAGTTATATTTAAATTTAATAATATGATCAAATACTCTCCATTAATATTTGTACGTTGTTTTTCTTCAAAAAAAAATTAACATAATTGAGATACGGAAATTTCCCGTGGTACCCCTTAATTTTGTTAGATTTTCCATGTTACCCCTACTTTTAAAAATCTGCCTATAGTACCCTTGAGGTTCCATTTTTTTGTCCATGGTACCCCCTAATGTAAAGGCTGTTAAATGGACGTTAAGTTTGATGGCGTGACAATAAAATAACAATTAAAAAATAATACCCCTTTATTGTTTTATTGGTACGGATATCTCTCTTTTAAATGCAAATTTTATTAACTATATCATTATAATATTGGAAATTCTCATGGTAACCTTGAACTTTGATAGATTACACATGCTACCATGGACGTTTGTTTTCTATTTTTTTTTTATCATAATTAAAATATGTGCAAATGATAAGAACTTATACTCTAATGATAGAATATTTTTTAACACAATTCTAATTATATTATTTAAACATAGTATGTTTACCACACCTACATTATTTTTCAATGTAAGACATATAAAATCTATAGGTAGAAAATATAATGATATAAACTTTTAAGAGCTCTCCAAGACAATACTTAAGCGACTCAAAAGATTTTGGGTTGATGCCTAAGTTCCAAGGATGCTCATAGAATCACCCACCTTATGTTATATTTCGATATGGGAAAATTCTATTTTTTATATGTAGTATATTTATCACACCTATATTATTTTTCAATGTGGGAGATATAACATACTATGAAATACACCATCTTTAATATGTGCAAATTATATGAAATCTATATATACTCTAATGATAGCATTTCTTACAATGAATCTAATAATATTATTTTCATAATTTTTTTACCTACATTATTTTGTCAAATGAAATTTAAAAATTTTATATAAAAATTAGAAACATTACTTGAATATAAAATAAGAAATACATAGTATATATTATAATAACTAAAAGATTTTCCAAACATTAACTTAGGTTAGAAACCATTATTGTAGAGACAGTAATACAAACTCTTTTAAGAGTTATCCCTAATAATACTTAAGGAAATCAAAAGATTTTGGGTTATGACTTCTATTTATAATCATAAGATCACCATGCCTTATGATAATCTTCCGATGTGGGACAATTCTAATATTTATACATAGTATATTCACCACACTTACGTTACTTTTCAATGTAGGACAAATAACATACTAAGTACACCATTTTTTTTTTTGGACCTACTTTGACATCAACCCGATTTAATAATGAGAAAATACAATACAATATACAATAGACACTCTAATGATAACATTTTTTTGTCACAATCTAATTATATAATTTTCATACGATACTTTTTTTTCAAATGAAATACCGTATAAAGTTTTTATATCAAAATTATAAACATCACTTTAATATAATATAGAAAATGTATATATATGGGACATATCTATTATTTATACATAATATATTCACAACATCTACATTATTTTTCAATGTGCGACATATAACATGCTAAAAAGTCTATATCTTTTATATCAAAAAATTTGGGATTAATACATAAGTTTCAAGGATGCCTCCTATTTATATTTATAGAATCACCCTACCGTATACTATTATTTCAATGTGAGATACATAATTTAATTATTTAGACGTAGTATGTTCATAATGCCTACATTATTTTTCAATGTGAAAGATATAACATACCAAGAAATACATGTCTCTTCTTAAAAAATCACTATTGTATACATATTATTTTTCTTTGAAGGTAAAATCACTTAGTCTCGATCATTGGATATGGATCTCTACATCGTACATAAAACGACTCATTAACACTCTATTACTGCATTCAGAAGACAACCATTAGTAAAATCTTTAGTTTTGTAATCTTTAGTTTTGTATTGTGTCAGGAGATTACCATTAGTAAAACCTTTAGTTATTTTTTGATTTTCTTGTTCATGTTCTTAACTCTTTCCCGGGTAGTTCCCAACGATTTCCACTTTATTTTTTATATCATATCGTTGATAATGATAAAAAATCTTAAGAGCTCTTTAAAACAATATTTATGAGACTCAAAAAATTTTGGGTGGATACATAAGTTCCAAATATGCATCCTATTTATAATCATAGGATCACATCACCTTATACTAATCTTTCGGTGTGGGACAATTCTACTATTTATATGTAATATATTCACCACACCTACTTATTTTCCAATGTGGGACAAAACATACTAAAAAGTACACAATTTTACGTATTAAGAAGTACACCATCTTTAATATGTGCAAATAATATGAAATTTATACTCTAATGATAGCATTTTTTAACACAAAGCTAATTATATTATTTTCATAATTTTTTTAACGATATTTTTTTGCCAAATGAAATGTAAAAGTTTGATATAAAAATTGGAAATATCACTTGAATATAATTTAGGAAATATACATACTATAATAATTAAAATATTTTCCACTTTATTTTTTACATCAAAAATTATACTTTCCTAAATTGATTTTTGATGATGTGGACGCTCTCAGATCGCTCGAAAAAACTCTCTTTTATATATATATATATATATATATATATAGATGGTTTCTTGACATGGTATTAAAGACAGTGAGATTTGAACTCGTGACCTCTTGATCATACTGGGCAACTGGCTTTAGTACTATGATAAATAAATCATTTCAACCAAAACTTTAAGGTGATAATTGAAATCCAACTATATATTTATATCCTATTATGGAGAGACCAATTCAATAAGAAATGAGCAATTAGTAGAATAAATCAAGTTCAAACCAAAGGGCCTTAATGGTTGTTCTTGCTTAATTAGAGGTCACGGGTTCAATTGGCGGGAATAAAGTGGTGTTAAAACTCATGAGAGAGAGAGAGAGAGAGAGAGAGAGAGAGAGAGAGAGAGAGAGAGAGAGAGAGAGAGAGAGAGAGAGAGAGCCTTAATGATCTTTGTGGTGGTTGATGTAAGCTCGGATATTTCATTAACCGTGAGGCGGTATTTGACAAAAACGGCTATCTAGTTCGTCTAAAACGAAGATTTGTTATAAATCCTCCGGTAGATGATCATTGTATGAGAAAACAACCGCATTCATGTGATCTTGGAGAAATTTCACAAGAGAAATAAAGTTAGAGATAATAGGAATAACTATAATAGTTGGACCTCAACCATAACTTTAAGGTTTTGGTTGAGATGGTTCATCTATCATGATATCAGCGTCATCGTGATCTTTGGTCACGGGTTCGAATCCTGGCAATCTTAAAACTCCTCAAAAACTCTCGAAGTGGAATTCCAGCACACGGTACGGGGGAGCCGGTGCACAACTAACCACTTTTCAAGCCCAATGGGCATTTGAGTGAGGGAGCATAATAGGAATAATTATAATAGTTGGACCTCAACCATCACCTAAAGGTTTTGGTTGAGATGATTCATCTATCAAGAGAAACACCTTATGATTAGAAAAGTCTTAATTAGAATGAAGGAATGAAGAGAATCTTGTATATTCTATTATTTCTCTTTTGGCCAGATTTAGGGAGTCGTTTGGTTCAATAACTAAGAACGAATTGGAATGAAATAAGAAACTATAGGAGTATTTTTGAAAACTTGTTTGCTTCATTCAATAATAAGCATGGCTTGGGGGGATTAAAGTTTGAATCCAAGGGGAGCGGTGAGTATGGGATTCCACGGGGTTGAAATGAATAGAGTTAGAATTCATCATGTATCTAACTTCATTCTAAAATAATCCAACCAAACATTGAAATGGATCAATCAATTCATCACTCTTTTAAAATCGCCTACGGTGTAAGGATAATAGTTTTCCTTTAAATGGATTTAGGCCAGTATGAGTATGCCATCACTCGTCCATATCTTGCTCATTATCATCCGTACTAGCAGGGAGCATGTGATATGCGGGTGTTAAGAAAACAAAATGGAATGAAACTTTCACTCTCTTTATTAGTGTTTGTTTAGGTAATTGAATTCAATCATTTTTACGTGGTTCACTATCGATATGTTGCCTTCCATCGGCAGAAAGGGGAGATATTTTATTGATATTGAATTGAGGAGTTACAAATTTCGGATTCAGATTACAGAAGTTATTAATTATGATATACATAACTGGCAAGGGTGAGGGAAAGAGAGTATAAATATATATAGGAAACTCCCTAAATTTTAATCAGAATTATGGTAAGCCCATAAAGATGATCCTAATCAAAGCAGATTACTAAGAAAGGCTTACTCATATACCGTTTAAGCCTTGGGGGAATTGCCCTTGAATCCCAACCCAGGCGTTTCACCCCTAGACCCCGACTCCCTGACGAATCAGTAAGACCTCCATGACAATCGTTCGAAGTGGCAACTAACAGATTCAACGCATTATTCAATGAGAGTAATGGTCGGCGACGAGAGATGTCTGTCGTAGCGCTAATTAACCCACCGCAAAAAAAAAAAAAAAATTCCGTCACAACTTTATTATGTCGCATATGGCCATTTGCGACAGATTTTTGTATCCGTCGGAAACCTTTGACAGCCCTTTTTAGTAGTGAGTATTGGCTCACATGGAGTTTAAATTGATTAGGAATTCAACCCATGAAACCATGCTAACTCAAATCGATCAATAATACGAGTGATTAGAATGAATCAGAATCAAAATCGGTTGCAAACTACTAGGTTATTATTATCAGTATCATTAATATGGGCGTCGTCTGATCGCTTACGCCTCTTTCTTATCTTGCAAACCTTATCTATTGCAAATAAGAGGTCAGGGGTTCGATTCTTCACTCTTGTGAATGAAAACACCAAACTTGGGAAGGTTTACAATACCCATTAAGTTGCCTTCAATACCCGAGAGATTACCCAGCTGTCGATTAGGGATCGATACTCCTGGTCAATACCCAAAAAAAAAAGTTTAATACCCTTTAACCACCAAAAAAATTCCAATTCTTCGACATTTGGCCACCCAAATATCAAATTACAATCGAGTTCTACATTTAAATTCCATATCTAATACCTACACACATAATTATATAACTCAGTTAACACTTTTAATCCATTTGATTCTCTTGCACAAGTCTTCAATTATTTTCCTAACATTGTTTCAGATTTTCAGGTAGAACGTGATTGAAAAAAAGAGCCATTAACTCCATAAGGCCCCAATTGTGCAAGCTCCAAACGGTACTATAACAACAACACATACATCTTCTTACTACATATAAACCCCACCATTCCAACACTCTTTTCTACATAAGTCTTCTCAACTCCTTCCCTCTTTCACATATTATTCCTTAAACTTCTCAACTTTTCTACCCTTTAAATCATCATATAATAAACATATAATAATCTAATAATCCATAATCTCTCAATGGACAAGACAACAACAACAACTACTACTACTACTACAAGCACAATTGATCAAACTCATGACTTCATGAATGTTGACTCCTTTTCTCAACTTCCTTTCCTCCGGCCTTCTCCGTCTCCTAACAAGGACAAATCTCCGTCCTCCTCCTCCACCTCCTCGGCCGCCATCCGTCTCTTTGGTATTGACTTCTCCTCCCCCTCCAGTGCCACAGACAACTCCAACTCTGGTGACAGTGCCCAGGACACCCCCACCAAAGATGACAATAATAACAACAACAACAGCAACAGTAACAGTAACAGCAACGGCGAAAATGGGGAGAATGGTAGGAAATTTGAATGCCATTATTGTTGTAGGAACTTTCCTACCTCACAAGCATTAGGAGGTCATCAAAACGCTCATAAGCGAGAAAGACAACACGCTAAGCGTGCCCACCTTCATTCGGCCATGATGGCCGCCGACCCTCATAACCACCACCTTTACAACCACCTTGTCAACCACCACCACAACCACCCAAACCACCGCCCTATAAACTCATATTCCCATAATTACACTAGTAGGTTCTCTCATTTCCATACTACCAACACACCTTCTACTTACAACAACCACCACCACCATACCCATACTCCACCTACTATAAATGGAAACCCTCTTATGTGGCGGATTCCACCTACAGTCCATTCAAGTACCGCGATTCATCGTGACCGTTCATTGCATCATACTAGCTTACCTTACTTTAATGGCACCCCTACTTCAAGAGTACTTAACATTGATACTTCTTCTAAGAATAGTATGAGTTCTACTTCAAGTCAAGTTGGAAGACGTGGAGGTAGTGATCATGTGAGTTTAGATCTTCGTTTGTAATGGTTTTATATTGTTTATTTAATATAAATTATATATTAATTTTATATTAACATTTGTTTTATAAGATAATTAGTCTAGCTTAGTTAGCTAGATATATCATAAAAAAATGAATGAATTTTGAGGATTATTAGTTAGGTGAGGAGAGCTTAATCTTAAAGAGTCTTGTTATTTTTTTAATCAGCAACCCTAGCTAAACCCTCTTTATGGAATCTTTTATTTGTTATAAATAATTATGTAAATAAATAAGATTAATTTACATGTTGATCAATTATTGTTATTATTATTGTTGTTCTACTTTGAGGGGAGGGGAGGGGAGGGGAGGGTAATCTATGAATATGTAGTGGAATTCATATATTACTCGACCCTCTAGCAATTCTTAATTTCGCTAATTTTAATTTACATAATTCGTACTCTGTAGTATATATCAAGGAAATTTTGATTGTTCAGATATTATGACTTTCTTTGCATCGATGTATGTCGATCCTCTTATATAGTTATATGATTAGATATTAATCATATTATATACAAATTGATAAAAATCGATCAATGAGATACAAGTGAAGTCACATTAAATTTCTAATCTTACCTTGATTTTTTCCATCTGGCTTAAAACACTTAGATCAACTGTTAAAATGTAACTGTTAAAATGTTTTAAGTTCTATTGTATCATATGTCATATTATCACCTTTGTGATGTTTATTTCGTAAGCTCATATCCGATCAGAATCCGTGATGCAAATAAACCCGAAAAAGTAGTCAAAAACTTATAATTGGTTAAGATTTAAGAAATATAATGGGTGATTAGGTGGAGACAAAATGAAGGAATATTAAGGATCATATAAATGGGAGCCCTAGATAGGCTCCAATAGATCATATTATTAAAAATACATGTGAACTATATTGAATACACACGTGTGTGACACAGTCAAATTATAGTGAGTGTGTGTGTGTTTATCTTGAGAGACGCGGTGGGTGTGAAAGGCTCCCAAATTGCATTGTGAGAAAAAGTGTCACAAAACATCAGTTGATAACTACTTACACCTGCAATTTAAACCAAAGTTCACTTCCAAAAAAAGCACTTTAATTTGTACTTTGTTATACTTACATATATTGGAGTTATTCTTTTGTCAAATGCGGCTGTATTTTTCAAAATTTTGTGCATTATGTTTCACATAGAAGAAATTAGTTTAAGTACTCCATCCATTTATATTTTTGAGATGTATTGTATTATGTCACATTAAAATACTCATGAGCAGTTAGGTTAATTGGTAAGGGGTTGCTTTATCTTAGCTAGAGGTCTTGGATTTGAGCCCTAGGAATGCAACAGTGTAAGAACTCATGAACTTTATCACCCTAGTGGTCCTACCCGGCTTGAATCTGGACTAAATCATCATATGGTACACATCAGAAAAAAGAAGAAGAATTTGGGTAAATGGGTTTTTAGACCATGTTTTTTTGGTTTTAGTGGAGCTGAACAAAATTGAATTGAGTTGAATTGAACTGAAGTGAGCTCAACTGAATTGAAATTAGCAGAGATGAATAAAGCTGAAATAAGCTGAGCTGGAGTGAAGTGAGCTTGTTACGAGATATCAGGATATGTCGAGATATCGACATATTCATATTTAGGAAATACGGTATCGAGATATATCATAGAGAATAATATTGATATTATATCCTATTGTGTTTCCGTATAGGAGATCCTAAGTCTACTATATATACGACATCCTATTGTATTGGTAGAACCACGAACAAATCAATAATGATACAATTATTGCTCATATGGTATTCTCCTCTCTCTGTTTCTAATAGAGCTGAATAAAACCTGAAATTAAGCTGAAAAGAACATAGCCTTAGGCTCCTTTTGGTAAGGCATTTCAGGTACCTGATTTGGTCAAAGTAGCTTATTTGACCAGAATTCCAGGTACCTTATTTAGGCTCTGTTTGGTAAAACGACACAAAACGCATGAAACCCGAAAAGGTACACGAAACTCGCTAAGGTGATTGAAATTAAAAAGGTACACTGAAAAGCTAGTGAAAATTGGAAACTAATAAGGTAGGTGATTAAGTGTAAAGTGTTTGGTAAAACTAATGAAAAGGTGAATCGATTTTTGTAAAATGACATAAAAGGACATTAATAATTATAATAAATTAATTTAAATAAAAGGTAAATATGTAAAGTAGAACATTTCAGCTACCTGAAACTTTAAAAAGCTACCTGAAGTAGCTTTTCATTTCAGGTACTTGAAAAGTCATTTCACGTACCTGAAATGACTTTACCAAACAGCACTAGGTAAAACAACCACCCGAAATATTAGTCAAATCAGGTTGCTTGGTCAAATCAGGTTGCTTGGTCAAATCAGGTACCTGAAATGCCGTGCCAAACATAGCCTTAACCAAATAAGCTACCTGAAATGAAATGCTACCTAGAGTAACATTTGAGATTTCAGGTACCTGATTTGATTTGATTTTCCGTTTTTACCCCTTAAATTTATACTATTAAATAATTTTCATATCCTTTTATGTCATTTAATCAAAATCAATTAGCTTTTCAGTTAGTTTGTCAAACACTTTTTTATATAATCAGCTACCTTATCAGTTCCTAATTTTCAACTATCTTATCAGTTACCTTTTCAGGTTTCAGTTACCTTTTCAGTTTTCTGTTACCTTTTCAGGTTTCAACTACATTTTCAGTTAGTTTTACCAACAAAGCCTTAGTAACTTTTTTTTTCCAATTTTATCTTGTGTTAATCTATTTTACTAAGCTGTCTCACAAAAGAGTAATTGGTTTATTATTATTTGTTTACATTGATAATTGCATTGAACTTTCAAATTTTATTAATTTAGTATTATTGTTCATTTCAATTTTGTTCAATTATATTTTATTAAATTGAGCTATATTAAATTAAATTTAATTAATTTAATAATCAAATTTATGAAAAGAACAAATAAGAACTATAGAATTATTAATTAGTTTCCAACGTTAGTTGCATGTCATCATGAATGCTATCAAGTATGTAGCTGTACAAAATAGATTATAACTAAATAAAGTACTAACAAAATGACAATTAATCAAACATTTAGATCATTATCACAATGATTAATGAACAATTAAGCAACATTATCATTTATTATCTTCATGGAAATGTGTGTCCTTACACTCAATTATGTTAACATGTATAATGTGTCTTTTCACTCAAACTGTTTATGATAACAAGTTAGTTTAATGTCTTGTTGGCATTCTCCCTTACCCTAATTCTAAATTCATATTAAGTCCTACATCTTTAACTAATTAACTTAGTTTAATTAATTAATCTTGTACAGTATGAGAGTTATAGAGGATTTATCAAGTTACTAATTCATTTATAAAGTAGGGTACATAACATTAAGTGAATTTATTATGTACCTACAACTAGATCATTTGAGTTTTGTGCATTTTGTTGTTAATTATTATTTATAAAAAAAGAGAGACACTACTACAGATACAGGCTATAACAACGGTCAAAAACCGTTGTTATATAAAAAAGCGGACGTTGTTAAAGCGTCCGTTGTAAAAGGTTTTAACAACGGTTGGTTTTCTTAAGGAAACCGTTGTGAAAAACATTAACAACGGTTTTAAGTATAAAAACCCGTTGTGGAAAGTGTGACTCAATTTTGGGGGGAAAGTTATAACAACGGGTTGTTTGTAAATAACCGTTGTTGTTTGTTCTTAAAAAATAAAAATAAAATTAAATTAAATATTACTAGATGCATGTATAATTACGGCCCGTTAGAATTCCGATGCATGCAGAATATCCCTTAAATTAATTACCAACGGTTTTGAAAAAACTTATAAATGTGACTAGCTATAAATATTAAAGCATCCTTTACTAACATTCATTAATTGAAACAACATGGCAATGAACCCTAATTTTATCAACAACGAAGAATGACTTACACAAACGAATGAAGATGATGGGAAGGTTCTCGCCGGGCTTCCCGCCGATCAACACCCATTAATCAAAGCATCCCTTGAACATCAACGGAATTATTGGATTAAGAGGCGTGAAGCAGTCCGACTTGTCAACAAAGCCTCATCATCATCATCTTCATACCCTCGTTACTTTGTTACTCGCAACTTGGTCGCAGCCGAGAGATATGTTGAGTTGTACTCTTCCAACCTTATCTCCACATGCAAGTCGTGTCCTTGCATATATTCAATCTGTTATCGCAAAATATGAAGCCAACGACCCGGAAGTTAGCGGTATACCAGAGTGGCGTGATTGGTGGCAGGTTGAGAAGCGCTTTTTACGCTTAACCGGGGTTGTTCCGGCTTATTATACATCTTTTGATTTCGATAATTCTTTGTAATGTATTTGGTTTAAAATTAAATGAAATGATCATTTTGAAAGTGTTGAGTTATGCTTGTTTGATTTGCTTCCATTTTTTCAACTCCATAGATCGTCAACATCAAGATCCAGATTATTCCGCCATCATCGTCAATAAGATTTGAAGCAAAGATTGAGAGATATGATGATCTTTGATTATGACACAACTTCCTAACATATATATTAATTAAAAAACAACTCAACACACACATTGCTTAGTATAAATACATTGCATTATCTCAACTAACATGCATTTCCATTATCTCAATATATTCTCCAAACCCTAACTGCTAAAACAAACTCCAAATAAATTAACCCTCTCCTTAATCTTTCAAAACAAACTCCAAACTCCAACAAAATGAATGATATCATCCTTAAGACTCTTACTATGCTCGATCCCATCAAGGACGCCAAAGAAGATGGAAATGAAATAATTAGAAACACATACATGGAAATGAAATAATTAGCAGATCTTTGAACGGAACCTAATGGTCGATAAAAACACATACATTGAAATGAAATAATTAGAAAAATAAAATAATGACGATGAAACAAACCCGATAATTACGTAACGTACGTAAAGAGACGATGAAATCAAAAAGTGACGGCGAGAAGATAAAGCGACGATGAGAAAGAGAGAAAGAGACGATGAGAAAGTGTGTGTTTTGTGTTTGTGTTTGGCTACTGCTGGGTTTGTGTTTGTGTATTAAGGTTTGTGTTTTGTGGCTGCAGCAGACTTGTGTTTGTGTGGTTTAGAGTATGGAAGGTATTGACAACGGTTATTAAACAACAACCGTTGTGAAATATGTTTTAACAACGGTTGTAAAAAACACCCGTTGTTAAATACGTTTTAACAACGGGTTTCAAAAATAACCGTTGTGATTACTTTTCACTAACTTTGCGCCAATTTTGCGCCAAATTATTAACAACGGTTGTTCATGTGTGACCCGTTGTTAAAACGAATAACAACGGTTTTTATAACCATACCCGTTGTAATTGATTTTAGTAAAATTCGCGCCATACATTCTACAACGTCTATTGTGATTTTCGTGAATAATCGTTGTTAAAGGGGCGTTGTAGTTGCCTGGATTTGTAGTAGTGAGAGGCGAAAAGAGATTTTAGGCCCTGTTTTTTGGGCTGAATAAAACTGAACTGGACTAAATTGAGCTGAATGAAACTGAACTTAATTGAAATTTGTTAAGATGAATAGAGCTAGAATAAACCGAGCTAAACGGAAGTGAGCTGAACTAAACTGAAGTGAGCTAAATAAGAGCTGAAATTAAGCTAAAAAGAACCGGGCCTAACTTGTACAACAACTAGAGGTGGCAAATAATGACACGACACGAAAACACGACACGAACCCGACACGGAATTAACGGGTTTGGGTTGAGACTTAATGACCCATTTATGTAAGTGGGTCGACACGAACACGACATGATATTTAATTGGGTTGGGTTAGGGTTGACCTCTCTAAACACGAACCCGACACGAATGACCTGTTTACTAAATTAATCCTAATTTTTTTTTATCCTCCATCACATAAATATACTTAAACTTTCAAAATATGGACGTGACACGAAAACACGACACGAACCCGACACGAAATTAACGGGTTAGGGTTGAGGCCTTATGACCCATTTATGTAAGTGGGTCGACACGAACACGACACGAGATTTAATTGGGTCGGGTTTGGGTTGGAGGGATTGTGACCCGTTTACATGTGACACGAACACGAACCCGATACGACCCGATTTGTTTGCCAGGTCTAACAACAACCTTTATTGCAAAATGAAGTACATCTATTATCTTTTCAAAAAAAAAAAAAGTACATCTATTATAAGATATCGTACTCAAAACAGTTTTATATGATACAAGTATTTCTTTTTAGTTAAAAAATGATCAATGGAGGAATATTGTGTTGGAATTGCGTCCTAAATCCAATTATATCGCGCAAATATATAGTTTTCGTTGCTTATAACGATCCTTCATATTGTCTTGTAAATCAATAAATATTTGGCAAAATTGTTTACATAATTTGTGGGAATATAACCAATTAAAACAAAAATTAAAGAATGATAATTGTATGTGGGAAGTTAAGGAACAGACAATGTGGAAAATGAGATGATGGGAAATCTAAGGATAGATTCTCAAAGTGGGGGACCTTGACAGATGAAAGTTAACATAGGTCCAACTACTTTGTTGGCGAAGTAACGAAGAAGAGACAGTGTGTTGAGGGAGACCAGGCAAATTTTGAAAGTAAAGTTGTTTACTTATACACTCATTATTGTACCTTAACCCTTTCATGGGTCATTTAAACAGTAAAGACTACATCTCCACTCCAGCTGATAAAGATGTGTCATTCTTCACTTTCGGATAGAGATGGTAATGGGTCGAGTTTTGATGTGGATCGATAAGTTAGATAAGTTTAATTTGTTGATTAATATATTGTAAAAAAATGTGTTGTAAAAAAAGTACGAGTGTATATATTAGTAGAGTAGTTCAGTGATTGAGGACAAAAAATGTCCAAGCGGGTGATATTAGATTGAAAACGTGTGTTTAAATTAAAACTAATAACACCAAATATTGACTAATGGTTGCATCTCTTGTATCACAGATTTGAACATTAATACAACATTGATTTATTAGATTCGATCTATATTCAGTTAAAAAAGTCAAAGAACAATAATTAGAGGTGTTCTGGTTCTGGTTTATTGTGATCCCGTCTAGGAGATGCACAATCATAACCAGTTGTTATCCATACTCCTCTATATCACTTAAAAGGGCAGTTAGAAGTCTAAGAACAATAATTAGGGGTGTTTCGGATCACGTTTTATCCGGGTAGTTCAGTGATTGAGACAAAAAATGTCCAGACGAGTTAGATTGAAAACGTGTGTTTAAATTTAAACTTAACACCAAATATTGACTAATGGTTATATTTCTTGTATCACTAATTTGAACATTAATACAATATTGATTAATTAGATTCGATCTATGTAAGTTAGAAGGGCGAACTGTTGTCATGTCAAAGGGTGGCAGCCGGCAGTTAGAAGTTAAAGAACAATAATTAGGGGTGTTCTGGTTCCCATATTATCCTATCTTGGTCTAATCGGGTCCGGTCGTAGACATATGCACACTCCTAGCTAGTTGAATTGTTATCCATACTTCTCTAGATGACTTAAAAGGGCAGTTACTCAGTTAGAAGTTTAAGAATAATAATTTAGGGTATTCTGGTTCTAGTCTGATTCGATTTTGGTCTAATTTGGTCAAATCTTGGACAAATGTACAATCCTAGATAGTTTCTATCAAAAATTCTCAAATAACTTAAAAGACGATTAGAAATCTAAAAACAATAATATAAGGTGTTCCGATTCAGACTTAACCAATTTTGGTCTAATCTGATCCGGTCGACAGAAGCACCATCCTAACTAGTCGTTATTATCCATACTCTCTAGATGACTACTCTCTAGATGACTTAAAAGGGCAGTTAGAAGTCTAAGAACAATATGTCGTTAACATCTTTCAAAGTGAGAAAATGACTTAGCTCAAAATCTAAAGGCCGCTACTAGTGCCACGGCTTCAATATATCTTACTCAATCTTATTTCATGGCTGTGTATATATCAACCATATGAATTAACGCACATTCTTATTTAAGACCGAACATATCCATTTTACTAATTAAAATGGGTTAAGTAAATATCATTTGATAAGACAAATAATTTAGGGATTAATAAAAGATTATCTATTACCATTATGTGGTAGTATTTGATCCGTTTAAGGGTAAAAGTATAAAACAGATATGTCCATCCTTAGTAATTAAGATTAAACAATTAAGGGGATGTTTGGTAAACTGCGGATTGGAAAATTTTCAGCATATTCAAGGCTTTTAGAATGTTTGACTTACCAATTTACTATTTTGAGTGTTTGGTAAATGACATATTGACAGAGCAGATTGGAGCTCAATCTACTGTTTTTCAATATGCTGCTCTACCTAGCATATTCACATTAGTAGATTGTGAAATATGAATCCGTCAACAATTTACACATAAATACAATAATCTATTAACCAAAATCTGCTAATTACCAAACACTTCTACTAAATCTGCTAACTGAAATATACTAGTCAAACCTGTTAATCCAATCTGTCATTTATAATCTGCTTGACCAACCTGCTTCTGTTAATATCAATCTGCTAATTACCAAACATGGCCTAAGAGTAAATTAAAAATTACTCTCTTTTAAAATCCAGTTTTTAAAAATTACTCCCTTATATTTTTTTTTCTAAAATTACTCCCTTAAGATGCACTTTTATCAAAGATTCAAAACACCAACTTAAGTTACTTATTCCGTCGGTTTATAAACTTATTTCGTTTGTGGCTTAGCCAATTTATACTTTGAAACATATAACAATGGAGAATAAGTTCAAAAATAAACGGAATAAGTCACCTAAAGTAGAGTTTTGAAACAGTTTTTGATAAAATTGCATTGCAAGGGAGTAATTTCAGGAAAAAATTATATAACGGAGTAATTTTAAAAAATAGGATTTTAAAAGGGGGTAATTTTTAATTTACTAAACAATTAATTAATAAAACAAATTTATATTTAAGATTGGACATACATATATGTTTTACTATTAAAACAGGTCATATAGATATCATTTGATAAACACAAGTTATTTAGGGATTAATAACAAATTCTCTATTATTATGGGGTATATTTGATCCGTTTTAGGGGTAAAATTGTAGAACAAATATAATATGTCTATCCTAAGTAAGATTAATTAATTAATTAATTAATATTGCTACATACCCAAATTAAATTAACACAACTTTAATTTAACCAAGTACAATAATGCAATAATAAAAAGAGACAATAGTATTAAATTGTAATAAAAACAGTAGGACTAAAGGAGTAATACTTCGTATAAGGGTAGTTCAAAAAATAATTGCAAACTTTGTTTTGTTTAATTTGATCCATCTACTACGTTATCTTATGGTTAGGAGAGCAATAACGTACATTATTAACATACTATTCACTATTGATAAATAAAATAAATAAATAGTAAATAAATGTACTATTTTGTCATTGAATGAATTCCTTACAACCTGCAGGCCAGAAATTTATGATCATAAACTCTAAACTTAGTGTACTTGAACTCTAGCATTTATATCTTACTGTGTCAATTGCCTTTTATGGGGTACATACCTTACAATTATAGAAATCAAAGTGTCATGTAATACAACGGTTTTATTGCATGCCAACCTTATTGATTTCTATTTATATGTTGTATAGTTAAATATGTTTTTTTGGTGTCAAGTATAGTTAATTATGTGATGGTTATGAATTAGTAATTTTTTGAGTTGTTTATATGGTAATTAGATGTGTGTTGAGCAAAACCATCTAGCCCTAATGATTCGGAGTTCTTTCAGATTGGAACCATGCATTAACAAACACGGGATATATCTTTAAAAGAGCAGAGATTTTTTCGAATAAGCCAGTTTATTTGGGATCGTGCAGATCCACTCTTTTTCCTATCCAAAGATCAGCCCTTTAATCACCCAATTCAAATTAAATTTGACCATACGTCGAATAGTGTAACCTAATATGAAACCGGATTTAATATCTTCCTATCTAAAATGGTCTTTACTCTAGTAGTTAATAAGAAATAACTGATGTCACTTGAAGCAATCATATCTACAACCACCCAAGCCAAGTGACTTAAATATATTACTATTTGATGTCCAAAATGGTCCGGGCTCTGTTTGACAAGTTATTTCAACTAGTTTATTTGATTAAATTAGCTTGTGTAACCAAAATTTCAGTAAGCTTATTTTTATGCAAGTGTTTGACAAGTAACTTAGTTGACCAAATATGCTATCTGAAATAAAATGATACCAAGGATAGCATGTGAAAATTAAGTTAGTTTACGCTACGGAATAATTTTAATAAATATCAACTACCTCTTCAGCTGACATTTTTTTAATATAATTTGCTACCTAATTCGCTCATAATTTCTGCTATCAGGTAGTTTTTCAGCTTTCATCTTAATTATCAGATTTCAGCTAACTTTTAAACTAGTTTTACCAAACAATGCATAATCCTAGCATTGCCTGATTTATTGCCAAAACGACCTCATTGTCAAATTTAGTGGAAAAGTTTTGTAAATGCTATGAAGAAGTCGTTCAACCAATTAATCAAAAAGAAATATGGTACTTATAGACTTTTTTGGGTTATGAAAAATCTAATATGTATTTAATTATAATAAATATTGCATGAAATCGTCCTATAATAGACTCGACACTGAATTTTTTTATTAAGGCTAGGTTTAAGTTCGATGAGGCTCAGATTGGGTATTTTTGAATTCGGGAGTCCAAATTACTTTCATGCCAACTGCGTGCTAGATGTATGCTAAGAAGATGTTTGTTTTAGAATATTGCTTGAAAATTTAAACATCAATGTTTTGGTCGATTTAAACTTAATCGTTAAAAAGAGGTATGATCAAAAATACTCAAAAATGCCACCTTGCCTAGCGGTTTTAGAGACGTGAAGTGATGTTCTTATACTCCGTAAAACATAACCTCAACTCGTTTGGTGTGTTGTGCTCTATATTTTGTAGCAATTTTATTCTTCCTTTGTCTTAGTAATCATTTATTTACTTTCAATTAAAATATTCCTCACGAAAAATACAAAAAATAAACAAATAATTGAGACAGATAAAGTTCATCAAAAAGTTATAGAATGAATATCCACAAGGGCACTTTTGCAATAAATTCGACATATGGCATTGTTGATGTATTGAAATTGGCATAAAATTTCTTGTTGAAAGGTTTATAAACAGTTCTACCTTAAACGTACCACGTTATTGACATGTGACCTTTTATATCCAAGTAAAAACTGGTCCTTCAAGGATATCATTTCATGAATAGTCATCAAACCTACATAATCTGAACTAGTAATTATTGAAGAATTACTAAACAAATAAAGGACAAAAATCAACTTCCAACCTCAGGTCCTCAGCACGTTATGGTTGAGAGGTACTCAACATAATTAAGACTGTACATATTTTTATAGGAGACGGTTTCATAAAACCTTATTGTGAGACCATTTATATAATAGGGGAGTTGTTTCTTTTATCTATGTTATATCTCAGGTTAGTGGTGTAACCAGAATCGATAAAGTGTGGGTCAGCTTAATGTAATTGGTATGTTTCGTACTTTTTATTATGAGGGCCCTAAAAGATATGAAATTTTCAAATCAAATGAGTATTATCTAAAAAACCGTGAGATCTCATCAAGACCTTCACCTTCCTCTATGTGGCTATGGCCACTGTTATCTAAACTTGGGTGAGACGGTCTCTCAGAAGATTCACGATTTAAAACTGAGTAAAAAGTTCAAACCACATAGGAGTAGCACTCGATCATGAGGGGTGGTCAAACATTAAGGCTGACCTTGCCCGCCCGGACCCGACCCATCCCTTGGGTCAATTTTTGGCCGGCCCGCCTAACCCATAGTAGCCCGAGCGGTCGAGCCCTGGTCAAACAATTCCATCCATCCCAGCCCGCCCTAGCTCGACCCGTCCCTAACTTGATATTGTTTGAAAATAATGCTGAATGGGTGACCCGCCCCGCCCAAGCCTGCCCTCGACCGGGCCGGTTTCGAGTCCACCTCCATTAAGCCCGACCCAGCCCCTGTTGACCCGCCCTCTACAGCGGGCTAGTTCTAGGTCCACCTAGCCAAGCTTGATCCGACCCAAATGTTTGACCAAGGATAGCACTCATGACTCATCATAATCAATACACACAATTACACAAAAAAAAACATCTCTTCATAAATGTTATCACTTAAAACTAATACGCAAACATAATTAAGGAAACATTAGTACAAGCTACCTCAATGATGTGGGCATAGCTAGCTACTTAGCTCTTGAATTATATCACAATTTGAGTATACTATTAGTTGGAAGGAGCTTTTGTTTCAAACTAGGTTAAGAAAACATTCCACTCATCAATCTCAAAAAAGCAAAATATAATAATTTCATGACATGACATCATACTAGACCAATATAGCCAAATATACGTACCTAAATATTAAATTGATGCAAGAATATTCAATAGGAAAGGCTTTACGTGAAAGGGTTGTTTTTTTTATATTTTGCTTTTAGTCTTTTCATAGGGGAATTCCAAATTTGAAGAAAAGTGAGAACTATACTTGTATTTTTGGTCCTTGTTTGATGCATGAAAAGGGTAAACTTACAAGAATAAAGCATTAATTGAATCATGGCAATAACACGTAAAGATTCCCTTTATAGAGACTTAGGTTCTCAGTTTCATAGAATGATTAATACACCAATGTAGGAAATGTTTCCACTTTGATAAGTTAGTAATAAATAGTTTTAGTTAGTATAGGTCCATGAAAAGAAAGTTGAATGTGATATATTGATCAAAATTATTAAAATTGATACCCTATTTTTTAGATAGGGTTGGTTTATATTTGTCGATTTAAACCTTGTACTTATATTAACTAAAATCGAAAGCAAACGTTGTTAGGTTATTTTCACATTTAAAAAAGGATTTGCAAATTGAACGAACGTCTCAATTACTATATTCATTTTCTTAAATTCCATAACATTAAGAGTTAAGACAATAGTTAATTAAATTCTGCCGAATTTGTTAGTTGTCGTTTTGAACGACTAGCATATGCTCTGGGTATGTTTATGGACTTTCCATAATTTTGATTTAGGTTTTAAAGTGTATATATTAGTACTTTTATGCCTCGGCCTAGCAGGTATGCATATCATAACTTTTATATTCTGAATCTGAAGTCTGTAACACTTCAACATATATCTCACTTCTGCCGGTAGACATAGGTATCAGATCGGCAGTGAAACACGTAAACCTCTGTTATGCTTGTTTGTTCTTTATGTTTTTTTGTTATCTTTCTTGCATTGGGTTATAACAATTATATACTCTCCTTGTCCCGGTCATTTGTTGTCATTTTCCATTTTTGGGTGTCTCAGTCAATTATTGTCCTTTCTATTTTAAGAATAACCTTGATGAGTAATTTGATCATTCATAATCAATTTGTTCCACTTGTCATTTAGCAGTTGGCTTCCTCCTCTTTCGTTTGTTGGTCTTTGTGCCAAAATCAAAGAACAACAATTAACTGAGACAGATGGAGTATATCAATGAGCTACCTTCCTTCAAACTATCTAAATCATTTTACTTTTCATGTCAAATTAGTCACCAGAATAATATATAGGATGCGGGGAAAGTAGAATCTGCACTTATTAGGATCTAATACTCACAGACAGTACATTCACCTTAACCTCTAAATTAAGACATCTTAAATTTTCAGTCTATAGACCGATCATTAACAAGATATAATCGCACGATCTTTTATTCTTTTCCATATTTTTGAAAGTTTATTGGAAAACTAGTTTATCTATCTAAACTCAACATATAATGAATGAGCATCAATACTTGGGAGGGTAAAAACCGTTACCCCCACAACTTATGTACTTTAGGGAACAGATGAAAGTAATATAAGTAACTAGTAGTCTAGTATATGTCAATTGTCAAACAGAAAAAAGACAGGCAAAATCCATAGTCCATAGCAGTAAAAGGTTAATAAAAAATGATCTTTTTGATATAGTTATCAGTAAGAAGTATACAGAAGAAGGTTAAACTCATAATATCAGAAACTGCCCTATATAGTACATAACAAGGGTACTGTCTCAACTCTGTTTGTATCAGATAATTAAATGTAAAAGAAACCCCATCACTCAGAGCTATTACATTGTTACATCCTCATCATCCAACCATAATTCTGGGATCCACCCTTAGATATCTCTTAAATGCTATCTGACCATGCAAGAATGTGTAAACCATGCATATAACAACATTGCATTCAATTTCGGAATTATTAGTCTTATTTAATACCGTCTTAACCTTACAATATCGTCATTATTATAGTTATCATCCCTTAATTAAATTAGCCACATAGCTAGCATGATTGTTTAGTTTTTGGTGTGAACCATTATCCAGTGTAATCTTATTGGGATCCATATCCCATATTATTAGGAAACTATTGTTAATATTTTCCATATTGTTATTAGTCCTATATTCTTGCCATAACTTATGATATTATGGTTGCATTGTATTCTTATTTAAGCCGAGTTTGGCATAGCAATACATCACGCTTTTCCCTCATACACTCTTAACATGGTATCAGGTGTTTCGATCCTACAAACCCTAACCTAAAAAAAAAAAAAAAAAAAAAAAAAAAAAAAAACCCACGAAAATCATCAACGCAGTCTCGATGGCTGGCAAAGACGCTTCCACACCAGAATTCCCAAAAATCGATCCGTCGAGCCCTTACTATCTCGACTCACATGATGGTCCTGGAGCCAAAATCTCCACCATCACCCTTCGTCGTGACAATTACGACGATTGGAAACAATCAATGAAGATGTCCTTGAAATCCCGTCGCAAGTTTGGATTTGTGGATGGTACAATTAAGAAACCCACCACACAATTCGACTTAGAAAATTGGGAAGTTGTCCACTGTACACTTGTGCAATGGATTCGTAATACGATCGATTCCGATATTCTTGAAGCTATCTCCTATGTCGATGATGCCTCCGTCCTTTGGGCCGAGTTGGAGGCGCAGTTCGCTGTGGTTGATGGCACCAAAATTCACAGCTTGAAAACACAGCTTCACAATTGCAAACAAACGAAAGGTATGTCCGTCACTACTTATTATGGAAAACTAAAATCATTATGGGATGCTTTGCTTGTGCACGAACCTCTGTTTTCGTGCAAATGCAACAAGTGCGATTGTCAGATTGGCCAAGCTGCTATTAAACGCCTTGACAACGAGAGGTTAAACCAATTTTTTATGGGACTTGATGCGACTTTATACGGTAATATCCGCTCTCAACAGTTTCAACTTGATCCCCTTCCCACTTTGAACCGTGCTTATATTATCGTTCCTCTTGAGGAACGCCTTCGTTCCGAGGTCGTTCCTGATGTCTCCGATGTTAGTGCTTTCGCCTTGTCCTCGGCTAATTCCACCGTGGATTGGAGGGTTTTACGGGATAAAGAACGAGCCACCCGTCAACCCTTATTTTGTTCTCACTGTGAGACCCGTGGCCATGAACTCCCTACTTGTTTCTTCAAGACCAATCGCTTTCCTGCATGGTGTGGTGATAGGCCGCGCACTCTAGCTGATTATCGTCGCTACAGGACGAATGGTCCCAGTAGCTCACGGGGCAACACGGCTGCAGGGACGTCAGGACGCGAAAAGGATACCACTGTTCACGCCAATGCCGTGATGGGTCCAACGGCTCAGTCTCTTCTTACCTCAGATCGTCTAAGCGGTATGTGTAATTGGATTCTTGACACCGGGGCTTCCAACCATGTGACGGGTCTTTTATCATGTTTGGAAGACCGTAAGATTATACCTGGCAGGCCTGTTTGTTTACCCAATGGACAACAAGTCGTTGCCACCATGACTGGCTCGGTTTATGTTAATAAATTTCTTACTCTTTATGACGTCCTTTATATTCCAAATTTGAAGTGTAATCTGATATCGATTTCCCAGCTAACATCGGCTACTAATCTCTGTTTTGAATTTGCTAAATCTTCTTGTCTTATTCAGGACCGTTCCTTGAGGACGACGATTGGAGCCGGTGAGTTACGGGATGGACTATATTGGATCGTGCGGAGACGAAGCTGCGGTGGTGAATAGTGTGACGCAACAAGGTACTTTTGATCTCTGGCACCGGCGTCTTGGTCACCCGTCAGATAAAGTAGTCAAGATAATTCCTCCTCTTAGTGGTATAAATCGAAATAAGGACTTGGTTTGTGATATTTGTCATTATGCAAAACAACATCGTCACAGTTTTAATTCCAATAATAAACATGCTTCCGATTTATTTGAATTGATACACTGTGACTTGTGGGGCTCTTATCGAGTTCCCTCATCGTGTGGTGCGCGATATTTTTTAACCATTGTCGACGACTACTCCCGGGCCACATGGGTTTACTTACTGCTTGATAAAACAGATGTTACCGATATGTTTATGAGCTTTATTAATATGATTGCCAATCAATTTTCAAAAACAATCAAAACCGTTCGAAGCGACAACGGGACAGAATTCAATTGTATGGCTGGTTATTTTTTCTCGCAAGGCATTAAGTTCGAGACATCCTGTGTCGGCACGCCTCAACAAAATGGGCGTGTCGAACGCAAACATCAACACATTTTAAATGTTGCGCGTGCCCTCCGTTTTCAAGGTAATCTACCCACGACTTTTTGGGGTGAATGTGTCCTTTCCGCTGCCTATTTAATTAATCGGACTCCTTCATCTTTACTAAATGGAAAAACTCCATTCGAATGCCTGTTTGGTGCGGCACCCTCATACATGAATTAGCGAGTTTTCGGTTGTCTGTGCTTTGCTCATAATCAAAATACTAAGGGAGACAAATTTGCCAAGCGAGGTCGTAAGTGTGTATTCGTGGGTTACCCATCTAACAAAAAGAGGTGGAAGCTTTATGATCTCGAAACCAAGACATTTCTTGTTTCCCGCGACGTTGTTTTTCATGAATCGGATTTCCCATTTGTGACTAATGAAGGTACTGTGATCGAGTCCTCACTTGAGCATGATTCACCAATTTTTGATGAGCCTTTTAATGGCTCCCCATCCTCTGACCCGGACCCTTCTCCTTCGCCTGCTGGGTCGGCCACACCGGCCACTGATGGGCCTGGTCCAGAGGAGCCTCAGGAGGACCCGGTTCTCGACACAGAACAGGCCACGGACAGCTCTATCGTGAGCACTGAACCCGAACCAGCCGCGCTTGCCAAGGGCCATCGCATTCGCTTTCCAAATTCTCGTCTTAGCGGTTATGTTCTTGATACCACGCACGGTCCATCCCGGTCCTCTGACTCACCGAGCTCTTCCGTGTCGCCCTCAGGTACGCCCTATGATTTAGCAAATTATGTTAATTGTCGGTTATTTTCGCCAAAGCATCGTCAGTTTTTAGCAGCTGTGACAATGGGTATTGAACCCCCAACTTTCAAAGAAGCCATTCGTGATGAAGGTTGGTGCGAAGCTATGAAGCTTGAAATTGCTGCCCTTGAAAGGAATGAGACATGGGAGCTTGCCGATCTTCCGCCTGACAAAAAGGCCCTTGGTTGTCGATGGATTTATAAAATCAAATACAAGTCCGATGGCTCGATTGAACGATTGAAAGCACGCCTAGTTGTCTTTGGGAACCATCAAGTCGAAGGGTTGGATTAAGGTGAGACATTCGCTCCTGTTGTTAAAATGGTTACTGTCCGCACTTTCTTAGCTGTCGCAGCCATTAACAAATGGGAGCTTCATCAGATGGATGTGCACAATGCATTCTTGCATGGTGACTTGGACGAGGAAGTGTACATGAGAATTCCACCCGGTTTCAGTCGCGGCAAGGAAGGTAAAGTTTGTCGTTTGAAAAAGTCCCTATATGGCCTACGTCAAGCTCCTTGTTGTTGGTTTGCTAAACTAACCACGGCACTAAAAGATTACGGGTTCCAACAATCGCACTCCGATTATTCACTCTTTTACTACTCGCAAAACCAGGTTCGGCTGTTTATTCTTATTTATGTTGACGATCTGGTTATTGCGGGGAATGATTCTTCCGCTGTTGCAAATTTTAAGTTGTATTTGGGAAAGTGTTTTCACATGAAGGATTTGGGGCCCCTCAAATATTTTTTGGGTCTCGAAATTTCTCGCAGTTCCGAAGGAATTTATGTTAGTCAACGTAAATATGCTCTCGATATAATTTCTGAAGTGGGTCTCTTGGGTTGTAAGCCTGCTTCGACCCCCATTGAACAACATCACACGCTTGGTACAGCTACTGGGCCGCTCCTCGAAAATGTCGAGTCTTATAGGCGACTTGTTGGTCGTCTAGTCTATTTATCGGTGACACGCCCCGATTTATCCTACGCCGTACACATACTGTCTCGGTTTCTCCATCAACCGCGAGAGGAACATATGTCCGCGGCATTACGGGTTGTTAAGTACCTAAAGGGAAGCCCGGGTCAAGGTATTTTACTTCGAACTGATAGTGACTTGCGTATTACTGGATGGTGTGATTCCGACTATGGCGGCTGTCCGACATCGAGGCGATCCGTCACAGGTTGGTTCATTCTCCTTGGCGGGTCTCCTGTATCGTGGAAAACCAAAAAGCAAACCACGGTCTCGTTATCCTCCGCAGAGGCGGAATATAGATCCATGGCGAACATTCTATGTGAATTAAAATGGCTGAAAGGTCTTCTTCTCAATTTCGACATTCATATTAATGTCCCTATAAAGGTATTTTCTGATAGCAAGTCGGCCATTGATCTCGCTCGCAACCCCGTCTTTCATGAACGCACTAAGCACATTGAAATCGACTGTCATTTTATTCGGGACGCTATCCTCGATGGTTTGATCACCACGGCTCATGTGTCTACTACGTCACAACTAGCCGATATCTTTACAAAAGCATTGGGTGCTCCTCAGTTCCTTAGTCTTCTCAGCAAGCTCGGCGTTCTCGACCTTCACGCTCCAGCTTGAGGGGGGGTATTGGGATCCATATCCCATATTATTAGGAAACTATTGTTAATATTTTCCATATTGTTATTAGTCCTATATTCTTGCCATAACTTATGATATTATGGTTGCATTGTATTCTTATTTAAGCCGAGTTTGGCATAGCAATACAATCACGCTTTTCCCTCATACACTCTTAACAAATCTGGATTTGAACCGGGTAAGATTATTACTATGGCGGTAAAATTATCGGTCATGAGTTATATCATTGTTGCATTATTCCACCATAACATATATAGCATGATTGTCGTAGGCTCCGTTCTTTTCGGCTGAAAAAAGCTGAGATGAATTGAACTTAATAAAAGCTGAGCTGAACTGAATGGAGCTGATGTAAAAGTTAGTTTGAATAGAGCTGAACTGAAATAAACTTAATGGAGCTGAGCTGAACTGAAATGAGCTTTAATAAAATGAGCTGAAATTAAGTGTAATACTACGGTTTTCATAGGTTGGTACTCGACCGAGTATGGCCTACTCGGTCGAGTAAAGGGTGTCGTGTTTCTTGGATTGGCTACTGCCCAGGAACACTCGGCCGAGTATGTGGAATACTCGACCGAGTAGCGGGTACTCGGCCGAGTATACTCTATACTCGACCGAGTATCCGGTCCGTCGAGTGTTATTTCCGCGGTTTGATTTAGAGATGATTAGGGCGATATAAAATGCGTTAAACAGTTTCTCATTACATTTTACAAAACCTAAACACTTCTACGACGCTCTAATCCTCTCCAAATCCCTCCCTAAAGTGTTTGTGATTTTAGCAAGTACATTCATCCCTTTGTTTCATCGTCGGTAAGTCCTTATCTTCATATTCTTTTGTTCGTATTTCTAGGGTTGTTGGCTTTAATTATGAATTGGGGGAAATGGGGTTTTGCATATAGTGATTGTTATTATGTGATTGTTGATTAGGCGGAGACTTCGTAGAGTAGCCGTTCTAGATCGCTTGCTTGTGTTCCTTGCAGTTGTGCTAAGGTAGGGTTTCCCTACTTAGTTCCTGTTTAATTGATTTGAGATTATGTTGTATTGTGTACGATTGTTTGTCTGCTGATCATCGTTAGACTGTTGGTGCGGTGTTGGTGTGGTGGTAGTGATGATGTTGTGATGATTGTGGTGGAGTCACTTGCGGGATTGGCTTCACACCCTAGTTCGCCCTCTGTGGAACCCGCCACGGGAGGGGATGTGCACATTAAGGGACACGGATATCGCTCGTTGATGAGCGGGACTTAGTTGGGGATTGGCTGCGGTCCCCCACTGGCGGCGAGGGTACCTGTTGTGATGGGTAATCTGACAGGGCTACACACTTCGGTGTGTAGTCATTTACTGTGTGAGATCGGGAGACCGGAGGTGGAGGATGATCATGTGGGGTAATATCCGTATAAAACCCATTTATAACAAGGATTATAACGCAAATTAACATGTGATTAATTGTCATAAACGAAAAAAAAAAAAGAGAAACGATAAAGAATATGAATCAACCTCAGATCCTGTGCAATTCGGCCTAATGAACAGAAATCAATGTAGATTTCCTCCTAATCGTTGCACCCAAGACCGTCTGAGACTATGCCCCTTGTGCTAGAAATTACCCTCTAATTGCCTTGCAATATTGAGAGAGTTTTTGTGATGTTTTCGATGAGAGATCTAGAATTTCAGAGAAAATTGCCCCGAAAACCCTAATTTTTGTGCAAATGACAAAAGATTAGGTCAAAAAGGAGAGAAGCTCTCCTTTTGTTCCTCTCGGTTGGCCGTGGGTTCGCTTAGGGAGGGAGTGGGCTTTCCACTTCCTCCTTATTAAACTCGTGGTCCGACTCATTTCGTTAAATGTATATGACGGGTTTTAATTATAAATCGTCATCCGTCATCGGATATTAAAATATCAACTAGTAACATGACTCAGTCGATATATTAATACTTGTCCGACAATGACAATATTGTATAATTAATTAATTCAATATACATTAATTAAATATAATCGTTTATATTCAATTTACGAATTAACCGCTTAATTCACATTAGCCAGTATTATTTAATCCGTATTAAACAATTATCTCAACATCGCGTTTGACTAATTATTAGTCAATAACTCCGACTAACTGCTTAGTCATATTAGGCATCAACATGACTGTATTTTCATACCGTCACATCTCTCAAACGTATCCTATGTTAGGTTCATATACCTATTATTAGACTCCTCTAATAGTGAACTAATTAACTTGTTAATTATTTGTTCTTTAGATCTAGTGCATGCATAACAAAATGAAAGATTTATAAGAAAAACAATGTTCCTTACATTGTTAGTTGGTTCGAAAATTTGGGCACAAGTAAGGTCACCTTCCTTCACTTGTTCTTGAGCTTATAATGATGGATGATCCTCCTAAGACTCCAAGTTTAGAAGCCACTCCAATAAATTGCACCCAAGATTAATCCCAAAAATCTCTACTAATATTAACTAGATATATAGTAGAAATATTACCTTAATAATACTAATATTTTTGTATTACTACCTCTAGTAATAGATGATGAGTATATTAGTATTTTTAGAGAGTTTTTATTGCTTTGCATGTGAGGAAAATTAGAGAGTAAAACAAGCCAACAACCAACAACAAAAATGAGCAACAAATGCTCATCTTTATAAGGCCAAAACCGTGGCCTCCTATGCTTGTGGGGAATCTTTTGCTTTTGTTTTATTCTCTTGTTTAGTCTATATAGAGTGTAGGGAGCAATGGTGTAAGAAGTAGTATGAAAAGCCTTGTGTGATATGTCACTATCACACAATAACCAACACTAACAAAAGACAAAAGAGCATCTCTTGTGCTCTTATTATGGCCGAAAATTTGGTCTTATTTTGGTCCATTTTTGCCTTTTGTCATTTGTCCCACAAATGCATATAAGTCATATGTTTAACTATCTTACATATTTAATTATTAATGTAATCATTTAACACTTAAATATTACAATTAATAATATAATATACACTCCACTTTTTGAGTAGTATACTACCATTATATCATCATATAATGGGTCCCATAATTGCTAGTTAGTTAAAATTACAACTTCTTGTAACTTTAAATAACTAATTACCTCTACCTCAAAACTTATATTAATACCTCAACTAATTTAGTAATATAACACTTAATTACTAAATTTAATCTTTATTTAATCACATTAAAATAAGACGCAAAATTGCACTCCCATAATTAAGGAATTAATTAATCAGACGCATACAATTAATTAAATATCTATTTGGGCCTCATCTTATAGGTGTGACCTAAAGGGATCAACTGACCACCACCGTCACACTTAAAAGTAATGTCAAACTCTAGTTAGCCAATCATTACCGATTAATGACGGTCGATCATTTGTATAAAGAATCATCCTCACGTATTCTTAAATTGAGATTTAATTATGATATTTAAATCATGTGATCGCACTATTGTTGAGGACACATTTCCCAACAATCTCCCACTTGTCCTCGACAAGTGTGCGTCACCAATTCTCTTGTCCTATTACAATCTCCCACTCAATGCAAGGTGTCTTGCAGGTCGTACTTACATTTGATCATATCTTGAGTGGTTTTCTCGATCCGGAGATTAAGCGTCGACCGGAATTATCTATCATAGATACCTTCCGAGCGTGGCCACGCATTTTCAATTAACTACTCCTCGAGTGGCCTTGAGATTTCAAACAACCCCGACAAGGGGTGGACAATTCCTATCGCCCTATTCCCTTCGTTCAGCCACAGTCCATCATAACCCAAAATATACCCAGTTTGACCTCATTTACGAAATCGTAGAGTATAAATCAAAGCTAATCAGAAGTTGTGCCAACTTGGGCGAATAGTCTCTAGTCAAAAGAATTGACTCATAAGAATACTATAGTAGCTCTTGCCACGACCAGGCTTTATGAATTACCGGAACTCTATAAGCGGTCATCGCCCGACGTGATTGTCCCATACAATCTGCCTATGTGATCGACTAGTCATCCCATATGACTCTATGGCACTTGAACTTGCCATCAATCGCATCACACTCTACTTACTTCGAGATGTCACCTCATATAAGTAACTAGGGGCGAATACCATGTCAATCCAGTTCACTTTAATGGGGTTCAATTTGTCTCTACAACCCATTCGGATACGACAAAGTAGCAGGTGAGTTTTAATAAAACTCAAACGATAAATGTGATTATCACATATGAATAGTCAATACACTATTACTACTTCATATTCTATAATCTTTAGTGTATTATTAACACTAATTAAAATGCAATACAAGCTTGGCAAGTGGATATACCCGATATCCATATATTCCAACTTTATTAATTGCTATTTCCTTTCATTCAATGTCATCTCTTATGACATGAATTTCTCTAAGTATATGTCTAGACTTCATACTAGACTTGGGCTCTTTAACTTGAAAGACGCTCCCATTGTTATCGCATAACTTGTGATAAAGTCATTTGTTGAGGGATTCACCCTTAATCCCTATGTTGACCATTTTATCACAATTTACTTAGATTCCTTTTGTAGTATTTGCAATGCGCGAAATTTAAAACACCTTTCTTAGTTTCTTTCTCCTTTGTCAATAAGACATCCTAGGATTTCAACAAATCCGTTTTGGTTTGGAAACTAAAGTTTGTGTATCCCATCAACACCTAACTTAGTTTATCATCCAAACATGTGAACGACTCCTTCCCTAATTCTTCTCAAGAATCTCAAGGATGTTCTATAAGGCTCTCACAAACCATATCATGGGAATTATCTTGTTATTGACTTATTATGCCCTAGGCATATTTTTCATCACAAAGACATGCGTCTGTTGGCATACATAATCGTTCTAATGGCGGAAACATTAGCAATCGATTTCATGTAATCAACAACTTAATGGGTTCGGTGAACGACTATGATTCCATCATAGTAATTCCACTTTCATCATCATGAATAAGCCATTCAACCTTGTTGATGTTACAACAGATACGAAAGATCTTATCCTCATAAGACTCTCAACTCTATGCCAATATACTCTCACATAGATTCGGTAATCTAACGTATATTGCACCCTTTCCTAGTCTCCCAATCACTCTTACTTAAGAGAGCATTGGTACATTATTCTCAATAATTAATATGTCATCAACATATAAGACATGGAAAAACAATTCTAGCTCCCACTTAACTTCATGTATATCATGATTCTTCAATCATGTGAATGAAACAATTCACTATAATCACATGAATGAAAAGTATAATCCTTTAATGCTAGCTTAAAACCAACTTGTGATCACTTAAGATAGCTACGCATAATATGTTAGGATTCTTAGATCTTAATCTAAGGTTTTGTGTTTGAAACACTTCCTTCTCTAAATTCCCATTTTAGAAAAGCGAATTTTTATTTGCCATTCTTCATTAAAATGAAATGCGGCAATTCCTAACACAATTTGTCTTGATCAACATCTTTATGTAAATCTTATGCATTTGTGTACTCTAAAGCTCTATTTCCCTTTAAAGAGACCCTCACTTTAAAGTAAATCTACTCATGAGCAACAATTTTTGGATTGTAATGCTTCGGCTCGTATGTAACAAGGTCATGATACTAGGTAACAAGGTCATGATACTATCACTTTCACAAAGTAATATTTTTGAACAATAAGACATGTGCGATAAACTCCCACTGAACTATGCTCTCATACTATCTTCATAGATAATAGTTCAATACCAATTCCCACTCTATAATTCAATTACTTTCACAAAGTAACATTTCAACTATAAGAGCTGTTTGTGACGATTCATCTTCTCCCACTCTATCTCTCAGAAATACTTCTATCTTCTTGAGAGATAGTTTTGTGAGTCACAAACATATATATTTAACGGAGTATTAGGATTTTATCCAGACTATGTATTAGCATTCAAAAGGCCATCCTAACATGGCAGCTTGATACATATAATATGACAGTCTGATCCATGTTATTTGGTTTAATAGACTCTCTATTCTAGGTATCTCATGGTTGACCATCCGATTAGAATTACTTGTCCGTTTTGGATTGCAAATTCCCAAAATTGAGTTCATCAACTCAAACCGACTCATTTTATTTTGATCTTATGGGTAGTGACGCTAGGTCATAAACCATCTTTAATAAATCAAATTTATTACTTAGATCTTTGCTACTACGATTGGGTCGTAATGCTTAGAACTTTATTCAATTGGTTCTCTACGTTATTTTGGAAATTTCTCAAATCTCTCAAATGCTTCACCTTTTATTAGATTAAGTAAATATACCCTTATCTACTTGAATCATTGGTAAAAGTGACGAAGTAGTCATAAATTCCCCTTGCGGTGATGTTTATTAGAACACATACATCGGCATGTATTAGTCTCAACAATCACTTGCTTGTGTCCCTTTACCACTAAAGGAAGTACAAATTATTTTGCAAAGGAGACAAGATTCGCATATTCCATATGATTGAAAATCAAATGGTTCAATAATTCTAGTCGACACTAGCGTTTAATGCGTTTCTCATTTATGTACCCTAATTGAAAAAACAAATGTACAAATCATTTGGATTACTTGTTATGAGTCTTTTGGTGCGTATTATGTAGATATCTTTACATGAGTTGGAACTGTCTAAAACTTGTGTATCATCAAGATAAGTGACATGGCTCACATCCATGTCAATTTTTAATAAAATACAACAATTGTCTTTGATGACTGAATATAGATCCTTTCATGTCTCACAAGGAAATAATGTTTTAGACTAAGTGGGAACATAATAACAATTATGTAAATCATAACTCAAAGCTATTAGCAAAAACAAGTATATAAATTTCTCTTGAAGTGGCGGCTACCCGAGCTCCATTTCATTGTCGGAGATTCATATCATTCTTGTTTAGCTTTTCCTCATTTCCAAGTCCCACTTGGAGTAATAAGTCCAACTTGATATCTTCCAAATACTTGGGGCAATTTCTCCTCCAATGGCCCATGACATTAAAATAATGATATTCATGGTAGGATTGGATACCCATCTTGGTTTTGTGGTAGTCTCACTATCAACTTCCAATTCACAATCGGATTTGGGTTTCTCACATATCTTTGCTCTTCCTTTACTAACACCAATACTACTTTCATTTGCAAGGACACTCTTGCTAGAACTCCCACTTAATTTGATATTACTTCTTGTTTCATCAAACAAGGATATCTTGGAATCTATGAGATTCCCCTCATATGAACCTCTTACCTGAGAGGTAGGCATGAGTATGAGGTGTAGAAGTAGTAAAAAGACAAAGATTCCCATCTTCACCAATGCTAAAGCGTAGTACTCTAATCGGGTCGTTGATATACGAGAAGCATTTTTCATAGAATGATTGGAGCCAAGAATTAATGGTGATCGGTGTATGATTATTAGATGATATTGGAGTTGTCATTGCAATTGATAAAACAAATTTGACTACAAAATAGGAAATGAAGGAATTAATTATCATCTATCGTTTTAATAATACTCGTAAATTTAACTACAAGCATTGCATTTATATAGTGACCTCCACCCAACTACATAAATGATTCCGAGATCCAAATTCATATCAACTCGGGCACGGTGAGCCGATTCATCCCTTATTAATATAACTCGGTGGATTAACCTTTTAATCGATTCTACTTTTAGAACTCTCGGTCGATAAAAATTACTCTAATTCTCATCTTTAGCCCGGAACACATGCGACTACGGTCAACAATACTTCCGTTGAGCTCAATCCAAATTTCGATGTAATAACTTTTTACTACCCCACTTCGCCAACGTAACAAGGTTTGTATTACGGTGAAGCCGGATTAACTCCCTTGCGAAATTGGTACTTCATGGGTTTCTACTATTTGGTAAGGCTTTTTCTCAATTTTTAATATGTGAGAGGTCTTGTCAATTTATTATCTATCACGTTTTAAGTGAACTAAAGCGGTGAACTACGATAATCATAATTGACACGGTCGATGACTCGATATGAAATGCATGAGTTGTTATGGCGATTTGGCAATGCATGCAACATATTAAAAGAAATGCAAAGCAATAAATAAAATTCCTAGTATGGCCTTCCTAAAAATAGAAAATCAAATAATCTATTACATATTCGGAAACCAACTCCTTTGGTCCCTTGAATCTTCAAATGGCACGCCTCCCAAGACACCGTCTTTGTCGGATCACCTTTCCGAATTGCACCGTCTTTGAAGATGCTCCATAATTACAAATAATAATAAAAATACAAAGCTATTCCTATTATACATTTGTAAAATGGAAAAACTAATGAAATAAAAAATAAAAGTGATACGAGATCACATTAAATTACAACCGAATCAATATTCCCTTTCATTACGGGTAATATTGATAAAAAAAACTAAGGCCATACTAAGATAAAATTACATAATTCAAAATTATATAAATAAAAGACATTCAACAATTGAAATATGCAGCATTATAATATGTACCTATCATGCCAAATGATGTGCCAAATCGCCCTATTTAACTTACGTCGTACATATAGCCCGGTTTCATGGAAATGCGTGATAATAACCTTTTAAAATCACTAATTAACACTTAAATCACATCTAAGCTCAAGTTAATTATCCTAACACATTTTAGGACTCAAAAATCAGTCATCACTAAATTTTTGACAATAATTCAACTTGATTTAATTTTATGCTCATTTTTGACCTTAAAATCATTATTTATATGAAATAAATCCAAATTAAATCATAAAAGTTTCAAAATTTGAATTTTAAATTTTTGAACATTCTGGAATAAATCCATGACACTCATAATGTCAAAAAACATGGTTAAAATTTTCGAATTAATTTTGAGAAAATATAGTTGCATTTTATCGGTTTTATCTCATAAAATACATAAAGTATCCGAAAATTAAACCAATAATTTTTACAAATTTAGATCTGATTATTGGGATATTTATGCAACTTAAAATAATTTTCTCAAGCCATGCAATATGTTTTAGCTAATTTTTGCTAAAATAGTCACTATTTATGCCATTTTTACTCAAAAACTCCATAAATCATGCTAAAGAAGATATTTAAATCTAGAAATTTACATACTCTCTGTAAATCTTGCATGTGACATTATATTAAAAGATCATGGCTTAATTCGAAATTTAACTAATTTTAACCATTTTACCTCATTTAATCCATTTTTATCTCATAAAAATCATAAAACATGCAAAATTAATCAAATTAACTCGTCCTTTTACACACAACTTGTAAAATATGCATGTGAGGTCATATAAATTTTTCAAGGTCAGAAACGAAATTTAACTATTTTTAGCATTTTAATTCCCATTTTAGTCATAAAAATGTAATAAAATGACCAAAAATCCTTAAAATGAGCAATAAATTTCCATGAATCATAAAAATGACCTAAAAACATTTTAGGACCAGAATATATAACATGCAAAGTGATTTCGTGACTTATACTTATAAATCACAAATTTTTAAGTTTTATATGTTAACCTTTTAACTCGGAAAAACAATAACCGATTATGCATGCAACATCCTATGCTCTGATACCACTTGTTAGGTTCATATACCTATTATTAGACTCCTCTAATAGTGAACTAATTAACTTGTTAATTATTTGTTCTTTAGATCTAGTGCATGCATAACAAAATGAAAGATTTATAAGAAAAACAATGTTCCTTACATTGTTAGTTGGTTCGAAAATTTGGGCACAAGTAAGGTCACCTTCCTTCACTTGTTCTTGAGCTTATAATGATGGATGATCCTCCTAAGACTCCAAGTTTAGAAGCCACTCCAATAAATTGCACCCAAGATTAATCCCAAAAATCTCTACTAATATTAACTAGATATATAGTAGAAATATTACCTTAATAATACTAATATTTTTGTATTACTACCTCTAGTAATAGATGATGAGTATATTAGTATTTTTAGAGAGTTTTTATTGCTTTGCATGTGAGGAAAATTAGAGAGTAAAACAAGCCAACAACCAACAACAAAAATGAGCAACAAATGCTCATCTTTATAAGGCCAAAACCGTGGCCTCCTATGCTTGTGGGGAATCTTTTGCTTTTGTTTTATTCTCTTGTTTAGTCTATATAGAGTGTAGGGAGCAATGGTGTAAGAAGTAGTATGAAAAGCCTTGTGTGATATGTCACTATCACACAATAACCAACACTAACAAAAGACAAAAGAGCATCTCTTGTGCTCTTATTATGGCCGAAAATTTGGTCTTATTTTGGTCCATTTTTGCCTTTTGTCATTTGTCCCACAAATGCATATAAGTCATATGTTTAACTATCTTACATATTTAATTATTAATGTAATCATTTAACACTTAAATATTACAATTAATAATATAATATACACTCCACTTTTTGAGTAGTATACTACCATTATATCATCATATAATGGGTCCCATAATTGCTAGTTAGTTAAAATTACAACTTCTTGTAACTTTAAATAACTAATTACCTCTACCTCAAAACTTATATTAATACCTCAACTAATTTAGTAATATAACACTTAATTACTAAATTTAATCTTTATTTAATCACATTAAAATAAGACGCAAAATTGCACTCCCATAATTAAGGAATTAATTAATCTGTATCGCATACAATTAATTAAATATCTATTTGGGCCTCATCCTATAGGTGTGACCTAAAGGGATCAACTGACCACCACCGTCACACGACAGTAATGTCAAACTCTAGTTAGCCAATCATTACCGATTAATGACGGTCAGTCGACTGTATAAAGAATCATCCCTCACGTATTCTTAATTTGAGATTTAATTATGATATTTAAATCATGTGATCGCACTATTGTTGAGGACACATTTCCCAACATCCTATACGTGTGACTTTTAGGGACCAGTTGATCACCGCCATCTGTATGACAATAACGTCAAACTTATCTAGCAAGCCAACCATTATTAATAAACGTGGACCAACTGATAATAATACAAAAGCATACCCTTTGATCCTTTTAGAGATTTATATGTCATTGAACTAACTGTGGAGGACACCAGCTCCAACAAGCTCCCACTTGTCCGTACAAGTGTATGTGCAATAACGTTATCCGCACTAACTGGAGGACACCTGCTCCAAGACAAACTCCCACTTGTCCGTACAAGTGTATGTGCGATAACCGATTCTCATATCCATTTAAAATTTCTCCCACTCAATGTAAAAAAATTTGCAGATCCGTATCCGCAAAGGTCGTATTTTACAATCGATCTGTATCAAGAGTGGTTTCCCCGACTAGAGAGTAACTTAACTGATAAAACGAATTCGTATTCGAGCATGGCCATGCATTTCAGTTACAGCTCCTCGAGTGGCCCTGAGAAATATCGAGTACCTGATAAAGGCTGAATATTTCCTTCAACTCGACTCCTGCCGATCTAAGCACTGCATGAAATGACCCAGAAAAAAAACTACTTTGCCCCCTGTTACGGATGACCGTGAGAAAGAAACCAAAGTCACCCAAAATCTGCCTTAATCGCAAGAGACAGTCGATAGTCAAAAGAATCGACTCTTAGGATCACCATGGAGGTTCTATCCACGACCTGGCACCGAGTGTTATAAAACATTTAGGACTCCACGTCGTTGTCACAATTGTGTCCTACGAGATATCCGTATAACTCGCCTCTATGATTGGTCAGTCAACCGTTTGACTTATGGCTCGTTGAACCCACCATCAATCAACGTCACAAAATAATTGCCAGAGTTATCAGCTCACGTGGGCAATTAAGGACCAAAAAATATAATGTTTGTTCAGTTCACTTTGTGGTGTTCAAAATTGTCGTACAAATCCACATGAAAAACAAAATATATAAATATCAAAACGATGATGTCGTATAGAGTACACAAGAAAATAAATCCAATCCATAAAAGAGTACTACAACTCAGGAACACGTTTAATTCCCATGGAATTAACATGCCCTTCATGCTTATCTTGTCGTAATGGTTTAGTGAGAGGATCTGCAATATTATCATCTGTAGCAATCTTTTCTATCACTATCTCCTTTTGCTCCACGTAATCTCGGATTAGATGAGCTTTCCGTTGTACATGTCTAGACTTGTTGCTAGACTTAGGCTCCTTAGCTTGGAAGATGGCACCTCTATTGTCGCAATAGATGGTGATCGGGTCATTCGAACTAGGCACTACAGATAGTCCTTGTAAGAATTGACGCATCCATATCGCTTCCTTTGCGGCCTTCGGACGCGGCATAGTACTCGGACTCGGTCGTAGAATCTTCTCGTAACACTTTGTTTGGAACTCTTCCGTTGATGCAGCGCCATTAAGAGTAAAAACGAATCCGGACCGAGATTTCGAGTCATCTCGATCCGTTTGGAAGCTAGCATCTGCGTAACCGATTGCGCATAGCTTTTGTTCGCCTCCATAAGTCAATGCCTAAGCTTTAGTCCTCCGTAGGTACTTAAGAATGTTCTTGTGACCATCCAATGTGATTCACCTGGATCTTTGTTGGAATCGACTTGTCATACTCAATGCATATGCCACGTCCGGACGTGTGCATATCATGGCATACATGATTGATCCTATAGCCGAAGCATAAGGAATCCGGGTCATGCGCTCTTTCTCTTCCGGTGTCTCTGGTGCCTGAGACTTGCTCAAATGCACCCCTGGAGCCATAAGAAGAAACCCCTTTTTGGAGTTAGTCATGCTGAATCTCTCTAGGATCTTGTCTATGTAAGACTCGATCGAGAGATAACATCCGACGTGATCTATCTCGATAGATACGGATGCCCAAAATTCTTTGTGCCTCACCCAGATCTTTCATCTGGAAATGGTTCTTCAACCATACTTTTACCGAAGTTAAGAGAGGTATGTCATTCCCAATCAGGAGTATGTCATCAACATACAATATTAGGAAAACAATCTTGCTCCCACTCGACTTGATATATAGACATGGTTCCTCGACCGATCGAGTAAATCCATTTTCTTTTATCACTTGGTCGAAACGATGATTCCAACTCCGAGAAGCTTGCTTAAGTCCATAAATAGAACGCTTAAGCTTGCACACTTTCTTAGGATGTTCAGGATCGATGAAACCTTCGGGTTGTACCATGTACAACTCTTCCTCCAAATAACCGTTTAAGAAGGCGGTTTTCACATCCATCTGCCAAATTTCATAGTCATGAAAAGCGGCAATCGCTAAGATAATCCGAATGGAACGCAGCATGATTACGGGTGCAAAAATTTCATCGTAGTGCAAACCTGGCACTTGGGTGAAACCTTTAGCAACTAGTCGTGCTTTATAGATATCTTGTTGACCTTCCACAGAATGCTTTATCTTGTAAAGCCATTTGCATTGAAGGGGACGAACCTTAGCAGGCAAGTCAACAAGATCCCACACGTTGTTCTCATACATGGAGTCCATCTCGGATTGCATGGCCTCAAGCCATAGCTTTGAGTCGGAACTAGTCATGGCACCTTTATAGGTTGCGGGTTCACTACTCGTTAAGAGTAGAATGTCATCTATGTCATGTTCCTCGACCATACCAATGTATCTGTCCGGAGGAATAGAGACTCTTCCCGACCTCCTAGGTTTCTCAGGAATATTAACCGCAGCCGGGATTGAAGGAACTGGTTCCTCCAATGGTTGCTCGGTATTTGGTTCTGGAATCTCCGACAGCTCGAAGGTTCTATTACTCTTCGCGTTCTCGAGAAATTCCTTCTCTAAGAATGTCGCACTAGCCGCAACAAATACACGTTGTTCGGTTGGCGAATAGAAGTAATGACCAAATGTTCCTTTAGGATAACCTATAAAGTATGTTTTGACCGATCGCGGGCCGAGCTTATCCTCGTGTCTCCACTTGACATAAGCCTCGCAGCCCCAAACCCGTATAAAGGACAAGTTAGGGACTGTTCCCTTCCATAGTTCATATGGAGTCTTGTCAATAGCTTTAGACGGACTTCGGTTAAGTATTAGAGCAGTTGACAGAAGAGCATAACCCCATAATGAATCAGGAAACACGGTGTGACTCATCATGGATCGAACCATATCAAGTAGTGTTCGATTTCTCCGTTCGGACACACCATTCAATTGGGGCGTTCCAGGTGGAGTTAACTGTAAGACAATCCCACAGTCCTTAAGGTGTTGATCAAACTCGTGTGAAAGATACTCGCCACCACGGTCTGATCGTAGTGTTTTAATCTTTCTACCCAGTTGGTTCTGTACCCGATTCTGGTATTCTTTGAATTTCTCAAAAGACTCACTTTTATGCTTCATCAAGTAGACATAGCCATATCTACTTAAATCATCCGTGAAAGTGATGAAATACCTATAGCCTTCTCGTGCGGTGATTGACATAGGTCCACACACATCCGTATGTATGAGTCCTAATAGGTCAGCAGCGCGCATTCCAACACCTTTGAAGGAAATTCGAGTCATCTTGCCAATGAGACATAATTCACACGTGTCAAATGATTGAAAATCAAAGGCCGAGATAGCTCCATTCTGTATGAGCTGTTTAACGCGTTTCTCATTAATGTATCCCATACGGCAGTGCCATAGATACGTTTGATCTTTGTCACCAACCTTTAACTTCTTATTCATTACGTGCAATATTTCGGTGGTCTGATCTAAAACATAAATTCCATTCATGGAGACTGCCTTGCCATAAATCATATCGTGTAATGAGAAAATGCAAGTATTATTCTCTATTACAAATGAAAAACCAAGTTTGTCAAGTGCGTAAACCGAAATAATGTTTTTAGAAAGAGGGTACATAATAGCGATTATATAAAAATAACTCAAATCCGCTAGGAAGTCTGGATCACGTATGTTCCCCTCGAGACGGCAGCCACTCGTGCTCCATTCCCGACACGCAGGTCCACCTCACCCTTTACGAGGGGTTCGATGTTTCGGAGCCCCTGCACATGATTACACAGATGAGAACCACAACCAGTATCTAGTACCCAAGTTCCGTAACTTGCGTGGTTAATCTTAATCATATGAATAAAAGAAGAAGAAGAAGAAGAAGAAGACATACCAATAGGAGTAACGCGACCTGCTTTTATGTCCTCATGGTATACAGGACATGTACGCCTCCAATGCCCAGTCTTGTGGCAATGGTGGCATTCCATGTTACCGGTCTTGCTCTTTGTCGCGCCTGATGAGGTGCTCGACTCACCAGGCCCACTCTTACCTGATCCCGACTTCTTAAACTTCGGTTTACCTCGCTAGGTCATTTGAACTTTGCCCTTACCCTTGCCCTTGTTTGACACAACAAGAACATCTGTTTTGAGGCTCCCACTAAACTTCATGTCCTTCTCGGTGCATGTACGAGAAGGGAGTGTAGTTCATGAGGACTTTTCTTCAAATCATTCATATAGTAATTGGCTCTAAAGAGCGCAAAACCATCGTGGAGTGAATGAAGCATGCGGTCAATCACAATGTTCTCGCTGATTTTACAATCAAGCGCCTCCAGTTTCTCGACATTCTTAATCATGCTGAGAATGTGTGGGCTAACCGATTGGCCCTTCTGGAGTTTCGCCTCAAAGAAGCGACATGTGTGCTCATAGGTCACGATTCTCGGTGCTTTCGAGAATTCCTTAGTGAGCGTGGTGAAAATCTTGTTTGCACCTTGGGCTATGAAGCGTTTCTGCAAATTGGGTTCCATTGCAAAAATGAGTACGTTCTTTATCGCACCCGCTTCCATGGCGAAATCGTTATACTTGTCGATCTCGTTAATTCCAGGCGTGGGGCCTGGGTTTGGCGGGATGGGCTCAATCAGATATTTGAGCTTCCTTCAAACAATGGCGGCATTCCGTAATGCCGCCTCCCGATCCGCGAAGTTTGATCCATCATTCTTGATCGAGTAGGCGATTCATCCGATCCATGAAGATCCGAAGCCAGGACTCACGGTCCAATGTGACACTTGGCATTGGGTCGTCAGCACGGCCAGCCATTATGTTATTAGCAGTTTAAATGATCGTGGTCTACACTGATTCATCTGATCCATGAAGATCCGAAGCCAGGACTCACGGTCCAATGTGACACTTGGCATTGGGTCGTCAGCACGGCCAGCCATTATGTTATTAGCCAACCGTTATTAATAAACGTGGACCAACTGATAATAATACAAAAGCATACCCTTTGATCCTTTTAGAGATTTATATGTCATTACACTAACTGTGGAGGACACCAGCCCCAACAAGCTCCCACTTGTCCGTACAAGTGTATGTGCAATAACGTTATCCGCACTAACTGGAGGACACCTGCTCCAACAGATCCGCTGGTTCCTTAATATGCTTGTCTTACTTTAATTATTCAGTAACTGACCCCGTTCTGTTTTGTAAAATCTGCGGTGATTCATTCGGGGATGGTGAGCAGATTGTGACAGGTGATGCAGTTGATGAGCTTTGGGGCTGTCATGGGGAGTCACCACGCAAACTTAGCTATCACTGTCAAGAGTTCTAGTTGTCGTTTTATAGTTGTTGGTTTTGGATAGTTCTTTATGTCGGATTTTGAGATCATGTAAACTTTACTTTATCGTTCTTTAATAAATGTGTTTTGGACTGTTGCTTTTGATATATACTAACCTCAGGCAACCGAGATGGTAACAACCTTTCATGCTAGGATAGTCCTTAGTAAGGTACCTTGGTATAAGGGGGTGTTACATTAAGTCAAACAACAGGGCCTTAAGCTTAAACCAAGATTTGAAAATTAGTTAGGTTAGAACTTAGACTGAATTCGTAATATGTAAATCGAAAAAACAATTGCAAATTTTAACTGAAATTTTCATATTTTACATTTCATAGAGTGAGCTGTCACCACATTTGATGTAAAACTTAGCTAACTTCCACGTTTCAAAGTATAAATTTGCAACGGAAAATACAAGATACGAATTATCTAAGAAAATCTATCAAGATCCCTTAAGGCCTAACTAATACGATGTATTATTCAAGTCAATAATCTTCGATACTATTAAGATTTTAATCGTGATTTAATGTCATACCGAAATTTAATACCGCGGTGTATAATACAGGTAAAGTATATATAGCATATGACAATAAATAGAACAACAATAATGACATTAGATGAGGGGGAGAGAACACAACACATAAGTAACTATCAAAAGGACCACTTTCTATTTGAACACCAAAGCCACATTAGAATTTAAGAAACGTTGGCCCATAAAACCCCTATAAAGTTGTTAACGAGGTTGACACTCTATAAATAAATCACAAATTCTCATTATAGACGGACATTATTCATCTATACGTATAGACAGATACCATTTTCCCTCACAAAATACTCATTTGTCATAAAGTGGGAAGCACATGAGAGTGCCCCACCTTGTCTCCTCTACCCATTTTATTAGAGGTCTTTACCCGTCTGTTCGCCCCACCCGTCTATACCAAGACCTATTATAAATAAATTGTGCTCTCTAGACTTGAGGCCAATTTGCGCCAGGAGGTTGCAATGTCCCTATCAAGTCTATCAATTTTCATATGGATCGGTAGTGATCGTATGATACGTCGATTTATGTTAGCCGATCCTGATTTAATAGTTTTGGATTATTAATTTGGGTTGAATTCACCACACTTGATTCTTACCGGGTTACCACCTCACCATGGTAGTCTATAGGTCTCAGTTTTTTTCGTCACGAAGCAAATTACATGCTGACCAGGCCATGAGTGAATTTTCGGGAAAAAAACATTTACAATTACCTTTCTTTAAAAAAGATAATTTTGAGGAAATATAGATAAAATTGACCTTTCGACTCTAGGTAAAATTTAAACCTTACTTCGGCTCATATATATCATTACCCTCTTTTATGATTATCAGTTTATCACCAATAACAAACCTCTAAACTCTTTTGCTTTCATTGTCAATTTATTTTTCTTTTTGGAGGAGCGGCATATGCATTTACTTATCAATAAATGTCGCCAAATTAGTAGACCAAATAGTTAGATATATGTAGGTCCATTTTAGATGATTTATTTTGTTATTTTGGTAAATTTCTATAGAGAAATTATATGAGAATCTTACACCATTCACATGGACTACAAGTCAACAATGGCCTGAATGCATCATTCTGTTCAATTTTAAGATTTTTTTTTTCATATAGTAGCACAAAGAATATTTCAATTGGAACTAGTGTGTGATAAGTCCATTAACAAAAAAAAAAAATTATTGGCTTATTGGCTTGTGGTTGGGTAAAGAGTATCATATTCTATCTCGAGCCTGGATAAGATATTATCGAGAGTAAATAGAGTCCTGATGATTAATTTATCTAAAATATGTAGCGGATCTTAAAAAGATATAGAGCATGTTTGGCCTTGATTCTCAAAAATGAGTTTTTGTTTTTCAAGCTTAATTTTTCAAAAGTGTTTTTCAAAAGCAGGAACAATAAATAACTGCTTCTATTTCTATGGGCAAAAATATGAATTTTTAGCTTTTGAGAATTTTTGTTTAACTTTTAGAAAACAATGTGTTTGGCCAAAAAGTGTTTTTGAGTCCAAAAACATTTTTACAAACTAGGCCAAACACACACATAACAACATGGAGCAACATTTGAACGTTAAATTTATTTTCTTAGAAAAATACATTCACTTAATAATCGAGTTAAAAGAGGCTAAATGCTAATTTATTTACTAAAGTAGTAAATATACTTAAATTTAAATTGTCTGAGACTGGGTCCTTTCCTGTCATAACAAAAATCACCCTCTGTGACTTAAAAAAAAGGTTTATGTATTTTTAATGGAGGGATGTATCAAATTATCCGAATAACTTATGCATTATGTGCAAATTAATCCTCTAAATTTCATTTGTTGCAAATTAAATTAGCCTTATAAGTTTCCAAAAATGTGCAATTAAGCACAAATCAGGTTGTTTACCATTTTTTAACTAAAACCTATTATTTTCTATTATAAAAACCATTTTCAATATATCCATTAAAAATTAAATACAATATACGAACAAAAATTAATATAAGCAAAAATTTGGTCATATAACTTTTCATTGTAATTTCACTAAAAATTCTCATCTTATGAATATTTTTTCACCAAAAAAATATAAAAATATTTGAACATGCTTTCTAATAATTAGAAATTTTAGGATTAAAATTTGATTAATAATTTTAACTTTCAATAATAGTAAAATATTTAATTTAGTAAATTTTATTCTTGAAAATAAGATATTATGGTTAATTAGTAATTTACATATTAGGAGAAATTTATGGGGCCGATTTGCTACGTTTATAAGTTAAAAGCTTAATTGCACATAGTATCAAACTTATGGAGGTGATTTGTAATTCCGTTTAAATATTAAAACAAATCAAATATCACTTATTTGAGCATTTAAGACACATCTTTTATTTTTTTCCTATATATTTACTTTAGTCTTATTCATCATATTATTAACCAGATTTAATTAAGCTTAAGACCGATCCATCCGTCTCAACAAAGAATTTGTCATTTAATGACCGACTTGTATATATATTGACTCATGCATGTATCAATGCGGTGAATCTCCTTAAAAGTGAATGTCACATGTGCTATATAGTAATTCTCATATCGTGTTCATGCATGTACGTACAACAAAATGTACAATTATTCTGTCTTACTTCCCTTTTCTAGCTTCTCAATCTTGTGACAATATGAAAACTAAACTGGCATCGTTCTCAAATAGCTAGCTCCTTTACCTTTAGCTAGCCTGTGGCACCTACCTCTACTTGAGGATATGATGTTCTACAGTTCTAGTTTGAAACGGGTCAAAATGAGCTTTTACCCATATGACCATATCAATTCGATGTCTTAAAGAGTCATATATTGTAAACAATAAAAAAAAAAAAAAAAGAAAAGAAAAAAAGAAAAAAAAAAACAGATCAAATATCAAACCTACTTAAATAGTTAGATATGCATTTATTAAACAAAAATTACATATGGAAAATGTCGGTATTTTTCTAAGTTTGTGTTAATAATATCACTAATAAAAACACCACGATGTCAAAATAGATATACATAAATGTATATTCAATATATCTTCAATTAACTAAAGTTGGCTGATGTGAGTGGTAAGGGCTCTCATCTCTTAAAGAAGTGGTCAGAGATTTTATTCCTGACTCTTGCGAATGAAAAAGTCAAACTTAGGAGGGTCAACCCATTAAATTGACTTTAGTATGTTAGAATATAAAACGAATCAAGGAACTTCAACCATCAGCTTAAGCTTTTGGTTGAGATGGTTCCTTGACATAGTATCTCGAATGAGATTGTCCCAACTGTCGATAGGGGATTCTCCTAGTCAACATCAAAAAAAATATATATCTTCAATTAGGCCTATATTCAGTGGCGGAGCTTGTCAACACAAAAAAAATATATATATATCTGCAATTAGGCTTATATTCATTGACGGAGCTTGGAGTAAAAGATAAGCTGGCCAGCCAACGCTTAAACTATAGATTTCATGTATAAATATGGATAAGTGAAAAAGTTGGAGGAAGTAATTTGTTAAAAAAGAAAAAAAATGGCCTTATTATTTACAATAAATGGAGATAAAAAGCTTATTATTATTAACACAAATACAGAGACAAAAGCCTTAAACTTATGTTTGTCGACAACAATAATATTAAGATTAAGACTGGTAGGACAATTTGGTTTAAATCTCTATCATCACGTCATTTCACATAGTTAACGACTTAAAACTATAAATTAGGGACCCTGAGTTATGAATACATGCATTGTCCAAACTATTAGGCTAAATCAAATCTCATAATAACAATGATACATCAATATATCATGCATAGTATACAAGGTACTTTGCATTATTGGATGGTCATGTCGAAGCTCTTCAATGGTGGAGCGAGGGGGCTAGCAGGGTGCTCGCTTTCATTGGAAAATGAAAAATTCGAAGTTTTTAGTTAATTTTTGGGATTTTTCAACTTTACTTTATGACATTATCTGTTTGACCTCTAACAACAAATTCTGCATTCGCCACTAAATCCCTCCATACCCATGTAATAATACAAATACATAAAAGACATATGGAGTACTCCATATTATTTTCATTGATTTAGATTAAAGTTACCTTCACTTTAAATAGAAAACTAGGATAAGGGGCATAACTCACATTTTAACATTGATTTCAAATCATAAATGGATTAGAACATAAGTTAATGGTAATAGTTACCTCACAAAATGGTTAATATATACACATAAAAAGTACGTAATCACATCACGATGTCGGTAAATAGATAAAGAGAAATAGGATATCATGAAACAAAATAAGTAAACAACTGACTAAAACCCTTTTCTTTCTAACTTAATTTTAGCTTATTTTAATTCAGTTCAGTTCAATTCACCTCATTTTTTCACAAACTAACTCTTACTTTAACTCTATTCAGCTCAGCTCAAATTCATTTTGTACAGTTTAGTTTAGTTCAGCTCAGCTCTATTTAGTTTACTTCATTCCAGTTCAACTCCTTTAACTGAAAAGAACAGGGCCTAAAACGAACTGGGTATCGTTCCTTTTTTTTTTTTTTTTACAATTTGCAACTCGATGCATCTATATACGAGACACACATTGCATGGGATCTCAACATAAACGCGTAGTCCCAACAGTTTAAGATAGGTCCTTATCAATCATCAAAGCATTTAAAAAGAGACATAGAAGTATATATACATTATGACATATAATGTGTCATCACCTACACATTATTAAAGACAAATTGTCGGTTTTGGCATGCATATTAATAAACCTATGGAGTACGATTATTGTAGATCCACAAAACCGTTTTTAGAACCAATTGTGACACATCAAAGTACCCAATTCCACACACTCTTAAGGCTCATAATTGGACATGAACCCACATCAACTTGGAAATATCTTCTAGGAAATTGAGTATGTAGTCTAGTGAATTTGACATCTTTGATTGTTGAATACCTCGAATTTTTGCTTCAATTAGTAATGAGAATGACTTTAGGAGGAAAAAAAGAGGACAAAATGTTGGCTCATTAAACCAAATTCATCACATATTGTCCAAATTCATCACCTAATTCTTATAATAAACATTATTTTACCTAGATCAATTTAGAGTAAGTGAATTTTATAAAATGTTTCTACAGATTATGATGAGTTTTGAAAGTTGTGTGAGACATGACTAGGAATGGCAATGGATCCAGGATCCGCTCCAGATTCGTAGGACCCGATCCGCATGGATCGGATATGGATCCTAATTTTTGGGACCCGTTGGATATGGATCGGATATGGATCCATTACTTATTAAGCGGATCTGGATCTCATCACTCAGATCCAGATCCGATCCGCATACCCGTTTTCAATAAAAAAAAAAAACAAATTATCAAATTACTCATTTAATGACTTCACAAGTCATAAATTTATAGTATAAAAAAAATAAAAGTTGGTAGTGCATGACATAACTTAGTGGTTGTTACTAGTTATGCCACTTAATTTGGCCACTGACATTGAATTTTGTAGACTCTATGCCACTTCGTATTTCTAAAAGATGAAGTTGAAATGCTATTGTGTGCGTACAATATGCCAATAACCTAGTTTGTTATTGGCACACTTAATATCGCATGAGTAGTTCGTGTTACTTAACTTATAACACTATTGTGTTTGTTGTTTATTTTGATATTGTCTTAGATCCGCATAAGATCCAGGTCCGACCCGGACCCGTCGGATATGGATCTGGATCTGAGAAAATTGGGCCCGTCGGATATGGATCGGATCTGGATCCAATGTGGAAAATGCGGATCTGGATCTGGAACTAGCTGGATCCGGTCCAGATCCGGCCCGTTGACATCCCTAGACATGACTATATATATGTAATAAATCTTAGATTCAAATCCATACATGTAGGATCGAATTTATTTGAATTTGGCTCATATCGTTGAGATGAATTAGATGTTATCCTCAAGACCTCAAGTTTTTTTCTTATTTTATTTAAACATGAAAACTAAAGTAGAGGAGTAGTCAAAATATATCATAGTTCTTTTTATTTTTATAATCAAAGCTGTTTCGGGTAAAAATGTACTTGATGGTTAATACAAATTACACGAGACTAATGAATGTTTTGTTGTTGGCTAAGTCCGATTCGATGCTGATGCTCCTTGAGTCCTCAAACTTGAGGTCGTTGGACTTGTTCTATTCCTCTTAGCTGAGTTCCTGATGAAACAGGGAACAAACCTAGCCTCAGAAGGTTTTGAGAAAAGCCCCTCCGATACCTAAGTCAGTCTTTGTTCTCACTTTGGGGTCGATAGGGTCTGTGAGGAGATTCCCTTAATTAGGCAACTAATTGTAGTGGGAAAAAGTGCTTAAAGAGTTAGAGATTGAATATCTTTGGAGCTGAATTGTGTTCCTATTTATGGGGGGCAATTTCGTACGGACCAAAGGGACTCAAGTGGCACGTGGCTCCAACTGTATAGCTGACCTGGCATGGACTGGCAATTCCATCAATGAGCCATGGTTGAAGTTCATTATCCTCGCCTTGGAATAGATTTCAGTTTTCTTGGCAGCATGAGAGTCTTGCTTTGAACCATTTGGGCCTTTGAGGGCGTCACATCGGCCTCAAAACTGGTTTTGAGCCTAATAGCTTAGGCCTAATAATTGTGCCCTAACAAAAGTTATAGTTTTTTTTTTCTTTTTTATCCTTGAGAAAAGAAAAACTACGTATTTTGCATCCGTTATTGTAGTTTCATAACTCTCTTTATGGAACTTCAGCTCTAAAAATTTGAACCATGGTTAGGAATAGTATTTCAAGTTGTACAAATTTCGACAATTGTTTTTTTAATAATCAATAGAGGGATTTTATTAATAAATAAGAGAATTCACGAAAGAATATAGATCCTGATCCTACGGATCTTGTTAATGTGGATTTGAAAGATTTAAATCCACAAGGACTAAATTTGGATCCATTGTGATTTTAATCCTAACTACTGGATCCATTATAACATTTGTGAATCTGAACATATAAAATCTTACCATAATTTATCATTTATCATCCTTAACTAAAAAAAGTCATGTCTATGTTTGGTTATATCATTATGAGTGATAGAAGGTATTGACAAAATGTTTGGATGCTATATGAGATTAAGGAGGGTCCACGACATGACCAAGATCCACTAAATCAGACAATAACGGGGATAGTTTATGACTCAAATTTTGAACCCAAAGGATTTGGCCACCTCTATATCACTAAATTGCTCTGAAGAGATTGCTTCAGTTATCGATAAGGCTGTTCTTCGTCCGAAACTACACCAAATCCTCGGAAAACCAAGACCCAGAAATTGGATCGGATAACAACCAATCAGTTTGCTCTGGTCTGGTTTACAAGTTCAAACCACTTTCTTAACTAAAAAGTTTTTTTCAAAACTGTACCGCCACTAACCATAGACCGGATGTCCGAAAAATCATTATCCAAAAACCGGACTCGAAGACCAGACCGGATGACAACCGGTCCCGATTTTATTTATCCAACCTATTTTGAACACTCCTAAACACCTAATTGTCGGCAAGGCTACTTCTTAATTTCTTATCAACACAAAACAAAATAAATGTAGATTTATGTTGAACCACTTTTGTGAATTTCTCGGCCCACAAACTATTCGAACACTTTTTTACGGGTTGAAGTTGAACAGATCGGGTTTAATAGACAGGACGACCCCTGGACAAATCTCTCCAATTTCTTTCATGAATCATGAATAGAGTAACGGTAATACCTTCGGGTGGCAGTGTAGATGATAAAGAAAGCAGTTCGAAGACGCCTCAGCCTCCCCAATTTCTATACTCTGTAAGCAACCCTAATTAATCCTTCTATTATTTACTTTCTCCGTCTCAATCATTCGTTTATGTTTGATTAAAATACTCCTTGCAAAAAAAAAAAAAAGGTAAACAAATGAATGAGACGGAGGGACTATGTTTTTTTTTTTTTTTTTGCGCTGTTGATTTATTATGTTTCTTGTTGTCTGGTGTTTGCCATGTTTTACAGATTTAACCCCATCACATATTAGTAAGTTTTTATAAGATGAATTGTGTTATTATTAGGTAATTGTACTCCCTACATCCCGATCATTTGTTCACCGTTTTTTTTTCTTTGCGAAGGATATTTTAATCAAAGTTAAACAAATAATTGAGATGAATGAAATAATTACTTATTCTTAGTGTGGATAGTGTATTAGTTGTCTCTTTTAAGTGATCATTAAAATTGGCTTCCAAACAGTGGCGGAATTAGGGGGCTAGTAGGAGCGGTCCCTTCATGCAATAAAAGATTCGGAATTTTTAGTTAAATTTTTCGTATATCTGTTTCTAGTTTACCTTATTGTGAATTGTATTATTAGTTTTCCCCCTAGGCCCCTAATTATAAATCATGGGTTTCGCTACTGCTTTCATACTTGGTTGGTAAAATGGGATTTTTGGCAAAGTAGTTGTCAATATTCTTTTTTGGGGCATGATTTGTCCATTAGTAAGATTGTTTTGGGGAATTGAGGGAACATGTACATTAATAAGTAATTAAGATTCCGTGTTAAGGTTAAGGATGTTGGTAATTCCAGTATATGATCATATGTTGGATGAGGTATATATTGAAGAAAGAATTAATACGGATTATCAACTAGTTCATTTAAGGAATTCGTAACCAAGATTACTTAAGTGTATAATTTGAGGAAAACCGAGTTGTTATATATGGAGTACTTCTTCCATTTATCTCATTCTGTCCCATTTTCCGTTTTGAGGCATTTCATTCATTAAGCACCATGTGTAAATGTAGTAACTTTGTGTTGTCTGACCGACCAATTTGCGGGTTTAGTGCTATAGGAAGGACGCGAAGAAAATGGAACATCATGGGGGAAGAGATAGTCGCGAGCTATTGTTTTTCAAGGATGATACTTGTATTTTTTGTTTGAGAAAATCATAATAGCATGATGATATCTTTTTTTTTTTTGGTGTAAATAGTAGCACAAGGCCAATCGTCCAACACCGTCTTAATGACTACGCCTGTGACCTCTTAGGTACTAAATGATGTCTTTGTGGTCACTAGAGATTGGTCTTAAAGGCCATACTTTGTGTTTTCTTGCAACCAATAGTTGCTTCTGTTTTGTTGTTTGTGAAAAAGTTGTCCAACCTCTAAGTTAGCTGTCATGTGGCTTCCTAATAAGCGGGAAGAAGGTGAAGAGAATTATTCCGATGTCCAATCCAGCAACTTTAGTATGTTTGTGGTTGTGAAATATTTCTTGAGAAGGGGTCGGGCCGTCGGGGTATAAGAAGTTTTCATATGCTGGTTGGTCAAAGATCGTCTAGTTTATTAAGTTGGGATCTTTGTTACAGTAGTAAGTATTCATAGACTTGATACATCGCTGTTACCTATTGGATTTTGTGTGAGGATCCATTTAATATATCATTCCGGTTTCGACATCTGAGCCATAAATTGTAGAAATCATCTTTTAATATTAATATGCTTTCGACATGAGATTGTGCTTAGCTTTCAAGAGTGTCCATACCCATTACCCACTCATTAAATTTTACTTCTGAGTTAAGCTGTCAAAAAAACCTTATCTTCTTCCTTGATCAATGTCTTATCAAAGCTCCTTTCTGAGTCTTACTAGCTAGTTGCTTTCCTTTCATAGTTATATTTCCTCACAGCCGTTACGGCCAAGTCAGATTTCTCTGTACTACAGTTTTGTACTAAAGCAGTATGATCTCCCTCTTCTCTACTTTTGAAATAAAGTAACGAACTAATCAACTGAAGCAAGAAATTAAATACTCCGTATTATTTATGACCTTCAGAATCTCATATAGAAAGAAGAACTTTAAAATGGAAGTTCACTACTACAGAAAAATTTGTTTCTAGCTGGTGCAGAGATTTGCATCAGCTACCAATTACATCCCACGACATATTTATTAATGACAGATATGTCTATCAGACTAGTTCGAATTCTCAAGACTTCGTGTTCTGTTTGAAGGTGCATATTTCGGATTGACACTTTGTAGTTATGGTTTAGAGGTAATTGGAAACTGGACATTCTTTTTAGAGCTCTGCAGTTTATAATTTAGAATGAGCGTTACCTTTAGGGAAAAGTTCATTTTAGTTCCTTGAGGTTTTAGTTGATTGCTCCTGTGTGAGTGTGTGACCTTGAGTCTTCATTGTTAAAAGGGTTTTAGAATTAAACCTCCATATGAAAAAATCTGCATGCTCATCGTTCATTCTGTATAGGTCACATAAATGTTACTTGGTGGAATTCTCTTTTTTCTGTAGTCGAGTTGTAGCCGCTAAATTTCAAACAATTGGCCCAATTTCCAAATTTCTTTTGTTATGACCGAAGTAGGCCTAGATTTGTAAATTTAACTAGAAACTTCCTACCAGCTCCTCATTACCTCAACTGATAGAAGTATAGATGGGTTTATCTACTCATTTTAGGTTTTCCACTTTTCAATTTCTACTGGAGCCAAATTCATTATTATTTGTTTTCGGAGTATATTGTACCTGTAGCATGTGGCTGATTATGGGACGTAAGGAATCACAGGGCCATATATGGGAGACGTGGGAGCCTTTTAGGCAATGGGTAATGTTGTCGATGTATATATTAGATTTAAATTAAATGTGATTAAGCCTTTCTGAGGAGCAGTTTACTCTCTGTATGTCTTAAAACTCGTTTTCTGAGTGCGCCCTCATTTCTAATGATTTCCAAAGTTTTTTGAGCTCACAACGACAATATTAGGCATGAATAAAAGTTAGTTCACCAGCGATATTATTCATAATTTGTTTAGGAGCCATCAGTCATGCACTTTACGCCTCAAGATCCCGTAGAGGATAAACAATTTCCTCAAGACCCACAGAGGGTTATAGATTATAACGTCCCAATTGAAAGTCCAAGTCTCTTCTTCTTTGATGGTTCGTTTATCAATTTAAGTCTGTCAGCATCTTTCTACGTTTTTATTATACCCTTACGGGTTGAGTACTCATGATCTGTGAAGATAAGCGCTTAATAACCCCTGAAAACAGGGGAATCACATTATTTGCGAGACTGTGAGAGTACTAGTAATTTTTACTTTGACCTGCGGTTATTAAATAATACTCCGTAATTGTTGTACTATAAAATGTTAACATGATTGTTGTGTGATTAAGAGCCAAAGAGCTGTCTTTTTGCTTTCACCGGCATCATGCATTAATGCCCATGTGAACGGATGTTTGATAAAGTATCACGGAGTATAAAACAAGGAGCTTTAAGGGTTTTCGTTATTGATATTAGGTAAATCTATCAAGGACAAGTTTTTTTTAGCTTAATCATTAAAATCAAGAATAATGTGTTGATCTTAGCTGAGCGTAACATTTGGTACCTCTAAGTTCTCTTCGTCATTATTGTCGACACTTTGTTTCCGTATCTATATACATTATGCTGTTCTTCCTAAAACATACTCCGTAAAAATTAATTTGAACATGGATGCAGGTCATCTTGCAAAATCATATTCGGTAGATCTCTGATAGAAGCACCAGTATGAAATTTGCTGATTATGCGCACGATATGCATAATCCTCATAGAATGTGAAAGGGATGGCAACTTCCTTGCAAATTGATAATGCGTGCGCTTTAGCTATTTTGTGCTAAGCCCTAAGCTTTTTAAAATACCCAACACTTGTCTCATATATTATTGCATGGAATGGCTTTATTGCGGAGTACTATTGGTAGATGCAACGGATCATTCGGAAATATCCCACGGTGTTTCAATCACATGCATGTTGTTGTAACGCTCTATACACCCGACTCCTTACCCCATTGTCCCTCCATACACAACACTTTTAAGGCAATAGTATGATGTCGCTACTGGATTATTGCTTGGAAAACAATACTGAAACCTGTAGATTTTTTTCAGTACAGATACTATATATCTTTCTTGTGTACTGACCAATTTGAGCCTTTTCTGTGATCTCCTTCAGCAGGGAACGATGCTACTTCTAAAGTATGTCAAGACTTGAGCCAGTCTTCACTGGGGCGAGTTTTTATATAACATCAGATTGTCTTCTAAAGTTTTTTTTTTTTTTTGACAGCATTCTTCTAAAGTGAGTATCTATCTTCTTTCTGTAAGATTTCATATTTTTCCAGGAACATCATCGTTAGCTTTAGTTTAGATTGAAATATGGATTACCTAACATGGAATATGCTTCATGTGCCTGCCCTGGCCATATGAGTAGATCTTGAAAAAAAAAAACTTGCAACTTCAGTTGGCCTTATTTACGTACGATTGAATATTCAGTAAGCAGATCTTTTGCTTTTTTAGTTTATTGCGTTTCTTTCTTTTTTTTTTTTCAATTGTTTTCCATTTGCAAAGAAAAAATTGATCTGTAAGTAATAATATCCTCTCCAGCCAGTTTTCAATGGTTGTGCGAATGTTGGTTCAAAGTTGTAGCTGTAACCGATATTCAGTAAATGCCATGAAGCTTTAATATGCAAGTTATTTCGTTACGCAAACAAATCTTGTACTCTTGTTTAACTTACGCCAATAAACCAATATGGAGTATGAAAATATGTGAATTTGATGGGGTAATTTGTTTTTATGCAAGGATCTAACTGTTTTGCCCTTTCTTGTCAAATTTAGTCCATTGATCACATGTTCCATTAATGTTAACTACCTTTCGTGTAAAATCTTCCTACACTAACTAGTAACTTATGTAAAACATCTTACCAAAAGTCACCCTTTTTGTATCACGATTAATTATTCTTAATACGATCAGTGACCAACTTAGTTAGTAGTCTATTTTATTATCATTAGCGATACATACCCTATTGTCTTTATTCGTGATGTGGGTATATTATATGTTATTGTAAGACCGTTTTGTTGGATTCCTGCTCGTTGAAGCTATATGTTTAACTGCAGCTGGTAGATTCAATTTTGCAACTTTTGCTGGAAGGTTAAGAATAGTGTTGTGCCAGTGCAATCTGCTTACTATAAAACTTGTTGCTTTTTTACTCTTCAGTATTTTTCCCATAGCCCACTGGTATTGATTGGCAACTTCTTGTTTCCAGATATAGTGATCCGAGGTTGAGACTTGAGGTTGAGTTTGCTGGCGACCAAGTTCCTGTGACTGTACAACCCTGCTGCAGACAGCAAGATTAGATCTGTAGAAGGTAATTTTGTTAAACAAGTTATTGCTCTGTTTCGATTCTAGCCTAACTTCGTGCTTTTTGGTACTTAATGATACATTAGCCCAATGAACTACAGGAGTTCAATGCAGGCTTGACAAAATAAAATCTACCAGTTTACGAGTTGTTATTCGTTTACGTATTATGTTAATCGGCTGGACAAGTTATGGAATTACATATTTTAAAGTTCTCATTTGGACAAGTTATGGAATTGCAAGGTAACTATTGACTTTCATGATCTATTCTACATAAACTTACGCCATTATTACTGGTCATGATCTACTCTACACAAACTTAGGCAATATATACTTTACATAAACTTATACATAATTGTCAAATTTTCGTTAATATCAAAAAATCTAGATGTCAATAAATTAATTTGTTGCTATTCGACATAGTTCATCTTTCATGATCATTATTGTTGTCGCAAACGTATACTTCAGTTTCGAGTTTATTATTTATAATAATGATGATTGCAATTTATCTTGTACTACACGCAATGTCGAAAACCTACTTATTCATGCTGTTTATGGTGAATATATCGGTTGTGAGATACGAGTGCATAATTGGTAAATCGTGTATCACACGCAATGTCAAAAAGCTACTTATTCATAAGCCTACAGGCAACGTCGTCAAAAACCTACTTGTTTATGGTGGCAACTTCCTTGCAAATTGATGATGCATTGATGCTGCCCCTTTCCCATTGTATGCTAAACCCTAAGCCTTTCAACATTCTACTTGGCTACCTCTGTTTCAGATATTATTGCATGAAAATGGCTCAATCTAATTTCTTATATTGCGGAATACTATTGGTTGATTCAACTATCGACCCAATTTTCACTATGGATCACTGGGAAAGTGTTTCCAGATTCCAACACATGTTAGGGTAAGGTTTTATAGGCCTGACTCCTGACCCGATTATCCTGCCATACACAAGAGCTTGTAAGGCAATAGGGTGATATTTTACTGGAGTATTACGTGGAAAACATCCTGAAACGTTTAAATGTACTAAGTACACAAACTATCGTTCTTGTATACTTGCCATTTGAGCTTCTTTCATGTTCTCCTTCGATAGGGAGCGATGTTACTTCTAAAGTACGTCAAGACTCAAGAGACAGGCTTTGGTGAGTCGAGTTTTTATATAACATAAAATTGTCTTCTAAAGTGTCTAAATGAGTATCTATCTTCTTTCCGTGAAGTTTAATATTTTTCCAGGAACATCATCATTCGCTTCTGTTTAGGTTGAAATATGATTACCTACCATGGATTATGCTTCAAGTGCTTTGTCCTGGCCATATGAGTAGATCTTGAGAGTAGCAGCAAACCAAAAGTCTTGCAACTGCAGCTTGGCCATATTTACTTATGGGGTAAGCCAAACTCTTCTGTTCTATGTATTTCTGTACGATTGGTATTCATGCCTAGTTAAACTCTTCTGTTCTATGTATTTCTGTACGATTGGTATTCATGCCTAGTTAAGCAGAATTTTAGCTTTTTAGTGCATTACGTTTCTTTTTTGTTGTTTTCCATTTGTGGAAAAAATCAATCTGTAAGTAGTATCCTCTCCAGCCAGTTTTCATTTTTCAATGGTTGTGTGAATCGTGGATCGAAGTTGTAGCTGTAACGAATATTCAATAAATTCCATGAAGCTTTAATACCTTTTTCTGCATCATATACCATGTGATTTAGTTACCAAACAGAAACATATCTCGTTTTCCTGTATAACTTACACCGATAAACCAATATGGAATATGTGAATTTGATTAGATAAGTTGTTTTTATGCAACTGATCTTAACTATTTTGCGCTTTTTTCTTGTCAAATTTAGAACGATCACTTGTTCTGTTATTGTTGACTACCTTTCGATTTAAAGTCTTCTTACACTAACTTATGTAAAACATCTTATGCAAAAAGTCACTTTTATGTATCATGAGTAGTCATCTTTAATACGATCAACGACCATCTTAGTTAGTAATCTGTTTTCTGTTGTTGGTGGCCGTTTCACCGTTAACTCGACTTCATTGTTTATAACCTACTTATGTAGTTATATCACAGCTATACGGCTATACCTACCCTTTTATCTGTAATCGTAATGTGGGTTTATAATAAGTTACTGGTAGACCGTTTTACTGGATACCTGCTCGTTGAGATTGTATGTTTAACTGCAGTTCTGATGGATTCAATTTGGCAACTTTTGCTGGAAGGTTAAGAATAGTGTTGTGTCAGTGCAATCTGCTTACTAGATAACTTGTTGCTTCTTTGCTCTTCAGTATTTTTCCCTTAGCCATGGGTATTGATTGGTAATGTCATATTATTACAGATACAATGTTCCGAGGTTGAGGTTGAGTTTGCTGACGGCCAAGTTCTGGTGAATGTACAACCCTGCTGCAGACAACAAGATTAAAACCGTGAGGGTTAAGAAGGTATAATTTTTAACAAGTCATTCTTCTGTTTCTCTTTCAGCTTAGCTGCATGCTTTTCGGTACTTAATGTTTACTATAAGCCGAAGAATAACAGGAATTCAATGCATGCTTGACAAAATGAAAACCTACCTGTTTACGAGTTTATATTTGTTTTATTATGTTGGTCGATTTGTATGAACTTTATCAAGCGCATCTGAAAAATGAGTAAAACTATAAATAACGCTTGTTTGGGTAAGATGGCGGTTTGTGTATCCAATTCTCTATGCAGTTTCTTTTACCGATCATTCAGATCGTGCACATATGACCCTATTTTGATTTAACTCAGTATGGGAGCATTTGAGGCAGAATCTGTAGCAACAACTTTATTCTTGTTTCTAGTTGAATACTTTAGGGTGAAACGATATCATGGCTTCAGCCGGGTTGCAAACAGGAAATGATGCTGTTATTCTCGGCAAAATAAATGTTGTGATGTTCCTTGGGATAAATGGTTTGCGACAGTAGATAGCCCTAACTCAGTGATGGATCAAGGATCTTGAACGAGGGTGCATATTTTTCCTCAGTTAACGAAGCTATGTTTTTTTAACAGGGTGCATATCTTGAAGTTACTATGCTCGAGGAGACAACGCAAATTGCACATACAGAACTCGCCGGAGCAGAAGATCTCATCTGGACAAATTTTGGAATGGCAAGGTAAAAATAATTAGTGGTCACAAACTTGTACATTACCATTGTTAAATTGACCAAGTACTTATTAATCAATTTATTTCTTGCTCTTCTAACACAGTTCAATTATCGTACACAAATTTATCCTGAAGTTTCGAGATTGTTATATTAAGGGTTTATTGTTAAAAACTACCTTATATTTAGGGGTATTTGTAAAAATACTACCTTATGTTATTTTTCTTGCTTTAGACTACCTTTGTTTTCTCATTTTTTGGTCAAAACTACCACTGCTGAAAATATGCCAAGATTTGGTCGATTAAGCGACATTAACCTATCGCACATGACTTTGTTAACATCAAACAACAATGGCCAACCGCATCCAACCCTCAATTTAACTTCACATAAGCAAAATTTATGTTTTAACATTTCAATAATAACTACGAACATCTACAAAAGTTAATCGAAGGTACATTACGATTTCTCAAAATCTTGCCTAAGCAAGATTAAAACATAAAAGAGTCAAGGGTGATAGATTTAAGCCGGAAAACTAACCAAATTTGTCTAGATTCTTAGTGTAGGTAGTTATTGACCAAGAATAAAGAAAACAAAGGTAGTAGAAAACAAAAAAAAATAATGTAAGGTAGTCTTTTTACAAACATCCCTAAATATAAGGTAGTTTTTGACAAAAAAAACCCTTATATAAATGAATGTAATTTATCTTGTACTACACGCAATGTCGGAAACCCTAATTTATGTTGTTTATGGTAAATATATCGGTGTGGCATACATAATAATTGGTAAATCTTGTACCACACGCAACATACTACTTTTTCATACGATCTAGGATCAAATACCAACACCACTTGAATTAAAGACGATGTTCGTTAATATCGTTATAAATCACAAAATCTCATTTGTGACCATCAATATCCGTCACTCTTGAGTGACGGATACCATTTTACCTCACAAAGTACCCATTTTTTCTCTCTCTGTAACACTATTCACGTGGTCCCCTTTCTCCACTAACCCATTTTGTTACCATTTTAACTCACAAAATATCCGTCACAAATGGTAACCCGTCACAAGGGAGACCAATTGGTTTAACTTAAAATAAACTAAACGATAATGAAATAAATGATATTTTAAAAATTCTTGCGAAGAAATAATATTCTGTATAATTTTTTACTATGATTATCAACAATATGTTTGACATAACTTACCTCTCATAGTTCTCCCCCGCATATTATACCAATCAGGTTCATCTTTTTCTATAATGTTCCCTAAAATCAGATTCGTCTTCCCCATATATTACAGTCATATTTCCTCCCCTATATTACACCAATCAGATTCATCTCTTTCTGTAACGTTCCCCTAAAATCAGTTTTGGTCAGCAATAAGTCCCGTGCATGATAAAATGAAGTGATAAAGTCACCCTAAAATACAATGTATAGTGTGCACAATATTTGAGAGTACTTTTTTCTCCTATTTCTCTCCATATATTAAACCAATCAGATTCATCTCTTTCTATAACGTTCCCTAAAATTAGTTTTGGTCAACGCTCACCAAAACCAATATATTATTCTACAACAATAAGTCCTCTGCATGGTAAAGAGAAGTGATATCGTCACTCTAAAATGATATGTATGACATTACTCAATATTTGAGAGTACTTTTTCTCATATTTCTCCCCATATAATACACCAATCAGATTCATCTCTTTTTATAACATTCCCTAAAATGTTTTGATCAAAGCTCAGCAAAATCAAAATAATGTTCTACAACAATCAATCTCGTGCACGATAAAAAGAAGTAATAGCGTCACTCTAAAATAAAATGTAGCTTATACTCAATATTTAAGAGTACCTATTTCTCATATCTCTCCAAATATTACACCAATCAGATTCATCTCTTTCTACAAGGTTCCCTAAAATCAGTTTTAGTCAACATAACCAAAAACAAAATAATGTTCCACAGTCTACACCAATGAGTCTCGTGCATAGTAAAGGGAAGTGATATTTTACACCAATCATATTTATCTCTATTTGCAACAATCCCTAAAATCAGTTTCAGTCAACATTCACGAAACCGAAATAATATTCTACAACAATAACACAATTATGGTGTTCCTCAATATTTTAAAAGGGGTATTTTGGTATCCATAAAATGTAAGATGATTTTATATGTGAAATGTATCGATTATATTTCGAACAAATATAATTATAAATCAAATTAAAAGGATGAAGAAATTAAACTCAAAAATTAAAAAGAAAAACATATTCATTATCATGATGGAATAATCCATCACATACAATGATACAATTAGATCTCTATTATCATAGAAATCTAAATTACAAAGACACAAACATTAAAACATGACACAAACATGACAATAAACACAACATAAAACAGAAAAATACTTGTGTCCTCCCTACCTCCAAAGAAAGATTCCCATTTTGGTCTTCCTTATTTGGGTGTAGGGAGGACGTCCTCGAGAGTACAAAAGTAGTTCTCCCTAAAACACACAATTAAACATTATTCAAATAAATAAAAAAAAAAAAACTATAATTTTCCCCTTAAAATAAAGACACTAAAATTTGAGTTCTAGTTCCACATCAGACAAAGGCTTAGGGTTTGTTGCACCATCCCTAGCAACATTGAACATTATTCCCTCAATCATCTTAAACCACTCAACTTTAGTAGGACCCACTTTCTTAACCCGCCCCGCCTTCGGCTGCACCCATGGCTTGAGATCAAGAGGCTGGAGCAAGAGTAAGTTTGAGATCAAGAGGCGGAGCAAGAGTAAGATTAAGATTACATTCATTTTCAATAAAAGGAGAAGGAGCAGCAGGAGGAACAGGAGCAAGAGGGAATAATGGCTTAGTAACTGGACCACGGCCGGGAGGCGGAATGTGGGTCCTACGATGGTGTTCTTGGTCTTCCTCGTACCTAAACCTTAACCTACAAAATTCACACTTATAACGAAACAACAATTTATAGTAAGTTATTTCCCTTTCTTCGGCGGTTTTTACACGGAATGGCGATGATGGTGGATGTACATGTTCTTGTTCTGGTAAGGGTTCATTATTGCACTTGTTAATATCATCGTCGTCTTTGGAAAAAGACGACAATGATGGTATATGGTTTTGGTTTTGGTTTTGGTTTTGGTTTGTCAAGGGTGCATTATTGCCCTTGTTAATATCATCGTCGTCTTTTTCAGCAGACGACGATGATGGTAAATGGTTTTGGTTTTGGTTTTGGTTTGTCAAGGGTGCTTTGCCCTTGTTAATCATAGGTCCTACAACTTCGAGTCCTTGTTCGACTCGAGGATTAGAAGTTGAACTTTCAACACTTTCAATTTCGATATTTACGACCTCAGGTTCAATAATTTCAACCTGAGGTTCGTAAAAACGAACTGGATAAGGTTTGGCAGGACGTACACCACCTCGAGGTCTAAGAACACGAAATGGACGTTTGGAAGGACGAGGACGAGGTTGAGGTTGAGGTTGAGGTTTGGAAGGACGTCGACGAGTTTTTCTTGCTCGGGAAGGACGAGGAATATCGTTACTTGCTCTTATTCTTAGTGCCATTGATGGAACAAATAATTAGAGCAAATAATAATAATTTTTTTTTTGTTGTTGTTAGAAAAAGTTGTGTAGGAAAATGTTGTGTTGAAAAATGAAGAAATTAGGGCTTTATTTATAGGGTATTAAAATGAAAAGGTGCAAGAACATGACCATGTTTGAAAAGTCATAAAATAATAAAGATTTATTTCTTTTATTGTATTAATAAAATTGGAAAAATAAAATCAGAAATGAACGTGTAAATGGGTATTTCTTAGCATAAAAGGTCTTTTTTTTTTGAAATATTTATTGACAAATTAAGAATTATGTTTAATTTATTTGGAAATAAATAAATATGATCGTTTTGGATTTTTTTATGAAAAGGTGGCAAAGAAATTTGTGAAACGATATCATTTTTGGGTTGTTTGCCCCTAGCCTTGCTTTCTCTCGTTTGCATAGGGAAGGGATGTAGACATGAAGTATGTTTCTAATTTAGACCCTAAATTTAAGGGTAAAAACGTAAAATAATTGAAGATTTTAAGGAAGTAGATTACAAATGAGATCAAGTTTGTTACAAAATATCAGAAATTACTAATTATTTTATGAGACGGTCTCATGATAATCGAGTCAAAATGTATAATTTTTCTCTTGTTCATATTTTTGAAAAGAGGCGCGTATCTATTGTTAATGTCGTCTCCTCGCGTTGTCATTGTTTATGCATGAAACAACACGAGCACGTAAAAGAAAATTTAGAAAAACAAATACAAGCCGATATGCAAAGCGAGTCTGTCTCGGGCAAAATACGCTCTGTAAGACTGTAATATAAAAGTATTTAGACTAAAATGGAAGAATGTTTCATACAAAATCCGCTTCATAAATATTTATTTTACATGATGTATCTCGAAATCATCCCGTGATCAAACCCGATTGTTTTCTTATCCATTGTTTTTATTGCCATAATTGTTAGAGGACATTAACTCCGGAAGTCCGGATTAAGGCTATCTTTATCCAAGCTCAAAACGGGTCTTAAGTTCTTATAATTTATTTCTAAGACTCAATTTAGGTTCTCATATTTTTCCACTTTATTCTCAGACTCATGCTTAGAGTCATAAAAAATAATTTATTCGTCTAATATTTGATGGAGGTATTATGAAATGAAGTTTAATACCCAATAAATTTTAATTTCACCCATACCTCTTGGCCACCTTCATTGGCCCCTTAATTTGGTTTTAAACTCCATAAATTTTCCGACACATTTAGATTGAACAAAACAATTTTAGAAAGGAGTCTCATACGTTTATGGTATCATATTCCATTTTATTCCATTCCATCATCTTAAACCAAACGAGCTCTTACAATTTTATATGAGATTCACTTCTCCACTCACATTTACTATTCATTCACAAGTCTCTAAGACTATCTTTATCGTTATACCCGATTTGGGTCTGAGGACAAGTCTCGTGCAAATCTGAGGCCTAATAATCATCTTGAGATAATTAATGTACATTAACTATTCGTAATAATCTTGAGTTGACTCAACTTAAGAGTAGACCTGAAAAACGAGTCAACCGAGTCTGGTTTGGGTTAGGTTTGCAAGAATTTGGTTCAGGTTGGGTCGAATAATTTTTGTTTTATTATATATATATATATATATATATACATTCATAAGAATTATTGTAAACAAATTTATCCTCAAGTTTCAAGTTTGTTATTTATATATGAATGTAATTTATCTTGTATTACACGAAATGTCAGAAACCCTACTGATGCCTGTAATTTATCCTGTTATTTATGATAAACATATCGTGTGTGCTGGAGACAATCGGTAAATCTTGTACCATACGCAATGTCAAATAACTACTTTTTCATACGATCTAGGATCAAATAACAACTCAACTTGAATTAAAGACGATAATGTTCGTTAATATCGTTATAAATATATATCAATTGTGTTTTCACATATTTGTAAAGTAGTAGTTCGTTATCTAATCACGATTCTATTTTACTCTCACATAGTAGGTTTGTAGTTAAAATAAATTAAATGAGAATAAAAGAAATAACAATATTTTGAATTAATATTTAGCGATGACAACCTTCAACAATATGTTTGACATAATTTATTTCTTATAGTTCTCCCCACATAATACACCAACGGGTTCATTTCTTTCAACAACGTTTCCAAAATCAACTTTGGTCAACGATTACCATAACCAAAATAATATTCTACAACAATAAGTTCCTTACACAGTAAAGGGAAGTGATCACTCTAAGATAAAATGTATGGTGTTACTCAAAAATATTTCTCCTCATATATTACACCAATCAGGTTCATCTCTTTTTATAAAGTTTCCTAAAGTTAGTTTTGGTCAACGCTCACCTAAACCAAAATAATATTTTAGAACAACAAGTCCCATTCACGGTAAAGAGAAGTAGTAACTCGCTCTAAAATAAAATATATGATGTTACAAAATATTTGAGAGTACTTAGTTTTCATATTCATCCCCACATTACACCAATCAGTATTTGTCAACGCTCAGCAAAATCGATATAATATTCTACAACAATACGTCTCGTGCTTGATAAAAGGAAGTGATAACGCCACTCTAAAATAAAATGTATGGTGTACTATATATTATTTCCTAGTACTTCTTTTCATATTTCTCTCCATATAATATGTCAATCAGATTCATTTTTTTCTATAACGTTCTCTAAAATCAGTTTTGCTCAACGCCAGACAAAAAACAAAATAATCTTCTAGAATAATGAGACTCGCACACGGTAAAGGAAAGCTATAATGTCACTCTAAAAATAAAGGTATGATGTACTCTAGCCTAAGAACTATTGTACACAAATTTATCCTTAAGTTTCGAGTTTATAATTTATACATGAATGTAATTTATCTTGTATTATTATTGTTCCGGGTGTATTTCCGAAGCAAGTATTGTTACCACTCGTAGCTTGTAGAATGACGTCTTTGATTGAGTCCTCCTTTGGCCTCTCCTGAAACAATGAACGAACTGAGGGCTCGGTTTTGGCCGAGCGTACTCACTCCGACGCTCAAGTCAGTAAACTTAAGAGGATTAAGTTATGTGTTACTTGGCTAAGTATATTGTAGAGATATAAGGAAGATATTACCAGATTGTGAGGTGTTTAAGTTATTTCGTGGATCCTTTCCTCAATGAGGGTTGAGGAGTATTTATAGACTTTCACCTTTTGTCACGTATTGACCAAGTGGCTAGCAGGTGGAAAGACTGATCTACCCTCGGCCGAGGGACCCATGACAGGCCGGCGGGCCCTGTTGACTCGCCGCCGAGGGGTCTTGGATATGAGTACGCGGATATGTGCCCCGGCTGGCTAGTTGTCTGGCCGAGACCCAAGTGACAGGCCGACAGGCTGAGTCGGCTAGGCTGTCTAAGTCGTTGACTTGCTGTGGATATCTTTGACCTTGCTCAATATATTGACTCGGTCAGCGGGTGCAGAATATGCCCCATCAATTATACATGATGTCAGAAATCCTACTGATTCCAGTAATTTATCGTGTTGTTTATGGTAAATGCATCGTGTGTGGCATACTGCATAATTGGTAAATCTTGTACCTTACGCAACGCCAAATAACTATTATTTCATACGATCTAAGATCAAATACCAACACCACTTGAATTAAAGATGATGATGTTCATTAATATCGTTATAAATATCACTAGTGTGTCACATATTTATAAAGTAGCAGTTCTATCTAATCACGATTCTATTTTACTTCAACATAATTAGTTTGTACTTAAAATAAATTCAATGAGAATAAAAGAAATAACAATATGTTTGGCATAATTTAATTCTTATATTTCTCCCCTCATAATACACCAATCGGGTTCATCTCTTTTATTCTACATCGTTTTCAAAATCAACTTCGGTCAACGCTTAGCATAACCCAAAATAATATTCCACAACAATAAGTTCCATGCACAGTAAAGAGAAGTGGAGCATCTTTAATGGCGAGCTACATTATATTATACCTTGACTGCCACATAGGTATTTATAGCAACCTTACTTTTAAGCTACATACCCTTACAATGTTGTTGAGCTGCATACTTCTGTAGCTTTAGTAAGCCCACTTACATATCAACCGATAAAAAGCAAGCTCCTAGAAATTAAGCATTTAGCTTGGTAGAGCAGGTGTAGCTTTCAAACGGGTTGTATATTTCTCCTCCGATATTACGTACATCAATCAGATTCATCTCTTTCTATAACGTTCCCTAAAATCAGTTTTGGTCAACGTTCACTAAAAAAAAAATATTCACAACAATAAATCCCCAGCACAAGAAGTTGATAAATGAATCAACTCAACCAAAACCTTAAGGTGATGGTTGAGGCCCAACTATTATAAATATTCCTATTATAAATATTCCTATTAGAAGTAATAACTCACGGTAAAATAAAATGCATGATGTTACACAATATTTTAGAGTACATAGTTTTATTCATCCCCACATATTACATAAATCAGTGTTGGTCAACGCTCAACGAAATCAAAATAATATTTTACAACAATAAGTCTCATGCTCGATAAAAAAGAAGTGATAACGTCACTCTAAAAAGTAAAATATATAAAATGAAGAGTAAATTAAAAATTACCCCCTTTTAAAATCCTGTTTTCTAAAATTACGCCCTTATATATTTTTTTTCCAAAAATTACTCCCTTAAGATGCACTTTTATCAAAAAATGCTTCAAAATTCAAATTTAGGTGACTTATTACGTATATTTTTGAACTTAGTCCCCATTGTTATTTGTTTTAAAGTATAAATTGGCTAAGACACAAACAAAATAAGTTCATAAAATGACGTAATAAGTAACTCAAGTTGCTGTTTTGAAGCAATTTTTGATAAAAGTGCATTTTAAGGGAGTAATTTTAGGAAAAAATTATATAAGGGAGTAATTTTAAAAAACTGGATTTTAAAAGGGAGTAATTTTTAATTTTGGTGTACTAGATAATTCTGAATACTTCTTTCATATTTCCCTCCATATATTACACCAATCAAATTCATCTCTTAGTATTATAACGTTCCCTAAAATTAGTTTTGGTCAACCCTCGGCAAAAAAACAAAATAATGCTCTACAACAAGTCTCGCACACAATAAGGAAAAGTTATACGTCACTCAAAAAATAAAGGTATGGTGTTACTCAATATTAGAGAGTACTTATTTCTCATATATATTCTCCCTATATTTTACACCCATTTAGGTTTATCTCTTTTTACAATGCTTTCTAAAATAAATTTCGGTCAATAGTCACCAAAACAAAAATAGTGTTATACAACAATAAGTATCATGCACAGTAAATAAAGGGAAATTTAAAATGTCACTCTAAAATAAAATATATTGCGTATCTATTATTAACGTAACCTTGGGTTGTCATTGCTTATGCATGAAACCACACGAGTACGTAAACGAAGATATAGAAAAAACAATATGAGCCAATACGCTAAGCGAGTCTGTCTCCGAAAAAACTAAGCTTTTGTGATATATAAGTATCGAGACTAAAATGGAAGGATGTTTCATACAAATCCGCTTCTTAAATATTTATTTTACAAAATTTATCTCGAAATCATCCCGTTATCAAACCTAATTGTTTTCAATTCTATTTTTTCTATTGCCATAATTTTTAGAGGACTTAACTCCAGGTAAAGGCTATCTTTATCCCGGACTTAAAACGGGTCTTAAAATCTTATACTCCGCAATTTATTGCTAATACTCAATTCAGGCTCTGAAGATTTTTCACATTATTCCTAGACCCATGTTCAAACTCAAGAAAAATTTTTAGGAGTATTTGGCTGCAGGCAACATTGAAATAGAATGAAATATATTGAATACAATCCACTATTTGGTAGGGCATTATGTTATTGAGCTAAATACCCAATGAATTCCAATTTCACCCTAACTCCTTGGAATTTCATACACATTACATTCCCCCTTGGTTTTAATAAGCTTCATTCCATCCCCAACAAATTTAGATTGTACCAAATAATTCTTTGAAAAGGAATAGATTTGAAACCTTGCTTATACTCTAGATAGTACGAACACTCTTCTTAAGCAACCGTACTATGACCGACACTCGTTGTACACACGCCTAAACGTATCGGATACCTATAAAGCGTGTCTAATTTTCTTCATTTACTTAGGCACGTGTCCGACGCGTATCCATGGCATTTAGGCACGTGTCCGACGCGTGTCCTTGGTATTTGGACATCATTTGGGGTGAATGATGTTCTTTAGACGAGAAATGAGATGTCGAATGAGATTGATTACAAGATGAGTTTGGGTGGGAAATGAAAATGAGTTAAAATTAAGCCCAAGTTTTACTATCACTTTTATAAATTTAATATCCGCGAAAGTGGTAAACAACCCCCTTAAGTTTACTTCTACGTGAGATTAAACCCCTTAAGTTTGATTTGGAGTAAATAACCCCCTTAACTTTGCTATAAAGTAAAATCAAGCCCTTTTATTTTTCCGGTCAAAATCTCACCGGATTTTTCAATTTCTCACCAATTTCTCATATCGATGTACATATTAGGTATAAATTTCTCTCGGATACGTTTACTTTTTCATTTGTATACTCCCGTCATCAAGTAAGGGCGGTGATGATGATCCTCAAAAACTGTCGAGTTGTTTACCCGGTAATCTGATCAAATCCAAGGTTTGCCAAATTGGTCTTCCCCTCCAAAATTACAAATTAAATTGTTGAAGATGCAACTATTATTCCTAGCATCATTCAAGGGTGTTGGTAGGGAAAAATATGTTGTGCGACTATTGAGTGTGCGCAATTACTGGAATTCATAATTATTCTTAATTCACGCATTTTAGTCGGCATTTTGATGTTAATATCAAGAGTATGATCATATGTTTTTTAAGACGCTATAAATATTGCGGTACATCTACATGTATAAAGTAATAAGGAGTGAAATTTATACCCAATATGTACACCGATATAAGAAATTGGTGAGAAATTGAAAAATCCGGTGAGATTTTGGCCGTAAAAATAAAAGGGACTTGATTTCACTTTATAGCAAAGTTAAGGGGGTTGTTTACTCCAAATCAAACTTAAGGGGCTTAATCTCACGTTGAAGTAAACTTAAGGGGGTTGTTTACCACTTTTGCGATTTACTATCAAATACTTTTTAAAAAAAAAATTGAACGTTTACAACTATAAAATATATATTTTTTAAATATAAATAACGTGTCTCATATCCTAAGTTTCATGGGATACCGTACCGTATTCTCTCGGTGTTCGTGTCCGTTTTGGTGCTACTATACTTAGCTTATAACTCGATTATATCATACCCAGACCCACTCTATTCCATTCCTTCATCTTGAATCAAGCAAACCCTTACAATATTATATAAGACCCACTTCTCCACTCATATTTACTATTCATAAATATTTTTGACTGTCTTTATCCCTAGCTCGATTTGGATATGAGGATAAGTCTCATACAAATCAGAGGCCAGATCATGGGATAATGTACATTTACTATTCATAAGTTTTAAGTTGACTCAACTTAAGATTAGAGTTAGAAACGGGTCAATTAGGCCGGATTCGGGCTGAGTCATGTCATTTTTGGGTTACGAGAACTCGGTTCAGATCAGTTTAAGTTACGTTAGGTTGAGGTCGAGGTCGAGGTCGACCATTTCGGGTTCGAGGTTTTTGAGTTTATTACTCCCTCCTTTCATTTAGATTCTATACGTTAATTTAATATATGTGAGGTTTATTTTAATGAAACATATGGAATCAAAATGAACGGTGGAAATATATATTACCAATTTATTCAGGGATAATAATAGCGTATTTGCAACAATAAACATTTTGGTCAGATTACTTTGTTCGGGTCAATTTGGGTTACGGGTCGTCATGTGATCCGTAGTTCAAGTGACGGGTCGGGATTGGGCCTGATTATTCTGATTGAGTCATACAGGTCGAGTCAATTAGCCTGCAGGCCTTCTTAAGATTAATATAAATAATATAATAAAATGTAAGTGTGGAAGGAGGTCTCATATATTGTTGAAAATATTTTTCAAGTCTAAGCATCAATTTAGGATAAGGTGGAAATTAAAACTATCAGAGTTGAAGTGAGTTTAAAAATATCATAACGACTCATATTAAATCAGGGATGAAGATAGCCTAAGTTGAGTTTTGTATTTTCAAGACATGAACTTTGTAATAAAAAAAAGCATTTTATCTTTAGTTTTGTACTCAAACTTTCATGAGTCTTGTCCTCAAACCCAAATTGAGTATGGTATTCTATTCTGGAAAAAAAAAGATATAGTGTTACAGGTTTTGTCCTCTTATCGAATTTTAATTATTATTTTCATATTTCTTTCTTAAAAATATGTACTCCTTTTTTTACAGTGATTTCCATGGATTTATTCAAACTATGAGAGAAAAACATTGAACAAGGAAGCCTATGAAAATGACTTGAAAATGGGAAAAAGGAACATACATCGAAGGTATTACCTCAGATTTTATTTGTTTTCGAGCATATGTGTACTTTTCTGAGCTTATTACCTCAAATTTTATTTGTTTTTGAGCTAGCACAAGTGTATTTTTTTAACCTTATTAAAGTTTATAAGCTAGATTTTAAATTTTTTTTTTTCGTCAAAACCCAAATTTATCTAAGTTTATATGTAATGTTTTTGAGTTTTATTGTAATTTTTTGAGCTCAATACTTAAATGAATGAACTCGAAAACTTTACAATAAAGCTCATAATTTTAAAAATAAAACTCAAAAACTTTATTATTGATGGGGCATATTCTGCACCCGCTGACCAGTCAACATATTGAGCAAGGTCAAAGATATCCACAGCAAGTCAACGGCTTAGACAGCCTAACCGACGAGGCCTGTCGGCCTGTCAGATGGGTCCCGGCCGGGGCAACCAGCCAGCCGGGGCACACATCCGCGAACTCATATCCAAGACCCCTCGGCGGTGAGTCAAACAGGGCCCGCCGGCCTGCCATAGGTCCCTCGGCCGAGGGGTAGATCAGTCTTTCCACCTGCTAGCCACTTGGCCACTTGGCCACTACGTGACAAAAGGTGAAAGTCTATAAATACTCCTCTACTCTCATTGAGTAAAAGATCCACAATTTAACCTAAGAATCACTATTCATCTGGTAATATCTTCCTTATCTCTCTACAATATATACTTCACCAAGTAACAACAACTTATCTTTCTAAGTTTACTGACTTGAGCGTCGGAGTGAGTTCGCTCGGCCCAAAGCCGAGCCCTCAGTTTGCTCATTGTTTCAGGAGACCGCAAGGAGGATTCAACTAAAGACGTCATTCTATAAGCACGGGTGGTAACATATACCTGCTCTGGAATTACACTCGGAACAATTGGCGCCGTCTGTGGGGAAAGATACTAGAAGCTAGTCACATTCATTCCCAAACAAAAAAAAAAACAAAACAGAAACCCACCCAAAAAGCTAAGAAGATGTCGAAACAACCAGAGAAGGTGTTGGTGGAAAACAAATTCTACCAAGACGACACATTCCACAACTCAGAAATCGGGCAGTCCCCCACCGGCCGTATCACTAATACGACGAACGGGACGCCAAAGGAACAAGATATGCGCATTGCTTTCGACCAGGTCACCATCATGGGACATGTGGTTGATGCAAAGAAAGTCGAAGCTACTCCTAGACATAATTGCTAGTACGCGCGGCTCACACGTCGTCACACCGACAAGAGCGGCGGAACCCGTCCAGGAGACCAGGGCCCAGAATGTGACTCCAAGAGACTTGAATGGAGCACTGGAAGAAGCTGGCCCCGTCAAGACGCCGGAGGAGCCCAGAGTGCCAGTGGTAGACCTAAGTCCTTCCCGCACCCGCGGGAGGACAGCGTCGCCGCGGCACCGACGAGGCCTGCCTCAGAGGAGTGAAAGAAGTCCGACTCGTCAGAGTCGGAGAAGAAGCCCGACTTACCATAGTCGGAGGAGAAGCCCCACCCAGTACGAGGAGAGGAGCCGGACTAGGAATGCGAGGAGCCGATCGCCGCGTGTCATTCGACACGTGGTCAGACAGCCCCTCAGTGCCTATGTCCTTGACACCGCCGTGCCAACCAAACTAAAATTGCCGGCGTTCACATACAAAGGGGATAGCGACCCCACCGACCATGCCGAGGCCTTTGAGTCGTATATGTCGGTGTGGGAACAACCCAATGAAGTCTGGTGCCGAGTCTTCCCAACGACCTTGCATGGGATGGCTCAGAGTTGGTACAAAGGGCTGCCCGACGGCTCGGTATACTGTTACGCCGACCTAAGGGACGCCTTCCTAGCCCAGTACTCTTGCAATAAGAGAAGGGCCGTGGAGACATCGGACCTCCTAACTATTAGGCAGGAGGGGGGGCGAGTCTCTACGGAGCTATGTGAAGAGGTTCGACGCCAAGGTTCAGCAGATTCGTGAGCTGAACAGCGAACTGGCAGCCTTCGCGCTGATGAAAGGCCTCCCGAGAGGAGACCTGAAGAACGAGCTCATCAAGTGCGGCGGCCAGAGACTAGACTCCGCCAGGAAAATGGCCGATCAAGCCATTAAAGGGGAGGACTACCATAAAACTTGGGTAGGCCCCAGCGAGGCCGAGCACTCAGAAAGAAAAAGCCGCCGGGAGGACTGAGGGTTAATATCCGTATAATACCCTTTAAATTTAGGACTATAACGTAAATTTAACATGCGAATATTGTCATAAAACATAAATACAATAGAGAAACGATAAAGATAGAAATCAACCTCGGGTCCTTTGATGCACGGCGTAAAGAACAGAAATCAAACGAGATTCCCTCCTAATTGTTGCACCCAAGACCTTGTCCGAGAAATGCCCTTGTGCTAGAACGTGTTCTCCGATTGCCTTGCAATATTGGGAGAACTGGATGTGAGGTTTTTCGAGATGTGAGATCTCAGTTTCAGAGAAAGCTTAATCTCCAAAACCCTAATTTCTGTGTAAATGAAATTGTCTAGGTCAAAAGGAGAGGGAGTCTCTCCTTTTGTTTGGTTCGGCTGGACCGTGGGTATGCATGGGGAAGTGGGCTTCCACTTCCTCTTAATTTTTACCTCGTGGACTGGCTCGAAAATTGCTAAATGTATATGACGCGGTTTATTATAAATCGTCATCGGTTATCGGCTATTAAAACATCAACTAATAACACGGGTTAGCTGAAGTATTAATACATGTCCGACAAAGACGATATTGTATAATTAAATTCAATATACATTAATCAAATATAAAACGCTTATATTTAATTTTACGAATTAATCGGTTAATTCGCTCTTTATAATATTTAATCCGTATTAAATATAATATCTCAACATCACATTTTGACTAATTACTAGTCAAAAAACTCGGACTAACTGGTTAGTCAAATTTGGCATCTACATGACTGTATTTTCATACGGTCACGTCTCTCGAACGTATCCTATAGGTGTGACTTTTAGGGACCAGTTGATCACCGCCATCTGTATGACAATAACGTCAAACTTATCTAGCAAGCCAACCGTTATTGATAAACGTGGATCAACTGATAATAATACCAAAAGTATGCCCTTTGATCCTTTTAGAGGTTTATAAGTCCTTGCACTAACTGTTAAGGACACCAACCCCAACAAGCTCCCACTTGTCCGTACAAGTGTATGTGCAATGACGTTATCCGCACTAACTGGAGGACACAAGCTCCAACAAGGACAACCCGGATGAAAGACGCCGTGACGATAATAGGTCACGGTCTGACAGGTCCACCAGGAAACAGAACTCGGCGGACGCCGGGGGGAGTTCGGGAACGAACCGCCGGAGGCGGTACAATGATCACACCCCCCTGGCCGTGTCTGCCGCCGAGGTTTTCGCCCTGAGCAAGAGCGAGGGTCAGAAGTGGGAGAGACCTCCCAGGCCGAGAAGTGACGGTGACACGAGCCAGTACTGTGAGTACCACGGCCACACCGGTCACTTTACTGACGACTGTCGGCATCTGAAGAATGCCATTGAAGAACTGATCCGGAAGGGGAGCCTCGGCAAGTATGTTGCCAAAGGCCAAAAGACTGATGCCAGCTGTTCAGATAAGAAATCCGTCTTCGAACGGATAGGAGTAATCCATGTTGTCATCGGGGGCAACGAGAACGGTGGGTCCGCTCATGGGCACAAACGGCACCTGAACGAGCTGTATCAGGCCATCAACTTTGTGCCCAACACAGCGACTCCCACTTCCAACATCCCCGATATAACTATTGGGAAGAAGGACTACGAGGGAGTCATCGCCCCTCACAGCGACCCACTCGTAGTCCACTTGGACATAGCCAACCACCTGGTGAAGAGGTGCCTGATTGACACAGGCGCCTACACAAACATTATGTACAACGAATGCTTTCTCAACCTCGGTCTGAATGTTGAAGACTTGAGCCCCTGCACCAACCCGTTGTTACGACTTTTTCGGAGCCGGCCTGGTACCCCTTGGGTCAATCAGGCTGTCGGTGAGGTTCGGCGAGGGAAGTGCGGCCAAGAGCGTTATGTCTGAGTTCGTGGTCATTGACGGCTCGTCCGCCTACAACGTTCTCATAGGCCGAGTCACCCTGAGCGAGGCCGATGCAGTAATGTCTATCCGGGCTCTGACATTGATGTATATCTCGGACCGGGGGGAAGCGCATAAACTCATCCCAAAGAACGAAAAGGACGAAGTGGTCAATGTCCAAGTGTCCGCCAGAGGGTGCAACATGCAATCCTTCAAAGTGGCGAAGAAGTCAGAGAAGGGGAAGAGCCCATCCTTGCAACAGGAGGGCGAGCGCATGGATACCATCGTCGGCATGGTCGAGGGAGCGGAGACCGAAGAGATAGAGATTGACCCAGGCCGCACCGTAACTATCGGTGTTAACCTGGAGCCAAAATTCAGAGCCGCACTCCTAGATCTGCTGAGAAAGAACAAAGACGTCTTCGCCTACTCAGCGGCCGAGATGCCAGGCGTGAGCCGGGAGGTAATTGTTCACAAGCTGAACGTACTCCCCATCGCTCGCCCTGTCAAGCAAAGGATGAGGAACTCCTCAGCCGAGAAGGACGAGGCCATAAAAGCCGAGGTAGATAAATTACTGGCGGCGGGCTTTATCATGCCTTGTACCTATCCTGAGTGGTTAGCTAATGTTGTAATGGTGAGGAAATCATCGGGGGCGTGGCGGATGTGCGTGGATTTTACCAATCTTAATAAAGCATGCCCCAAATATTGTTATCCCCTGCCTCGAATAGATAGTTTAATCGACGCGACGGCAGGTTACACTATGCTGAGCCTGCTGGACGCCTTCTCAGGGTATCATCAGGTGTTCATGGCCGAGGAAGACATGCCTAAATGCGCATTCATCATCGGTAACGGCACATACATGTACAAAATGATGCCGTTTGGTTTAAAGAACGCCGGTGCAACTTACACAAGACTGGTGGACAAAGTGTTCCAAAATCAAAAAGGGCGAAACATTGAGGCTTACGTCGACGATGCTATTGTAAAAAGCAAGTCCGACAGCGAGCACTTAGCCGATTTACGCGAGACATTTTGTTCACTAAGGAAGTACAAGATGAAGCTCAACCCGATGAAATGCAACTTCGGTGTCCGGGCAGGTAAGTTCCTCGGCGTACTTGTCGGTGCGGGGAATTGACGCCAATCCGGACAAAGTCCAGCGATCCTAGACCCACGGAGCCGAGGAATCGAAAGGAGGTCATGATGCTGACCGGGAGAATGGCGGCTCTAGCCCGTTTCATCTCTCGGTCAGCCGACAAGAGCACCCCATTCTTCAAGGTGTTGAAGGGGAATAAAGACTTCGGCTGGGGGGAGGAGCGAGCACGCTTTCAACAATCGAAAGCTCATCTTCGACTCTCCCAACCCCGTCCTGTGCCGATCGGGGGAAACACTATATCTGTACATAGCATTTACCTCGGCCACGGTCAGTGCCGTGATCGTCAGAGAAGAGGACAAGCAACATCACCCAATCTACTTTGTCAGCCATACATTGTTGCCCGCCGAGAGAAATTACCCGCTGATTGAAAAAGCTTTCTTTTGTCGTCGTCGCTGCAAGGAAACTGAAACCCTACTTCGACGCACATCCCGTGACGGTCCTAACCGACCAGCCGTTGGAGAAAGCATTGGAAAAATTTGAGCAATCCGGCAGGCTCATCAAATGGGCAGTAGAGCTATCCGGCTTCGGCATTCAGTACAAGCCGAGGCCCTCAATAAAGGGACAGGCACTGGCAGACTTGCTTCCTGGCCGAATGCACATACCAAGAAGAGCAAAACCCCGGAGTATGGGAGGTATACACCGACAGGTCCTCCACGACGAACAGCTCAGGAGCCGGCATACTTATCATCAGCCCAAACGGGGACGAGTTCGAGTACGCCTTGAAATTTACCTTCTCGGCCTCAAACAACGAATCCGAATACGAGGCGGTGATAACCGGAGTCGAGCTAGCTAGGGCCGCAGGGGCGGAGCACATCATTTTGAAAACAGATTCACTTTTGGTGGCTAATCAAATCAGAGGAGAGTACGAGACTCGAGACGACGGAATGGTAAGATACCTGGAAAGGGTAAAAGCTGACACCTCAAAGTTAAAATCTTTTCAGATACAATGCATTCCCAGGTCTGAGAACAACCTGAAAGAAATGTAGATCTATATACATACTAACATATTCATATATGTTTTAAATTAATTTGTCATAAAATTAATAAAGGTCTTATGCATGCAAACATTAATATAATAGAGAAGAAATCACCCTTACATTGTAATTTCGGTTCTTATGGGCACAAGTGAGTCCTCCTACTCACTTGTTCTTGAGCTCTCCAAATGGAAGAAAAAGGATTCAAGAGTAGAATCCCTCCCAAAAGCATATACCCAAGGAATACATCTTAAAGACTAAAATGATATGATCTAGTATTAAAATTAGTCTTACTTAAAAATATGACACAAAATGTTTTTGTACTCTCACATATTTCGGTTGAGAGAAGAGGAATTTTGTGATTTATTTCTCTAGAAATCTCATAAGATTGTAGAGAGCATTTGATGAATTTTCTTACACTAGAAAATTAGATGGGAAGATTGAATGAATCATCAAAGAGAAAAGCTCACTTCTCTTTTCATGTGGAGTGGCCGAAATTGCCTTGGGTAGAATGCCCAATGCATTTCATTTTTGCTCTTATCTAAAAGGTAGGTGTGCAAGGCTACTAATTAGATATGATAATTGTGTTTTCCACTCAAGATAAAAACACAATACATCTCTTACACTCCCTTCTCATTTTCGGTTTTTAGACATAAAATGGAGAATCCATTTTATTTTTGTCATTTGTCAAATTTGTCACATGTGACATGTTACATGACATGTCACAATGTAATGTATTTTTAACATATTAAAAATCAACATACTCATAAAATATGTCATTTACAAAATCGACTATTAATTCGTAATTACTTGTACCAAAAATGTTTCCAAATTATAAACTACAACATTCTGTATTTATAATAATTTATTCATTCCGATTCAATTGTTTCTGTAAACAATAATTTCATCCAAGTAATAAAATAATTCGATTACTTAGACCGTGTCTTATTTAATCACATTTACAATAAGATACGTAAATTATACTCACAAAATCATCCGTCAATTTTAAGTAATTTAATTAACTCGTATCAGTATACGATTAATTAAATAATCAATTAAGAGTATTTCCCTATAGGTATGACCTAAGGGGATCAACTGATCACCACCGTCGCACGACAGTAATGTCAAACTCTAGTCAGCCAATCATTACCGATATGTGTGGACCAGTTGACTGTAAAATATTACATCCCACATGTATTCTTAAAATGAGATTTAATAATGATATTTAAATCATGTAATCGCACTATTGTTGAGGACACATTTCCCAACAATCTCCCACTTGTCCTCGACAAGTGTGCGTCACCAATTCTCTTGTCCTATTACTATCTCCCACTCAATGCAAGGTGTCTTTCAGGTCGTACTTGCAAGTGATCATATCAAGAATGGTTTCCTCGATCTGGAGAATAACTGATTGACCGGATTTATCCACTCTGGATACCTTCCGAGCGTGGCCACGCATTTCCAGTTCATTACTCCTCGAGTGGCCTTGAGATATTGTTTTAACCCTGACAAGGGGATGGACAATTCCTATCGCACTCATTCCCTTCGACTAGCCACAGCCATTGTTATGGGCAAAATTCACATTTTCATATCGGTACACGTGGCAAGCAACGAGTGGACAATCGAGGCTTGGGAGGATTAATGTCGTGGACGAATCTGAGTCATATGATGGTTTAAGGGTCAACTCACATACTTCCTATTTTTGGGCGACTGGATATAGAAGTCGAGGACCCTGATTCTGGAAGAGCTTGATTCTGGAATAGCCTCATTCCGGAGGAGCCTGACTCTAGAGGAGCCTGATTCTGGAAGAGCCTCATTCCGGAGGAGGTTGATTCTGGAAGAGCCTCATTCCGGAGGAGCCTGACTCTGGAGGAGCCTGATTCTGGAGGAGCCTAATTCCGGAGGAGCCTCATTCCGGAAGAGCCTGAGGAAGCGAAACCCTAGAGGAAGCAGCTATATGAGAGGAATAAAGATTAGCATTAAAAGGAGGAGAAAGTTGGGGAGTTAGTCAATAACGGCTAGCATAAAAATAGGGATTGGAGAGAATAATATGGGTTTAATGGAGGATTTGGTCAAATAACGGCTAGCATTTAGTGAGGCATTTAGTTGAGCATTAATGGAGCATTTGAGAAGAGATTTACAACACACTTAATGTGAGTAAAACCAATAGTCAAAGGAGTTAATGGTCAGCATATTTGACTCCTAAAAATGAGGTAACTGCCCCTGGAATCTAGGAAACAAATTCGGAGGAGCCTGCTGGAGCTGAACCCTAAAAACAGCAACTATAAAAGGAAGAGCAAATTCAGTCAAGAGACATTCCATTCCAAGGCAACACACAACAACAAGACTACATCATCTTCATCCTAAGAATTATTTCCGTCAATTACTAGAGAAAATACCAATTGTTATTTCCTTACTTGCTAAAATATTCCGATTATAGTGCTAATATTGGCGGGATTCCGACTCCCCCCCGCGGTTGTTCCCACACCGGGTTTTCCGCGTCACCAAAAACTCCTTGTGTCGATCTCTCTTTCATTGTCTTTTACTTTGTTTTGCACCGTAATTCTTTAATTCGCTCGTAGTTATAGACGGTCACTTTGACTCACTAATCGAAACAACTAACCGGTAAATTTTTACCAAAACAATTTGGCGCCCACCGTGGGGCATAGTGATCATTCTCTATAACCTAATTTCGCAAGCGCAATTTTATTCATCTCTATGTCTGGAGCCAGTTCGAATCCGTCCAACACCCAGGGAGCACCCCCTCAACCTTCTGGTGGAAGGCCTCTTCCAGCATCCACGGGACCAGTCACTGCGTCACCAGCAGCCAGCCAGATGGTCCCCATCAGCGTGTCTCCCAAAGCCATGCCACCACCTTTTATGCCACCGCAGGTACCTAAAGCATCAGCAGCACCCAGTGTGACGGAATCTAGCAGGGAGAGCGGCCCCAGCAGGAGTGAAGTCCTTACTAGGACCCAGATCCAGGAGGCAGCATTAGGAGGAATTCCCAAGAAATCAGGAGCCTCGCCACCAGATCCAATGCAAGTGGTGCTAGAAGGAATGGATACCCTGCACCGGGCCATTGAAAGCTTGAGGAAGGACAATCAGGATCTCAGGAACCAGATCGAAATGGTGGCACAGGCTAGGCCAGCATCTGCTCCACTACCTCCACCTTCTAAGGCCCCAGTTTCAACCACCAGTGGAGGATTTTTCCGGCAGATTTCGTCAGAACTGGTCACCAGATTGGATCTCGAAGGAGTACCACCCACAGGAGCCATCGAGCCCAACGGATTAGGGTTCTTGTATTTGGATCGACCACCCAGCCTGCAGCAGACTCCAGGTAGTACTTTGTCTAATAGCTTGCCGGGGACTAACTTGCAATCTCTTGCAGGAACACCCGTCCAGCAGGCGACAGGATGGAATCCAGGATCCAGCACTAACGTGATGAATCCAGCAAGCTATCATTTCTCTGGAGGAACCTGGCTTGGAGGAACCTCCTCTCAGCAGGCACCAAAATACCAACCAGGAACCATTATTCACACCACACCTTTGGCGAGTCAAACATGCAATCAGTTCCCAGGAGGAACTTGGTTCGGAGGTACAGCCGTTGGCTCTTTTCCGCCTCCCTCTAACCCTCTTGCAGGAACAGGTAGCTTACTGGAGCAGCAGTACCAGGAGTTAAGGGACCTGATGTACAGGATTTCAGGCGTAGCACGACCCTTGGAGAAGGCAGCACGCAATAGCTACGCAGACTCCCCTTTTGTGGATGATATAGCCCTCGTTGGTGTCCCCAAAGGATGCGTACCACCAACCATGACACTCTACGACGGGACCACGGATCCTCTCGATCACATCAACCATTACAAGCAGAAGATGATGATGATAAACGCAACAGGGTCCCTGAAGGACGCTTGTGTGTGCAAAGGGTTCGGGTCCACGTTGTCCGAAGCAGCCTTGCAGTGGTTCGTCAGCCTGCCCAACAAGAGCATAGTCTGCTTCGCCGACTTAGTCAACACCTTCCACCAGCAGTTCGCTAGTAGCCGGAAACCAGAAAAGCAAACCAGCGACCTGTATCGAATAGTGCAAGGACCAGAGGAGACTACCCGAGATTTCCTGAACAGGTTCAACAGGGAGAAGGTAGCAATTCCCCGGTGTGACATAGCCACAGCTATCGAAGCCTTCCGCCAAGGACTCCACCAGGATTCAGATTTATACAAGGACCTAACCAAGTACCCATGCACTACCTTCGAGGAAGTACAAACAAAGGCAATCGCTATTATGCGGCTGGAGGAAGACTCAGGGCCCAAGAAGGCTACCTATAGTGCTGACCATACATCTAGAGAGGCTCTTGTGGCAAACCATATTCGGGAGAACCACTGTTCCAATATCTACTAGTAACTGAGGTGGAAGTCAGTGCAGTAGTGGTACGACAGCAGAAGAAGCTCAGCATACATTATACTATGTCGTTAAGTCTCTGCTACCTGCATAGACCAGGGTACCAGGAGGGGACTTGATTGTCCAAGCTTGAGTAGCCCCTGAAAGTCAAGCACCTGAAACCGTCCAAAACCAGACAGATCCCCGTTGCGGACCAGAATCTGGGGGCAGACGCTCTCATTACTCTGGGGGCAACATCCAAGCCAGGACCAGTATTTCTACACATCCAATAGATAACCATGCTAGCTGGAAGATCCATCAGATGACTCTGCTTCCAGAATAACATTCAGAGAGAACAATATCTGGAGGATCAACAAGGAGGTGAGGTATTCAGTGGTTGGTTGTTCGTTATCTTGCATTGTGATCCTTGGCAGGGTAGAGATCCATGGTCTGGGGGCAGTGCATGTTGTTGAACCATCAATGAGTCCGAACACCGAGGATCCAGGAGATATGCAGAAGAACAGAATCTTTGAAACACCAAATTCTCACAGATAAAATGAAATAATGGAAGAAAAACTTGCAAACAAAGAGTGCAGGAACCAGTGGCATTCTACAACCCGCCCGGAATATAACCACTTATTGCTCAAAGAAAGAAAGGTGATCGGTGTCGTTGTTTTGCATGCCCTTCACAGCGAATCTGTGCAAGACATGCAGGGGGCAAGAGCCTCTCCAACAATTCGTCAGCAGACTGCATATTTTGGTACATAGTCTACCAGATGCAACTCCACCAGATTCCAGCTGCATACTAACTGCAGGAGCAAGTTCTGCTCAGGGTTCTCACTGCCAGAATCACCCTTGACATTTAGAGGCAGAATGGTAAAGTCGGAGGAGGTCGTTGGTCCCACTGGATCCCCGCATCCACCGAGTTCCATCCGCCTGGACCCAACGTCCATCAAGCACCCTTCAAAGATCTACTAGCTCGGCCAACATCCATAAGCTTTCATGAGCAGGACCGGCGTCCATCAAAGCATCCATCGGCTGAAATCCATAGGTCGATATCTATATATAAAGCATTTACTTGCCGCTACTTCGGAGTAGGAGAACCGTAGAGAGCCCGGAAGAAGATCTGGGGAGGCGACTTTGCCTACACTGTCAACCTCACTCCAATGAGAATCTACCAGCAGCGCTCCGCCTAGGTACCTACATAGCCTTACTTCCAAACCAGCACAAACAAAGAGATCCAGAAATCAGTCTGCCAGAGCCGTATACAACGGCCAAATAAGAGCGAGCAGATTAGACCACCAGGGGCCTTGAGTAAAAATCTCGAGTACAAGTCTGGGTACAGAGAAGGGGTTCAGAACTATGCCCGGTGTATCCAGCAGGCAGATATTTGTTCTGACAAAATGACAACAACATCCAGAACCTGAAACACTAATTTCCCTCCTCATCTTGAGGCTGAGGAGGAAAATTGGGGGCAATTGTTATGGGCAAAATTCACATTTTCATATCGGTACACGTGGCAAGCAACGAGTGGACAATCGAGGCTTGGGAGGATTAATGTCGTGGACGAATCTGAGTCATATGATGGTTTAAGGGTCAACTCACATACTTCCTATTTTTGGGCGACTGGATATAGAAGTCGAGGACCCTGATTCTGGAAGAGCTTGATTCTGGAATAGCCTCATTCCGGAGGAGCCTGACTCTAGAGGAGCCTGATTCTGGAAGAGCCTCATTCCGGAGGAGGTTGATTCTGGAAGAGCCTCATTCCGGAGGAGCCTGACTCTGGAGGAGCCTGATTCTGGAGGAGCCTAATTCCGGAGGAGCCTCATTCCGGAAGAGCCTGAGGAAGCGAAACCCTAGAGGAAGCAGCTATATGAGAGGAATAAAGATTAGCATTAAAAGGAGGAGAAAGTTGGGGAGTTAGTCAATAACGGCTAGCATAAAAATAGGGATTGGAGAGAATAATATGGGTTTAATGGAGGATTTGGTCAAATAACGGCTAGCATTTAGTGAGGCATTTAGTTGAGCATTAATGGAGCATTTGAGAAGAGATTTACAACACACTTAATGTGAGTAAAACCAATAGTCAAAGGAGTTAATGGTCAGCATATTTGACTCCTAAAAATGAGGTAACTGCCCCTGGAATCTAGGAAACAAATTCGGAGGAGCCTGCTGGAGCTGAACCCTAAAAACAGCAACTATAAAAGGAAGAGCAAATTCAGTCAAGAGACATTCCATTCCAAGGCAACACACAACAACAAGACTACATCATCTTCATCCTAAGAATTATTTCCGTCAATTACTAGAGAAAATACCAATTGTTATTTCCTTACTTGCTAAAATATTCCGATTATAGTGCTAATATTGGCGGGATTCCGACTCCCCCCCGCGGTTGTTCCCACACCGGGTTTTCCGCGTCACCAAAAACTCCTTGTGTCGATCTCTCTTTCATTGTCTTTTACTTTGTTTTGCACCGTAATTCTTTAATTCGCTCGTAGTTATAGACGGTCACTTTGACTCACTAATCGAAACAACTAACCGGTAAATTTTTACCAAAACAGCCATCATAACCCAAAATATGCCCATTTGACCCCATTTACGAAGGTCGTAGTAACACAAATCAAAGTTAATCTGAAACTGAGCCATCTTAGGTGAATAGTCTTTAGTCAAAAGAATCGACTCATTTGAATACTATAGCAGATCTCGCCACGACCAGGCTATATAAATTTGCCAGAACTCTATAAGCGGTCATTAGGCCCGACAAAGTGTTCCTAACAGTCTGCCTATGTGATCGACTAGTCATCTTACATGACTCTATGGCACTTGAACTTGCCATCAATCGCATCACACTCTAGTCACTTCGAGACGTCACCTCATACAAGTGACTATGGGCGAATACCATGCTAATCCGCGTTCACTTTAACGGGGTTCAATGTTGTCTCTACAACCCGTTTGGATATAACAAAATATAATAAAAGAGTTTTAAAGTAAAACTCGAACGACAAATGCGATTATCACACATGAATAGTCAATGCCTGATTACTATTTCATGTTCTATAATCTAATTTGATCTTGTATGTAGTTGTTCATTTCAATTCAATTGAAAATGACATGACTCATCATGTTAAGCCTATGAGAAGGCTTTGGTTAGTAGGTTTTATCAACTTCATGCTTAATACTCAACCCTACTACATACTTGTTTTCCTTTGTAATGTATACATTTGCATTACAAAACTTTCTGAGTACGTGTCGAGATCCAATCAAGACACAGGCCCTCTAGCCTAAGAATAGCTCCCACTGTTTTCACAGTGTGCGGGACTCATCCTTCTTGCACATCTCATGATTGCAAATGTACTCAATTTCCGTTATAAATATCTCTCATTGTTCTTTATTGCCTAGAGCGATTCTAGAAAATCTACTTCTTAATTAACATAGCCACAATGGTATCTTAACCATCCTTATGTGTTTTGATTATGGTTTTGTCGGAAACCATGCGCAACCTCAATTGTCAATTGTCACTTGTGTAACACCCTTACACAAAATTGCATCATAAACACTTTGCTTTACTTCCTTAATGCTTCTGCATGCACTTAAGGGTAATCTTTATATATACCAGGTAAAGATTACTTAAATTCGATTTTGAAAACAATTCATCATACTCAAAGCATATGAAGTGTTATACATCATTTCCTTTTAATTGATTCGGCAGCGGAAGCAAATGAAATCAATCAAATATGTTCAATTTAATTGAACTAGTCATGAATCTTATCAACATAAGACTTCTTACTGACGCTAATATCATGTGGATTTATCTTCATAAATCCGGATATTCAAGATGTATTATAATACTCCAAAAGTCTTAAATCATTCTTGATGATCAATATGTCATCCACATATTGGACTAATTAAAATTTCCGTAACTCCCACTAAACTCCATGTATAAACACAACTTCTTGACTTATCGAGAAATGTTTTATCACATGATCCAAAATGTTGATTCCAACTCATTGATGTCCTACTTAAGACCCTCTCTTAAGTTTCACATTATCTTAGGATTGCAAGAATCTTCAAAACTCAAGACATGTATTGAATACATTCCTTCTAATTGAAGAAGTGGGTTTTAGATTCACTCGCTATGTATTTCATAATAATGAAACACAATCCTTAAGAAGATCCAAATAGGCTTAAGCATTTCAATTGGTGCAAAACCCTTTGCAACCAATCAACCTTGAAATCTCTCTTAATTAGTGCAAAACCCTTTGTCACTAATCAAGCCTTTTATTTCGGATTTTCATGGCTCTAAGCCTTGTATTGAGTTGTGACTGAAACACTCTTATGTAAGTCATATGTTCATTACTTTCTAGAAGTAATCATCTTGAATCAAACAATTTCTTTTGTAAGTTATAAGCTCTTTACTTTCTTAAAAGTAACATGAATTCATCATTTTTAACAAGTGACGAATTTTAACCTCCTAGGTTTTGAAGAAACAATGTCTTACACAAAACGTCTCATGTAGCCAAGAAAAACCAGTTTCTTGCGACAACGTTTTACACAAAACATCTCACGTAGCCAAGAAAGACCAGTTTCTTGCGACATAACATCTTTGTGGCTCTTTGAATAATAATTTCTCCCACTCTGTCTTCTAGAAATAAACTTGTATTTTAGAAAGACAGCTTCATGAGCCGCAAACCCGTCGTACTCGTGATAATTGAAAAGGGAAAAATGAGCATTTGTTTCTTGTGAAAACTTACAAACATGGTACCCTTACCATTTCATATCTCATATGATTCGTATTAGTGGAAAAATAATTTAGACAAAAATGATAAAATCCCCAAAAGGATCAAGTAACTCAAAGTAACTTGATTGAAATCCAAACCATATCGAATAGCGTTTGATTTCTTATCCATCCACACATTATTTCATAATGCGTGCTAAGAGAGATTAATTTGTGATACTATATCACAATTCATTCGGCTTATATCAAAGTCTTCACTTTGATAATCCCATCACGACTAAATCGTGATTCCTTGAACTCTTTGAAATTCTTCAAAGATTTCTCCATTTACCTTATTAAGTGAACATATTAATGTCAACTTAAATCGTTGGTAAAAGATAATGATCAACCTATTTTGGATAGATGATTTACAACCTCGATCTCCTTTTCAACCAAAAGGCATGAGACATCTTGCTTTGAATACAAGATACGCATATACCATTAACAATCTAATGGTTTCAAGAGTACTCGATAACTCCTTGCGCTCATCATTCCAAAATTTAAGGTTTAATCTTGGGTTACCAATTTGAGTCTTACATCATCTTCATGATATATCATTCTAGTTTGGTTTAGAATATAATCACCTTGATGATGGGCTAGCCATACATCAAATCATGGTGTAAAGGGTCACAAAGGTGAAAACCTCTTTTGTTTCTTAACAAGTTTATATTCTTATTTAGAGTTTATGCACTTAATAGTCATAATTAAGTACAACTTTAAATCCAAAAAACTAGATTGAGTACACAATTACTCTATCTCTCGGAATTATTGTTGCTAGTCGTCATATTCTAATCATCCTATGTATCAAGTACAATGATGAAAACCTCCATTGGTTTCTAATATTGACGAAGTGGTACTAGCAAAATTTATGTCAATCATATAAACATTTAAAGAAGAAGATCCTATTAGATGTCCCACAACTAATTTGTTGATTCTTCAATAATTTGGGGTAGTTTCCTTTCAAGTGTCCAACATTTAAGACAATGGAAACTTTATTGGTCGGTATTGATAGGTTTAGTATCGTCATTCTCAACAACTTTACCTTTTACATTACCTTGTATCAATTCCATTGTAATCTTTACTTCTTGAACCTCGTTCTCATCTTAACGGTTTAAGAGAATGCTCCCACTTATTTCAATGAGTCTTTGCTTTGAGAAGCAAAATTGAATTCATGAATATTACTCTTCATTTGTTCGTTTTAGTCTTAAAACTTTCATTGAAGTGGTTGCGTTATTTTGGTCAATTACGAATTCTGACAAAACTAATTACCAAAATAATTTATCGCTTCAAGGTACTTAATTCACTTAAGTATATGAAAAACAATCCATTGTAAGTAGAAGTGTTAGTCAAGAATCAAAAACCTGTTTGATAATGAATAACTTTAATCTATACTCTTAACAAGAGATCCTTAGCAATGGTTCATTCGAGGTTAGAAGAAAAATCATACGTTGTCTTTAGTTACGATGTTTTAATGGAGATTTGAATCAAAAACGAAATGATATCGTATATGAATTGTGGTAAAGAAA